>NW_027472590.1:17677500-19154130 GCF_030347505.1 Rhynchophorus ferrugineus
CCAACTACAGTTAACAGCCAACTAACGTCTACATAGCTAAGCTAAAATTAGAAAGAAATACTCTGTTCAATTACAATTCTAATATTGCCTATCAGATCTTCAAATAAAATAAATCTACGTGTCGAATGTCAGTACATAAGTTACTTTGATGGGTTATTATTGCTTGATGTAAGTAATATCGCTGCTTCTGTTTTTTATTAGTAAAATTAATAAACTGAAATTTTACAGAAAATACTTCTGGTATTATTTGAAGATGGTACAGTATTAAGTACAATTTATATGGATCATTGATTAAGTCCACAATGTATCACTAAAAACTGTATAATGCATCAATGTATATAGATGCTACTTAATATTGATCGAATAGATATTGATCGTTTAATATCTTACCACGATTTTAGTGCGCGAGACTTTAAATACTGACTTTACCTGACTTACGTCGTCGAAGGTAGTTAAATGTGCAACGACCTCCCTCACGTGCTAACAGTATGGTTAGTATGAAAAGCGAAAGAAATTATTCGAGTCAGAATCGCATTCAAGAGTGGATAAAGTGGATAGGGTTATAATGCAAAATGAATTCATGGCTATCAAACACAAAAATAGCGAGAACTACAAGAAATTGAGCTATTCCACAAGCGCAGTGCTCCTGAGTTTCAAAAATGTCTAGCATTTCACTAGTATTCATAAGTAGATTATGATGTCAACGAATCAGTTACAACTGGAGAAATGATAATCGTTATGTTGTGCTGGTGGAAAAAAAATTACCACAGTTGGTCCCACTATCAGCCCATGAGCTTTAATTTGGATGGAATACTTCTAATCTTTTCTTGGGCAACATTATATGAAATAAAATAGTTGTTTACAAATAATATTTGGCCCAATCATAAAAGTTTTTTGGGAACATTAAGACATGTATCAGAAATAAGTTAACATAATGTTTAACATAATTTGCAACTATAAAGTAAAATGATTTTGTTACCACTTTCGGGCAATCCGGATGCAGAAATTGATTGACGTTATATTCACAATTCAACAGTGAAGCGTAGTATAGCTCGAGAAGTACAACCCTTTCTTTAACAGAACAAAGACTTAGTAAAAGTCAGAGCCAACAAAACATCTGGTAGCTACACAGCAATTGGTTATTGTTATTGTCGGAGAAAATTTGCCACAGAGATGTAGGGATATGAAGCTTACCAGGTCATGTAGTTCCAAATTAAACTTGAATCACTTATTGTTATTGTATACTGCATAATTAATAAGCGAAAGTGCTTTAAACGTAGTCACTTTTTCAAAAAACAACTATAATATAAGTATGGCCTGAGAATGTCTTTTCTATCATATTATTATTACTTGAAAACTAAAAAAATTGTTGCAAGATTATACCTCTTCAATACAAATACAAAACCATAAATTACTTATAAATGTATAATCCAAATCTTATAAAATTTACAAAACACGGCAAAGCAATACGTGAAATAGCGCTAGTGTCTTAATTACAATCTTAGAATTGAGATTTCTATTTGTACTATATCACACGAAGAGCACTACTGGATTTAAACATTAACTTTTATTCCCTTTGAAATAATTATTTAGGCTAGAATAAAATATTTGATAGCAGAATTCGTGCTTATAGTCCAGTATTTGATAATATATGATGACTGATGAATTTTAATCCATGGTAGACCTATAATTTAATAGACTTGTATCTCAAACCACTATTAGGAAACTATAATTTACTATCAGTTTAGCGAAATGACCGAAAATAAAATAATAACAATATTTCCATATCCTTGACCTAATATAGACTACATTATCCTAGATTGACTAGAAATATGTAATGCCATGTAATGGAATAATTTATTGGAAAAAAAAAGTAAAATACGTATAACGCTCGTTCAACTATATTTCGAAGTATATTTGCATTCGCATATATTTGTCATTTCTTGTTTACCTAAGAGATATGAACACTTATGATTTATTACCCACTTATGAGAACGAAATGAATTATTGACGACAAACTTCATTTATAATTTATATTTTAAGCTGTATAAGTGTTTAAACATAGGTCATATATGTTTTTTGTTAAAGAAAAATAAAATATTGAAATAAATGGGAGTTATTTTAGTTAGCGTTAATGGTATAATATATCACGATTTAAACTAACCTTAATTGATCAATTCTATATCATTTTTCTTGTGAAATTTCTTGTTATACCGTCACGTATATCATTTATAATAAAAATTTTCATTCAAAAAATATTTATTTTGAATCATATGAAAGGAATTATATGAAACAGGAATATAATCGAAAAATGGCTTTTTTCAAGTATATTACGAAATTACTTTTTTTCGAAGCAGTTCACATCACATCCAAAATACTACTGAACAGATCTATTCGAAGCTCTCTTCTCATCGTATCATATTTATAACAATTTTCAATTTTTACTTATTTAAATAAAGACATCATTTTGTCAACAAATTTTTGACTTACTAATTTCAATCGTATTGAAATATTTTGCAATAATCAACTTTTTATTTGAGATTATTAGAAGAAATGGAAATATATCATCCAGGGAGCACCATTTTTTTTGAATATCTTAATTTCTTTCTTTGTATATTTTTAAGAGGTATATAGATAAAACATAAAATAAAATATGTGTTTATAGAACATAACATAAATAATTTATGGCAGCTTTATAAAAATATGATTTAAAAAGTATAAACCATACCTTTGCTCCAGTTTTCTGCCATAGATTCAAGTTGTCATGATGCTCGCTGTGTCCTGTGAATACTACTGGCGGCTCTCGTATATCCAGCGCCCATATTAACTTATTGAGAGCATCGGTACAGCCGTGCCCGCAGAAAATCACTGCGTCATCTTCTGAGGCATTAACGGCATTCCTAATGATTTCTCTTGCTTCTTGTCTGCAACAAAAACCATTATTATCAATGATATACCCTTTAGGTAAGACCTCAAAATGTAATGGTTATATGCCTTATAAGCATTCTTATTTGAACGTTTCTTAAACTATCAATCAAAGTAATTCTCAGAATAAACATATAAAGTTAGTCATATGCAAATATTTCCTATATAAGAAAAATAATATCTTGATAAAATTAAAAAAGATTTCTGAATTTGAAGTAACATATAAAAATAATCTTCTTTAATTACCTTATTAAATCTTTATCAATATATGAGGTGCTCTTGTACAATTATGGGAAATGTAAGAAATTATAACATTAACAAAAAAATTATACGAATAATGGGCTCAATCAGGTTACTTAAATAAATAAGACCCAACTAAGAATCAACATAAAACCCATCACATAAAGTAGAGAACATATATCTCTAACCGTTAACAGAAGACGATGCTACAATCATTGTCTGATATAAAACTTATATGTAAAGCAACGCCAACAACAAAGTTTAAAATTTTAGTCTTTGAATTTGCGTAAGTGTATTTTTCTTTTCGATTTTTAAACCAAGTAATCTATAATATGTAAAATAACAAAACAAGCCAAAGTTATGCCAAACAAGTTATCGAGAGGGATTTTCCAAGTTTAAGGGCGGTGAATTTGGCCTTAAAGCCAACGATTGAATACTCTTGGTACAGCCGATGATCAGCACTTACGAAGAGGTTTAAAATGAGTCAATGATCATTAATTCACGTTAAAGGAGAATCCCTATAGTACCTCAAAGTAGGGGAGAAGTTGTAGTTTACGACAGACAATATTTATACTCGTATAACGTAGATCGTTCAATTTTCTCTAAACAATTTTAAGATTACAAAAAGACATAAAAATGTATTCACGTAAGCTGTTAGTTACCGAATTTAAACCGATGTTTTATTTCTATATAACCAAAAGAATTGTAAAAAGTATTATAATATAAGTATTATAAAATAAAACTTTATCGACTAGTTTAACTTGAATAGTGAAAATCAAAAGATTTAATGTTAAATTAAAAAGACCCATAATATAGCGAGTTTAATATAATAAAAATATTTTTAATTGTAGTAAAATAATTAAAAGTTAATTAATAACCGATATATTTTGCTGTTGCAAGTTTGTTTGTTAACAAGGTTGATTGTTAAAACCTCACATAAACTTGTTTCATGTAATATCAACATGGATAAAGGAAATATTTAATAAGTCCTACTGTATTTCAAGAGAAATATTTATATTTTGTTTGTCCTAAAATGTTCAAAAATATATACGGTAATAAAGATAATTTAACATCTTCTTTAGATACACTATCTTCGGTCAGTTTTGGTCTAATGAGCTTTTTATTCTGAAGATGAGTGCTGATTAATTTAAAATTTTAGCTATAAACAATAACATGTGGATATTACACAAAAATTCGGTGTTAAACTAATATCATGGTTAAAGCCCTGGCCATGATTTGCAAGTGGGTAATACAACGAGCTGGACATTTCATGTTAATCAAAGGTTAATTTTTCAAGTTCGCATATCTGACTAATCCTGGATATTCAAATTTAAAGACCTTTCATATGTTTCTAATAATTCATACTTTCAATATAAATATGCTGGCAATAATATACTTTGTCGGTATTATAGAAAGTTTTTCTTCACATCAATGATAGATTACACAATATCTTATTAATGGAACATAAGCACTCAGAAGATGAAGACAACCTAACCTTTGAGCCGAGTTTATTGAGCAAAATTATACGATGTTTACATAATCTGTTTCCATGTGTCATGATCAATTACTTTAGAAATAATCGAAAAATCATAAAAATACCAAACAATCTGTTCGAACAAAGATTCGGCACTATTAAGGATTATTTCATATCTCCTATAAGAGTCAATATGTTAATGGAACATTTCAAAAACAATTCACCTTGACTCACCGAAATTCTCAACATCCAATTCACCACCACAGTGACCGATCATTTCGAGATTCTCTTCTTAGACGTTTTAGTTCAGGTAAAAGGAAGTCAACTGGGATATCAGGTTTACAGGAAATTAATACATCCAGACAAATAGGCTACATCGAACCATCATCAATTCCAAAAAGTATCTGTCCTGAATTCTTTAATTTGTAAGGCCTTCGTCATATCCAAACCAGATCCTTTAGAAAAGAAACTTGAGCTCAGACTCAAATATAAATATCCCCCAAATGAACAATAAAATTCGCCTACTACAAAAATAAAAAAGTTTCCCTAGTAGTGTTTACGTTTCTTTAAGAAATAACAGACCTGATTGGAATGGTACTAAATAAACACGAAGTCAACGGAAGATATCTTCGGCAGGGAGCAAACTAAAAGGGACTCGATAAAGATAACAGGTGTACAAGATCCCCTCGGTAAGTGGGAAAGGGTACATAGAAGAAGCTGGTATAGAAGAAGAAGCTGAACATAGAGAAGTTATAAAGTCAGCTTTGGCTGAACAGTGGATGGATACTGGGTACAACATTGGGTTCAAAAAAGTAGAGGTTTTAGCCACGTCACAAATCTATTTTGAGAGAAATCATGAAGATTTTATGAATATATGAATTATTTCTGATGAATAACAAGATAATATTATCAAAGAAAAGGGCCATAAGACTAACTCAATCATATACCATCCTTACAGTTTTTTAAATTATGACAAGTACCTGCTTAAAATGGAATAACATGATAGGGAAGCCTCAGGATCTCCTATCATGAAGATTCATTCTCTAAGGATTACAAAACCTTTGCCAGTTTTAGTTAGTAAGCGTGGCTCCGATTCAAAAGACAATAATTCACAACCTCACCTTGTTGGTCTAACAAAGATAGTTAATTTAAATTCAAATATTGCTTAACGTTCTTACGTTTATCCGGTGTTTTCTTTCTACCATGAACATTGCCAATACTTATAACAATAATTTAAAATTTAATGATCTAATAACCAGCAATTAAGATGAAAACACATATAGGTTTATAAAACTAATCTAACATATAGTTATGTTGCGATATATTTAGATAGAATTAACAAGACCTAAATTTAGATCATTTTAATGATGCATAAACAAATGGCGGCCGGTATAAAGGTAATGGGTGTTATATAAACATCGAATCAGGAAATACATAAACACCAATAAAAAAACGGCTGGCATAATTTGAATGAAAGTAAAATAGCGAAGTAAAAGTGGAAAGAGGAACAATTAGTTCCAATTATCTGTGAAGGAATTTTCGGAAAAATTAATAAGACCCCCTGATAGTTCCTGATTTCATTCGGTTATTATCAAACCAAACGGCATGCCAGTGCGTAAGTTTTGAATTTATTATTGCGAAATACCAACAATAATTATTTTTCCGCATTCGCAACACATGTACATTCTGCAATTAATGCTGATTACAATATAATATTCTCGGAACTGTGTTTTTTAATTAATAGCACCATAGATACTGCAATAATCATATAATACAATGATGCTATATTTAAAATTGTACACAGTAATGTTATAATATTGTATGTAACATTTTGAAAGCGTACAAATCCAAAATTATATTAAACAATCGTTCAATAGTATTAGTTGCTTTCGTATCCTTCATTACTTTTTCACTTTAAAAAGGCATTTATAGACAAAAATTGATAGAATTCGTTTCCCATCCTTCTTGCATATTATCGATCTATTTTCTCCTTCAGCCTTTTTAAATCATTTATCAGTCAAACCTTGCAGTATTGACTCAGTAAGTACGCTGAACCTAAGCAACTTGTGATTAAGCGTTGTCATGTAAGAGAATGACTTTGCGCCTATTAATTCATAATTTAGGTTTTTTTGGCAAGTATTGTCATTCAATGCACTCTATTAATGTCGGTAGGCATCCACAATAACAGTTTCATTCAGTTTTAGAAGTTCGTAATACACAACACCTTGTTTTGTTGATCCCACTATATAAACAGTAATACTTTATGACCATGATTCCGCTCTTATGGTAATTATTTCGATATAAATGACTTTCCTGGAGTAACAGTTTTTTGGCTGCAAGTAACCACAATGCTGAAATGGTTCGAATAGTAATTTTCCTTGGGAACTTCCTGAAACCAAAACTGACAATTGGATAATGATGGCAAAGCATCACCAGAGGTTTCCAAAACTATTTGATAGCACTCTAAATTCGCCTACATATTTCAACACATTAGAAGGCATTTTGTCTATTTTTAACAAAGACAAAATGAGAATGAAAAATCCGCTTCGAGTTTAAAACTGGCAGTATATTCGACGTCATCAATGACATGCATTGGCTGTTTTATTGGAAGGACTATATTTCGAATTTTCACCAATATATCACTGATCAATATACATGCAGGCACTTAATAAATATAATACACTATAATTTAATACCTTATATCAATGACAATGATTAATTAGAAACATAGCCGGCTTGGTTGGCGTAGTGGTAAAGCAAATTCATGTTTTTGATTGTTATTGTTGTTAACATTTGGGATTATCTGTAAGTAACAGTGCAAAATCCGATAAGGAAAATTATTCTAGTCACGCCGGTTAACAGGCTGGTTAAGACTGGATGATTTCTAAATTGGTCACTCTCCAGAGGACCGTGGTTCGAAGCCCACGTTAAACAGTAGGTTCAGTCCGGATAAATCCAAGTTGGTAAAAAGGAGACTTTTTAAGGACAAAAATATTTAAAAAATAGAAAGTAAAAAATATTTAGTAAAGAAAATCAAATTAAGGATCTCCATTCAATAAAGCTATTGTTGATTATAAAAATAATTAAACATAATTAGTACTAAAATATGTATATACTATAATGAATATGTGTGTAAATTACTAATATTAATTAATATTTTATGACAAAAATATATTTAAATATATACGGGAAATATCGTAAATTTAAAAAATCTGTGTGTATTAAATATTGTAAAATTACAATACCATTAATATCTGAACATACTAATTATTAATACCTATTTTTTATAAAATAATAGCGTATTTATTATATTATCGAGATTCAATTTATTTTTTGATTAACGGAAATAGTTTCCATGAAATACTGGCAAAAATCTAACATGACAAAACCTTGACATAATTGAAGTGGTGTGGTCCGATTGATATACAAAATGAATGATTTTTAACAGAATATGGCACGTTAGTACAAACTTTATTGATTAGAATTAATTAAACCTTCAGTGACCTTCAGATTCTCAAAATCATTATGATTGATTTTCACAAACTTTTTAGATATTGCAATTTCGAGCTTGTATCTATTCAATATCACATATATTTAATTTAATTTTATATTTACCCTCAGTTTATGGGTATTTGAAATCGGAATATGTAAAAATAAGTTATTACAACAATATATAAATAGTAAACGCCATACAATGCGCTGATGTACAAAAAATAAGAAGAGGTTTATGGAAACATTAATTTTATTCTCCTTGGCCGAAATAGTTCACATTTTATATGAGAATGACATTTGTTTTATATGCTATATTTCAAGAAAATAATTAAATGTCACAATGAAGAGCACTACCTTGATAATATGGCTTTTTGCTTATGACCGAAGAAATTATTATTTACCTTAACAACCTTGTAACTTCTCCGAACAACTGTCTTACAATAAAAATAAAACTGTGCTCATTACACATATATCATTTTAGTATTTAATGTATTTTTTCGCCCTATCAGTAGGTAATATAATAAAGGAAATTTCATAAGATTCGAGTAATATCGAAGAGGTGCTATAACAGCTGGTCTTCTGCTTCGTAACCGACTTCAAAAAAGGAGGAGGTTCTATATTCGACTATATTAGCTGATTTCTCCGTTAGTTATGAACCGAATTTCAAAACATTTTTTTATTCGAAAGAGGTGGTCCCATTGGAACCAAGTTAGGATCTGGTCGGGGGAAGGGGGGAAATCGAGGAAAAACCTCAAATTTCAAAAGCACGTACAATGTTTTCATATATTTATCTCTTCCATATCTTTATCTAAAATAATCAGATATTGGTATATAATATTATAGCTGAACTGATGTGACAAAAAATCGGAGGTAGTTCAGTGTAAAAGCCATTCAGTTTACTTTTTAAGCACTAACAATGTAAAATGAGAAGTCGTAGAAAAATTACAGGCAACTGCTTCTATGGTGTAATGGTTAGACCGTTCAACTCACAGGCGGGTTATTACGTACATATTTTGTTTTAAAACGTTTTTGTTTTATGTTAAATATCTGGGTTTCATTATTTTTTACTTTTTAGTGAATTTCTTATATATTTTTTAAAGTAGGTTCAATTTATTTGTTAAACAGCCCCGAGCCTAAATAATACGAAAATCATAATATAATGTTGTGACATATACATAAAAATAAATTACGAAGAAAAAAAATCTAATTTGTTGCTCGTCGCCGACTTCGAACTGCCCAGTTGGTAGTAGTTAAAATAAGGTAGGTATTGAGCAAAAATTATGTGTACATAGTAGAATATAAAATATGTGTAGTAGATAGGTTAAATAAGTTTTTATTTATTTTTATTTAGTTATTACAATGATTATGTGCATATTTTATTTTAAAAAGTCTTTTTGGGTTAAAAATCTAAGTTTGATTACTCTTTAAAATCGGTTCAAATTCATCTAACTCAATTTAAAAATGGCGATTTTGATGTATGTGACAATAAATGGCCTGGAAGACCAAAAAATTCTAAAAAAAATCGAAGACAATGTAATTGCAAGGTTCAAGGTTACGAAAACCCAACTTAAGGGTCCCTCAAATAGCTTAAAAGTTGATGACTTAAAATAAAATCTGAAAAGATGGGCACGAATTCCTTGAAAATGCTTTTACTTCGATTGTTTTCAAGATAAAAAAAGCTTTCAGCAAAAAGAGCTTCTGTAGCGTATTCCACTGACCATAAAAATTGAATCCCCTATGACAATACTAGGCGCAAAAAACATGGGTTAGTCCAGGAGGGCCAACCAAGCGAAATATTCATGGCCATAAAGTATTTCTATATGAGCCAGTAAGGTATAGTGTACTATGAGCTGTTAAAACCGAATGACACTGTTATTGCAGATGTCTGCCGACACCAGTTCAAAAAACTGTATAAAATATTGTTGCAAAAGAGACCAGCAATATCGAGTAACAGATGCAAAGTCATATTTTACTCATCAGCATCGTGCTTTCTGATTACCACTTGTGAAGATCGATACAGTATGGCTTAGCTGGTACTGATATTTTTGGCCGATATATCAATATTTTTGTAAACCGATATTTTTCGATATATTTTCAAAAAAATTAAGTATATATTATTTCTTAAGCATAATAAAAAGCCATTTAATTATTTTTTATAAATTGTTTAAATTGATAGTAAATTTGAAAGGTTTAGTGTATTTTCTATTTAATTTTAAATGTTTTGTTTTTGCTTACTTATTTGCAAAGGTTTACTAAAAATGTCGATGTTATTTAAAATATCGATATATCGAAATATCTGAAAAATATATGTTGGCAAAAATATGTAAAAAACCTGTAAAATGTGATGGAAGCTTATTTTGATGAATATATATTGTACTAATTTTTCCCAATAAATTTAAATAAAATTTTTCTGGATTTTAAAAATATCGATATTTTATTTCTATCCCATATGTCGATCTATCATTTTTTTTTAAATATAGAAAACTATATATCGATATTTTTTAAAATATCCAGATATCGATATATCAATATTTTTCTCGGTGGCGGACACCCCCACCTGGAACACGATTTCGAAATGCTGAAGAGGTACCAAAATGGATAAATGATTCGTGGTTTTTTCAACATGATATCGACATGTTGCAAGAAAGATGATAAAAGTTATAAGAAATTATCGATAATATAACTGCAAATTTTAAATGTTCACTTATTCATTGATTGAAAAGTGTTTTAAAGAAATTAATTAAAAATTGTGAGGAAAATTATTTCGGATGCCTAGTGTTGACCAAAAACAAAAACATAATATTTGTATTTCTATTAATCTAAAACAATCAACATATATAAATTAAATATAAGACTGTATAGTATACCTGAACCATTTGTTTATTAAATTTTTATTTTTTTATTAAAGGTATGATAATGTAACGTATGTAATAGATGTGATTATCAGTTGACACTCACGCCAAACCATACTTATACAGTCCGTTTTCATTCTGTTTACACATATTCGATATTCTCGTTATCTATCTTAGGATCTCGGTCTACTTAAATAGCTTCACTCATGTTGTGCTACATGTAATATATTACGCCATATTTTACTATCGTTAGACCCAAACAATTCCACAATACTACGACAGTTTTTGAATGCTAATAGTTTGATTTAAATAAATATTCTAAAGATTCCGCGTATAGATGAAATAACAATTGATTTTTACGACACAATACGTATTACAATTTTAGATTTTATTTCCTCCTATTCACATATCACTCTTTGGTAATGCAATTGGATCAAATACAATATCGAACTTCGATCTAGTGTGCTGTGATTGATTCACGCTGATTATGAACATTCGTTCGAGATTTTTAAATTGTATTTTTTCCTAAGTTATGCTTGTTGATAGGACTGTTTAACATTTATTTATATCTAACTATACTACTATAGAACTATAAAAATTATTAGCTTTTTTGGAGTAACCAGACTTGAGAAGTTGATTTGTTTCATTTCAGTTTGTAATATAGGACCATAAAATACAAAATAGGTAGCTTATATAAGATAACATGTCTGTAATATATATAATATATAGGTAATATCTTTACGTCTAAATTCAAATTAATATCATAAAGTTTCAACAGTGTTCAACATCCTCCACTCTGTTTAAGGTTTATGTAAGTTTATGCAATTGTTTAAAGAGTTAGATCCAAATTATTAAAACTACTAAAATTTAACCTATTATTTCTTCAACTTAGGCTTTCGAACTAGGAAAGTTTTGAAGAAAATGATGATGAAAAGAAAATATTTGGTTGATAGGTGTTTAATATCGTAAACTTTGTTTTTATTGCTATTTATATATTTACTATAACTTAGTTGTATGCTCCTATAGAACACTTTTCTGTATATATTAGGTATAGGATGAAATTCTTACTTATATTTCAGCAAACTTGTTTCATATAATAAACTAAACAAAAACCTAAGTTCCTAGGACAATACAGAAAATAACACAATGATTCACTGAAGGAGAAGTTAAAAATATCAAAACAATAACATATTTCAAGATGCAAAAATACTACTTCCTCCATAAAATAATATAAAAGGTTTATTTATAATTAAATCACACTGTGTACGTTGGCACAACAAATAATGTGGGTGTATCATTGTTATCCATAAAACACGCATCTCAAGGATAACCGTTGTCCACTTTCACATAACTCACGAAAATACACTTTATAATTTTAATTATGACTCTGCAGCCAACGTCATATCAAGCCTACTTCATTTAGTCGTTAATATCAGTATGGTATTGACATGATTATGGTGTTACATCTTATTTACGAGAGTTCATATTTAATAAATAATGAAGAGTCACTTCAAAATATTTTAAATGTTCAGTTATCCCGACAATTAAAATAATTTAAATTAATTAAAATTCAATTGAAAAGTCCCGGCCTGACACATAAATGGCGCTACTAGAATTCAATGCATATGATATAGTTAGCCCTAACCCTCAAAAGAGGCGTGTATAAATTTGACAGTTGCCGGATTATCAGTTTGTGAGTTATAGAATTTTGAGTGAAGCAACTTTTATTATTGTGAAAAAAATTGATAAAAAGGAATTTCGCGTATTGGTAAAATATTGATTTTTGAAGGAAAAAAATACAGTTAAAGCAAAAACTTGCCTTGATGCCGAATTTCTGGACACCGCTCCAGGAAAATCAACTATCAAGGATTGGTATGCTAAGATTAGACGTGGTGAAATAAGCACCGAAGACGGTGAACGAAGTGGACGCCCAAAAGGGGTTGTTGCCGACGAAAACATTTAAAAAATCCACAAAATGATTTTGAATGACCATCAATTGAAATTGAATAAAATAGCAGATACTCTAAAGTTATGAACTGAACGTGTACATCATACCATTCACGAATATTTGGTTATGGGAAAGCTCTGTGCAATGTGGTTGTCGCGCGAGCTCACTTTTGGCCAAAAACAACGATGAGTTGATGATTCGGAGCAGTGCTTGAAGATGATGAAACGTAATAAACCAGAGTT
Source organism: Rhynchophorus ferrugineus (assembly GCF_030347505.1). Lineage (NCBI taxonomy): Eukaryota > Metazoa > Arthropoda > Insecta > Coleoptera > Curculionidae > Rhynchophorus > Rhynchophorus ferrugineus. Next base: position 17,690,674 of record NW_027472590.1, read on the forward strand.
TTTGCGTCGATATGTGACAATAGATCAAACATGGCTCCATCATTTCACTCCGAATTCCAATCGACAGTCATCCGAGTGGACTGCACCCGATAAACCTGCTCCAAAGCGTGGGAAAAGGCAACAGTCAGCTGGCAAGGTTATGGCATCTGTATTTTGGGATGCGCATGGAACAATTTTCATTGATTACCTTGCAAAAGGAAGGACCATCAACAGCGACTATTACATAGCGTTATTGGACCGTTTGAAGCACGAAATCGCCGAAAACGGCCGTATTTGAAGAAAAATAAAATGCTGCTTCACCAATACAATGCATCGTATCACAAGTAAGTAAAAACGATGATAAAAATCCACGAATTGGGCTTAGAATTACTTCCTCAACCACCGTATTCTTCAGATCTGACCCCCAGCGACTATTTCCTATTCTCAGGTCTCAAAAGAATGCTCACTGGGATGAAATTTTCGTCGAATGAAAGGACAAATCGTACTACACAAATGGTATCGAAAAGTTGTAGGGTCGCTATAAACAGTGTATCGGCCTTGAAGGGAATTATGTTGAATAAAAAAAGCTAATTTTGCCAAAAAATGTGTTTTACTATGGTAAGCCGGGGACTTTGTACTTAACTAACATTATCTGTATTGTATATTATAAGAAAACTTTTTGCGCTTATTGACTCTTTAAACACAATTAATTCATTTATATTACTTTATATTAAATAGTCGTAGTAAATAAATAGTTATAGCAATAGTCGTTCCAATGTGTATAAACAAGAAAAGTCGTATTCATGTTTTTTTTTAAAGAAATTACATAAATACAAGGTTACAAGGATAACTGTTGAATTATTATACAATAAGCGAAAAATATTATATTTTCAAGGCGGTGTTTTTCATTGTAACATTTTAATTAATTGTATGAAACAATTAAGGTGTAAAACAAATGTTTTACACTTTTACAGTGTGAGCTATTTCGGTCAAGGACAACAAAACTAACGTTCAATTGATCTCTTCTTATTTATTTATGGTTGCGTTTCAATTAATTTCTTCCTATACTTTTATGGCGAATTTAATTGCTTTAAATTGTTGAGTTTTTATAGGATATTTTATGTTGATATTGAATGATACTACATGAATGTTAATGAAAATGAACAGATGTCGAAATTACTATAAAACTAATAAATATCAACTATGTAGTTTATTGTTATATAAATACTCGTGAAGGCAAAATATTTAATAAAATGTTTTCTTGATACCTGATGATTTGAACACTTCATAACACATTTATAGATAGGTACGGATAACCAAGATAATGTATTCTTTTTATTAACACGTAGTGTTTCCTACTTTGGTTGATATAATCGTTTTGTTTTAGAACCGAAATCAAGAAATAATGAGTCGACGAAGAAGTAATTTGCTTCATTTTTATGTATTTCGATGGGTACGTATGTATATACTATTCATTTTTTGAACGTGTGAGAAGGTATTGACAAGTGTATTGACAAGGAGAGACAGTTTTTCGTAGCTATTGTTTTCCAGCTACCATTTCCTTGGTTTCCCTCGAATATTTAATTGCTTTAATTGTACTCTCAGTTTCTGAGATAATATGAAAAAAGCTTGTTGAATATCTACAACGAAGTTTTCTGCTTCACAGTTGAATCATTCAACTGTCTTAAACATATAGTAAAGTACATATTTATGTACATATAATTATTAGTACGTATACTACGTTAGTAAGTAAACATTGAAACCCACCACTCTTATTTATTAACTTGAAATGGTATCCATTGGTATTGTTAAAACATATATACATCACTACATAGTATAAAACAAAGTCGCCTTTTCTGTCCCTATATCCCTATGTGCGCTTAAATCTTTAGAACCACGCAACGGATTTTGATGCGGTTTTTTTCAATAGATAGAGTGATTCAAGAGGAAGGTTTGTATGTATAAGACATGCATAATATACTAAGGCAACATTGCTAATTTTAGAGGTTTCTAACGTGATGTCGTAAATTAACCTATTTTTTTAGGCTTATTTAGCAATTAGCAAAAACGCTGCCTAACCCTACGAGTTAGATCAAATTAATGTACTACAGTATTGTACACCATAAAAAGGTCTACAAAAAAGTCCGCGATGGTATATATTTATCTTTTAGGAATAACCCACATTAACCATTTTTATTGTTTACTTTTTACGTGAGAAAATGGCTTATTTACGAAGCTATTTTAAGCAATACGGCATTAATCCTTATCGAATTAAGTACCTTAAATACAGTGTGCAATTAATATAGATCAATATGGTTCCATACAGCATGTAAATTAAACAAATATTTTCGGAGATATTACAAATTTAAAATTTGCGTTTAAAAATGTGTAATGTAATAAAAATTGTATGAATTTAGATATTCCAAAGATAGCAGGAAATCTTCATAGTAAGTATAGGGGAAGAGGAATTGTTTTACTCCAAATTTAATGCGTGCAGGCCAAGGGCAGTAATGAATGAACCAAAAATACTGGATCGATTTTAATCATGTTTTCATTGAGTGACATAGGCATATATATTTTATGCCCGTGCAAAGTCGGAGCGGGCCGCTATGTTTTTATATACAACGTTCATATTTTTTCTGTAGTGTATTTAATTTAGTATCAACATTGCACCCGTGCGAAGCCGGGGCGGGTCGCTAGTTTAACTAATATAATAAGAACAGAAAAGTGTGCCATTTGCCATAAGCAAATATTTACCAGGTCCGCAGATAGTATGAAAAAACAACATAATCCGAACTTCACTGAAAGAAAAACGTGAAAATATCAAAAACAATAATATATTTTGAAGTGGAAAAATACTACTTCCTCTATATATTATAACTTTATTCATAATTAAATCTCACTATAAATGTTGGCACAACAAATAATGTGGGTGTATAATTGTTATCCATAAAACACGGATCTCAAGGATAACCGTTGTCCACTTTCACATGAGTATTACAAAAATGCGCTTTATGATTTTAATGATGGTTCTGTGTTGCCAATGTCATATCACGCCTACTTTATTATATCGTAAATATCTGGGTACTTTTGACATGACCAAGATATTATTTCCGATATACCAGTGTTCTTGTTTATTTTTAGGGAAATAATATTCAATAACTAACCAACGTTCGTCACTAGGAAAGGATTAAATTATATATTTATTTCGACAATTAAGAATATATAATAAGTAGTGGTAGATAGAATTTTAGCTAATGTAACTTTTTCAATATCGAAGCGTAATAATGAATAATTGCAGAGTGCTTAATCTGGAAAATACGGCGTAACTACTTTGATAGTTCGTGTTCTGGCCCACTGGAATCTCGTAAGTATATTTACACGCGCATCTAGTTAGTGTCAATATTTTTAATTTCAAATTCAAGTAAACGACAAAAAGTATTCCGGCAAACTACAGGCCATGATGATAAAGAGTTAAGGGCGTTACTGACGTATGACTTGAACACCTTATAACACATTTATAGATAGGTACAGATAAACATGTTCATAAACATATATTCTTTTTATTATCACGTACTGTATCCTACTTTGGTTGATATAATCTTTTTGTTTTAGAACCGAAATAAAGAAATAATGATTCGACGAAAAAGTAATTTGCTTTATTTTTATGTATTTTAATGGGTACGTATGCATATACTATTCATTTTTTGAGTATTGACGATGAAAGACAAGTAATATATGATACAAGCAGCAGTAATTAATACATCATAAATGTCACGCGGTTATCAAAGGTGGGTAGGATGAAAAGTAAAGTAATAAGAAAAAGCCTCAGTATTGAATATGGATATCAGTGGAAGAATTCGTAGAAAAACAAATATTTTTTTTCCATAAAGTGATAAAATAGTATCTGCACTGTCGCGATTTGACCTAAATCCTGCCTCCACTTCTTGCTTTGTTTCTTCGAACGCTCTTTTAAGCTTAAAATGTTTGTGTAATATGCGCTACAAATAAATAAAATCAAAATAAACGAAATATGCCTAAATCAAGCAACGAGGAATAGCTTTCAGATCAGTGACACAAAATATATAAACAAATGCGCTGCCATCTCCAACTCTTGTACAGTACATTATTCGCAGTTTTTTCAAGTTTTTATTTTTAAAATCAAAATCTAACAGCTCTGCACCGAGAAATGCCGACAGGCAATTTGGAGTCTGAAGACAAATCCCTAAAGATTTCAAAATAGCTTCATGGAATTTTATTTCCTCATTTGTTAGGGAGTTGTTAGTTCCCACGTGAATGTCCCATAAAAGACAAAGTAAAGATGAAGCACCTGCAAGAGTGTGATCGAAGAGTGGAATAAATAAGCAGAGAGTAATGCAGTTTTATTTAAACATTTAGATAAAAAAATTATTCTTTTAAGCAGTTTGGTGTTTTTATTATTATTGGAATATATATTTTAAGTGAGAAATATGGATAAAAGATAAAGACTATATGAATACGTATATAAAATAATGAAAATATGCAGCATTTAATATGAAACTAAATACATAATTTGCATAGATCGAATACATCGGACAAATAGAAGAAATAGCGAGCAGGATGTTCGGAGCAGGATTCGAACCAGTGTCGTTGTTGCAACGAGACAAATTGTCCGATCACTTACCCGCATCACCAATATATCGGCCTAGACAATATTACATAACGAAGGTCAGTTTAAATTCTATTATTCATTAATTTACTCACGTTCGGCTAGGATAACACTGATAATTGATTTTAAGTTACAAGACAGCATGACAGCGCAACTGCTGCATACTTACCTAAACAGGGTGGTTTGTAAAGACGATATGCTTGTTGTAAAATGAGTATTGCCATACGTTGGGAGTATTTCTCGTAGAATGTACTCTTCGATGAACTGAAGTGATCGTCCCGAAGCGGCATAGTCACAAAATACAGCTGAAACAAAGAAAATAATAATGAATTTTAGAATGTTGTGTATAAAATTGCATTTTTTACACACACTTTGGCAAATCAATTTCAATAATGTTAAAATATTTTAAATGTATTTTTAGGATAAATGATGTGGCTCGGTGAATGGAGGTAAAACGAAATGAAATAGTGGCGTTTACATTATGTCACCGTTATTTATTGGCTATATAAAAAATGTGAAAAATACAATTAGATAAAACGTATGGCAGCGGTGTTACCTGGAGACGAGGTTTGGGTAGTCGATGGTGGCACGTCTAAACCAAACGGGGGTTGAGCACTGAATGAATCGCAATACCTTTCAATAACATCCCAGATAATCGTCTCGGGGTTGCCGCCAGCTATTCGTTATCGGGTTCTAGTTGGCGCTGCTGGCACCCCGCCCGTGTTCAACATCTAATCCGTAGTCACATACGTTACGGTAATTCAGAAAAAATAAATAACGACGGTATCCGACCGAATCTGCCCAAAGTTTTTCAAATCAAAATGTCTGCCATTATGACGGAGACGGCGAGCGAAGGAAAACATTATGAATTAAACATAGCGCCGAAAGGAATGTTTAGCCGAGACGCTGATGATTAAACAGTGATGTAAAAATCTCTAAGAGTTCAAAAGAATGAGAAAGAAATAAAATTAGGACAAAAAATTTAAAAAAAAATGAATTGAAAATAATGAAGTGAAATTTAAGCTTCATTGTTCCAGCACTAAAATAAAATTTAATGAGGAACAAATGTTTGAATGAATATAATGTTGAAGAAATAACGGTAAAATCGAAAACGAATCGAATTAAAAATATTGAAAATTTTGAAACAAAAAATATAACGGCCACGTAAAATACACCATGTTGCAAGTACCCTCCATTCACGAGTCCAAACCCAATTTTGCGAAAGATCACGTCGGGGTCACCACTTTAGGGTAAATGATGTGGCTCGGTGAATGGAGGTAAAACGAAATGAAACAGTGGTGTTTACATTATGTGACCGTTATTTATTGGCTAAATAAGCAAATGTGAAAAATACAATTACATAAAACAGATGGCAGCGGTGTTACCTGGAGACGAGGCTTGGGCCGTCGATGGTGGCACGTCTAAACCCAACGATGGTTGAGCACTAAATGAATCGAAACACCCTTTAATAACATCCCAGTTAAACGTCTCGGGGTTGCCGCCAGCTATTCGTTATCGGGTTCCAGTTGGCGCTGCTGGCACCTCGCCCGTTCTCAACATCTGTGTTTAGATTTCTGGGTATTTTGTAGACCGTTAGTCCACGATGTAAAATTCGACATGCCTCTAGGTCGCTACATATTTATTAGTGTTGCTAATAGTGGTTGCCGACCACAATGTATCTTTAAAATAACTTAAATCTAGGTATATATTATATTAACGTTGGGAACTATCGACTGAAAACAGTCGAAAAAGTCTATAGTCAAAAAACTAGTGACTGTAAATAGCAATTACTATTTTCAGTTAAATTCACTGTTCAATCATGATTGAATCATGTTGATAAGAATTCATGCAACGTTCCACTGTTTTTTTTAAGTTCGTGATGTCAGACGAAGATGTACGAATGCTTTCCTGTATAAATTGTGAGAGAGCAAAAGACGGAGATAATTATCTATATGCAATTAATAATTTAATTTTAAAGGAAGTAGAATTATTTTATATTTGAATGTTCTGTGGATCTGTAAAAAGGAATGTAATTTTTCTGTGGAATGGGAGAATAACCCACAAATGTTTTATCGAATTTTAATATGTTAATTGCTAATTTTAAATAATATATTATAATAAATATAGACAATACAATACATAAATACTAGATCAAAATTAAACATATACCTGATTATAGAATAAAATTAATCCATGACATTTTTTAAATAAAATAAACGCTTTATTTATTATTGAACGGAAATATTTTTAACAAAAATCCAGAGAGTTAACTCCAAACGAAAAGGTCAATGAAAAAAAATTACCTATTATTGCCATAAAAACAGTCAAAAGTATTCTACTATTTATCATTCACAATTTTAATCTTATTACCCTATTAAATTAAGAATCTTGAAAAGTATCGTTCCAAAACGCTTCTATGTTAATATATAATATTTGTTATTTACAAGCAAACTAAAAAAAAAATATAAAACTATATATATTACATATAAATCTATGTAAGCATAAATTCGGTACATTTTTATCAATGTCGCGGCTAGGATTGAGCCAGAATGTTAAATTAAGAGGTCACCGGGTAGTATGAAGATGTATGTATGTCATATCACGCCTACTTTATTATATCATAAATATCTGGGTAGTTTTGACATGACCAAGATATTATTTCCGATATACGAGTGTTCTTGTTTATTTTTAGGTAAATAATATTTAATAACTAACCAAAGGTCACTGGGAAACGATTAAATTAAATACTTATTTCGAGAATTGAGAATATATAACAGGTAATGTGTAATTTTAGTTAATGTAACTATTTCAGTATTGAAACATAATGAATAATTGGCGAGTGATAAATCTGGAGAATACGGCGTAACTGCTTTGACAGTTTGTGTTCTGGCCCACTGGAATCTCGTAAGGTAATTACATGCGCATCTGGTTAGTGTCAACATTTCCAAAGTGATAAAATTCACGTAAAAGACCAAGAATGTTCCGACAAACTACAGAACAGGAAGATAAAGAGTTAAAGGCGTTACTATATGAAGATTTATGCCAAAAAGAAAAAGAAAAATTTCAGATATTTGAGGATCATTGATTTTATTAAAAAGCTACATGTTTTGAAATCCAGAGACTTTGGAAAAGAATTTGTTTTTATACAAATTGGATAAAGGGTAATTTTAAGACAACAAAATCATAGATCGAGCAAAGAATATAGGCAAAATCTAAGAAACACGCTGAAGACCATTGCTGTTGAAATGATAACGTTCTGTATCTAGAGAGCTCAAAAACTATATCTAAAAACTATCTAGTGTGTTAATAATAAATAAAATGGAAAAAAGGAATTAGTTTTGTCCGAGCACATGGCTATAATAAAATCGTATATCTGATCTGATATCTATATCTGATCTATAATAAAATCGTAATAATGATTGTTCAAGGAAATCATACTATAGCTGGTCTGTAGTAGAATGTGTATAGAACATATACAACAGATTATAAAGGGATAGTCACTTGTTCATTCAATAAAAACTTATTTCTTTATAAGCGGAAAATTCATATAAGCATCCTTATATATAAGCTATGAAGTGTGAAGGGTTTAAAACAGCCAAAACTTTTATTTTGCTATAGAACAGATACTCATATTAGAATGTACCTTCGTCCGCCAGTTTATATTTTATGGTTTTGTAAATAGCATTACTTTACCCAAATTTTTATGGTATACCTCGTATGGAATAGTTTCCTAAGTTTTAATGAATCTAAATTCCAACAATTTCTGGTTGATAAATTAAACTATATTAGTTTACAGCAACTTCAGTCTGCTTTTATTGGCCTATACTCTGAATTGATAATCTAATACCAGGAGTCAATAAATTATAGGTGTTTTTTAAAGATTATATTGTAATATTGACTGTATTGCACTTTCCTTATTATAATAGTTTATAACTGATGTCCTTGAATACTTTCAACATACCTTTTATGACTTTGTAGCTTCAGATGCCATACCTTTGCCCGAACTTGACTTAAATAAGTCTAACTAACTTAATAAACAAGACGTTGTATCTTGTACCTATTTTCTTTCGAAACTATCTTAGCTGTGTAAAGTTGGGGTCAGAAGAAGCTTTAGAAAATCATTTGTGTAGTTTTTCGGCCAGAAGTTCTACAATAACGGAATTATGCTTGTGACAAAAAGTGATCTATCAAAATGAAATATTTATTACAGATTAGCGTTTTAAATTTAAATAAATTCGCGTTGAAAACATGAAAAAAAAACGGAATTATTTTTCCTGAACCTATTATTTTGAACCACTCTGTTGGGTAATTCAACATTTTTTTAAAATAGTATTCATAGTTCTGCTTAAAACATTGGAAACTTTTTAACAAAGAGCAACAGAGAGAACCTTTTCATGTATCCAATACATTTGTGATGTTTTTTCAGTTTAGGATAACAAAAAATCGAAGCTAAACTATACGCAAAAATTGTATAACTATTTTTAAAGAGAGTTTGTAAATACTTTTCTACGATTTATTAGTACTGCTTGTTTTTGCGTACAAATCGGAATTGTTTATAGTGAACGATCAGTAATATATTTTCGTTCGAAAAAAACACACCGAATAAAATAGATATTTTCAAAATAATCATATACTTTAATAATCGGGAATGGCAATTTTCGATAACTATTACAAAATAATAAATTCACTTTTTTAGTATTTTTAGTGGAGAAAGGTCGCTTTCTACAAATATTGTATTTGTATTGATGTAAAGGCACGTGTAGCGACCTTGAGGCATGTCGAATTTTACACCGTGGAATAACGGTCAACAAAGTACTCAGAGATATAATCCCAGATGTTGAACACGGTCGGGGACAATTAGAACACGATAACGAATAACTAGCAACCGCGAGACGTTTATCTGGGATGTTATTGAAGGGTATTTCGAATGATTCAGTAACCGACCGTCGTTTGGTTTAGACCTGCCACCATCGACTGTCCAAGCCTCGTCACCAGGTAACACCGCTGCCATCCGCTTTATCTATTTTGTGTTTTCCACATTTTTATATTACTTCAATAAATAACGGTGACATAATGTAAACACCACTGTTTTATTTCGTTTTATCTCCATTCACCGAGCCATAATACTTACTCCGAACATGAAAAGAATTGAAAAAACTTTGGCTCCAACCCATTATATTTATATAGATAACAACTATATCAGATAACAACAACAGATAGAGAGAAATGAGAGATAAAGTAAACGCAGACGTATTAGACGCAGGGTATTCTTATAATTGCCAGATCTAAACGTTGCTATTATGCCAATGCTATGATGTAACTATTCAACTAATTTATATTTTCAACAGCTTTAACTTGCTAAAAACTTTTTCGGTTGTTATTTTCTATTTTATTATCTTACTTTCTTATTATCTGTTATATTTACTTGCTATTCATGTATATAGTCAATTCTATACAATAATGTTCTTTTTCACTATAATACCAACATTTGGCCATAATCGCTTATTATAATTATATGCAATAATTCATGAAGGAGCTATAAATAATATTTCCTATTTATGTTTTGTCGAATCGAAAGTAATTTATATTGATAATGCCACGATTTTCCGAACACCTAGCTTTCTTTCATTCCTCGATATTCAGGTATTTAGCAAAGCAGTATCCTTGGTCCATTATTACAACTTGTATAGCATTATACCTTATTGTATATAGGTGACTTGTCGATCTTAAAGACCATTATTGTGTCAATATATGTTAATGATGCAGCAATATTGTCAACTGATGGTAATCCAATATCAGCCCCAAAGAACTTCCAACTTGATCTCAACAAAATCCATCCAAAAATACACATGATAAGTATTTTTATAGGACAAAAGTGTCAGTGAACTCAAATACATTCGCCAAATAGTTAAATATGCACTATCAGTGAAGTCCTTAGGGTTTTACCCTATCCGACCTAATTAATATCAAAGACACAATAGTTTTTAAAATATGATAGAATACTCATTAAAATAAGTTTTAGATTATAGGTCTGTAAAGGAAGTCACTTATTGACGAGATCTTATTACCTATTGGGCAGATTGTTGACACCTAGGAAAGTACAAAAATTATAATATAAAGATTCCGATATTCAAAAAATCAACCGGAGAGAAAACATAAAACCAACAACCGACGACTTAAGAGGTGTTCTTGAGTCGAACGTATTCATCCATATATCTTAACACACCAATAAAATTAAATTATAATGTTTTATATCTGAATAATAAAGAGCCGTAATCAGGTTTAAAATATGCCAAGTGATATGCTGAAATAATAAACGCGGTTCAGATTGTTTTGTTGTTGTTAATTAGCCGAGTGATTATGTGAAAATGGTTACGTCGGGACACGTGTACTGTGATCGCTATAAAGAATATATAATGTTTGTTCGGTTCGCGAACGAAAATGTTGGAAGTATTACATTTTGTGGAGGCGATTCCGACATGTGTGTAGCGTATGTCAATCCAATGTTGATTTACATTACAATAAAAAACATATTTTTCGTGTGGTCTCTCCAATTTCATTACTTTGTACACGTTCGTGTCACCAATTGCAAAAAATAAAAGGGTTATACCGTAAGCTTTATATTTTAAAGTCGTCGAATTGTTTAAAACGTGTACTTATGATTGAATTTTCATCAAACCTACTTGTTCATTAGACAGATGCAAAACTACTTACTACTAGCGTTGGGAACCATCGACTGAAAACGACTATCGACTGTTTAGTAATTGACCACTTTTTACTATCGATTGTTTCGTCACTATTTTTGGTTCGAATGATTTTACTACTTTTTACCAGTGACTGTTTCAGTCGAATGATTTCAGTCGCTATTTTCGATCCGACTGATTTTATTACTATTTACTATCGACTGTTTCGGTCGTGTACTTTTAGTTGCTATTTTTGGTTCTACTAGTTTCATCGACTGGTTTTAAACGTTCTGGCTCTGTCGTCCTAACCGCAACCTTGTGAAAATATAACCAATTTATGGCTACATAGATTTATATGTAAGATATATAGTTTTATGATTTTTTGGTAGTTTGCTTCTAAATAACTATATATTGTTTATTAATATAGCGGTATTTTGGAACGTTTTTTTTCCCAAGATTGTTAATATAATAGAGTAAAAAAATATAAAATAGTAAATGATAAATAGTAAAATACTTTTCACTGTTTTTATGGCAATAATAGGTAATATTTCGATTACTATCTCAATTTTTGTTAAAAATATTTTATATTACTTTAAGAGCTCTAGTAGTTATTGTGCGATCATTTTTGATTATGTCATGGATTAGTTTTTTTCTATTATCAGGTATATGCTATAATTTTTATTTAGTGTTTATGGTTATAGTTTCTCGGTTTTTTAGGTTGAAGTTCTATTGTAATGTCCACGTTTATTGTAATATACTATTTATAAATAGCAATTAACATATTGAAATACGATAAATCATTTGTGGGGTATTATTCCATTCCTTTTTACAGATCCACAGAGAATAATCCAATATAAGAATAATTTTACTGCATTTAAAATGACATTATTAATAGCATGTTAATAGTGTTCAGAAACAATTTTTTCCTTTCCTTTTTTGAACTTAGTACGTGAAGGAATATGTACATCTCCGTCTCCCTTACACTATCGTTGGATGATATAAGCACATATAAAATTAACTGCTCCAAGCAATTATAAGTCCGTCCTTTCCTCTCTCACAAATTATACAGGAAAGGGTTCGCCTGACATCACGAATTGAAAAAAATATTCAAAAAGTGCATTTGACTGAAAATAGTAATTACTATACGCTAGATTTTTGACTACCGACTGTTTCGACTGTTTAGCGACTATCGACTGTTTCGACAGTTTTCAGTGGATAGTTCCCAACGCTACTTACTACTTGTATATAGGGTTTATTCAAAATAAGAGTGAAGTCACGAATCAGCGTATAAAATACGCCTGATTGTTAAATGTTCGCAAAGTTCTGCAAAATATTAGTGATAATAATTAGGGGTATTTGTGATTACTCTGAAAATGACGATGTCAAAAAATGGTCGATCAGAAACAGATTGCGTCTCTAATCAGCTACTTTGAACAGGAACGAGAAAATAGGGTCTGCCTATTGCTAGTAAAATGCCTTAGAGAGATACTTGATAATATTAAATATTAAATTGGTGTAGTTCTATTAGAAATATTTTTATCGTATTGCAACTACAATGAATATTAGTATGAGGACGGTAACAGTAATAGGGTGGAATATCATATTTCGGCGTCATTTCGGATGTAACTTGCCTTTCGTTAGTTTTGTTTATCTGAAATAAAGAGGTTAAATAAGGCTGGGGACGCTTGGAAAGCAGCGCTTCGTCAATTTTGAAGAAGTTAGAAAATGGATCGATGAATGGTTTTGCTCAAAAGACGAACACTTTTTTTGGGATGGTATCCAAAAATTGTCTGAAAGATAGGCAATATGTTTAGAATCAAATGGCATATACTTCGAATAAATACATTTTTCCATTTTCTTGAAAACTACGTAGTTTTTCCAAAAACCCAGTAATGACTTTCCGATACACCTGGTATAAATATATATAAAAATATAAACAAGACAAATCGTTTTGACAAATAAAACTATTTAAATCAAATTTTGTTTTTCCTCAAGCCTAGACAGCTTGGTATAAGTTCTGGCAAATATTTTAAAAATATGAATCAGCTTAGAATGTGTTCGATGTAAAATTCGAATGATGTAGACTAAAACGGTTTATTTTTAGTTTTTGCGATGACACTGCTTTTTGCACATTTTCATGGCAACGATTTACTTTCCAATCGTCGCATCCAAATATATTCTAGCTGAGAAAAAATAGACATCCAAACTGTAAAGATCCTTTTATAAATATGTCACATCATATGACCGGCAACATTGTTCAATTCCAAACGTAAGCGCACGCTGACAAATATAAACATATAATACCGGTTAAATGACTATTAATTTAGATTTCGAGTCAAAATAAATTGTAGTATCGATGATTTTATCAAATACTCAGAAAAATTTAATTTTTATTTTTTACAAAATGCTAATTTTGTTATCATTGAAACATATAATGAACACCTGTTATGTTTTTGTAATATGTAAGTTTTGATGTAATAAGCTGTTTTGTCGGCTTTTTGAAAGACATACTTTTTTCCTTGAACTTGCATTCAACAAGGCAATGAAACATAAGGTTTTACAATACTGACGGAAGGTTATCAAGATAAACTTGTTTTGGATTGGCAATTCGTAGTTACTCGAAGCATTGCGTGACTTAGTTGAAAGTATCGCAATTGAAGCTTTAGGTTGCAAACAGTGATACCTACACACATCATATGTCTAAGTCAAACCTACATTTTAAACATTTTATTTGTATTGACTTCGACGACTCTAGGAACAAAATGGTGGTGAGACACGTCTTGTGAGTAAACTGAGTAAACCCAGGAAAAAAAAGATAAGAAATAAAAGGGGGAAGGTAGAGGAATCTACCTGATCAAAGATCAAAGAGCCAAAACAACTGTACTGGTTAGTTTGATCGTAGTACTTTAGAAATCGTAGAACTTTGCAAGCTGCATATCGCTACGTAACCAATGAAGAGCTGCACGATAACCTGGAATTCAAATGGTTCGTCCTAAACATGATATAAGATTACTAAATAACAGCAAAGTGGAAGCGATACAGCTGCTGGACACTACGCAAGAAATCAGAGGAATGGAGCAAATCAATCCACACAAACTTGTTTAGTGTATAAATGTATATTTAACTTTAGCTTAAGTAGATTATTTTTATTGTAATTTGAGAAGTACATACTGATGTATTAATCCCATAGTTGCTTTGCTTGTATATTAAGGCAAGTAAAACAGAACAACAGCAGTAATAAAATTAATTGTAAATTAAGATTGTACTAAGCTTGGATATGCTCTAAGATGTAATTAATTAAAAAAATTACAGCAATAAAATAATAAAATAAAATAAAGAAACATAAATATAAAGATAATATAAAGATAAAAAGAAAGACAGAATAAAATAATAAATCAGAAAATTGTTGCAGAATACATTGATACCAAAAAGATACGCACAGAAGACACGGTATATAGAATAATGGACGGAGAGAATTCTAATAGCAAAAATTAACATAAAATATGAATTAAACTAATGCGCCATAAGTGAAACATTGGAGATCAACATTGAAGGAAAACCAAAAAAAAATACAAAATTAGTATAAACACCGAAGATTAACAAATAAAATAAAAATGGACTAATATTGATTCACTATACATAATCTGGATGTATATAACTTCTTTAGAAAAGGTCATACCCTTTCAAGGTGTATTTAAGCGAATCATTCAATATTAACATTTATTAAAATTTTGTTGAATAATTATTCATAAAATATTTGCATCCATATGATTGAATAGCAATACAGTACTAATTTAGTTTTTCATACTGTTTTA
Organism: Rhynchophorus ferrugineus; assembly: GCF_030347505.1. Classification (NCBI taxonomy): domain Eukaryota; kingdom Metazoa; phylum Arthropoda; class Insecta; order Coleoptera; family Curculionidae; genus Rhynchophorus; species Rhynchophorus ferrugineus. The sequence continues at coordinate 17,705,799 of NW_027472590.1, forward strand.
AAAGTGTATTCAAATATCTGAGTCACGTACTTGAGAATAATAAGTATTTGTTATTGTTTAAAAAATGTATAAACAATGTCGTTGGAAATATATGATTGTGTTGGCGGCGATACGGCATAGAATGGAAAACAATAAAAAAACTGATAAGCTTAAACTGAGTAAATGTCGTTATGTAATGTACCCAATATAAGCTGAACCAAAACATGAATTGAATAATAATAAAAGCGTCTTAAAATTCCAACATAATGATGGTTTTAACATTTAAATTGAATATGTATATATCTAAGGGTAATGTTCAGTTGTAATTTTGTAGTAGTGTTATTTACTTACCATATGAGTTTTTTTTCTTTTCGAATAAAAAAAATAACAATTCGAATTTTGTATCTATTTTGATATATCTATGCTCGGGTAATACCTATAGAAGACTACTATAGAAGAATTAAATACAATATAATTTTTTATTGAGCCATAGAATAGACTATTGGATAATACATACACTCTTCCATGAGCATAATGCACAAATTTGGCTGAATTGCATTAATATGTAGTTAGATATACCCGTTCATTAAGTCAGTAGTTGTAGGCCTATTGGTAAAGAACTCTGGTTTTAAATAGCCCCATTAAAACAAAAATCAAGTTAGAGAAGCTGTCGTCAGTAGCTTAGAAAGCTTACCAGTGAAATAATATGAATAATATGATAAAAATTAGTTGTACAACAACTAAACTAACAGAACTAATCTATAGTCTATTCAAAATAACAGGGAACTCACGCCATCAAGATGTTTAGTGTATTGCCTGTCGCAATTTCTAACTTCGTTTTAGAATCAAACAATGAGACATAATAAGAAGAGACACAATGCTGCCTAATATGCTCCAACATGTAACCGAATCAGCCTGCAAAAGTTGCCCGATTGTGAAATATCAACAAAATTCTCCAAAACATTAGTAATAACAGGTTATAAACCGGAAAACGTTATTTTGGCGCTTTGCTTGTTTTGATAAATTTCAAATTGCTGCTTAATTTTCGTGATTGCTCTATTTGAAAATGCCGCGGCCAAATATGTAGTTAGTCAGAAACTGATTACCTCTTTAATCAATAACTTTGAACAGGAATTAAGTAATGGGAGCCCGTTCTGACCAGTAAAATCGTTGAAGAGTAAGTATTAATACTATTAAAGAGCTGCTGGGGTTTTTAATGGAAATATTATCATTATGCTGCTGCTGAAAATCTCTCAAAATAAGAAAAATAATATAATTTTGGAATCGCCGAAAAGAAAATGTCTACATACCTTGATGTTCTACTCAAGATTTATGACGTATATGAAATGTATAAAAACGGTGAGTTTTTAATATCAACACAATTTGATACAACTATTTTGGAGAAAACTGTAAGTCGGGAAAGTATCCTTAGGAACTTAAAGATATGCAGCTCTTTGAATGATGTAGAACATCGCTTCATACCCTGTTGGGCAATATAGAATTTAAATGGTATAAAGATAACCAACAAAGAAGTCTAACGGAACTTCCAGACATTGCTTTTAACAGAAATCAATTTTCAAAAGCATTAAGAAAGATTTTCAATTCAATGTTGTATCTAAATGAGCCACTGATATTTCAGCATGGAACATTGCGCCACTCATAGCAAGAATATAATAAAAATGCTATTAAGACAATAAAAGTTGATACACGTTGGAATAATGATTGATTAGTCACACAAAATCACAAAATCAAAAGATCACAAAATTTATTAATAATTCATTGTAAATATATTATTCTTCACGCTGGAAACAGGAATTAAATTGATATGAGGTGTGGTAAAGAATTATTATAATAGATATTCTGGTCGAGAATGATATACAAACAAAAAAAAATAAGCATTGTTTACAATGACATCTTTGGACAAACGATGGAATCACAAGCAAGTGTTAGATTGGAAATTAACAGCTCAGTTATTTACTTAAATAGCGATTCCAAAAGTGACAGTGATTGAATGAAACTTTCTGAATATCAGCGTTGCACCTCCAGGGGATACCACTACATAAAAAATAAGCCTAGAATACTGACTGTATATTTAATTATACTTTAATGGTACTTTACTTTAGAATTTGGTTATGTTAGAGCCAACATTTTGTGACATTTTGACGTCATCAACTTAGCTAATGTGAGTTCACTGTTTTATTGAACGAACTATAAATCGTTACAGATGATATTTAATGCTTTGAGTTGAACATTCAAAGAACTAATAATTTTTCGAAGCAAAAAGATAATTCAGGCGATTTTTCGACATAAACCTTTTGCCCATATAGTTTAAAATACGTGAATCTGTAGATGATATCCCTTAAATGGGACGCCAAACTACACTCGCCATATTGGTAGGTTATTGTTCCTTGGGCAAGTCTCCTGGACAGTTAACCATTATTTAACTTTCTTATCCAAATAGATATTTTTTCAAAATTGAGTTGAGTTGTTGTAAGAGTTAATTTAACATTAATTTTGTTCTATAATAGATTAATTTTATTTATATATTTTGTTAATTTACATAATAAAATATTAATTAATCGCTAGTAAAATTAACGTCACGTTAGGAAAATAAATTATTATTAATGCACTTAAATAATTTTGGAATTTTGCCAAATTGGATATTTGAAAGATTTATACATTTCCTTTATATAATATTGAGATTTATATAATCTCTGAGAGATATATTATTATTAGAAGAGATTATATAGAAACGTGAGTATATTAAGCTGTTTACTGGTGATATTTATTGAAAATAGCATCCTTAGCAAAACATATCCTATTTAATTGGTGATTCTCCACAAAGTGGAAAAAATTTATTTACCTTTAATCCAAAATATGCCATTCTGCCTAAATTTCTCAAACCCCTTAAGACTTATCTTCATAGACCATGAATTCCTTTTTAAGAATGTTTAGAATTATTATATTATAGAAGGCAAGAAGGAAGACTTGTTACAAGAAAGATTAGGCCAAAATTTTTAAGTTTTCAATTTTCTCTTCAATTTTTTTGTGTGTTTAACATATTATCCATAAACATTTAGTATCCAAAACTATAATGATATGAAATAAATATTAAAAATGTAATATAAGTTTTATTGTTGCAAATGTTTTTATATAAAACCTAGAGAATAAATTAAAAACAAACACAATTATATAAAAATATTTACTATTCTACTCATAGATATGAAAGGTAAGCAATTGTTTTTGTTTATATTACATAATTCTTTAACCCCAAACATTATTGTCTAATGTTCGAAGTGGAAACAAACAATACGATATCAACGACTGTATTTTCGCTGGCCTAGGAAATGCGCAATTATTTGCACATTTCAAAATAAATAATACAATTTTTTTGGAAAATTTCTGTGATTATTTTAATATTTGTTCTATAATATTAGTTTATATTTTTATATAAAAAAATTCGCCCAATTTCCTTATACCCTGTATAGATAAAATATTAAGAATTAAAAATTATGATGTCCAAAACTGATAATTTTCATATCATCAATAGTTACTGAAAACCTCCAATTTCTGACCAAATTTGTCCGCTGTAGGAAATTTATATTAGAAAGACAGCTGATATACATATAAAATATAAGAATTCAAAGACTTGTATACATTTTTCAGGATATAAATACGTAAAAGAAGTGAGACAGTAACCAATCAAAAAAGTAGAATCAAACGGATTTAATATTCAGCATTAAATATCTGAGTAAATAGTGATCCATTTTCTTATTTCGTCAGCATTTTGAAACCCTGTACCAGCAAAGCAATGCTGCATCGATCTGAACAAATGACAATCGGAAGGCGCCATATGTAGTGAGTTTTTAACACTTCCACAAATTTTGCAACCTTTGGCCAAGAATTGTCATACAAGGGGTTGACTTTGCCTCTGTTACTTGTTATTGCTGGTCTTTTTGTAAAATTACATCATACAATTTGTTTAATTGACGTTGTTAGATATCTGCAGTGATAGTTTCATTCGCTTTTAGCAGTTCAATACACCACATCTTGCTGATCTCGCCATATGCATAGCTAGGTTTTACGATCATGGATATTCCGCTTTCATGTAGATGTAGATGGTTTTTCTGGATTTTTGCGCATGGCATTGTAGCACAAGATCCATTTTCTAACGCCAGTCGCAATGCAGCACCGAAAATTCTTCTTTTTTGCCTGACAATCTATCAAACCTCGATATAGAAACATTTAGAAATGGCATTTTCAGTCAGTTCCAATGACAGTCATTCCGCATGGATCTTTCAATGGTGATCAAGAGATATAATTATGTTTTCCTCATTTCGCCGCAACGCAAAATTAACATGAATAAAATTGGAGCTATTAAGCTGTATTTTGCAGTCTCTAGTCCATTTGTAGATTTTGTTGACCGCTACTTAAACTTTTTCTAAAGCCTTAAACAGAGATATATCCTTTGCCATTATAACTGTGGCGTCGGCAAATGTTCCAAGTACTGTTTCTTTTGTTGTTGGGATGTCAGCAGTATAAAGCAGATATAGGAGTAGTTCCAAGATATTACCCTGGGAAACTCAAGCCGAAATAGGTTAGGTGTTGAGAATTCCCCTTCATGACGGACCCTAAATTTTCTTTCAAAAAGATATGATTCCAGCAGTCGACAGTAGTTCTGCGATAGTAATTTGCTCATTTTGTAAAGTAATCCGGTCAAAAGCTTGTGAGACGTCCACGAATATTGCAGGGCAGTAATTATTTTCTTCGAATGCCTTTTCAACAACCGCGGTTACACTATGCACTTGGTCGATTGTCGAGTGGTGATTTCGAAACCCAAACTGGAAATATAATATTTCTATAAATGGTTTAATGCGTTTTAGCAGCAATTTCTAAAATAATTTTGATATTGTAGGTAGCAGCTAAATATGCCTGAAGGATCCAAATTGTTCTGCCGGTTTGTCAGGTTTTCTAATAATTATTATTCGAGCAACCTTAAGACATTCTCGAATATGGTTCAGTCTCAAACAGGCATTGAATATATATGTCAACATGATTTGTGCTTTTCAGCTTTTTGTGGCAGCTCTTTTAATAACCTAAGTGAAATATCATCAATTCCAGGAGCTTTTTTATGATTGAGGTTGTTGCCAATTTCTGTGGCAACTTCTGTTGGAGATATCTGATTTACAGCTACAGTCGGGCTTATAAGGATTTATATCTATTGCATATTATATATCATTAGGTTGGAATACGTTAGCTAAACGTTCTGCGAATAATTCAACTTTTTCTTCAAATCACATACGAAACGTAATTAATGTCGAAATTCAATAAATGGAAAACTGTTATTTTGTGTACAGACATTTTTAACATTAATACTTCGCCTTTTATCAACAAATATTACTGATCGAAATACATGAAATCAACTATTAAAAAGAACAGTACTTCTATTAGTACAAAGAAACAGGCTCATATTCTTTGTAAAATTCATAACAGATCTAAATAATGAGGCTGATCTGTTTAAACATATAGTACTTGTAAATTAATAATGTTGTTCGTGTATAGTATATGTATTAATTTTAAGAAATATAGTGTTAGTTGTGTTATGCAACTTTTACAATTTATTGTTCACGTTTGTCGTTATTTATTATCGAATGATAAGCAAATGTAAGTTTCAGAATAGTAGCTTTTGCGGTGGAACTGATATCGGAGTCGCGAATGGACTCTTGGACCTTGAAACGAGGATTCAACATAAACACAGGAAGAACTTACAGCTTTTAAAGAATCGCATTAATTGAAAAAAAATCAAAAACATGGGATAGATCAATTGCAGTACATCGATGTCAGAACAGGACCTAGAGAAAGCTGTTCTGTATAACTGAAAGTAGACATAAACTGATCTGATAGATATTTCGATGGATTACTGTAGAAAGCAATTGAACAAACTAAGCGGAGAACTTGTACGTGACAAATGACAAGGAAAAAGACAAGTCATATTGCTGCATGACTGTGTACATTTAGGGAGCACTTTTAATTTGAGATGTGAAGTTAATTAAATTCATTGAAAATCCTGCAAAATTAGATTTAATAGCTAATATTGTCATTTAACACTAAATTTCAGTGAATACGAATATTAATTTATGGAAAATAACTATATACAAATTTTGACGTATGTTATATATGATTATTATTTATGCGCCTGCAAAATCGCTCTGCTTTTGTTAAATATATCAGGTCATTCGACTCGTAATATAACTACAACAAAATAAAGCACTATCAGTAATTTTCCATGCATGTTTCAAGATACGTAAATATTAAATTCTATTTTGTTTTTATCTGTATATATGCAAAATAGTCTTGAATAACTGAATTAAACGTTCCGTTTATGTAATATATTTAACCATTATCAATGATATTTTTATGGAAATATATCTGACTCTAATAAAATTGATAGTTTTTCGTAGATAGACATGTTATATTTCTGTTCTGTCAAAACAACAAAAAATTCTAGAATATTTAGATTTGTGTTTCATTAATAATTCTAATTAGCCGGCTTGGTGGCGCAGTGGTAAAGGCGATAGGCGGTCCTCCTACTGTTGCGATAGCCACGGGTTCAAATCCTGCTGTTCGTAAATTTATGTTTGTGATAAATTTGTGATTGTTCTAGGCAAGAGTGTAAAATCCGACAAGGAGAATAATCCAAATCACGCCGTTAACCAGGCTGGGTAAGACCGGATGTCTTCTGCGATGATTTCTGAAGTTGGTCACTCGCTAGTCGGTAGGCTTAATGCTGAGGACCGTGGTTCGGAGCCTACGTTATACTTTAGGTCCAGTCCAGATAAACCCATAGTTCGTACAAGAAGACTTTAAAAAATACATACAAAACAAATAATTATAAATATAATAATAATTAAATTGTTGTGTTATTCTTGGTAGTTTAACATACATTGGTTTTAAAATATGTGAGAATTTTTAAAAGTAATAAAATCCAAACAGAATCAATTTTATTTATAGTGGGAATATCAGCTGCCAAATTTATAACACATCATTTTCAACTACATCGAATCGAACATTCTAGTTGTGTTGAAAGTCAAGTCATTAATGAGATTGCTCCATCAAGAATAGTAGCAAAAATTGTAGCAACTGGTAATAATTGAGATTTATTTTAAACGTAATATATTTTAGTAATGATTTAAATATAATTTGATAGGCAAGATGTAGCTAGAATTTCTTGAGAGTGAAAATCGAAGAATGTGAAATTCAGACAATGAGAGAAGAATAAATTAAACAGCAATTTGTTAAGATATAAGAACTGTGTACAATGATACCATGAAATAATTCAATTTGCTAACAAAAGTAGACCTGGATCAAATAAACAAGATCTATCAACGATACTCTAATAATCTAATGACAAGGAAAATATAATGTGTGTGTTATTTCAAAAATGTATTCTCTCCTTATATATAGTTTCAACATTAAATCAATTATTTATCAAATTTGTGTATATTTATTTATAAAAAATAATGATGATGTGTAATATGATATTTTTATAAAAATAGAATGGCTGGGGATATATTAATTATAATTTTATTATTTCGTTTTATTCAATACTTTTTTAAATAAAATGTGTTATTTCCAAAATATTACCAATTTTATTTACTTCTTGAACCTATTTACCCGCTAATATAATTTTCGAAATTACATCTAATAAACACGATAAAAAAATTTAAGTAAATAAAGCTATATGCACGCATGCGCCACACTCGGATTATTCTCTATTTTAAAATTAAATGGAGCTCAATATGAGTATGCGCCATATCCGGATATATTTGAGGAGTAATGTATCCTACTTATAATAGACCTAAAACTACTAAGAATAATAAAAAATGTTAATCTCGAGATATTTATGATACTGTTTGAGTATGATAGATGCCCCAGAAAGACAATATCACCAATATTAAAAATGGTTTAAATATATTGCCCAAATCACTATGACAAGAACGCATTAAAAGATACATAAAATAAGCTATATAACTATTAAAAGGAACATTTGTTAAAACAGATGGCGCGTCTTGAAATCGGTTTTAATATCATTGTTAAAAAAATATAATGAGAATGAGTGGCCCAGATTTGACCTTTTTTGACGCAAACCTTACCTCGACTGTCCAATTGATAAACTGATATTGATGGCTTAATGAAGTATTTCGAAAAGTAATGGATCGAAAATATACATAATTATTTTTGATCAATCTAAATTGATTGGATCTATTTTTGGATCATTCGTGTATGAACTGCGTACAGTATGTTCTGAAATATTGTGTGTAATATATAGTGTGTTGGTAGAATATATATATGACTGTGAGATAAGTGAAGTGTATTCAGTGATCGTTTATTATTAAAATAATATTGGATAAAAAGTATGGCATGTACTGTCGATTCAACAATTCGCAACTCAAAACAAAATAGTTTGCAGTCGAAATAAAAGTTCGTGTCTTTAAACCTTCCAAGCATTCGGAATGGTTTCAGTAAAATTATAAGGCTGTTTCGAAATCACTCATTTAACCGTAATGAACTTACGTATCAAGAGAAGACTGGCCAACGTTAGATTGACAATCGTTCCGCAGTTACTCAAAGCATTTCTTGACATAGGTTCATTGTTAGTAGAGTTCGGACAAAAGTTTTGTTGTTCAAGCTATAAAGTCATCAAATGTCGATCTAAGTTCGCTTTCGATGAACCAATAGTTCCAATGAATTACGAAACATAAATGCTTTGGAAAATATCCCTAAGCTCGGAATTCCTGAGATAAAAATGACAGTTGAGGGAGGCAAAGACACCAAAGGATAAAGGAAGTTGTTATAAACTAAGCTTGTCCACTGGAATTTTGCCAGAAGTTTACAGTTCAAGTAGTTCTGTAAACTATTGGAAGTTGGATCATTCCATATAGATCATACGGTTTAAATTTTAGCAAAACCAACGATAGTTAAAAGACCACCAAAGGTAAGCTGAAAGACAAAGCTACAATCGCTACTAAAAAATGATCTTACTACAACTGTAAGATATAATCAACCCGAACTTTGGTGCGTTCTTCGAGATGGATATAACACTTAACGATGGTGATACGGCTCTGGTTGTTCCATATGTCTCGCTGTGAGTTGCGTTGGGTGAAGTCTTTAAAATGAAAGATTTCATAAATATTAAAATAGGACTGAACCAGCAGGAATGTATGTACCATCGATCAACAAGACACCACTTATTTATTTTAAAATCAAATAGCTCTATTGTATACTAAAATTTATGATCTTGGTTACCTGTACTATCAATTCCACTACCTTAGTGTTATCCTTATCCTATTGTTGCCAATGTGTTCATACCTGAAACAAAAAGAAATAACGTTAGAATCATTTCGACCAACAGTTATATTTAAAATTATTAAAAGTTACTTCCATAACGGAAGGAAAAAACATTTCAGATTATTTCAATAATCGTATATGGCACTCCAATAATCTACAACATTTTTATATTTAAATATTTTATCAAGAAGAAATTGACTTGTATTACAGTGATTGGCCATATACCAAAAAATTATTAAAACCATTTCAAAAATTTAAATAAACGTTTGAAGCTAGATCTACTATAATTAAGTTAGAATATCATTCATCAAAACATTCAGAATGTCAATACAACATATAGTAATAACAACTATAACAAACCATCCATGTCGTTTTATATCGCTGTTTTAAAAGTAATTAATTTTAAAGTAAATTAATTTTTGTTCTTGTTTTAAACCATTCTTGTTTTATAACTGGCGCAGTCAGGAGGATTCCGGGAAGATCATAAGGTTGTTGCCGTTTAAATTAATTCAACTAACCAAAACAAGAACATGAAACGAAGACAGGATGATGTTGGATCAATAGTCAGTGTGCAATTACTCGAAGCATTCCTTGATGTAGTCAAGTGAATTTGGGGTTTAGGCTGAAGCTCAAAAGAAGATCCCAAAAGATGGATTGAAGGTGCTCAAAGACTCTTAAGTCATAAACTATTCCAATTGAGAAACGTTCAAGCTTTGAAAAATATTCCTATAAGTATCCTCGCCATGATGAAGTGAAAAAGAGTTGTAGATCATTTTTATAAAATAATCGCATAGCAAGTAGTAAACATGACACTCCAGTACTCTTTTTTATAACATTTTTATTCACGAAATATTTCTATCATGCTTCATTATGCAAATATCATTATATTTTAGCAAAATAGCAAGCAAAATTATATTTAAATAATTAAATATATATAAAAAATAATATATATAAATAATTAAATATATATAAAAATATATTAAATATATAAAAAAAGGTTTCAAAAATACAACGTAACATGAAACACTCATACAAAAATATATAGAAACAAATACACGTATATTAGCATAAAGTAGTAAGATTACGGCTTTACAATCTCCGCGAATATTTGACAGCAATTTATGGGGTCAAAGAAAAAATATAAACAAAAACATGGAACATCGCTTCGCCTATAATGATTTATTGCACTTATATTTTTCGAAAATGTTATTTATTCACAAAGAATCTCCAAATAAACACGAAGAAATAAATTAGGAAATATCTTTCACAGTATAATGAGATTTAAAAAAATCAATCCAAAGCTAATTAGATTTAAATGATGTTTAGCTTGAACAAATTGGCCAGTTAGTAATATATACAGATAAGATAAAATGATGCGTTGCCCGTTTTAATTTATAACTTAAAAAAAGTATTTTATGCCCAGTGAGAAACATTTACTTTGCTTTTTATAATTTATACTTGAATATGGTACCTGATAAGAGGTTAAATCTAAAACAAAACTAAATATAACACCATTTTAATTCCATACGTTTACAGTCTACGATGGATAATTTAAAAAAATAATTTTTTTTGCGTTTGTAGATATACTTAATTCTGTGTCACAAAAAAATGGTTTGCAATATTTATTTTACTGAATATAAATCAATCCCCATATAAATATTAGGGTTTTTTTATGTTTTAAAGTCTTCTTTTTACCAACTAGGGTTTATTTGTAGTGTCTAACACGAGAACCGAACCACGGTCCTCAGTATTAAGCCTACCGACTAGCAAATGAACAACTTAGAAATCATCCCAGAAGATATCCAGTCTTGCCCAGTCTGGTTAATGGCGTGGTTCGGATTATTTTCCTTGTTGGATTTTGCAGTTTTGCTTAAGGAAAATCACAAACCTGAATTTACGACTATGCTCCAGCACGATTCGAACCCCCGACTATCGCAACAGCAGGAGGACTACCCTGTCGCCTTTACCACTGCGCCAACCAAGTAGATGTGCTATTTCCATATGAAATTAAGTGTCAAGTTGTGCTGATCAATTCCAAAGAGATATGAAAAGATTTTTTTCAAAATGACAATTTCAAATATATTTGATAATAAAATTGATTTTAATATAATATGATTATTCACTACATATTTATTAATTATTTGTTGATTCTAATGGGTTGGACAAAGGCAATTTTGGTTTCGGTTTTCATATAAATATAAAATGATACAGAGCAATGCTTACGTACGATGACCTCTTACCATCTCAAAATCATAATTGCTATTACTTTAGAATTTGTAACATTTCAATGTCAAGCCTTGGAGCCAAGTATATTTCCGTAAGATCTCTTTTGAAGCCAACTTTATACCATGAAGAGAGTTTCGCAGATACTGGAACAAATGATAAGAGGATGGAGTAAGGTTCGGATTATACAGTGAATACAATGAATATTCTAATTCAATATTCCTAGTCAATATCTCCCAATTTTACCGAATCATTAAAAATACGCGTGGCCTAATGTCGTGATAAGAGAATTTCCTACTTCAATTACTTTCGTTATTAGCGGTAAAGAGTCGAATTAATGGCTAGAACCCCAATATCCAGATTATTTTGTCATCCAGCCTTATGTAAAGCAGAAATCAAACAATCATGGTTGTTTACATGGCGTGACCGTAATTTATTGGGGTTATATAAAAAGTTAGAAAATACAAATATATAAAGAAAAGGGCTGGTGTTAGCTGAAGACGTGGCTTGGACAGTCGATGGTGGCAGGTCTGAACTGAATGATAGATACTGAATGAATGAAAGTATACTTCTATAATCTCTCTCAGATAAACGTATTGGGGTTGCCATATATTCGTTATCCTGTACTAGTTGGCGTTGATGGCACCACGCCGGTGTTCAACATGTGGGATTATATGTATAGGTATTTTGTAGACCGTTATTCCACGATGTAAAATTCGACTTGCCTTAAGATACCTACAAACTCGATATTTTTTAGATTTTAACAGGACCTATTTTTAACATCGTAATTTCCAAAAAACGAAAACGAGTAAACCAATTCTGATACTTGCCTTCACTTAATAACTCACCATCATAAACACTACCCAATTTACGAAGAGCTTGAAGAAAAAGCAAAATCACTTCGTGAAATCTGGCTATTCTTTATATTAAGAATATTTTATGGGCAGTTACATTCTAAATGCGTCATAGTATGGTTTCGTTGAATAAATATCACCAAAGGTGTGCGACTTTAAAGCCATATATGTAGAAAAACTGCTCTGGAAACGCATACCCAATCGATGCGAAAAGGTGGTACCAATGGATCAGGTCTGGAAAGTAGGGTGGGTACGATAAAAATACTCATCTGAAGCGACCTCAACACTTGTTTGACGACGGTTGACGTTGGTTTTGTTGCGTGAGACGACGTATTGTTATGCTACAAAATCGTTTTTAAGAGTATTATGAACGTTTTTTGACCAAAACATAGTTCAAATCGATAATTTTTGGTTAGTAGTTATCAATATTAATAGTTTCACAAGATTTCAACGGTCAACAACAAGAAAACAACAAATATATTATGCCATCGTACCGACTATGCATCAACAAGCAACTAAAACTATCTTAATTAAAACCTTTTCCATGCCAAGTATCATTATATACATTATCCTCGAAAATGAAAAAATCTATATTTTAAATTCCAAGCCACAATAGAACAAACATAACAGTTGTGGTGTGTGCATATATATATAACAAAGATATCAAGAAAGGGAAATACCTTGAGTCCAATCAATAAAAACAAAAACATATGTATGCCAACCATATCTTAAAACACAGCTGCGTAGGCGTAACCTTCAATTTTATTTATTATTATGGGCATCTATGAAACATACATTATTTTATGTAGGATTTTTTCATTAACAAAATGTCACAACTGAATGCTTCAGATGTTAGTATTCCTAAACGCCGAACACAGGCGCAGATCTAATTGAATTAGGCGGTTGAATAAAATGAGATTTATGGTTAGTAGTTCAAGGTTGCCATTAAAATGTTCGAAACCGACGAGCAACGGCTTATTATCTGTTGTTGTCAGTGCGATTACATATATTTTCAATAAATTTAATATAGGGTAGTAGTATAGCATATTCAAAATGCTATATACCTGCATATATTTTGATCAACCAAATGTTTTAGTGAAAACGCGAGGTATATATATAAACAACTATTAAACAACTCATCTAAAATGCAAACATCTCAACACTTCATTCGCAAATTTTGTTGTTTGATTTTAAATCTACTGCCAAAGTCCATCCACACCTTAGAAACCTGTGAAAATACTGTACAGTCATATCCCAATAGTCGTTTTTGGTTTAAATGATTTAAAAGTGATAAACATGTTGTCAATGACAAAGAACAACTTGGAGTGTTCAAAACAATGGATTTCAAGAACTACTAGTCGAAATCCCCAGTTTAAACTCACAAAGAAGACAGTTTAGTATGTCAATATAGCGCTGTCTTTTAATGTTCAGATGCGCTGAGAAAGATCCAAAAGGCTACCCACGAAATGACTGAAAATGCAATTTATAACGTTTCAACCTCTCGGTTTCATTACTTACTTTTTTTCAGTAAATTTGCATAATTGAAAGTTGATTGTGTATAGCCGTTACTTTTCTAATTCTAGCATTAATTTCCTTTTCCTGCCTCTTATTACTTTTAATTTATATTCCCAGATATTTAAATATATTGACTTCTACATTCGCTTTTTATAAAGTTATATTTATTTCTTCAGGTTCCTATACTCAGTTTCGTGTTGCTGTTGATCAGTTTTCTATAAATGGTCTAGATTATAAGTTAGTAGAATGAAACTTGATAATTTTCCATTGTAAATGGTGGCTCCTTTCAAAATAGAATTACGATTATTGAATTTACTATGTACTGGTCTTGGTCTTTAGTATGCGTCGTAGCATAGTGCGATAGAAGAAAAACAATTTCAACCTCAAGGAAACATTATTTGTTGTGGGTTTTGAAATGTTTGAACATAAAAATGGAACTACTAGTGTTACGACAAATGTAGTATGCTACATTTTAAGAATAAACTTTATACGGCCACTATTGGGTGATTTAGACTTTTGATCCAAACACAATGGCGCAGCATCTTTTTTTCGCATTTTAGAGCATCATTATTCATCTTCTTAATTAAACGGCCAACACATAACTTCAAAAAGACTTTATACACCTAAAACAATATATATATAATTTTTCGTAAGATAGAGTTGCTATGTGCTATGTTCTAATAGTGTCTTAGGGTTTCGGTTTTCGGTTATTTATTGAAGTGATATAAAAATATGGAAAATACAAAATAGACAAAACGGATGGCAGCGGTGTTACCTGGAGACGAGGCTTGGGCAGTCGATGGTGGCGCGTCTAAACCAAACGATGGTCAGTCACTGAATCCTTGGAAATACCCTTCAATAACATCCCAGATAAACGTCTCGGGGTTGCCAGCTATTCGTTATCGGGTTTTAGTTGGCGCTGCAGGCACCCCGCCCGTGTTCAACATCTGGGATTATATTTCTGGGTATTTTGTAGACCCTTATTCCACTCTATCAAATTTGACATGCCTCAAGGCCGCTACAGTGTCCTATAAAAATGAGTTAGGGCTACTACTACGTTAGATGTAGAACACATTATTTTCCATTTAAATAATTAAATTTAATTGAACAAAACAACAATTGTTTTAAAATATTTACAAACACAATTTGAATAGTATTCGATTATCCGAATAAAGTGCGACTCGTCCTTTAAGTGGTGGCGACAAGTGTTTATAATGTGTTTATATATAGTGTCTCAGTCTATTCCATAAAATGATTGTGATGAGTATTTTCTCTTGAAATAAAATCAACTAAACGTCATTGTACGTCTATAAATTGTTTTATACACTTTTTACATTTTAATTTTGCTCGATATTTCCTATTTGTTATTACATTTGCTATTTATAGCGAAATATAAATTCACGGTTTTCCAATTATTGCATTCATTTCCATCTCCTGGCTCACATTACTTTTGATTTTTATACAGATATTTAAATCCATTTACCTGTTCAATCCTTACAGCCTTAATTTGACTATTTATTAGTTTTAGCTGCCCAATCACCATTACTTTCATTTTGCTTTTAATCGTTATCATTTCATATTGTCTTAATACCATATTCTATATTATATATTTATATTCATATATATCATCTATATCTATATTCATTTATTTAAGAATGTCTGTAGGTGTTCTGGGCCATCAGTTATTATCGTTATATTGACTGCTTTAATTCTAGGAAAATGTATTGGTTAATAGGAAGAAAATTACAATTATCAGTACATAATAAATTGCTATTATATCAGTCAATATAGAAATACAGAATACAATTAAGGAGATGTTCTAATAACAACTAATACATATATATATATATATATATATATATATATATATATATATATATATATATATATATACAATACAAGTTTTCCAGAATAAAGTCCAAAGAAATATTGTAGATGCATCATCATACTACAGGACCGCTTACTTAACATCCAGGCCTTCATATACCGACTGTCATCCAGGAAATCAAGAGAATTGCCTGGAGACAAGAGGAGAGGCTCCATTCTCATGTTAATATCGAAGTAATACAACTCTTGGATAACACCAGAACAGGACACGGAAACAAAAGAATCAAACCATTTGATCTTGTGTAGTGTAGTGTATGTTAGTGTTTAATAGAAAAACAGTAGTGTTATTACATAAGCATTATTATACTAGAGACTAAGATAGGACCCGATGGATTCTCCGAGACATACACCTATATTTAAGTTAATGTAAAAAGAAATTGTAAATTAGTCGGCAACGACTAGTAACAATGTAATAAAAAAAAAGATATATAAAATAGCAAAATAGCATATTCGCTCTGTGATTTTGTTAGCGACTGATCCGCCACTGATTTTAGATGATTTTGTCAAAAAATCATAATCATCTTAATATCGATAATAATTTCAACGCTGTCGGTAAATGAATTCCGTAAATACATTCTCCCTTCAACCAAAAACATTATAAATCAATATTGTTCTTAATTATCTTGAAAACCAAAGCAACAAATTAGATTTGTTTTTGTCACAAAGATATATTATTATTTTTGTATTGTTTGGGCTCGTCGACAACTTCAATCTGATCAGTTGGTAGTAGTGAAAATAATATTGTAAATAAATAAACCACTTTATGTAAGTATTAAGCTAAGTTGTGTGTATATAGTAGAATATAAAATACGTGTATTACATAGGTGAAATAAGTTTTTTTTATTTAGTTATTACAACGATTATTATGTTCATATTTTATTTTAAAACGTTTCTTTTATGTTAAAAACCTAATGTTTTAAATTTTAAAACCTGTTTGATTATTTTTTACTTTTTAGTGATTTCCTTATTTATTTTTTGAAGTCGGTTCAATTTTTTTGCTAAAAATATTTTATTTTTCTCTTTTTAGCGTTAGATACTTACTTAGTAGATTACGCAGTTATTTTATTAAGCATTACAATGCATAGCCCAAGTAAAAGTGTAGCCCGTATGAGAAAAAATAAGAATAAAAAAAAATGTTAAACAGGCCGCGGGGTCCGCTACTTAGTCTAGGTGATTTAACAAATTTTTGAATCAAATTAGAACAGAAAAAGTTACTGTAGCCATTGGTAATCGAACCCGCGAACTCCGCCTGTGAGATTAAAGTTCTAACCATTACACCATAGAAACAGTTGCATGCAATATTTCTACTACCTCTCATATGATATGGTTTGTGCTTAAAAAGCAAACTGTATAGCTTTTACATTGAACTACTTCCGATTATTCGTCACATCAATTCAGCAATAACATTATACGCAATTATCTGATTACTTTTCTTTTATTTTTATTTGATACCCATCAAATCCTGATTTGGATCGAATAGGACCACTTATGAAGTGCAATCTTTCCAATAAAAAAAGAACTTTGAAAATCGGTCTATAAATGACCGAGAAATCGGCGAACATACATACAGAAAAAATATACAGCCGAACATAGAGCCTCCTCCTTTTTTGAAGTCGGTTAAAAAATAGTATTGTTGCCAATACAACAGTGTCTGGGCAGTCTCTGTTTAATGTTTAATAAAGACGATCGTATCCTATTCAATTCAAACATATTTTCGTAATTATTCAGTTAGCCTACTTAGGTGATTGACGTTATGAGCGCACACACATTGATCATAACGTCCGCGGAAAATGAAACAGCAAATTCCCAAGACACGAGCCATTAGTTTGCGTGCGAAAGTAATTGCGACCAATGTATTATGTGTGTGCCTGTGGTTGTTCCGCTGCTCTATTTATAAAAATACAGCTGGTATAAAGTAGTGGAATTGTCAATCATAATTTTCGCGAAAAACAAATCGCCTCCAAAGTTCGTTAACCTCAAACAAGTCATTTGTAATCGACTTGACGCTTATTTAGGTCAACGAATTATCTCTTCTTGTATTGTATTGTAGATCTTTTTCGGTATTAATTTTTGAAAGCAGAAGAGAAATAAACAATTTTACACCTGATTTCTCGTAAAAATGGAAATATGATTGTTTACCTAGCAGGTTATATGTACAAATAGCGTTGGATATAAATCAAATTTTTGAACTTACAATAAATAATATTTAATGGTTGATCATCAATTTATAGAAAAAAACCAGTTCAATGACTTTAAAATTTCAATATACATCAATATTACAGTTTAATTATAGTAAGATAAATAGTTCAACAATATGATACATCACGCTTAAATAATACAATTTGGACTTGACGAAGGAAATCATAATGAATCAATTTATGTTGATATGAAACTGTTAACAATACCTTGAATATCGACTAAATTCATTTCTAGCAAATCTTAATTGAGTTTATGAATATATATTAACGCGTATGTATCTATTACTATTATTATATATTACTGTTATAGTACAACATTAATTGGAATTGGAAACGTAACTAAAATTAAAATATGAATAAAAATTATAATACCTTCCAAATGTAATAACAAAATTACCAAGGTTTTTTTCTCAAGAATTTTGAATTTTCAAAGGTCACATAATGACAGGACACGAAACACACTCTGTGTCTGTACATGATGATATACATTTGTAAAGCATTATTTTGCAGACAATATTGTAGATGTTTGTTATTGTATGGGAAGAACCTAGATTTTGCTACACGAAAAATATAAAGTTACAGGTGTAAAGACACATACAAGTTAGAAGTGTATCGAGACATAAAAGATATATAAAAACATAAACATCGAATGCAAATGAAAATACGTCAATAATATGTGAATATTTATAATAGTATATATCGATGGATTTCCATCAATGCTTTTAATACCTCTATAAATATATTTTATTTATCTTATTTTAAGTTATTTAGTGAAGAAAATAGATATATTAGTAAAATTGAGCAACACAATAAGTATCCATTCATAAAAGTTTAAGTATTTCAATTTTCAATTCAACAAATTGTCGTAAAATATTGATAATTATAATAGTGATTTTGAAAATATGGTCATGTAAACAATAAGACATCACACATAACCATACTGAATGGAAATTTTGTGCTCAATATCATGTACTATATCTTATTCTTTTCTTTGTGGTCTTAATTATACATATTTTAAATAACAAGTCCGTAAAGCAATAGTCGAGAGAAGTCTTACTTCTTCTTAACTTTGAAGATATCTAGTGCTACTGAAGTTTACGTTGAAGATGATCTATCGTTTACATAATGCACATTGCTTCCTCTTAGATTAAATTGGTAGCATGTACAAATCCGTTTTGAGCATGTTACTCATTTCAATTGAAAGGATATCATCAAATATTATCATGGATAATTATTGTAAAGAATGTCCCAAAATTTACACAAAATTTGAATTTTCCGCTATTAGTGCAATAACAATTAAAAAAAGATAGCACAAAGTTTAAGGCTAGTAAAAATAGCGCACTCAATGAAAGTTTTACCAATCAGTGTTCGAAAGTTTCGTAAAAAAGTGGTTGTACTATTACTAATATTAATTCAACTTCATCAGTTCTGAGTAGAATAACGAAAGTTCAGATATACTTAGCAGAAATGTATGAAATTACGAAGCCACACCTTATATCGCATGAGAGTGTTAGTGGGCCTAGGAATATCAATTTGTTATCAATAAAATGTAGGTTAAATCACATGAATGTAGGTTAAATTCACCTCATATCTGCATAGATATGCTTATAAAGTTATAATTAATATATCAACCACCCTTGTCCTGAAACAATTTAGTTATAGAGAATAGTATTCCAGGTCATGTAGTTGTTTTTTAATGGTAACAATGGAAAACCTAGATCGTGTACTATATTATTATTATTATCGTAGCACCACTTCATTAATTTTTATAGATTTATTTTAAGTATAATATTTATACCAACAAGACCGATAAAACAGTGGATTCTATATACCTTGGGCGTTTGTATTTAGTTGAACATAATTGCTAATGCTAACATATTAGAATACCCTGTAGATTACAATTTATTGCTTTAAGCTAAGCTAACTACTAAGAAAACCACAAGTAAAAGTTATAATACAAGTAAAAACGCAACAAAAGCATGTTTATTTTTTATAACCAAAATATCCTCGCAAAGCTGCTGAAAAATCTAGCAAAACACTTCAATAATAGTATTTATTCCACCCGTTATAGTAATTCGACATTGCTCTAATTATCAGTTGTTGCGATTGATGCTATACAGTCTAACTGAGCAGAATTTTAATTTTTGAGACATTTTTCCTACGTAAAATTCAAACACTACGAGGAAAGGCTAAAAAAAAAGTGGCACTATTCACAGATAGACGATATATTGAAAATAATAGTGTCCCCAATTTATAACATCAAAGTGTGGTATTTACAAAATAATTATTCAAAATTAATATGTCTTGCGAGCAACGTGTAAACAGCCTGAAGTGTTTACCAGAGATATCGAACTCTCGACTTAATTTATTGCGAAAATGGATACCTATGGTGGTTTCATCGTAAGCGTATACATATTGTTAATTTTCTGATGCGATTATTAGCAATTAAAACAATTAAGAGCCATAATATAAACGAGCCGATGTGAATAATAATAATACCTTCTGCCAACAATATTGTGGTTATCTGAATACGCTTTTTAAGTACTACTAATTACCATCATTTATATTAATTATCTAAATGTTAATTTCACTATTTAATGTTTTTGTGTTCTCTCTTGAAAGTAAATTCTGAAAATAATTCATTGAAAAGTCCTCGGTCTAATTAGAAACATCTCCCACCGAGATTCTAACAAATAAAAGAGCTTTTGAGTAAAATTCTAGTTCACTATTCAGCTTCAACTATTCATGTAATGCTGTTATTCCTTTTAAAGTGGTATATTTAATTCAATATATATACGCGTGATACCATATTTGTTTATTTTTAGTAAAACGATTCTTTTGGATTTTATGATAGGTAGTACTTCCAGGTTTTATGCCCGTTGCGCCACTTCTTTCATAGAACAGCGTTCCCTACAGCTACGAAGGGTCTCGCAAGCGCGGAGCTTCCATGAAAGTTAGCTTTGTGGTGCTCCAATTCTAGTATCTTTGTCGAAAGAGTATCGAGTAGTATTTTGCGGCGGTAGTTTCAAGTTCTCTGACTACGATCCTTTTTAATGTTCATAGGTCTCTGTTAACTAAGGGTTTCGTCTACTATTAAAAACTATATATATAATACAAACAAAAATATAATATATTAATATAGAATCTAAAAAACTTGCCATGTAAACTGACGAAGACATACAGACGTAGCATTATTTGCACAAAATCAGTGCTGACAACATGCAACAAGGCGTATTATATTGCATGGTGTTCATGTTATTTTGTCATATTTTACTTTATATATAACGCTTAACTGATTCTGATTTGTTGATTCCGATGTTTGATTGGAGTGGCAGTCTCCTTCGTACAGCAACTCAACAAGTTTGAGATCTCTGAGTTAAAATAAAATACTCAAATAAACATTCTGTTTTAAACAAGACAGATTACATAACTGACGCAATCAATTTGGACATGGTTTTAGATCATTCTCTTTTAAATTGATTCAATCATCATCAGAATCCACACATATATTAAACAGAGAAACAACTTATCAAGAAAACAAGACAGGTTGACGTTGAAATGGCAATTGTTCCGTAACTACTTAAAGCATTCCTGAACCGAGTTTACTGGAGTTCGGGCAAAATCATTTTTATTCAAGCTGCAGAGCTAGTAACGACGAATTGAAGTTGCTTAAAGAGACCTGAGCCGACAAGTTGCTTGAGAGCCCCTAAACCATTGGTTTTAGGATACCAGTAAAGTCCAAAAACATAGATTTAAGTTGCTGATGATTTGAGAAAAAGCTTACAGCTTACAGAGCTTTCTCATACCCAAATATTCGTGAATTGTATGATATGCACGTTCAGTTGATATCTTTAGAGTGCCTGCTATTTCATTCAATTTCAATTTATGGTCATTCACAATCATTTTATGGATTTTTTAAATGATTTCGTCGATAACAACCACTTTTGGGCGTCCACTGCGTTCACCGTCTTCGGTGCTCATTTCACCACGTCTAAACTTAGCATACCAATCCTTGATGGTTGATTTTCCTGGGGGCAGTGTCCGGAAATTCGGCACCAATCCAATTTTTTGCTTCAACTGTATTTTTCCCTTCAAAAATCAATATTTTATCAACACGCGAAATTCCTTTTTATCCATTTTTTTTCACATTAACAAAAGTTGCTTCACTCAAAATACCATAATTCACAAACTGTCAAATTTATACACGCATCTTTTGAGGGTTAGGACTATCTAAAAATCATATGGATTTAATTCTAGTAGCGCCATCTAGGTTTCAGGCCAAGGGGACTTTTCAATTAACCTGTTAGTATATGAGTTACTAACAAACTATAGTGAGTATAGGTTTGAATGTTTCCATTCTGTAAATTATCCTATTTTCAAAATATCACAGATAACTTTCATTCACATAAAAAACTATGAACCTTTAGCAGATGTTATTACATTTAAGCTGATTTGTAATAGTAGTAGGCCTTTCATCAAAATTATTATTGATTTGTGGTTAATACATTAGGTTACATAATAAATATTGGCTATTTCCTTGACCTACATCTATGTCCATGTTTTCACGGAAATTCGATGCGAGTTCAGCGAACTTTCCCATTTCAAACATGCCGATTAACGATTTGACGGCCCGCCATATTGGTTATATAGACAAAATGGAAAACTAGAAAGGAAAGCTTCGTAAATATTATTGTGCCGATATGCTGACTAAGACGATCTAATCGGGAGCCCCGTTAATGAGATTCTCAAGTGTACAATTACATAAACATAGTATTGCGAAATGTTCTTCTTTACGAGGTGTGATACAATCATCTCTTGTATTAAGACGGATGTAAAATATATAATAAAAATCACGTTGGTTCGTTTATATATATGTAGAGGAACAAGGAAATCATATTTTAACTTTCGAAAAAATTATAGAGTCATTATTGAATGCTGAATAATATGTTCCGCCAAATAATAAGTTGGAGAAAAAGTAATTTCGAGATTTTGTCGTGTTCTTCTAATGGAATTTATTCATATCAATTTCGAGCAGTGATATTATGGGCTGATAACCTTTTACAAGTAAAAACCAGGTAGGATATTGATAAGTGCTTTCTGAAGAAAACTTTAGGTCGTTAAGAATGCCCAAACTATAGTAATCGCGTGAGGCAAGATCCGGGCTGTATGATGACTGCATTAAGACTTCCTAGCCAATTTTGTCAATTTTTGCGTATCACTAAAATGTGTATTATTTTGCTTTGTTGGGATCGTATTTGTTGTTGATAGAAGGGAGTCAACTTAATGGTTAGACCAGGTTCGAACAGTTAATGACGAAAAAATCTTTACATCTTCCCTGACATCAATGCGAGCTTCACAAATGTTTGTGAACTTTCTTATGGTGTCAACCACAATCTTCCTTATTACTTATTGCTGCTGCGTCTTTATATTCGATGGCCAATATTTCCTTCGTTTATGGTTTCAAAGTAGTTCAGATGCCTTCGAAATAATTAGTTTGCCCTGCATTCTTCCCTTTGCGAAAGCAGAAAATCTACCAATGGCACACTTGCTTAGAGTTTATCTACATAGTCTTATTTTTAAACATTTAACAGTTCTAAAGTAATTGAAGATAAAAATGACTATATAACCTCCTAGGCTACTGATACTAACATTTTACGAACAACACGACATTTTACACTTTAGGGTAAATGATGTAGCTCGGTGAATGGAGGTAAAACGAAATGAAACAGTGGCGTTTACATTATGTAACCGTTATTTATTGGCTATATAAAAAAATGTGAAAAATACAAATGATAAAACGGATGGCAGCGGAGTTACCAGTTGACGAGGCTTGGGCAGTAGATGGTGGCACGTCTAAACCAAACGAGGGTCGAGCACTGAATGACCGAAATACCCTTCAATAACATCCCAGATAAACGTCTCGGGGTTGCCGCCAGCTATTCGTTCGGGTTCCAACATCTGGGATTATATTTCTGGGTATTTTGTAGACCGTTATTCCACGATGTAAAATTCGACATGCCTCAAGGTCGCTACAACACATATCTCCATAGTTGAAGTGCCACAAAAACTATAAGAGTCTAGTCTACAAATATTACAAGGGTCAATCTTGCCAAGTGCATTAATTTTTTACAACGTCGTCAAATCTTGTACACTAACGTAAAATATCTTGAAGAAATTATTGTAAATAAAGGTCGGTATTTTAGTGTGTAGAATAATGTAATTAAAAATCAAAATTTCTAAAAGCAGAAACATGAATATTTATGCGTTACTGTGCATGGGTTAATTATTTTAGACGATTTCTAGAAATAGCTTTGGTTGTGCTTTAGAAGCAAAAGGAACTATTAAACATCAGAACTTAGGTTTTTTTATAATAGAAACCAGAAAGTAAAATATATGATAAATATTCAAAATTTTCTATCTGATTTTAATAGAATTGTGTAATTTACATGTGTTTCAATGTATTCTAGCTCATATTTTGTTCCCTTTTATGTCATATTATTTGCATAGTAGTGTTAATAAGTATAGTAGCTGGGCAATACGAATTTTAGTTTTTAATAGAATTTCTAGTTGCATCTCGCTACTTGATTTACCTTATAATTTATCTGATAAATGACACTAGAATCTAGATGTACGAAAATATTTACCTATATAGTTTCTTTTAACTCTTAATATTATGGGAGGGCTGCAAACAATGAATCTAATATTTCTCAGAACTTTTTACTTTACTTTCGCAGGCTCAGTGAGTTTGCATTTAAAATATAGTTCATGTGTTATAGAATTGATTCATTAGAAAAACGAAAATAAATTATGGAATAGATACTTACTAGGGTGGAATATCCAAAAATGTTTGTTCAAATTATAAATACCAGAATATAATAGTCACAGTAAGGTTATTTATCTATTACTGATTATTATTTATAATTAAAATATGAATTATATAGGAACAAATAATAATATTAAAACAAAATTAACAATAATTTAATATTATTAACATAATTTTGAGAACAAAAAATACAATGACAAGAAAAACACTGCACAGAAATAATAGCTTTGTATTGCACATAAATAGTTTGCCGGTTAATAACCTCTAATTATTATGTTTTAAAATATTCTGTAGAAATTTGACAAGAACGTCGACCAGTACCAATACAAATAGAATTTTATACATCATTCGGTTACGTGTTTAGTCACATCAGGCAGCACCCTATCTCTTTTGAACTAGTATAAGGTGAGAAGGAAAAATCCGCTCCAAGCTTAAAAGGAATTTTAAATTTTTATCCATCTTTGTGAATTTTAAAGAATATCAAATTATTATAAATATGGCCATTAATATAATAAGTCATGCTAACGAAGGAAACACCAATATGATGGAAATCGAAGTCATTGTATGTACATATGTGAAAACTTCACTATGATTCGCATAATAAAACCATACAATAAAAATATTATTTCTGTTTGGTGGCACAAAGTTTATAGATGGAATCTTCAAGTAATTGCTACTAATTGATCACGTACAACTTTATATTTGCTACATGGTATATGGGTAGATATTCATTAACTAATTATTTCAGATATAACGACCATATGCGTTATGTTTGTGATTGTTTAAAAATTTGTGAATGTTCTCGGCAAGAGTGTAAAATCCGACAAGGAAAATTATCCCAGTCACGCCAGTAACCAGGCTGGGTAAGACCGGATGTCTTCTGGGATGATTTCTAAAGTTGGTCACTCGCCAGTCGATAGGCTTAATGCTGAGAACCGTGGTTCGGAGCCCACGTTAAACTTTACGCCCAGTCCAGATAAACTCATAGTTGGTAAAAGAAGACTTTAAAATATATATATATATAAAAAAACTTTATTGTTTTAGTGGGTTTTACTGTATATTTTAGATAAAAATATTATAGTCCCAAAAACCTTTTTGATTAAATACCTTTATAATTGCAAAGGATGGGAAAAAAAGCTAAAAAAACCAAATATTGAGGAGAATGTGGTTATTTTTACACGTTCGTGCGTTTACATGTTACCTTTTCAAATGTTTGCATTGTTCTATGAATTAAATTAAATTAAATTAAATTAGTAGCAAAATGACATTGTATTGTTTCAACCTTTTTTCGATTGGTATTTCTAGTATTTGGTAATGTACATGATATGTTTATGATTATCTAGAGAAAAGAGTCGAAGATCATAGTTCAAAGCGCAGGTTAATCAGTAGCTACGAAACTAGTATATTTATTATAAGATTAATGATGAAAATATCTGTTTTCGTTCAAATATAAATAAATATCCATTTACAACAATTGACCTTTAAATATAATTGAATGATAACGTACAAAATTACTAGTTGATCGACACAGTTTTTTTTTTTCAGAAACTGATCATAGCCCAACGGATATAATCTCAAATAATTTTACTTCTAATCATATTGCAGCTGTTCGGCCTATTTTTTTTTAATACGTCAACATAAAACGCACAAAACTAATCACAGTCTATGATTAAGTTGGTTACCGAAAAATACCGGTTACTTTTAATAATAATTAAACGAGACCTTGTCTCATCTAACAAATTATTATTTGGCAACGAGAAAAAACTTTTACTTTTTATAGTAATTTAAATTAACCCAGTTGTGTAAATCCTGTTATATACATAATCATATATACATTACGTCAGAAAGTGCCGGAAATTGGGTATTAGAACAAACATTTTTTATATTATTATTATTATAATATATATAAAATTTCCAAAAAACCTCTTCCAAAACGCTTCATTCATGATTATTTCGTATTAAAGGAAATTGATAAAGAGACTAGAAATAGCTGAAAATAATCAAAGATAAAATACGGTACCAACGCGGTAACCATAAATTGCCAAAGAGATAGGAATAAGCAGTGACTAGCTGCTAAAAATATTTTAAATAATACATCAAGTTTCGTTTTCTTACAGTACCAGGTGCACTGGTAGTCACTAAAGTTTTTTCAAAAAAAGAAATGGAAAAATGTATTTATTTAAAGTATTAACATTCATTATTTAACATTGTAAGTAACTTCTTAGAAATTGGCGAAGTGCTGCTTTGCAAGCGCGTGTCCATTGATGCGAAAAGTAAATAATCAGATGGGGCAAGTTCTGGAGAGTACGAAGGGTGTGATAATATGTCCCATCTAAGTGCTTCCGAGGCATCCTTGACAGGTTTTGATTTATGAGACGGCGCGTTATCGTGCTGTAATCTTACATTACCGTATTTTCGGGCCCATTCTGTACGTTTTTCGATCAATGCATGGTTCAAATTGATCATTTGTTGTCGTTAGAGATCACTATTAATTATATCACCAGGTTCTAACAATTCGTAATACACCACGCCACTCTGTCGGTCAGCTTCGCCTGATTGACGACTGACCTTCAGCAGCTTTTCTTTGGTTAAATAATAAAAGTAATGCATGCCGCATATGCACGCTATGATATACGAAATTTGTTCTAAGAGGTATAAATCTATGATGGCGTTACATTCACAAAATGTAACATGCAGACTTTTGAAGCTCGATGTCAGTAGAATAATATGACATATGTGTCAAACAATAGCATTGCATACTTAAGCCTAGCGACATCTGTTAGAAAACTCGATAATGACTTCCCGGTACCCTGGTAATAACTCCTTAAAGATGGTAACCGAAATGATCAAGAAACGAGTCATCCTAGAATAACAAGGAAGTAATTTTCAGATTCAATGCAGCCAGAGACATAAACCACTCTTAGGTTTTTTTTGCAGACCTATGTAATCGGCAGATTCCGTAGACCTCAGATCAATTAAATGGACATTATTCTACTAACTATTTAATGGCTAGTAATTTATCATAAAAAATATATTGATGTCCAAATTATAAGTTAACATCCATATTGCACAAGCATCTTTCAAAATAGTACATCTCGTAAATGAAAAATAAATTAAAATCTTGGATCTTATGCCGATAAAATAAATTAGATGTTTTCTAATAACAGGATCTTAAGTCAATTAGCAGATGGATTAAAACAAATAACAGTAGAGATATATATCTTAAAGTAAACTACATGTTGTATTTTATGACCGTTAATTATCCAGAGTTTCTAAATAATTATTTCTATTGATCAGTATTTTAACAAATCGGTTTTTGTAACCTGAAAAAGCTCACTTCCTGCATCATTATTACATGCCATTCATTACGATGTCTAATTCTATTCAATATGCTATTTATAACACATCGTTCGTTTTACTTTCCCTTTGCGGTTTCCATTTTCGTTTTTTCGAGACCTTAAGTATCTTGTTTACAGATACAGATGAAGGATTTTTTATTACTGAATATGCTCTTTAATTATGTGAATTATATACCGAAAATAAAATTGAACTCTATTATTATATATAGATATAACAGTTCAATTGAAAAGTTCCCGGCCTACCATAGTAAAATATATTTTTTGGCAAAATTAGTTTTTTATTCAATATAATTCCCTTCAAGGGTGACACACTGATTATAGCGACCCTCCAACTTCTCGATGCCATTTTTGTAGTACGGGTTTTCCTTTACTGTGCTGAGAACAAGAATTAGACCCCATTCAAAACCCCATTAATGGATTTTTGCCATCGTTTACACTGACTTGTGACACGGTGCATTGTCTTGGTGAAGCAGCATTTTCTTTTTCTTCAAATACGGCCGTTTTCCGGCGATTTTGTCCTTCAGACGGTCCAATTATGTAATAGTCGTTGTGGATGGTCCTTCCTCTTTTCAAGGTAGTCAATGGAAATTATTCCATGCGCATCCCAAAATACAGACACCATAACTTTGCCAGCCGACTGTAGCGTTTTCCCACGCTTTGAAGCGGGTTTATTGTGTGCAGCCCACTCGAATGACTATCGATTGGACTTTGGAGTGAAATGACGGAGCCACGTTTAATCCATTGACAGATATCGACATAAAAACTGTGGTTCATCATACTTGATGATCTTGAAACACTGCTCCGAATCATGAAGTCGTCGTTGTTTTTGTTTAAAAGTGAGCTCAGGCGGCACCCACCTTGCACAGAGCTTTATCATACGCAAATATTCGTGAATGATATGATGTACAGGTTCAGTTGATATCTTTAGATTGTCTGCTATTTCATTCAATTTCAATCTGCCGTCATTCAAAATCATTTTGTGGGTTTTTTAATGTTTTCGTCGGTAACAACCTTTTTTGGGCATCCACTGCATTCACCGCCTTCGGTGCTCATTTCACCACGTCTAAAGTTAGCATACCAATTCTTGATAGTTGATTTTCCTGGGGCAGTGTCCGGAAACTGGGCATCAAGCCAAATTTTTGCTCCAACTGTATTTTTTCCCTTCAAGAAGCAATATTTTATCAACACGCGAAATTAATTTTTATCCGTTTTTTTCACAAGAACAAAAGTTGCTTCACTCAAAATACTTTTTTACGCATATTTTTACATGCATCTTTTGAGAGTTAAGGCTAACTAAAAATATATGGATTTAATTCTAATAGCGCCATCAATGTGTTTCTCCCGGGACTTCAATTGCCCTGTTATATTCCTTCCTTTTGGCAGATTATATATTAAGAATGTCAAATAAAGAAGATCTCTAAAATGCGATACCAACAACCGATTAAAGATAATATTAGAAACAATAATAAAACTCTTATAACCCTTATAGCACTGATAGTAGATGGTAATGTTACAGATACACTAGTCATATACTCCCAGTAAAACACATAGGTATTCGTATATGTCTTGTCTAAAGTGTGCCTGATGACATATAACATTAGTATTGTAAAGCTACTGAAAAATTTGATGCTATTGTCGCTGCCGGATGTCGTTTTAAGATAGCACTAATTTACTTGATAGAGTTATCAAAAGGTTAATTTTACATAAATGATAGCAACTACAACAACAAAAAATTCACACTTAAGAGACTTAAAATGGTAGGACCACCGAATGTAAGACAAGTTAATATTAGCACAAAACACAGTAAGGCTATAGGAAGATGATATAAATCAATATGTTTGATCTTCGGAGACAAATTTTCAATAAGAACAATATAACAACTGTAACATCATCGAAGAACTTAAACGTTTAGAAATTCAATGTTGTTTTCCTTATTACTTGTTTATTTTTCAACTTTCAAATCAATCGAATATATCAAACAATATAGAGAGCAATATATAGTAAAAACCGCAGTCAATCTGCATATTCAATTGCAGCTGTACAAATCGCAAAAAGTTTAGCTTAAAAGAGGGATGTATGGATATGAACTGTATGGGCATGTTAAACAGAATATCCTAAAGCCGGCTTGGTTAGCGTAGTGGTAAAGGCGACAGGACGGTCACCTACTGCTGCGATAGTCGCGGGTTAGAATCCTGCGGGGCATGGTCGTGAATTTATGGTTGTGATTGTTTAATATTTGTGATTCTCCTAGGCAAGAGTATAAAATCCTACAAGGAAAATGATCCCAGTCACGCCAGTATCTAGGCTGGTCGCCTCACTCGCCAGTCGGTAGGCTTAATGCCGAGGACAGTGGTTCGAAGCCCCCATTAAATTGTAGGTCGAGTCCAGATAAACCGCTAGTTGGTAAAAGGAGACTTTAAAATATATTAAAAAAAGAATATCCTAAATAACCTAAAAAAAATTAAGTGTTGATGGGCATAGTATGCCTGGAAAAAGAGTGTTTCTTTTGCTACAATGAGTTTCAAAAGTTAAGTATTAACAAAGTCAAAATTATTCATTTTGGGTTTTCATTAAATAAATATGAAACAAAAATTCAAGTTTTTGTAGTAAACAACATTATAGTTGGAATCATTCTTGATAGAGAACTTCGTTTGGAATAATCAAAAAGAAGAGAAATTTAATACAAAAAATGTATTGATTATTTAGCAGAAAATCTAAACTATCAGTACATAGTAAATTGTTGCTGTACAAGCGGATACTAAAACCTATATGAACATTTAGAATTCCGTTATGAGGATGTTTTGCGAGAAGCGCAATGTCAACATAACATAAACATTTCAGAATAAAGCCCTGAGAAATGTTGTGAATGCGGGTTCATAGGAAGATAAGAAGATGATGCTAATAGAAAAAACTCCACTCCCCATGTTAACACCGAAGTACTGCAACTTTTGGAAGATACTGATTTAGAACAAGACTCAAGACTCAAGAGAACCACACCCTGTAGTTATGAAGTGAAGTGCACTAGATAGTAAAAACACTGAAAAATGCTATTAATTTTTATTTTATTACAGACTAAGTAAGGGGCCAATGGGATTTCCTAGATAAATACTTAGTGTTAAGTCACTGTAGAAGCAAATCGTAAATTATTTGACAACTATTAGTAATAAAATATTAATAAATAAAAAAAGTACAGGTGGTTGGTATTTTGTTCTTCCTCTTCGTCTAAAACTCTCCTATGGAAAAATAAAACCTCCAGTAATATTATATCCGATTCTAATTGGTTCAGTCTTTCAATTATATATTTGTCTAAAAAAAAGTGTCTTTAAAATAAGGGTAAAGAAGTGCTGAAGGCTTGGTGAGTTATACCTTCACCCTGTGTTCACTTCCTAACTCGAACACATATATTTAGGGTATAGTTTGAATTCTTCCTATATTCATGGCTGATATGCAATAGTATTTGTTAGTTCTACTACCATTGTCTATATATTTTACTATGTAAGTATGTAATCCAGAATTTTTACAACTCAAAAGATGTGGAATCTAAACTAATATAACCAAATTATTATATATAAATCCTTCCGAATTAGAATCTTGTTTCAAAACTAGTTAATCAACAAACTGTAATTCATATAGTATATAATGGACATAAAATGATAAGCACATATATTTTATTTAAAAAATTCCGCTCCCACAAGTGGAAATATTCTGTTAAACATGATAAATTTTTCTTTAGATTTAATTACTTATTTGGGGATTATATCAACGTTAAATCATGTTATTATTAGATATAATGTATTTAGTTATATATTTTTTCCGCAGATATTTGCCGACAGATAATATTTTATATTCCTTATTGACATGACAAATGGATCTGATTATTTAACTATCAGACTTCCCACAAATAATCACCTGCCAATTGCAAGGTCTAACACGCGCTGAATTAATTTTTATCCATAAGTATTTTGAAAACAGTCAGACATGTAACTGGAAGAGACAAGTGGATTAATCATTATATAAACTGAAATTGTGTAGTTGAGATAATTTATTTGCACTATAAAATTCGCATTAAAATGGTGTTATTAAAGCTGATGATTCAGTAATAACATCTTACTTTCTTTAATAGAATTTATTAAATCAAGATAATCGAAATAAACTATTATTATGGTTGCAACACCAACGATAGAAAGTAAATCTCTCTCTGTATCCATTTTTTTACATCTATGATATTATTATCGCCCCTTACCCATTTTAATAAATTTTCTGTACTTCCGATTATTACCAAACATTGTACTACGTCGTGGAAACAATGGCGTCACTAAAAGCTTTGTGTTGCGGTCGTTTTCGTGACCTTGGAGATGGAACGCTTGAATAAAATTTCGAAACTAGTTCCCAGAAAGAGCTTTCGAAAATATTCGAGTCCGCGAATGTAATGGAAGTAAAAAAAATTAGTTGGATGTAGCGTCATCGACTGTATTTCTCCTAATCGTGGAGTGAGTTTTATATTCTAGATTGAGATTTCACTTTCTCAAATGAAATTTTAAAAATTTATTACATCGAATTCAAATTAATCCTCCTTAAAAATATTAAACTTTAAAAATTCCAGCCATTGATAGAATTGTAATAACATTTTCTAAACGAAAAAATGTTTTTAAATATATCGCCTGAAATTATCTTTCATGTCTTATATCTGCTGAAAACGCGCCCGAGGTAGTACGAGATGACAGTAGAGTTTTGGAAAAAACATGGCCAGATTAATATGGTGATTATTCGATGGTAGTGTGAATTAGTTTATGGACATAAATGTTTCCTCAATGATAACCTGGTGAGGTATAAGTCTCACAGGTAAATGATTATTTTAGTAAGCACTTTCTTTAATTTGGTAACTTTATGTTATATCGTGCAACTGATACGGCCCTGGTTATCGAACAAGAACAAGAAACAAACCACTGCGTTTATATTAGGCAAAAAGTTGTGATGAGTAGGATGCCTGGACATATATATGTAAGATGAACTGCAATAGTTTAGTCATCAGGACTTGGGACACCATACTATAAAGAGTATACCATAAAAACTTGGGCAAAACAGTGTTATTTACAAGAATGTTAATGACAAACGAGTCAACAAAACTACATGAGTTACTCAAAAATAATTTACTACAATTATAAGCTGTCCAAATTGGATACTGAAGGACATTTGGAGACTGAAACTGGCTGAAAGCTATGATGAGTGAAATGTTTGGACATAGTGGTTTGGTTTATATGAGAATAGAATTAAACCGACATTTGAAAATATATTGTTTATAAACCCTACACATTGTGTAACTGGATAAATTACAGGTATACGATTTTAACAATTTTTGAAATCTGATAAATGTTGAACTGATAACTAGTGAAAAATAATTTCAAAAGACATCAGTCATTACTAAAGACCAATCGCCTTAAAGAATATGAGAGTCTAGTTTTGATTGAAGTTTTAGACGCTTTTCGTCTATAAACGTAGTGTAGATATCACATGTCATTCTTATTGTTCTAATATTTGTATTGCCATTTTGTTCTAACATATTTATAACATATATATATATAAATATATATATATATATATATATATATATATATATATATATATATATATATATATATATATATTAACATTCTTATGCGCTTTTTATTTAATTGATATTATACAGAGATGGAACAATCTGTAATATTAATCCAATGCCATTTAACATACAAACTGAATATTAACTTTAACCAAACTACCATCGAATGAAAATTCCAATAAAATGTCCATGGGAGTTATTGAGGAAACTTTTCTGATCTTCTGTCGATTTATATGATTATCTTATTGAAGATGTAGTTAAATCTTACATCCAAAATCTGTATTAATTATAAATCTATTAGATTTTTAAAGATAATATAAATTACAAAACGTAAATATATTCTTGCTAAATTAAGTCCCAAAATTGTTTAATAATATTTTAAAAAATAGTAGATATTCTATTATAATTACACACAAATCAAAATACCTGTAGCCAATTTCTCAGTGCAGAAAATTAATAATTATTACAATATCGTAATGACGATCGTTATTTTTAACCGACTTCCAAAAAGGAGGAAGTTCTATGTTCGGCTGTATATTTTTTTAATGTACGTTCGCCGGCTTCGTCAATTGTGGGCCGATTTTCTAAATTTATTTTTTATTCCAAAAAGTGCACTTCGGAGGTGGTGCCACTGGAACCAAATCAGGATCAAACGTCAAAGGCACATACAAAGTTTTCACCTATTTTTTATCTAAAATAATCAGATACTTGTCTATAATGTTATTGCTGAGCTGAAGTGATGGAAAATCGGACGTCGTTCAGTGGAAAAGCCATTCATTTCGCTTTTTAATAACTAACTGTAGCATATAAGACCTCGTAGAAATATCGTAGACAACTGCTTTTATGGTGTAATGGTTTAAGCGTTTAGCTCCCAAACGAATGTTGCGGGTTCGATTCTCGGTGGGGACAATACGTTTTTGTTGTTGTTTAGTTGGAACTTTTGTCAAATCACCTAGGCTAGTTACCGGACCCAGGGGCCTGAAGCGCCCTTATTTTCAATAATTGTTTCTTTATTACTATTTTTCCTCATACGGGATGCACCTTTACTTGGAGTACCAATTGTAGCACTTGCGTAATTTATTGAGTAACCGACTTCAAAAAATAAATAAGGAATCCAATATCAAGAATTAATTAAACTTAGATTTTTAACACAAAAAAAAAACGTTTTAACATGCCGAGGTCAAACAATACAAAAATATTAATATAACTTTGTGACATTTTTTTTGTGTGACAATTTTTAGTGAGTTCCTTATTTATTTTTTGACTTTCGGTTCAATTTATTTCTCAAAAATATTTTATGTTATAGTGTGTAAGTTTGTGTTATTATTAACTTTAGCTTAAGTAGTTTAGTTTTATTTTAATTTGGGAAATACATACTGATGCATTTCCCAAATAAAATTTCAAGAAAACCTCAAAGTAAAGTTCAACAGAACAGTACTTATAAATTAATTCATAAATTAAGATTGTACTAAGCATATCTAATGTAAGATGTAATTAATTAAAAAAACTGTTTAAAGATATAATCAAATTCAAAATTATTTAGAGGAATAACGACAGGTCTTCAAGATATACTTGTAATGATACACTATTTTCTACATCAGCGGATTTGACACGGTACCACACAATGCACATCGAATTCGTTAAAAATAGGATAAATAACATTTATGAGTCGTTTTATCACTTAGTATGAAACTTGACTCTAGCGCAGTGCTCCTGTATCAAAGTTGGAGCTACAAAGCGAATCCATAACTAAATATGGACTAGGATAGAATCGACATTTTATTCGTGGATGACCTCTCAGCTTGTTAAAACTCCAAACTTAAAGAACGAATTGTTTAAACACCCAGTTGGTTTGCCAGATTTAACTCCCTCTATCTTATGGGTTTCCTCATGCTTCAAGGAATTACTTCTTGTTATTCGAAATTCTGGTTTTATAGTATTTCTACGAGTGGATTAATTAATTTCTTCTTTAGTTTTAAATAATAACTAATAAATTAAAATATATAAATATTTCAGCAAATAGTTATTGATCTTAATACCATTTTAATTTTTCTTAACATATGGCTGACAATTTCGGACTACATTTTTCAAGAACGCCTAAATATATCGAACTCCGATCGTTTGAAAGGTTAAATAAAACTCAACGAGATAGCTATCTAACAAGGCCAGCTCGCTCCTTCCAACGGTAATAAACCCCGGCAATTATAAGCACATCAGGTCTCGGCATCGTTAAAGCGAGACATCGACACAACTCTCTCGGTTTTGGGACCGGGGATTTGAACATTCGCGAAAGACCCAGTTCCGAAGCCGGTGAAATATAACAAAACAAATGACATCACTGTTAAAATTGTGTGGTCGGCGAACCGATACGGCTTAGGACCTGACAGGATAGGATAGTCCAGTTAAATGAACATAAAAAATTGTCTATTATTTTGATCGTTTTTCTCCATGATATAAGTAACCCAGCGAATATTACAAGTTTTTTTTTAATGTATTAATATATTTATATTATATTTATAATTATATATTATTGTTATTTATTGCCGACTACCTAACAATTTGTCTCTACAGTGACTTCAAACTAGATACTTATCTAAGAAGATCTAATTGTCCTTATTAAATCTTTGATGAAAAAAAAGTAGGATTTAGTCAGTTAAAGTATTTCGATGTTTATATAGGAGTATTTTCTTTTATCTTGTTGTCAATGTCTTAATTCCCTTTATAATTGTCTCTGTAGTTCCTGGGTGTAAGTAATTACTATTTTATCATAGAAAAAAACGGATGGTAACACTTTCTTAGCCGATGTGGGAAACTCAACTTGCTTTGAACCACCTAATATGACTCAGAGTCATGATGGCAGACTCAAATTTTATTCAAAGTGTTTTATTTTTATTTTTATTTCATTTAACATTGATTATATTCTATCTAGTATATGATTATTATTACGGAATCAAATTATGCTTCATGATGGAGAAAATTTTACAGTACATACCGATTTTTATAACACTAGTACATTTTTTGTACAACAGGAACTAGTACATTTTTTGTATTCTAATTAGAACATTTTTATTTTTAATACGTTTACTATATGGGATGATATTCATGATTGTTCATGGTTATTGATATATATGTGCCGTTTAATTGTATTCAATATAGCTTTATTTACTCATATTGCCTTTTATAATATAGAACTCAGTGCACTCATTTATATTTCAAGTAATATAGCTGTTTGAAATAGTCAAGCAATGCAATGTCAGGATATAATTTGTATATGTAGAGTTGAAAAATGTTTACCAATTCTCAGATTGGGGTACTTTCTAACTCTCTTCTGTTGTTGAGTGTTCTTCATGACTAATATCACCGCTAATGTGTAATTTGTTAGTTGTTTATAAAACCAAACTAGTGTGCAAATTATTTTCTCTTCATAATTTAATAAAATAATAACATATTTAAATGTAGTTTAATTTTAAATAATCATTGGTAGAAAGATTTATGAAAGTTTTAAATGTTATTGTCTATAAGCCCATTCAAGTCATTATTTGGCAAATCGCAATACTAGTTATTTAACATAATTATGAAATATAGAAAACTTCCCTCAATTTAATTATTATTTAATATAGTTTCATAAAAGTTTCATATATAATTGATATCTTAGAGGAAGTATATATGGTATATGTTTTATTTATATAATATAATATACATACATAATTAAAATTAATATCTTTATCTGGTGGATGGCTTCATTTTATTTTAAAAATTCCCATTATTTAATATATTTTTTCTTAGTCTTTACCCTTTTATATTTTACTAATAATTATTATTTATATTTTATTAATTTATATATGATTGCATTTAAATATTTAGTTTCCTTTTAATAACAATTTCTTTGAGCACCTCCCTTTTGTCTATTCTGTTCTCAATTTTTACATTTTATTACCTTGTGATGCTATTTTGATAAAATTAAACTTTACTTAATAATTACTTAATTGTTTAATATTACTAGTTATAGCAACATACTTATCTTACACTTCTATAAACCGAAGAATAAAAACACATTATTTATATATTAAACTCAAAATAAAATGTTATGGAACGATGAAATTAATTTTTTTATATAAGAAAATAATGGTTTTACTTACAAAATCGACTGGACTATTGTTCGTACAAGAGCCACGCGTTTCTTAGATGAAGGTTTTATTAGCAATATGACGTCAAAACTGGACATTAACAAACAAAACAAAAATCCAATAACAATGTAGCAAATAAAAAACACATGGACACATCCTTTTTTTGTAAAATATAAAGAACTCGTTTTAATGAACAAAAATGTACAGTTTTGAAACAGAAGCTTGTTTCTGTCAGTTTATCGACTAGATGTGATTAGAAACTTGGTGTGACTTGGAGAGTGTCACTTGTATATATAATGTCGGTCAGCTATCCTTTATATATATTCACTATACATCCTTTTCCAAAACTTTCTAAAATATTATCTAATTTGCTATATCCGATTTGTATACATGAATTTCCGACAACCTGGTAAAAGTATTATTAAAAACTTATCTTATTTATGTATTTATTTTTATTTATATTATTTTTAAAGACCTTTATTTTGTAAAGTTGGTCACCCATTAGAGAATTCTAATCAATTAATAGTTCTCAGGTCGAGTTAACTAATTCAGATAAAGATACTCTATTAACCTAATTATGAAATATATCAATGAAACAAATATTTCTGAATATTTATCCTCCAAATAACTGTTAAATGGAGATAAATCAGACGAGTAAGCTGATTCCAAATTGATATAATACAGTTATTAAGCCAGAACCAATGGTGTGTGAGAAACGTGAATATCACGCATTATGGCGATGAAAATACTAACATATATTAGCCTATAATTCAGATATCTTAAAACGAATGAAGAGCTACACTGTAAATACTGAATAAGCCTTCGTCACTGAAATATATCTACTATAAAAAATCGTTTAATTTATTGAACAGAAACAAAGCAATATTAGACTAGGAATTATTCGAGCAACTGATCATCAGTTGTCCTGGATTCAAGTTTCCATAAAAAATAATCAAGGAATATAGTAAAATATAGTTTTATTTGTATTAACCACAATAAGAAAACATTTCGTAAAGATCAACAAGGATCCATCTATCAATAAGTCTCTGATATATATATATATATATATATATATATATATATGTATATATACACATATATATATGTGTATATATATATATGTATATATATATATATATATATATATATATATATATATATATATATATATATATATTAAAGTCTCCTTTTTACCAACGAGACTAGCACTGTAATGTTTAACGTGAGTTCCGAACCACTGCCCTCGGCATTAAGTCTATCGACTGACAAGTAACCAACTTAGAAATCATCCAACAAGACAACCGGTCTTACCCAGCCTGGTTATTGGCGTGACTGGAATGGTTATTCGTTCTTGGATTTTCCACTGCTGCCCAAATACATTTTCAATTCCCATCACAAACAAATGATGTACATCCATGTCCCAGCAGGATTCGAATCCCCGCGACTACAGTTGTCGCCAATAATATATTGACCTTTAAAAATACACATAGATTTAACTTAACTTCTCGGTGATAAAACTCCATATGGTAATAAATATCTGATCTACCATATTGATTTTTATAGAATACTAACCTTTAAATATGGGGTGACAGTTATTCTACATATATGATTCTATTACTTTACTAGTTATAGATGATGTAACTAGTTTACTAGACTGTAAATTCAAATGTACTATTTTTACGATAATTGATTTGAAGTCTAGACTGAAATATTACGAAAACATTCTATATATTTCTAAATGATAAATTTGACGAAGATAAATTATGAGGTGTATGCTACTTCGACAATTTTAAGACTCAATATATATTAATTTATTGCTCTTAAGGGCGTGCTTGATCTTTCTTAGAAGGACATATCAACTGAATGAGTTATGATATGACGCATTATGGAGAGCAGTAAACCGAAAAGGAGTGTAGCACATAAGTAAACTGTCATTTATTTTTATATTATAGCTACCTTCCTTGAATCGAAGCATATCTGAATAATTTCAAAAATATTGATGGCACATGGTAAATTCAAAGACAATAATTATTTGCAGTATATGTCTTAAGACCATTTGCCCATAAAACAGGTGAAATTTTTACGCGAATGCGATTCATATGAATAATTTTCAACTATTGACGGTCCTATTCTTGTACGAAAGCATCCAACAATTGCTTCAATACTATTCAATAATATAAAACTCCCCATAACGATTCCATTATTTTGTGGTTTCCTCCCTAAGACAAAAGTGAACCTTTTGACTGTGTGTATAGGCGTACTATTATTTTGAAATATGACAGCAATAATGTTCTGTCATAATAAGAATCTCAATTCCATCATTGAGTAGATCGAGATATTTATTCGCAGTAATTCGGCCAGTGATATGAATTAAAGGACCATCTGAGTGAAAATGAGAGGAAGGAAGCTTAAATACACTGAAATATAACTTACAAGACTTGAAATGAAAACCGAGCAGTACATACGACTTGCATCATTTACACGGAAGAAGTGTTGCCAACATTCAACAAAAGATATTGTATTGAATGGTGTTCATATTATTTTGTGTATTCCCTGTATCTCTTTAATATATATAGTCAGCAAATAAATAACAAAGGAGCAGGAAATAATCTCAAAAAACAAAATAGTGTATAGGATCATTGTTTTGAGTTTATAGGTTTCTCCGCTCTCTACTGTACATTTCAGAGCCATCCATCATCACACCTTGATCACAAATGATGGTTATTACTTGTTCAAAGATTCCAAGTTTTAAAAATATATGCCATTCGAAGTAGGAAGGTCTATAATAATACAGAAATTTGTATCGACAATGATATTGATATACTATCAATCCATCACCTATCTCAGAATTGCTCCAATTTCGTCCTAATGCTTTAGAGAAATAAATTAGAATCACCAAATAAGCAAAGGAACACCTTCACATACACAGAAAAAGGAACAAAACAAGATGATATTAAAGAAGTTTCCCTCCTTTTTCATCAAGGAACAACATAGCACATCAAAGTAATCTTTGAAATAAACAAGGTGTTTTAGTGACGCCCTCTAACCCCAATACTAAACATATCCTTAATAGGTCGTAGGAATGTGGAAAAAGGAAAAGTAAACATAGCAAGGAATTAAAAAAATGATAAGCTGATAGGGTAGAAGAATATTAACAATGTGTGAGATATGGTATACGGCCCAGTCAGCCTTGGTTGAACATGGCACAGTTATTTCGATAAAATAGAGGTCTTGGCC
Organism: Rhynchophorus ferrugineus; assembly: GCF_030347505.1. NCBI lineage: Eukaryota > Metazoa > Arthropoda > Insecta > Coleoptera > Curculionidae > Rhynchophorus > Rhynchophorus ferrugineus. The sequence goes on from NW_027472590.1 coordinate 17,746,948, forward strand.
ATTCTATGTGGGTATCTTGAACAAATACATGGAAAAGATTTTCAGGTTTATAGATACCAAAATAATCCCAGCAAAAACAAGGATTATAAAATCAGTTCTACATTGAACATTATCATCTTGATTTTTAAATTAATCAACAGACTGTGAAAACGCTAGGTCCTAGTCAGCTGAACACTCATGCGCAACATAACAGCTGTCCTGGTGAAGATCTGATAATCCTTCACGATTTCACAAGGACAATTTTAATAAATTCATTTAAAAACCAATTATAAAAATATCTGGAACAATTCTTATTGATTCCCAGTAATCCATATTCCACACAAATCCGTTCCCTTTGTTGAGGTTTAGTTTTACACTTATATGGTAGCAGTACTTTCATTTCCTGTATTGCTTTCTTCGTAAAAAAAACAACAAAACAATATTGAACAGGATTATATCGTCACTTCTAAAATTAAAATATCGATCGAGAGAAAGAATCTCGTTTACACGTGCCGACAATGACATCATCATAAATTTATTCATGTTCACATTCACCTGACGTGCATAAATGTAACCATTTTACCCATTAATAATACGAGTTTAAGTTTTATCTCATGTTATATCAGACATAGACAAGGATTACAGTAAATTAAATATACTAAGGATACCAAATTTTTTAACGTTACGTGAAATTTTATAGATAAGTAATATATTAGCTGGAACCAGTTAGAAAATATAGATAGTGTGAATATTTGTGTAATATTTCATCAAAAGTATTATGGATTTAATATTTTTAAATTACAATTGGGATGATGGTTGTAATCAACAAAATATAAGCAAAAATATAGTTAGTTATCTAATAAAATCTAATTAATTCATTTAAAAGAAAAGAGATTGAAAGAATACAGCAATATGTCATGATAAGTAATACCAATCAGATTGAATCACTTCAGTTGCAAATGCTATAGGGATGTAAAAAGCAAAAGAAAACAGGGGTCCCTGGTCTGGAAAATATTACATAATAATTCGCAAAATAAATGACTTTTACTCCTTCATATCCAACTTCATGATTTTTCAGCTGCATGGTGACACCATATGAGTTTTGGCTCAAAATTAAATATTAAAATAGAAAAAACCTTTTTTCCTGAAAACGTGCAGTAATAATGTATTTTTAGGGAACAGCAAATGCATCTCACAATATTCAAATTTCAAAATTAGTTAACATCTAGATTGGTATATTATGTCAATGTCAGTAAATTGATGAAATAGAATAGCAAATATATAGCTAATGGAAACTAATTGACAAACTATAATAAATAAATGAATGGTTATTCTAAGACAGTAATTTTAATATAATGAGGAATTCAATTTAAACAATATGTGTTTTTTAATAAAGAATTAATTATTCAACTTGCGAATTATTAACAAAAAAAAACATTAAAACTGAATTTGTTGCTTAGAGTTTATGATTATTAAATAATTACAATTTCCTATTAATAGTAATTTTAATATTTCATCAGTTTTTGGATTAATAGTTCTTAATATTTATTGTTATTTCCAATATATAACGTTGTTGTTAATCATTAAAATATATTTACGAACCGTTTGTCAAATAAACTACTTTTCAGCTTTTTTGTTTTGATTTAAAACTGGTTTATCTGTATATTTTTTGCATGAATATTGCATAGTTATCTGACATAAAATACATGTTACATAGAGATCCAATAATATCGCTAATCAACGATTTTATTTACATTCATGGTATCTAATTTCCTAAAACAAACATAAGAGTCGATGGTTTATTTTATATTTAGCAAGGAACAGTTTAAATAGTTGATTAATGGTATAAAAAGCTACAGAAAATATGTACTTTATGTAGATTTAATAATACAACTAATATCATAAGCTAAACATAACAAGAGTGGTTTATTTTCTTTTTAACAATGATTAGTTTAAATAGTTGATACTACTTGAACTAATTTATGGTACTATTTCTTTCAAAGATCAATAATAAGACTATAACTGTTCTGATATAAACTCAGTTTAAAATTACTTCGTTACATATTCATCATGAAATCAAAATTTCCCTCACCTGACTATTTAGCTACGAGACAAACAACATGTAACTTAAACAAAAATATCTTAGAATTTTAATAAAATGTTCTAGTATAATTAATATCTATTAAAAGAAATGTTTATATGATGTACGTATAGAAATAACATTTATATTTTCAGTGTTTTAGAAAAATGGTGACAAATATATTGAAAATTTTAATGGTTAATATATACGTTATATTGCTTTTAAAACATAATATTTATAATATATATAATAATATATATATAATAATATAAATTATCAATGGCTTTTACTTTGACGCTGAATGCTGAAATATGAAACAAAATTAATAAAGCAGAGAAAAAAAAACATGGTATTCATTGATGCATTTATTCCATACTTCATTATTAACAATAATTTCTATTTTTATGAACTGTAATCATTATAAAAATAGTTTGTTTAATATTTGGAAAGACATATTATATCTATCTTCTCTGTTAGCGGATAGAAGAAAAAATTAACAGGACTTTGGCTATGGGGTATCACTAAAGACTATTACAACTTTCTAGAATCTTGTTTGAAAGTCGTCTGTGCTTTGAAAATATAGATTCCAGGGTGTTCATTTCATCATATTTTGCTTTATTAGTTCCAAAAAGAATATCTAACATTAGGTGGTATTTCATATGAATCTCTCTCTGCCAAAAATATTGAGATAAAAGGACACAACATGCAGATACACAAAACAGGATAAAGATAAAGATAAACGAAAACTTGGTGCAGCAACATTGCATTAAAATTTTTTATGACGCGCATTGGCTGTTTTATTGGAAGGACTACAGTTATAAAACGTATGTTATGTATTTTTCAATAAAAAAAGTGGATAGTGTATAAATTTTTGGAAATGCAAATAAAATTAGGAATTTATGAGTGATATTTTTTTCTAATCTTTCTTTCTAATTTTTCTTAAGCTGAGATAAACACCAGAAAGCATTTATTAAATCAAATGGATTCTACGATGAGTTTATAAGAAATCTTGGTGAAAATAATTTTTTTCCCTAAATTTTCGAATTAACTTTGTATTTAGTCATGAAAGTTGAGTTTCCTTTTCAAATATTATCAGTATTAAAATAACATCGAATTAGTTCTACTGTTGTCTAATAGATGTGGCTTCTCTAACTTAATAAACAATCTAGTATTTCGGTATGCACGATTTTTGATTGTTTTATCTTATCTGTGAATTCGAGTGAGAAAATATTGACAATCCCTTACTAATTGGTTGGTTTATCGCCGGACATTATTAAAATAAACAGACTTTCTGTCTTTGATACAATAAATCGAATTATAATCAGCTCAAAGATAATAACTTGTAGGCATTTTCAAAACGTAAATAAACAAAAAGAGTTACTGTCTGAAAAAACTGTTCTAACAGGTATCAAATATTTGACATTGCAGTGCTCTGAAACGAAGAATTCGGTTGAAATAAAACGACACATCACAAAAATATTGATAAAAAAAATGTAGCTTGTTGCACTCCGTAATCATATAAAAATACTACAGATAACAGTGTTATATAATTAGATAAAAACTTACAGAACTACTATGCACATTTAATATTTCATATTCCCTATATTATGTCGATATATTATAGAATACCTGACGCTGGTTAATCCCTAGGCGAGCCTCAGTTGTAAATGTGGATAAAATGTTTTCATTCTTCAATATATACCTGAAACAAAATAAAATTGTTGAAAATACATATCAAATATTGTGGTCTTTAATATTTAAATTAAAGTTTAAAGACAAAATAATATGTAATACTGTTTCTATTGAAATAATGCGCGTATGCATTGCTCGGTTTACGTGCCAAAACTTGTACGTCATATTTCAGAGTACTATAATGCTTTTTTCCAAGAAGTTAAAAGAAGCGTTCGGTAAAATGTGAGATCTCTCAAACTGAAAGTATAACAACGACTGCATACACAAAACGTGGTAAAACATAATTGATGAAGAGGAACAGTGGACGAAACCCAAAGTTAACTGACAGAGATCGACGAACATTAAAAATTATTGCGGCCAGACAATAAGAAAACACTCGCTTGTGTAATATTCTTCCGATTACGATGGGAGCTTCACAAAGTTAACATTAGACAACACAAAGTTGTGAAAGAAATGGTGTAACGGCCATAAGACCTGAAAACTTGATGATTGGAGAAATGTGGAATGGCCTAATGAGTCATAGCTTATATTGTTTCCTATAAATCCCCTGGTTTATATATGTAGGTCACAAAAAGAAGTCTACGATAACGTACTGATTAATATAATCACAAGACCTCAACATAATTGAACCGTCATGCGGATATTTGGACTAGAGAGTGAAGAGTAGATCTTCATCTCCAATGTCATTAAAGCAATTGGCAGATACAATACAACTCTATTCCGCAGAAATGGTTCCCCTTCCACACAGGAATGTACGTGGTCGTTATTCCGTCTGGGCAGCTTGCAGTTGTTGTAGAATTATGTTTGAGTATCACATGTACCCTTGTCCGCCAGTGTGCCTTTCGAAATCTTCGAAATGACACTGTTTCTACCCAAATTTCCATAGTATCCCTCTATGAAATGGTTACCCAGCTTGGTGAGTCCATATTCAAATAATATACTATAGGCTAAGAAACTGAGCTACTACAATCCGTATTCCCTGAACATCAAGCTTCTGTTCAAAATTCCAGTAAACTAACATATGTTAATTCACAGAAACTTCAATCTGCCTTACACCTCAAACTAAGATGTGTTAGGAATGCAAGGGCTAGGGGTATTTATCGAAGCTTGAATGTTTCTTTACTAGGAATAGTTTATGGCTAGGAATCGTTGGGTTTTCAACTCACCTTTTGTGACCTTACAGATTCATATGCAATAATTTTGCCAAAATGTTTCAAGTAACTGCAAAAGGATTAACAATCTAACGCCAACCTGTTGTCTTTTCTTGTTAATTAATGTGGTTCCGGTTAATTGAACGAATCTAAAAGAGAAAAGCCTAATGACATCTCCGGAATCCTATCGACTGCGGCAGTTATAACAGATGAAAGGGTTTAGAAAACAAAAACTACTAATTTAGTTGGAAAAGCTGTTTTATTTTAAGGAAATAAGAGGCGGCTTCTTGAACGGCGGTACAAAGCGACACTCTGGATAAAACAGACCAATCCTTCCGAACCAATCCGAACGAGTGCACTATTCAGGCAGTTAAGAGACCGGTGGCCGGATAGTCCGGGCATATCACATAACACATAGAAAGCTCGAAAATCCCACATCAAATCAATATAAAGCTCTACAACTATCAAAAATATGATCTTGAAATTTTAGCAATTTTGTATTAATATATTAGCTAAATCTGGCTATGCAACGGTTTTGTTCGGTCTGATTTCAATTATTAGTAAAAATAATATAAATTGCCCAAAATAACATTTTACTTCCTGTTACCATAGTCATGTTGTAGAAGATAAAGAAAATAAGAAAACATATTTTTAGTGTAAATTTGGTCCTTTCTACATAGAGAACGTGGACATCAGATGGTTTACCGGTCTATAAAAAGAGCATTCACAAACAAAAACTCGAACTCTTAAAACTCTGGTGACAAACTTTCCAGATTTGTAGACATAAATATAAAATAATAAGAATTTAATTAAAATTAACTTAAATTCGTACTTATAATTTGTTCCATTCGACATGATAACTGTTACCATGGCAACATAACTATGAAAATTTATAATATAAATCAACCAAAATACTTAGGATTTCCGTTTTCGCTTGATCGGTAATCTCGGTAATGAGGAGTATATAAAAAAGCTCGTTACAAACTTCCGCTTAAAGGATTCGATAGCGATTCTTCTAATCCCAGTATTTCGGGCTAGTCCAAAGAGATAATCCCGACAGTAAATCCCGGGTTTATTATAAACGTAATCAAAGGTCAGTCCCCCATATAAAAATCAGCTTTTCATTACATGTTCATTGAACAATCAGTTTATTAAACTTAAACACCAACAAAATACAACTTAAATTTTAGAATAAATATAACATTTCTATGCTTAGTACGTTACACATTCAAAAGGCAAATCAAGTTAATTACCATAACATTTCTGAAATAAATGATATATAATTAATATCATTATTATTTAACAAAATTTCATTTTTAATTTTCTTAAACTTCTTTGAAATTAAACCAAATACATCTGTATACACTATTTAATAAATTTACCACTAGCCCGTAAAATTTACTTAATTGAACTTAAGTAAGACGTCTTGTTGTAATACGTCATTAAGTCTAAATCAATAACCTTCTTAACAAATTAAAATAGAATATGTTTTAAAGTGTATATTCAGGTGTTCCACAGGGCAGAGTTCTTGGCCCATTGTTCTATCTGCTGTGTACAGCTAACATAGCATTCTCAAGAATCACCACTGTAGCAACCTCCAACTTAAGCAATATATATTAGCTTATAGGGCGTAAATCTAAATAATCCTTAGATAACAAAATATTTCTGTATAAGTCAATTCTTATGCCTATTTGAACCTATGGTATCGAGCTTTGGGATACTACTACCATATTAAATATATTCCTTTTTTATTGGTTGAAAATGTTCGTATCGTCGTTGACGCCTCATATTACGCCAGTCACAAATTAATTCAGCACGATATCGCTCTGGAAACCATAAGGAGTGTGATCCAAAGTGCCAGTATAAAGTGCTCTGAATTACTGTCAGTATACACCAATGCGCCCGCCTAGCAATTAAATGTACGCAATGTCATTGAAGTGCGTAGGTTAAAACGTTTACTAGCATCAGACTTGGTTAATAGAAACAGAATATTTTTTAGTAAAACATAGCAAGATAATTAATTTAAGTACTAGTTTTCAAGCACAAGTGTATACACGAGATTACTTATTAAATCGATTTTCTACATGTCATTTTATAACACAAAACCCATCAAAAACTTATTATCTATCTTAATTATGTATCTTTAATTATTACAACAATAAAATGAAAATCGTTTATTGTAAGTTTTACTTTTCCTTTTATTTTTTAAACTTTTCAAGCGCTGTCGGATCTGAAATACGACCCAGATCAAATTCTCCGTTTCTGCTAAAGAGCAATGTTGTGTAAAATTTGCAAATCGAACGTAGATTAAATTCCGAGTTTTATGGACACAAACATAGGAAAGTCGGATGTTTTTATACAGATATTGATAGTTCTATTCGAGTTTCGGCTAGACAAAGTAATATTTGCGAGAATTTCCTTTATTTGAAGTAAGTTATAGTTGAACTGCATCGATTGTTTGTAGGTGTCTGCCGTAAAAATGAAGAAATCATTTACAGTAGTTTGAAAAACCAAAAATAGTGAGATTCAAGTCGAAGAAAAGGAATATAATGGCCGAAGTGTATAAAGACGGATATTTGACAATTAATATATTTATGTTATAAACTGAATTAAATATAGAGTTACATACCATACATATATTAAATTTCAAATATTAAGTAATTTTAATTATTAATTTTTCAATATATATGTGTTGTTTTTTTACCATTGTCTTTTTGCCAATTTTTTTTGGAAAAATCATAATGCCATCACTGTAGAACTTTAGACATTTCAGGAAGAAAAACTGAACTAAGAAATTTTCACAAGTTAATCTTGAAGCCAACGTTACACAACTATGATAAATTTACTGAATCGAGCTGAATAAATGATAATCGGTATCTACCTTATATCTACAAGGTCCTAGCATACGATGGTTACACTTAAACTTCCCAGCTAATCTCTTTCAATTGTTTTATATATATTTTAAGGTCTCCTGTTAATCAACGAAGACTTATCTGGAGTGAACCTACTGTTTAATGTGGGTTCCGAACCGCGGTACTAGGCAATTAGTCTACTGACTGGCCAGTGACCAGCTTCAGAGAGGGATCAAGAGATCATTCCAAAAGACATCCGGACTTACTCAGCCTGGTTACTGACGTGACTGGATTGGTTATTCCATGTCGAATTTTCCACTGTTACCCATAGACATTTAAAATTACAATCACAAACATAAAGTACATCCATTCCCAAGCACGATTCCAACCCGCGACTCCCCGGACCGTCCTGTCGCCACGACCACTGTGCCAACAAGCCCGCCCTCTTTCAATTTTTGCTGTATATGACTAAAAATGCGTGTGGCCTAATATTGTCGTGATAAAAATGCTTTTCACATTAATCAGTTTGTAGAAAAGATTCTTATTGGTGAAAATGCGAAGTATGAATGTAGATGTAACCCTGGTTTTATATGTTTGTTGCAGTTCGACTTGTTACTGTACCTACAGATACTAATCGTGGAAGGTTTAAAGTGTATTTTCGAGGTTTATTGTTTTATTTGAGGAAATTTGCTCTTTAATAAACTTGTGGTGACGCTGCTACATCGTATCATATTGTCAGTTTCGATTTGAAAATTCTATTTTGAACCACATTAGTGTAACATGTAATATGTGTAATATTAAGATAACATCACAATTTCATTAGTTACTATTGAAAAAAATAAGTCAGAAGTAAAATATGTCATGGCATGTTACAAGAGAACTAACTATATCGCCACAAAAGCGGAATATCTATACCTAGAAAGTTTTACTCTGCATATGGGGAGACCAGCAATATATAGTTTATAAACTGCTTAAATCGAATGAAATTGCTACTGTAAATGTAAACTGTAACAATAACAGCGACTAACTGACGGCCCATTCATAATCATCTTGATCATTCTCCCGACATAGCACCTTTTTATTACCACATTCGAAATACTGACGAAAAATAAACCAATAATTGTTTGGCGTAAGTTATATAGCTCGGTGAATGGAGGTAAAACGAAATGAAACTGTAGTGTTTACATTATGTGACCGTTATTTATTGAAGTAATATAAAAATGTGGAAAATACAAAATAGATAAAACGGATGGCAGCGGTGTTACCTGGAGACGAGACTTGGGCGGGCGATGATGTCACGTCTAAACCAAACGATGGTCTGTTACTGAATGATTGGAAATACCCTTCAATAACATCCCAGATAAACGTCCCAGGGTTGCTAAGCTATTCGTTATCGTGTTCCAATTGGCGCTGCTGGCACCCCGCCCATGTTCAACATCTGGGATATAATCCGGGTATTTTTTAGACCGTTATTTCATTATGTAAAATTCGACATGCCTCAAGGTCGCTACAATTGGATTGTCAACCCATCATCCTTCATTCGACCAAAACTTATAGAAAATCATGGAACATATTTTAATGAATATAAGGCTAAAAAGTGAAAAAATATCAGAACAATCACCTAATAGCCTATATAGCGTCCAATGTTTAGTTCTGTATTGACTAATTACTAAATAATTTACTACATATTTACAACCAAATAAAAACAAAATATTCTATAAAACAAATCGTGGAAACATGTATCAGAAAGAAAACACAGTCTGAACTACATCAAAATGAGTGATGTGACCTAAACTGATGCAATAAAAATCTAATATTAATTTCCATGTCAAAATTTGCTATAATAATAACACGAGCTTTGATGTAGTTCTCGGATTTTGCAAAAGTGAAACGAACAATAGAAAATCATGACCCAAATTGCAATATCAAAAAAGCCGTTCGCTAGAAGACAATTTGTTAAAAACTATAACGAACGGATGAAGTAAATAAAACCGGTAACATATTGTAATCTTTTTGCTTGTTTACCGGTCGACCATTCTAAAACCGATCTAAAAAAATAAAATGTAATACCTGTGAACAGATAAGCATTATTTATTTCCATATCTTTATTTACTCTTAACCTTGAGAACCCATACGTATTTTTGAAAAAACAAAACATCATATCAGCCGGGGACATAAAAAGGCAATAAATCAGCAAAATTACAGACATCCCGCGTGTACCGACTAATTTTATGTCGATTGTTATTCAAGGCACGTGGACAAATTGGTAAGTTAATTTCGATGGATTCCACTGTGGTTAATATAATGGCAATTACGAACGCCGCGCCAAGAATATGGCTTCTTGATCGCAAATATTGAATCATTAACTCAACGAATGTGTTTGCCTTTCTCGTTGCTAATTGGTTTGTAATAGTCAATAATATGGAAACAAAATGTGAAAAACTAATAAAAGCATTGTTATCAGTTTTAAAACAATTATTATAATGATAAATATTAATTGTTTATATTTGTTATTATTTAAACTATCAATATATATTATGAAACTTGTCGAATTTTAAAAAACTTTTATTGATTATTTATTTCAACTGAAAGAAGTGGTGACTTATGTTTCTATCATATCACATATTAGTAGGTACACAAAGTATAATCTTAATTTACAAAGAGTGTGATAAATGTGTATCTCACTGTGCGAATTACTTTCGAAAGGATTGTGCTCTGTCAGGAAACCTCTATCCTACATCAAGATTCGGAACAGGAAAGTTTATTCTTTTAATTTCAGACCAGATGATTATGGACCCAAGTGTGAAATATCGTTGCTTAATAAAATGCAATACCTAATTGTAATTTTAATAGTAAGCCTTTGTGAATTTTTTAGAAGCCGTGTAGAATTTTAAAAAACTTCTATTTATTATTTATTTCAATTGAAAGAAGTGGTGACTTATGTTTCTAGGCTAAAGTTTTTAAAATCAACAAAATTATTATCAACTCACTTAACTCACAGTATGATCTTTTTGTGGGAGTTTCCAACATTGCTAAATTTGTATGTTAATTATTTCTCTTTATTTATAGCCAGTAAACCAATTTCATGAACAGAGATCTTCTCAATTTGAACTCGATAGTCTTAAACAGTTTTAGTTTTTCTTCGATGATGAATGTGTAGAAGTCACAATCCACATAAAATCCTCATGTCTGCTAGATTATTCGTCTTGTAATAAAACCATATGAATTCAGTACCTTATATAGGATTAAATAATATGTTTAATGATAACTGTATGCGTACTTTATTCATACTCACCTAGTATTGTGAATATTGGATGAAGTAGGGTTCTAATTGGAAGGTATCTTTAAAATTAAGGTTTTTTCTATTTTTATATAGTGCATGTTAGAATGAAACAAATTTTGTGCGAAGTATTACCATTACCTGTGATATTTGAAATTATATACGGTATGAAAAATACCTATTGTCACTAAAAATAATTTTTCTACCAAAATTTGGACCGTAATTAACGCTCATTTTGATAATTAAGTTTTATCAATTGGAAATGCGTTTTAATCATGTGACTTTCCGTTGTGATTTGACATCAGTGACATTAAGAAAACTTTGGCCATCACGGGCTGCCAATATCGACTGGTTCTTGTTTAAAAACATCATGCGTTACATTTCTAATCTAGGTCATTATTTGCCATTTAATGGGAGCCAAATACTCAAGCTACTAAGCCTTAGCCTAATAATATTATATTTCTTAACCAAACGTTATTATAAAAAACCTACAGCCCAATAAAATGCCGGAGAGCAACAATAACTAATTAAGTCAATTGGGTCTAGTGTATCCAACGTTCATAAATGAATGTATAAATCAATAAATTCAATTATATAATTAATATATCATAGGGAGAAAAAACATAATACCAACGCACCAGTTTGGGATTATTAACAAGCACTAAAAAATTAACCAGGTCCTTAGAATAACAGATGTTATTGAAAAAGCCTACGAGAGTAAAAACGTATGCTCAGCTATATATTAGATGTAGCACAAGTCTTCGATAAGGTTTGGTATGAAGGCCTTGTTCATAAACTATATAAAATGCTACCAAAATAACACACCGAGCTATTAAAATCATACATTACAACCAGAATGTTTAGAGTCAAACAAGAAGAAGCTTATTGTACAATAAAAGAAGCTAAAGCAGGTGTACCATAAAGAAGTGGAACCAATGCTTTATCTACTCTACACTTGTGATATACCACAAATGAAAAATATTACGATGGCTACATTTGCTGATGAGACTGCGATTATAGCTGTCGGAGATAATAGTTAAGAAGCCTACCAATAATACAAGCACAATAATATTAAATAATACTATCATTCCATATAGCAACAACGCTAAATATCTCAGAATGAATCTCGATGCAAAACTTGAAAGAACTGGAAAACTAAAGGAAGGAAGGAACATATAAAGAAGAACAGAACTGGAATTAAAATATAGTAAAATGTACTGGCTAATTGAAAGAAAATCACAATTATTAGTACATAATAAATTGCTTATAAAATATATAAGCTTATAAATAATAATATATAAGCTATATATTGCTTATAAATTATATAAGCAAATACTGAAACCTATATGGACATACGGAGTTTAATTATGAGGATGTTCTGCAAAGAGTAACATAAATAAAATACAAATTTTTCAGAACAAAATCCTGGGAGATATAGGACTGATTACCTACATCGAGACCTTCAGATACCCACAGTCAGTCAAGAAATCAAGAGAATTGCAAGGAATATTGAAATATTGCAAATTTTTGGATACCACCAGAACAGGATCAGAGATAGAGCCGATGGATCCTCCTAGGTATATATCTATATTTAACTTAGCATAAAGACAAATTGTAGGTTAGACGGGAACGACTAGTAACAATGTATGAATTAAATAATAAAAAAATATATAATTAATATAAGTAATCTGTTATTAAGATATTTAGAGAAAAAATATTATATGAAATTGATATATGATAAATTAATATTATATATATTAATTGACGGTAAAATTGCTAACTAACTAACAATTGCTTGTATTGCCTAGACGGTAAAACACTAACAAATTTATTTAATCAGTCCAAATTATATTGTGATTAATCAACAAGAACTTAGTTCTAAATCACGTGAAAAACATGTTGAGAAGCAAGTTCAAGTAATTTTACAATATTTTTAAGTTTTAAAAATACAAATTTTGTAACTAATGTCTATTGATATATAATATATAAACTAAGACATATACATGTATAAATTATGATGATCTCATTGTTAAACAAAGTGAATTATGACAAATCAACTTTTATTAGCATGGTATGAAAAATAATTATTATTGTTTTAACTGCTTTCTAATTGTGATTCAGTATTCGTCCAGTTTTATTGTTTTGCTACCTACAAACGTTTTTTTAAAATTTGATTCACCTACTATCATATTGCAAATAATCATATGACCTTTACATAGCTTAGAGTTTTCTATACAGTAAATATAAAAATATTTTTTTCTGTCAATTTTACTCATATATTTATTAAAATGCATAGAAGGTCATAATTGCAATATATGCAAAGCTATGTCAATATATGTAGAAATCAGCATTAATTATCACAATTGTTTCTTGGCTGTAGTTCACTTTATGCTTCCAGTTTTCTATTCTTCCATATATTATAAAAACTTTATGACTTTTTCAAATATTTAATCACAATATGTTTTTAATAATTTTTTAAATAAAAAAATATATTTTTTTTTAATATTACAAGTTTTATATTAAAGTTGTTTAGTTAAACTCAAACCATGAAACATTGGATTTGCAGCTGTTGTTGGCTGATTGCCAGAGTTTATCTGCAATTTGAAATTGTTGTACTTATGAGCAAAAATGTGATTTTGATTTTGATTTTGATTTTAATCGTTGAAGCAATAGGTGAGAAACCTATCTAATATTATTTATTTTCAATTGATGTCAATTGATTTCAATTCAAGTTCACTTTAGTTTATCATTCCCAGAATTTTCAGACGTTTGCTTCTACATAGTTTTAATTAATGTTTCACCATTGTATTTGAATAAATCTATATGGAAAAATACAGATATTATGAGCTTATTTATTATATTTTCTTTCACAGGTTTTTTATATACTGTGATCCAGTTGTTCTCTTGAAAGTGGTCAATTATAATCACATTTAATGATCATATTTTATTATCCTTGATATCGTTTCTCTAACCCTTTTATATCCCAATGTAACTAATCATTCTCCTTCTTTTTTACTTACATCATTTCATTTACAATTTGAAGCTTAAATATCGGACAATTAAGATTTCATATTAGTTGCGATATTACTGTTACTTATTTAAACACCAATTTGCGAATATTAGGTCCAACGAAAGTCTCTTCTTTTAGTTGCTTCTGAAAAATAAAAAAAATTCTAGACAACTATTTAAAACAATCATCATCTTTATACAAAGATTTTACAAATTGTTTCAATAAGTTAAACTTTATGTGTAGTGATGATAAAAAAATGTTCTTGGAGTATACTAAAGTTTGACGCAAAATATGCTTAGTGCCAACCGTCAATGTTTTTCTTGTTGTTATATCTAATATATAGTCTATTCAAAGTTTTTTTAGTAATTCGTCGTGGATATTTGTGACGTCCAAACATTACAATGTTGCCGCATCAAGTCTGAGCTTTAATTCAGTTTGGCTTTGACGTACAATAAAAGTCTAATCTAAATAAAATAATTGAACAAATATGTTATCGAATATAATTTATTTTAACATTATAATACATCTAATACATATATAATCGAAGGACTTAAAACTACAATTAAGAACACCGGAATAATAGTTTGTAGGTTAGATTTGTTTTGTTTACATTGAACTCCTTTCTACACCACCCATGAGGTGAGTTTGTAGCGTTTTTTTATGTAGTGGTATCCTCATGAAGGCTTAATTCACCTAATTAACAATTGTATATCTGAGAAACACATGTTTCGACGTCGCAAATATCCATGATGCATTACTAAAAAACTTTGAATAGACTATCTATTATGTTGATATTCTACTAACAGACCACAAAACATTTATAAATCCCTGTTATTTGGGCAAGAAGTATGAAGTGATACAAATTATATTAAGATTGCCGTATGTTCCAGTTGTGAACAGACAATGACTCGCTTAAGTATTTCCAATATGTAATAATACATATTTTAAACTAGTTTTTGTATTGAAATGTTAAAATGTAACAAACTGATGGCTGATAGGACATATTACTATTATTTTCCAAATCATTAGACCAAATTTTTCATCGTTGGTTTATGTTGTCTTGTAGTAATGTTAATTTTTTCATCAACTTAAACTACCTCTTTTGTTACTTACATTTACAATATTTTACACCATCTATAATAATTATAATATGTATTTATTATCAATTGGTGTTATTCTAAAGGCATGTTACATCATTTTGCCTATAAATGTTTCGGTATATTTATTGAACCTTGCTTAAATTGTAATTGAATTAAGTTGCCAGTATGTCTGGAGGAAAATATTTACGACCAGTGCATGTTGGTCTGCGGTAATTTTAATGAAGTCACGAAGTTAATATAAAAAGTATCAAGGTATACTTTGTTATATTCTGAGAGGTAAAATATGTATGAGAGGTTTTTCTATCTAAAAATAATAAAACTATAAAAATAAGTATAAAAATATTAGACTTTGTATCACAATTTTCTGCTTGTATAAACAATTAGATGGAAAATATATTTTATCTAATATTTATTCGTTCTTTCAGCTCTCTTCTATATAAGTAATATATTTGGTTAGATATTATTAATTAGTTTCAAGTACTAAATTCAAAATAATATAGTAAAACACTAAACGTTAGAGTGTTCAAATAAAATTATATCTATAAATATAGTAAACGTTACAGGGAGCTCACACGTCACAGATATTCATTAAGATATTGTCTCACCATGATCATATCTCTGATATCTACGTCAGTCAAAACAGGAAACAAAGCTAATCAGTTTAAAAAGATATTTTTTAAATCCTCAAAAATCCGAATGATATACGATATATGCTACGCCAGTGTTCGGTTGACTCACGGTGAATTCAAAACAAGTGAACATAGTCAAAATATTGCGTATATATTTTAATAATTTATTCGCAAATCATCCATCAACGTAGGACTAGTTTTGAGAGCTGTTTCGAATTTTAATTAGATGTAGTTTCGAAGCCTTAAAATATGTAAATGTATCGACAAGCGATATAATTTCATGTACTGTAAACAACACGAGTGATCTGCTTTGGTTAGCAACAACGGATTTCATATTGCAGTTGTTTAGAATTGTTTATGCGATATACACGTTTCGCGAATCTAAATATATTAACGTTAAATAAACTTGTGTCGGTATGGGCAACCAGATGAAAATATTTGCAGCAATGTTAAAAATACTGAATAAAATGTCTATTATTTATTGTATTAATTTAATATTGAAATTTTTTAATTACTTAGTAATAATATAAACAAGTGGACCACCAAACTATGATAGGATAGGACAATTAGAGTAAATCAGTGCAAGTTAAATTCAACTACAACCAAACTGTTCATATACGAATAAATATGAATGGCGTTGGGAACTATCCATTGAAGACAGTCGATAGTCGCAAAACAGTGCAAACAGTCGTTAGTCAAAAAATTAGCGACTGAAAATAGTAATTACTATTTTCAGTCAAATGCACGATTCGACGGTATTTTTTAATTAGTGATGCCAGACGAGGATGTACGAAGCCTTTCCTGTATAAATTGCTAGAGAGGAAAGGACAGAGATAATTGCTTGGAGCAGTTAATTTTATATATGCTTATATTTTCCAACGGTAGTATAAGCGAGACGGAAATGTATATATTCCTTCACGTACTAACTTTAAAAAAGAAAAGGAAAAAAATAATCACTAAATACTATTAACATGTAATTAATAATTCCATTTTAAACGAAGTAGAATTACTTTAATATTTAAATGTTCTGTGGATCTGTAAAAAGGAATGGAATTTTTCTGTGGAATGGAATAATACCCCAAAAGTGTTTTACGGTATTTTAATATGTTAATTGTTATTTTCAAATAATATATTATGAAAAATATAGAGAATACAATAGGACTTAAACAAAACCTAAAAACTAAAGATGCACAATAACCATAAATACTATTTAAAAATTAAACATATACCTAATCATAAAAAAAACTAATCCATGACATAATTAAAAATGATCTGAATGAAATGATATAAATGCTTTATTTATTATTAAACTGAAATATTTTTTAACAAAAAACGAGAGAGTAATCGAATTATTATTTATTATTTCCATAAAAACAAAAAATATTTTACTATTTATCATTCCCAATTTTAACCTTTTTACCCTATTACATTAACAATCTTCAAAAATATCGTAACAAAATGCTGTAATATGATGTATAAATGCTGTATACAATATATTGTTATTTATAAGGAAAGAATTGGAATTAAAATACAAAACAAATGTAGTATAAAAGTATGGTGGCCGATAATCTAAATTATACCCAGGACCCAGATACTATAGGAACTATTACTTAGACTGAAAACAACCGAATTATGTGATCTTGTGTAGTATACTAAAGGGTACAAATGGTAAAAACCCATCACAAATCCTAAAATGCTTTTTTAATAGATTTTATAGAATTTTTCAACTCACTAAATCGTTTTCAGGAATTCTTTACGCTTAGTATTCCTCATATGCCTGCTAATGTTATTGCATCTATGAACTGAAGTAGACATATGCACTTTCCTGTGAATACGTCACCATCACCAGAACTTCACCCGAAAAGATAACTTTGCACGGCTACCACATTTCTAGAGCGCTTATCAATTCAGCTAGTTCTTAATATATTCCAGTCCTCTTTTTACCAGGTACAGTTTTTACATTGGGTTTAATTACTACAAAAGTGGCATCTAAATCTGAAGGATGTCTTATCCAGCTTGGAGACTGGATATTGTTGCTGACGGTAGAAAAGTGGTTGGAAACAAGTACCAATTCGACTCACCGTCAATATTTTTCAGAAAAATTATTATATTATAACTTACTTTAACCTAACTATACGAGCTATTGCTTTATAATAGAATTGAATAATAAATGAGTATTGATGATATATTAATTAATAACAAAATAAGAAGCAAACTAGACACGCTTTTATCTATTATTCAATATGTGGTTAACACATAATTTCTTAGATCAAAGGCTAATCAGATCAATAATTTGCATTGATTACCTTCGAAGCAACCCTTATTGAATTTGAGCCCTATTTATTCCAATATATATTGATGTAATTAGGTCAAGTACACGTCAAGCTAGATCGATTGCTGGAATGATAGAGTGCATCGCATGATATTAGATCTCTATCAAAATGGAGTAAATAAAATTTATCGGGGATTATTAAAACTAATTTTTATTATCTTGGAACTAAAAATATCGTACATGTTATTAGTTATTAATAGTTAATTAATATAAATTTAGTTTTATTTATATATTTAACTCAGTTCAACGCTTAAGAGTTTATTTATAATATAAACTAAGTTCCTAGATACAGGGTACGGACAAATGAATATTAACACCTGACATATACACAATATTTATTTATTAATACTCTATTAATATTAATATGAATGTTTTTGGTAGTGAATATGGGCGCATTATATTCTTGGAATATGGTAATGCTTGCCAGCAATGATTTAGTCATATAACTTTATTCATAACAACGCACATGAACCAGCTGAATACCACGATATTATTGCCGAAATCATAACGGAACCTCTCCCATACTTGGTTTTAAGAAGCAAGAACATCAGATTATAGCCTTTTTCTCCGTACCTAAACCCGGCTGTTCTTATGAAAAAATATAAGTGATGACTTAACAATAATCCAATCATCAAGTGTTCGGGTTTTATGGTCGTTGCACCTGTTCCTTCGTAGCTTGACGTTGGGTTCCGTTAAAAAGAGTTTGGAATGTTTTTTCTTGTTCCAGAATAACCAGCTAGAACCAAATGGTCCTTTGCTGATATCGCTTTAGGATCGGGATACTGGAGTGTTTTGCGGGCGACAGATACCCTGGGTTACGACTGGGATTGTCGTAGTTCGGGATCTACCGAGGTTTGTGGATGGGTAGAGATTTGATCAAGATGTTGTTGTATTCTAATGCACCTAAGGAGAACCTTATACTGAGCATGTTCGCGAAATTCTTCACGAACGGGATGCCTGATTCGAGGTGAGCGTTGACGTTCCGCATAAATTATGTAGCATTGAGCAACGCGCGGACTTTTTTGGATTGGAACACTTGAAGTAGCGAAAGTTATTTCTCAGGGACATACCTGTACAACACCTGCGGGATTGGGAGTTTACTTTTTCTCTGCAGGGAAGTGGGAAGAGAACACTATATACGCCATTGTTTTTGCAGATATCGTGTTGGATTTGGGCTGACCATTGGAACCTGCGGTCGAACTGGAGACTGAGGTATGATACCTTCTGGGGCCAGGGGATAGAAGACGGTAGGCGCGGAACTCCTTCTTGCGGTGGAACAGAATAGCTTGAGTTTTGCTCGGGTCAATCTGCAGCCGCCAAAATTTGTACCACGCAATCGCCTGGTTCAGTTGGACTTGGAGTCTGTCGCGAAAAGCGTCGAGATTGTAGTCGGTTATAAAGACGCGTGTTATCTACATAAAATGATGTGTGGCAATGTTTGTGAAGTGGGAAATCAGCCATGTACAGGTTGAACAGAACCAGAACCAGAACTAGTCAGAACATAGCTTATAAATACACTGAAATACAACTTAAAAAGCTTAGCATGTAAATTGACCAATACATACCCGTCGAATTATATACACAAATGCCATGTAACAAAATGTATTATGTAGGAAAATATACATAGATGAAATAAGGGTGTATAATAAAACAACATAACTATTAACGTAATAGAAATAGATACAAAATATTGTTAATAACATATATATAATTATATATATAATTTACTGAAATCCTAGGTTATCTCGCCAAATAATGAAATGAAATCGATCAAGGCCATTCCGTACGTCACTGACACTATGTGACGTATTGAGTCAAATCAGTGGAATAGTTACAGTGCAAAACATACATATTTATACATTTTAAATTATTTTTGTCGTATAATTCTTAAACGGGAATCGAACAAAAAGCTCTTTAATGATGTTTTACTATAACATTTTAGGATGAGCTCGCAGAATGTAAATCAAAAAAGATTTTTGACATATCACTCGTCTCTATGCCAAATAGGTGACTTGACATATAATCTAACTTAAGGTTACTAAACCTAACTAGTCATAACATACAAAACCGATACAGAAATTAAACAAGATGAGCTTCGAGTTGCTTTTCTACCTATAGTCAAGATATGGAGATTAGTGACTACTGGCTATTTTCAAACCTTATAATAGCGTTCTTAGGAACAATGTTATGGCCTCGGTATTTTGGGATGTGTATGGTGTAATCACATCAGCTATCTTGAGAAGGGAAATACCATCAACAGTGAATATTATATGGCATTATTGGGGCGTTCGAAACTCGCAATTGTAAAAAAACGACCGCATATGGCAAATAATTATTTTTTCACCAAGACAACGCAACGTGTCACAAATCAATCCAAAACAATGACCAAACTACATGAACTGAATATCGAATTGCTCTCACCTCCACCGTAAATCTGGGATTTGGCTTTCAGCGACTACTGACTATTCGCACACCTCAAAAATGCCCTCCGGTCCGGTTGTCGGAGAAACTGATGCCTATTTTGAGGCAAAAGATAAATTGTACTACAAAAATGGTATTGAAATGTCAGAGCAACGCTGAAATGATTGGATGCATCTTGATAGAGTTTACGTTGTTGGATCGTTGAAGCCAATTTTGAACAAAAAACCCTCATTTAGAAAACATGTTAATATTTATTAATTAATGTAGTCGAAATGTAAACTCCCGCGTTGAAGAAAATGAGGTTCATCCAAAACCAATACTAGTTTGGTGATATCCTGAGGTCTTTTTAGAATCAATTTAATTCTGTAAGGATACATCTTTAAGTTTATGTGCAAAATCAAGTTTTCGGGCTCCTCCATGTGAATGGCCCTCTCGTTTATACAACTGCTTGTAAGGGAACCAATTTTTCTCCCTATTTCCCATCATTCTGGTTATTTTAAACCCTTTCAATAAATGATACGCCTTGAAAAGATCCTCTTCCAAGAATCGACTCTGATTTTTTTTTTGAATATATTAAAGATTTTGTATTAAGTGAACCAGAGTAAAACTATATAACATTGATCGAAAAAAACTTCTAACTGAAAGAGACAATTTCGTTCGATCGTTGGTTAGTCACCACTGCTATAATGCAAGACTCCATTATTGCTAACCCAGAGCCTTCCTCGTTATCTGTATTGAAACCGTGGCCTTCTTGATAGTACTGTTAAATCGATATATTTGATGGAAAAAATTAGTTATTCAGATTTCAAGAGAATAACATTTAAATTTGTTATGAAGCCCAATAATAGTGTTTGAACATTAATACACAAATGTTTGTAATACAAAACGGGGAAAATATATCGCGCCTACTGTCTATTTTAATTTGATCAGATTGTCCCAGTATTTAGTGTTATTAAAGGAACCATATTAGTGTTCGAAGTTTGATCACAATGTACGTAATTGCTATTGTTATTCTCCAAATATTTTTGATGACATTTAGATAACCTCAATTAAAAATCTTATATTACCATTACCTATCTTGAACACATCTGACGTTATTTTATTATTAACATAACAAATTTATATTTATCAGTTACACATTCTTATTATTACGTTTGATTATTGTTTTGCAAAACAACATATACAATTAATAAAGTCAACAAGATTAGTGCCAACAAAAAAAACATGTTGTAAACTTAAATAAGCTATTAGATCTCAAGATGGTAATGTTTATCACATAAAATACATCTTGAACATTTATGTAAACTTGACAAAGCATCTTGACATCATACGAGATGATGTAGTATAGTATCACACAGTTGTGGATATCTGATTTTACATACATATATAATTAAATATAGATGTATAAACGAATTCTCATATGAAGTTGAATCAATAACAACAGTAACTGGAGTTCTGCAATAACCGAGAAAGGATAATACCATAATAATGTACATGCAAGCATCGATCCTATATCAGAACAAATAGCGATAACAACAATCTGAATTGGTCTTTGCAAATAGTATGGTATTCCAGAGAAGACAAAATGTTTTTACACAATAATGGAATTCTCAACGCTAAAAGAGAAGACACCCAAGTCGCGCCGTCAAGAACCGAAGGATGGAGGTGGAACCTATAAAACCCCCGAGATAGATACTCGAAAGGCAGCCTACTATTTCCACTCCCCGAAAGAAAAAGAAAATTCCCAGTCCCCCAGAAAGCGACTTTATAAAATGCGAGTCTGTCCAGTTTGCCTCTGTGGAGCACAGGTGTGGTACAAGTACGTCTACGAGAGACAACTTTCATTACTCCCAGTGTTCCAATACAAAAAGTCCATTCGTTACTCAATGCCCCGACAGTTTATGAGGAATGGGAATACACACCCAGAATCAGGCACCTCATTCGTGAAAAGCTTCACGAACATGCTCAGCGTGAGGTTCTCCCTTGAGGCCGAACACGAAAACAATCTGATGAAATCCCTACCCATCCAGAAACCCCGATAGTTAAAAACGCCCGCAAAAATCTTTTTATCCTGAACTCGAAACGAGATCAGCAAAAGACCTGGTTGGTTCTAACTGGTCAACCTGGAAAAATAAAATAAAACTCGACAGTTTCTTTCTCCAGCCTCTCTCGAGTAGCTGTGCTGTCAACTGTAAATTGTCAATCACTGGAATAAATTATAAATAATTCCGTTAGTTTTTATCAACTTCACCACATGCCCACCATCATTTCTCATATACAGATTCCAGAATATAATGACCCCACAGTATTATCAAAAGGACCCTAAATAACGTAAAGCGCTAAATGAACAGTTGATGCACAATATAAATCCAACAATAGCTTCGCTGTTAAAATTGAACGTGCGAAATATATTACTTTAAAAAGTAATTGTTAATAAGTTGTCTTAGAATAAAATTACTCTTTGGTCAAATCAAGTACATACCTAAAGAAATAAATAAAATTACAAGGAATTATTAAGGAAAAAGTTAAGTTGGATAGCACTGAAAGAAAGTATATTAAGCGGGGAAAATGTATATTCGGGCGTTTTGTAATGTATGGCTTTAAAGTTGCATATCTCTGTAGCAATACTCTACTATTAGTCCTTCCTAGGAAAAGGCTAATTGAGAGAAACGACTAAAATTCACAAATAGGAAAGGTGTTGCCTTCATCACAACAAGCATCTCCATACTACAGACTTTTGGAGTAACTTTAAATAAAAATTGAGAGAGATTAGGTAGGAAGTTTTGATGCATCTACTGTTCTGGTTGATGCAACACTCTCTAAATAGTACTAGCTTGTCTCTCTTAAAATTGTTAAATTCTTAAAAAACACTCAGTTCAGCTTTTGGCCTAGAAATCTAAGAAATTATATGAAGAAGTAACGGAATTATAGTTTTATCAGAAAAGTGACAAACGCCCCTATATTATTCAATATAAAACCTTATATTCAATATACATCTATATTCAAACTCATCAAAATTAGATCCAAATGATTCCAGGCTAGAAAAATGAAACAGAAAGTTTCACATGTCTCACAATCAAGAACCATAACAAACATCTATACCAAAGTCAAAAGCATGTGGACAAATACCAGGAAAAGCATCAGAAATTACTGTATAAAGGGATGTAAAACAACATATTTTTTATACATTATAAAATATAAGATTTTAGTTATTAATAAATATTAAGATAAAACATCCAAATAGTTTTTCAAATTTTTCGTAAAAAAAAAGATTTTGCATGCCCTAAGTGCTAATGAATAATTATAAATTACTAATTGGCAGCTTGGCAAGTTCTAAACGGCGTGGGTTGCATGCCCGCTGGCTTGAGTATTTATGTTTACTATTGACGAGCAACGAATATTCTATCGAACTTGGTCCTGAGATGCTGCGACAGTCTATAAATTGCATTTTCTCATTATAGTAAATCTGCTGGTTAAAAAAAAACGCTTAAAAAATATGCAGTCATGCTCTATCATTATTTTAATATATTAAGATGTGTAGATATATTTATCTTGATCAAGTAAAAATATAAATAAAATTATCAATATTTAAAAATGATAATCAATCATATTTCAAGTAACACATGAAAAAATAAACAGGATATTAATATAATGAAAATATAAGATATTTTTTCGTCATAACAGGTCAATTGAAAAGTCTCCGGCCTGTCACATAGATGGCGCTACTAGAATAACATCCATATGTTTTTTAGTTAGCCCTAACCCTAAAAAGATCCGTATATAAATTTGACATCTGTCGGATCATTAGTTTGTGAATGATCGTATTTTGAGTGAAGCAAATTTTGTTTTTGTAAAAAAAAATTGATAAAAAGGAATTTCGCGTCTTAATAAAATATTTCTTTTTGAAGGGAAAAAATACAATTGAAGCAAAAACTTGGCTTGATGCCGAGTTTCTGGACACTGCCCCAGGAAAATCAACCATCAAGGATTTGTATGTTAAGTTTAAACGTGGTGAATTGAGCACCGAAGGCGGTGAACGCGGTGGACGCTCAAAAGAGGTTGTTACCAACGAAAACATTAAAAAATTCCAGAAAATGATTTTTAATGACCGTAAATTGAAATTGAATGAAATACAACTGAATAATTAAATGCAACTGAACGTGTACATCATATCATTCACGAAAATTTGGGTATGAGAAAGCTCTGTGCAAAGTGGGTACCGCCTACAATAGGATGTACTTGTCTTCACCACATGAAGCAAAATTATTTCTTGTTTATCCAAGTAACTACAATCTTGATCTAAAATTAATTCATTTGTAAGTAATGAAAGGAAACATTAATTAATCAAGAAACATTTTTCCATTATATACAGATCAACAGAACTTATGTATAGCTAACACGCGTCCTGAGACTTATATATACCCCGGTAGTTAAGAGGTTAAGGTAGTTATATATAGTTCCTTTTATTCAATTTCGATTGTAGCATCAGTGTCACTGACATTGCCATTTCATCATTTATGTGAATTAACGAATAATAAGTCGAACTGGCTTGGTTGTAGTAGTGGTCAAGGCAACAGAACGGTCCTCCTACTGTTGCCATACTCGCAGGTTCAAATCTTGCTGGAGCATATCATAAATGTGTATTTGTGGTTATTTGTAATTGTGATTGTCCAAAAAGCCATAGAGCAAAATCCGAAGAGTTGTTAGGCTTAGTCGAATTAAACCCTAAAATATAATAACGAAAGTCACGAGTCTACATCATACATACCCTGTATATATTATGAATTGAATATTAATAAACATACGCCATGATAGCTTCACTAGTTCCAAAGTTACATTTAAACTATATGAATCAAGAATTATTATTATTGATTTTAATAGTAATCATTCGTAAATGAGATAATTTGTAAGAGAGAGACGAAAGAAATATATAAATATCCTATCTCTGTCGTGAAATAAATATATATAACAATCATTTTACATCAGACATATTTTTTTATCTTAAAATCCTAAGTGTTTTGTCGTTGCCATTTAAAATGTAAACATATCAAGTTTCAAGCAATTGAGAAAATTCCGTTTCATATCAGACATGCCGTCGCCTTGAACACGAAAATAATTAAATATGTTTTGAAATGTTATAACAGCTGACTAATATTTATTACTCTAACTAATTAGTGGTTAACATACGGACTTGAACGTATTAACATAATGGTTATAACATGTAACGAATGTTACTTACGAAAGTCATATTCATGAATACAAATTCTTGCCGTTGATGGTCATTTTTGCAACAAGTCGTCGATTTTTAAAACTGTTTTTAAAAATTTAAATAGTTAACGCACAAAACCAATAATTAGGATATACCAAACGGCATCAGCATGAGTTTGTAAATTTGTTTGATGTGCTTCGGCAACAGATTTATTTATAAATTTGAGCGTTCCATGATTATCATGTCTGTATACCAAATAACTAAATAATACTAAGTGAAAAATTGTTATTTTATGTAGACAAATGTCAGGACCATCGAATTTAAAATTTAGGTTGGGTTGTCTAACAATTGTTTACATTAATACTTCGTATTTTCAACAACAGATATCATTGATCAGAATACTTTCAAGTCTGTAATACATTATATTTGTAGAGACCGCTACGAACCTTTAGGCCACCTACAGCAAGTTCAAAGGTTGGCAACGCCGATGGATTGGTACTATGCGGTACCCGGCTATAAAAGACCACCACGACGACTCCTGCTCCCTTTTCTTTTCTCCACCCCCTTGTAACGGTACCACTTCCACAGCGCTACCGTACTTCCTTTACCTAACTTGATATCCTGTCCATTCTCCCGTCGACCACATGTATCAGTTTAAATCGAAATAAACAAGTATTTGTTCAATCAGTGTTTCAGTTCTCGTGCAAATTCCTTCCTAAAATAGTACTGAGTGTTCAGACAAACAATCGCCTCGACAACAACACATTTCGACCGACCGACCGACCTGACGAACATTCCTACATATTATATGAGAGAATCCTATATTATATCACTGTAGTGATTGCCCAAAGTGTAATTGATTGATTGTGATATAGTGATTGAATTGATTGGCATACACAATAACTCTACGGAAAGTATTACCTCTGTGTTTAATGAGCATCGAGTTCCACGAAAAAGTTTTTGGAGGTATGAGAGGGGCCAGAAGTCAGCAGATAGCTCCTTTAGAATGGGGTACATAAGCTTGTTGTTGAAGCAATTTAGTATTTTGATTTGCCTACTTTAACGAAGTTGTTTTTGAGTTGTATGAAAGCTGACTTTTTCGCGATTTGTTTTAACTAATTGTTCGATAAAGTCCCAAGTAACATTTACAATTTATTGCAGTACGAGTGTTGAGCGTGATATGTGAAGAGAATTACATTATTTTAATGTTCATTTAATCATTTTTCCCATCGGATTCAAATGTGTTCTTGTTTTATCGTTAGCGAATGCAGCGACAATTGTTTTTGCAACATTTGAAAATTAAAATGTGATTATGTTCCTATGCAAGACGATATTATTAATTAAGGTAACAACTCGTATTTTAATTTAAAAGTATTTTATTTTACAGAAATAAATGGTGGATTTGAAGGTTTTAAAGAAAAACATGAAAATAGACAAGAAAATACCAACACCTGAAGAGGATAGATGTAATTTTGCCAAAATTCGTCCTAACATTACAGGTATTTATATTTTTAACTGCCTAAGGATAACAAAAATTGATTGCAAAGCCATATATGTTATATAATGCTGATTACGGTCTTGAATATCGCAACTTTGTGCAAACGTCATCTGTTTTGAAACTACCTAATTGGTGAATGAGTCAGACGGGTCGGTCTGTTTTCTAATAGATAAAAACCCTAAGTGTTGCTTTGCATTGCCGTTTAAAAGTAGTGTTTAAAAACTTTTGCCATTTCATAACTGACACAATCGGTAGGATTCGGGGGAGATCATTCAACCCATAATTATCTGTTCTGTTCGGAGATCTGTTTGGACTGAATGTTCTCTATTGAATCCGTTCAATTAACCGAAATTAAATTAATTATCAAGAAAAGCAGACAGGTTGACGCTGGATTGGTAAGCCATTAGTCAAAGCACTCCTTGGTGTAGTTAAGTAGAGTGGTTAAAGGTGTCTCAGTTGAAGCTATAAAATCACAGAAAGGTAGATAGAAGGTGCTCAAAGATCCCTAGCCACAAACTATTCCAAGTAAATAACATTCAAATTTAAAAACAAACTTTGAAAAATACCCCCAGTCCGTGAATTCCCCTAGTACGAACATTCAGCATAGTTCAAGGAGTAAAGACAACAAAGACGGATTGAGGATTGAGAAGGCTGTGAATTAACCTAGTCTACTGGAAATTGGATAGAAGTTTGAAGTTTAGTTTGAACGACCACCAAACGCGGAATATAGTAGCTTAGTTTCTTAGTTGTAGACTATTGGAATCTGGAGTCTCCAAAACTTGAAAAACCATCCCATAGAGGAGCACCATGGACATTTTAGTAGAAACAGTACCATTGCGAATATCTTCAAAAGTAAACTGGTGGACGAAAGTACAAGAGATACTGAAAAACAATCTTACAACAACTAAAAGTTGTTCAAACGCAGTAACGACCACATATTTCCATATGGCCGTTTCCTTAGGAGGAAGATGACTGACGATCACATCTTTGTGCGGTGTCATCTATTTTAAAACTACCTAAATGGCGAACAAGTGATACGAGTTAGTCTGTTTTCTAATATAGAGAAACCCGCTATGTTGCCTTATATCGCCATTCAATAAGTCGCAGTTTCTTTCTTTGAAGAAAAGAATTATTGAAGTAAATTAATAATTCTTCTGTATTTACAACCCTTTCCCGCTTTATAACTTATGTATTTAACATAGAACCGTAACCTAGACCTTTCAACTAATCATAACATATAAATCAATAAAAAGCAAATTAAATTTTGGCAAAAAATAGAACAGAAAGTTTTCATACCAAAAGTTGAGTCTATTTTTCGTATTTGTTGTTTCGTAATCATATTAGTTTCTAAAATAACACTTGAAATGCTATCAACAGAATTACTATTCGTACAAAAATTACGATATACTTTGAACATTATACATCACCATATAATGAACAGAGCAGTAGAGTAATTTACCTTGTAATATTTTTTATACTGATAGTTCATTACTGCAGGGGACACTAAAGCTATTAACAATAGAAATAATGCATGATTAAAACTAATGAAGTATCTGATATTCCAAATATTCCGTGTATATTTTATTTATCATTTTGCATTTATAGTAATCTTGAATAACCTTCGCGCACTCAATTAGTGATGCAATAAACAAACCGCAAAACCAGCGGATGCTAATAGAAGCGAACATAATAAAAATGCATCAATGTATTGAATTATCAACACGACAATGTTACATGAAACATTTGTTGGTCATAGAACACCTTTTCTGATAACACTAAAGGAGGACAAAATCAATCCCATGGATGCTACAAGACCTGTCTTTAACTCTAGATTAATTTATGTTAGTTGCATAATATGCGAAAATAAATAATTGTATGTATTTTTATTATATTGTGTTATATTTAAGGCCATAGGCCAAAGGCCACAGTGTACAAATATGGAATAAGTTTTCTCAAAATGTATATACAAGTATATTCATATTATATGTTGGAATTAGGTATAAAAATTAGAAAAAAGAAAAATATTCATTAATGTTCAGATTTGTTTACATATTGTTACATTATCACCATAAATAACAGTATTAGTATATACTCATTTAAAATAATATTAATGAGGCTTTTTAAAATGTATTTATTAAATTGTTACTAGCCGATGCTGTCTAACCTATAATTTGTCATTACAATAACAATAAATCGATATGATATCTTGGATGATATCTAGGACAAGCCATCGTCAAGCATCGTCACACGACATCGTTGACAAGCATAACACTGCTGTCTTTTCTATTAAGCGCATCTCACTACACGACACTACACAAGATAAAATGGTTTGATTCTTTTGAGTCTATGTCCTGTTCTTGTGCCATCCAAAAGATCTGTTAATCTGAAGATCTCGGTGTAAGTAATCAGTCCTGTAATACCTGGGTAAACTTACAATAGTTTTCAAGACCTTTTCCTTGGAAACCTGTATAGTATTTACATTAATTTTCAGGGTGAAATTAGAAATACACATGAAATGTACCAAGCTATTAACTACATCGCACTAAAATACACTATACAAGATCAAATAGTTTGGTTGAACTGTCTACAAAATATCCAGAAATATAATCGCAGATGTTGAACACGGGCGGGGTGCTAGCAGCCTGAACTATGAAGCGATAACGATTATTTGGCAACCCCGAGACGTTTATCCGGGATGTTATTGAAGGGTTAACTTCCGATCATTGAGTATCTGACTATCGTTTGGTTTCGTCAACAGGTAAACCCAGCCCCGATACCTTTCATTTATTTGTATTTCCTTAATATTTTATAATGTAAACACCACTTGTTTTATTTCGTTTTTACCTCCATTCACCGAGCGATATAAATTACTCTAAAATTATTTTGAGTCTGCGTCCTGTTTTGTAGAGGAGATGTTAGAGATGTTGCTTCACAAGTCCGCCCGTTATCTAGTATATAATAATAATAATAATAATAATAATGAATAATAAATAAGCCCGCTATTAATCATTTTTAATTTCGGATGACTACATTATCTATTTTCAAACATCTCTCTTTATTAAGAAATAAAATAACTTAAACAAAGCTGGAAATAATTCTACCCGTGACGGAAATGCTTTTATTTTTCGATAGCGACTGACACTGACCGAGAGAACCGTGAAGGAAGTCACAAATTGCCGATATTTTGGTCCCGACCGATCCGTCGCTTCCTACGTCAAATGTGATTCAACGTTGTCGTATTAATAGAATTTTTCGAAAAGATTTGTGGTGAAAATACGTAAGATGGGCATATTAACTCGTGAACACAAATAAAATCGCCTCAATGAAAATAAACGCCCGCGAGAAAAATACACATCGAAAAATCATGTAGTACGGAAAAAATATTGCTTTCGAGATAAGTACAACTTGATTTTGTTTTGACAAGCTTTCGGGGAGTGCCAATTAGTGTTTGGATATAGAAATCGTCATTCAACATTCAATTCTCAAAACTACAATTTTCCATCTGTCTGATAGTTTTTACGAAAATAATTTTAAACACTCGCACTTGCGTCTCATTTAATACATGATAAAATACCAAAGAAAAATATTATACGTTAACCAAAATAATTGACTTTAAAATATTATATTTTTCTTATATGAAACCAATCCTCAGAAGATAAACATAGTTTTGTACAATATGGCTTGAATGCTTGTTTACAAGTAAAAAAATATTAAGTTCTAAAAAACTTGATATGAAAAGATTGCAATGGTAACTCCCAAGGACACATCGGAAGAAATCAAACACCCCTTCAATAGAAGGGCGTAATACTTACTTGATTCATTTAAGCTATATACCAATTGTATGAAATTGATGAAGTTAAAAGGATTCCAAAATCTATTATATAAGATACCAATATATAATAATTCCATTATTGCTATTTACAGATAAACTCCTTGAGAATTTGAATTCAAAATGACTCAAAACTATCCCCCTTCATGAATTTGATTTCAGGAGTGCCCACTCAATAACTAATTACAGTTGGAAATGAAAAGTCTCTAAAAAAAAGATGCATGATCTGCTGTATGTCCCGATGTTGTGCAGAATTTTGACGGAGTGTAACATCACTAAGCATTTTTACCTGCTCTTAAAATCTTATTTGATCAATTGATTTTTCCGTGTTAAACATAGAGTGTGCTGATGCTCTATTTACGTTACATCAGCGATCTCCCCCGCAAAATTGCCTTGCTGGTGATACAGTAATATTAGTTATAGCATTGAATAGTAGATTGCAGAGAACCAGAAAACTCCAATCTGCTCTTTATAAAGTTACCACCTGGACTGACAATAAATATGATAAATTTCACAAATAAGAGGATCACTTTACAACATGTCTTCATTAACGGCATCCAAATTTCACATGCAATAACAAAAACATATCTAGATGCCAGGGATAGAGCGTATAAAAAAGAAATGCGTCGAACTTAATATCAAACCTAGGAAAACGTATTGGTTGCTTGGTCGAAACTCCGAGTTATCAATTTGAAACAATGAAAATGCAATTGTGACTCCGATATACGATGATTAAGTGATTATACTCCGATATAAGTGATTCAAATATTCCAATAGAAAGTGCTGAAGTGTATTGTGAAGGCGCTGGTATGTGCGCGATTGTAACCTCCATCGTGGCCTAGACATTGAGAGGGTTATGGATACTATCAGAAGGTTCCCATTAAAATTATTTGTCAGTACATTAAGCCAGAGAAAAACCAACTTTTTGTAGTGCTGGGAACTCTCGATTGAAAATAATAGAAATAGTTGGTGGTCACAAAACACTCGAACTATGTCAAATGCAAGCTTCGACTGTTTTTCCAGTCATGATAACAGTCGAAGATGTTCGAATTCCTTCCCATATTAATATTGGAAGAGAAAAGGACGGAGATAACTGTTTGATTATCTGTGCTGTAAAGATCTGTTAATTTTAAATAATCTTAAATTGGCAAGTAGGAGTGAAAAAAGAATAAATAATCCCAAATATATTTAAGCGTATTTTAATATTCGACAAGTAACAATGACATAATAAAATAAAAGTAATTCGTTTATTCCTATTTCATTCTAACGTGTACTTACTCATTTTTATTTCAACGGTAACAGTTTCATTTTGAATGATGTAAAAAAAATTATCTTTACTTGACTTTACTTCTATATTTGGCTTGGAACGGAGTAATGACCATGAAATATTTGTATCGTATTTTCTCAATCAATTTTGGTCAGCTTTTTAAACGCATCATCTATAGGCACAATAACAATTTTATATATCATTAATAAGGAATATTTTGCTATCAAGAATATTATTATTCGTTGAAACTTGAATGAAAGAAGTTTTAACATTCAAAAGGTTTGAAAAAAACATCGAAAGAATGAAAGAATGAACACTGAAAAACATCAAACGTCAATAAAAAAACCCAGTAGCTGACAAGAAAACATAAATGCAATGAAAATCAAATCAATCAAAATATTATTTTTACCTTATTACATTAATATTAATACATTTTGAAAAATAGATTTTCAAAATGCTGTTATATTAATGTATAATATTGTGGTGACGTCAGGCCTCTTCTTCTTATCGCCAACTGGCCACAGAATAAGATTGACTAAAATCGATCAAGGGCACGCAGAAAAATAGACAGCAGTTTCATTCATCTTTCGACGTCCAAGCATCTTACATTCATTCAAGAATCATCCTTTCAATAATCAAATATTCATACATTTTCATTAGTTGATTAGCTGTATAATAGTTAGTGTTATTAATAAAGTGTTAAGGGAAACATAGTTTCATTCATTAAATTACCCGAAGGCCCCCATAATATATTTTTATTTACAATAGTACTACAAACAAAACAAAAAACCATATATATTACATGTAAATTTAAGTAAACATAAATTCGGCATATTATATTCAAGGTCGCGGCTAGGACGGCAAAGCCTGAACGTTAAAAATCAATCGAAAGAAATTAGTAGGTCCGAAAATGGTAACTAAAAGTACACGACTGAAACGGTCAGTAGAAAAAGTAGTTAATTACTAAAGAGTCGATAGTTCCCAACGCTATTTTTTTTTGATATTTTACCTCTTAACCTCCTTTGACATGATATAGCTTTGGAAACTTGGAAATTCCTTCTATTCTACTATAGGTAACCACGTCTCAAAAAGTCGTAACTCAAAAAGTCCGATAATTTTAACATAATCAATTTTTTTTAATTTTAAGTGGACAATTAACAGTGTAATATTATTTTTGTGGACGATAATATTATTAAAAAATATGTTTTTTTCTAATATCTGGACCAGATATTTATCACGCAGAGCTCATGTACTATTTTAGCCGTAATTTTTCGTATAAATAGCGCCCAGATAACAAAATATCTGATGAGATAATGCATCCAAAAATCAGTTCAAATAAATTATATTCAATCATTTTGATATATCATGTATAACCGAAGGGTTTAATATATATTTTATAATTGATAAATTACTCTTATAATATAATGATCACATCAATATTCCCAAAAATTCTTTTGATATCCGCAATAGGCATAATTAAATGATGAAAGGACGAAGGTGCAGAATTTACAGCAAAAGGAAAACATTTACAGAAAAAACAAAAACAAAGACGAGTTGATGATTCGGAGCAGTTTTTGAAAATTATCAAGCGCAATAAACCCGACTTTTTGCACCGATATGTGACAATGGATGAAACATGGCTCCATCATTTCACTCCGAAGTCCAATCGACAATCATCCGAGTGGATTGCAGACGATGAACCCGCTTCAAAGCGTGGGAAAACGCAACAGCAGGCTAGCAAGATTATGGCATCTGTATTTTGGGATGCGTATGGAATAATTTTCATTGACTACCTTGGAAAGGAAGGACCATCAACAGCGACTATTACGTAGCATTATTGGACCGTTTGAAGGACGAAATCGCCGAGAAGCGACCGCATTTGAAGAAAAAGAAAGTGCTGCTTCACCAAGACAATGCACCGTGTCAAAAATCCATAAATTGGGCTTCGAATTGCTTCCTCATCCAACGTATCCTCCAGACCTGGCCGCCCTGCGACTATTTCCTGTTTTCAGATCTCAAAAGAATGCTCACTGGGAAGAAATGTTCATCGAATGAAGAGGTGATCACCGAAACTGTGGCCTCTTTGGAAGCAAATGACAAATCGTACTACAAAAATGGTATCGAAAAGTTGGAGGGTCACTATAATTAATGTATGATCATTGAAGGGAATTATGTTGAATAAAAAAATAATTTTGCCAAAAAAAATGTGTTTTACTATGGTAGGCCGGGGACCTACTCAATTTTTCAGACCTTTTCAATTGACCTGTTAGCATTCCGCAATATCTGTCTCTTTATTTGATGATTCGACTAGAAAAAATTTAATATTAATATTTTTAAAGATGTTTTTATGCATATGCATGCATATAAAACATCGGCTTGCAATGTTTGCCCTATTGGTATTCCTATTCAGGATGTTGGGAATTGTAACTCCGAGTTGATTCAAATATAGAAAATTAATCTTTTAATAATGTTACAAAATTTTGTGTCACCAGCCCTGAAACTAATACTACAATTAAAATAATAAAAAAGAAACAAAACCAGAGTAATTTCAAACATAGACAGATTGGAATATTTCCAATGGAAGATAACCAAGAACAAATACTCAATATGGTTTAAGTCAGGTTGTTCAAAACACTTTTAAAATAATGAGACTATTAATAGGTAAAATAAAATAATGAAAATAATTTCCTAAATTGTGTTTTGCTACATATATATTATTATCAAAGTGTATATTTAACATTAGACCGTAGAAAAAAATCCAACATTTTTTAATACATGAAATTATCGTTAAAACTACTTCGACACATTAATTTATAAAATATATTGTAATTCTCAGAAATACTGAGAGGTTATTAATTGATACTATCACGCAACCGTCGTGTTATTTGGTGTTACAGTGAAGGCACCATTTACAGATATAATTTATCATAATATTTAGACATCCAAAATTACATTAAATCAATACGTAGCAGATGGAGAAGGCGATGTACAGACAGTACCTAAAGCCATAAATATTAAAAAAATATTATAATAAAAAAAATATAAAAATCTTTGGTGAAATTAACAAGGTCATACGAAACAATTTCGTCAAAGTTCATTAACCATTTTTTTTTGTTTAACAAACATGGAAAAATTGTTTCTTGGGCAATTCGAACTATTTTCTTTACAACTTTTGTATAACGTGTAGATTTAATTTCAGAAATGTTTACTTTGTAGCTTTTATGGGGTCAAAATGAGTACCTCGAAGGAATAAGAGTTGTGGTATTGCAACTTTGTGGGGAGCCTCCCCTTCGATGGCCCATTGCATTCGATTCTAGCTTTCGATGGATACATGGACATGGCGATAATTAAATAAAGATCGCTCAGCGCTCTGCGACATTTTTGCGAAATGGTAGCAAGTTCCTGATGTACCAGGATACATTCAGAATTGCTTAGAATTTGTTTGTGGAGAGTTTCTGCAGGCTTACTTGTTGGAATTATATTTAAACCTTAAAAGGACTCCATACAAATGAACTGATAACACTGTTAGTTGATACGGAGTTGTTTTAAATATAAGAGATAAAGTAATTGCTAATTGAAATAAGAGCTGAAGAATTAAATTGCTACAATAAGCATCGAAGATATTTCTATTCGAATCCCGGGGGTAGATGTTTCTGTAGCTGATTTTCTTGAGATTTATTTAAACTTGGAACCTTTGCTGATGACACAGTTATTATGGCAAAAGATATATCTCTGCCTAGGACAATAGAAAAAGTGCAAGTGTCAGTCAACAAAATCTACAAATGGACAAAAGATTGGAAAATTCAACTTAATAGCTCCAAATCTGTCCACGTTAATTTTGCGTTAAGGCGAAATAATAAAAACTTAATTATATCACTCAATGGATGCCCGATTCCTTAAGTAGAATCAGCAAAATACCTTGGAATCCATCTTGACGGTAGATTAAATTGGAAGCATCACGTTAGACTAAAAGCAAAACACCTTAGAACCAAAATAAAACAACTATACTGGTTAGTCGGAAGATACTCTCAACTTGATCTAAAATCAAAGAGGTTGACCTATAATACAATTATAAAGCCAATTTGGACCTATGGGGAGCAAATATGGGGTTGCACTAACAATTCAAATCAGTTAGTCATACAGCGTTGTCAAAACAAGGTTCTTCGATTGATTATCAATGCCTATCGCTATGTAACCAATGAAGAACTGCACGATGACCTGGAAATCAAATGGATTTGCGAAGTTGTGCAGGATTTCGCCTTGAAACACGAAAGAAGATTACTAAATCATACTAACGTGGAAGCAATACAACTGCTGTGCATACGAACTTGTGTGAACATTTAGTGTGTATTATTAGTGTAAACTATAGCTATAAGTTAATAATTAATAAATAATTATAATTTTATAATTGAGGAATACATACTGATGTATTTTCTCGCATTCGTCTTGCTTGTTAATTAATCCAAGCACATAGGAAAAGTAGTAATAAATTAATTGTAACAATAATAATAATTAAGATTGTACTAAGCGTATCTAATAAAGATGTTATAAAAAAAATTATTTAAAGTCGCCCAATATTAAAGCATTTGATGGTTACATTCGGCGCTATTTGTTTATATTCAGTGGTATTCAATATATTTTATTTATCTTAAAGTAAATTATTTTTAAAATGTATAGTCTCAGAATTATATCTTTCTTTTATCTAATCTGTCATTCTCGTTCAATTTATATCAACTTTTGAGATATTACCAAAAAAAGCCATCATACTTATTGCCATATCATGGCCCACTAGTACCAATTTAAATCGAATTTAATGGGCTCATTTGACTACATCCAACATCACTCTATCCTTTTTTAAACTAGAATAAAATTAGAAAGGAAAAGCTCCGAGTTTAAAACAAATTTTATACTTTTACAGACGTTTCGATGTGAATTGGCTGTATCGAACGAGTTATATATAGTTTTATCAAAAATGAAAATCAATGCAATTAAAACGTAATTAAGAAATGGTTTCTAATCAAGGTTTAATATATTTTCTAAGACGAATTAAAAATTCTATATATAAATTACTACCAAATTGTTTTCTACATATTGAAGGTATTGAATCTGAAGAGCCTTAAACAACTCAATGCAACAACATTGAGAACAAATATACTTGCCCAATGAATGCCATAATTTAGTGAAGAAGCCTAAATACTTACAATGAACAATTTCTGAGTGGTTCTGATGCCCTAGACATCTCACGTTCAATAAGGGATGAGCTACGACATTCAACTATTGGCTTGATATATCCATAAGCAACTTCGATCAAACCCAAATATTAACTAACACTGGTTTTGTTCGATTATGCCATTGTTGCTGTTTTATGACATATTAATGATTCCTCACCTGGAATAAAAAAACATTACCAATATATTTAATACTTTTTACTAAAATGATTAAAAACTAACATTAATAATTACACATTTTACTAAAAATCCATATATAAATTAATAACCATAAAAACAGTTACTTTACTTTTAGATACATTAAATGTAATATATGATTTTTCGTAATTAAATTCTGCGTGTTTTAATATATAATATAACATATATATATTTCAACATTAGTCAATATCTAGTAAATCTAAATATCAAATAATTCCAGTATATATATATATATATATATATATATATATATATATATATATATATATATATACAACTGGAATTAACAGTGCAAAATCAGCGTTAGAGTTGCTGTGAGCATATTGCATATATGCTTTGATATTTAGGTATATTTCATTACACAAGCATCATAATCAAGCCCCTTAAGTTATTTCACTCAAGAGACATAGATGTTAGGCATTTTTTCAAATGAAATAAAAAAATAAACAATATTTTTACTAGATATTGACTAATGTTGAACTAAAAGGATAAATGAAATAAAAAAGTGAAAAAATTGAAAATACTAACAGTTACAGACTGATGAAGTGGAGGTCTCAAAGAAAATGTCGCGCCTTCGTTGAAAAAAAAATCTTAATCTAAAGAAGGACAACTATAGTGCGAAGTAGAAAACGACAAATAATTTTGAAAAAACTGTTTCTGTTCGGAAATGTTTGAGAAAAACGATAATTTTTTAACAATTTGATTTTTTTTTAATAGTAAAAATTAAAATTTTCTTGGAAATTTGTTGTGTGCGATAGAAGAATCGAGAGAATAGAGAAGAGACACTAAATTTCAAGTAAATTACTTCAATAAAACTTGATGTACTACAAACCATTTCAAAAAAGTAGTTTCGAGTAAAAAGCGATTAATTTATGGCTTTTGGGAGCCGCGTCACTAAAACATCTATATATAGGAAAATAATTTCAATATCAAAAAATGTTCTTAAATACATATTTTTAAGGGGTTAAGCTTTCAAAATAAGAAAAACCAACCGGTTGTCTCAAATGTTCACACTAACTATTATCTTTGACTAAATAATAAACGACACAAATATAAAAAATCATATAATAGTAAATTATAGCATAATAATAACATATACTATAAACTAATTAAATATCTTTTAACAGGCATTTTAATCTTGCATAGAATGCCAACAAATTTATTATGAATAGGACTAGACTTTTTAAGGACGTTAGATAACATTTTTATTATAACAGACAAAATGTTATAAGAAAACGCATTAATTTTTTTAGTTTTACTGTGGACGTTTAGCTGGAACCCATCGACGAAATATCATGAACAACGCCGTCTCCGCGAATATATAAATGGCTTCCACGCACGCGACCTCGATTCCGCTATAACTTTTTTTCTGTTGTGCCGCTCATGAACTTTTACCATGCAAACATCCGAATATATCACCGAAAACTATATTTGGACTAGGAGTCATAGAAAATCGAACCCGAGAATACATTATGGCACATTTATTGTGATGCATTGACATTTTAAGAACCATGTTTTTTTCAACAGCTCAAACGATTTAAACGAAAAAAAAATTTCAACTATAACCAGTTCTATTTTCGAATATAGTCGGGAATTCATTAGATCCGATTATTTTGGTACTATTAATGTAGTGTTACTACAACGCCGGGCAATACACAGGCTTTGCTTGAACTAAAATAATAATTACAAAATAAGTCGGGTATTTAAAATATCAAATATTAACATTTGACCAATATTAACCAATATTACTAAACATTAACAAGTATATTAACATTTTTTTTATCTAAAACACAAAATACAGTCCAGTTATGTAAAAAGAAAGAACTAATTCAACTCAGACTATTAATCAGTAAAAGAAGAATTTCCTGTCATGAAAACTATAATTTTAAATCTAACAAAGGGCCTCTTGTTGGGGAATAAAACCTGCTAAGGAATATAACCATTCTGCAGATCCTGTTAAGCACAAATTTGTGTTATGTTGTTTGAACAATTTTTTTTATATTTGCAGATCTTGCAGATCATTTACCTCTCATCTATTGGGATGACTTCCGGCAACAAAATTATTCTGTAATTAACTTGTGGTAGCTTGACATCAATATTATTCAATTTATTTTAGATGAGGGGTTTTAGACATATACTTAGATATAGCACAAGCCTTTGATAAGGTTTGGCATGAAGACCTTGGTCATAAACTTATATTACACCGTACTATATCATAAACTATATCATATATACACCACTATATCATAAACTTATTTACAAAAAATATTACGAAAACAACACACTGAACTACTAAAACCGTACATTACAGCCAGAATGTTTAGAGTTAAACAAGAAGACGCTTACCCTACAATGAAAGAAGCTAAAGCAGGCGTACCACAAGGAAGTGTACTGAGACCAATACTTTATCTACTCCACACTTGTGATATGTGACCACAAATGGAGAATATTAAGATGGCTACATTTGCTGATGATGCTGCGATTATAGCTGTAGGAGACAATAGTGAAGAAGCCTCACGAAAACTACAACAGACAAGTAACAATATACATAATTGAACACAAGCTTGGAAAATAAAAATCAGCGAAAATAAATCTGTGCAGGTGCAGTTCACCTACAATACCTACTACAGACCGTACAAGGACCACTAACATTAAATAATACTAACATTCCATACGAACGCTAAATATCTCGCAATGAATCTTCACGCAAAACTTCGCTGGAAGGAACATATAAAGAAGAAAAGAAAAGAAAAAAGATAATCACAATTATCACTACATAAAAAATTGTTATTATATAAGCAAATACTGAAACCTATATGGACATAGTAACATAAATAAAATTCAAAAATCCTGAGAAGTATTGTGGGCGCGCGCAAATACTACAGGACTGACTATCTAAATATTCAGATACCCAGTATATATATATATATATATATATATATATATATATATATATATATATATATATATATATATATATATATATAGCTGTCACCATTTTGCTAACAGAAATTATCAGTGTTATTCTGTGCAAAATGCACCCATTAGCAAAATCGAATGTATTTATGTTCAAATATATTATGAAGCCATAAGTATTTGAAATACTAACTACAAAATACCTCAGCATAAAATGTTTGAAATACT
Organism: Rhynchophorus ferrugineus; assembly: GCF_030347505.1. NCBI lineage: Eukaryota > Metazoa > Arthropoda > Insecta > Coleoptera > Curculionidae > Rhynchophorus > Rhynchophorus ferrugineus. Next base: position 17,787,847 of record NW_027472590.1, read on the forward strand.
AATTACAAATTACATTTCGTAAGAAATAATTCAATCACGGTCAACCAACCATGGTTAGGTATAATCGATAAAATTTAATGAAATAGGGGAATGACAACTTCATATACTATATTGTTTTGCATATGTTGTATTATTAAATTATAAATTACAACAATATGAAACCGATAAAAATCAACGTAATCGAGTTATTAAAGCAAGAGATAAAATAAGAAAAAAGTGCTGAAGCGACTATAATGTTACAAAGTATAATATCACATAATATCATCATTGGCTTTGGGTTTCCAATCCTAGAATATGAGTCTGTGTATTAGGCAGCTCATTCTTCTGTTTTTGGAGATGTAGCATTTACTGTCGATCATAATTTTATCCACGATTATGAATTCTTTGAGACAAAAATTCATGTATCACACTAATACTGTGAGGTTTTACTCGTTTTATTTCTACTTATGATGCTGGTTAATAACTAGGTGGTTTCAATAAATACCATTTCTAGAATAGACAAAGACAAAAAGACCCAACAAAACAATAACATTAAACAAGCTTTAGACAGTAACATTTAATGTGTGTGTGTGTTTTAAAAAGAAACAGTGTTGATACAAATGTTCAAACATTACTTACTTTAATAATCTTAAATTCCAAAATGTAATACCATAAAAAACGAATCATAGCACTAATAGTTAATAGTCATTATATCTCTTTGATGATAATGTTGCCAAAATTATAATTAATTAAATCTTTTAAAAGATATGGAAGAACAAAGAAAACTGTATGATATAAAAATAACATAACGCCAAATCTATTTTGTAAATAACCAAAAGTCAGTGGGGAGCTATTTTTTATTCAATTGGCACCATAATAGTCCGGAATAGAATTGTCTTAGACTGCAAGGTTAACCAACAAACTAAAGGTTAACAGCGGCCGATAACCTCTTTGCAACCTACGTTAATACCAGCTCATAGTCAATCGCAATGATCCACGATTGCTGGCACAAATTACACTTTTATTTATATAGCGACATTTATGTGACCATCTACCTGAAGAAACTACGTGATTCTTGTCGTATATCGTATATAGACCAGTAAATGTGGCTGCCGATAGTATTCCAGGATCTTATAACCTCTAAATGAATATATTTCGAGTTTTATATATCAAGTGTCAATAATCCTGCTGTATGACTGTATAGACAAAAGAAACCCAAGTTTCTTATGCTGATTAAAGACGGAAGGCTTTTATTGGAAATGTATAGAAGCGATACAAACGATTTATGATAGCGGCTATTATAGCTACGTAACTATGACAAATTACGCTCAAACTAAAATGTTAAAATCCATTTGTTTTGAAATAACGAAATAAATAATCTATATAAACCCTCTTCCTTTAAAAGACAGTATTGTGAAAAATAAATCAAATCAATTGATTGACAAGTTTCCGAAATTCGAAAGCTCAAATATATGAAAACTGCTTTATATAAAAATATTTATGAAACACAAATTGTTTTTCTGCCTTTACATGGGAATACTCTACATTGTGTCGCAAATATAAAAACATAAAAATTAGTATCCCAACAGTTGAGGAAGGCTTAATTTTATTTGAAATATATATAGATAGACGTCATTTCAGCTAAAACAAGTTAACACGATGATGATATTCCAAAATATTCCTATAAACAGAGCTCAGCAGTGATGTACGTTATTTATTAGAGTAATATATATAAACCAGAAAGATAAAGACTGGAACAACAAAGATTCGATCAATAAAATACCGACAGTTTGGCAAAAATACAGACGATTAAAATGATAAAATACTACACATTTTGTAACGGATGTTTGCTACGAAGTGACAATGCAATATATTACATGTAACAAGCTTTTATTTGAGGGCAAAATTTTTAATAACATTCACCGGCTACAGCCAAAACAGATTAATTATAAATCCATCAAGCGACGACCGCTAGCTTCGACATATACTCTTGTTTTGATCAAATTCTGACATCATCAGCACGCTGCTGATACCAATTTAGTTTTTATAGTTCAAACATTTTGATAATGTTTATTTTTTCCCGAATTAATCCTGATTTCGTTATATAATTTTGTTTGTTTTATACGCGAATTAGTACCTTTTATTCACAATGATCAAAACAATAGTCTTGATATTTTATCTCTATAAAATAGACCATAAAAATGACATTTCGTTGGTTTTTACGATTTGTTTCTATAACATTGTAAAAGTTTCTTTGAAAAGGCGTCAGAGTACGCAGTAAAACATTGTCATTCAACATTGCCCATAAAAATAGAAATATTTCACCATATGGACCAGATAATTCATCATATATAAGTTTTTTATGTCTTTTAACATAATTTATGCGAAATTGTGAAGCTTCAATGTAAACAGCTGTCAAGTATTCTAACAATTAGGTTAATTAGATAGTTTTGTCATATCCCTACATAAAATAAGCTTTCCATTTAGTATTATTGAGTTATTCAGTGTAAAACGAAACTAATTATGGAAGGGTAAATAATTTCCTTTCAACATTCACTACTTTTATTTCTTGATTTAAAAGAATCTGTTGCGAAAGCCCTTAATTTAAAAATTACGGTTATATAGTTCCCTCACATACCTACTGTCGGTTTTGATTTCAACGCTTTTAAAGTGTTGATTTTGATGCATAGAGTATATATATATATATATATATATATATATATATATATATATATATATATATATATATATATATATATATATATATAAATCCTGAAAATATTCCACACAGTTTAAGCACAAAATCTGACCAAATGGGGCGATGGCAAAATGACATTGAAGTGTCAGTTGAGATTGAACTACATGAAAAGATTTTGTTACCCTTTAAAAAGTTGTTAGTAAAGTGCTATCAATTAAAAGCCTAATTATATTGAAGGGTTTGATTTACTGGAGACAAATGTATATTGGTCAAGATACTTATAATTAATATTTTGGCATAAGGCTTCTTAACCGAGGTAACTTTTCAACAAGGATGTTAATAAAATATATTAATACAAAATAATATAATACAATTTGTAAACCAACAAGATCAGCTTGATTTCATAGACAAGAGATAATAATACCTGTTTTATTATATTGTTATTAATAGATGCTTAAGCTGTCTTTTTAACTTGATTTTACCATAATAAGGGCACTTCAATAATTTTGATATATATCATACCTTTTAATTTTTTGTTGTTAAGTATTACTTTTTGGTATGTTTTCTCTGTTCTGGAGTTCTGGTATATTGATTGAACTGTTTTAATTATCCGTTCCATAATTTTCACAATAATATTGTAGTAATAGTTATATATTGTCTCAATACATTTTTGTGTTCAACAAGTAAGTAAAATATTAACAGACACAGACTTTCAGCTCTGCTGCTCTGATTTCAGTATGAGGGGAACAATAAGATAGAAGCTTTAATACATTTGATTTGAATTGATAGCACTAAACAAATATGAAATAGGAAAAAAGAACTATAGACAATTTGGATTATATTTGCCACTAGATATGTTATGTTTTCAATTAGATTGTAGCCATTTTTATATCCACATTTAATTATTTATTTATAAATGTATATTTCATTATTTTTTATTGATATACATTCCATACATTCGTTATATACTTATATTTTAGCTTTTTGATATTGTATAATATTTGTATTTATATGGAAATTTATATTAATAAATGGATTAGAAAAATTGCATTTTGGCTTTATTTGATATGTAGTCAGTAGAATGTCATGTCAGAGGTTAGTCACGTGATGCGTATGATATTGTCGACCAATAAAATACTTTCCTAATAAAATATTTTCACTACAGGTGCCTGTAATGGTAATTTAAAATAACCAATGAAATTCAGCAAAATGGCGTTCTCCGGGCCTTCCTGTTGAAACCACGCAAAACAATTCTGAAATTATTTGTATTAATTTAACACTCTATATATTACTCTATGTTTTGATGACAAACATAAGAAACAATTGCAAGATTTAGTATATAAAAACCCAGCTCATACATAAATATTTTAAAAGTCGATGAATTAACTGCTTTCAGGATGCATTTACTGCCAAACAGAATGGATGGAAAATAACTGTGGAAAAACGAGGGAAAGTGGCTACTCATATTGTGTGAAAATTCCATTTCGATATCATGGTTTCACTGCTTGTTGGACAGAAGACAGTTTTCTCTGACGTATTGTTATTGATGATGAGAAGGAAATCTACTATAACAATGCCATCAACATCGAAACCGCAACCGACTGAATGAGCCAGGAAGACCCATTCATGGTTGTGATAAATTTATGATCTTGTGCATATGGTGAGACCAGTAACGTATTATTATGAGTTACTGAATCTGTAAGAACTTGTCAACAAACAATATTACCTGAGCGCTGTGTAACTTTTATGAAGTTGTTAATCTCACTAAGCCACAATTATTGGTCAATAATTCTTAATTTTTACGATCATGATACTCCTTTTATCACAGTATTAATTCTTCACGATTTTTTCATTATCTGGCTATACCCTAAAGTCAAAAAATACTTAGAAAACACTCTTATAATTATATTATATTCATGATATGTTAGGAGGATGTTAGAGGGAAATGTTAGAGGGAACTAAATAAATCTGTAAATATAAATAACTTTAACGCCTGATTTAAAGTCTTAATACTTTTCGATCACAATAATATGTTATCCAATACAATACTATACCTTCTTGCTGCGATATGTTGAACAAAATTCAAATTCAACTATTGACAGTTCGAGGTTATTACAAAGAAAAACCTAACAACAAAACAAGACATGAGAGTTTCAGTTTGCAACTTTGGTACAAGATATATAAATTCTCAATATTTACTTGCTTGTAGACTCGATTCAGAAACTGGCGTTATAGGAGGTATAACAGGTCAATTGAAAAGTCCCCGGCCTATCATAGTAAAACATATTTTTTGGCAAAACTAGTTTTTCTTATTCAACATAAATTCCTTCAAGGGTGATACACTGACTATAGCGACCCTCCAACTTCTCGATACCTTTTTTGGTAGTACGATTTGTCCTTTGCTTCAAAATAGGACTCAGTTCTTCCCAACGAGCATTCTTTTGAGATCTGTGAACAGGAAATAGTGGCTGGGGGGCGGGTCAGATCTGGCCAATACAGTGTATTGTCTGACTTGTGACACGATGCATTGTCTTGGTGAAGCAGCACTTTCTTTTTCTTAAAATGCAGCTGTTTTTCGGCGATTTCATCCTTCAAACGGTCCAATAACGCTATGTAATAGCCGCTGTTAATGGTCCTTCTTTTTTCAAGGTAGTCATGAAAACTATTCCATGCACATCCCAAAATACAGACGCCATAACCTTGCCAACCAACTGTTGCGTTTTCCCACGCTTTCGAGCGGGTTCATCGTGTGTAGTCTACTCGGACCACTGTCGATTGGTCTTCGGAGTGAAATGATGGAGCCATATTTCATCCATTGTCGCATATCGACGTAAAAACTCGGATTTATTACGCTTGATCATTAAACACACAAATCAAACACTTCAAACACTGCTCCGAATCATCAACCCGTCGTTGTTTTTGTTCAAAAATAAGCTCACGCGGCACCTACTTTGCACAGAGTTTTCTCATACCCAAATATTCGCGAATGATATGATGTACACGTTCATTTGATATCTTTAGAGTGTCTGCTATTTAATTCAATTTCAATTTACGGTCATTCAAAATTTTATGGATTTTTTTATGTTTTGTCGGTAACAACCCCTTTAGGGCGTCCACAGTTCACCGTCTTCGGTGCCCATTTCACCACGTCTAACTTAGCATACCAATCCTTGATGGTTGATTTTCCTGAGAGAGTGCTCGGAAACTCGGCATCAATCCAAGTTTGTGCTTCAATTGTATTTTTTTCCTTCAAAAAGCAATATTTTATCAACACGCGTAATTCATTTTTATCCATTTTTTACCCAATATCAAAAGTTGCTTCACTCAAAATACAATAATTCATAAACTAATGATTCGACAGCTGTCAAATTTTTACACGCATCTTTTGAGGGTTAGAGCTAATTAAAAAACATATGGATTTAATTCTAGTAGCGCCATCTGTGTGTCAAGCCGGGGACTTTTCCATTGACCTATTAAAATAATTTTTGCTTAAAATTTCATATAAATATATTGGTATTTAAAACTACTAACTATAATTTTAGACCTAGACATTTTTTATAATAGCAATAAATCGTTAATATCAAACTACCAATTAATCAAACCCACTTTTTAAAGAAATTTGACATTTGATGTTTTTTCTAAAACAATTTGATAAAGATAGTTGTTACAATCAGTTTTCCATTTATTCTCTATTTCCCAAGCACATTCTTGGTATAAAGGGCGAAGAAGAAAATTAAAATGTATATGCTTGATTTATATCTTGATCTTTAGCTTGATTATCGATGAAAAAAATTATTCTTGCGAGGTCACTTACAATAGACCAACAGACCACCAAGAGATAAAAATTTAAAGTTGCCTTTCACCAACTATTATTCAGTTAGCTCATTTAGATGTTTTTTTTTTTTGGTTTAAATGTACAGTAGATAGACCAAATAACACCGTGCAATATTTTTGAACTGTTGCAAAACTGCTTTCGTGTAAATAATGGGAGGCGTATATGGCAACTCGTTGGTGTTCTGTTAGTAGGAGCATCTGTGATAAAAACGGTTAAAATATTTAACCTTTCACGATGACAGAATTCTCAGTAATGAAAGCGTAAGTAAAACAAAGCATAAAACAATGGTTAAACATCATCGATAAAGAGGAACAGTGGAGTAAACCCAAAATTAACTGAGAGAGACCGACAATCATTAAAAAAGACTACCGCGGCAAATAAGTAAGTAACAGCAGGACTCACCACTTACTTCAGTAATATTGTTTCGACAAAAAAACAATACAACGGAAGCTCCATGTAGCTAACATTCATGGAAAGACTACGATTGCAAAACTATTTATAACGGAAACAAACGCTAAGCTGCGAAAAAAGTGGTGTAACGATCGTAAAACAGAAATACTTGATGATTAGAACAATGTGTTCTCATCCGATGAATCATCATTGACATTGTGTGCTACAATTGGCCGGGATGGAAACCCCCAAAGAAGTCAACGATCCCGAGTACCTGCTTCCTAGTTGGGATATTTAAGCCGAAAAATCGTGGTGGTTCTCTCATTCACATCGCTAACCGAATTACTAAAAATGAACATATCGATAACCTAAATGATGATTTTCTTACTATGACTAGCATCTTGGTACCAAACAATGATACATTCCAAGACGATAATGCCCCCATAAACGTACCCGAAAAGGTTTAGTTTTAGTTTGAGAAGCATCCAAACATCAAATATCTTCCCTAGATAGCGCAATTTCCAGGCCTCAACATAAATTAAGTTTTAGAGAGCAGACAATGAGAAGCAGATTTCCAACATTATCGAAGAAATTTTATTTTATAACAATCCATTATATACTATCAGCGTTTTATACAAGACACTCTATTCTATTCCGCGAATAATTGAAGCTGTTTTAACTACAAGTGTTCATATTATTTTGTCCATCACCTGTATCTCACTGGAATTATTGTCACATCATCGCGAAATAAACCCTTTTAGATTCGTTGTTTAAACTCAAATTTTTATGCAAAATTGTGAAAATAATACCTTGTAGTACTTTTAATGTGTCTCTTATAGCATACTTGAACCAAATTGATTTCAAAATCTATTTTACTGGTTTTTTTATGTTTTCCCAAAAAAACATTGGCATATGCACAAGCCTCAAATGCAATAATCTAGGTAATAATAGTTAATTTCCCTAGTCACTATTCAATCACTTGTCACCCCACTTGTTTGTCATCTACAGTAATTTCCCCCTAAAAATTATATTTAATGTTTAATTAATACTTGTTTAAAACAAAATTTGTTTTCTGCATCTAAGTTCTATATGTATTGTTTGAAGTAAGTGCTAACTCCAAATCACATGAGCCTGTCAGCAATGGTACCATGTATATGTTAGATCAGAGGCTTACTAACATTAAATTATTCATATAATTAAAACTAAAACCTATTAAATTAAAATAATTAGAATATAACAATCATAATAACCATAATATTCCATAAAAACAATTTATGCTATTGATAAGTCATGTGCGGTTAATTATCTAGGAGTAACATTATCATGTCATTTCTAGGAAAAAAACTACATGTGATGTAATACATGAAAATAGAATAATAAGTAAACAACTTACGTATATTGCAAACTAAACTATTGTTTAAGTAATTAGGTTTCATCATACCCTAAAATGTCGATTACAAGGGTTGGCTTTTGAAGTTCAGAGATATGATAACGCCAATTACACTGATCCACAAAGAAAGGTTAAGAACTGTTTAGGTTTTATGATACAATATTTATGTTTTTGGGTTTGCTGAATACGATTCCTTCATCTTTGTCATAGGACGATACGTTTCTTGACAATTTAGTTAACTGTCAAACGAGTTGATATATTAAAATAAAAGGAAATAGACTTAGAATATTATTTTATTTACAAACCATTAACAATACATGTATTTTTATTCTAATATATTTTCACTAGCATAGACCCCTATTTGTACATTTTCGTTTGTAAGAAGAAACTGAAAGGTATCTCTAAAGCAGTTTGATATCATTAATATGCTCTATTTCCTTGGTATTGTTTCTTCCTTGGTATATTTTCATTTATGTAATGTACTTGTGAAATCCTTCGCCTTGTTCTTCATCCACATCTACCAAATTGTCCGAAACGTAGTCGAGATGGGAATGAAAAAAATGTACTTTTAGATTCAATAGGCAATTTCAAGCCTGAAATGCTTTTAGCATTCTTTTGACGATTTGTTTATATCCCTTCCATTCTTGTTTTTGAGAATGCGCAATAGTCATGATGAACAGTGTAAAAGTCACAAGTTGGCTAATGTCTGATCAGACTATGAAACTACATATTTCTAACAATCTCCAACTTTGGCAAGTGACTTTACAAATTGCCTCATCAATCCCAACATCATGCACAACGGTAGTAAAAAACTTTATGTGGAGCTACCAGTGTTTCTTGGAGAACGTTCTTTTCACCAACTTTAAATTCCCTCAGCGGCTCACTCATTTTGGACCTGTGATTGATGTGATTTGAGAGACCGAACTCTACTATCCCATAGACACAACAAACAAGGCAATTTGGCAAAACCCAGCTTGTTGTTCGAGCAACATGCACAATACTGGTCTTCATATTTTAATTTGCGAAGAACCGACTCCAAGTACTTGTAGGTTCCTATGAAGGGTATTGAATGATCCACAGGAATGGGAGCACAAAAACCACTATTGTGAAGCAAAAATGCTTTAAAGCTATATTTAATTTTTGATGACTGTTGAATCTTAAATGTGTTTAAAAAAATCCTGACATCCTGGAATTTATTCCATATTATTTTCGTTTTCAGCATTCCAAAATACATACCCTTTCGAGACCTGTGTTATTTACATTATCGATTGTTGATCGCTATTAGTTACTTATTAAACTAATTTTTAAATATATGTTGAAGGTAAACGAATGCACTATTACAGGTATTCCATATAATACTCGAGCAATTTACCTGAAGATAGTTGTAGCAACACACACAAAACCTCTGTCAGGTGATAAAAAGCTTTACTTTCGCACATTTCCTTGACATACGACAACAAAAATAAGACTATATAAATGAAATAGGAATACATTTGTTGTAGCACTTGCAAAATTGATTTTTATTAAATGAGACAACAAGGAACTGGCATTTCGTTTATTGTGTTTTGAATAATTGATCTACTAAGTTCTGCTGTTTTTGCCCATCATGATCATCAACCCATAGTCGACGCTCGAGAACAGAAAAAAACTTTTCAACCAATTCGATGTTAGTGCCGCAGTATTTCGAATTTATTTTCATTGAATCTCGTCGAAGCCTAAATCCGGTTCTGGCCAAGGCCGATTTCTATGGACCTGCCCCATGTCTTTTTCGGAGCTGTTGACTGCGTCTCTGAATTGTCGAAACTTCGATGCAACGAATACATGAGATTGATCCAAGAGTTTGAGCATATCGAACGGAATGTCTGATTTTAAAACTGTTCCTATAATTGGATCCACTAATTATGTTGAAATGGCAAACACTGACTCGAATCACAAATTATAGGTGGAATGGTGATATGTCTGGTGAATATGCTACGTACAGAAGCCCTGAGTCATACGAGCAACGAGATGTTAAGCATTGTCAAATAGCAAAGTGGCTTAACAACTTCTTTGTCCTGTAGTCTCTGAAATTATTCGCTCAATTTGTCCACGATAAGACGTTATTCAAGAGTTCATAAAAAGCACCCCTTGCAAATCCTACTAAATACACACAAGGTCCTTCATCAAGTGGCTTTGTTTTCAGAACCTATGTGTTGAAGTGCCCGTTGAAGTATTTATAAAATTACGCATCAGAATGTAACGTAAACATCGACTTCGCCGCCCAAACTGAGCTTCCGATCCACCGTTGCGGAAGACTTGAGGCAACAGCGGCCATGCATTTCAGTGTATTTTGCGAGTCACCAACGTTAATTTTCTTTGAAATAAAACAAACGAGTTTCTCAACAACCTTCTCTAGATACAAATTTTATACGAATTTAGTCTGACAATGAAAATAGTAATGTGCAACTTAGTTATCAGCAAATAATCTTGATATCCCATTTTTAATAAATCATAAATAAATCTATTAGATGTTTCGATATATTTTGATTATTTTTTCTTTTTAAAATGAGATTTATTGGGAAAAATGTTGTTCGTTATTTTCTACAACTCTTGCCCATCTTTCTGGCAATGCGACAATACACCGCATTTTTATGTAGAGAAGTATTAAAACCATTTAATATAATAGTTAAGTTGCTTAATAGTTGTTTATATTGATACTTTGCATTTTCACCAATAGATATCGCTGATTAGAATGCATGCAAGCGCTTAATATATCATTCATTATAATATAAGTATAGTCAATATTCAATGAATACGACAATATCTGTTTAGTCTACTGTGTGTTTGTTTATTTAATTGTTGTGTTAAAATAGAACAATAGCAACAAAACGAAAGCAAACAAAAATTATATTTAGTCTAAAAGTGTTTTATATTTAGTGCACGACGTTGACAGGACAATAAATTTATTTTGTCAAATAATTAATGAATTATGCATTTCATGTCTCTGATTTACATTCTCATCATTTCTGTCCAATGATACCGATTCGACAGTTTCTATAAATATTAACGTAAAAAAAACGCATAGCAGATACTCTAACTGCATTACAACATAACATGGTGTGTAAACGTACCTCTTTATACGCGTTTAATTATCGTCTCCGGAGCTATCAGACGGTTACTTCGTTCTTTATTACCTTAATCAATGCAACTATCTGTATTACGGGTAACCAGTCATTCAACTGCACGTATATGTTCATTATCTAACTGTTAAGTTGGAAAAAACGAGAACGAATTGTCTACATGAATGAGACCAGTAAGAATGCACTCTATTGGTCGTAAAATAAAGGATAAAGAGGATATCCTGTTGTGGGATTGTAATACGACCGCTACCTGATGATCTAGTTCGTCTTCGTCTTATTTTACTACTTGGCTCGATAGATCCGTACTGATGTAATTGTTTCAATACTATGGTACAAAATTACAGTAGATTTGACCTAATTCATCGAGAATTATGTGAATTTCGGTATAAAAGCACTTGAGACCCAGACAAGTAAAGATACCTCACATATACTGACAGCAGTTGTTAATATAATTATAATTTGTATATGTTAATGTTAGGGTTTTGAATGTATTTTGGCCAGCGTTAACAATTGGCGAAAATGTAAAGATTCAATGTAACAACTCTTAAGCAACCTAACCAACTCTTGAATTCGATAGTTGTGGACATTTATCTACATAAAATAAAATATTTTCGTTTATTATTATTGCTATTCGATGTAAATAGATAAAAATCATGGAACGCACAAAAGTGCATTGTCGACATTCATCACTTTGTTTGATTAATTTTAATAAATCTGCTACCGAAGACCATTAATTACTTTGATAAATGTATGGTGACCCCCCCCCCCATTATAATGCTAAATGCGAATGTAGTTTCAATAATTCAAAAGTGCTGATATTGATATCAGTAAAAAATAACGGTGTGGAGAACAAAAGAAGACTAAAACTCAGACTAAGCATTGAAAAAACATTTCAAACAGGTTAGCTGTTAACGAATCAACTGTCTAAATAAAGGTGAAATATATACCAAAGAAATTGAGTGAGGATTTTGTGTGTTACGTATGCGAACAGATTAAATTAATTGAAGGTGTTATTTCAGATGTCTAACGCCGTCAATTAAATGACGTATTGTTTCAAAAAAACAGCAATAACGAAGAACAGAGGCCAATACATCCTCTTGCATATTAACGCTCGGTCACACGTTAGAAGAGTTATGAAGGATACACTGTTACAGACTGAATGGAAAGGTTTGCCGCACCCAGAGTACTCACCAGACATAGCATTTTCTGATCACCGCTTGTTCAGATCGATACATCATGCTGGCTTGCTTGACACACGGTTTCATATTGTGTGCTTCACACACAATATTAATATTGTACCACTTGCTCTCAATAAATTTCTTTTTCAAGTAAGAGACTGATATAAATACTGTAGGCGCTACAGAATACTACAGAAGCTTTAGCTAGATCCTTCAAAAACCACAAAAGAAGGCGACAACATTCGTATTTAATAAACAAAAATAATTTTAAAAAAATTGAACTGACTTCAAAGAATAAATAACGAACATACTAAAAGATAAAAAATAATCAAACTTAGATTTTTAACACAAAAAAAACCTTTTAAAATAAAATATATACGTTATAATCGTTGTAATAACTAAATAAAAATAAACAAAAACCTTATTTAACCTATCCACTACACGTATCTTATATTCTACTATATACACACAATTTAGCTCAATAACTACCTAATCCTATTTATGTATTTCAATATTATTTTTACTACTACTAAGTACATTCTTTCTAATAAAAAATTATTTTGGAAATCGGTGCATAACTCACGGAGAAATCGGCGAAAATATATATATATATATATATATATATATATATATATATATATATATATATATATATATATATATATATATATCGAACATAGAACCTCCACCTTTTTTGAAGTCAGTTAATAATATGGACTATCTTGTTGGCTATGCCTTCTCTGCGTACAAAATCACGTGAGAGGAGATGATCTAATTCATCGAATATCATGTAGATTTCTCTGAAAGAGGCTCTATGTGTTTTGACTACCATACTGTGAAACTGATTGATGTTTTTTTAATGACTACAGAAATAAAATTGATTTAAATACTTTAAAGATATTGAAAGCTTGAGATAATTATAACAATATCATACTGAGAAGTATGTAAAAATAACTGAAAATATAGAATACCCATGAAAACCAATAGCTATATTCCATCAAACACTGATTCGCTCAATTATTACTTTTTTATGGATTCCGTATAGTCTGAGTAAGCAGTGTTTCTTGAAAATAAGAAAGATAAAGATTCTTTCTAACGTGAAATTCAAATATTGTCACAATAATTGAAAAAACTGAAGCACTATACTTTAAGTAATATATAACTAAAATGTCAAGTCAGCAAATAACTTTTAATACAAATTTGAACTTATATTCCATATTATATCAAAATATTGTCGCTAGTTATTACTTAAGTTGTTGACAGATCTCCAAAATTAGAATATGACGTTTTATATCAATTAAAAAATAACGTATTAATGGTATTTTGTTTTCAAACAAGCATGACGAGTTGGGCAAGGTTTTACTTTTAAGCATTTCCAATGTTAATTTTAATAGATTTTGCAGATATTTCAATAGAAATCCAAATTTCTATTAGATTGCATTTCTACTTCTATTACAAGAGTTTTTCTTTAATTTACAACAATGTGTATAATATGTGAATAATAATTTATACATCTTCATACACTTTCGATCTTCAACCACTGTTTCTGTTCACACAAAGCAACCTGTTTCAATTAAGTCAAACTGGCCACATGATTTTAAAAATAACAAGCAGCTCAAATAACACTTATTCAGTACAATATTTCAAAATAAATAGGAAAAAAAAAGATTGATACTAAAACAAAACAGCTAACACTTGAAGGTTATGTTGTTGACAGACGTCTAATATTAGGACATCACGCTTTATATCAATTAAAAAATAACATATTGATGGTATTTTTTTCCAAACTCATCGATCTAATTAATGCTCCCAATAAAAAAAAAACGTAATAAATATTTCATGGTAAACAAGGTCAGAAAACTAAAACTAATTCCATGTAATCATATAAAATCTCTTGTAATATCGTATATAAAAAGCATTAAGCTTAATTCAATAAATCAAAAAGTTGTAATTTTAATTCCCTATAATAATTTTTATTTTTATAGTTTGTCAAATTTTCTATTATTATCTGTAATCTTCTATCTTGTGTTAATTATAAAATAATTTACAAGGAATGTAATTAATTAAAAATGTTCTCAAAATAAAAATATTGAGATTAAAACTATATAAATTGCATTTATAATATATAGAATAATTTAATTTATTATAAATATAATAATACTCTGAAACACCTTCAGAACTTAATCAGAACTTTTGTTTATAATATTTTTTGATGAAATTAAAAAGAAATGTCAGATTGAAAGGACAGAATGGCACATGGGATATAAAAACAGGAAAACCGAAACCAAACCAAACCAATCTAAGGGAACATCGGGGAAATAAATATCTAAATTGAAAAACTTACGAGAAAATAACTAAATTAATTTAAATATATGGTATGGAAATTGAAACTAATGGAAGCCAGGAGAAGCAAATCGACTCCAACCAGAAAAACTCTAGGAGACATAGGTTCTATCACATGAAGATGAAAACAAAATGCAGTAGCGGAAATTAAATGTCTAGAAATGTGAGAAGATTAAGTAAAATGGACAGGATAAGAAAGGCGGGAATAAAAACAGACCATTATTAAATAATCCTTTGAAGAAACGAAGATATTTTCTATATTTCTTATATTTTTTATATATGAAATATTTTGAAGAAAGTATTGAAAGGATACAACCTGGAGACTCGACAGAAACAAGAAAGAATTGGTCGGACTTGCACACGAAATGTAACACAAAAGGCACAAAATACAATACACCTCTGCACTAAATGATACAAAAGATGTTCTTTATTATAATTTAGGGTTGTATATATGGCTCGGTGAATAGAGGTAAGATGAAATGAAACAGTGGTTGTTTACATGGTGTTGTTGTTACATACGTTCTTTTATTGAAGTTATAAAAATATCAAAATAATAATAGATAAAAGGTATGGCAGCGGTGTTACCTGAAGACGAGGCTTGGGCAGTCGATGGGGGTACACCTCTACTGAATGATACAAAAGATGTTCCTTATTATAACTTAGGGTTGTATATATGGTTTGGTGAATGGTGGTAAGATGATTGTTTTTTGAAGTTATAAAAATATGGAAATAACAGTAGATAAAAGGCGATGTTACCTGAAGACGAGGCTTCGGCAGTCGGTGGTGGTACATCTAAGCTGAACGATGGTCAGTGACTGAATGATTGAAAGTACCTTTCAGTAATCTCCCAGAAAAACGTCTCGAGATTGTCAGATATTCGTTATCGTGTACTAGTTGGTGCTGCTAGCCCATGTTCAATCTCTGGGATTATATCTCTTATTAAATTCGACATGCCTCAATGTCGATACAATAAATATAATACATTTTGTCAACTGATGTGGGGCTACTGTTTACAGACCAATATGATTCCCAGATAACACTAAGCTTTTGAATACTGCGTGTTAAAACTTCATAACATTCCAATTACTAATGAAATTAATAACTGTGGTATTACTATGATATTAATGAAATAACGTTTGTTATTTTCAGTATAAATTGATAACACTTTTTTTCGTCTGTTTCTTAAACATTATTTTTTAATAGAAAAATACTTAGCTTTATAGACAGCCGCTGGAGAAAGGCGCTCAAAACGCTAAAAAATCATTCCACAATAAATTAATCGAAAAGTTACAGCAACCTTGTAATAAATGTTGCTACTTTTTAGAAGACGTGTTTGCCAATATTAAATGTAACAAGCCATTTTTTATTATTATTGTTATTTAATCTTTGGATTATTTACTTGAAAAATAAATACTAGCACACGTGTGTGATATAGGATGTGGTTTCTTTATCTGATTGTCACATCTATTAAATGTTAAAATGTTATTATGTAAAGTACATCGAATTTATAATTGGTTATACGAGTATTACATAAGTGTCGTAGAGTATATACATAAAATTACTGGTTTTAAAAAGTGTTTTTTTTGTAAATATGATATAACATTTTATAAAAATATTATCAATTTTTCCTAGTTGATGTTGTGAATTGAAAACAGAGTATATGAAGTAAAACAACAAAATATTTGATATTTGGCATAATATATACATTTATACTATACATTATTCTAAATATATATATAGATTATATATAATAGATATTTATATATACATATATATATATATATATATATATATATATAGATTTGGTTAGTTAACTAACCAAATTTCTGCTTTTACCTATTTCCTATTTCCAAAAAGGTAAAATGAATTTGCGGAAAAAAATGTCTCTGACTTAGTTTTAAAGAATTTTTTGAAGATCTGACTTTTGATCTGAACCTTTATTATAAAAAACGGGTGCAATATATTTTATTAAAAGTATTGTTCAAAGTATTTTTGGTATCCTCATAAAAGAGAAGAATTGCTTAGACAGAGCACAACCCATATCTCGGAATAAGCAGTAATCAGAAGGAGCAATGTCTGGAGAACACGGCGGTTGGAGTAGCACTTCCTATTTTAATGTTTCCAAGTATGTTTTCACCGATTTTGCATTATATAGCCAAGCGCTATCATGCTGAAGAATAACACTGTTGTGTTGTGTGCTGTGTTTTCGCACCGTAGTGGGCTCTAATGCATCAATTGTAATCGATGGCGGTCACTATTTTGGCGTAATTAGGTTTCAGTAGCTCTTAGTATACTACACCAAGCTAACCCCACCGAAAATAGAGTATTAGCTTGGACCATGGATCTTTGGTCTTGCGGTTGATGTTGATGTTGGTGCATGACCAGGTGGTCAACATAATTTTTTTCGTATTTGGATTATTATAATGAATCCACTTTTCATCGCCAGTAACAATAAGATTAACCTTTTAGTGTCTCTCGGCTTAAATTCGTACGACAAAAAGTATCCAAGCTTTCGAATAATAACCATATTCCTCAAGCTCATTTTCAATTTTTTTTAGGCTGTCCAGGAAGCTCTTTGCCTTCGGTATCAGTATCACAACTTTTTAAACGTTAAAACCAGTATTCACATGCTGAAATCAATTGATTATGATCGCCATAAGCTTAACACAACCTTTTTCTTAAAATTGAAGCAAAAGAGTAAAATTTTCACAAAATTCGATTTGCTCTATATAAATTCAAATATTTTCAACGCACTCAAAATATTTTTATTCGAACTTCGATGAAATGACATGAAAAGCCTGACATGTGAAGCTTGACAGTGAAGTTTCAACATGAAATTGGTTACAAATGTACCCCATACTATTTAATAAACAATAACAGCATCTGTTGTAAATGCTTAATTAAAATTAAAATTAATTTATAAGCTTACAATTTAAAATTAACGAAATAGTATTTCAATAACATATATAATTAATCTAAAATATTATGGATAATTTACAGACGTTTTGGCTATGATTAAATTGTTCTGATAATGATTTCCGCTAGGTTTATGCCAGTAATAAACTATAAAAATTACATATTGTCTGTATTCTTAAGTCAAATATTGTATTATTAAAATATTGTATCAAGCGTAGAAGAAAATATGAGACTCGTAACCTTGGCCGAAAAGGTAATGACTAAAAGCTAGCTTTTATTGCAAATGTTGATGAGAGAACGTCTTATTTAGTAAATTGGTTATTGTTGCAATATCTAGAATATAAAATATCAGACAGTTCCAAAAAATACAGGGTAAAAAACTTATTTCTTCACTAAGTTAAATGAAAAGTGAAGGTTATTTAAGATGATGCAATCCAAATTGATGTTTAAAATAAATTAAATTCAACAAAATATATATTGTATATAATATCAATACAATTTGATTTATGACCATGAGAAATTATATTATGTATCTGTATGTAAATTGATCAACGGTATCTCTTTGTTGTATCAATGCGATGTATCAATGTAAATAACTGTTATCCGCTTGTTGCTCATTGTTGCTGTTACCTACACTATTGCAACTCTAATATAAAGTTCAGATTGATACAGCATGGTTTGATTAGCACACAGTTTCTAAATTCTGAAGAAATGCGAAAAGGGACCGATAAAAACATTGCCACCAAGCTGTCAAAGTATCGTTATGTTGCCAGAAATATGTCAGAAAATGATGGAAAATATTTTAATTAATAGAAATAGTACCAATTTTTCTCAATAAATATTAGAATAATAATATATACCTACCGTCTAATACATAGAAAAAAAAATTGGAACGAATACTATTTAATACCAAAAAAATTCTCCATTTGGAAATCTGGATATATATATATATATATATATATATATATATATATATATATATATATATATATATATATATATATATATATATATATATATATGTATGTATATATATCCAGATTTCCAAATGGAGAATTTAAATCAGTTCAGTCCATCTGGTATTGCACTAAATAGAGTTATAAGCTTCCTTGAATCGCCAAGAGATCGCCCACTGAGGCTTGGAATTTGGATCTGTTAACGTGGAAAAAGTCTATAGAGAATATGTCAAACATACAACAAGAATTAATTTCAGCAACGCTAGAATGCAGGGTGGTATACCAAATGTTTTTGAGATGATTTTTGCGATAGTCCATGAACACCTCATAAATTGACTTAAAACAGGTAATGTATAGTAGCAATTTCCATAATAGATACAAAGATAACTTGTTTAAACGAATTTGAAATTTGCTAACAATAAAATCTAGATTAATATCCAGAAAGTTTAGACCGAAAGACGATTTTTAGAATTAGATGGAGATTTAAAATTTAAAAAAAAACAAACTTTAAAAAATTGTAAAATACCTAATGCTTCGAATTGAATATGAAGAAGAAAATATGTAGGGTAAATAATGTAAAATAAGTAACCATGTTTTATTAACCGTACATAGTAAATAATTTAATGATTCATAATATGTCACCATAAATTATAAAATATCCGCTGTCTATGTATTACAATCGCATCAAGAAAAAATAAATAAATCATCATCAGATTTTTCTTAATTGGTTTAAATTTGAACTAAATGTTTTAATAGTGTAAAATGTTCAGATATATGATGTTGACATCTGCAGCAAACAGTAGCAAAGATTGTTACGTATAGAACTTACATATTTACGTCAATATGAAATAAATAAATTTATATCTTGTTAGTTAGATCCAAATTATATTCAAAATAAGTTTAAAAGAAATAAATATATAGTCAGCCACTTATTAAACCTCAAAATAATAATGTAAAACTTGGTACTTGGGTTGTGTAAACATTTGATATCTCTATCATCCTTAATAGTCATAAAACAGGGGATAAACAAAATAATATGAACACCATGCAATAGAGAACATCTTGTTACATGTTGGCAACGCTGCTTTCATGTAAATAATACGACGCGTATGAATTGCTCATTTTGCATGCCAAGTCCTTTATATTATATTTCAGTGTATTATACGCTTTGTTCTGTGACGATTAGAACAAACGATCGATGGAAATGTATGATCTTTACGACTTCTTCAAATGGTTCATGAGCGATAACATCGTTAATGACAGCTTACACAACATGGTACACAACACATCATAGATGAAGAGGAATAACTGATAGATACCGACAAACATAAGAAAAGATTGTAGACAGGCAACATAAAACCACAGTTGAAAAGTGACAACAGAATTATCAGATGAGATTATGATTAAAATTATATTAAATGAGCTTTTATTACTGACAATCACTGCCATATTGCAACATGATAATGACCTGAGAAAAAGGTTTAATATTGGTTTAAGGAACATCATAATATCATTAATATTTTTCCTGACCAGCATAAATGAACCATTATGGTGAGTTTCAGAGTAAAAAGTGAGGAGTATATTTCAATCTCCAACATCAATGAAGTAACTGCCGGATGTTGTGGTACAAAAATGGGACAATATTCCATTGGAAATTATTTTAATACTACGAATCTGTTGCGCGAAGAATTACATGTGTCTTAAAAGGAAATAGTTGCTCAACATCTTAGTAATAAGTAAATTTGTGTATATGTTAGATGTTCATATTATTTTGTGCGTCACCTGTAATTAGAAAACTCATGAAATAGAAGAACAAGAAAGTGAATCGGCAAAATTCTCATATTCAGAACGAGAAAAAAAATAGAAAATACAGATCTAAACACTAACAATAATTAAATCATATTTTAAATAACGTATCGTCTTTATTCGAATCATAACTTTTAATATCTAACAAAATCTTATTCGTGAAGGTTAACAACAAACCGTAACGAATTAATTATCACACGACAGATAATAAAGCTTCTATTTGTTTGAAATATGACTAATATGTGTGTAGAGATCTTTAAGATATATCCACAAATAGACATCTTATTTTGCATTTCAACGTTTTTATTTACATGTCAAATATAACACACCAAGATCAGGACATGTTTAATCATTTCTATCTCAGCTTTGCGTTAATTCTAATCAATTAGATAGTCAATTTTTATTGTATCAAATCTATGACGTATTTTTCTTAATTTATTATAATGTATGTGTCAATGGAGTGTGGGAGATATTAACTAGATATACTAATATCTAACACAAACAAGTTTAGAAAAATAACGGTTTTATAAATCGAAAGTGGAAGAAAATTTTAAAGTTAACTCAATAATAAAAATAAGTATAATTATTATAGTTAATATTGAGGAGAGTCGAGACATACTATTAGGACGAATGGTTATTTATTTATTTATTTATTTATATATCATACAGATATACAATATACAAGACATTTACGGTATCATTTATCAGTTAAAGTATAACAAGTCAATTGAAAAGTCCCCGGCCTGACATATAGATGACGCTACTAGAAATAAATCAATATGTTTTTTAGTTAGCCCTAACCCTCAAAAGATGCGTGTATAAATTTGACACTTGTCGGATCATTAGTTTGTGAATTTTGTTTGATATGAGAAAGCTCTGTGCAAAGTGGGTACCGGGCGAGCTCACTTTTGACCAAAACCAACGACGAGTTAATGATTCGGAGCATTGTTTGAAAATGATCAAGAGTAATGGATATGTGACAATGGATAAATCGTGTCACGTTTCTCCATCGTCGCTCCATCCTTTCACTCCGAAGTCCAATCACAGTCATCCGAGTAGACTGCACACGGTGAACACGCAACAGTCGGCTGGCAAGGTTATGTGGCCTCTGTATTTTGGGATGCGCATGGAATAATTTTCATTGATTATCTTGAATAGGAAGGACCATTAACAACGACAATTACATTGCTTCTCAGAACTCAAAATAATGTTCGCTGGGAAGAAATTTTCGTCAAATGAGGAGGTGATAGCCGAAACTGAGGCCTATTTTGAGGCAAAGGACAAATCGTACTACAAAAATGGTATCCAAAAGTTGGAGGGTCGCTCTAATCAGTGTATCACCCTTGAAGGGAATTATGTTGAATAAAAAATAATTTTGCCAAAAAAATGTGTTTTACTATGGTAGGCTGGGGACTTTTCAAATGACCTGTTGCAATGTTATCACAAGTATGTCACAAGATGATAAGTAAACTATGTAAAAGCATACAGATGCATGAATGCTACAGTATAATGGTCGCACAACCCATGACAGTGATAAGGATACAAGATACATAAAATTCAAACGAACATGCATGATATTAGACAGATGCACGCTATTATATTAGTAGCTATTAGTACGCTATTCTAGTAGTAGCCCTGTTACGGTTAGAACATAATCAGCTTGTCCAGATTCTCCAGCCTAAGACACTGGTCCATCGTCTCTCCCAGGTTGACCAAAAGTATTTGCGAGTTGTATCTTCGGCACTCGATTAGTATGTGTTTGGTAGATAGTGAAGAATCACATTCGACGCACAGTGGTAGACTTCTTCCCTTGATGAGAAACGCATGGGTCAGTTTTCAGGGTTCAATTCTGAGACGTCAAAATAAGATTAAGTTAGTTGTTAGACTGCTGATGTTAGTGGTGTTAAGGCCCTGATAATACTCTTTTTTCACATCCCAAAGCTTGTTGTTTTCTCTCTACTCCAGAATAGGAAATTTTCAGTAAGTAATCCCTCCCTCTTCTTGGCTAAGTAATCCGCTCTTTCATTTTCAATGATCCCAGAGTGAGAAACACTCATAGCGGGTGTAGAGTTAGGTATGGTTGAAGGCACTTTAAGGAGCCCATTGAATCGGAGACGATAACTAATCCTTCGTCTTGCACATATTGTATTGAGATCAGGGCCCTATGCATGGCAAACAGTTCAGCCGTCAATATACTCGATGAAATGGGGAGCCTGAAGTGTCCTTCCGATATCACCGACGTAAATGCTACACCCACGTAGTCATTGCTCTTGGAACCATCCGAAAATATGAAAAGTTGTTCTGGATATTTAGAATAGTTAGAAAAAGAACTGAAAACGTATTCATTTTCGTCTCTTACATCTAGATAATTTAACTTCGGTTCTTTGAGTTTTGACCTATTTACACGCCGGCTTATAGGCAGTGGCCTATTTTAGTAATAAATAATTAGAAATTCAGTCGCACTTGGGGCAATAATTTACTATATATATATATATATATATAGAAGTGAGGAAAAAAAAAATTCGGTTTTAGTTAATTGAAAGGCTTATAGTCGTGTATCTTTAGTAATACTTATTCAATAATTTTTCACGAATCTCCACTTCCATATTTCTTCTTAGACTCTTCTTAATTTCTTTCTCCATTACATGCTTCCTGCGCTACATGTATTTTGCTATAATATTACATCTTGATGGATATAGTACCAGCAATCTTAAAGCCAATACTTTAGCACATATTAATCATTAAAACTTCAATCAGTCTCTTATATTATTATAGTATTTAATATATATTTTTAACATAAACTTGATCTAATCTTTGATAGCAGTTTTTAGTTGTTAATTACCGTTGAAGTCATTTTTATCATTTGAACGTGCTAGCTTAACCCAACAGTTTTCAATAATTTTTATAACATGAAAGCACGCTGTTCTGAAAAATAGTTTTTAACGAGTTTCTTGCTTGATTATCTTCCTGAGAACTATAATTCTGACCGGGAACTTGTGTACTATACTTGGCTAAATGCTCGTCGATTAATTTAATGTAATTTATTTTGTTTATTTTTCCAAAATTAATTGTATATCTGTCTTTCTTCAAAACCTATAACTACCCAACACATAAAACTTCTTCCCTCCAACTGTCCCCGTTTTAAAATCATCTGATCTTTTCTTAAATCATAACACTAAACCATTTCACCATCTACAATTTCTTCACTCCTGTTTACACTGGCTGGAGCCACCTGTTGTTGATTATTAATTATACCGTATCATTATTCATTCATTTTCACACATTTTCATGTTTCGTTTCTTTCGGATCATTTTGTACATATGTATTGTTCAATATTCCTTATTATCCTGAAGTATAACCAGAAAAATGTTTTGTTCAGTATTTATTCTGTGTGTATTTGACGATTTGATTCCAATTCTTTGTTCTCCGATAGTATTAAAATCATCATTAGCAACCTAAGTCGCACTCTCATATATATTATATCGGTCACATATTTTACACATGAACTTGTTGAGATATTTATAAAGCTACTTCATGTATTAATATATAGTTGGTTCATTTAAAATTCGAGCAAGAAGTAATATTCTTGCATTATTTATAACTAAATAATTAAATTTATACTGTACAAAACACATTCTTAGTATCAGTAACTAAGAGAAACCATTATTTTGTATGACTTGCATGTTTTAAACAACAATAAAGTTAAACAAACCCAAGAAAATTGCCTGTAAATATTTGTACTGGGGCGTGTCAACTTCAAAAACTAATTACGAGAAATAAACCTTAGCTAACTCAAAAAGTCATTAAAACAAAATAATGATTCTGATAATCTGACTGAAGTTGATAAGTTGTTAGGATTTTTGATGTCTCTATATGAGCTAATAATAATATCTATAAAGATAGCAATAATTAATTTAAAAAATAAAGGGCGTCTAAATTTACGTAAAATTTAAATTTTGGTGTTGATCATGTCTCTATGGGAAGTGATGGGACAAAGTGGAATTTCTAGAGTCAAGGATATATCAATACAATTTTCTATAGAAAGGTGTCAGAGTTTATTGCAAGAGAAAAGCCAAAAGACACCAGTCCAAATAAGTGGCTTATTAATTTTTTGTAGATGTAACCAACTGGTAGATGTTTTTCAACAAATTTTAATGTACATACTTTGAATATTGTCAATACATGTATTCACCTAATATTTATCACAAAAACTAGATCTAATAAAAATATTTCCATTTCATATTTAATTTTCCGTGAACTAGAAACATTTCTGACGATCTGTCACATAAATACAGCTCTCTTATCACAGACCTATTTTTCCAACTAAAATTATATTAATCTATGTTATATTAATTCTATTAGATTGAAACCTGACCATGTGAATTTTACTTTGCGGCAAACAGGCAGAAACCTAATTATGTCACTTGAGAAATGCTTAATTTGTCAAGCAGAACCAGCGAAATGATTAAGCATTCATTTTGATGGTAGATTAAGTTGAAAATATATCCCGTTAGATAAAAAGCTGAGCAGATCGGACTAAAAATTAAACAACTATACCGGCTAGACGAATCAGTCAATAATAAAGCCAATTTGGTCTTATGGCTTGCAAATATAAGCTTGTACTGACACATCAAATCGTGTAATAATCCAGCGCTATTAAAACAAAGTTCTTTGATTAATGATTATTACTACGTAACCAACGAAGAACTGCACAATGACCTCGAAATCATATTAATCTACAAAGTTACCCAAGATTTTCCCATAAAAGATGAAAGAAGATTACTAAATCACAGTAAATTGGAAGCAACATTGGACAATGCGCAGGAAACCAGAGAAGTGAAGCGAACCAAATCACATCAACTATTATAGTGTATAATAATACTCTTGCAAGTTAGGCTAATATAATTTTATTTTTAGAAATAAATACTAATGTAGTTATTCTCGTCTTGATTTTGAATTGATGCAAGTACAACGGAACAGTAGTAATAAATTAATTTTTAA
Organism: Rhynchophorus ferrugineus; assembly: GCF_030347505.1. Taxonomy (NCBI): domain Eukaryota; kingdom Metazoa; phylum Arthropoda; class Insecta; order Coleoptera; family Curculionidae; genus Rhynchophorus; species Rhynchophorus ferrugineus. Next base: position 17,813,458 of record NW_027472590.1, read on the forward strand.
ATTAACATAGTACTAAACGTATTTAGTGCAAAATGTAATTTAAAACAATATATTAATTTCTCTTAACAGAAAATTGTCTCATGATGAAGGATTGGCTCGCCTTTTCTTTATTGAGCATTGTACCATAACTTTCTATAAACAACGGTAACTAACACACTTATAAAGTTGATTTTGTTTAAAGACGATTCTTTTAATAAAATAAAACCATCTGAAATTGTGAAAAAAAGTAATTTATTGAGAGAAATTGATTTAATCTCGTTTTAGATGTGTTAAAAATGACACAGAGGACAAGAGAAATCCTCTTACAACAACATATTCATAATATATATAGTTTATAATGTTAACTACTGTAATTAATAAAAATTATTAATTAAAAATGTATTTGTAAAAACCCATCAATTTTTTTCCAAAAAGAAAAGTCGAAATCGGTCACTATTTCGTGAAAAGAAAACATGAAAGCTAATATGTTTTTAAAAAATAAACGTTTGATAAATATGTTTAAAACTACGCTAAAGCGTTTTACTAGTTAAACTCATATACATTATCAAAAATTGTACGCGCCTATTGCAGAGGGTTTTAAAAAAGGATTGTGTTTACCACCTTATAGTTGTCATTTTGTCAAAATATGCCAAAATATTTTTGTTACTCCAGAAAATTTACTTAATCCTTACGTAAATTATTGAGCTTTAGTTGAAAACATAACACAAAAAAATTTTGAAAAAAAATGTTTTGGGTCCCCAACACATTTTACCCCTTACAGCAATTTTCTTATTATAGCAATGCAATGTATACAAAATTACTCTTAATGTTATTATACCATAATATATCGCTTTACTAATTGACTATTCAATGATTCAAGACGCAACATGTGGTAGTACCAATAATGCAACTTTCATTGACAACTGACATATATTAAGTGATCTCTGTTTGATCTGAGTAGCTGAATTTTTATAGAAACTTATAGAAATCTTTATGATTTATTGAAGGAAATCGATTTTACTTAGTTTTATTATGTGGAACATTCTAGACAACACATAAAACATATTTTTTTCGTATACAAAATGTAGATATGTCCCACATTTCATTTAATGATATAAGTAATTTAATAAATATAGTAGAAACATATTGTCACCTTTTACTCAAACATGTCCTGTCTATGTTATCACGATTTTTTAAGGTGACAGGTAAGGAATCATAATATCAACTGCCAATACAGTTCATTAATTTTAACTCAAGTGATTTTTGAGTACTCAAGTCATCAGTTTATTAATTTAAAGGATTTTTTATTTGCAAGTAGGTATTGGCAGTAATTTTTGGTATATTGGTATTAGAATATAGATAGAATATTTGAATTTTGTTTTTTGGTTATGCTATTTTCATTGCTATTTTTTAAAGCCTCTAGCTTTTTTTACGCCAATTTTGTTATGCTAATTTCCTGAATAATATAATTCAATATATTATTTATATCGGTACTTCGATTTTCCATTAATATAATTATAATATATTAATTATTAATTAAATAATTTCCATTTATAGGCTTTCAGAACACAGCAAATAATGAACAAGAGAAGGGGTAAACAACTAAAGTAAAACAACTGTGAACATAGAAAAAAACATTTATATATAATTACAATATTGAAAAAAGTAAATATCTTCTGCAGTTTATCCATATTAACTTTGTTGGCTGAATCTTTTCATTTTTTTCCTATAAATAACATCATCTTGTATTGGATTGGGTTCGATAAAACACAAATAAATATAATCAAATAAAGAATATGCCTATACACAATACAAAATAATACAACCTTTTTCAGGACAAAGTCCAAAGAGTGTTGTACATGCGTCCAGATACTACAGGATTACACTGGGACCTTCAGATAGCGATTTTATTCAGGAAATCAAGAGACTATTAGTTAACATTCCAGCAGAAAATAGACTATTAGGTTTTTGTATTGCAATTAAATGTATTTAATATAAAAAATAACAAGTCTAATTTTGTTTTGTTTTTTTTTGTCTCTTTGACGGGTGTCGCCATTTCCCGACTATATAATAGTACGGTGTTGATATAAAGGGGGCAGTGACAGACAGACATAAAGCTTATTATTAAATAACAAATTAATAAATAAATAAAATTAATAAAACTAAAAGTATAAATAGTGTATATACAATTTTAAAGGTTCTATCAAGACAGCACTCATCAACACCCATACCAAAGTGGTAATGGTTATTTGGTCGGTAACTGTATTTTCCCCTGTTAAGGCATTTCAATCAGTTTAGTATGGGGTATACTCAAATAGGGGCATAGTGACAAAACTCACAGTGAGTAGGCAGGCTGAAAGTCATCAAGTGGCCGTGGGAGAAACGACAGTGGCCCAATCTCAGTCGATTCAAAGCTACGACATGGTGACGCCGGGAACGAACGCGAAGAGAGAAGAAAAAATCAACTTTAAGCTCAAAGAGCCTAGTGTGGTTGGCCTCTTGGGCCCAACGACGTTTTACCTGGTTATTTGAGAAAAAAGAAACGAATGGGATAAGGTCAGTATGGACACAAACATCCGTGATGGGAAGGGGAGAAGAGGCTACCGATTTGGCTGCACTATCCGCGCGCTCATTTCTCGGTATACTAACATGAGAAGGGATCCACACTAAGCTTGTCCTCATCCCATTTAGATAGAGGTTATGGATGACTGCCAGTGAGTCGATGACCAGAGGATGGTTGAACTTCTGTTCCAGGATATATTCGAGAGCATTTCGAGAGTCGGTCAAGATTGGCCATTGTTTGAAGGATTGTGTTGTGATATAGGATAAAGTTTTGAATATCGCGAAGAGTTTAGCAGTCAATACTAAACCCTGTTCAAGGATCTTGAAACGGAATGCCCGGTTATCCATCACAAATGATCTGCCAAGCCCGCTGCGAGATTTGGAACCATCGGTATATATGTGCTTGCGGCCAGGGTAAGAATGTAGAAGTTCGCAGAACTTGGACCGAATAAGGTAAGGACAATGTTCTGCTTTATAAAATTGTCATAAAGATATGTTTATGAAGTGGAGTAGTTAGCGATAAAACGGTCCAGGACGGGTGGATATTACGGGATTAAGAAAGATGGTAGAGCAAGCGATCTCACAGCGAACTTCAGTGAAAGTAAATCCCTACAATAAGAAAGTGGTCGGTTGGATGTAAGGCTGCACAAGTTAATTGTAGGGGAGGATCGAAAGGCACCCGGCGATATTAAGTATAGTATTTTGAATAGAATCTAGAGATTTGAGGTAAGTTGAAGCAGTAGCGGCGAAAAGTAGGGAGCCATAATCTAGCTTAGGAAGAATTATGGAGAAATATATTTCAAGTGTGGTTTGCTGGTTTGCACCTGTGTGCCGGTTAGATAATTCTAATTATTATTTCATGATCTAATTATTTTAATTAGGTTTTGTGAAGAGGTATGTTGTTTTGATTTAAAAACATGAAATAAGGTTACTAAATCATAATAACGTGAAAGCAATTAGCCGTATTGAACAACAAGCAGAAACTCAAGAGGCTTGAAGCAACCAAACCACATGAACTTGTATAGTGTAAAGTATTACTTTTTACTTTAGCTTAAGTAGTTTGATTTAATTTTAATTTGAGAAATACATGCTCATGTATTACATTAGTATTTAATCCCTACTCGCTGAATTGAAGTACAACATCAAGTACAACATAACAGTACTAAGTAAAATTAGCGAAAAATGTAATTACTTAAAAAATAATAATCTGAAAGTATTAACAGGCTATTGTTACATTATTAATAGTAATTTTATATATTCTTAATTAGGCGTGTTGGCCACCGAAAATAATATCGATATTTTGAAAAACCCTTCGATAATTTTTAAAAAATATCGATATATCGGAAAAAAATATCGATATATTTAAGAAAAAATAAAAATAGTGAATATATTTTTTCCAAATATTTAAAAAAATAGTGATTTAAAATTAAGCACTAATTCTAAAGGTTTTTTAAAAAATATATTTAATTTATTTTGAAAAAATATCGAAGAATATAGGTTTATCGATATAACGGCCAAAATATATCGACCAAAAATATATCGATATATGGATTGCATCCCTATTCTGAATATATTAACAGGATTCACGAACATACTGAACAATATAGTATTCAGTTTGTTACTGAATAAATTTAATATATCAGCTACAATGAAATTGTTAAATGTTTTCATAACATCCGCATCATATGTGAGATAAATTACCTGTCATATTTACGGACACACTACAAAGACAATGCAACCTTTAAATTAAACACTCAAATATTTGCCCGTATCACCAAAAATAAACAGACATTTCACCATGTTCCATAATAGTTAGATACGAAGCCTATAACTGCATCGTTTTACGCATACACACATCTGCCATGGTATTATCAGCCAACTTTATATCTGTTTACGTAACGTCTGCATATCTGACTAAACAAATATATCATTTTTTACTTCCAAGTTTTACGACAGTGCCGTGTATCTCACCCAGAAATAGATCTGTAACGCGATATGTAATTGCACAAATTACACCACTGTATGAGTAAATATACTTTTAATTTTGTGTCTAATACAATGAATATAGTTGTGATAGAATGTTTTATAGTATTTCAAGTTTCTTGTGGAATAAAAGCATTTTATTTAAGCAAATTATGACACTTTTGTTTGGATTGCCAGCATAAATAAGTGCAAAAAAGTAACCATAACAAAAAACAGAAAGTTTCGTTCACTTTATGATTCAGTTCTCACTAAATATTATATGTTTGTTTTTTTCTTGTCTCTCCTTAGAAAAAGAAAACAGATCCCGTTGATGCTGTCTGTACTTGGAGACCCAAATATCAAAGCGCAGGAGATACAATTATTGTTACTTTGACCCTAAGTCCTCCCCCCCCCCCCTATGCTCTGTGTGACTGGCTCAATTTATGAGGTTAATAATTTTTATCTCTAAAATGAATTTCTCAGACTGATGACATATAAAAGACTTTTTTGAAAAGAAGTATTTTTATGTACTGAATCCTCTCACAAATTTGGGTTAACTCAAGGTAAGATAAAAGGATCTGGATACACATTAACTCGAATGACAAGTTTCAATTTAATCTGTCAAGTAGTTTTTTACACGATTTTTTTGTGGTATAGATAACAGGTCATTTGAAAAGCCCAAAGCCTGACACATAGATGGCGCTACTAGAATTAAATTAATATGTTTTTTTTTAATTAGCCCTAACCTTCAAAAGATGCGTGTATAAATTTGACAGCTGTCGGATCATTAGCTTGTGAATTATAACATTTTGAATGAAGCAACTTCTGTTATTGTGAAAAAATGGATGAAAAAGAATGTCGCGTGTTGATAATATGTTGCTTTTTGAAAGGAAAAATACAGTTGAAGCAAAAACATGGCTTGAGGGCTAAGTTTAGATATGGTGAAATGAGCACCGAAGAAGGTGAACGCAGTGGACGCCCAAAAGAGTTTGTAACGGACGAAAATATTAAAACAATCTACAAAATTATTTTGAATCACCGTAAAATGAAATTTAATGAAATAACAGACACTCTAAAAACAACGACGAGATGATGATTTGGAGCTGTGTTAGAAGATGATCAAGCGTAATAAACCCGAACTTTTTGTCGATATGTGACAATGGATGAAACATGGATCCATTACTTCACTATGAATTCCAATCGACAGTCATCCGAGTGGACTGCACAAGATGAACCCGCTCCAAACAGTGGGAAAATGCAACAGTCGGCTGGCAAGGTTATGGCGTCTCTATTTTGGGATGCGCATGGAATAATATTTATTGACTACCTTGAAAAAGAAGTGACCATCAACAACGACTATTACATAGCGTTATTGAACAGTTTAAAGGACGAAATCGCCTAAAAACGGCCGCATTTGAAGTACTGCTTCATCAAGATAATGCACCGTGTCACAAGTCAGTGGAAACGATGGCAAAAATCCATGAATTGGGCTTCGAATTGGGATCTGGCCCCCAGCGACTATTTCCTATTCTCAGAATTCAAAAGAATACTCACTGGGAAGAAATGTTCGTCGAATGAAGAGGTGATCGACGAAACTGAGGCCTATTTTGAACCAAAGGACAAATCGTGCTACAAAAATGTTATCGAAAAGTTGGAGGATCGCTATAATCAGTGTATCACCCTTGAACGGAATAATTTTGAATAAAAAAAACTAATTTAGGCAAAAAAAGTGTTTTACTATGGTAGACCGGGGACTTTTCAATTGACCTGTTATGCATTGCGTGTTTATCATTAAAATTGATAAATTTTAATGTAATATGATCATAAAATTCTTTCGAAGTTAATCAAAGGTTGATAAGGAAAACAAACTAGGATACTCAATATAAGTATACTATTTTTTAAATAAATTTTAAATAATTATTATCTAATACAATATAGGAGAATGTATTTTTAGTGTTCTGTTCTCCTGATTTAGTGTCTAGCGACTTCCATCTGTCCCCAATATATAATATACACAGTAACAGTACGACACCAAAAACACTAAAAACTAAGAAATGTATATGTAGTAGTATTGCAAAGGAACACTGTTATATATTTTCTAATTATTCTCCTAATGTTGTTATATTATATTATCTAAAGGTATGACAGTTCCAGAAAACCGATTTTAATTCATTAGTAAATGATACTATATCTTGATTTATTTATTAATTACCAATTTTATATACATTATATTTACCTAAAATTCTTCATAATAGTTAAATTAATTATCTATGAAAAGAACAATTAAGTATTCATTTTTTTTGCTGAATGAGTGTCCATATAATTCATCCATATAATTTCAAAAAGCTATTATACAAATATTTTGAAATTAAATTTATTTTCAATTAAATTAACTGTAGACATGGAAACTTCTTCATATTTCCGAACATAATAATTGTCAGATTAGATTTTAAATGTTTTTCTGTGCTCTAAATATGTTTCATTCAAGTGTTAACCAATGTTTAAATAAATATTTTCATTAAAATCATTGTTTTAAAATTTGCCGCTATAAATATTTTCTGTCTCTTTATTTTATGGTGTGATAGTAGAATGAAAATGTCTCTCATACCTTGTTTGTTTTAAGAACATAATAATTTATTATAGTGTAGATATACTAATAAAGTGAATCAAATCATAATTTCTTTGACGCATGTAACATTTTTTTAAAATAATCCCTTGATTACCGTTATTTGTTATAATATAACTATCCTAACATGTAGGAGATCGCTTCAGTAATCGATCTGCTGTATAACTTTTAATCTGAATCTTATTCTGGATACTATTCTAACTTATTCTAAAGTCTATTCTAACTTATTCTAATGTATATCCTAACTTATTCTAGATATTATGAAATCTCACTCTATGTATCTATTAATCAGTTCGTATGGTAGTTTGTGTTTGAGCCTATGCACTTCACTGTCATCGCGCACATTTAACTATTTGGCAAGTGCATTCGGATGCACTAATAGTCTTTCGGAGTACTTCACACTAACACTTCTCACACTCGCTATGGGTTCTAAGGGGATACACTGAATCAGTTTGTTGGAGATGTAATATGGGGCATCGATGATGACTCGCAACACTTTATTCTGGAACCTCTGGAGGATATCTATGTCGGATTTACTAGTACAACCACACAGTACAATACCACAGGTCCAATGTAACAATAAATAAAGAAATAAATAACAACACTCAATTATAGAGATGAATAAAATGTTGCGGAATTCTTAGCCAAAATCATAAAAAATAGGAAAATGCTAAAATACGATGTTTATAAAATCAAATACAACCGATTTATTTTTGAATGCTAGCTTGTAAAATAATTAAATGATAATTCCAGCATATTTGCACTAGTAACAAGGATTTGTAAGGCACTTATCGACAAACAAATTAATCTGAACAAATATTTGTATGTTGCCTAAAAACATTTTCCATATACTAATAAACACCTCTACACATATAAATAAATATTAACTTCTACACCTCTCCCTCGTTCTGATTAAGTATTATCATAACAGTTGTGCGGAATAACTTCCGTGATTATTTTCAGAACCTTCATATTTTTCCAGGACGTTTGATTATAAATACACTTTTATGATTGCCATGCTAAAATAGATCATGTATCTTGCAATACCGATATATCGTAAATATTAGTTTGAGTTCGGGCTATATAACTTTGGGCTTTAACTTTGTTTTTGGTCTAGTTTGTTATTTTTCCTACAAAATTGTCACAAAAAGTTGAAGAGAGTTGAGTTTTTTTTCCAAAGTATTTGCATTATTAGTCCATAACATTTGTGGCAACTTATAAAAAAAATTATAAAAAGCCAACATCCTATATCTGAAGTGTTTCTTGAACACAAAATAGCTGGACGGGCTATACTTACCAGGTTAAGAATAACCAAGTTTTTAGAGCTTGGTATGTGTGTATTATGGCAAACAGAATTGTCAAATATTTCAAATAATACTTACATGTAACCAATCAATTGAAAAGTCCCCGGCCTACCATTGTAAAAGACAAGTTTTGGCAGTTTTTCCAGTCCATTCAAAGGTGATTGACACTGATTATAGCGACCCTCCAACTTTTCGATACCATTTTTGTAGTACGATTTGTCCTCTGCTTCAAAATAGGCCTCCGTTTCGGCGATAACCTCTTCATTCGACGAACATTTCTTCCCAGCGAGCATTCTTTTGAGATCTGCGAACAGGAAATAGCCATAGAACAGGAATAGACCCCCAGCCGCTGAGGGTCAGATCTGGAGAATACGGTGGATGAGGGAGAAATTCGAAGCCCAATTCATGGAATTTTGCCATCGTTTTCACTGACTTGTGACACGGTACAATGTCTTGGTGAAGCAGAACTTCCTTTTTCTTCAAATGCGGCAGTTTTCGGCTATTTCGTCCTTCAAACGGGCCAATAAAGCTATGTAATAGTCGCTGTTGATGGTCCTTCCTTTTTCAAGGTACTTGCTAGCCGACTGATTCATTTTCCCCTGATTGGGAGCGAGTCCATCGTGTACAGTCCACTCGGATGACTGTCGATTGGACTTCGGAGTAAAATGATAGAGCCATGTTTCATCCATTGTCACATATCAACACAAAAACTTGGGTTTATTACGCTTGATCATCTTCTGTGAGCTCGCGCAGAACCAACTTTTCACAGAGCTTTCTCATACACAAATATTCGTAAATGATATTATGTATATATTATATATTATGTTCAGTTGATATATTTAGACTGTCTGCTATTTCATTCAGTTTCAATTTACGGTCATTCAAAATCATTTTGTGGATTTTTTTAATGTATTCCTCGGTAACAACCTCTTTCGGGCGTCCACTGCGTTCACCGTCTTCGGTGCTCATTTCACCACATCTAAACTAAGCATACCAATCCTTGATGATTGATTTTTCTTGAGCAGTATCCGGAAACTCGCCACTAAGCTTGAGGGTAAAGGCTAACTAAAAAAATATATGGATTTAATTCTAGTAACGCCATCTATGTGTCAGTCCGGGGGACTTTTCTAGTGGCCTGTTAGACAATGTTGTCACTGAAGTCATGAAAAATGAACAAAACTTAGCAGAGATCCAGTTTAAGGACTCAGGAAAACTTGATATATATATAATATTTTTAACAAAAAAAAACTAAAACCGGCTTCAAAAATAAATAAGGAACTCACTAAAAGTTTAAAAAATAATCATACTTACATTAATCATATTAACACAAAAAAAAACATTTTAAAATAAATTATGTACATAATCGAATAACTAAATAAAAATAAACAAAAATGTTATTTAACCTATACACTACACGTATTTTAAATTCTACTATATACACCGAATTTACCTTAATACCTACCTAAACATATTTATCTATTTACAATATTATTTAACCTACTACCAACTGAGTACTTTGATGTCAGTGCCTAGCAAGAAATTAGATTTGTTTTGTTCGTAAATTGATTTTGTATATACGTTACAAAATTATATTATTATTTTTGTATTGTTTGGGCTATACTTTATTTTATACCTGTATTTTATACAGTCTGTTAAATTTTTTGTTAAAAATATTTTATTTTTCTCTTTTTAGTGTTTAATATTTACTCAATAAATTACGCAGTTAGATTATTTAATATTACAATGGGTAGGCCAAGTACAGGAATAAAGGAAGCCCGTGCTAGGAAAAATAGAGACAAATAAACAGTGTTTGAAAATAAAGAGCGCTGTAGGCTCCGGGGTCCGTTACATCGATTATTTGATTTGACTAACTAAACTAAAGCAACAAAAAATTATTTCCCGGGCCGGGAGTCGAACCCGCACACTCCGATTGGGAGCAAAACGCTTTAACAATTACACCATAGAACTTATTTTCTACAATGTTTCTACGAAGTCTTACATGCCATATTTAGTGCCCATATGATTATTTTCGATAAAAAATATGAGAAAACTTTGTAGGTGCCTTTTAAATTTGAGCATTTCCCTCGAATTGTAAGAGAATTGTAATTAAACGAGAAATACGTTTCAGAGAGCTGCTAAAATTTTAAGAAAAGCAAACATCCATCCTCAAATGTATATATTGTAAATATTTTGTGTTGTAGTCATTATCATCTATGTAAAATTAACTTCTTGGCAGTGCTGTCAAATAAATTTACGTCTCTATCTGAAAATTATCGTTTTTTTTTATATTTCTCAGTAGGTTTGCGATCGATACAATGTCTTAGCACAAATAGGTAACTTGATTTCAATAATTCTGTTCTTACAGTTCCCAACTGGTGATTTTGCAATCATTGGGTGGTCTTTACTCCTATAACTTGCGTTTAGTAATTTCCTTGATTTAATTTTTTTGCTAGGTATTATACTAGTAGTATTTTTTACTTGATATGCCTAAAATACTCTTTTCCTTCTATTCTATAATAGTCCTAATATCATTTTTAAAATTATTATTTCAGTCACAGTTACACAGTACAGTCGGCATCGATGAATCAATTTTAGACAAACTTAACTAAAAACTTTGGTAAATTACAGTTCAATGTTTTCCATTATGTTTTCTATCCGAAGATAGAACCAAACCGATTTTTTTTAACAATGAACTGTAAGATAAATAATTCAAATATAATTAAAGGGCCGGCTTGGTGGCGCAGTGGAAAAGGCGATAAGACGGTCATCCTACTGCTGGGATAGCCGTGGGTTCGAATCCTCCTGGGGCATGGTCGTAAATTTATGTAAGGTAAGACCGTATGTCTTCTGGGATGATTTCTAAAGTTGGTCACTCGCCAGTCGGTAGGCTTAATGCTGACCATGGTTCGGAGCCCACGTTGAACCCATAGTTGGTAAAAGGAGACTTTTCAATATATTTAAAAAAAAAGAATTAAAGCTGAACAAAAGGGTTAGACATAGGAATGCGGAAATGGTTAGGAAAAGTTAAGTGACGTCAGTGTTTCGCAACATTCCTGACTGGTATTTGACTTACTATGGTTAGATTTTAAGTATTCTCCTATTATTTCTATTAAAATCTTAGTAATCACAGTGGGAATTTAAAAAAAAATCTTAATTAAAAGTATATCAGTCATCATGCCTATTGAATTATTAGAAAGCATGCATTGCAGTCTTCAGTCAGTTATTGGTAATAAAAGCAATTGAACAACTTCGATGTTGTTCCATAAAGGTTCTTGTTAAACATACTGTAACATAATTTAACCTAAAATAACTTCTTAAAATACGTGCTCTGTATTCAATGTCACTAACAGATGGCAACATCTGTTTTCAAAAACAATTCCACAATTTTATCGCGTAGCATTTTTATAAATGTCATACATTACACTTTTGAAATAACGCTGGACCTAGGTAATTTCATAACGCCACCTTTAATTTATTCAAGCGTTAATAAAACTGTCAGCTTTATAAACAAGATATCACAGCAATAAACCATCTATTAAATAGTTTATGTGCGAAATAATAACAACAACAAAAAGTAGCTTGGCAGTAATAAAACCGAAATGGGGAAAATGTTTTTGTTCAATCTGGATCAATTAAATTGTACGATTCTCCACGCCCAGCTCGTGACGTAATAGGGAAATCTATGACTAATATCTGTACGTAGCTAATTATTTGAGTACAGGCCATACCAATGTCCGAGCTTTTAAACTTTCTCCGATCATTACAGATGGCTGAAAATTGTTCTTTTTACATATTTAATTGCTTGATGTTATTTCACCGATAAGTTTCTTCATTGTCCGATAGATAAACAACAGTTGGATAATGAGAAACATTCGTTACATATATTTATATTGCCTAACAACTAAAAATTGAGTGTTTCCTTTTGGCTCGCCAAGCTAATTCTTGTTAATTTTATTTCCAAATAAAAAACGAATGCATCAAAAAAAATTAGCTCTAGTTTTCCGTTTTATAGAAAATGGTAACTATACATTTCATATTAGTATTTAAAGTGTAAATATTGTTTTAATGTCACTTGTATTCCAAATTGCTGAAAAATCATCTATCAGGTGGTTGAAATCAATATTTTTTGTTTTTTCACTTGTAAATGTCCTCTGGGGCACCCCTTTTTTTAACCAGTAATAAATCACAGATATTATTTAATTTCACACCTCCTTCAATTTTCAAACCTTCAATTGGGCAAAAAAAGATGGATGTGGATGACATTTTAAAATATTTTTAAGGATATGTGGCACCTGCCTTACTAGTATTGTTGTAGAAGTTCTGTGACTAATTAATACAGTCTTCATACATAGTGCTATCATTTATTTTGTCCTCTAAAAGTCCATGTACCTTATGAGCTTCATAAGCTTCTTTTATTTTCATTTCCAAAATAAAGTCCAACTACAAGTCTTTAATTATACATGACCTGCTCCCTACTATCCCACATACATAAAAAGGCACATTATTTTTTGTATCCTAGTTGTATTATCACTACATAGTATAAAACAAAGTCGCCTTTTCTGTCCCTATATCCCTATGTGCGCTTAAATCTTTAAAACTACGCAACGGATTTTGATGCGGTTTTTTTCAATAGATAGAGAGATTCAAGAGGAAGGTTTATATGTATAATACATGCATAATATACTAAGGCAACATTGCTAATTTTAGAGGTTTCTAACGTGATGTCGTAAATTAACCTATTTTTTTAGGCTTATTTAGCAATTAGCAAAAACGCTGCCTAACCCTACGAGTTAGATCAAATTAATGTACTACAGTATTGTACACCATAAAAAGGTCTACAAAAAAGTCCGCGATGGTATATGTTTATCTTTTAGGGATAACCCACATTAACCATTTTTATTGTTTACTTTTTACGTGAGAAAATGGCTTATTTACGAAGCTATTTTAAGCAATACGGCATTAATCCTTATCGAATTAAGTACCTTAAATACAGTGTGCAATTAATATAGATCAATATGGTTCCTTACAGCATGTAAATTAAACAAATATTTTCGGAGATATTTCAAATTTAAAATTTGCGTTTAAAAATGTGTAATGTAATAAAAATTGTATGAATTTAGATATTCCAAAGATAGCAGGAAATCTTCATAGTAAGTATAGGGGAAGAGGAATTGTTTTACTCCAAATTTAATGCGTGCAGGCCAAGGGCAGTAATGAATGAACCAAAAATACTGGATCGATTTTAATCATGTTATCATTGAGTGACATAGGCATATATATTTTATGCCCGTGCAAAGTCGGAGCGGGCCGCTATGTTTTTATATACAACGTTCATATTTTTTCTGTAGTGTATTTAATTTAGTATCAGCATTGTACCCGTGCGAAGCCGGGGCGGGTCGCTAGTTAAGAATATAAGGTAGGGTTGTTGGCCACCGAAAATAATATCGATATATTAAAGGAAAAAAAATAACGCTCTATTTTTTGCCACAAGTATAAAAAATATCGATATTTCACAAAAAAAGATATCGGTATTAAAAAAAATAAAAATAGTGAAATATTATCCTAAAAAGATACCTATTTTGATCAGTAGTTATTTTATTAGTAATATTTTAGAAAATAGTGATATTTTTGATGAACATTTAAAATTAAATACCAATTTTAAAAGTTTATTAAAAATTATATTTAATTTATTTTGAAGATATCGAAAAAAAATCAGCTAAAAAAATATCGGCCAAAAATATCGATATCTTTTCAGAAAATAGCGATATAATAATAGATCAATATTTTTCTGCATCTCTAATACAGAGATCGCGTTTAAATCGCCAGATATTTACTCCTTCTATTGAGCCCGAAAGATACCTATTATTGGGCACTGTTATCTCATACATTTTAGCAAAGTTATTGAATAAAACTATCAAAGTATTATTATCGATTTCAATTGTTATGTTAAAATTTTATTTTATTTATTATATGTTAAAACACTTTACCATTCTCTTGGGGGCAGTGATGAAAATTTCGAAGACATTCCAAATTATGTCTAATCTGATCCAATTACGTCTACTATAAAGACGTAGTTAAGTAAGACCTCTTTTAGTATTTTAAAGGTGAGTATGTTGCGTTTTTTTGTCTGTGAATCATTTTTACTGGGTGTAAATGATATCCATATTGTAAACTATAACACATTTTTACTAAGTTTACTATGACAACATCGGCATATTCACTGTAGGTAAAGACCACAAGGAAATAGCAATGAAATGTCAAACACGAATAAACAATCTAAACAACTGAATTAATTCAGCCAGAATATTTTATATATTTAAATAGCTTTTTCAATTTAATGCCTTTTGAATGGTTGTTTTTATTTGCCTAATTTTTATCCACACTATCTAAATTTAACAAATGGGCCAATTAGTAATATAATAAATAATAAATACTATCCAAATGACATATGGTAATTCTACATAACATTTAGAAATGATATTTGACACTAAGCTACGCTGGAAAGCTCATGTAAAAAGAAGAAAGAGCTTAACATTAAATTTGAAAGAATATATTGGATATTTGGAATAAATTCTACCTTGTCCACAAACAAAAAAATGCTCTGCTGAATGAACAAATCCTCAAACCTATATAGATATATGGCATCGAGGTATGGAATTGAGCCAAGAAGAGTTTAAGAACAAAGTGTTGAAGTTCCGTCAATACTCTGTGGTTGTGGTATCTTACTTTTTCCCCCCTCTGTGCCATTATTTTATTTCTCCCTATTTTTACCATATTCTCCTATTTTTATAATCACCCAAATATGGTTTAAATATGTCAACAAAATAACCTTGAAAGATTTTATACCTATGAAGTAAATCAAATTCCAAAGAAATGTAAAATCTAGCTTTGATTTTCAATTCATCTCCATTTATAGATTAGAATATCAATTCAGAAGAAAAAATCATTAAGAAAAGACGAACTGATAAATAAAGTTTTGATTACTTTTTACAGTACAAGAGAGCCTTATAAAATTAGTGCTTGTTTAAATGTAATAGGACAACTAAAAATATTATTATTATTGGATAAAAGCCGGTATCAACACAAGAGAGAAATTAGATGTATGGTTTTGTAGCCGAGAATATGAATTTTTATTAAAGTCTGAGGAATATTCATCATTATGACTTGCACACTTGACGCACGCTTGCCTGGATGCTTTTATGTTTGTAACAACAAGACACAAAAGGTCTTCTCATCAAATGGCAACCATTTTTAATATAAGAGAGGCATGTGGCATGATTTAGGACTAAGAAATTGAAATTTTAATTAGTCTGCGGAATAATTATCAAAATGACTTGCACAATGATGTCTGGATGCTTTTATCTATCTAATAAGAAGACTCAAAAGGGCTTTCTCATCGAATGACAACCATTTTCAGTATGAGAGGCATGTTGCATGATTTAGGACTAAGAAATTGAAATTTTAATTAGTCTGCGGAATAATTATCAAAATGACTTGCACAATGATGTCTGGATGCTTTTATCTATCTAATAAGAAGAGTCAAAAGGGCTTTCTCATCAAATGACAACCATTTTCAGTATGAGAGGCATGTGGCATGATTTAGGACTAAGAAGTTGAAATTTTAATTAGTCTGCGGAATAATTATCAAAATGACTTGCACAATGATGTCTGGATGCTTTTATCTATCTAATAAGAAGAGTCAAAAGGGCTTTCTCATCGAATGACAACCATTTTCAGTATGAGAGGCATGTTGCATGATTTAGGACTAAGAAGTTGAAATTTTAATTAGTCTGCGGAATAATTATCAAAATGACTTGCACAATGATGTCTGGATGCTTTTATCTATCTAATAAGAAGAGTCAAAAGGGCTTTCTCATCTAATGACAACCATTTTCAGTATGAGAGGCATGTTGCATGATTTTGCGAAATATTTTTAATTTTCTGTCTTAGGTCTGAAGTCTAAGCAACATTCATCAAAATGACTTGCGCAATGATATCTGGATGCTTGCATCCTGTTTAAATTCAAATCTATATTTGATAAATTGCCAAGCCAATGATCGATGAAGAGGTGTCCTAGTCATTAAAACACTTTAGGTCCAATTGGTTACTCTGCCAAAATACAAATAAGCAATGCTAAGTATCTTGGTGATATTAAAACTATTCAGTTCGGCTCCTCCAGAACCTCCTCGCCAATATCAAAGAAAAATTCCTTGGCCTACTTCTCTGAAACCGATGACCTTCACGTCAGCTCATTTAACGAAACCATTGATTGAACTATTTCCTCGTCGAGGGTAATTTCATTAAATTTTTTCCGAATGATTTAACCGCAAATGAAGAGAATTTACCGTATTTCTGATTTATTTCAAACAGATGATATTCAAAAATCACAATAATATATATAGATTCAAACAATTATTTTTCGATGGTATTTAAAAAGACTAAACGTTTGGAATAATAAAAACGTATAACAACGATTTTCCTCAAAATAATTAGTTACTAAAGCGCTACCGTGATTGTTAAAGAACTGGTTGTCCGTTACAAAGCTGCGGAGCTTTAAATCTGTTTTTACACCGCACGTGTGAAACTCGTATTTACAGTGCGATTCTTTGTCTGTAGGCTGAACTTGACCTAATAATGTGTTAGATGTTATTTATAGATATCATATGTAGTGATTCTTCAGAACTACAATCAGTTAAAAAAACAAATAAAACGAAAATTTAAACTAAATCAGTATAAAATGGATTGACGTTTAAAAACAAACGAATTCGCTCACCTTTGCGTCGTCCGAAGGGCCCTAAGAACGCATTACTCTTCCCCACAATATTATCGTCAATATATTTGATCAACTTATTCACGTCCTCACCACTTTTTTTCAGTAAATTATTCACGGAACCACTCTTTTGTTTCGGGGACCGGATTGGATAATCTTCGGGACAAGAAAACAATTTTCTGTTCCCGTAGGATTTTCGGATCGTTGTAGTAGTGGTGGTCATCTTAACATGTTTGAAATTAAAACGACGCGCACAAAACAAAAATCAGTCAATTGTCTTAGAAATTAATCTATGTATCTAGAAACCGGCGGCGCGACAACAGCTCGCACGGTAATCGTCAAACAAAACCGAACTGAACCGTCTGATAGGCTCTGTAAATTGCAGGAACTAGCAGATTCGTATCGCAGCGGACCGACGAATCGATTCGGCAGCAATGTCGCTGTAGCGCAGGAGCTTTAAATATGTGCTGCTGAAATTGCCTAGAAGCTGCTTAATTGCCCGTAATACAGGCCACCAAACTTACACATTGCAATAAATATATATTCAGAAAATATAAATTCATCATCATCTAAAAGACAATACAACCATCATTGTCAGCATTACTGTTTTAAAATCATATTTACTGTTAATCTTCTAATGTATCACAATATTGAAAATTCTATTCAAATTTAAAATTAGACTTACAGCTAACCATAAAAATTAGTTACACCAACTCAATAAAATTTAGGCAACCCACAATTAAATATGTATTTTATATATATATATATATATATATATATATATATATATATATATATTACTAAATCATAATCTATATATTGATATATAATAACAAAAAGGAAGTTATACAAACATAATTAAAGTATAATAATTAGAATACTAAAAAATTATGAATTAGGAGGTATAACAACATAACCAAAAATTTCAAATACAATCTGAAGTAATAATAATATATAGTTTTAAGAGTGCACGGGTACCGTAAATATAAAAATGAATCAGGCGGAGGTTTCTAAATTGGTATCACAATTAAAAACTACAGTTAACCCACGATTACGGAAATTCAGAAACCCCGAGGGGCCGGAAGGTAGGTTAGACAAACTTAGGAAAACTGTTACGGCTCTTATTAAACATGAAAGGATAGAATTAAATTATCCTAGAGCAGACGAGGCTCGAATGTATGCGGAACGGGTAAGTTAGTGTATACATAAAGTGCCTGTACCATTATAGAGATTCACTTGTAGTTAATATCTGACGCTATACGTTACGGTGATACACACAAAACTACAATGGAAATGGCTGATTATTGGCTGGTAGAAAAACAGCTAATACATAAGTTATTTAAGGTTTTGGCTCCTAGGTTTCAAAATTATGACATTTCTTACACAAGGTTAATAAGAGCACCTAGACCTTACCCTGGTAAAAATATATATATAAACATATAATAGTTTAGCGATTTATGAAGTAATTCTCATGTAGGTCCTGAAGATTTGAAAGCTGTACTAGAACTTAGAGGAAACCCCTATCCATCTTTAAGACCTAATGGTAGTTACAATAGGAATTTAATTCATAATGTATTACTTGAAGAAGCTAAAAAGGCTTACAGAGCTAAAAAGTATGCAGAAATTGCAGCAAAAATTGATGCTGTGGAAACCGCTGTTGGGTTAAACACTAATTCTCAGACAGATGTTCCAGAAAATGATGAAGTTGTAGCGAAAGAGGTGGAAGATAAAAGTGCAAAGGAAGAAAAATAATTAGATTTTTAGATTTGTAGCTATGTATATAAAACAAAATTAATGATAAAGGAATTAATACTTCAAATATTGAAATTATTTTAACTAGATTTTACTTAAATATAACTAAACTGCTAGGTGTATTAAACATAATGGACCCAAAAAGTAATGAAGAGTTTGAATGGCCTTTTATACGTATGTAGCCTATATAATATTACTACCAGTTTTAATTTTAACTGACTTTTGAATATATACAGAAATATTTACACCTATTTATGAAAATATGTATTCATACAAAAATAAAATGAATATGTATTAAGAGAAAATGTAATTATTCCAACATTACTTAATAATTTGGCGAAGGTGCTGGTTCGTAATTTAAAAAAACCAGTATCAATTTTTTTTTAACAATTATAGTTTTAATAATTATCACAATGAATGAGTGAGATGATGTATGCCGTATATTCGCCATTTATCTTATTTTGAATATGGAAAGTAATTTTGTTGAAATCAAAGTTTTTGGTGCCATTATAATATATGAACAATGTTTGAGAATACCATCTAGATGAGTTCCGTCTTTTTTTGTGGAGCAATAGTTGCGTATAACTTCCAATGTGGCTGGCCAAATACGTGGCAGTACTGCCATTTGGCCATCAAATAAATAAAAATACCCATATCGGTTTACTTTCAGCAGTTCAGAACTTACAGCATACTTTACAACATGTTAAATGAAACCTGCCTACGTATTTTGCACCAACTACGTGGTGGTAAAATGTTATTGTTTCCCATTATCTTTGTAATGACACACAACATACCTTTGTGTACGATTTGTTCTTTGCTTCAAAGAAGGCCTCAGATTCGTTGGTCACCTATTCATTCGACGAAAATTTCTTCCCAGCTAGCATTCTTTTGAGATCTGAGAACAGGAAATAGTCGAGATCTGGAGAATACGGTGAACGAGGAAGCAATTCGAAGCCCAATTCATGGATTTTTGACACGGTGCAGTGTCTTGGTGAAGCAGCACTTTATTTTTCTTCAAATGCGACCGTTTTTCGGCGATTTCATCCTTCAAACGGTCCAATAATGCTACGTAATAGTCGCTGTTGATGGTCCTTCGTTTTTGAAGGTAGTCAATGAAAATTATTCCATGCGCATCCTAAAATACAAACGCCATAACCTTGCCAGCCGACCGTTGCGTTTTCCCACGCTTTGGAGCGGGTTCATTGTGTGTAGTTCACTCGGATGACTGTCGATTGGACTTCCAAGTGAAATGATAGAGCTATGTTTCATCCATTCCAATATATCGACGCAAAAACTCGGGTTTATTACGCTTAATCATCTTCCGAATCATCAACTCGTTGTTGTTTTTGGTCAAAAGTGAGCTCGCCCGGCACCCACTTTGCACAGAGCTTTCTCATACCCAAATATTCGTAAATGATATGATGTACACGTTGATATCTGTGAGTGTCCGCTATTTCATTCAGATTCAATTTACGGTCATTCAAGATCATTTTGTGAAGTTTTTGCTTCAACTGTATTTTTCCCTTCAAAAAGCAATATTTTATCAACACGCGAAATTCCTTTTTATCAATTTTTTAACAATAACAAGAGTTGCTTTACTCAAAATGATATAATTCACAAACTAATGATCTGACAGCTGTCAAATGTATACACGCATTTTTTTATGGTTAGGGCTAACTAAAAGGCATATGGATTTAATTCTAGTAGCGCCATCTATGTGTCAAGCTTTTCAATTGACTTGTTATTAGTGATTTACAGCATTATGAGTTTTGTGACATAATTGGTACATCTAATTGGTGGCATTTTGAAGAACTGAATTCCTATGAAATAAAAGATTGTCTCCTTTAGTATTTCTTCACAACCAGTTATCCTGAAGGATGCCCAATTCCTAAAACAGAATCAGCTAAATACCTCGAAATACATCTTGATGTTAGGTTAAATTGAAAACAGCATATTAAACAAAAATAGAGCAGATTAGACCAAAGTCAATCAAAACATCGGAAGATAGTCTCAACTTGACTTGAAAGCAAAGGGATTGGTTTACAATCATAATGTTAATTTTAACCTACTGGGGGCGAATATGGGGCTGCACTAAAACATCAAATCATCTAGTAATCCGACGTACCTATAACAAATTTCTACGATTAATCGGCAATGCTTATGGCTTCGTAACCAACCAAGAGCTGTATGATAACCTCGAAATCAAAAGGATATGCGAATTCATCCAAGATTTCGCATTAAAATATGAAACAAGGTTGTTAAATAAGCTACTGGACAACACCCAGGAAATCAGAATATTGAAGCTAAACAACTGAGCTTGTTTAGCGTATAAGTGTATTCTTAACTTTAGCTTAAGTAGTTTGGTTTTATTTTAATTTGGGAAATACGTATTGATGTAGTAATCCCGTAGCCGCCTTGCTTGTGTATTAATGCAAGTACAACAAAACAGTGGTAATATATTAATTTGTACATTAAGATTTTATTAAGGTAATGACCTTAAAAATCTTAATAAAAACGATGAATCGAATCAAATACTTCTCAATAATCTCAAGATAAATTTAATAATCGAATGGACTGTGTATTAAAAAATGAATAGATGATGATGATTTGACTTTTTTTGAGGATGTTAAACAAATATTTCGCGCGAACTATCAAATACTGGAAAGTTAAATATTCCTTAAATTTTCTGAAATCTCTAAAATTTTTTAAAGATGAGGAAAAATTCCCACTACCATTGACCCAATTTCCGCCGAGTGGTAATAATACAATTTGGACGTATACTCAATAAAATGGTTAAAGCGAAACTGAGCTAAAGGTCACATAACCAAGACGGCGCGCAATTAAAATAGTCGAGGGACTTTTGCACCACCTTATATATGTTTAATGTATCGCCTCAAAATGTTTAATGTATCGCCTGCCGCAGTTTATAAATTCATTTCAGAATCAGACAATATTTTCTTTCTCATTTTATTGTAGTAAAAAAGAGTCACAATGCTGTCTAATTACTTTGAGTGCGTAAACGAATCAGCCTGTCAAAGTCGTCCGGTTGTCAGACGTACGCAAAATTCTTGAAAGCATTAGGGATAAGACGTTATAACTCTAACCTACTAACCACTGTGGCGTATGATTAACTGTACTTTTTAGATGTAGTATAATGTTAAAATAAATTATAATTGATAACATTTTTCTTCAATTATTTTATTTAGGTTAGAATTTGGTTATATGTTAAAGCCATAGAGAAATAGAGATTTAACTTCATAGGAAATTTTGGCGAAATTTTTCGCGACGTCCAACATGTAGAAGTCGCTACCTTTAACATATTACTTGTTTTATTCGCTATGCTAATATCCGCGACGGAATCTGATTGGTTCATTTCGTTCTACGGTTTGTTTATTTTGTACGCCATTTTCAATGTGCCCTATATAGAGAACAGTGTGGTTAAATTTTATAACGCATATATTACTAAATAATTATTATTTTATTTTATTAGTATATACAAGTCGGTAGTTGAAATGCATTCTCATTCTAGGAAGTGTTGTGTGCCCGGATGCAAAGATAGTGAGGAAATGCATCATTGTTTTCCATTAAAAAAGTACACGGCGATCTTTAAGAATTGAGTAGAAAACATTAAAAATTCTAAACCGGTTAGGTTAAACATGAAACACATTTATGATCGTTACCATGTCAGACATTTTTGTAATACATTTAAACTTTCCTTTGAGTACTTATGAACAATTTAGTGATGGTGAAAATAATACCACGAGCCCAGAATTTGTGCAAATGGAAGTAGATCAAAATCAAAATGATACAGAAAGTAAATTGAAGGAGTTAGTCACATTTCTGTTCATAATTGTTATCATTAATTTCTAAACTGTCTTACTTTATTTGTAGTGCCTATTTCCATCGTTCCAGGCCCACAATCAGGGTGTTAGAAGCAAGTACCATCGATATTTGAACAAACTAACAAACTCCAGAAGGTAATGGTAAAGTTTGTATTCAATCAGCCAGTATCCCCCATTCTGCTCATTCTTACCGTTAATTACTTGACTATAACTTCAGTCCAGATGTTACAATAAGAGCAAACAAAGTTTTACATTCTACCATAGTGTACATCTCAGGTTCTTTAGTAAAACTTTTGAAAAAAGAAATTAAGTGTGACATACAATTATGAATAAATCAGTAGACCCACAAATTGAGACTGATTCTATAAAGGCAAGACAATATCTCGTGCCCCAGACGCCAACAAAATTGTTTTATTATACTGTCAGTAGATCTTTGAGCGATGTTAAAAAAAGTAAATTTAAAACCCTTCAATTATACATTCTATAATGATGTTTGGGATAAAATATTAAAAGTGCTAACAAAACACTAAACAAATATGAGAAAAAAAAGACGGAAGAGATAATTTTGATTTACAATGCAGCAAAGTTTTTTGCTTACGGTTTTATATATATGTATATAATATTTATATTTTTATATTATATTTATTTATTTTTACAGATTATATTTATACTTATTTATTTTTAAATATTATATTTCATTTGATTTAATACATTTATTTCAGAAAAAAATTGTTTTTTATTTAAATTTCATTGGTCAATTAAACATGACGTCAAGGCTGTCACGTGCCAAACATTACTAATGAGCCATCAAATGTCTTCACAGTAAAATATTTTTCTTACAGGTGCCTATAATGGAGATTTAAATTAACCAATCAAATCACTGGAATGGCCCATTATGGCGCCCTCTGGATGTTGTGCCAAGCAAAACTTTGCACCAGAGTCCCCTATTGAGTTGCATCTTTATTACTTTATAGTTAAATCCAAACTGAACTAAAACTCAGAGTTGATGCGGCTACATCGCGACGTTTCGACGTCACAAATTTAGATGACGTATATAAAAAAATAAATTGGAATAGAATATATATATATATATATATATATATATATATATATATATATATATATATATATATATATATATATATGTATTGTATAGAAAAAAATAGGCAGACCAGATTACAAATGATATTAATTATAATTTGCCTTTACTTTTTAATATGAATACAAATAAAGAGCACTGCACTAGACAAAAAACCTTTTTCTAAACTGTTAGTAGTATGATTTTCAGAAGGTCGTTTATGGTGGGTGAGGCCACTTTAAAAACATTATCGCGATTAAATTGTTCCGATTTCAAATAAACATTCTAAATTTATGCCTGATTGATTGCCAGTTGATATTCACTTTTTTTCTGTTACACCGTATTTTTGACAGGCACTCGAATCTGATTATGTAATATGGAGATAGATATCAATATTGCTATTGAGAACTCGTATATTATTAGATAAATAACACTATATAGAGAAAAAAAAACGAAATTGTTTATAGTTCAATATAGATAATATTGCCGATTAACTTGTTTTGTTTTAATTATTGTTGTTTGTAGAAAGGATAAGTAAGCACATGGTAATGCTGCGACTTTTGTAAAAATGATTAATGTTACAAACCAGTCTTAAGTCTTAAATTATAATACTATAGATTGTTCTCATTGATTCTAAAACCGTTCTATTATAATCCGATACTGACCTATAGTATAAATGTCATATTGGGCAAATGGTAGATTGTTTGTTGCCAGACGATTTAAACAATACAATGGTTTGGGTTTTGTGTTGGTATAGGTTGTCCTAAATTATATAAATGATTTGAATTATAATAAACACAAAACATTGTTATTTCTTTATTTAATCATATTCACTACATAGGATAAGATTATGTATGGAATAATAGATTGGACTAGTGGCTTCTATAGCTTTGTTATCACATAAGGTTATTTTTGTCGGCTTTTCTACTAATCATTTGGTCTCCATCTCATTTTCAATTCAAACGTTTTTGATTTCAAAAGACCCTTTGAACTACAAGTGATTGCAAAGCATATGGTCATATAACAATTTTGAATGTTGTTCACTGAAACAAGAGACCAGGAAATATGCTATGTACTAATTGGATTGTTTCATAATCACTGCCATAGTGACACATATTGTTTCACTGTCATATTGATATTGTCCATATCAGTACTATTGAAAAGTCCCCGCCTGACACATAGATGGCGCTACTAGAATTAAATCCATATGTTTTTTAGTTAGCCCTAACCTAGCCCAATCTAAAGATGCGTGTATAAATTTGACAGCTGTCGGATGACCATTGATTGAGTGAAGCAACTTTTGTTATTGTGAAAAATACAGATAAAAAGGAATTTCGCGTGAAAAAATTACAGTGGAAGCAAATACTTGGCTTGATGCCAAGTTTCCGGACACTGCCCCAGGAAAACCAACCATCAAGAATTGATGTGCTAAGTTTAGACGTGATGAAATGAGCAGCGAAGGCGGTGAACGCAGTGGACACCCAAAAGAGGTTGTTACCGAAGAAAACATTAAAAACATTCACAAAATTATTTTGAATGACCGTAAATTGAAATCGAATGAAATAACAGACACTCTAAAGATATCAACTGAACGTGTACATCATATCATTCACGAATATTTGGGTATGAGAAGGCTCTGCGCAATGTGGGTGCCGCGCGAGCTCACTTTTGACCAAAAACAACGACAAGTTGATGATTCGAAGCAGCGTTTGAAGATGATCAAGCCTAATAAACCCGAGTTTTGCGTCGATATGTGGCAATGGATGAAATATGGCTCCACCATTTCGAAGTCCAATCGACAGTCATCCGAGTGGACTTCACACGATGAACCCGCTCCAAAGCGTGGAAAATTGCAACTGTCGGCTAACAAAGTTATGGCGTCTTTATTTTGGGATGCGCATGGAATAATGTTATTGACTATATTGGAAAAGGAAAGACCATCAACAGAGAATATTACATAGTGTTATTGGACCGTTTGAAGGACAAAATCGCCGAAAAACAGACGCATTTGAAGCAAAAGAAAGTTCTGTTTCACCAAGACAATGCACCGTGTCACAAGTCAGTGAAAACGATGGCAAGAATCTATGGATTGGGCTTCGAATTGCTTTCTTATCAGCCATATTCTTCAAATCAGCCCCCAGCGACTATTTCGTATTCTCAGATCTCAAAAGGATGTTCGCTGAAATTTTCGTCGAATGAAGAGGTGATCGCCGAAAATGAGGCCTATTTTGAAACAAAGGACAAATTGTACTACAAAAATGGTAGCGAAAAGTTGGAGGGTCGCCCATGATGGGAATTTGTTGAATAAAAAAACTAATTTTGCCAAAAAAATGTGTTTTACTATGGTAAGCCGGGGACTCAATTGACCTTTTAGACCATAAAAACTCGGTTATTATATTGTACCATCTGGTACTAATTACAATTACTGTTACACCAGCTTCATTGAAGAACAACTATGGTATCAAGTAAAGTGTGTCTGAGTCCTGCATGCGCCGATTTCGACAATAACGATTCATCGATATATGTTCACTTCCCATGGTCGCTGGGCATTTGTAGTATCAACTGAATTTTGCAACTAAGCTGAATTTTTAGTGGTTGTGCGCTTTAGGGAGCCTTTCTATATTTGGAATCTTGTTTAGAACTTCATGGATTTCACCAACACTATTACGCACTGCATCGATATTACCATTTGAAAGGTATTTTAAAAATCTCAATGGTTTTTCCGTCAACAATTAATCTACTCTTGAATTTTTTACTTGACTAAGCAAAATTAATATTCCGTGTAGTCTACTGTGGTCGCTAAACTTTCTTATCATTTAATCTTCAGAATTCCATTTTTATTAGCCACAGAGACGACACATTCAGAGCTATGGCTGCAATTAATTCCAAATAAAATAAACAAGACTGTGGATCTGTATATATTAGAAATATTTTTTATTTAGATTTTTTAATTAAGATTTTTTTAATTACCCTTTGTAGTTCAAAAATTTATCCAATGGCAACAAGTACTTCTTACGATAATTATTATATGAATTTAGATAATTACTTAGTAAGCCTCTGTGTAAAATATCTTGTGATAAATCTTGCTTTAAAGACTATATATATCCATTAATCAGATCCAATAATAATAAACATTTTAGTGTGCGCACTTCATTGTTATCAAACGCATTTAGCTGAGTGATAAGTCTATTAGAGTGTACGGAAATTATTTCTAAGTATTTAACACTAACATTAAATTATACATGTTATGGGTTCTAGAGAGATATCACGCCATATCACTTTTAAATATATGATTCATCTGGATATAAGAACCAATTCCTAGTATGTAGAAAAGGGGCGTTATAGTTTGTATCGAGACTGTTGATTCAGAAAATGATATAAAAGTCTAACGATGTGAATAAGGTTTCCCTCTTATTCTAAAGCTATAAGTGGCGTTATTAATTCCGTCCCTTTAGGAATCAAAAGTGATTCGTAAGAGGTTATTATTATGAACAGGGACCAGTTTGTTATGGGGGGATAATTTTTAAAGCCAATAACTTTAACAACTGGGAGCTCAGAATAGAGACAATATTAACAATGGAAAACTGCATAGATGCCATTTTAAAAGGAAAACAGGCAGTATCAGACAAATATCTGAATATAATTAATGATTGCATAAATGACTCAACTAAAGCATTGAGAGGAGACTTTGTGCGAACCAGCTCATTCACTAAACTTTCGCCATGGAGAAACTAGTTAATTTAAGAAGAAATATGAATGATAACTTGGAAGATTGGCTATTTTTTAATATTCGATACTATTATTCAAGACTTAAAACAGAGTGCGTCCGAACTGAATAAAAGCGATAAAGTGTGCCACTTAGTCCTATCATTACCAAGTAATTACGGTACATTGGTAACAGCATTGAAAACAATGGAAAATGTAAAATTAGACTTCATGAAGGTAAATTTAATGGATAAAGAGTTAAAGTTAGAAGCGAACGAGAGAGAAACTTTATTTATATCGTTAGTCTTTTATACCATTTTGAAATGTCTCGATGCAAACTACGACGTTATCTTCTTTTGTTTATTGTTCTTCTTTTTTTTACATAATAGGGATTAGCTCTTGTATAGAGATGAATCCTATATATTAAACAATCATTTTATAGATTATAGCACGCAACACTTTATTTTAGAAACTTACTTTGTTACCATATTTGCACTAGTAGAAACAGTCTGTAAGAAGGAAATATTCGTGGATGTATATAAGGTAAAGAATACAGTGACATGATGTTACTGCAAAGGCAGATAGAAAGGAAATAAAATAATATCACCACATCAGTCACAACAATTTCAATATCAACCACATCTTTATTATCAACTAAAATATTTAGTTCTTCCATTACCACTTACCGATGATGAAACTGTATAATGCATTTTAATTATTTTCAGATCATTATCGGATTTTTTAACATCAACTACAATACAGTTGAGTTTTTCTCACATTTCAAATTTGACATAATATTGATGCAAAATTATAATTTTTATTTCAGCGTCTAATTATGATCAATATTTGTCTAGCCGCCAAACTAATATTCAAATTGACACTACTACTACATAACGCAAAAAATAAATTATCTCAAATAGTTCTTAAAGGACTACTAACAACGTGGAGTGGTGATAACAAGGGACGCTCATTTATTAGAAACATTGGAAATGCATTCTTCCGTTATTTTAGTAACAGGTTATAGAATTCGAAAGGCAGAGAGTCTAGATTGTAAATATTACGAGGGAATAATAATTCACCTATAAATTATTAGAAATGTGTCCATGAAAATCATAAAAAGAGACTTCAAAGAGCTTGCACCGAAACATGTTAACAAGAGCACAAGCATATAGAACAAATTGCGGTTGTATCGATAACGTTTTTACATTTCATCAGCTTATAGAAGAACGTATTAGATGCGGCAGCGTGTAATTGTTCTTACAATATTAATGTCCGTCTTGCTTTTAACTGTATTTACCCGTACTCAATTCAATCGTCTTGGAAGCTAAAATCAGTTCCCTTAAACTTCACTCGACTGCTTCAGATTATATTATTCCCTGCTATATTTATTCCCTTGGATAGCCGTACTGATGTTATCACCACCGATTTTTAACATATTACTGAATGTAATCTTCTGTATATAGATATAAATGAATTGGTATTCGTTAAAATTATATATAAAGTAAACCATGGAATCATCACGAAGAAAATAGTAAAAACAATAATTTTGTATTCCCATACAAACTGTTACTGTCATCAATGGTTTCACTGTGACAACGAATCAGCCATAGAGAAATAGAGATTTAACTTTATAGGAAATTATGGGGAAATGTTTCGCGACGTCCAACATCTAGATGTCGCTACATTTAACTTATTACTTGCTTTAATCGTTATGCTAAAAGTTGCGATGGGATCAGATTGACTCACTTCGTTTCTATGGTACGTTTGTTATTTATTTATTTTGAGCGCCATTTGCAGTATGGCTGACATAAGAAATAGTGCGTTTAGAGATTAAATTACTAGTTCATTAGTATATATAAGTCGGTAGTACAAAAAGTAAAGTGAATTATCGACCTAGGAAGTGTTGTGAACCCGGATGCACAGATAGTAAAGAAATGTAGGATAGTTTTAGTTCGAAGAAGTATTTGGATGTCACATCATCAAATATTTATTTTTTTAATTTAAAAATTAATCCCCTTCAGAAAAAGGCTATGTAAACGGCTATATATTTTTCTTCTTGGATCGATAGTTGCAGCTCAAATAAAATAATAGCTCCTGAATATAAATCTATAAAGAGAGGATCAACCGATATTTAATATACGAGGAATTTTGGTGTAAAATTTATTGCCCAAGTAAGAATAAATTTGTTAAAGTGTCATTAATTTAATAACTACCTTGAGGGGTTCTTTTCATTAATGAAAAAACGTGTAATTATCCATATAAATGTATTGGCTTAAGGCTATTTAAACAAAATACTTTTGTTTTTGGATCTAGCTCATGGATTCAGGAATATTCATCGGCTAGTATGTTTTGGAAATCATTTGAAGCGCTTAACGTAAGTGAAATTTTTTCATCTCGTTGGCCTTTAGGAAATTGTGAAGAGGATGAGGGCCCTTTAAACAATTTACATTCTATACTAGTGGGGGGATGACTCTATAACTTCAATTACAGATGGCATATGTTATGCCCCAGAATTTTTTTTAATATACTGTCAGTAGATCTTTTTTAACCTCTTCTTTTTATTTTAAAATCTTTTATTTTATCCCGCGACATTGCCACGTCGATAATATAACATATTTTTGTCAAATATCTTTAAAAATGTAAATTTAAGACCTTTTAATTGTACACCACATAACGATTTTTCAGATAGAATATTACAAATAATGTGCTATATACTTTTGTATAAATCCATAATAGGATATCTAATAGATTAAATTGATGGCACTAAACAAATATCAAAAAGGAAGACGGAAGAGATAATTTTGATTTGCAATGCGTCAGATTTTTTTGCTTATGGTTTTATTTATAAGTATATGATATTTATATCTTAAAGATATATAAATATGACGTCAAGGCTGTCACGTGCCAAGTTTTACTAACGAGTCAATCAGATGATTTGACAGTACTTTCTTACAGGTGCCTATAATGGAGATTTAAATTGACCAATCAATTTACTTAATCGGCCAATTATACGCCCTCTGGATGTTGGCCATAGCAACCCTTTGTCCCCTATTGATTTACACCTCTATTTCTCTATGGAATCAGCATTGTTGTTTGTTGTCCAATGTTTATGGGTGCATTTTCAAAAATATTGAATACTGATTAAAACTACCGCCCTCTCTTATCAAACGACGATTGAAATATATAATATATTAAACATTGAAGATCATTTTTTGCCAGTGACCGTTTACTAGTTTATGACGATTGCATATAATTATGTACCGAAATTTTTCTTAGAATTTCGAATCACATTCTAATTGCGTAAACACTTACTATATTTTTTTTAGAAATAGGGCTGAAAAAAAAATACACTGGATCAGATGGATAATATGTCCACAGAGTATTATGACTTCCCATTGTTACTACTTCAATGCAATCAAATTGATATAGGGAGTGTACAAATTATTACAATGGGTATAAGGATTGGGAAGTATATATAAGGAAAACTATATGGATATGCGGAAAGAGGCATTGTCTATAATAACACCTTCGGTTTAGACCTCTATCAGACATACAGAAGAAAAAATTGATAAGTAATGGAGTCGTCAACAAATGTTTAATATATGAAACATTAACAGATTAACAATCATAAATTAACTACTATAATAGTTGACTGGAACAGTGATTCTTACAGCGAAAGTAACAGGGACTATAAGATGTGTGTGCGTAGATATCTTTATAATTGTTCAAAATATACATGAGCAATTGGTTAGAATGTATAATGATATAATGAATACTAACTATTTTGTAGATATTGTAAATGCGTTAGGAAATACGTAAGAAACTAATGGCAAATACTGTGATATTAAAATCATTTGATAAGGAAACAGTACAACAAAAGAAACGACAATTAAACGTAAAAAGGAAAATGTGTTCTTTAATGAAAATAAAATAAATTACTTGGATTGTTAATTAAGTGTTTTAGGCTTCCGGGGTATATCACTACATAAATAAACACGCCTAGAACTCCACCTCATAGGTATATGTGTATATATAATGAAATTAAGTCTAACCTACAAAGTTAAAGTTGATGCGGCAACACTGCGACTTTTCAACGTCATGCATTTTGATGATACAAGTTCGCTGTTTTATCGAATGGACCATTGGCAGTTACTATGCTAGCAGTTATACTCATTTAATAGTCAACGGTATGTTTCTAAATATACTCTTTTAGGATGAAATAAAATACAAAATTTAATAAAACTCTTTCTTTATTAATGTCAAAATAAAGTGGTTCGAGTCAACCTGAACAAAATATAGAAGTAAAATTATAAAGCCATTCGAATCGTATTTAACGCAAAAATAAAATAAATTAATACATATAAATAATAAATAAATACAAAATATTTCAGTATTCAATAACTTATAAATATTATTGAATACAATAAATAATGTGTTGTACAAATAGTGTGGACTCAATCACACGCTTTTACACATAAGTATAAATAAATCACTTAACTATGAGTATTGATTACTGTTAAAATAACGAAATAATGGAAAAAAACTTTTTTTTAATTTACAAATCTTAGATACTAAACAATTTGTTCATAGAACTTACATTATTTTAATATATCATAGATATATGGGTCCAAGATCACCAGTTTTCAGAAACCCCTAAAGAAACGCCACTCTCCAATTCGATGCGCGTTTCGTTCTCATCTCTGAGCTCGAAAGTGTCGTGACTTGAGCACCGAAGGATTCGAACGAAAGTACGATCGCAATAAGAATGGGTGTCCCTTTAACGGAATTTTACTCCCTGGTAAATATTTTTATTGAAACATTTGGAAATTACCTTCCTCAATTAAACGCCAAGATGGCGTGTTCTAGAAGCAATCAGTAATACCCTGTCTTGCTCTAGTTTACCTATTCTAACACTTTGATAACTTCAAAGTGTCTAGTTAACCGATTAAACCTACACCGATATTAGATTAAACCACTAATTAAATAACCCCAATAGAATTTTTACAGTCCTCCTTCAACAATATGCACTGTCAGAGCAAAATGAGATCAAATGACCTACAAGTATTGTTGAAGACACGATCAACCGCTTCGAAAGCTGTTCAGTCTCTGATGATGACCTTACAGGTTGTAAGGATGACAGAACTGATACACTAGCCTTTGAGAACGTTCGGTTTTCTTCATGATGCCCTTTTTGTAGTACTGCCGGATCGACCTGCTTAATTTGTCGTAGTTCATGGCGGGACGGTTCTTCCTCTTGCCCCATAATCGGGCGACTTTGACGGAATCCTCTATCTTGAAGATGCCCTTGGTTCGGTCCAGCCATCGTATGCACGATCCGTGGGTTTGTGGATTGGACAGAAGCTCCTTCAAAAATTGCCAGAGGTGAATATGGGATCCGGCCCTGGATGTCGTGGGTTTGTTTTGGTCAGCTTGAGGTTGTACTTCGTCATCCTCATCTGCAACAAAATTATTACAAATTAGAAAACGTGTTTTGGTTTTAATATAGTATAAATTCGATAGAGTATAAGAATTAATTATCAGGGAAGAGTGATTAAGTTTTATTTTAACGGATCTTGATCGATATCAATTGATAACTGATAACGAATGTATATGATTATGATCATGCCAAAAATTATATGAAATCAGTAAATGTCTTTATAGATTCATAACGGAGTCAAGTGAGACCTAAATAAATACAGTCTCTTGCATATGTTTGGTTTGACATCACAAACATGCAGTTCTTATATTTAAATCGTTCACAATTTTTTTATCTGTCTTTAGACAATACAATATTTACCTATAGAATATATTCATCAAAAGAATGTAGAATTTGTGTCAATAACCATTCACCTAACTCCAACGAATATCATTAACTTAAAATGAAATACTATTACAACCAAGACTAAAATTAGCTAGACTGGCCTAAGTAAGTTTTAAGTCGTTCAAATGTGATGCTTAAGGCAAATTTTGGATGTTGCTCATCGGGACTGTATTAAAAATTAAGTATTCGATTAAAATACGACAATCGCTGTATAGTTGTGGAACGAATCAAGCAGCGCCGATTGCAAAAATTTAACCAGGTCTGTTGAATGAATGTCTCTTAATTTTCTGTAATAAAACCAACTTTTTGGATGGAAAACATTTTGGAGTTTAGTTTTTATTCAACATAATTCCCTTCAAGGGTGATACACTGATTATAGCGACCCTCCAACTTTTCGATATCATTTTTGTAGTAATAGGCCTCAGTTTTGGCGATCCTTCTCTTGAGATCTGAGAACAGAAAATAGTGGCTGGGGGGCCAGATCTGCAGAGTACGGTAGATGAAGATGCAATTCGAAGCCAAATTCATAGATTTTTAACACGGTGCATTGTCTTGGGAAAACAGAACTTTCTTTTTCTTCAAATGCAGTCGTTTTTCGGCGATTTTGTCCTTCAAACGGTCCAATAACGTTATGTAATAGTCGCTGTTGATTGTCCTTCCTTTTTCAAGGTAGTCCATGAAAATTATTCCGTGGGCATTCCAAAATACAGACGCCATAAACTTGACAGCCGCCTGTTGCGTTTTCCCACGCTTTTGAGTAGGTTGATCGTGTGCAGTCCACTCGGATGACTGTCGATTAGACTTGGGATGATGGAACCACGTTTTATCCATTATCACATATCGATCTAAAAACTCGGGTTTATTATGCTTGATCATCTTCAAACACTACTCCGAATCATCAACTCTTATATCTTTGAGTGTCTGATAATTCATTCGGTTTCCATTTATGGTCATTCAAAATCATTTGGTGGATTTTTTTAATGTTTTCGTCGGTAACAACCTCTTTTGGTCGTCCACAACGTTCACGTCTTCGGTGCTCATTTCACCACGTCTAAGCTTAGTATTCCAATACTTTATTGCTGGTTCTGCTGGGGCAGTGCCCGGAAACTCGACATCAAGCAAATTTTATGCTTGAACTGTATTTTTCCCTTCAAAAAGCAATATTTTATCAACACGTGAAATTCTTTTTATCAATTTTGTTCACAATAACAAAAGTTGCTTCACTCAAAATGACATAATTCACAAACTAATGATCCGACAGCTGTAAAATTTATACACGCATCTTTTAAGGATTAGTGCTAACTAAAAAATATATGGACTTAATTCTAGTAGCGCCATCTGTATGTCAGGCCGGGGACTTTTCAATTGACCTGTTATACACCTAACATTTTTATGAATTAATACAACTTTATCGTTGTTAGATTATCCTAATATTTTTCCTTGAAGAGGAAGGAGGTTGAAAGAAAGTAACGTTTATCTCAATAAGTATATACCAGCGTGTACGTGCTTCTTTGAACCACTACAATTGTTAATTTATAATTATAATTTATCATGAGATGTCAATAGTTAGTCATCGCTCACAACCTGCTGCACGTTTTCGATTTCTTCGACTTCACTTTTCTTGGAAAACTACAGGCTAACGATTAGCCTTTTACTCTGCGATTAAAATTAGAAAAAAATAAGCAACAGAAAGAGTCATAAATCATTGCAAGATTGAGCCAGGTCATGTTGTTCCAATCGAATGACCACTTTTAAATATATAGATATCCAAGGTGCTTCATATATAGATAGTAGGAAAGGTTCGTATAAATTAATTTAAAAGTTGTAATATGTAAAACCTTAGTTAGGATTGGGCAGTATTTGAATTCCTTGTGATTAAAACACGTAACTGAAATACAAATACGTATTTTGTATTTGTATTTCAATTACCTCTTAAAAAAGTAATTTGTGATTTGTATTTTAAATACCCGACCCCGATGTATTTTGTAATTAATATTCCAAATAGTTGGGGCTTCAAAACTTTGAGTGTAATCATATTAGTAATATTTACAATCTATTTAGTATATCACGGAGAAACATTTGCAGGAAATTAACTTGGATAAACTTAAACACTATTACGATGAGATTAAAAATGGTCTAATATCGCTTTAGTTCGAACCCGATATCAATAACACTGTTAGCCAGGTTATCATATACTACAAAAATGTTAATGGAGCTGGGTCGAAATATTGTGACAACTTTCCATTTTTATTTGCTAGTGGACGTTATGTGTTAAAGCAACATTTATGTGTCTCCCTCTCCAGAAATATTAACGAATGTGGTGGTAGAAACGGGTAATAGATTTTCATTTTTATTTGCTAGTGGACGTCATGTGTTAAAGCAACATTTATGTGTCTCCCTCTCCAGAAATATTAACGAATGTGGTGGTAGAAAAGGGTAATAGAATAGGCAAACTTCTTACTTTAGTGCCTGTACGAATAAGATTAGATCGAATGCAGGATTGCAATTTGACGCATTTTACTGCTATTGCATCACAACTAAAAGAAATTGTCACTTGAAATAAATCGAGCTTATGACTCGTTATTGACGTTATGCTACCACCGTTGCTAAAATGAGATGGTTGTCGGAAAGTATCACAGCAGATGATAGGCAAAGAAAATCTTGCAATAAAAAAAACAACGTGCAAACATGAAATAATGCATTGGAGTAAGAGGATCACCACTACTAGTAAGGAAGAATTTGATTTTTCTGTTTTTGCGAACAGTTTGACGATAAAAGCAAAAAACTTGAACGATATTCAAATAAAAAAATATGTTCATGCAATATAATACAAGTTTGTGCTCATTATTAGCAGATTGTTTCCATACCCCATTAAGAGGATGTCAGTTAGTACCTTTAAAAATGTAGTATTCATGAAAGGAAATTCCTCTTTTAGTAATTAATTATTTGGCTGCCTAGATTAGTTATATTCTATTTACATAACCTAACCCCCGATTTATGGATGCCATCGCAAAAAAACACTTTGTCCTTTGAGCAAAACCATGCATCGAGCCACATTCTAACACATATATAACTCTGCAAATGCCTGTCCCATTAATGCGAAAAGTTGATAGTCGAATGGGACAAGGTCTGGAAAGTACGGAGGGTGTGATAATATGTCCAATAAAAATGGTTTCAGTGCTTCCTCAGTTGGTTTTGGTTTATGAGACGGCGCGTTATCATGCTGTAAAACTGCTTTACCCTGTCTTCGAGCCCATTCTAGACATTTTTCGAGCAATACATGACAACAAATTGATCATTTGTTGCCGATAGTGATCACTATTAATTACTTGACCAGGTTTTAATACACCACACCATTGTAATCCCACCAAACACAGAGCATTGTCTTGCGACCAAAATGATTTGGCCTTGGAGTCGATCTCCCGGTCGGGAAACCAATCTACTTTTCATCACGTGTTATTATTCGACGCAGAAATGACTTCCGATCATACCTTTGGGCTTCTTTATTGGGCCACATTTAACGCTTTCGCCAATTGTGTTTGAGTTTGGGTTAGGTCTTCATTCATTTACACTTGCAGTTTCGCATCTTTAAACTTTTTCGGTCTACCAGAACGTTCTTGCACATCGATATTACCACATTCGATTTTTTAAAAACACGCCTCACGTATTTTTAAGGTTAGAGCATTCCCATCGTAAGTTTCTACCGGCAAACGATGACATTTAGTGGCTTTTTCTTTTGATTAAATAAGACAAGTAATGCATGCCGCGCATCTCTGCACATTTTTATAGAGAAAATTGACATTTTCAAAGAGGTATAAATCTATAACGGTGTATAGCTTTGAAGGTTGATGTCAGTAGAATAACATTCAATCATAACTTCACATACTTAAGACCAGCGACATCTGTTAGGAAAAGCGATAATGATTTTTCTGTAGACCTGGTATGTAAGATAGTCTTTTGTAATCTGTTTGATTTTGACTAAAGTAAAGCATTTATTTTGCCCAGCTGTGACCTCACTTAATGATAATAAAACCGAACCGTATCAAAACGGAATGAAAATCAACTTTTTGCCAACAAAGAAATAATACCAAGTTTGGTTAATTTTTCTCGAACGATACAAACAACATAATTAATTTAACTCGTATTTTTTTTACGCTGCACGAAAAATGACACACCACAATCGTATCGAGAAGAAAAAGTCTCCGTTTTTTTATCTCGAAACGTTCGAGGTGTAGTAGACTTTCAGAAGGTCGCGCCGAGAGGGTGTGGTCGCGTTTGATACTCATTGTTGTCTCGAATAAAATGTTGTTCGGTACAGATCGAGCCTTCTAAATTTACGCCCGATTGACCAGATCTATGTTTAATTTTTTTTCTGTTGTTTTCTATCCGATTTTGATTGATTTGTTATGTAATCGGTAACATATATATGGTGGGCGTTACTGAAAACAATTGTGCTACGTGATAAAAACAGAGGTAATCGACAGGAAACGTTAAATTAATTTTGTTAGAAATAGTGTAACTATATCAGATGATTTTGCTGATTTTTTGTCAATTAAAACAAGTGTGCAGAACTAAATTTTTCGATAATTATCGTTAATAGCAACGATTAACATATGGTGTTGTTCTACTTTCACAATAGATCGAGTAGTTTAAAAGATAGGGAATTTAAAACATAGAGAAGTCATCTGGTTAGCCTATACATTGTTTGTAAGGTTATATATAGGGTGGCCCGTGAATCACTTCATCCATAAATAAATTATAAGTAATTTAAGTAAAGTTAATAGTCCATGGTGGCTATGTTCTTTTGACTGTGTTTATTTTATGTTATTTGTTATTGTGTATTATGTTGTTTATTATTCGGCCGCTAATGCTGCTAACAAAATATTAGTGAGGGTATCACTACATCACTACCACTATCACAGAAGGATGACTACATAAGAATGGCAACCGAAGTTATGCTTGGTCAAATTAATGATTCGAGAAAATATTCAACGATCACAGAGCTGAAACTCCAATGCAACAATTTTAGCAACAAACAAGAAAAAAATTAACCAGATTTTGAATTACTAGAATTTTTGAAGGACATTCACATAAGATAATGGATTAAATTAATTTCACTACGTGAATACTGGTTTTGAAACTGGTGATTTCGACACTCAAGATAACAAGCATTCTGGACTGACAAAAAAACAGAAAATGAGTCCTTGAAGGCATTCCTTAATTATGATTCGTATAAAACACGAGAAGAATATGTAGAATTTTTGGGAGTAATATCAGAAACCGCTTTCAATCTCTTCAAAAACATGGAAATTATCCTAATACTTGGATATTTTGTGCCCTATGAATTGAAGGCGTTTGGTCATGTATGAAATTCTGCTTCAATGGCAAAATAGAAAACGTTTTTTGTATTTTATTATTGCTGGTGATATAAAGTTGAGAACAGTGAGAATACGAGAGAACACAACAATATTATTCTCATCTGGTTAGGCATGACAATGCTTAACCACATGTTTCAGAACTAGTAAAAGCATACTTGGAAATATTAAAATGGGAAGTCATACTCCACGCGCCATATTTTCCACACCTTGCTCCTTTTGATTACTACTTGTTCCGACATATGTCCCTTATCCGACACCCCTTTTTCTATAACTTTTAGCTGGTAAGCTTTTTTGATTCTTGATCGACATAAATTTATCGTAGATATGGGCAAAAAAATCATATCATACATGTATTTAAAATACGATATTATTCTTACTAAATGTTTATATTAAAAAAGTTAAAACAAACATTCTAAAAAGCGTTAATTATAATCCCCACGTATTCAAAGTGAAAACTCACTGTTAGATTAAGAAATAATATACCTATTTTTTGGAAATGAAAGGGGCTTTTCTTCGATTTTCTTTAAGTCACGTTTTGTTAAAAATGGAATAGTTCAGATTAGCATTGAATATTTTGGCATATTATATATTATTTAGTTCTATCTAATAAATTTAGAAATGAAAGGGACCAGACATACTAAAATGTTAATAAAACTCCCAAATTTTCTAAAATACAATTGAGATTTCTCTAGATTTTAAGAAACTCTTTTATATTTAGAAATATTATAATGGAGGATTTAACTATACCATCAAAACTGATTACATAAAACTTGTTAACTGAGAGGTAAAATATTTAATATATGCTGCCATACTTCCAAAAAGCTGCTCTTTGTGTTTAATTATCATCATTTAATTATATCATTTAAGGTAATCATAAAGCCAATTTAGATCTATGGGGTGCAAATCTTAGTCACATGGTTTGCACTAAAGCATCAAACTAACTAGTAAAGCAACGTTGTCAAAATAAAGCTCTACGATTAATTACCAATGCTTATCGCTATATAACCAACGGAGAGCTACATGATGCTTTTGAAATCAAGTGGATTTACGAAGTGATCCAATTTTTCGTCGTGAGAAGAAACATGAGAAAACGCTACTAAATCACAGCAAGGTGGAAGCGATACAGCTACTGATCAACTCTTGTGTGTTGAAGATTCAAGCGACCCAAACCAAATGAACTTGTGTAGTGTATAAGCGTTACTCTTTACTTTAGTATAAGTAATTTAGTTTTATTTTAATTTGG
The DNA here is from genome assembly GCF_030347505.1 of Rhynchophorus ferrugineus. NCBI lineage: Eukaryota > Metazoa > Arthropoda > Insecta > Coleoptera > Curculionidae > Rhynchophorus > Rhynchophorus ferrugineus. The sequence continues at coordinate 17,853,480 of NW_027472590.1, forward strand.
GAAATTCATACTGATGTATTAATTCCGCGATAGCCTTGCTAGTTTATTAATGCAATTACAACAGAGCATAAGTAAGCATATCTATTGAAATATGTAATAAACAACAAAAATAGAATAAACGGTATCTGTATATTGATACTTCAGGTTGCTTTCATTCAAATGGACAAGGCTTTATATAAGGCCCAAAAATGTGGTGGTTGCTTGGACGAGAATCCGAATTAATCCTTCACAATACATTGTTGTAACACAAACAAATTTTAAAGCTAATATGGAGCCACTGTATGCAACAATGGGGCTGCATAAAGCAATCAAACATCAACATAACTTAGCAATCAATGGCCAAACCTATCAAAACAAAGTTCTTTCCAACATTGTTAACATCCAATGGTGTATTAGAAATATGGTGTATTAGAAATTAAGTACGGGATATCAACGGTCACCGAAGATATTGAATGGATAATATTAAGATAGGTAGAGTAGAAGGGCACAAAAAAATATTTATATAAAAGTAACTCGTCATAATATATACAATTCCTTGACAACAGTGAACTTGACGAGACAAAGACCCTCTGAACTAATATAGTTAAATTATGCGTGGAAACTTTGCCATGCTTTAACTTCTTTTCAACATTGTTAACATTCCATGGTGTATTAGAAATATGGTGTATTAGAAATTAAGTACGGGATATCAACGGTCACCGAAGATATTGAATGGATAATATTAAGATAGGTAGAGTAGAAGGGCACAAAAAATATTTATATAACAGTAACTCGTCATAATATATACAATTCCTTGACAACAGTGGACTTGACGAGACAAAAACCCTCTGAACTAATATAGTTAAATTATGTGTGGAAACTTTGCCATGCTTTAACTTCTTTTCAACATTGTTAACATCCCATGGTGTATTAGAAATATGGTGTATTAGAAATTAAGTACGGGATATCAACGGTCACCGAAGATATTGAATGGATAATATCAAGATAGGTTGAGTAGAAGGGAATTAAAAAAAATATTTATATAAAAGTAACTCGTTATAATATATACAATTCCTTGACAACAGTGGACTTGACGAGACAAAAACCCTCTGAACTAATGTAGTTAAATTATGTGTGGAAACTTTGGCATGCTTTAACTTCTTTTCAACATTGTTAACATTCCATGGTGTAAAATGAAGTAAAAGATACTAGATATTCGTAGTTAATAACCAGTTGTAATATGTATGTCATGTGATTTTTAAATTATAATAATGCAAAAGATAATTTAAAAAAATATTAATATAAAAATAACTCTTTTAGTTATAATTTATTTTGGTGTAAATATTTATAAGTAATTAGTGCATTGATTGTAAATTAATAAAATCATTAAAATCTCATCCATTTTTACAATAAAGAAATAAAATTTAATGATTTTTTGCCGCATCAATTGGCCTTGTAAAATAAATAATATATCACGTCGAATCCCCCAAAAAAATCTACGACTTCGCGGTAGCGACGTTACAGGAACAGATTGGTAAACGTGTCGTTAGTCAACAGATTTTCGATTTTCGTAATTATAGTATAAACACAAAATCGACAAGAGATCTGTTTTCTACGAACACAACTTACGGGCAACGCCACGTAACCGATTATTTAAAAACCTTTTATTTGCGAAAGCCTTTAACATTTAAGAGTACTGTATTATAAAAACTGGTTGGTTTTCTAGACAAAGATAAATAGATGTTTTTAAGATAAATCGATAACCAGATAACCTTGGATGGAGTTTGCTTGCTTATAACATATGACTTTTACATGATATATGCGTTTTATATGTAGTATATCAGGCTGTTTAATAAGTAGATAAAACTTCGATTCCATTTTATTATTTTATCTTTTATAAGAGCATAACCAAAATTCAAAAAACATTAATCAAATATTAAAATAAAACACCTAATTTTCAGAAGAAAATATAGTTTTTCATCAAGGCAACATACCCTTTCAGACAGAACAGGCAGTTGTAAAAGACAGTAGGATAAACAGTGTTGCAGCATATTAGTAAATTAAAAAATCATTTAATGATTTTTTTGATATATTTTAGTCTCCTTTTTACCAACAAGGCTTGTTACCTACTGTCTAATGTGGGCTACCAACTGGCCAGTGAACTTAGAGACCATCCCAGAAGACATCCGGTCCTACCCTGATAACCGGCGTGACTGGGATGGTTATTCCATATCGGATTTTCCGCTGTTGCCTATTATTACATTCACAATTTCAATCACAAATATGAAGTACATCGACAGCAGGATTCGAAACCGCAACTATCGCGTCAGTAGTAGGACCGTCCTGTCGCGTTAACTACTGCGCCACCAAGCCGGTACTTAATGATTAAATTGAATCCTTAAAACTTTTGACTTAGGACTGTTGATAGAATTAGTTAGAGAGTCTTGAAAACTGGAATAATTAAAATCCAAACCGTTATGGCCTTGAAAGTAGGTATAATAATTAATGCAGTAAATATAATTCATGATTTTTACATGAAAATGAAGACTAAATTTAATATATTTAGAATGAACCGATTTATATTAATATAAGATATTTTGTTCGATAAACATTTTGGCACTTTGAAGGTATTTATATTATAATTTTCACCAACAAATTAGATCGCCATGGGCAGGAATAAGTGACAAAAATTTGGTACTAGGTCTGAACAATAAGGCATAAGAGCTTCCCAAGTAATCTTCCGAAGCTTCTGCTGAGTCGGTATCGATGTTTATGGTTTGACGTTGTCTTGATAAAATACGATTCCTATCCTACTGGTTAAAGCTGACTGCTTTTGGGCGATTGCTTATTTCAGATAGTCAAACTGTTTATACTACAAGTTCGAGTTAAGATTTAGGCCGTAGGGAAGCAACTCGTAATATATGATTATTCCAGTTTTTTTCTAGTAGCGATTCAAAGTATCTTGTATTCTAGTATGATTATTCTAGTAGCGATTCAAATATAAACATTTAGTCTGTGAGGTTTAATCTGGATTAACCCAAGTGGTACCCATACATCCAATATATTTTTGTATTCAGCCGTTCCCAAATGGTTCCAAATAGTTTTTATGCAATGCTCTGTACTTAGGAAATATAAAAAGTGTTATAATGGTTGGACTCCCATTTACATGATTTTATCCGCTTTTTCGTTAATTGGTTGGGCCTGTTAGAGTATCAGAATCATAAATAGTATTCACTTTTTCAGTCACATGGCTGTCGTTTTCACTTTTGTCAGAGAAAAACTGTAAAGTACAGCGAATTTTCTCTTTATTGGTGTCCGTATTAGACGTGATTTCCAACAAAACTGAATAAACTAATTACAAAACTGTCAAATACGTTTTTTAACATAAAATGTCAGCTTTCTGATGTCATCTAGTATAAATCACTTGAACATCGCCTAGAGACTCATAGATCAATATATTTTTTGATTTTGTAGTGGATCTAAATCGAGTCTCGAGTATGACCGATTTGCAAATATGTTATCTAGAGTAATAAATTGAGTGGGAACGATTTTAGTCACAATCTGTAACTAAAATGTCTTGTAAAAATGTTTACTTATAGCCTATTGTTTTTAAAGTTCTTAATTTGATATTCATTTAAATTATAAATTGGCTAATATAAATCTACCATAACGCATACATTCCGAACATATTTTACAGAATCATGTTAGTAGAAAAACACTATTGTACGTATATTGTTTCACTCGGACTTTGTAATAGCCTGTAATGTTTTAAGTATTTGAAAATTTCGTTTGAAGATTGTGTGATTATTGTAACTATTAGTATAATATATACGGTCCATCCGAAAGATGCAAGGATTTTAATCAATTGCAGGTCCGATAAACAAATGTTGTTTTGATTACATTTAAACAAATGAAACTATTTAAACTACGCATTTTTTGTGGATGCTTGCCAATATTAACTATAACCATTATTACGTTTTTCGAATTATAATGAGGCCGATTATTTTTTGAGGGTAAAAGTTAGTTTAGTCCATTTCTTTGTGGTAAAAAAGGTATTTTCGTATGTAATCAAAGTACTGGTTATACTGCTACCGTTTCCCACATTCTAGTAAACTCTCAATTAAAAAAATCATTGGCTGCAGTAAAATGAAAGGTATAAATAAGTATTCATCAGTTTCCCAAAATGAGACTAGGTTTATTATGTCGTCGTTCTTCTTCCAGACCAGTTTGGTCTCAACACTTATACGATATGATATTCGAACAATGTATTGACATAATATTCGTCTTTGGTATTGATGTTAATAGTATATCTGAACATGCTTAACAACTTTTCTATTCTTGGCGTTGTAACAAAATATCCATTTTTTATAAATCTCCATTTTTATCTTTAAATCAGTAGCACGTGAAATTTGTTATGGGATGTTTCATTCTCATTGATTTTCTCTCAGTGATTTTACAAGCTCATTTGCAATATCCAGTAATAATGCCTTTAATTATTTGTCTTCAATATTTATTAAAATCATCATTCTTGAAGAATGAAACCATTCACTACATAGTTTATTAATTTGAGCTTTGTAAACATAAATTTCGATGCCCTTCAGCTGCATTTTTGTTCCAATTAATGCAGAAAAAATAAAGGTTGCTTAATAAAAATAAATGTTGAATGAATTGGGATAATGGAGAAAAATTAAAGCGCTATAAAATTGAATCACTCTGACATCACTATGAAACAATGTGTACCCCTAATAGATTATAAATTGGTTTGAAATTGCTTACCTTCCGAAATATCTCCACTTGACGCGTTTCCTGAGGCAGCTTCGGGAATCCACTGTTTCGTGCTGCTTTCGGAGTATGCAGCTTTCCATATTTCCAACTGAGCGTGTAATATCATACCACCCTAGAACAAAACAATCATAATTAATTAATGGATAATACTTATTTGTTGTAAAATATCCCTTCTCTGTTGAAGTATGGCATATAAATATATAATATATTTGGATAATAACTTGCAGCAACGTCTGAAATCTAGAAATTAATGTTTCCGAGGCCATGACCTAGTACTTCAGTTACGTTAAATATATGTTTGAGAATTTAAACTACTGACAAACAATACAAACCTTTTTTGTTTTTCAAATCCGGAATATTATTCGAGCTTATCACACCATATCTTTTTGGAATCTTATGTGTAAGATATATTTAACGTGTTTAACTGTTTATCTTTGACTACATTACGTTTGTATAACATTATACAATTATTTTAACACGTAATAATACAATATTGTATCAGTATCTCAAAGTGGTAAAGGATATTCTTATTTCGACATATTAAAATAAATGAAATTGTATCAAAGATATTATGAATTGTATCGTCAAAAATATGTTCCTATTGTCTATCAATGATATCTTATCGACAATGCAGTTTTATTTATATTAAACAAATTAAAATCAAATGCATTTGAAACTGACTCTATAATGTTAAAGGTTTTATTGACTTTCATAAAATACAACAAGTGTGTATGGAACAGGTGGGGCAAAAGTCCAGCTACCATCTTGATTGTGCGCCATCTTGGTTATGTGACGTTTAGCTCAGTTTCGCTTTAACCATTGTGTTCTGTAGATGTCCAAATTTTATTATTCAAGCGAGTTGAGTACAGTAATGTAATCCTAAGGCTGTCTGGCGAAAAATATTTTTCGTCTAAATTGATAAGGAGCAATGAAGCCCATTTTCAGTGGCCAAATCAATAAACACAACAGTCGGTTTTGGGGAACAATTAATTCATGAAATATCATTGCACCCACTAACAACAACTGTATGGTGTGGTATTCATCCTGGAAACTGACCAAGGTGTTGCAGTTACTGTTACTGCAGAACTGTAACAAGATATGATTCGAAATTTTCTTATGCCTGAAATCGAAGAGCAAGGACTAGAGGACATGTAGTTTCGCAAGATGGGGCCACAGCACAGCATAGCTCACAACACATAGTTCAACAATTCAATTATTGAATTACGTTTTTCCACGAAGACCAATTTCGCGATGTGGAGATTTAGTATGGCCAGCCAGAAAAGTTTATGTGAATAAGCCTCAAACCATTCAACATTTTGAAGACAATATTCGTCACGAAATTTAAGAAATTCAGCCTCAGATGTTCCAGTATGTCATGAAAAATGCCTTAAAAGGAGCCGAAAGTTACGTAGCGAATTGCGGTCACTATTTAGCCGATATAATTTTTCAAACATAACAGGTAAAAAATGTAAAAACCAAGTAAATTTTTTATGAAAATCAAACTTACTTATCTTTCCTTTGAGCAAAGTTATAGGTAATAAAAATGCTAGCGGGACTTAATGCGGAGCCTTGAAAACTTTCAGAAAACTACACCATCATTATCAACAGAAGTATCAAGCGGTGTTTAATAACTTTATCGAAATTATATTTTTAGACCAAATACAACAAATAAAAACTACTGGACAAATACGTCTTCGAACTGAAGGTATTACGCTTGCAAAACCACGAGACGAGACTAAATCCTGCTTGTAAGACCGTAATAAAATATCATGGCATTATTTAACTGTTTAATTTTTACAAGAACTGTGTACATTATATGATACTTAAAGTATAAATTATGAATGGATTTAGGAAGATTATTTTTTCAACTATAAAAGTGTCTGTAAAAAATTGTATTATAAAATAATCAAACGAACAATTTTGTTCAAGCTCAAGATTCGTTTTTAGAGCGTTCTTACTCAATTCGTATAACTAATGTAAGCGTTTAGGTAAAGTTAGCTGGTGTACTATATCATTATATGTAGTTAAATATTTATTACACACTTGTTTCTAATAATCATCATTATCATAAAGATAATCGCCGTTTCTGAGAAAAAATGCGCTTAACTTTGTAAAATGTTTAAATTTATGGAGATATCATCAGTATTATTTTTATATAGGCATACATTGTCAGTTGGGATGGTTATTCCTATACGTTGGTAGTACTAATGTTGCCTGTGTACATATATGGAGATACATGTAAAATTATGTAGGATAATGCTCCTTTATACTTCAATCTGTGTCACAGATATTTTAAAAGTTGCAAATTAAAATGAACAAATTTGAATAAAAAAAAGTAAATATTTTTACAGTTATTAATTTCAGTAATGATTATTGCAAAAAAAACGATGATACAGCTGAAGAATTTTTTGTTGGTGATATCATTGTCGTCATGTAGAATCAAAGAAAATTGATGAGACATAGACCTTGGCTGCAAGAAGGCTATACAACATTTACATTATTGACACAACTGCTACTGTTGGTCTAGCAAGTTGTCGTGAAAAAAGCCATTAAGTTCATATCAATATTGAATAAGGCAATTGTACTGAATATTCATATCTTAAAAAGTATTTTTATTACGGTGAAAAAATGTTAGACAAAAAGCTGAACAGATCAGACTCAAAACTACAGATTATCAAATGTTTCCACAAAGTTATCCAATATTTCGCCGTAAAACATGGAAGATGGTTATTGGATAATGCGAAGAAAATTAGGAAATGGAACAGTCTAACAAAATTATAATTTTAAAAATACATATTGTATCCTGCATTCGTATTTCTTGATATAAGATGAGTACTAATAAATTCCTTTGTATTTAAGATTATATTAAGCGCATTCAATAAAAAATGCTATATTAGAAAACTGTATGAATTCAAATAATTGTGAACTAAGGCATATTTATATCTTAATAATAATATAAAAGCTGATGTGGCACTTAAATTATATCAGTAAATAACATTTACTACAGCTGCTTGCAATTGCTTTATAAATATCTGGAATCCTGTTAGTGACTCCAATATATTTTTTTCCAAAAAGTAATAAAATGTAATGTATTTAAAATTAATTCTTCTTAAAATGTATTATGTCCTCTTTAGAGTCTATTAAATGTTTTTGTTGTCAATATGTTATTACTTACAAGACAAGTATGTGATTTCCTTTTAATTTTTGTAAAATTTTAATAAAAAAACACTAATTACTTAACCCGTCAATAGAGAAATGTAAAAATGTTGATTTTACAATGAAATTTATTTTATGATAAAAATATGATAATCGTTGTGTAATTAAAAACATTATGACAATTATATTACTTTATAGCTAGAAGCAATAGTCTTGTGTAGTAGATATAAAATATTTTAACTGTTTGAATGGTACGCCCATTTCTTGATATCAACGAATTTGGACTTTCTTTGGACTTTCTTTGGACGACAATTTTCGTTCATCAAGGTGATATCAGCTCCATTGCATATACTTTTTTCAATATTAGGTTCAAGAACAAAATAAATTTGCCTTTTTTTTGTTTGAATATTGACATATTGGCATATATCTCGCGAAATATTAGGTATATTTCTATAATATATTTATTTCAAATGAATCAACCTATTACATTCTCTTATCTTTATACAGGGAAATGTGGTACTAGAACAATTATCCTTCTTTAGGGACCATCCATAAAAAGTTCATTTTTATTCGTGATATGAAAAAATGGCTACTACATAAATGTACAACAGTTTTAATTTCCAAGTTTCATTGCTGACTAGGCAAAAAAAAGAAAAGTATTCTATAGCGTATTGTGACTGATGAGGAAAAAGGGATCCACTACGACAAACTCATATGCCTGCGTGAACGCACGGTACATAATAATGAGGATATATCAAATACTAGAATCGATCCACTATATGTACCATCATACTGAACCATTGTTTTAAATGTACAAAACAAATGGACTGAAAAATCCCGGGCCTAAAACTTAGAAGGCGCTAGTTTCATTGCATTCATCGCTTTTTCAGTTAGTACTAACCTTCTTATATATGAGTATGAGAAAGCTGTTAAAATTTCCTGATATTCTACTCATAAGTTTGTGAGTTTTTGTGCTAAGAGTGACACTACTTTTTTATTTGAATTTTATACTGCTTCTTGATGGGAAAAATACCAATTCATTCAAGCAAAGCAATTGGCCTGATATGTGTTATAAAGAGTCTGCTCCATCAGAAACGATAATAAAACGTTAGTTTGCTGAATTCAAACATAGTCGTAGAGACACTGATGATGCAAACGCAGTGGACGTCCAAATGAGGTGCTAACACCAGAAAACATAAACAAATCCAGAAAATCGTTTCGAATGATCGATGAAAGTGAAGTTGCGTGAGTTACTTAGTATTTTAAAGGTATAAAAATAACGTGTTGGTGTAATATTGCGTAAGAATTTGGCTATGAGAAAGCTCTGTTCAAATTTGATGCCGCGTTTGCTTACTGTTGACCAAAAACAAAAACATCTTTTTAATTCTGAGCAGGGTTTGCACCAGTTTAAATGTAACAAACAGGGATTTTTACGTCGATATGTGATCACAATGGATAAAATAGATCCATCACTTCAGTCCGGAATCAAAACGAAAAGAAATCAGAAGAAAAGGCGACGCTGGAATGATTGTGTGGCTCTTGATGGAGATTACGTTCATGTATAAAGCCAATTTTGAATAATCTTTGTTAATCTCGGGACTTTTCAGCCCATGTGCTATAAGTGATGGCGAAGGGGACATAAGGACCATGGGAACATCGAAGATAGAACTACACAGATAGTATACTAGAAGGAAACGTTTCTAAGATCTTGAGGAAGAACAAAAATAGACAGAATGTCGATTTTTAAATAGACACATACGTAATCCTAAATTTGGCTGCAATAAAACGGTATTTATTCGATGGTGATTCACGGCTATTAATTAAAGTCTTAGTCAATCGATTGATTAACTCAAGACAAGGAAGAATTAGTATAGTATTAATTAATCGAACAAAAAAAAACCCTCTTTATTAAATCACTGATTTAATAGCGAAACAGATGAGCAGAATAATTTGAAATTAAAAATGACGGCTCTCTTCTATTAAAAAAATATCTAATTGCCATCGTTTAGTTGGCTATTGAGTCATGAACAATAATAATACAGGTAATTTTCCAGTGGATTGTAATGTTATTTTGAAGATATCTCATGGGAAAACATCGTCCCGTGTGTTAACGTTAAAAAATAATAACAATTTGCCTTTAATTGACGTCATGCTTTACGTAAATATTAGCAATAAAGTTTATGGAATCTCGTTTATTATCAGTTAAGAATACTTAACGTGATATTAGATCGACTTAAGAATAATTTTATTTATCAGTAATAGTCAATATCAGATGATAAAACATTTAAATGTTCAATAATGTATTAGCAATAACAATTGCATATAAAAACTGGAATATACCGACTATGCGAAATTATGGATTGGTGAGAACATTAAGTAAAACAGAGTAAAATCCGACAAAGAGCAACTATCATGCCGGTAACCAGGTTAGATAATAGTAACCATTTCTTTTGTGATTAGTTAGGAATAGATCAGTCGCTATATGAGAATGTTTAATGCTGAGAAACGTCATTTGCAGGCAACGTACCAGTAGGTTTAGTAACAGGACATGATTGAGGAGCAAACCTTCCTGCAGTTGATTATGAAGTTAAAGATAATATCATCCTACAGATATACAAGACGAATATTAGTTTGATTAAATTGCGTAAGCTACCAGACAAAATATGTTCTGAGCGTGGCCATTTAGACACAGACCAAAAAATATTATTATAGGAAAACATATTGTTACCATATCATTATTTAAAAAAAGTGTAAATTTATTACCCTAGTTACCAACCTAAAAGGTCCTCGTTCTAGAAAAGATACCTTTTTGATACTTTTTTCTATATTTTGAGAAAATATAAATATATGTTTATAGATTTTATAGTTATATCAATGTTTTTCATAACAATCCTAGTATGAAACCGTTCTTTTATTCTGTGTGATTTTTTTAAAAATTGTTTGATTGTATTATCTGCGTTTTGAACAAGGCCACACACTAGTTATACATTTTTTAATACATAATTAATGCACAAAACGAATGCTATTAATGATTTAGCTTTCAACTTAATTGTTTACTAACTGTATATTGACGTCGTATGATATCGGCGAGCGTTTTGAATTTAAATCTTAAAATAGAAAAAAATAATTCTTAACATCTTATTTTCCTGCACAAATATTATATCTTTAAGAACTAGTAATTACTCTAAAATATTATAGAATAATTTTATTCGTCAATTATTAGTCTCGCTAAAACCCGAAGACCTTTGGAGCAATTGGTCTAGTTTCGGACTTCCACCAGGAAGGTTTATATGACTAGAAATTATGAAATAATTGCGAGGAAAACAGCAGACACTGCAATTCTGTTTTTCCACATAAAGTGTCACCCCCACTTTCAAACATTTATGGGTGCATTCGGCATTTTATTTTGTGACCAAAAATATTTAATACTGATTATTAAATCTTCATTAAAATATATAATGTTAAACATCGAAGATGCTTTCTCGAAACTGATAATTTAAGTCTTTGCCAGGATCTATATTTCATAAAAATCTAGGTATATTTTGATAGATACAACAATAACGTTAATAATAAGTTAATTATGTGTTAACGGTAATTTCAAACAGGTCTTATCCTATTTGCGGTCGAGCAAATATTTACAAAGAATATATTTAAAATATGTAGGGACTGTTTATTGTATAGCATTCTTTGTAAATGTGTTTCACAATTTTTACTATTAAGCCATGCATTTATGGCGCGATAGTTTTCTTTACTTTTACTATCAGCAATGTGAAGAAGATGTCGTGGAAGTCAATCAAATGTGCGAGGAGATAGCTCACGTCCTAACCGCAGTGAAGACCAACGAGAGACACAAAAAGATAATAGTAGTATTGGTATATCATAATTGCGTTCGAGAGTGATTTAAATTGGACTATATAAGCTTAGAATGTGACGAGTTCTTGACGAAAAAATGAACAGAAATTGAGCTATGATTCAGGAACAAACAGCTTTTCACTTCGTTTTCTTTCAAAAATCAATTTTCATCATCAATTATTGTAAGACATTAAAACACAGCGGTGAATCCAGTGGGTTTATACCATACAAGTTTTTTGGTAACATTCAAATTTGTATCAGAAATAACTTAAACAATATATTAAGCAGTGCAAGAACAACAAATTAGTCAAAATGTTGAAAACAACATTGGATCAGATGTTATATTGACAGGCATAATATTGTTATCAGATTCAATAAAAAAACGGCCGGTGAACATGCGATGAAGTTTAATTCACCGACAATTGACGAAGTGGATATTGATATTGTTGGAGAAAAATTTCAAGAAAGATGTAAGTTATTAATAAAAAACGTGGTATGATATTAGATCATCAAATAATGAAAGTAGGTAAAGTGTGGTGCATGACATTTTCAATGAATATTTGGATGTTGAACAGTTACTTACTTCGCATTGGTTAGAAGTTGCTTCAAAGGAGTACTTGGCAATGTTCAGTCGAAGTCTGAACGAGTTTTTGCGCTATTTCGTAACCAACCGTTAACGAAATATGAATAAATTATAAAACACCACAAACCAAAGAACAATCAAAACAGTGCGTTTTTTTTTAACTTTGACTCTTTTTCATCAACTCGTCGTTGTTTTTGGTCAAATGTGAGCTTGCGTGGCACCCACTTTGCACAGGGCTTTCTCATACCCAAATGTTTGTGATTGATATGATGTACACGTTCAGTTGATATCTTTAGAGAATTTTGTGGATTTTTAAAATGTTTTCGTCGGTAACAACATCTTTTGGGCGTCCATTGCCTTCACCGTCTTCGGTGCTCCTTTCGCCACGTCCAAACTTAGCATACCAATCCTTGATGGCTGATTTTCCTGAGGCAGTCTCCGGAATCTCGGCATCGAGCCAAGTTTTTGCTTCAACTGTATTTTTTCCCTTCAAAAAGAAATATTTTATCAACACGCGAAATTCATTTCTATCTATTTTTTTCACAATAACAAAAGTTGCTTCACTCAAAATGCTATAATTCACAAACTAATGATCCGACAGCTGCCAAATTTATACACGCATCTTTTGACGATTAGGGCTATCGCCATCCATGTGTCACGCCGGGTACTTTTCAATTGACATGTTACTATTTCGTGGAAAGAATTTGTACGGGAATAGAAAACGGTGACTGAATTAAACTTCTTGTTTAAATATTTAAAATTTACATGTGATGTCGACGTAAGTAGTACAGTAAAGGAATGAAATAGTGAATCAACAGATGCCCAAGTTGTGTTGTTATTCAACAAAGTCATAAACAGGTAATAGCATTTTGGGACTAATGCGGTGTCATTCATATCGATTATCTTGATAAGTTATAGTTTAGCACAATAAAAACCAATGGACCCAACGAATGAAAAGTACTTCATTTATTCCGACAGCTGCCAAATTTATACACGCATCTTTTGACGATTAGGGCTATCGCCATCCATGTGTCACGCCGGGTACTTTTCAATTGACATGTTACTATTTTGTGGAAAGAATTTGTACGGGAACAGAAAACGGTGACTGAATTAAACTTCTTATTTAAATATTTAAAATTTACATGTGATGTCGACGTAGGTAGTACAGGAAAGGAATGAAATAGTGAATCAAAAGATGCCCAGGTTGTGTTGTTATTCAACAAAGTCATAAACAGGTAATATCATTTTGGGACTCATGCTTTGTCATTCATATCGATTATCTTGATAAGGTATAGTTTAGCACAATAAAAAACCAATGGACCCAACGAATGAAAAGTACTTCATTTATTTCTATATGAAAATCGATCCATTGTTCCCACTTAAAATCTCGTATTAATTTGCAATGAGCCAGTGCATGAACATCGCGAGGAAAACCTAACAAGGCGCATTCCTTGTTATTTTTTTTCGTTTGATTATCTAGGTCACCGGAGCCGATGAACTTAAACTTTCTCTTCCGACATGCACGTCGCACAACAAGCAAATTTCTTCTTGTCGAGGTAGAAATACTTTTAAAGGCCGCCGAACGACATTGCCGGAAGAAATGCATCGTATAAATAAAAACTTTACGAGTTTTTGCAATTTTGTGGGTGGTATAATAGCGCCAATTTCTACGGTAACGCTTGTCCGTCTGGTTTTATTTTCGAAAGTTTGAAATAAATTAGTTCCCATTGTTCGTAGATGAAATCGATCTACATAGTACGCAGTTGTGTTTGCATACTATATGCTAGATTGTTTAATAAGTTCACGGAGGATGCGATACAACTTAATATTTCATGTTTCATATCAAAATAACTAAAATTTATGATAAGTTTTAAGAGGGTTTTCTAAAATAATAAATTTCATTAGAATGGTGAAAATTTTATCAAACGTTTCTTAAGATTGAGATTTATTCTTTAATATAGCATGGGTTTTGCCTAATAACCACTACCTTTACCTATAAAAGTAATATCCTCCCTCTATTGGGCGTTTTCACATCTGCCTACACAACACCGACACGGCACCGTATTTTGTTTTTGTGATTTTCATTAGCATTGTCCCATATAGAAGGCTTTGATTTTACTAATTCAGTTATTGTTACAATATGATCTTTAAACCACTCATGTCGGTGCCGATTGTTATTGTGTACAGAGATATTTTTAAGGTTAAAAGAGGAAGATGTTTAGTTTTAAATAAGATATTGTAACATTAATTGAATTAGTAGAATCAAAGTCTTGTATATGGGACAATCCTGATGAAAATGATAAAAACAAAATACGGTGCCGTGCCGGTGTCGGTAGATGCGAAAACTTCCATTGACGGATTTCACTAGCTCAGTTGCTAATAGACTATTGAAAGGTATGGATACCAAAACTTGGAAAACCATGTTCCATGGAAATTTGCGTAAAAATATGCAATTCAGAAGATCATTAAATGCAAACTGGCAGACAAAGGTACAGGTACAGCTGATTCCTAGATCATTTTACTATAATTGTGACCTGCCTAACGGAATAACGAACACTTGCATCCTTTTGGTTATTTATTGACTGATAGACCCCTGGTTGTTTGAGAAAAACAGGTGCGTTGTTGTCAGACTGTCAGGTTTGACGAGCGAAGTGTTTACATGTCAAGGGTTTGAAAATAAAATAGTTTTCAAGTAAAATAGAAACGTTTTTATTTTAAACCCTACATGTTGCATAGCTTACACAGCTTCAGAGTTAATTATGAAGAATTTTTTATGAATGTCCGATTCTAATTTTAAAGTAAATGTATACATATCTAACTATTTCATTAAATAATGTAAAAAGGTTCGTAAGAGGATTCATGTAGTTTTTTTTTGACGTATTAACTCATTTGTTCCGTATCTAATAAGTTATTAGTATTTTTTCCTTGGCTAACAGCAAATTAAACAGTATCATAAACTGCATTCTTCAGCTTTGAAAAATAAAAATAATTTAATAACAACAATATTTTTCTTTATGGAACACAAATACATTAGCAATATTTTTATTTTTTTAATGTTCATGTTACCACAGACAGATAAAAAAAAGTCTGGTCAGCATATTCCTAAATGCAGCCTCAGCCTTTGATAATTTTTGTCATGCAGGACTTATCCTAAGCAGCACACTGTGTTAAAGATATCGGCGAGATAAATGAGTAAAACTGTTAATTATGTTTGTAATTCTAATAGTCATTTAAAAAAATACCGCTTTTATAATATCTGCATTTTTATAGCTCTATGACGGCATTTTTGTCTCTCCGGCATATTGTCGGTCATTTGATCATGTTTTGTGACCTCTACCTGGCCTCTGACTTATTTGGGATATGGAAAATCCTTTATAATTGACCATTGACTAGAAGAGATGGCAAAGGCAGTATAGTTTGAGAGTAGGCGTGACATACATTCCACCTTAAATAGTTCGAACCGAGCTATTCTAATCCTCTGTCACTCCTTCACTCTTTCTATTAAGTTCGTTAAACTCAAAATTCGCGATAATTCGTGACAACAGTATCGAGAAGGTCTAGGTAGAAAGACTCATATGAACGATCGCCTTGGTTCACTAAAATTATAATTAGTGCAAATAAATTAAGTAGTGTAAAGTGTTTCATTAATTAGCAAAAAATTATAGCTGAAGTTGTCAGTTGTGAGCAACCAGGGCACGGAGTGAGCGAACGAATCGATAACCAAAACCTCAAAAAACACCACCGAACAACCGTGACGTTCTCACTTGACGTAGTTCCGGCCAGTATTCTCTCTCGCTGGAACCCAAACTGCCTCTCGAAGGCGCTTGCTTCTATAGGAGATATATAAAAAAAGACGATCCAATAAATTTGCATAACCAATAAGTATTTTGCGTGTTATTGGCCAATTTGAATATATCAAAAATACAAATATTCAATAAAGTTGTATAATATTTAGAAAGAAAATTGCAAATAAATTACCTGTGGTGCTCTGGTTGTGAAATCTTTTTCAGACAACATCAGCAAGTCTGAGCCGGATATCTCCCAATTTTCTGCCGTTGGCTCGGGGCAGTTAAATTGTCTACACGTCCATCTGATCCAGGAAAGTACATCTCCTTGACTCCAAACAGTCGGGTCTGAAAATAAAGCAGACGTCATCATTGTTTAGATTTAATCCTAATTAGAAATAAATGAAGCTATTTAGGTGCAGATAAGGAACGACAACAACAAAATGGATTATGATTACTGCAATGTTTATATTTCCAATTAAAATATTTTCAAGATGATAGGTGAGTTACATCACATCACGTGGGTACAAGAAATCATTTAAAAACAAATTTATAAAGCTCACGCGATAAGGTTTCATGATGCAGCAGAAATTCTATACTGATGTGTAATTTGATATGGCAATGAAAGTTTTTTGAGATGAAAAATTTATTTAAACTATAAATATAAGATTTTTCAATTAGGAAGGGTCAACAATTTAACCTAATTGTTAAATTTGACGTTTCTTTATATAAATTAACAGTTTTCCATTTAGTTATTTAGTGTACAAAGATGATCAAAAGTCTTCGTTACTGAATGCCATTAAGCAGTTTTGCACTGAATGCCATTAAGCACTTATGGTGATGCTTCTCATATATTATATTCCAATGATGGATTTTAGTTTCAACTATTAAAAGTAGTAATTTTACTGTTAATGACAAAGTATGGTTTGTAAGGTGAAAAAAGTTCGTTGATTGAATTACCTGGCATTTATTGGACTAAAACCAAGTTCAAACTCTGAAAGAACTCTCAGGTAGATTAGAAGTTTATGAAACAGAAGCTGTTTCTTACAAAATTAACACAAGGTGCTTTTTCTCACCGGTTTGACATCGCTTTCTGGTGAATTTACCATAACATTAGCTATGCGTTAGTTCAAGAGAGCCACCATGGCCACCAAAGCGGCAAGATATAGTTTATTATGAGCTGCTAAGACCTAATGAAACTAACAGACACGAAGTCATCCTCTTGCATGAAGACGTTAACCCATACATTACTAGAATTATGAATGATATACTGTTGCAGCTCGAGTGGAAAGTTCCGCCATATCCAGCGCACTCACCAGTACTTGCTGAAATCAGTGCAGCATAGTTTGGCCAACATTTTTTCATTATTTATAATATTTCATTTCAGTTCAACAACTGTTTTTCATACGCTGAGGAAGTGAGAAAGTGAATCTGCTATACAAACATCGTTCTTTCGACACGGAATGACCATGATACCAGAGAGATGAAAAAAAAATCTCAATAAATGCATATTAAAAGTGAGAAAATTATCGGAATACATGCCAGCACCTAATACTATTATTCACCAGTTTCTACACAACAAGGTGTTCGTTACGACCCCAATATTGATTGAAAAATAATATTGAGCGACGAAGAGTGCTTTTGGATGAATAAAGGTAACAAACACAATTGCCGTATATGAAACGACATCAATCAGCATGAGATTCACCAAGTGACAATGTATGTGAGTACTACAGGATGATAATAACCGTTTCCTTTTGACCCAATATGGAGGTGGCCAGCATAGAATTCCAGTAGTTTGGAATGTGTGCCACATATTGGACGCCACAATGACATGAATAGTCTACCAAGACGCTGGAAATTTTCTTACAAGATTTTCTGAAGCTACAAGTCTATTCCAAAACCCGTTGAATGAGAGAGAACTTAACTTAAAGATTGCTCAAATCTCAAATGAGCTACATTTACGATTTATTAAAAATTTCATATAATATACACAAAGCTTAGTATATTCCATTCCAAATTTGATCCCTCCTTGTTGAAAACGTATGGCTAGGAGCTGGTGAGGATTTTTTCACCAGACTTATCCAGGCACCATCCTATTAACAATTGCCCTTTGTTGCTATCAATTCGGATAAACAATTCAAAACAAAAATTCATGACACCGTTATATAGAATTACCTTGAAGGATCACATGCTTTTCGAGGAAATCAACATCAATTGTAAAAAGTGTCCTGGATAATCAAGTTTGATCTACCATTAGAATTTTATCTGAAAAGTTAATTATAACATGGAGATAACGAATATGTCATATTGTTTCATAGTAATAAGATGAGACTGTAATAACAATTTTGTTTTAATACTACGTTCATAATGTCTTTGTTTTTTTTTCGCAAATTTATTAAGATAAGATAAAACAAGGTAGCAGTATATGGTATTTGAATCATGGTTTTATATCAGTTAATCTATATTATTGCAATAAAAAAATATATTTGATAAATAATGTTTAGTTTATAATTTTTCCACTCATATCTGAATATATGTGTATTTTTTTCAGTTTTTCTTGAATAAACGATTTAATTGTAATTGTGGTCTTTACTAATAGAAATCTTTACCTTTATATATATAATTCTTCTCTTTGTGGATGTAATTAAACGGTTGAACCGATTTTAATGGCCAATGTTCGGACAAGACAATCTCTGTTGGTTCTACTAGTATTACTATAATAAGGACACTATCCTAGAAAACTGTATACTTTTCTTAGTACTTTGAATAATATTACAACTGTTATAATATGAAGACTTGCGTTCAAACAAGCGAAAATAATATAATGTAGAAATGTGTGGGATAGTCGACGAATGTACAAGAGCTTAAAATTATGTCACAGAACAATTTCGAAGAATACCTAATTCAAGAAACTAATACCGACCTTTTTGTTAAACTAGTCAACTTATAATCAACAACAAATTAATAATCACAACAAGCACTTGATGAAAATTTTCAACTTTTTCGATAGCTGCTATAAGATACAAATATAGCTCTTCACTTTTTTTAATTAAAATTTGAAACATTTGATCATGCATCTAATAGATGATCTGGAGTAGTCTGCTATAAAATAACAGATACATATTAGTGGCAAGATAATACATTCCGAAAATATCAAGATAAGATTAATTGACAATCCATATTTGGATATTCAATTAGACCATTAACTATTTTATATTAGGTATATGTATATATTTTGATCGGTGATATCTATTGATAAAAATGCGAGGTATCAGTGTAAAGAACTGTTAAATTCCATTAAAACTTGATGTGCATGTGACTGCAGGTCTCTGTCAAAGCCATTTGAATAAATTGAATGATGATTTACTTCAAAAAAGACAATCTATAGCGAATAACAGACGCAAAGTCATCTTCTGGCGCGACAACAAGTTGCAATAATTTTAAACGATGAAATTTGCAGCTCGAATGCCAGATACTATCGTATCCAACATAATTACCAGACATAGAGTCTTCTGATTACCACAATTGACACAGTATGGCCACGATTAAGTTGTAGAAAATTAGAGAAATCATTTTGAACAATATATTCGTATATATTGTACCAATTTTTTTGCAACAAATGTATTTTTAAAATGAAAAAAATTATCAGAATATGTATAAGCAATTGATATATTGTGATCCATATATTAGTGCTCCTTTAAAGTTTGAATCATATTATCAGTTGTATTGTTAATATAGTCTTGAATTTTTATGTTCTAATGAATTGCAATATATAACCCATTTTGGTAAAAGAATGATCAACAAGAATAAATATTATAATTAAACAAATAAGCACAAAATCTTATTGCAAATTGGAAAACGTCCCGTATCTTTTTATATTAATAATCATCTGGTAAATATCAAAACTGCTTTTACTTGAATCAACCACTACTTCATATCGTAATAACATGTTTACTGTCGACGTGTAAAGCAGAATATAACCTTCGATGAAACTTAAATAACCATAATTACAATGTACCCAGTATCAATTTGTATTGACGTTATACGATTATAGCAAATAATTTAAATTATATCAACTGTGAATTTATCTTGAGTATGTGTCCTTGACTAAATACCACGCCTATCTCCATAGTGTTTTTTTTTATATTTTCACTTATCTATAAACAATGAACATAATGATAGTTTATGACAATGTGTGTCAAATATAGGTATAGACGACCCGATCAAATACCAATCAATCAATAAAACATGTTGATAGGATTCGTTATATCCACCCTTCTCCCAAATTCCAAAAATAGCTTGCTATTTCTGGTTATCCTTCATAGCTCGACATTCCTGAGACTTGTATTTATACCATAGTTAACAGATGATATTGAAAAAAAACTGGATTAATAATTTGCTAACAAAAATGATTCGACTGGTTTTAAATGAAAAAATAATCACTATATATAAACATAAAAAAGCAAGACCTTGAATACTGAACTAAACTAAAAGGAGTCAATATCAGAGCTTATTTGGTATACTTTACACGTTTTGGTACTAATAACATGAATTTGTAAAGAGAAGCCTACGGGATGATAATAATATAAAATAAACAAAATACATATGTAAAAGTAGTTAAGAAAATAATAATAACGTTGAATTAGGACTCGGAATGACAATGACTCAATTAAAAGTTGTTAAAGTGATGTGATGTGTGTAAAAACAATTAAAAAATCAACCATTTTAAAAATATATTCGTCAGTATAATGTATTACTCAGCTAGACCATTAGGAAGGGGTAATATATTATTTCTAACTTCCTTGTAATGTTATGTGTTGAAAACCAGTGAGAACTTATTCAGAATCATGATAAAATATCTAGTGAAATTTATTTGTTATTAACTATGTTACCATATTATTGGAAACAAATATAAATCTACCAATCTAATATCTTCTAGAATTAATTCAATGAACGTCATGCCATTTATGATTAAGCTTCGTCAAAAGTATCTGAATATACCCTTTATCTGAAGCCGTTAATATGAAATAATAATGGAAAATATAATGAACTGAGTTTCCGTTCATGAATATCTGCTAAAATAAATGAAATCTGGCCACTTTTTAAACGAATCGGTATAGGTGATGAAAAATTCAATCCCAGTACATTAAAAGAAAAAGGTCATTGGAAGCCAACCCGGATAAGCTTCACAAGTAGTTGTAGAGCTAATATTACGCCCTAGGAAGGTGATACTGAAAGAATTGTCCATCATGGGCATTTTGATGCTGGACACGCCATCAATTCAACTTTCTAACGTCAATAAATAAGCGATTGTAACAGGCGTTTATAAGAAATGGTCTAGTCCATCACGACATGCGAAAACTGGAAATTACTTAATTCTCTCCCATTATTGATAGTTTCGGTTCTGGTTCTGGTAATGCTATTTTACTACCTGGATGTGAATAACTATTCTTGAGTATTGTAGAAATACAAAGCGACGAAAACTTATTTAAGCTCAATATATCACAAAAGAAATAGTAAATAGTTAACACAATTAATTAATGTAATGGAAAATAAAGTTAAGGCAAAATAAATGATCATGTTCTCAAATATATGAGTCAAAAAAGCTTGTTAAGTTTTAAAAGAAGAGGTCAATATCGAGGCACATAATACACTCCATACATATTCAAAACAGTTCAGGTAATTGTGGAAGTGCAAATCAAGGATTGTCCCTAGAGATGATAGTTGAAAATAAAATTATATATATAGAAATAAGTTTAGAAAAAATACGAATCTATTAATGTAATATAACAGTTAAACTAAAAAAAGAAGCAAAAATAACATATTTTTTCTGCATAAAAATAGACTCTTGAATACTAAAAAAGAAGCCAATACCAAAGCTAATTAGGTATTCCACGTACGTTCAGAACTGATAAATTAAAATGTGTTAAATCATTGAAGGCGTATAGGATAACAATAGTAAAAACTACTAAAACACATTTGAAAGAAAAACAAAAGGAAACGAATGTATCAAAAAAACACTACAACACACTGAAATATATCACATAATATAAATACACAAGATGTTTATTGAGTAACAATACATTACATACTTAAAATAAGACGAGATATTGACTGTTATTCTTAAAATAAATATGGGATAACATCAAAAATACTATACAATTTTTTCATCCTCACTATTTACGACCTTTGAAGGTCAGCTATTTATGATAGATCAAGATCGTTAACGGCCAGATAAATATTAATTAAAAAAATTATCATTCGTCATCTCGTATATATAAAAACAACGACACATGACAACGCAACATGAGCTAACATAATTTTTTCTCCATCTCTAATTTTTCTCGAACAATTAGAATCGATCGTATTAAACTTTCCAACTTTTCAGTCTGATGACACCACGTTGCGTACGAACTTATTCCTCATTAACATATAAAACTCTTTTACGTGACTATCGTAACATTTAAAAGAGAATTTTAACATTACAACAACGACGGAACGGTAAATAGCAACTGGTTAAGTTAGATACATACTAGAACGCTTGCTATGGGCTTGGGAAAATTCTGCTTATTTTAAAACCTCAAGGTTGTTATTTAAAAGTAAGATTGGTAATAGGACTATACACGGAGCAGATACGAATTAAGACTTAATTGGTGTATACATATTAGGTAGGTTATTTAATTTTAAATATGTATTAGTTAAAATCACGGTAAATTGGAAAACATCATGTTAAACAAAAGTGGTTGGTCAGAAAATATTTCCATCTCAATCCATAATCGAACGCTGCCAAAACAAAGTTCTTCCACTAATTATCAATGCCTATCGTAACATTTAACCGTATCGTAACCAATATGTTACATTATACAGCTAGTACTGTACTGACTACAGACTACACTGTGATCTGAAGGGTTTCGATCTGTATGGAATGGTGTTAGTAGAGTGAGATATTTAAATATTAGAAATAGACGTCGGGATAATTTCTACTTGTTTTTACACTCAATGTTTCTTTGTCTTGTCGTTCAACAATTCAAATTAATAGTATTTGTTCTCTAAACCGATTGACACCTTCTAACTGATCTACACGATAAGCAGAACTGAAAGCGATATCCTAGACTTTGACATAAAATATGAGAGAAGGTTAACTGAATGAATATGCACCAATACAACTGCGTAGGATATCAGGAGACTTATTTGTTATATTTTGGGGAGTTTTTTACTAAGGTTTATCTGGACGGAGCCCACTGCTTAAACTGGGCTCCGAACTACGGTCCTTAGCATTAAGCTTACCGACTGGTCAGTGACCAACTTAGGGATCATCCCTGAAGACATCCGGCCTTACCCGGCCTGGTTACTGGTGTGACTGAGGTCATTTTCCTTGTGGGATTTTGCACACTTGTTTTTTAGATAATAACAAATATTAATTTACGCCCATGCCCCAGCGGGATTTGAAACTAATGTAACAATATGAAGACCGTCCAGTCGAAGTTAGCGAAATCAGAATATTTAAACAAACCAAACCACATAAATCTGTTTAAAATGTATGCTTTCTCTACCTAACTTTAACTTAAGTTCGTTTAATTAATCTTAATTGAAGCAATAAATATTTCCTCATTATTATACATTACTAAATATTACTTAAGTCACAACTATCAGGCCCAAAAATTTATTTTTTTAAAGGGTTTACAGTGGATAGTACATTTGTAACCAACTTGATTGAATTGATTGAAGCCTCATTGAAAATCTTCACTTTTCAGTTTGTGTCATCTCGTTGAAATATGAACAAAACATGTTTTCACTGCGTTAAACATGTCTGAATTTGTTTGAGTAAATTCCAATATGTGAACACTAGTTTCGATGCTTTAAAAGTAGTGATTTTGACATCGAAGATAAACCGGTCTGGATAGGCAAAAAAACCGAAGACAAAGATTTGAAGGTACTACTTCCGATTACCAGTCGTGACCTATCTGAGTGGCGTTTCAGTTCGTATGAAGGTACTTAAAAGTGGGTCGACTCGTAGATCGCCTAAAAACATATATCGTTCCCTCGAGATGGTATCCGAAAATTTCCTGAAGGATGGAAAAAATTAGTGGCTATGGAAAATACTTTAGATAAGCAAGAAGAAAGAAATTTAAAAAATCCAAAAATTATAGGGTAAAAGTAGTAATAGATTTAAAATTATAATTGAGGTTGTATACGGTAGGGCAAAAGTCACGCTACCATTTTGATATGAAACCAACCTGGGGCAAAAGTTCCGCTACCATTTTGATTGCGCGCCATCTTGTTTATGTGACGTTTAGCTCAGTTTCGCTTTAACCATTGTATTGTGTAGATGTCCAAATGTTATTATGGATCAATACACGCCACAAGAACGAGCAGAAGAAGTGACAATATTCATTGAATATAATCCTTCCATTATTGTAAATTGGCGGAAATTTCGTCAGTGGTAGCGGACTTTTGCCCTATACAGCTATACAAAGCCCTTAAGCTATACCTGGCCCTACAAAGCCTATCTTATAAGAAATAAAATCATAAACTGAACGTCATTTCAATTCATTGCAGTAGTAGGCACAAAGAGTGATGGTCGGTGAACTTTAAAATATTCGTTTGTAAATTTTTATCTCATGTGAAACAAGAATTCAAATTCTGTAAAAAATGGGATACCTTTCTGGTTTCTTTTTTAATGGAGAAATAATTCTAACAGGCAAAAAAACAGACCTTAAGAATTTTGTTTAAAAAATTACCTGGAGAGATTCCTAAGGCTGAGCACGTTTCTCCAACATCTTTTCTCATCTGTTCAATAGCCATATTGAGTACGGGTTCGATGCTTTCTCTCGATATTTGCTCGTCACAGCCCATCATCAAGTCATTACCATCATTGCTGCCGGCTTCCTCCATCTTGACATCTCCATTAATGAACGGAAAATCGATGGGATGGATATTGTACTTCTTTTGGAATGTGGTATCTTTCAGTACTTGACGTAACAGCTGGTGGTCTTTGGGTGTGTCCGGAACCGTTTGAAGTAGACTATCCTGCTGTTTGGGTTGCAAGAGACTACGTAATGTATCGGCACCGTGAAATTCGCCGAGTAGCTCGCTGAAATCGACAGTACTCTCTTGTTTGATGGGTTTATGTGGATCGAAGATGTTCAGCAGGTCATTGCGTTGTGATACTTGCTCTGGTGATGATCCCGATGAGTAATTTGACGTAGCAGGTGAAACGGGAGACGAATTAAGGTTACTGGTGAGGAAATTCTCTTCTTTGATAGTGAACGGTGTGAAGTTAGGTAGCGGGGAAGTAGAGTTCGAGAAACTATCCTCTTTCTTTATGTATCCACTCTGGAGGTATTCCTCACAGGGAGATTTGGAGTAGGCAGATGACGGACTGGGGGTGTATAACGAGTATTCGGGGGAACTGGGATAGAACGAGTTATCTCTGTAACTGGAGTAGTGATCATTGGGTGATAACAATCCCTGGGAGCTAGGTGAATACGGCGATAGCGAGCCCGCGTTCGATTGGTGACCGAGCGAGCTGGGCTGGGGCACCTCCAGGTGGATCGGTGATTGTGGCGATAAGTACTTCTTGTTGTCGCCGAGAAGTTTCTGGAAGTCGGGCTGGAAGTCTGGGACGAAGTCGTTGTCAGAAGTCAGCGATTGACTTTCCGGCGAGCTGGGATAGTAGGTAGTAAGAATTTTCGGTTGTTGCACAGTCGTCGGTTTCTCAGTGTTGAACTGATAGAAACCGGAAGGAGACGATAGGGGTTGATCACCTCCTGGTAGGAGAGAAAGATCGAAGTTTTCTGCAAAGTTGCTGTAGTCACACGGCGGGGTAAATCCTGCCGATGGTACAGTTTGGGGCATCTGAAACAAAAAACAATACATCAACATATATCCCACTATTTTATTGTTGTACTAAATTTTAGGCTCTTCAACATATTCTGTACCATGTATCATTATTTTCATTTAAAAAAGATAAACATTGGTACAAAATATATGTTAATTAAATTATTTTACATATTTTTCTAAAACTTTTTCCTATCTTTCGTATCCGTATCGCTATGTTTGGTAAGTGCGCTGGGGGTATCTTTCCATTCAAACTACAACGGTGCACCCTTCACATCTCCTGCCACTCGCTATAGTTACCTCTTTTTTTGCTATAATACGTCGTTCAATTTGTTCAATTGGCGTCGGGAGATATTTGCCGTAACAGTATCATTCACTTTTGGTTATTAGTAATACACCATTGATTGGAAAGGCTACTGGAAACTGTTCCTTCCCAAGCAATGAAACTGGTACTTGTAAAAGGTTCGCAAGGTAATTTTCAATCAATTTGCATGGTAGCTATTTTTCTGCCTTTTAGATCTTTCTCATCGGATATGAATTCATGGAAACACTTGTTTCATCAATAGCTTGTAAGTCCTTATCTTCTACCTTTTTGGTCTTCTAGACCGCTGTTTGTCATTGACCGACAAAACCACCGAAACCGACAATTGGTATATGACGAAGCAGCATCACCATAAGTTTCTAAAAGTTTTCTAGCTGGACTTGGACCGCAGATTTTCTCAAATCAAACAACAAAAGCAATAAAAATTAAAAAAACACTCTTTATTCTTCCATGATTACAGACGCTAATTTAACACTAAATGGATATTAATTCAGTCATTTTATGTAGAGAAATATTCGAATTTTCACTTATATTGTGAAACCAGTTTATTTTATCACCAACTATCCAAAAACAGTTGTATCAAGAACAAGAACATCCAGCTTATTTGATATATTTAGCTCACGCGTGAAATATTTCTTATGTAGAAAATTAATTTTTTGAGTCGTTTTGGAGTATTTTACTGGGCTAACGGAAAATAACTGCAGTGATTTTACTGTAAAGAATCGCTGAAATAAGTGTAGTGACACGGAAACCATTTTTGCCACTATTATCGTTATTTTCATTTTCCTTTTTATATTACTTATTGCACAAATGTGGTGAAAAGTGAGATTAAAAGGTATTATTGGAAACTTATGGTGAATAAGGATAAATGTAGTTTTGAATTTAGTTTATTGAAATGATTTAAAAGCTTTGGTTTTGATACAATTAAAAATATAGAAGCGAAGAAGCAAAAAAGGTCATGAAAAAAGTTCACGAAAGATCGTTAAAAAAGTGTATGTGCGAAGAAGAAATTTTGCAAAATCATATTGCAATAACTGCAACAAAAGTTCTTTCGAAAAAAGTCATAATAAAAATTGGTCTGATAATTTTAAATAACTAGTTTTAAATTGATAAGTCATATCTATTTATTTAAAACTTTAAAGGTAATAGGTTTTTTGTACAAAAATAGGGTTTTAATAACAGTTCTGTTCATTTAAGGGGTATTTTACTCTAGAAAATTGAAAAAATCCTTTTTTTCATATGTTTGAAGCTTAACCCTCAAGGTTATGGCTTTAAAGGATTTTTCGAAATTTGAGTTACTTTAGGAGATATAGCTATTTTAGCGACGCATCATCTTGAAACGTAACTTTAAACTTATTTTTCTCGAAAATACATTTTTCGGGAGGTTGATAATGATATATAGAGATCGACTGAATCGATTTATTTGAAATCTGGTGCGAGTATTCCCTACACATACTTCTATCATTATCAAAGTTATTTCAAATGTATTATTTTATAACAAAATTAGGATTTTTAATATTTTAATTTAACGAAAATAGAATAATGTATTCTTGCCTTCTTATTGAATATCTTCTTTAGATCAACATCAAATTTCAAATAAATCGGATCTGTAGAATTCGAGACATCATGTCAACCGTCTTGTACAAAGAAGTTTGGAGAAAAATGCGTTTAAAATTTGATTTCGCAAAGCTGCGGTACTAAAACAGTTGTATCTCAGAAAATAATATAAATTTTGAAAAATCCCCTTAAGGGAACATTTTTAAAGGTTTATGTTTTAAGGATATAAAAAATCCAATCTTTTCAAACTTCTAAATTAGAATAGGCCCTTAATATACATTCCAAATTAATAACACTGGTATTCCTTATTATTATATGTTTATATTATCAATGTTTTAATAATTACTGTTACATTTTACTATTGAAAGTACTGAACAGGATTTCGACCTAGTCTTGAATCAGGGAAGTAACTAAAATGAAAATTAATTCATATTACACCAAAAAAAACCCGATGAGTCATAACACATCGCGATAAAATAACTGCTTGCATTTGTCAATATCACGAATAATTTTATCCCCCAAAATCATTCAGATATGAGATTTATGATCTCACTTCAAAAATTATTAGATGCCGGTGGTAGGTTTCTGTGTGTGAGTCGATTTTATCAAGGCACATGTTGGATTATCCAAACAATTCGAGTCGTATGCGAATTTTAATTTTAGAATGTAATATGTTCGCGTATTTCCAAGTAAAATAAATAATTTTTAGCACAGATTATACAAAGCATATGCCGAAAATACGCGTCATAGTTTTTTTCATTCGCAAACTATTATCATACCATCAAGTGGTGATTAAATGGTATATACCGAGGTTGTTTAACTCGCCAATATACATAATGTAAATTGTCCACTAATTTATTGTATTAAATCCGATTGAAATTGAATTAAGTTTTTTTTTAATTGAAAATTAGAGAGATACAAAGACAGCTTTATATCTTTGTCAAAATATTCTGTTAAAATATTTCAATATATCTGTGGATGTTCTTAGAATTTATTTTCTAAATTACACTGCAGCAAATTAAATAATTTTTTTTGGTACTAGTTTCAGTACGAATGTTTCTTAGTAATATAGAATAATATTCACGGCGTTATAACTGCGGCATAATTTTCTGTCAAATTATTTGAAACAACGTGTAAATTGGCGATTTAGTCAAGATCGTGTTATCTCTTTATTTATATACATATAGTAGATTCATTTTACGTCCCACATTCTTCTAAGAAAAATTTCAAATGCTCTCAATTCTCATAATCTTAATCAGTATTATCACAAGTTGAAGGTCATCTTATATTAATGTTGATTTTATATAGATCTAGTTTTATATATTTTAACGTAACATGAATAAATTCAAATATTTGTCGAATTATGAGCCAACAAAAAACTATTTTCAACAAGTTTTCGCAAGGATTGTTTGGCATAATTCCGAGAGTGTCTATTTCTCAATCAATAGGCTGTTTTTGCCGCTGACTTCTAATATTCTTTATTAAATCTCACCACTTCTGGCTCCAGTTGATGCAAGTATCTTATTTTTCAGATCACTTTCTAGATATTTTTGTATCTGATATCTTCAAATTTGTCCAAGCCATTGCAATATATGACTTTGGAGTTTCCACTGTTCAATTTTAAACAAATTTCTAATACAGCATCAGAAATAAACATGTAGAACTCATCTTGAGCATAGCGATCATGGTCAGACCGTAACGGTTTGCAAGTTTCAGATTCATACAGGAGGATAGGCAATATAAGCATTGTAAACAGGATTTTAATCTTGATTTGGTTGACTATAGTACTCGGAGGAGTACTGTAGTTAACCAACAAAAAGTAGAAGAAGATAAAATGAATACTCAAATCATCACATATATTAAAAGTTTGTATCAACAATTAGAAGAAAAACACACGTTCTGCCATTCATAAATTATGTTGAGAATAGAGCACTGTTACTTAGAGCCCAAATGGAAATGATCGGTGAAAATTCTTTAACAGCACCACATCTTTCTATTTTTAGAGAGATAACGAAAAGTAATTTGAATCTTAAAATGTTTCAAATATATTCAATGTTTACTAATTTAATCCTCATTAATTATTCCCTAATAAATTAATTCCACTAATACCATACACATAACTTATTTAGATCCCTATATATTCTATATATATTTTAATTTAAATATATATTTTTATTTATTTATAATAACATCTGTTTTTAGATTGTGAAGAAACATATTAATTCCTTTAAAAAAAACAAAATAATTAACTTAACGAGAATAACTTTGAGAACTAGAAAATGTTCATAATATGTGTGTAAGTAGTGCACAAGATGTAGAAGAAAGCATTCGTTAATACACGCATATAGATCTAATACATATTCAGAGATAAAGTAGTGTATTTATGTGTTATTCATTTTATACCACTGTTGTTTTTCGATGCTAATTACCCTAATTATGGTTCCATACAATTTTTTTTATAAACCAATATAAAATAATTACTTTCCGAGTTTCTATTTCAATTACCGTATAGTTTAAACTGAAATTCAACGTGTTAATATGTTCTTATTATATTTGTTAATTTTCTTCATTGAGATCGAAAGAAAAAGGGAATAATGGTTGATTAATTTTAATTCCCCTTATATTTTCGTAAGAAAACAACATTGAAACAAGTTGTTTTTATCCTTTTAATGTCCGTTAAAATTATATAAAATTGATAGTAGATTAACAACCTAACCTAAAAATTAAACCTGTTTTACAGCTTTATATTTGTCTGAAAAATGTACTTAAACTGTATGTACTTAAACACGCGTGTTAATTAGTGATGTAATCAAGTTTGCTTTTTTATTTAAATACACTCTGAGTACATTTCTTACGTTCGACATTCTTCTAAGAAAAACTTCAAGTACTCTCTTAATCAGTATTTTAAAATAAATGTCCTCTTAATATATTATGTTGTTATTAATAAACTGTCATGTATTAATGTTGATATAAGAGACACTTACTAGATTATCTTCAATAACTTGTATAGTTTTAAGCTAAAAATTAAACAAATTAAAATAAATATAATAAATAATCTTGTCTTGAACATCAATATAACCTATGGTTTAAATAGCCACTAGGATTGTAGGCCTGTTTTACATATTGAAAAATATGTCATCAATTCCTCCTAATGTATAATGTAAATTGACAAATTAGATCAAGATTTGGCATGCCATTAATATATATCAGATAGGTATATTACACTCTTCTAAGAGACTTAAACCTATTAAAATAAATTTAAAGCCAAATTAAATAAGAAACAAAATTAATAAAACTATTACCTATAAAAATAGTTCACTTAGAATAACAACATAACCTATGATTTAAAAAACTGGTTACCGTTTTAATTCAAAATCT
Source organism: Rhynchophorus ferrugineus (assembly GCF_030347505.1). NCBI lineage: Eukaryota > Metazoa > Arthropoda > Insecta > Coleoptera > Curculionidae > Rhynchophorus > Rhynchophorus ferrugineus. Next base: position 17,884,720 of record NW_027472590.1, read on the forward strand.
TAAAAGGATTGTCGGCATGTTTTAGATATTTAAGAATATGTCGTCAATTTATTCCTGCTAATGTATTATGTAAATTGACAAATTAGATCAGGATTTGAGATACCATTAAAATTTCAGCTATATATTCTACATTCTTCTAAGAAACAATCCAAATAAATTATTAATTACTTCGACGTTATCAAAATATTAAGAAAAAAAAGCACTCCTTAATAACAAGTAGTTCATTTAATGAATCAATCAGGCAAGTTTTTGTTATTCTAACCTAAAAATAGATCTAACATACAGTCTGTTTTGTTTCTCAGTACCTGATTATTGTTATGTAATAAGATTCGAAATATTAAAATGAAATTGTCATTTATGAATAACACAACATAACCTAAAAATAATTATTTAATATATTACTTGGTGTGACAGTTTTATTTCTTATAAATCATTGTCTTTTGGTTGGTGTCATATATTAATTGACAAAATATCAGTTTATTTAATATATATAGACATATTTCTACGAAAACCATTCGAGGTGATCAGCATATATTATAGAAACATACGTTCTAATTATTGACAAGTGGTTGTTTTAAAATAAACCTAATCGATCAAAACCGCCAAACGATCGCGATATTCTAACCTAAAAATAGAACGTACCTTTTAAGTTTGCCATTTTTTTCGATCGTATAGGACAGAGCCGCGTATTACTTGGAGCCGAGCACCCTCTTCACATAAAAAATGCCGAATTTAGAATCACCACAAACTGAAACTGTTCACTCAATTTCTTAAATAAAAATGTCTTACGCACCGTATCATTATGCACACACTGTACAAAAAAATACTTCGTAATAGGTCGCTGTCTTTGTTTAACGTTACGGATTTTCCATTCCTCTCTCTTTCTCTGTCTCACGTTCTTTACTAGACTTTGGTATTTTGGTTCACCTTGATAAACTGACTAATATTAAAATTTTTAATCCGTAAAAATACAGGAAGGTGCTTAGATCCGTTTTCAGACGTAAATGTTTTTTGCGACAACGGAATTTTTGTTTCAAAGTTTCGGGATATGGCCGAAAATTTTCGCACTATAGTGTTAAACTTGTTCGAACCGAAGATCGAGCATTATTTCTCGACCACTGTATACTCAACGATAATTCACGAGATCAATGTGTAGCTGTGTCTTTGTCTGAGATATTTTTAATGGATTTTTTTATGTAGGAAATCTGATTGTTAACACTCATATTACGTCAGACTTTCGTAATACGTACAGCACTGTTTTTTGTGTACATATTTCTTATTAATACGGGTGTGTATATTTCCATAATGACGTACCGAATGCAATATTCCCATCTGATGGGGATTTTAGAGGACGCACGCTCGATGCCATTCAAATTTGCTAAATCTGTTAAAATACGATAATAGTTTTTTTTTGTAAACTGATGACATTTAGAATATATATCTCTGCACTTGATAGCCATTAAGGAATTCCCTAAAAAACGATGACTATTTTTTCTAATTTTAAACAATATATAAGTCAAGCACAGAATAGAAATGTTAGTTCTGAATTGCTCTACAAAATAATTGCAATATAATAGATCAAGATTTATTTATTGAATTGAATCAGAATGGCTACATAGTAACAAGTTATTCCATCTGGTATGTATACGTTTTATTGTAACTAGGTTAATAAAAACTTTTTCGGATATAGTAGTTTTTTAATTATAATTTTTTTTACATCGGGTACTTACATCTATTTTGTTCGACGACATTTCTTGGGAAAAATGCTAAAAGTATAAACGTAAACAAGTGTTAATCAACCTAATTATTAAATTTGATGGTTTGGTTTGGTTTTCCGTTTCGCGTTCCGAGTTTTACATTCTATACAGATGCTAATCATGCAACGCTAAAAAATTTCAAAAAAATCTGCTGATGAAATCACACTCTTCCAGAAACCTGTGGTGATGCTGCTCCCTCATGTTATAACTGTATGGATTTTATTTTAACGGCTTAAAAGTGGTGGTACAAAGGTTCACAAGCAAAATAACCAATGAATTGGAAAACTTTTCGGACGAGAACCCACCTAAAACTGACCAAACATTTCAGGCATAGGAAGAGTAGATCTTCTACAATAGACCTATGTACAAATAATCATGGTTTACTCCAGGATAGTCATCCACTTCGATAAATAATATGTGGCTAAAAATTCTTGGTGTGGGTATGATGGGATCAGAAGATGTAGTGTATTAAGAGCAGCTAAAACTTAATGAAACTGTTACTGCAGATAAAGATCGCAGAGCAATAGCGAGTAACGTGCGCAAAGTCACCCTGTTGCATGGTAACGCTCGCCCACACGTGGCAAAAGTTGTAAAGAACGTACCGTTGTAGTCTGAAGGGGATATTCTGCGGCACCCAGCAAACTTACCAAACATAGCATCTTTTGATTACCACTTATTGTGGCTTGTGTGGCACATGGTTTCGAAATGGCAGTATCGGTTTTTCGAAACAAATATTTTGATTACTATATATTACACCATTTTTCTCAATAAAACCCCGTTAAAAGTGAAAGAATGAATTATATTAAAACAGAAATGATCCTAAGTTATTTAAAGCAGTTAAACATTTAAATATAACATTCCCTAACGCTAATACACTAGCTCTTATGAGTAAAGAATCTAAAAGGTTTGATAGTAGTATATTGACAGTAGTTAGTCAATAGAAGCTAAATCCAACAAAGAAGGCGGCACAATTTATTGAGTGACTTATTAACAGATAAGTTATCCGTTTTATACAACTTATCAGGAATACATGCTGGACACCACATTATAGTCAATCACCAAGGAAGAGATTGTTGGATTTGAAAGGTATTGTTTTGTGAGTTAGCATGGTAGAAGAACTTTAAACATCAATTGGGAAACACTTGGAATAATGTATTGTATAAAAAATGTGCAAAATATATTTTTAAATATCCCCTTGAAAAAATTAAATCCCGGAATATAAAAAATAACTGGAAAAATAATCGTCTTGCTCATAATAATTATAATATTTCAACAATATAAATTTAAAAACCTAGCTGTTTGTGTCAGTGTATATTTTAAAAAATTTTAGACTGAATAAGCGTCATTTCCCGGAAATTGTTTAAATTTTAAGAAATATGTATTTGGAGAAGTATAGAATTAAGCTATCTTATGTGGGAGAAGTTACGGTGAGTAGGCTCAAAAACATTTAAGAACAGTAAATTTAACGTCAAAAAAGTTCAAACCTAACCAAACCACCATGGGAGATCGTCACAGTAAGTAATTTTTTTTAAACTTAAGCATTGCAATAAACATTTTTCTTGGCAAAAAATAGGTAAATTAAACTTTTAACTTAGCAAATTTTGGTCATATCTTAATAAATATGTGCAACAGTACAGAGAAAGATTTAAACAGGTGTCTCCATCCTAACTACAATATCCTCCAAACACTGTTCCTTCTAATTTTATCCCATATTATCCTATATCCCATACAATGGATCAAATCTGTACAACCTCAATAAATAAAGCATTGTTACTACGAAACTTGATGTCTGATTCTCAATCACAATTATCAAACAAAGCAATGTCTCAATATAAATTAAATTTACCTATGGTAGAGACAACGAAATTAAATATTTTTGTACACAAAACTCATTAAAAATAAAATAATCTAACAATTAAAAGTCACATTTGGTTCACAAAATTCTATTAGGTTGCAATATTGTATTCAGTATTTCAATTAATCTATTACAAATGGATTCCGAATGAAGAAAGAAATGAAGAACAATTTGATCATTCATTATGTCAAAACTATACTCAATAGATAATAGTTTATAACATATACAACCTGGCCAACATATCGAAAAACAGACGAAAACAACTGTTGAGATACAAGAATTTTTATAGTGTTATTTTTTCTGTACGAATATAAATATATACGAAAAGAAAAAAGAACGTCTGGGTATAACAAACTATTATATACCCAGTCATTCAAGTTACGTGGCAAAAGATGAGATTAAGACTTGTTTGATAATTTCTTTTCTTTTATCATAAGCTCTAGTCACAGCGACAAATTCGCTATAATGTATTAAATTATTTTATTAGATGATAATATAACCGGCTTATCTCAGCCATATCGTCCTATATTGTAATTACGTAATTTTTTCATGAAATTTTCATCAAAAACATTACACAAAATTGTAGTTATTACGTATATAATTATTCATTTGTAATGAAGGCGAATTTTAAAATTAGACAGGCGTTGAACTGTTTGAAGGACGTTCTTTTAAGGAATGTTTGTTAATGGATGAAAGGTTTGACGAATACGGCCAATTTATTCAACAATGTCAGAGTCGGTGTACTAAAAATGGATTTATCAATTTCCGACAACAATACAGCTACTATCTTTAAACAAATGGATAACATGGGATTTTCTTTGAAATGGTTTTTGATGTCATTATTGTACTAGATCAAAAATTGTTTCTTATTATTTTATTGTTTGTTAACATATTTAAATATTATTATATTTTTATACAATTCTTGTGAAGAAATAAGTTTATTTGTTATGTTTTATTTCGTCGTCATCATATTTTATAATATCATATATTCTGTACGTATAATTTATCCGAATATATAGAACATTTATCAAAATATCTTCTTGCAAGTGGCAACTCAAGCTTTGTAGGTAGGAAAAAAAAGCACACAGAGGTACATCAAATGAATATGACGCTTTATCGAGAATATTCATTGATTATCTCGCCAACATTTGATTATCCTGGTTTTAATATGTCAGTTGTAATACTTTGAATGAATCTAAAAGCTTCTTAAACACATCTTGATCCAGCTCTCTAAATCTTGGGTCATCAACTTGCATTTTTTGTTCTTTTTTAAAAGTTTATGGTTTAATATATGTGCTATAAGTGTATACGCAAAGAGTATAATGAGAAAAATTATAAATAATAAAGATGACTCGCGGTGATATAAATTTCCAAAAACTGCACGGGCATTTTAAATTGTTGATTTCCGATAATTAACTTAATTAATGCTTGATAAGATACTGAGTATAAAAATAGTACCACTGGAGATTTTTAGATTTTTACAGGTTGACGCAAAAATTCAATATCATGTTATCGCTGTAATATGTTTACTTATTGATATAAATGCTTCCGAAATTATTTTTTTTGTTATTCTTTGCTAGCTTGGCAAGCAATAATAAACAATTTATTACTTGTATTTTTTATACATAGCATAGCATACATTTTTGTAACATTCTGTTATATTTACTGATTCAGTTTTTGTTCCTCATGATCATAGTTTACACTGATGGAGTGGCTTGAGAATTAATAAAGAATTTGGCAACAAAATATTGACAACTGAGAAATCATCTGCAGGAGTTTAAGTACTTAATCGGACTGTTGACATCTATAAAATGGTGCTTGTGGAAGAGAGAGTTTCTTCATGGTTCTGAAGCTTAGACACAGTCTAAAATGACATATTCCTATCCGAGATTTTATTAGAAATAGAGTAATTCAATTAAGATGTATAAATCACCACAAAGATGAGGAACAAATCCATAGACACAAACTGCAAGAGTTTGAATGTTTGAATGCAATGTTTGGGGTTCAATAAATTCATTCGTTACAGATTTCTTGTACAGTGATTACGTGACATCAATATAAATGGTAGTGGAGGCCAATTTTGGGAGTTCTGTTTACTGTAATTCACATACTTAACAAAAATTTCGTTTGAAGTTTCAAATATATACCATACATTTTGCAGAAAAATTGAGCCATATACCTGAATAGAGAATAGTGAATATTATATTTTACAAATGAAAAAATAGAATCCTAAAAATCCTCAGACCAGAAAACAGAATAATTTTTATTAAAAATCGAAAGGAAAGCTTACAAGTTTTAAATCGCTGTGGGCTATAGTATCAGTTCATCTCTTTTAAGCACTACATTTTATGTAGGAATTAAATAGATGTAGATGTGGAAAATCGAGAAGATTAAACTAGCTTCATGATTGAATAAGAAATATACGAATAAAATATATCAATAAAAAGTGTTGAGTTGTAGCTGTTGAGCCGTGGCGTCTAGTTTATTACCTGTACCATTGCGTTAGACTCAGCCCGGAAATTGTGATTGATGTGAATGCGTAATGTTGAAAATTGGGTGCCAGAAGTAAAAAGATTGCAATTTGTAAAAGTTTCTCATAGTCTGATGAAGAATCATTCTGTTTAGACAATTAATAAAAAAAATCCATCCAGAAGAAAGAAATTAAGCGCTGATTTTTGTCTAGATTTTGTCGAATTTTATTCAGACAGTCCTCCAAGAGAAAAGTAAGTGCAGTGCGCCAGATGCAGTCAATGGGTTCACGTTATATTAATTTGTGTGAATGGTGATTATGTTTTTGCATGAACTTTGAGAGTGACCTTTTTTTCAATTAGCAGTTTAAGTTTTATTTTAATTTCTATGAAGTGTCTCATATTATATGACGTTCCCATATTTCCGATGTGTAAATGTTGGTATTAATCGATTGGCTCAAGTGATCTCTGTGGGTATTTCAATGGTGGTCAGATCCTGTCTGTGGGGTCTAACGAGCCACATACCTTTTTTCATTGTAAAGTACATTTAGTATAGTAAACGACGGATTTGATAAAATATTTTGATCTTAATATAATTCACTTTGATTCGATCCTATGCTGATTTGAACAAAAACCTGATCAAGTGACCCCGCCCTGCCCTATTTGAAACATTAACATATTTTATTTTGATATATTTTAAAGCCTCCTTTCTACCAATGAGGATTTAACTAGACTGGACCTACAGTTTAACGTAGGCTCCGAACCATGGTCCTCATTATTAATACCTATCATATTAAAATATATTTTTTTGGCCAAATTGGTTTTTTTATTCAGCATAATTCCCTTCAAAGGTGATACACTGATTATAGTGACGCTCCAACTTTTCGATACCATTTTTGTAGAACGATTTGTCCTTTGCTTCAAAATAGGCCTCAGTTTCGATGATCACCTCTTCATTCGACAAAAATATATTCCCAGCAAGCATTCTTTTGAGATCTGAGAACAGGAAATAGTCGCTGGGAGCCAGATCTGGAGAATAATTTGGATGAGGAAGCAATTCGAAGCCCAATTCATAGATTTTTAACACGGTGCATTGTCTTGGTGAAGCAGCACTTTCTTTTTATCCAAATGCTGTCGTTTTTCGGCGAATTCGTCCTTCAAACGGTCCAATTACACTATGTAATAGTCGGTGTTGATGGTCCTTCCTTTTTCAAGGCAGCCAATGGAAATTATTCCATGCGTATCCCAAAGTACAGACGCCATAACCATGTCAGCCGACTGTTGCGTTTTCCCACGCTTTGGAGCGGGTTCATCGTATATTCGTTCACTCGGATGACTGTCGATTGGACTTCGGAGTGAAATGTTGGAGCCATGTTTCATACGTTGTCACATATCGACGCAAATATTCGGGTTTATTACGCTTGATCATCTTCAAACACTGCTCCGAATCATTAACTCGTCGTTGTTTTTGGTCAAAAGTGAGCTCGCGCGGTAGCCACTTTGCACAGAATTTTCTCATACCCAAATATTCGTGAATGATATGATGTTGATGTATGACACATTCAGTTGATATTTTTAGAGTGTCTGCTATTTAATTTAATTTCAATTTACGGCCATTGAAAATCATGTTGTGGATTTTTTTTATGTTTTGGTCGGTAACAACCTCTTTTGGACGTCCACTGCGTTCACCGTCTTCGGTGCCCATTTAGAAGTGGTGAACTTAGCATACCAATCCTTGATGGTTGACTTTCCTGGGGCAGTGTCTGGAAACTCGACATCAAGCCAAGTTTTTGATTCAACTGTATTTTTTTCCTTCAAAAAGCAATATTTTATCAAGACGCGAAATTCCTTTTTAACCATTTTTATACAATAACAAAAGTTGCTTAACTGAAAATGCTATAATTCACAAACTAACGATCCGGTAGCTGTCAAATTTATACACGCATCTTTTAAGGGTTAGGGCTAACTAAAAAACATATGGATTTAATTTTACTGGCGCCACCTATGTGTCAGGCCGGGCACATTTCAATTGACCTGTTAACATGCAATAATTTATATTCGCGCTAGTGGTAATTGGTGGTAATAAATAAATATATATATATATATATATATATATATATATATATATATATATATATATATATATATATATTATAAGATTTCGTTTAGATTATAATTGAAAATAATTTGGCAATATTCTTTGCGCCTTTGTCGATCCAGGAAGCTGCCACTTCTTTCTCCCGAATTAAAATATTTTAACAAAAATAAATATGTCTTCATTCCTAGACAAATTAACACTTATATATTCCAACATATATAATATACTTTTTAGATTATATTAAAATTATATTCAAAAGCTTTTAAAAAATAATAGATATTGTAAGTAACAACTACACAAACAAACAAGAATGTTACCTGAAACATTAATATGTTCATCGTGTGCCAAATAGAACATGCACCAGACTGTTCTAGAAACGTATCCAGATTGGCATAGAATGTTTGCACCAAAAAAACGAAATCAGAACTGATAACAAACTCGATCGAATCTTATTTATATTAAGCCAACAGTGTTTTATCAAAACTTAAGTCATCCCGAGATAAGTGTGATAAATGGCTGCTATATTTTATAACAAACACGTATATATTTTTCGCGGACAAGCTACAATCTAACTATTATTACAAGGATTAGCATAGTCACATCTTATTTAAATATAAGACGTTCGAATTTACATTGCGGACAGATGTCGATGCAAAAAAATGTTTGGGTTTTTTTGGAAATTCAGTTCCTAACCATTTACATAACATTCAACCGTTGTCATGCAGTTTTAGCTGTAACGCTATCAAAGGGAGATTGAAGGTTATAAATTACTAAATATGGAATATTTAATTAACTATTATAATTTTATTAAATATATTAATATTAACTTAGGAAACATAAATCTTTTGAAATACAACTCCAGTGTTTGGATTACTCGCAAAGTCATCGAATTGGAAACACTAATACCTGCAAAATTACCGTGCAAATTTAATTAAAAGCAAACTGCTGAATGAAGGTGCAGTGGATACTTTCAAATAAATTTTTCTCGATATAGCGGTAATCGAAAAGCGATACCAAAGATTTTGGAACAAAAGCATGATGACCGATTATTATTAGACCGTACGGTGTGAATTAGATCCCAAGTAGTACAATATACTCAGTTCAACTTCTATTAATTTCTACTTTATATTTTTAACTCAATAAATAATCGTTAATGGCAAAAAAGTAAAATAATTAATTTATTGAATATTTGGGGCTGCTGATTTGCATTCAGTCCCCAATTTATCTCACCACTATTCAGGTCCAAAATCGTGTATACCCGTGAAATTATACTAAAAGACTATTTTTACAACTGTAAATCCGTTTTAGTTTTTATTTCTGGTTGTAGTTTACGGAAACTAACGAGAAGACGCTTAGTAGTTTCCAAAATAATGTGTGAAATAATATACCAAAAAGAAACTACTAACACTTTTAAACGTCAATCACGGTGTAATAAACAAAACATTCGTAGCTCTAGAGTTACCTAATTTTGAATGTAACACTGTCCGGTGAAGGTAGTAGGATATATAATTCTAAGAATTCATAAAACCTACTCTGTAATACTGTTACAGATGATTGTTTTGGATCAAGCATAAAAACAAAGAACATAGCAAACTATTTTTCATAGCATAATGCTAAAAAAGAAAAATTAAAAAAGGTACATCGGAACTTCTGAATCTATTCTTCTCTCACACTAATGATATAAATTGAGGCTGATTAATAAATGACTGATTTAGGAGTCGTTTATCTATAACATACATTTCTTGTAGCAAAGAGTATACCGTAAAACGCTTCACACTCTTATTGGTTTACTGATTGCTCCAGTATGCTTCAGCATCAGACTATTTAATAATTTACTATGTATACAAAATTATATAACTCATAATACTCAAGAAATCAGAAAAAAATAATGGAATAATTTTCTAACTGTATAACAAGTCAATTGAAAAGTCCCCGGCCTGATGCATAGATGGCGCTATTAGAATAAAATCAATACGTTTTTTAGTTAGCCCTAACCCTGATAGATGCGTGTATTAATTTGACAGCTGTCGGATCATTAGTTTGTGAATTATACCATTTTGAGTGAAGCAACTTTCCATATTGTGGAAAAATGGATAAAAAGGAATTTCGCGCGTTGATAAAATATTGCTTTTTGAAGAGGAAAAATACAGTTGAATCAAAAATTTTGCTTGATGCCGAGTTTCCGGATACAGCCCCAGGAAAGTCAACCATCAAGAATTGGTATGCTAAGTTTAGATGGGTGAAATGAGCACCGAAGACGGTGAACGCAGTGGATGCCCAAAAGAGGTTGTTACAGACGAAAACATTAAAAAATTACACAAAATGATTTTGAATGACAATAAATGGAAACTGAATGAAATAGCAGACACTCTAAAGATAGCAACTGAATGTGTACATCATAAGATTCACAATTAATTGGGTGCAAGGAAAATCTGGGTAATGTGGGTCGCCAAAAACCACGACGAGTTGATGAATCGGAGCAGTGTTTGAAGATGATCAAGCGTAATAAACCCGAGTTTTTGTGTCGATATGTGACAATGGATGAAACATGGCTCCATCATTTCACTCCGAAGTCCAATCGATAGTCATCCGAGTGGAATGCACACGATGAACCGGCTCCAAAGCCTGGGAAACGCAACAGTCGTCTGGCAAGGTTATGGCGTCTGTATTTTGGGGTGTGCATGGAATAATTTTTATTGACTACCTTGAAAAAGGAAGGACTATCAACAGCGACTATTACATAGCGTTTTTGTACCGAATCCCGAAAAATGGATGCATTTGAAGAAAAAGAAAGTGCTGCTTCACCAAGACAATACACCGTGTCAAAAATCCATGAATTGGGCTTCGAATTGCTTTCTCACCCACCGCATTCTCTGGATATAGCTCTCAGCGACTATTTTCAGTTCTCAGATCTCAAAGAAATGCTCACTGGGAAGAAATTTTCGTCGAATGAAGAGGTGATCGGCGAAACTGAGGCCTATTTTCAAGCACACGACACATCTTACTACAAAAATAGTATCGAAAAATTTCCAATAAAATGTGTTTTACTATGATATAGTAAATGGTATGGCCGGCGAATAGCAGGTTTTCTATTGACTTGCTAGACCATAGCATAAAGTGAAATGATTATATAAAAACAGAATATCAACAATATACTTGCAATTTGGCAGCTTTTATTAAGAATTAGTTTATGTTGCATTTAAAATTTATGAATTATTTAAAAAATAATTCAAAAAAAAAACAAATCCTCAATTCATTAAAATAAACAAAACGGTGAATGTTGATATTATTAGCTATAATTGCAATTAGTTTTACATATTTTTCTGATGTTATCTATGCTGGCTAATACACCACTTGAGTCGTCTGTATAAGTCATGTGACATCGTCGTTCAAGGTAGCATACTTGAATCATATACTTATGTTAGTAGTGTAATACTACCTAAAACATGTCGAACAAGAGATATGTCGGCAAAAAAATTCAATAAATTTAATCTAAAGAGAATTTACAACTTCTGTTACATTAGAACACTTCAAAAAGTGCCAATCATTTTGTCGTTTAAATTGTTATTATAATAAATAACCCTTTTTGATGTACTTTTCCCAAAATAAACTAACTGTTTTGATTTTGCTTTAATATCTGGTATTTTGTGATGTATCCAAGTTTAGTTCAGTTTCATGTAGGAATCTCATTTGAAATAATGCATATGAAATAATTAGCACATAAAAGAAACTTCTTACAGTTTTTGTTAAATTCGAGCGGTTTTCTACTGCCAGTAGTTATCAAATTCATATTAAATGACGCATCTTGCTAGAAAATTCACAGTAATCTATTAATGGATGGCTGTTCAGGGTACTTGTAACGCATTTAAAGTTACTGCGTGGAAAATTCAAAACATCAGTGAATTATCAAACTATACTCTTATTTTTAGGATTTAATGCTGTCCTAAATTTTAAGAATGTAATTAAGAATTGTAATAAAAAAATTGAGTCATTGTTAAACTTAGCTCTAGTCCATATTTGCAATAATAAAAGGCATATTTATTAATGTCAAATGGGGGACAATCATTTCGAACTTTCCTAATAGAAGGCTTTAAAGTCGCATATCTACCTATTTAACAAAGTCATTGTATAGTGCGTTTGAAAGGTAAGAGTTTATAGAGTATCCTATATTTAAAGATAACCGCATTCATTTACACAGTCCTATTTCACTTTGAAAATAAAGGCTCTAGAAGAACATTTTCATATTTTGCTATCTGAATTTTAATTTAATTAAAAGAGAAAAATGCAGCGCAGATCCTCGAAAATTGGGTAGTGTTGATGGAGATGATGGCTTATGTAGATATCACAGTCAAAATTTACACCACTTTTGCATTCTAGAAGTTCTAAAACATTGACTATACAGTCCGGACTTTGCCCCGTTCAACTACAATTTATTCCGATATTGCATCTCTTAATGGTGGAAATTTGCTTGCAGCGAAGCTTGTTAACATAGTTTTTTCACCTTCATTCAACTTTTACAGTAATTAAATTATATTTTTAGAGAAAAAATGGAAAAATATGGTTGATTATTGGGCACTGAATAAGTCCCATAATAATTTTTTTTATATTTTAGAGTTTGCTTAAAACGGCTCTGAACCACAGTCATCGGCATTAGGCCTACTGACTGGTGGCGAGTAACCAAATTGGAGATTACCCCCGGTCTTACCCAGCCTGGTTACTAGCATAACTGGGATCATTTTCCTTGTCAGATTTTCTAATCTTGTCTTTTTATAACCAGAAACATAAATTTACGACTATGCCCCAGCCGAACACGGGACTATCGCAAGAGTAGGAAGTAAATTGGAGTTCACGTAATAATTAGCAGAATGTATCGATACACCAGTTAATTATTTACATATTTTCTTCAGTTCTTTTAAAGAATAAATTCACATGCACATGCCATCTAGATTTCCACAGAAAAAGTGTACGTCATCGGAAATCAATTTACGTTTTAGCTATACTTCTAAAGTTTCGACTTAAATGACCTTGGACAGCCTCAAATGTTTAAAAAGATAGAATTGTAAACTCTACTAGATGAGGACCCAACTAAAATGCTTGTAGTTTGCTTACCGTTCCGCTAGAAGTCATCTAAAGCTATTTCCTAAAACTATATATTTGAAAAAATATGTAAAAATTAAATTGTATGCATTAATTATTCATATTAGTACACTTCTGCAAAATTCTAAGTGAATTAGTACACAATTAGTTTGAAACCCAAAATCGGCATGCGACTTATTCGAGGAAATGTTTCGTTATGCAAATCGCAAAATATTAATAATGTAATTAAGATAAACTTAACAAAGGCAAAAGGAAATAAAGTTTTGCGGTTTCTTAAGAGTAAACTGTAAAAAAACTGAACACATATTATTGGCCGTATGGAATCAGCGTCTACAGAAAACTAAACCAAACATAATTAAGGTAATGCCTAATACTCCGAATCCTCAACAAAACAATCTTTAAGTGATTATACATTATATAAATTAGTCATAATAAGCGAAAAAAGTAAGTTTCCAGTTGGTTTATTTCTTGTGTAACATTACATAAATATCAATGTAAAATCGAAAAAGAATTCGGTGAAACTCGATTGTAACGCGTCATAACTGACGATTTCCGAGAAGGAAAAGAGAAAGTTATAAAGCACCGTCAAAAAATATATGTACCGTAAGCTTGCAACAAAACATGTGCTAAAATGTTTTTAAATTAAATCAAGCACAAATGCTCGGGACTCTTTCGCGTATATGCTATTGATGGATCAATAGCTGTATATCATTGAGAACAAAAATAAATTAATCTTCGTGACTAACATTCTGCATTTGTTTGGTCGTAGACGCATAAAAATGATAATGAAGATGTTTGTTCTTGTTGAAGACGGACATTATATTATATATTCGATAAAATATGTACACTCATTTGAAATGTAAATTTTATAAAGGATGTGCCTATAAAGGTAGTTTGTAATAAAATATGCAGAATATTTAAATAATTACTGCTAAATATTGTTAAGTTGGATTAGCGATTGGAGCGGTCTCTAGTTATTGAGAATGTTGAGGGGACGTCGAAACCCGCCCTAATATATGTTCATGATGATTTCAGTGCTTGCATGTATTCTGAACGTTGTCACATAACAAAAGTATTTTCCATCATTTTCTGGTGATACCGTGTAGAAGGAACGATTTTTGGTTTGGCAGCGTTCCAATAATTAACCCATTTTCAGACTTCTTCAACATTTCATAACCGTGTACCTGTCAGCTATACTGCATCGATCTGAGCAAGTGATAGTGTGAAGGTGCTACGTCCTGTTAGTACACTGGGTGTGTTTGAACTTCATATTCTAATTCCAGTATCTTTCACTCAACTCTTGGAACGTATGGCTACGTATTAGCATGCCACATGATGATTCTTTTGTTTTCTCTATTGTAAATTCTCTCCTTGCAACATATCGTCCTTGTCCAGCAGATTATGATACAGTATACCTTGCTGATACCTCTATATACACAGCAAGGCTTAATGGCCATCAATATTCTGCTTCAGTATCGATAGCTACTAGTATTAGTAGCTATTCTGGATTGACCGATGATATTTTGTATTTGGAATTATCGTAGGAGCTTCATTTTCCATTACCGGACAAAATACGCTTGTTTCTTTTTTTCTCTGTCCTATTGAAATTATATGAAATTGCATATGGTAGTCAAATAATTTCTTTTTGAATCTTTTTCATCGTATTTAAACACCTTCAATTGTTTAGGTCTTCCAAACTTTTAAATCGTTGAAGCCTATACGATACAATATGATAGAGGAGAATCACTATAAGGTTCTGAAAGTATCTGATAAGAAGCGGCAGAAGATTTCTCAAAATTCACATACAAATAAAAAATTCAAAGACAGTCAGTCAATGATAATATTGGAGAACTGAAGTAGTTTGTCTATAAATAACGGTAATATTAAAAATAATACTGACAGTAAAAAAATGATTTTTTCACAAAATGTTAATAACGAAATTTCATCAATTGTATGAAAAAAATTACTGAAATTAATAATGTTAATGTGAACTATTTCAAGCCAAGTATAGTTAATGTAATGGTAGTAGTGTTGAACTGTTATTCATTATGAAATGTCATTAAGGTATAATGAACGTGATTTAAGATTTAAATAATAAACATTTTATTACAAGAAACGATTAATTCATATCCACAGATCTATAAAAGACTAAACAAGTATTTTAACAACGATAATTATTTTTTAACTAGAAGGAAAATAATCTGCAATTTTGATCTACCTTAGTCGGCGAACGTACGAATTTTGTTCCCAACTAACAATGTTCCCGTTAGTGAGTGTTTCGTAATCGAGCGTCCGCGGTACATCGGTTTTTAGTAAAAATAAGCAATAATTGAAATGTTCAGATTCGTATTATCAGCGAGACAAATTAAACAATGGACAGAAAAACATTTTAGTAATGTATTTAAATTAAAACTGAGTGCTCGAAACACACAAAAGGAATATTAGTGTTTAATTTTGTGCTTGGGCAGGCCCCCGCGAATATCGCCATTTTTATTATGGTACCACTATCTCGCATTGGTCCGACGTTTCAGCAAAAGAGAAAGATAATTGTTTGTTTGTAGCTTTCAAGGCTGGTCGGTTTTTCCAAAAGAACACGTAATAATCTAAGCATGGTAGTTTTAGCGTAACCATCGTTAAGTTTAGTTTAAATGAAACGTTATATACGCCTTTCGTTGATATACGAATGATAATTTTGTGGGAAAACGAAGAGAAAATGAAAATCGCTGTTGGAAACTTAAGATGACAGATTCCAAAAACCAATGTCTTTGCCATTCCCCGGGCTTATTTTTCTTGTTTTTTTTTCATATAGTTGTTTATCCATGTCATTTAACACAGAATGGTTTTGCTATACATAGTATCTCATTTTAACACAGTACTTCAAACTTTTCAGTGTAGTTTAGTTTATAAATTTGAAAAAATTATTACTTTTTAAAAATGCTCAAAGCTTTTAAGTGCATGGCCTTAAGATGATTTTACAAAATTTGAATTGTTTTCGAAGATATAACCGTTTTAAAGGCGTTTTTGGATGTCTTTTGAATGAATTGTTATTATTTATGAAAAAAATTGTTTGACTTTTTTATTTTGATAGGATCATAGAATGTATGGAGAAAGTTCAGTTAAAGAAAAATTCAGAAAAATATTTTCAAATTTCTTTCATTTCAAATTAAACAGCCAGTCAAAGATAATATTGGAGAAATGAAGTAGTTTGTCTATAAATAACGGTAATATTAAGTAATTAATTGACAGTAGGTAAGTAATTGACATAATGAGTTGGTTAATCAAGGAATTACATATTTTACTCGTATATATAATAAAACATATCACCGTCCATTACATCACTGCTGACAAGTCCATTGTTTGTGAAAAATCAATATAATTTCTTTATTTATACATTTCCTGTTTCATATTAAAGTTGTTAAATAAACAAATAAAAAGGCTTAAAATACTAAAAACTAACAAGTTATGCAAAAACAGAAACATTAACTATCAGCTGTTTAAGATTCACAAACGACACAATGACAATGTATAACCATATCATACCGTGTCAAAAGAACGATTTTTGGTTTGGCAGCGTTCCAATAATTGACCCATTTTCGGACTTCTTCAACATTTCATAACCGTGTGCCTGTCAGCTATACTGCATCGATCTAAGCAAGTGGTAGTGTGAAGGTACTATGTCCTGTTAGTACACTGGGTGTGTTTGAACTTCATATTCTAGTTCCAGTATCTTTCACTCAACTCTTGGAATGTATGGCTAAGTATTAGCATGCTAGATGATGATTCGTTTGTTTTCTCTATTGTAAATTCTCTCCTTGCAACATATTGTCCAGCAGATTATGATACAGTACACCTTGCTGATCCCTCTATATACACAGCAAGGCTTAATGGCCATCAATATTCTGCTTCAGTATCGATAGCTATTAGTATCAGTAGCTATTCTGGATTGACCGATGATATTTTGTATTTGGAATTATCGTAGGAGCTTCATTTTCCATCACCAGACAAAATACGCTTGTTTCTTTTTTTCTCTGTCCTATTGAAATTATTAGAAACTAGCGACCCGCCCCGGCTTCGCACGGGTGCAATGCTGATACTAAATTAAATACACTACAGAAAAAATATGAACGTTGTATATAAAAACATAGCGGCCCGCTCCGACTTTGCACGGGCATAAAATATATATGCCTATGTCACTCAATGAAAACATGATTAAAATCGATCCAGTATTTTTGGTTCATTCATTACTGCCCTTGGCCTGCACGCATTAAATTTGGAGTAAAACAATTCCTCTTCCCCTATACTTACTATGAAGATTTCCTGCTATCTTTGGAATATCTAAATTCATACAATTTTTATTACATTACACATTTTTAAACGCAAATTTTAAATTTGTAATATCTCCGAAAATATTTGTTTAATTTACATGCTGTAAGGAACCATATTGATCTATATTAATTGCACACTGTATTTAAGGTACTTAATTCGATAAAGATTAATGCCGTATTGCTTAAAATAGCTTCGTAAATAAACCATTTTCTCACGTAAAAAGTAAACAATAAAAATGGTTAATGTGGGTTATCCCTAAAAGATAAACATATACCATCGCGGACTTTTTTGTAGACCTTTTTATGGTGTACAATACTGTAGTACATTAATTTGATCTAACTCGTAGGGTTAGGCAGCGTTTTTGCTAATTGCTAAATAAGCCTAAAAAATAGGTTAATTTATGACATCACGTTAGAAACCTCTAAAATTAGCAATGTTGCCTTAGTATATTATGCATGTATTATACATATAAACCTTCCTCTTGAATCACTCTATCTATTGAAAAAAACCGCATCAAAATCCGTTGCGTAGTTTTAAAGATTTAAGCGCACATAGGGATACAGGGACAGAAAAGGCGACTTTGTTTTATACTATGTAATGATTGCATTTTCGTCGTATGGTAGTCAAATAATTTCTTTTTGAATCTTTTTCATCGTATTTAAGCACCTTCAATTGTTTAGGTCCTCCAAACTTTTAAATCGTTGAAGCCTATACGATACAATATGATAGAGGAGAATCACTATAAGATTCTGAAAGTATCTGATAAGTATCTGGCAGAAGATTTCTCAAAATTCAGTTACAAATACAAAATTCAAAGACAGTCAGTCAAAGATAATATTGGAGAAATGAAGTAGTTTGTCTATAAATAACGGTAATATTAAAAAATAATACTGACAGTAAAAAAAAGCTTAACTAAAGTTACTAGCTATAGAGAGATGATAAAAATGTTCGATTTATAGAGAAATGTAGAATAAATAATTAAGGTTATGATGAGTTAGTTAATCAAGGAATTACATATTTTATTCGTATATATAATAAAACATATCACCGTCCATTACATCACTGCTCACAAGTCCATTGTTTATTAAAAATCAATATAATTTCTTTAATTATATATTTCCTATATCGTATTAAAGTTGCTAAATAAGATAAATGCAAATAAAGAGGCTTAAAATACTAAAAAATAACAAGTTATACAAGAACAAAAACAACACAATGACAATGTATAACCATATCATGTTTAATAAAATTTAGTGATGTTGATTTCTTTTTTTTTTGATAATTAATTTGTTCTTCATTTAATTCTAAGAAGTATTTCACATCTGTCAATAAACTTTGAATATTTATATTTTTAAAGAACCCGTCGGTTACTATATCCTTGTCTTCATAGGTATTAAAATATATTAACTGACACTGTTTTTTGACATTCTTTAATTAGATTTACATTAATATTAATGCATGATGAAATAACTAACCCAAATTACGTACGAATTTTCAGTAATTAAATGAAACATATAGTTTCAGTTTAATTATAAACCAAATACAGTATTATTTAAACATTGTGTGCGTTAGTGACGTAATGTATGATATGAAAATTCGTTGAAATTGTAGATGTGTTATATTTTTTTGTTATCAAATATATTTATGTATACAATAGACAGAATCATTACAATCACAGTTTTATCATCTCTATATACTATACTCTCGGTGGATTGTTTTAAATTATCCTGCTCAATTTTCGTCTTGGTGCAGGAAATAATTGAATGATGAAAAAAATCTGATAAAAATAATCCTCGATGAATTCGAGATGTCTGTCGACACGTTTTGGATTTTATTGCAGCTTTTAGTGTCCTTCGAAGAACCAGTAATGGATCGGGAACCAGTCGGATTAGTCATCTTCTGTTCCGTGCTTACCTCTTTTATGCAGCAACCTTTTGTAACTGGGCGTTATCAAATCGTTATATATCACTTTCCGTTATATGGTTATATATATATATATATATATATATATATATATATATATATATATATATATATATATATAATACATTTAAATATACATTTTAAGTCAAATATATGGGGCAACATAATGTTTTATACCACATTAGTTATCGTTTATATCAGTGATGTTATGAATTAGAGATTTAAGAGAACCTTATTTATAATCAAAACATATGACTGTGATATACAGTAGTGATCAACTGCAAACAGTAGGCAGATGTTTTTTAGATGATTCAAAAATAATTCTTTAATTGCTGAAGATAATAGTAACGAAAAGAGTTTGAAGACAAATTACTATAAAAAATACACCCCATTATTTTAAGAAAGTGAATTAATTTTTACACATTTACAACAAATTTTATTTTAAATAAAAGTAAAACGCAAGCCTAATCTTATAAATGTTGTAACCTTACGCTATTTTTCAGATAACAAGCTAAACTAAGTATCTTCTGAGTCAAGTAATATATTATTTGCCCGCTTGTTTGTTCAGTAAATGGTCTTTATGTGACAAAGTTCTTCAGATCAAAACTATAGCGTTTCATAGTTGCTGTCTGACTTTCTAAGATTCGATAATAAAGCACTTGACAAACACCCATCAACCCTAGCGGTTTTCTAACAATGTTTTAATATTTATTATTTTTCAAGAATTCCGAAAATACAAAACTGTTGCAATTTGTTTTAGTTGCCATATAAAAATTCCTCTTGCAATTTTGAATATTTTTCATATATTTTTGAGATATCAGTAAACATTTCAATTTTTATATTCTCAATTCAATTCTAATAGACGTCACTTTCAAGCATTTGAATTTAATTTGGTTTTTGATATAAAAATATGAAAGCAGCTGCTTGGGCAACTCCTATGTGAGCTGATTTCATTCAAAAAAGCTTGCAGTTCCATTCATTCAAACTTTTGAGGAGCTAATGGTTACTAAGAATGAGATAGTAATTTAAAATGTTCGTATATATAATTACGTTTCATAAAATATAAAGTGAGTACCAAGAATACCATAAATTAGTTCCCGTACTTTCCTTGTCAAGTTTCGTATAGAAGCTGTACTAAATATTCGTTTAGCAAGTTGCTATTGTAAACTATGTTATTCTTATATGTTAAATATAACAGGTCAGTTGAAAGGTATACGCGGCCTACCATAGTAAAACATATTTTATTGACAAAATTAGTTTTTTTTTATTCAACATAATTTCCTTCAACGGTGATACACTGATTATAGTGACACTCCAACTTTTCGATACCATTTTTGCAGCACGATTTGCCCTTTGCTTCAAAATAGGCCTCAGTTTCGGCGATCACCCCTTCATTCGACGAAAATTTCTTCCCAGTGAGCATTCTTTTGAGATTTGAGAACAGGAAATGGTCGCTGGCGGATAGATCTCGAGAATTCGGTGGATTAGGATGCAATTCGAAGCCCAATTCATGGATTTTTGCCATCGTTCTCACTGATTTGCGACACGGTGCATTGTCTTTGTGAATCAGCACTTTCTTTATCTTCAAATGCGGCCGTTTTTCGGCGATTTTGTCTTTCAAACGGTTCAATAACGCTAAGTAATAGTCGCTGTTGATGATCCTTGAAGGATGAAAAATTTTTCATGCGCATCCCAAAATACAGACGCCATAACCTTGCCAGCCGACTGTTGCGTTTTCCCACGCTTTGGAGCGGTTTCATCTTGTGGAGTCCACTCGGATGACTATTGATTGGACTTCGGAGTGAAATGATGCGAGCTATGTTTCATCCATTGTCACATATCGACGCAAAAACTAAGGTTTATTACTCTTGATCATCTTCTCACTGCTCCGAATCATTAACTCGTCGTTGTCTGGTCAAAAGTGAGCTCGCGAGGCACCCACTTTACACAGAGCTTTCTCATACTAAAATATTCGTGAATGATATGATGTGCACGTCCAGATGACATTAGAGCGTCTGCTATTTCATTGAAATTCAATTTACGGTCATTCAAATTCATTGTGTGGATTTTAAAAAATTTTTCATCGGTAACAACCTCTTTTGAGCGTCCACAGCGTTCACAGTTCACACACGGGGACTTTTCAATTGAGCTAATAATTTAATAAGAAAAGTACCAAAACTTACGTCATATATCTAAAAAATAAAGCATACGTGATAACAAAAGTGATCAATTCTTAACAATACAATAAAAAATGTTTGTTTGTTTTGTTATTTGATTTGTTTTATTACTGCACTCAATCAGCAAAAAATACTGCACCTTTCGATCCACTTTTTAAAATTGATTTTATCATATTTTGAAAATATTTTATTGCATTACCTATTTATTGAACGATCGAAAATACGTAAGTAAAATTGAGAACAAACAAGTGTTATTATTACGATGATATTCAAAAAAAACAAATGGTATCATAGTCTTGAGTTTATCGGACTCTCAACTAAAATGAAATGTAAAAGATGGAATTTCGAGAGGTCAAAACGAATAACAGCATCTTGACTCTGTTATCGATATTGTGTAGTTACAAAATGTACGTCGTAATAGCTTATATTTTTTGATAACCTCATATAATTCTGCTGATTGACAATATAAATTATGGTTCACACCATAAAATATATCTTTTATTTTACAATAGGAGGGATAATTTTATTGTATTTTAAATTAATATTTCAATTGCTGTACGTTAAGTATTCGGTAGTTTTGTTAAAATGATTGGAATTTTATATAATGTACATAAAAAATGTTATTATATTTTTATTAAAAGTATTTAAATATATGTTGGTAGTTACTACTCTGTTGGATATATAAGAAAAAACGATTTCATCTTTAAATATGAACATGCTGTAATGTTTAAAGATGATGTTATTGTATATTTTCGAATTTTCATCACTTTTTTACAGTATATAATACATTTTATGTAATTTTTTTGATCTAAATAATTTTAATAGTTTTGTTTTATTTCCTTACTATTGCGATAATATACATTATAGGGTTTTTCAATAAGCCCAAGTGTATGGTAATGGAATGAAATAAGTTTTATGTGAAGTAATAACGCTATTTTCTTAAGGGGCTACTCTAATTTATTAAATTTTAAAAAATAATCGATTTTTATTTCATATTTTCAAAGCTTAACTCTGTAAGAATATGTTATTTTAGTCCTGCGGCATCTAAAAACTTTAAACGCTTTTTTCTCGAAATTACATTATTCGAGACAGTTGACATATCTCAAGTTCTACTGAACCGATTTAAATTAAATTTGGTGTGACCTTTCTTTATACTCCCTTCTATTGTATCATAGACAAGCAATTTTTTTCGCCAAATTACGGCTGTTCATAAAAACCAGACATATTTGCCACTTTTTGGGGGAACTCAATCTCGATTTTCAATTGCTCTAACATAATGACCCGACTGTATTTGAGCGACGAGCAATACTGTTGGCTTCTTGCAGTCTAGAGAAAACACCAATCTTGAGTGCCAATTCCTGCATCTCTGCGAAACATAATTATACTCTTAAATCGTGCTTCCAGCGGGTTTAGAAGGAGGCAGAGATTTGCAACAATGAACGTTAAAAGTCCGTTATTTGTTACTTTTTTACCACTGATTTAGAATCTTCTGTCACGATTTAAGTAGTAAGGAGGAACTGGAGATGTTGGCACCTTGGCATTTCTTGCGGTGAAAGTAAAAAATGTACCACATTGCACAATATATTCTGAAGCCCATATTTAACATGTCCTTGATCAATAATCATATAATACAATTGAGATGTGATATTGTGGCTTTTTTGGTATTTTAATGTTTATTTCCTGAATTATTCTGAATATATATATCATATGATTATTAACCACAAATGTGATATTTTCAAATATAACTCACTCATTCTTATTTTGTATCTTGCCATAAATAACAAACGATTTCCTGAAATGTAAGATGTTTTAAATACCTTTATATTATAAATATTTGTTAGCTGTATTAGCGAAATGTTAATTTGTTGCTTTCAATACTTTTCAATCATTGGATTATGTATTTAAATTAATAATGTTATTGTAATGCTAACAATTTGTTTTAAATTTATACCGTTAAAAATACAGGTATAACTCAGAAGAAAGAAGTCACAGCGGATGCGGGAGCGGTTAGACATATAACTGTGAATTCTTATACGCAGCAATAATTTTTATAATTAAGGTTTTTAAAAATAATTCATTATATAACCAAAAAATCGATTTTTATTTGAATATTTTCAATGCTCAAAATTAGAGAATAAATATTTAAAAGGATTTTCCCCTATTCTTGTTGAATTTCTATTTTTGCAAGATTGGATTTTTCAAATTTTAATGTATCATACGTATTCACTTTAAATTTGACATAAACTAACTATATCATCCTTGGCAGATTTATACTTTTTATTATTTTAAAAGGTTTCGGTTGTTACCATATACTAGTAAATATATGGCGAAATATCAGTTTTAAAATATTTTATTGGACTTGAAAAATCTGAATCAGAACCAGTTTTAGTTCTTGGACATTTTTAATTTTATCAACGTACCTCTTTGGACTCTTTAATACATTATATTTCACCAATTCGTAAGGTAGGTTAAATTGAAAACATCTGGTTAGTTATCATGTTAGATCAAACATCTTGAGAGATCAAATAAATTGGTTTATCAGTCAGCAATAAAGCCTACTTGGACTTATGGGATGTAAATATGTGGTTGCACTAAAACACCAAACTGACTAGTAATCCATCGTCGTCAAAACAAAGTTCTTGGATTAATTACCAATGATTACTACTACGGTAACCAATGAAGAACTGCATGATCACATGGATCTGCGAAGTTATCTACGATTTTGCCGTAAAACAGGAAAAATTTATTAAATTTTTTTTATTAAATAACAGCAAACTAGAGGTAATACAGCTACTGGACAACACGCAGAAAATTAGAATATATATATATATATATATATATATATATATATATATATATATATATATATATATATATATATATATATATATATATATATATATATATATTATTTACAATGTCCTCACTTGCTTCAAGATTTAGTTACTATTTAGCAACGCGTTTTTAGAGTGAAAAATAAATATATAGTTTCAATTGAAAGAAATGGAGCTTCAGCCTCAATATGTTTTGAGATTCTGGTGAACTGAAAAATATGATTTCTTGTTCTTAATAACAGTTAATCAAAGATTTATATATATTCGTTTAGGTGGTACTATGGATACAAATAAAGTGTATAAATAAAGTACATAACAAATTATTATATATGAAAGTATGGCATAAAATATATAATAGTTAAAGTTATTCTTGTGGCATTAGGTCCTCTTTCATGTGCCTGATAACATGCCCTATCGAAATTTCAGTGGGATTTCAGGTACTGACGAGCACTTTTGAAAAAAAAATTAAATTATGAGAACTGAGGATCTATAATGTAAATCGTTGAACCCTGTGTTTTTTTTTATTAGGCTATAATGTTATAAGTTTTAATAATTTAATTTATAACATTTCAATCCTTACTATTTTTTAAAAAATTCGAAAAGTCTAAAAGAAAACATGAAAAAATATCATCTGGTTGAAGATTTTTTTCCTTAAAAAAAGTGCTTGAAAGAGATCTAAAATGCTTGCCTCTAGATCAAAATAAACAGCGCCAACATCCATATTTTTGTAGGTAAATATTTTTATTTTCATTATTAACATGCGTCTGATGTTTTAGTAGGTCAGTTTAGGAACTTTTCAACACGTACGGCCCTTTTATGATTTTCATTAAAGTATC
This sequence comes from Rhynchophorus ferrugineus, assembly GCF_030347505.1. NCBI lineage: Eukaryota > Metazoa > Arthropoda > Insecta > Coleoptera > Curculionidae > Rhynchophorus > Rhynchophorus ferrugineus. The sequence goes on from NW_027472590.1 coordinate 17,910,091, forward strand.
AAGTGATTATTCAATAAAGTTTAGCATGGTGTAGACAATAAGTAAAGTTGTTTTTATGGCTTCAGTGTCCTTGCATGTGGAGGACGCCTTGAAAAAATACACATGCGTAGAACCTATCTAAATTTCAAGTTAATGTTAAGATATTCTATGGCAATTAATGGGTGCTTGAAGTTTGATGAACATTTCGAACAAAATTCATTTGTTAAAAAACAATTTATATGAAAAACTAATGGTTTAGTATAAAAAAAAACTATACATTGTTACTTTTTAAACAAGCAGAAGCCCTTGATATTTTACAAGTTTTAATACCCAAAAAATTCTTTAACGAAATCAATTAAGAAAATTTCCTTGATTCATGCCTTTTCCTATTTTTATCATTTAATGCATGATATTAGTGTACACTAAGACATTAAAGTTGTCTTGGTTGTTTATTTGAAGAAATTACGAACTATGATATTTGCATTTCTAAGTTGAATCATCCCGATAATTTAATACCATTGTAACTTTCTCCTCTAGCTAAAATGCGTTTAAAAATATGCTATATATTTATTTATGATAAGAAATATACAGTTGGTACAGCAGTGCTTTCGGCAATGTGAATGTTATGATATAAAATAAAGTAATACTAATTAATATTTTATAATAAAACGTACGTTAATGTAGGTTAAATTCTTCTGATATAGTATAATCCGTTAACAAAACAACATTAATTATGAAAACAACTCGCAGATCGGCGGAGATACCAACGCGACAACTATAAGCAGGAATAGCAAAAAAGCCACTTCACTGGCTTACCCACTTACCGTGTCCATGTTTGTTCTTCTATCGCTTAAAACCATAATACGAGCGGGTTATCACTGGGGAAATTCGGTGCCGTTATCGTGAATAAAACCAACAGGAACGCACTTTATAGGAACATACTAAGTGGTACAGAATCGGGTGATGAGGTCGGATCGCTCCAAATGTATCAATATTGAGGAGTAGCGCGAAAATACGACGTCGAACGGCTCCGCGCTAGTCAAGCTTCAATCGCTCAATGTTATGCGATGGTCGATTGTTAATGCGCGGCCTACTTTTCGTCGGCGAACCACGTTTGCCTCGCTCAGCTAGCTGGTCAGGCTGCCGAGCAAGAATCGAGTGAAAGATGAAAAAGGCATCGTGGGTCGGGTTAAGAGCTGGTCATTGCGGTCCGAGGTAACCGTCCCGATAACTTATCGGGTACCTTACGGCGATTTTGCTGAGTAATAATAAACAAAAAATGACTTTCGATTGGTGTAAGTAATAACAATATTTCCTCATATTCGTTTTTTAACGGTGTAAATGTAACAGTGTTATTATATTTGTATCGATCCAATCTATAATCATATTTTTTCTACGCACTATTACCTCAGATATAGTTTAATTGGCTTCATTCGATTAATTAGGTATAACGTTAAAAAAATCTTATGAGTCATGAGCAACAGAAGTTGTAATATATACGTTTTTCATTTTTAGTAATGTTTTGATTTAAAATGTTTTATGAAATAATGAAGTTTGTATTATTTGAAGGGATTGGTGAATTCCCTCCACATAAATGGAATAACCAAAATGGCAGGAGACTGGTAGAATTTTTTAGAAACTTCAACTTTAAAATGATGTCAACCAGCTTTAAAAAAAGCTCTCAAACAAGAAACATGGTGATTATCTATCCAGGGTATGAGGGAATTCAAAATTGATCATATAGCAATCTCTTACTAATATCACAAGGATATTCTAATCGTTCAAGTTCGTAAAGCAGCAAATATTGATACAGAGCACTACTAAGCTCGGGTAAAACTAGATACGAGGGCCCCGAAATTAAAAAATAGACACAAATAATCCCTAATTTTGACATTACTAAAATACAACCATCCCTATTGACAGCCGAATTAGACAAAACAGAATCAAAGAAGCGGGGGACCAACTTATAGAGAAAATTATAAGAACAGTTCAAGATCTGATTCCTCTGCATATATGAAAAAAAATCATTGGAACGAAAACTATGACGGTAACCTGTTCATTCCAGCACCAGACATTCAGAGCATGGAGCAATAAAAAGTCACATGTGGACTTAAAACACATAAAAACTATTATGACAAGCAAAAAAGCAATATGAAAACTACTGAAAATTGAAGAAGATTTTTAGACAAACAACACCAGGAATTTATAAAACATTTAAAACGAAATGGACACCAGCCAGATAATCTCTGCTTCAAGAAGGAAATAGGCATTTGGCAACCAAGAAAATTGCAGAGAACTTGCTACATATTTCAAGAAACTTCCCAATTTCCCAGAGGTTACCGAAAGATGTTTAGCCCAAAATCCCTCAAGAACTAACACAATTTCACAAATGAAAAGGAAAATGCCAGATAAATTAAAAGATTCAAAGGCGCCAAGGTATGGGATGAAGATGGAATCGTTGCAGAACTCTTGAAGTTAGTTGGCTCAGAGAATGTAAGAGAAATCACATTAGTCATGTAACACAACCATCCTTATTGGCAGCCAAATTAGACAAAACAGAATCAAAGAAGCGGGACCAACATAAAGGGAAAATTATCAGAACAGTTCAAGATATGATACCTCTGTATATACGGAAGAAACATCCTTGGAACGAAGACTGTGATGGCAAGCTGTTCATCCCAGCTCGAGGTATTTAAAGCATCAAGGTAATAAAAAGTCACATACGGCATATGACACATTCCCTATAACTTGAAGAGACGCATCAAAACTATTATATTAAGCAAAAAGGCAACATGAATATGGAAGAAGATTTTCAGAAAAGCAACACCAGGAATTTATAAAACATTTAAAACGAAATGGGTATCAGCCAGATAATATCTGTTTTAAGAAAGGAAATGGGCATTTGGCATTTAATATTCAAGAAAATTGCAGAGAACTTGCCACATATTTCAATAAACTTCCCAACTTTCCAGAGCCTAGCGAAAGATGTCTAGCCCAAAATTCATCAAAAACTACTACAACTTCACAAGCACCAAAGTAAAAGGTTAAAAAGCAGCAAGGCATCGGATGAAGATGGAATCACTTAATATAATCCGACAAGGTAATCCATACCAGTCACTGCAGCAGCCTCTGGGTGGTCCTCACTTCACCAGTCGGTCCCTTGATGTCGCAGGCCGTCTTCCGCAACCCACGTTGAACATTAAGTCCAGTTAGTTAAATTTCTTAGAAGTAGACGCACATGAACTAATGATTAGGAAATGTTCCCATGATGCCCACACTGATGTCCATGATGAACAATTCCGGTCCAGCTCCGTCATATGTTTAATATCACTTTTTATGTTATTAATGACGGATTTGCAGTGATGAAGCTTCTACGAGCGTTTGTCATGATCTTTTTTTGCGTATTATTATCGCACGTAACCTCTTTTTTATTGCTTATACTCAGTGCTTATAAGTTCGTATCGAGTATCGAGCTTTTTTTGTTACCTAAGTATATGTAAGTGGTTGAAAACTATTTTATGGTCAAAGTTTAGTTTCTAAGTGATATCACGAGATGAAATGTGACCGCCTTAATATTTTTAATAATTTTATCGAAATTTTCAACGATTGGCTGACCAGGGCAAGGTTCATTTTTTCGATGTGAAAACGAGCAAACCAATTCTGATACTGATGTTTATTTAGGCTCTCATCTTATCTCTATAAACACCATGCAATTTATAAAAATCATACGCTACATTATTCAGCTCTCATAAGTAAAAAATAAAGCAACAAAACCTTCTAAAATCCTTATTTTCGAAGCCCAACAATTTAACTCGAGTAAGATAACAAACGACGTTAACCTTAATATAATATCGAGAATATTCTATGGACTTTTAATTATTTTTACTTCTTCATTGAATAAGTATTATTATATATATGTAACTTCAAAACTATTCACTTCCTGAAAACCAAAGTTTTTTTCTCCTCAAACCACTATTTCAATTATGCTTTCTATAGTGGTAATATTTTCTACACTCTTTGTAAAATGACAAAATTACAAACCAACAAACTATAAACTTTGTGTCAACAAGAAAAACAATTGTCTTGATATATGAACAATTAGTTTTTTTAACAACAAAAATTCCTAAATATTTTCTTACAAGAAATTTTCAATATCAGTTTCTCTCAATGACTAATTTTACAGAATTATTGGTTCTATTTTGATTTCGTTGCTCCAGCCTTAGTACACCCTGTACTTTGAATGAATGATATTTCATTACAAGGAAACAACTGGCCTGGTCCTCCCAAGGACGTTTTTTAACGCGTTTTTTTTAACACTTTTTAGATGTTGTTTATCTCGTATTATATATCTGTAAGTCACTTCAGAAAATATTTAACCTATTGTAGGTGTTCTGATATCGACACTAAAAGCAGATGTAAATTTACACATCTACAGCAAATTTAGAAAAATGGGAATTAAGAATAGCAATGTTGTGATAATTCAACTAATATGCAAACCATGAATTCGATTTAAAGGTATATATAAATTATTAGATTGCTTTTAGTTTTATTCATAACTGTTTACAGATTATATAGATAGCTAGTATTCGCAGAACTAAAAGGTTACATGATTTAAAATAGATACCGCAGGGTTAAGGCTGCAATGTAGCAACAATAAAACACCTATAGTTGTTTTCAATCTAGGTATATATAAGAGATACAATCTCCATTGTTCTTCGTTGAAAAAATATTCACAGAACTCCAAGAAATTGTGTTTCGGAGATGGCTACACACTTATAACTATACACGATATACTAACTACACACGATATAACCACCTGTTTTTAAATGTATTTAATTTTCTATTTTATCTCATATTCTATATGATATTGATTTCATATTTCATATGAAATCACACGATATAAAATAAATAATAACTAAGCAATTTAATAATATCAGATGCGTGCGTGAGTTATGATCATTTTTTCCTTTAAAAGAGAATTTATGAACAAAAATTGGTATAATCCATATTAATCTACATATTTATCGTCACTGTTATTTTTTGAATTATATTGAATTGTATTGTATTGAATTGTGTCTTTCCCATTTTTTTGACATTACAGCGATACTAAGTCTAGGGAGGACCGGGTTATGTGGAACTGTCTCTGGGCTTACCAAAACACTAAACCGAAACCGCCTCACAGTTGTAGGTCGCTACTGCTACTGCATTTGGGGATATGGCACCCGCCAATCGGGCAGCCGTTATTGGGCACCAATACCCGGCGAAAAAACAGATAGTGAAACTAACTATAGATTCGGAACTTAAGTTAACACAGGACAGGATGCTGTCGCATGGGGGCAAAAGTTATGACTGCAGCGACGAATGAGGTCGTTTCAGTCTGGAAAGGGGGAGGTTAGCGGTGACGCGATGCTAAGTGATTCAAATTCTGGAGGTTGCAAATCAACCCAATGAAAACCCAGGCCGTCATCTTCCATAAGAAGCGTTACGCACTGTGCATCTCACAACTTAAGATCGACACCGTAACAATTCCATGTCTGGATAACGACACGTATCTTCTCCTCTTCGACCGACGGTTTGGTTGGTATTCCCAAATCCAGAAAGCAATTCAGGAAGTTTCGGGAATAACAAACCTGCTATCTTCTCTGATCTGCTCTTCTAGCAGACTTTCCATCTCCATCAAATGCTTATTTTACAAGATAAGTTAATTCGCTCCGTACTCCTCTACGGATCTAATGTCTACTTCAAGTTTGTTATACCCAACCAGGTGAAATGGCTTCCAGTTTTCCAAAATAAACTACTGAGGACAATTTTAAATGCTCCATGGTTTGTCAGAAATAATCATTTTCACAGTGAAACTGACACACTAGGAATCAAGCACTTCATATCTCAATCCTTCCACAAACAACAACTCAGTTCAAGTTCCTCTGAAAACGCGATCGAGAGGCTTCTGTAAACGTTCTTGAAAACGCGACGTCAATGTGCTCTTTCCTCGGCAGATCTGAAATAAGGCTGGGGCCAGCGGGGAACCTTGAGGTATGCCAGCGTCGATTTATTTTCGACTAGAAAATGTTTTCCTGATCTTGACTTGGAAAGTTCTGTCCGATAGATAGGACTTGATGGGAGCGGTTAGGTCTTATGGTAGGCCTAACCGCACGCATTTTGGGATCAAACTGTTGTGCCAGACCTTTTCGAAAGTTTTGGTTAGGTACAAGACTGCCTCAAGCTTTTTACGTTGGTCAAGAGAATGATTGATGTGTGCGGCTAGACAGGTTGCCTTATGGACGGATGAATAGTGAGCGCGAAAGCCGAATTGTTCGTCAGGAATGATAGGCGAATAGAATATAATAGAATATCCTCAAATAGCTAGTGAGTGAAAACTACCATTTTCACTCACTAGCTTTTTGACTATCGACTACTTCGTCTATTTTGCGACTATCGACTGTCTCACATATTCACCAATACATATCCCTGACCAAAATATATGTAAGTATATAATAATATCCTATTAGATTTCAGAGCAATTGATATCAATTAAAAAGTTATTATAAAATAGTAATATCACGATAAAATCAATTGTAATAAATATTCGGTCTTATGGTAGGCCTAACCGCACGTATTTTGGGATCAAACTGTCGTGCCAGACATTGTCGAAAGCTTTGGTTAGGTATAAGAGAATTGGCTCAAGCTTTTTACGTTGGTCAAGAGAATGATGTGTGCAGCCAGACGGGTTGCCTGATGGACGGATGAATGGTGAGCGCGAAAACCGTATTGTTCGTCAGGAATGATATTGTTTTCCTTTGTGAAAGAGTTGAGAACATAGATTGTTGCCCTCTCGGCAAGTTTCGAAATGGCACTGAGAAGGTTGATGGAACTGTGGTCACATGGAAATCATGGAGTTAATTATGTTTGCCAGATTCGCGAGCTGCTTATATGGGAGCTTTTTTAATTAGGTAATCGATATTCCGTCGAAACCCACAGAATTTTTGATTTGAAGTTTTCCGATCATAATCTGTAGAAACTTTGGAGACACGAGATGGTTGAGAAGAAAAGCTAGGATGACTGGTCTTTTGATGGAGTTGGATTCGTTGATGACAGTGTCGTTTTCTTTAGGTTTGGTGTTTTCTTCGAGAGGGAGGCATTGCATATGGGACTCGTAGGTTACCGCGATGAGCTCGATGTTTTCTTCGTCAGTGACTGCGAACTTTCCTCTAACCGCAGACTGCAGGGGGGGGGGAGTTATGACATTGTGCGTCTTCCCCACGAGGCATCTAAAGGCACACAAAAAAGAACCATCCAGGTTTACGTCCGCGAGAAATGAGAAATGTTCCACTGCATCGCTCACCAGGTTGAGACGGTCTCCCTGATCCCCTTGAGACGCCTCCCTGTTCGTCTTTTGCCTCCCTTTTATCTGCAGGATCGAGCGTGAATCAAGCTAATCTGCATAGACCATTTTTTATGCGAATTTCGCGTCTGATAGAAACGGAAAGTGTGCTTCCCCAAGGTTGGGGTTGTGATGAAATTTCGACTGTGGTAGATTCATGAGCTGAATATAAAAGTTAGCTTGAGTAGAGCTACTAGACTAGACTATCGACTAGTTCGTCTATTTTGCGACTATCGACTGTTTCACATATTCACCAATACATATGCCTGACCAAAATATAGGTAAGTATATAATAATATCCTATTAGATTTCAGGGCAATTTTGATATCAATTAAAAAGTTATTATAAAATAGTAATATCACGATAAAGACAGTTATAATAAACAACTTTATTCGTCACTCTGTAACAACACTCACATGTCTAGGATGATGTATTTGGAAAACCATCATTACAACAGAGCTTAAATTAGCTTCGATGGAATTTTAACATCACTAATTACATTGTATTCATAATAATGTTAATTGAGAATTGTAAGGAGACAGGATAGTACTAAGTAAATATACTCACAGTTACACGGAAAGTAAATCCTAGCTACATTTCATAGTTATTTCTCAATCTCAGTGTGTAGATGAGTACTAACGAACTTTAACAGTTAAAAAATCATAGAGTAAAGCTAGTTTTGAATAATTCAAGTTTAAATAGGATTCCATCGTCAAAAATAATGAATAAGGAAAAAAGGAAACTCGACATTTTACATGCTTTTAAAAGCAAATTGATTCATATACTTTACAAACACTAATCATTGATATATGTGCCGTTTTTATTGATGACCTTTTATTAATTTTTTAGTAAACATATCAGAAAACAGAAAATTTAGTCTATTCAACGATTCAAACGGTCAAGATTCATCTTTAACATCGAAATTTCCGGTACGAAATATCATAATATCTATTGAATTTGCCTATTAAATGCATCAAGCAGACTTATGCATTGGGTTTAAAAATATGGAGAAATAAATTTTCTCTTAAATAATATATTTAAACACTACTAAAGAACGCGCGAAGGACAAAAAGATATAGATAGTAATTAATACATATTAAGTTAGATATAATTTACCTATCATTTCTGAAGACTCTTATTATACAAAAATGAGGCTCTAATGCTCTCTAATTATAAGACTGTACTTTACGATAGTGATAAATAATTTTGCAAAATATGGATAACGATGGATCAAATTCCGTACACACACACTAAAGTAAGAGGGTTTTCAGAGTCATTCATCATTGCTCAGTTAGTTCAATTCGCAGTCACCATCTTATTAGTTTCTACAAGTTCGTTTATAAAACACCCTCATCGCTCTCACCAGATAAATAGGGCGATCTTTTTAAATAAAGACAATCACTGCGTTTGTACCAATAATGATATATTTAAAACATACTACTGATTCTTTAAGACACTTATGCTAGAAGTTCAATACAAATAAAGCTTTTATATTGTTTTTGTCAAATAAAAATGTTAGTTCGAATGGTGAAAAAAATAACATCAAAGCTAATTTATTAACAATGAATATGATTATTGAAAATAATTAAGAACTAATAATTTAAAAGTTATGATCTGATATGTAAGAATGTACATATATTATATATATATATATATATATATATATATATATATATATATATATATTTAATACTAAAATACACCGTATTTGACATCAATTATGTTTTATTATGTTTTCATTATCGATATTTTTTATTCGTTATTTAAATACCTTCAAAGAAGAAAATATTTATTTTAGTAAATTAAAGCAACACAAATTTAAAATAAATTCAAGTCACCACTCAGAGAAGTTTGATTTTATTTTGTGCTAAATATTTCTATTTTTAATTGCACTAATTATCCTCAAATATTAATAATTGTTGTCGTATTGTGATGAACATTTTTAACGAGAAACGCATTACAGAATAATATAAATAATATGGTAAGCCGAATATAGTTCTCAACCGAATGTGTGACTTAAAACAATAGAAACGTGATAGATAACTAAACTATATTGAAATGTTATTGTTTTTTTTTAAATTGCCCATGTGTTCAACTAGCCAATCATATACTACATGTGTTTCGCTCTACTACAAAAATCAAAATCCAAGGTTATCAAGAACGGTAGAAAACTTAAACGTATTAACTTGCGCTAGGTATCTTAAATGTGCATATATATACATCGCGTTTTTCACAAAAACATCTGCATCCTAAAAGTCCTAAAATATTAGAAAAAACCATGATTTGATATCAAGCCATTGAACGTCTTTCAACAACTTATTTTCGGACGACGCTCAATTTTATCTTAAATACAGGCAAAACTGTCAACAATCAAGTGTCAGAAGTCAGAATAATCAATAGTTTAAAAAATTCGTACAAATAAAAAATAACTTTACTCGATTTATATAACTATATACTACTTAACGAAATATATCTAAAAATATAGAAAATATAACTCAACTTATTAACTAAAAATGAAATATCTCCATGCTGTATAATGTTAAATTTACTGATAATGTATGGCTAAACGTTTTCTTTGAATAATTTCATCTAATGACTTCTTTCTAGTTCTGTTAGTAGTTTTGGAACTGGTTTTATCATTTATATACTACTAAGAAACTACTTTAAATCATTCTGATAGTTTGTTACTTAATAGATTTAATAAATTATGTGTATAAAAGTACGTCTATTTTTAAATTTTATAAAAATAAAACATTCACCTACATGTTTATTTGATGATTTCTATGAAGTCCATGGCCATCCGTGTTGGAATGACTAATTATTCTTTGTGTTTTTTTTTAAATATATTTATGGATTTATATATATTTTAGAATAAAATTTGTAAGATGTAAAATACCAGTTTGTAGAGTCTTTTATTTATTAATACGTTTCTGTTAATTCCTTTCCTGTATGTATTTAGTCACGTCAACCGTTTGAATGTTTTAATAATTGACCTAATGCTTAACGTGGATTCCCAATCACCGACTTCAACTTCTGATTATTCCTGAAACAGTCGGCGGGACATCAATGTACATATATCAGTTCAAAAAACATTTGGCCATACAAAAATCTGATTACTGGCCTGACTAAGATCAAATGACTCGACTGACATATTTGGTGTCAGACTCTATCTGTAGAGCTAGTTACAAACATCCATGCTCGGAGCGAGAATCGAACCAACAACATTCTTGGCAGTAGGCTAAGCTGCCATTCCTAACTTGATTCCTCAAGAAGAATTAGTTAAATACCTCGGAATATATCTCGATAGTAGGTTAAACTGGAAACATAATGTGAGACAAAAAGCAGAGCAAATAAGACTCAAAGTCAATCTCGGAATCAAATAGATACACGAAGTGATGCAAGATTTCGCCTTAAAACATGAAACAAGATTGGTAAATCACAGCAACGTAGAAACAATACGGTTACTGGACAACACGCAAGAAATCAGAAGATTAATGCCAACCAAACGGATTCTGGCAGACTTATCTAATTCACAATGAGTTTTCGTTGCATATTTTACTTTCAAAAAGATCAAATATGACGAATATGTTCTGGAAATTTTTAAATCTCGATAACTGTTGGCTTACTAACTAATAACGTTTATATTAAAACTTATATATGCTATCGGTAATAATGTATGGATTCTTCAAATGTGCAATACTACATCATTGTATATTATTTTGTTGCTATGTGATGGGAAATCCGTAGACATTACTACATATTTATTGTCAGTTTATATTATTCCAAATTGAATAAATTTTTATGGAAAATATCCACCCAACATTTATAATGGATCGTTTACATTTCTCCAAGTCTTTATGGCAAAGTAGGTCTGCAGAGTTATATAATCTTTTGATGGTACATATATTAGGTGTACACATTTGTTGATTTTTCTTCAAGTTTAAATTTATATTTGGAATAAAAATATTTTCGCAGTTTTCCGTTGTTCTAAAAAAATTAAAGAAGTGATTCTATAACAAATGAATAGTTTATTTATGACAGAAACTAATACAAATTTGACATTGCATTCTTAACGAATTCTAGTTATCTCTTATGAAACATGTAATTATACGTACATATTTTTGGAAGTATTGATATTGACTTCACCATGTCTTTCGCAAACTTTTTGTGACAATCCGAAACGAATCTTGGCAAACAGGAATATCGATGAAAATATAGGATATCTACTAAGTTTCTACAGTAAGAACAGACAATTTACTCAAAAAAGTGTATCATTTAAATTTTGAAAACATGAAGACACGCATCTTTAGTGTATATATATGTAAAGAGATTCTTGAATTTTAATTGATGTTAGATATTATAGCCAATGCGTTTGACGTCACTAATCACAGTTAACTCTCCTCGCAGTTGAAGAAGTTATATCAATATTCCCACCATCTTTTATAAGTAATTTGTCCAGTGTGGGCACCCAACGTTCATTATTGTTAATACGATATGATTTTTTATTCAATATGATTCAATAAAGAAAGCAATTTATTATCTCAGATAGTGTTCCATATGACATATAACCGAACCTATCACTTTTTGCATTCGTAACTAAAGTAGTAGATCTAACAGTTATGTCTATCTAATATTATATCTAATATTTAGTTTTATTAACGTAGCAGGTAGAATGGGTTCGAAATGGAATTTTCAGTAAAATTTTATTGCAGCTATTTTGCCTCCATTCGGTTCTTTCTTGATTCATCAAGACACTTAACACTTGATTCATCAATTGCTATGTGGTTTGAAGTTTATTTGAAAGTTAGAGCATGTCTATTCATCCGATAAGTTCTGCAAATCATTGTTCATGATATCGAAATAACCACTATTAAATCGCTGAATCCTAAACTGACAATAGGGATGTGATGAAACACCATCACCATAAGATTATGGATTTATCCAGCATACTGAAAAAAACAACTGATACAACAAAACCAATAAATGCCGACAATGAAATTCTTAGAGTTCCATGATCAGCTTCTGTATACACTGAATACCTTAATCTATGTTATATATAAATTGACTTAGCGAACATGTTTCCTTCCTTTTTAGGGAGAACCGGGAGGCGTGAAATTTGGCACGGTTAAAGTTTATGCGGAGGAAGAATTTTAGCCCTAAATGTTTTTGTGTAATATGTCCTAAGAATAAGTGAATTCCAAAAAAATTTGCCTAAATCAAACAACTAGGAATAGCCGTTTAGGATTCTACTTTCATTGGACTTGGCCGACCCGCTGCCAGGTCCAATTGTAATACGGATTATTCGCCATTTCTGTTTCACGTAAATCGAAAAATAGTGGATGAGCAATTTTAAATCGAAAAACAAGTCCTTACCTTATGTACTTCAACCGTCCAGCCAATAACCAGGCACCCGGATATCCATTTCAATCCGCAGGTAAAATATATTAACATTTCCTTAAAAAAATTTTGTGGCCGTCTGGATCACCAAAACTGAAGTAATTTGACACCCATTTTTCGTCAATTTTTTCAACAATCAATTAATTAATAAAAGTTATTAACTATAAAACTTGATACCCTGCCTGTTCAATATCCAAGTACCCGGGTACCCACTCTTTTATAAGTTAATTTGACTTTTAAATTGATAATAGACAATATAGTTTGTAATTTTTTTTATTTAAACAATAACTAAACAATAATTCTTATTATAAACAATAACAAATATAGTAAGTAAGAAATACATAACTCATGATTATGATACAGTGCCATATAAAAATTGAAGTACATTAAATTATTTCCCACATCCTTCATATGTCGTAATACAATAATACATTGTTCGTCACAAATAGGGTTCTTACAAACCGAACATATTTTTCTAGCTTTGCGACGTTTTCTAAATTCACTTTGGAGACATTCATAGCATACACCAATAATCTTTTTCCTCCTAGTTGAATCGAGCTGCGTCTGACGTGTCAATGATACAGATGATGTTCGCTGATGAGTATTCGGATTGATAGCTCGACCAAGAAGAGATTCAATCGCCACTTCCGTTGAGAAACGCCTCATAATTTGTGCATTATTCGAACGACTTTCAACGAACGGAGTACATAGCTCTCTGCCCAATTGCCGATAAAATAATCGTCGTTCATACGATTTTTTAACAATCATTTTATTATTCTCATAATACAAAATATATGATGCAAGGCAGGCAATATCGAGAATATTGTAAAAAATGCTAGAGATCACCTTTGAGTTGATCTTTTTTTAGTATATCTACCAAGCATTTTATCTATCGTGTCTACTCCAGGTTTAGACCAGGTATAAAACTCAATAATTTCAGGTTTTTTCTTTGCACTATAACTAATTTTAGCTTCATAATGCATTGATGATAGCATAATTACTACCTCGTTTTTTTTTGGCACATAACTACATAGGGTAACTTTTTCATGAAAGCCAAACACAGTGGATAATTCTTCTCGCGTTTTTGATACAGCCATTGCTGGTGGAATATATGCTTTATTTTTCTTCAAGGTGCCAACAATTGTCAAGTTCCAAGATAGTAAAAATTTTACCTGTGGAAGAGTAGTGAATAAATTATCCATTGTAATGTATCTAGTGGATCGATTTCGATTTTCCAGTGTAAAGCTGTCCAGTAAGTGGATACAAATTTTCAGAATCACATATCCACCATACTTTAATTCCATATTTAGCTGGCTTTGATGGAATATACTGAGTGAATCTGGTTCTACCTCGGTATGGATAAAGTTGCTGGTCAATTGTCAGGTATTCTGTTGGCTTATAATGTTTTGCTAAATTACTATTCAACATTGTCCAAATGTCTCGTATTGGAGCAGCTTTATCATTCTCCCAGCGCTGAGCTCGAGTATTGGCATCATCAAATCGAATAAAACGAATAATATTCCAGAAGCGATTGATACTCATTGCTGCACGATACAATGGATATGAATATGGCTGCCACATTTCCGTTGCATTGTCAGTATTGAAGTTATTAGTTATTATAGTCTTTTCACTACGCTTGTAGAATTTCAATTGAACACGTTTCTTTCTTTTCGTACGACCTGTGAAGGGGAAAGGGACATCTCAGGTACCTAAATATCGTTTCGGTTAGCCCTCCGCTATTGTTATTTCTGTGAGGACTATAAACTGTGTCCCTATAGCTATTTCATATGCCACATAGCCAGCTTTTTTTTATTTTACACAGAATTTTTTTTATTCAGTACATTAATGACTTGCACATCTGCCACGCTATAGGTGGGTACCCAGGTACCCGGTAATTGAACGAATGGTGAAAGTTTCGTCAGTGTCCGAACGATAAAACAATGTTAACACCGAAAATGAGTGAGTTAAAACATTATTAAAATGATTTTATTTAATACTAAGCAATATTGTTTAAGATTTTGTATTATTTTGTATTACTATTACTTGATTTTGTATTCCCGTATAATTGGAACTATTGAAGAGTTACGGTGGTTAAGTTTTAACGATTAAGAAAAGCATGATCATATAAAAGTACATTTTACATTATTTTTAAGGACAATAAATTAATGTGTAGAAATAAAGAAACAAAGAAAAATACAACATATGCGGAATTTTCATTATTTACTTTATGTTAGGAGGAGGAGGTGTTAAAGGAGGAGGTTCTATGTTCGGCAGTATATTTCTTTTAGTGTATGTTCTCCGATTTCTCCGTCAATTGTTGACCGATTTTTAAAATGTTTTTTTTTTTTGTTCGAAAGAGTGCAATTCCGTGGTGGCAACAAGTCAGGATCTGAAGAGGGGGAAGGGGGGAAATGGAGGATTTTTATCTAAAATAATCAGATAATTATGTAAAATGTTATGGGCTGTTGTGGGCTGATGCGGCAGAAAATCGGATGTCGTTCAATGCAAAAGCCATTCAGTTTGCTTTTTAGCCCCAACTGTAGCATATGTTATAAGACCTCGTGGAAATATTGCAGGCTACTGCTTCTATGGTGCAATGGTTAAAGCGTTTAGCATCCAAAAGCAGGTCGCGGGTTCGGTTCCCGGCACGAGTAATATTTCTTTGTTGTTCTAGTTTATATTATATTTGTCAAATCACCTAGGCTAGGTAGCGGACCCCAGGACCTGAAGCATTCCTTATTTTCAATAATTGTTTCTTTTTCCAATTTTTCCTTATACTTCACTCATTGACAATGTCATTGGTCACTTTAAAGTCGGTGCTGAGCCCAAAAAACAAACAAAATAACAAAACAATAACAAAAATAATTATTACAAAAAATTAAATTACCAACAAAACCAATCTAAATTAACATAATTGTTTGGGTTCGGCACTAACTTCAAGGTGATCAGTTAATAGTAGTTAAAATAATATTGTAAATAGATAAATAGCTTTACATAGGTATTTGTTACATAGCTTATGGTTTAGCTAAATTGTGTGTATATAGTAGAATATAAAATAATTGTAGTAGATAGATTATATAAGGTTTTTGTTTATTTTTATTTAGTTATTACAATTATTTTGTACATTTTTTATTTTAAAATGTTTTTTTGAGTTAAAGATCTAAGTTTGATTACTTTCTTTGATTTTTAGTGAGTTTCTTATTTATTTTTTGAAGTCGGTTCAATTGTTTTGTTAAAATATTTTTAGTTATTTACTTTATAGACCAAATAAAAAATTAATGTCGAATTTTCACCACAGGGCGATCAGTAGTAATACTAATTTCTAAACTATTATTTTATCTGTAAAAAAGTCAAAGATATGGAATTTAACTGTCGTTTACTACTAAGTACTTCGCGTTTCAAAATACATTCAAGCACCTTATATAACGTCGAAAAAGAGTCAATTACTTTATACTTAGGTATTGGCACTTCCTAGTTCATATATCTTACCGTCCGAGTGATTGCGTTTTCAGTATATATAATAACACTGTATGTTGTTTTTCGCTGGTGAAATCTTTAGAATAAATATCTAATAATTCTCTTCACTCATACACTGAATATTTTAATATCGGACGCCTACGATCTATTTCGTTGTTGGGGTTTTCCACATCTCCCGATGAAATCAAAACAAGTCGTTTCGATTGTCAGCCGCAATTATGTAAGAATAAGTGAACTAAATGGTCGTATGAATATTAAATGATTATGGGTATATCCGCTTAGGTCACTGGAAGTTAATATTATCCGCTATGGAATTTTCATGCCTTCTGCAGCCGGATGTATCTAATTAATTTTGGCAACTGACAGGTTCTGGAAAATCACATTATCTTGAAGGATAATAATTTGAATTATTGCTTTTATTTGTTGGGTTGGGTTAACAGGAATAGATGTTATTGGCAAGTCTCAAATAAAGGATCAAGGTTATACTCAAAAGACTTTCTTCCTAGTTTATCAATATAGTTTTCAGAAGATTTAGAAGTGTCGAATGTTTGTCGAAGATAGTCAAAAGCCAGCTTAACGGATTGGATCCTGTAGTAATGAGAACAGGTTAGATAGAATTTGCTATTTAAGCATTTGCGAATCTGGGTTCTCACCATTCCTGAACATTTAATTTAATTCTTTTTAAATTCATTTATTTAATAAACGAGTATAAAATTAACGATTATTCTTTCTCTGCCTTAACATTACTATATTATATTACTATCAACATTACAATCAATAACATACATATCTACAACTAAGATATTTTCCATGGAATCAAATAGTGTTCAAACATTAATACAATCAAATGGCTTCTTTGGTTTGAGATGTCTAAGATATTACGGAGATTTATACGTCAACGCTTCCGTGATGACGTGGTTCTGTATTCTTTAATAGTAACCGGTAAATCTTCTAATAGTGTCATTGACCATCTCAATTTCTATAAGAGATAAATTGAACCCTTTACCGAATTCGTAAATGGTATATGTTATAGGAGAGCTTTTCTGGAAAATCCATATTTTGGTTTCGCGGATTTATTATTTGGCGGGTGAAGAAATCCGAGTGTAGTAGCAGAATGAAATCTGATTACATATATCTCACAAACTATAAGGGAAAAATTTAAATGCTTGTCAGATTCATAAATAGCAGGTATTAGATGTTGGAAACCTAGCCTGATGAATCCATTTCTTAGTTTCGCGGTTTCAATATTCGGGGTGTGGAAGAAATCAGAATGTGGACACAGAGATTCATAGATGGACTAAGAGATTTGTAAATAGTGGGTCATATATTATAGGAACCCTAGTCTGATGAAGTATCTTCGTATTTTTACTGATTTAAACATTTTAATACATACATAAAAATGCATACATATCAATATACTTTACAACTTTATTTTGAAAAATTTGAACCATTTGAATATTGTATTCACGAGCGCAACTCTATAGATAAAATTTATAATTACACACCGGACTTTCTTTATTCGGATCATAACTTGATAACAGATTGAGAGTTTTGGTTTAAGCTCCCTGTAATCTCTGCTACTGCTAATGTTGCAAAGGTGTGTCAGCGTTGTTATAAAATTTTATTTAATAAAATTGTCGATAATGATGTTGTGTTGTGTAATGATGTTATATATATTATTGAAACACTGGCCCTAACATTCCTCTGTGGCACACCAGCACTCATTGAGATATGAATATGTTCCTTCATAAATAACACAGAAGTATGAATCAATTGAACATTATTTTAAGAACAGGTATAATCGATTCCGGATATGTGATTTTATTTCTTATAGTGTTTTCCATACTCTATTAAGAGCTTGTGTTGAATCGATGAATATAGCAGAACGCGTACCCTTCAATTACATATGTGGCTCAACGATTGCCTAAGTAATTGTTGCGTGGGCATTGCTGCAACCAATCTGTTAAATATTATCAGTTTTCTTTGTTGGAAAGTAGGTTTGAGGCGTTTTAGAATAAATTTATGAGAGAGTTTAACAATAACTGGCAGTAATAAAATAGGGCACAGTTTTCTGTCCATTTGGAACATAACTTAGCCGGATACAATCCTTAAGCAAATTGGTTAATTTAACCTACATAAATATCAATATACTTATGAATATAATTTATTTCCTGGACGAAGTCCGGTATTATATCCTTAGTAGCTGCAGTAGGAACGTTTTTATGGCCTATCAAACTGTAGATGGATTTAATTGAAATTTAGCCGGGATATCTGCTGAAGTAATGATATACAGATGTTGATGAGTATGAAAAAAACTTATAATGGGATGGATCTTCTATGTTCATTAGATGGCTGTGAATAAACAGGCAATGGCCAAGTATGAATCGATTGATTATAATAGCGTGGGTCCTTAGTGACAATGTAGATTAGTTGGTTATCGTAGTAGTTAAAAAGACTTTGTTGTCACTAAAGTGACCAGTGGCATTGAGAGGTGTTATTAATATATTTTTAATCGTGGAAGTAATATATCTGTGATGGAATGATCTATTTATAGTAACCCAATGGAAGCTCCCTCTTTTCCCCATGCTAGTGTATGCTCGTTAGATATTATTTAAATCCCAAGGAGGAGGGAATGAAGAAGAGTTAGATATCGGGAGACGACGAGTGTTTGGTACATTTAAACAGTTTTGCGGCCCTTATTTTGAGCCTGAAGACCGACAGATATCTATTAATAGACCAAAACACCATGTAATATGATATGCTCAGCAGGCTGTCATTGCAGTTTCAGGTTGGAAATATAAGATCCAAAGGCATTTTCCACGAGAGAGCTATCGGTTCTAAGCTAAGAAGTTCTCCAATATCGGCAGAAGAACAATTTGCATTGTGAATTTTAAATATATTAATTATTTGGATTGCATTTTGAATTAATTGAATAACCTATTATAATAATGTAAAATGATTCCCGTCAAATTAATCCTTCCTAATCTTAGTATTCATGATTGCAAGCTGGAATGGTATAGTGTGATATTGTATAATTTTGTATAGGTTATGGTAGTTCTTAGTAATAGTTTTTTACAAAAAACCAATTAATGGAATCCCAGAAAATGATATGATTAATGCTAATTAACTGACAAAATATCTCACGAAGCAGACCGAGAAGAAATATATAAGACAAAGGAACGACTGTTAACTTTTCCTCGAACGTAAAAATCAAAGAACTGAACAACATTTTAAGCAAATTAGCCGTAAAACTGAAAATGTTACTAAACTCCATCACGGTTGAGTTGTATCACCGGCGGATTGTGCATAATAAATAGATATGGTTTCGGTTTTGCCATTACGTAAATTTCAACTATCACGTTAAAATGAAAGGTTTAGTCAGTATGTGCATATCGTAACATTTTTCCCGTTCAAAGCCGACTCGATATGTGATTTATAGTTCTTGTATGGGTATTGCAGAATATTAATTGTTTTATTACGGTTTATTACTATATAATTGACCTATATAAAACGATCTATATCCTCAGAATCTATTCGATTAATTAGCAACCATATTACGAAACTGTATTTAATATAAAAATATGTTTTTTCCTTGCCCCATTCTGGTTTTGTATATGTTTCGTTTCCAAGACTTTTCTATTTATATGACTATTAGTGACACCATATATGAGAACTTAGATTATATTAAATATCTGTTATAATATAGAAGAATCCTTGGTTCATTGAATTTGAAATTTAGTGGTGGTATAGTTCATTTGAAAACAATAGTTCTGTTTTATTTTAATCAACATATATTATCAAAAAACTTCGTATAGTTGATCTATATATTCTGATAATGTTGTCAGGTTAAAAATGCATTTATAAAAAAAATTGATGCAATATAGTCTATTAAAAATAACAGTGAACTCACGTCATCTAGATGTGCCTGCCACAATTTCTAAATTCGTTCTAGAATCAGACAATAATTTGCTTCTCATGTTATTCTAGTTGAAAAGTGACACAATTCTGTTCAACTTGCAAAAGTCGTCTGGTTGTCAAACGTCTGCAAGATTATTCAAAATATTAATTATATTAACTACAATCTATAAATTGCTTGAGATTGCTCTCAGATAGATCAGTTACATCCAACGGGAAATAGATAATGGAGGCCCTCTCTTGCCAATAAAATTCATCAGGGGTAAGAAATAACAACAAGTAAACAGAACTTAATACAATTATTTCAGAGGAAACTATTAGTTTGAAAAGTATCGAGAAGGTCTAATAGAAATTCGTTAAAATCATATAATTAAATCAAGAAAGACTTGTTATTTCAATTTGTGCATTTAGATGAGTTATATATATATCTCAGGATGGGGTCAATATACCCTATGGTCATGGCAAGGTGATAATAAAAACAGTGTTAAGACAACAATAGTTGATGCAGAAAGATAAACGTTAGAATAAAAATTGATTAGGATTTATTAGTTATAACATTTATTAATAATTCATCGCAGATATATTGTTCTTCATCAGGAAACAGGAATCTTTACCCTGACCTTATGATACCTTCGGTTTGGATGAACTTGATCAGACACATTGAAGAAGAAATTGGCAATTGAGGGAATCGTAAACAAATGCCAGATAGATTGGAAATTAACAGCTTAGTTATTCACTTAATGAACCTTTCTGAATATGAAATTATAATAAAATATTAACAATTTCCAAGACAGGGTGATGATAGTGGAAACATCTAAAGATGAGGATATAAATAATATATGATAACTGTAGGAAATTTTATCGTGAATTATTAAATATTATACATGTGCACATCTGTGTGTAGTTGTTCAGAATATAGTTGAGCAATATTTTAAAATGTGCGAGGAAATAAATAATACTAACTATTGCAGATATGGCAAATGCATTAGGGATAATGTGGTGACTAAATCTAGTATTATTAAGAAAGATGTATACAGGTAGTAATAGAATGGACTAAGGAGAAATACAGTGAATGCCTTTACAAGGAACACTGTACCGAAGAAAACAAGAACTAAACGAAAAAGGTAAATATGCTCTCTAATGAAAATAAAATATATTACTTGGATAGACAATGGTTAATTAGGTCGATTAGGCTTCCAGATGATACGACTATATAAAAAATGCGTAGTTTATTCAACTTAATATACTTTTTAAAGTATTTTTCATTATTTTCTAAAAATACACCTCATTTTTCCATTTCATTTCACCAATCCATTTTATGGTGTCTATGCTGGGGGTGGCAAAATAATCCATTCGAATTTTAATGTTCGACCCATCATTGTCATGCAAGAAAATAATTTTGCTAAATAGTTATTTGCTACTGCTGGTCCCTATTGCAACAACATTGTTCAGTTGGCCCAACTGATATAGATGGACACCTGCAGTACAGTTTCTTTCAGATTCCATTCGACAACTCCAAACAGACTGTACTTTAATGAACTCACCGTATACACAGCAAGTCTCTTTTTTAAATACTCTTCGGATTATTGCATAAACTACTACGTTGAAAAGCAGTCGAGAGACATCTCCTTAGATCCATTTTAAAGATCCGAACACCAGCTTGGGAACTCCAATATGAAAAGATGGGTCTTTAATTAATTCGACAAATTGTTTAACACTCGCATATAACTAACGGCACCATCGTAAAATACCTGAAGGGGTGTGAAAATCTTATATAAACAATCGTGATTCGATCTACGTCCTACCTGCTATTATTGGTTTATTTCTTCATCTAATTGAAGAACTCCTTGAGCTATAACTTGTACAGTCGGAAATACTTGTCCAGTAATTGATAAGAGACTTCATTGATTCCTTAGCAATTTTTATAATATTTTATTCCACGCTGTGCAAAATATAAAGCCGTTAAAACAAGAGTTTCCTTTAACCACATATTCTATTACTTAGTTCACTGCAGAGTCCACTGCAAACACTTGCAAAAAGGACCCAGGAGGATTATTTCAGCGAACTATCACAACTTTTCACATAATTCAAGCAATAGTCACTACAATTAATTAATTAATATTTGAATTTTAATCAACTTATTGACCATCTGTCCTTTGACTATTTTCGCACTTTCAAAAAATACTTTCTGGAAATATTTTGTAGGCTCTTCTGACCAGTACAGTAATTAGTGATCATATATCGATGACTAGTTGGAATCACTTCCTGGAAATTGTGCTGAAAAGTAAAATACTGAATTTTTACCAAAGTGGAAGCATAGAATGAGTGTAGATAGACAGATCACAAGAAATTTGAACAGGGGTTAAAAGATAGGTGAATGTGAAGAGAAAAATTTAACACTACAAGTTATGGATTTTAAATATTCCCTAGAGCTTAGGTAAGTTTTCTGATTTAAATAATTCTGAAAAACAGTGAGAATTCCATTCTCAGTGTGGGAGCAAAGACAAGAGTGTAACATAAAGAGTCTCGGTCTAAGAGCATTGAAGACGGGGTATCCGCGCTACTAAGAATGTTTATTTACAATTAGGAATGGGTTAAGGATAACTCGACAGGATCCAGATTTTGAAAGGAGAGTAGTTAAGAAGAGATAATGCTTTCTGGGCCTTAACTTATTGATATCTTCCATTATATCCCAGCTGAGTTGTGTCATTTTGATTCAATATAAGGGAATATTTAGAGTATCAAATAAAACAGCCAATTCATATCAATTTATTATCAGCATATCATTAATGTATGACATCATCGCAATGTTGCCACAAAAACTTAGGATTATGGTCTACAACGTTTGCTAGTTTGTAATCTCTAATTACAACTGAAATATTTTGAAGAATTTTGCAGGTATTTGACAACAGTGTCTATCGGTACCAACACAAAGTGAGCTTTCAATCAGACAATATTTTATTTCTTTTTAACTGCGGTAAAATGAAAAAGAGATCCGCTCCTAGTTTAAAATGAATATTACATTGTTACAAACTGCATTTGGTAGTACATTCGACGTTATAATATTCATTAGCTGTTTTATTGGAAAGTGTTTGCTTTTATATTGTATGATGTATTGATAGTTGATCCTTGGCCATGAGGTCAACCATTTCATTTCTCATAATTCAATATAACTCTGTGATATGGATTATGATCAATAGATAATCACATAGTGACTAAATTTCACGAAAAACGTTAGACGTCTTCATGTCATTTTTTTCAAGAGACATTCAAGTAATTTACAGGTGGCAAACAGTTTAGCAGTAAAAATGGTGGTTTGTTTAAGGGTGGCCAAACGTTTCTGAAGATGCACCTAATAACAGCCCTATCAACATAATTGCATTCCATTGTTCCATCGGTGTATATTATTTGGGTAGGGACATAAGTTGATCTGACTTTACTATGTGCAAGAAGCTGGGCTAGTTTAAGGTGAGTTTAATACATGCAAGAAGATATTTATTTATATAAAAGGATGGACGGGTGCGACAGGAAATATTTAAAGGTTAATAAATTTATGTTTACTATATGGGCCAGGTAAGAATATCTAGCGGTAAAAGATTTTTCAATATTATGAAGGAATGAGTATGGGCTTTCAGAGATACTAATAGTTCTAGACTAAAAGATCTTGCAACTTGATGGGGAAGATACTATGTTTGCAGCTACCTTTAAAGTAAATTCAGCACATTTTTGGACGAGCAATTCAATTGGGGTGAGACACTGGGAATTAAGCTAATGCGGCCTAGGCGCCAGAGCAATTCTTGGTCACTATTTTAAATAGTTCTGAGAGAACAAATATATGAAGGATCCGCGTTGTTGTACAGAAAACATCCAATCCAATTTGGGTCTGATAATAAATATATACATAACAGGTCAATTGAAAAGTCCCCGGTCTACTACAGTAAAACACATTGCCATTTTTGTAGTACGACTTGTCTTTTGCTTCAAAATAGGCCTCAGTTTCGCCGATGACGTCTTCATTCGACAAAATATTTTCCCAGCGAGCATTCTTTTGATATCTGAGAACAGTAAATAGTTACTGGAAGCCATATCTGGAGAATACGGTGGATGAGGAAGCAATTCGAAACCCAATTCATGGATTTTTGCCATCGTTTTCACTGACTTGTGACACGGTGCATTGTCTTGGTGTAGCAGCACGTTCTTTTTCTCCACATGCCGGCCGTTTTTCGGCGATTTCGTTCTTCAAAAGGTCCAATAACTTCCTTTTTTAAGGTAGCCAATGAAAATTATTCCATCGCATTCCAAAATACAGACCCAAAATACGCACGCTTTGGAGCAGCTTTATAGTGTACAGTTCACTCGGATGACTATCGATTGGAGTGAAATTATGGAGCCCTTTAAAAAAATTTCACCCATTGTCACATTGCAAAAACTCGGTTTTATTACGTTTGATCCTCTTCAAACACTGCTCCAAATCATCAACTGGTCGTTGTTTTGGTCAAAAGTGAGCTCGCGCCCACTTTGCACAGAGCTTTCTCATACCCAAATATTCGCGAATGATATAATGTACACGTTCAGTTGATATCTTTAAAGTGTCTGCTATTTTACTGAATTTCATTTTAGGGTCATTTAAATTCATTTTGTTGATTTCTTTAATGTTTTCATCGGTAACAACCTCTTTTGGGCGTCCACGGCGTTCACCATATTCGGTGCTCATTTCACCATGTTTAAACTTAACACACCGATCTTTGATGGTTGATTTTCTTGGGGCAGTGTCCGGAAACTCGGTATCAAGCCAAGTTTTTGCTTCAACTGTACTTTTTCCCTTCAAAAAGTATATTATATCAGCACGTTTTCCATTTTTTTCTTTTTTTTGTCCATTTTTTTCGTAAAAACAAAAGCTATAATTCACAAACTAATGGTCCAACAGCTGTCAAATTTAACAGGCATATGTGTCAGACCGGGGACTTTTCAATTGACCTGATAGTAGGATGATTTTTCGATAGGGTTCTATGAGAGACATGTCTTAGTCTATTTAAATCTATGTCAGTTGAAACCATTTGTTAAGAAGAACTGGAAGAACATTTCTCTTCTATTTGGTGATATGGCGAAACTGTGTCGAGAGATGATGTTGATCGATCCGTTTTCGTACTTTCTTAACATTTCGAAACCGGGTGCGGTCCAAGCCATGCAATATGGATCTAAACAAGTGATATTCCAAAGGCATTAAGTCTGGTGAATATGCTGGGTACCCCAAAACTTCGGGCACATTCGAGCTGCAACAATGGATCAAAACTTACAACTCTTCAAACCATATGGCAACCATTTTTTCTCCTTTTAGATATTTCAATCGTAGGTATAAATCTGAAAATAGTTGATATATTATCTGCTAAGCTTTCTGAAAGTATTTTTAGAGTTTGAGCTGGATTTTTGCCCTATAATTCTTGTAATTTATTGCCTTGGAACTGACTTAATCCTCTGGGCAGTTTTTTATTATTAACTAATTGTTATTTGTCTAAAGCGAAAACCAAATATTGGGATATGCTGATCCGGTATCACCATAATTTTTTCCCCTCGGTCTTCAGTTCGACTGTAGATTTTAATGGTCAGCCCAAATACAGCACCCCATTTGCAAAGAAGTGGCGTGTACAACCTACTATTTCCACTCCTCTGCAGAAAAAGTAAACTTGCAATCCCACATACAGCGACACTTTTTAGATACTAGTCGGAGCACAGGTGTGGTACAGGTATGTCTCTGAGAGACAACTTGAACTACTACAAGTCGTCCAATCTAAAAAAGTCCACGCGTTACTCAATGCCTCATGGTTTATGAGGAACGTCAATACACACCTCGAATCAGACATCCCGTTGTGAAGAATTTCATAAACATGCTCAGTGTAAGGTTCTCCATAGGCACCTTAGAACACGACAAAACCTTGATTAAATCCCTACCCATCCACAAACTTCGGTAGTAAACAAACTACGATAATCCCAGTCGTAACCCAGGATCTCTGTCGCCCGCAAAACATTCATACCCCGAACCCGAAGCAAAATCAGCAAGAGACCATTTGGTTCTAGCTGGTCAATATGGTAAAAGAAAAAAAAACTTAATTTTCAAATACTCTTTGACGGGATTCGGTAGCAGATTTCTTCAAATGAAATAATTTTTTGTTGAATAACATAGTTCAACTAATGTAATTTGTACTAATAAATAATTATGTAATAAGTACTAATAATGTAATTTTAAACGTTCCATAATTAACGCTGCTTATATCAATTCTTCACATTCTAACCAATAGATATCACTGTTCAAAATACATGCAAGTACCAACCGTTTCGGTTCCCAACCTAATACATGAGTTATTTCTTTAAAATGATGCAATAGTTTTATATTCATTGTACAATTGATTTTATAGCGTAAAATAACAGTCATCAATAGGTTGGTCTCTTCATGGTAAATCTCTTCTTCCTACTTTAATTCTTCTAAATTATCTACGACTAGTTCCCATTATTTATTTTATTACTATAGGTACATGTTCAATTAGTGACTAAGAGTGATAACTGGATTAATTCCGAATAAAAATTAATTTAAATAAGAAGTTCTAGGAAACTCCCTTCTATCCGAACCAATGCCAACGATTGTTATGAATTATTTACGCTGTTAAATGCTTAATGATAAATGAAAATGACAGCTGGTCATGTTGAAATAAAATATTTGAATAATACTGCCGTTGAGTACCGTTAATGCCGTGTATAGTAGTGTTATTGTGAATAATAATTTCTTTATTTTAAAGTATGTTCAGAATCTGGTCTTGTTCGATGAGTAATCCAACAAATAAAATGTATTTAGAAAGTTATTCTAGATAGGTTTTATTATCGTTATTCGTTAGGAAACAAGACATGTGAATATAATATTTGAAGATTATGCCGTATAAATGGGATATAATATAATAGATTTCAGTAATATTTTATTATAAGTTTTGTCGGTTTTTATTTAATAGATGTGGCAAAATAAAATGCATGTCGCTATATATAAGGAATGTGAATTAAATTTGGTGGATTTCTTTGAAAATTCTTGACTTTATTTAAAATAAATAGTAATTTAATTTTAGGGCATTGTACATGAGGCCGACAATATCTGTATCTGTAAAAAATATAAACATGTATTTATGAGACTCTAGAGAATTGATCTAATTGATGTATGAGTTTTTCAGAAGGTGTCAATAGATACAGTGTGTGCTTTGCCCAGAAATCTTAGAATTGTTTATTATTTTTAAATCAGTTCAAGTTTCTTTTAATTAAAATTTGAATAACTTAGATCAATTTTAAAAGAAAAGATAAAGATATATGTTGATATGTAAATATACGTAGATAAGTAATTAGCGTAGGTATATCTCTTATTCGGCGAGATACAAGCCTCTTTCTAAGGTCGATTTTTTCACATTTAAAATTAGTTATTTTAATGTTTTCCCTTCTTTGTTCCATACCATGGTAATCTGTCTCAGAACATTTAGCCGCTGTGTTGCCTATCTTCTAAATTTTTTTAAATAATTTTTTTATAACAGAGCTTCAATCTGTGGACTCATCTCCCATTCCTCTACATGAATCTGTTGCTGAAACTGGGGATTTCATATGTAAATATACACAAATTTGATAAATAATTCATTTTATGTTGAAACTATATATAAGGAGGAAAATATACATCGAACATTTTTTGAAATAACACATTTTATGTAAAAAATTATTGAGTGAAATGAAATAATAAAAATATTTCTATAAAAATACTATATTTAAATTAATTTACATATTTGAACAATTAACAAGATCTTCAAGAACCATATAATTAAACATTACCATAAAAAAGACCAAAAGCGTATCAAACCAGCCAATATAGTTAAAACCAAATGAAAAAGCCACCACTATATATGAAAGCTGTGAAATTCTCCTAAAAATCTTCGAATATGATCTACTAAAATCGCTGCTATTCTTTATCCATAAACCCCATCAATGAATTGACTACCTCGAGCTTTCGATTAACATATTGTACATTTACTAGCCTAAAATGAATGGATTGTCGTACTTTTAAGTTGAAAGAAACCTCAGTCAATACATTATCATTTTTACAAAACAATAATTTATTTACTTATACTCTTATATAATAATGCATTGTACTTTCCTTGTCATTAGATCATTAGGGCGTCGTTGATTTTATATTTTGTTTATTTGATCAAGGTCTACTTTTGTTCGCAAATTAATTTATTTATTTATTATTTATTTATCTGAATTTCACATTCTTCTACTTCCACTCTCAACAAATTCTAGCTACATTTTACCTATAAAATAAATTTAATCATTACTAAAATATATTATGTTTAAAATAAATGCCTAGTTTTTACCAGTTACTACAGTTTTTACTATCATTCTTGCTGGACAAATCTGATTAATGCCTTGACTACTTCCAAGACAACAAGAATCATTTTCTTCTCTGTTCTTGGTATTACTAACTATTAGCATATGTTGATACCTATTCGATGTCGTTGAAAATGATGTGTTATAAATTTGAATAAGCCAGTAAATTCAGCAACATTAACAATAACGAACAGCGTATTCTTAAGAGGAACCCAAATTGAAGCCTGTTTTGAAGACTGGCTTAAGGGGATAGTCAATCATAGGCTATGGAGCTTAACTATATAACTTATACATGGGTATAAGTAATCACTCGTTTTCAGTTTTATTAGGAGGAGGGTTGAAAGAGAAAAACTATCAACAATTTTTAAAAGCAATCCAGATACATGGATTTTTTTTTCTCGATCGAAATTTGTCAAGGGAGAAGACATAATATCTGGGATCAATGTTACAGTGATGATTTCTTCTGCAGAATGATTGGATTAGGTTAATAAAATCTCTTTGTTTATGGAGAAGGAATATAAAAAATAACAAATATTGGAGCTCATAAATTTTTTTGTCATATTCGTTTTTCTCTTATCAAAAGTAGCAAGAAGAGATTCATCAATTGACTCATTAATTTAGTTGGAGAGTGTAATATAGGGACGTAAATTCTGGCATCGAGCTGCAGAAGCATCAATCACGGTACAGCTATATTCTATGATTTTCATTCAACAACAGTCAAGGCATAAAAATAGATGGAATTTTACAAACTTATTTTTTTAACAAAGATTTAACATAGATGCAAAGCTTCATTTTCATGCTATATACAAGTTTAGTTTCGTATTTATCGTTTTTAAAAGCTTATTTTTATTTTATACATTGTGAGAATAGTAATAATTCAATGGTAAAAATTGAATATTTGCCGGCCCGTCGGCTTCTATATTCTTTTTTCTTGTGCGACTGGGGTTCCTGGTTGTTTACGGAATATTAATATTGTCCTCATCGAGTGGGATGCTGGGTAGTGGTCCTTGGACTTCTCCTGGTCCTTCGTCGTGTACCTACGTTTCCCTTTGTTAGTTTAATTGTCATTATACAGATTTGCCTTTTAAATATAGAATTTACTTTTGTTAATAAAATTAATATATTGATATAAAATATAGTTTGATATATATTAATATTACTAATATAAATATATTTTAATATATTTGAATAATTTTTTTATCAAGGTTCTGTTATGTGACGTTCTGTATGGGATGTGGTTGTGGTAAAACGGGATAGATGCTGGTACTCTGGCTGGGTGAAGGAATGTATTTCCTCAATCTCTTCAGATGCCTAACATTGGTACGCAGAGTTTTAGTTTCTTGCTTGTTGCGACCTTATATTCAGTTCCCGAAAGACTGGGTAGTCCGTAGGCTTTTGCAAATGTGTTTGGTTTTTAAACGTTTGGCTTTTTACGTAAATGACGTCTTCTCCCTAAGCACAACTTGCATGAAACTTATAAATTGTTTTGATGATGGACTCTAGATACGATGGGGAATGTTAATATTGAATTTCTATTTGTATTGGAGGATTTGCCAATATTACTTACATTTTTCATACAAATTAGCCTATTTACTCGGGCACAAGTTTGTCAATCCGTATTTTGAATGTATTTTCGGTTGTTAAAATCTCTAAGATAGTGGGGCAGGTGTATCGATAGGATCTGTTTTGTTTATATTATTTGTATGACCTTATCCTAGCTCCTTCAACCGCTAATTAAAGCCTTTTCGCCACATCCTTCAAACAGATCAAGGTGGTAAATGTTTTTCGTTAAGAACTAGGACCCTTGAAAAAAATTATAATTGGGTAGCTCGTCAGAAGCTTTATATAGTTCAGGATCTCCGAATTAATCTGATCACTGGTTATAAAAAACAATTTTCTACTTTTTGAGGAATGAATTGTACATTTGTAAAATTGGTGTTTAAAAATCAAATGTAAAACCAAGCATGTTTCAACCAACATTTGAGATAAGAAGAGTGCAAACGCCAAGTGCCTTACGGAATAATGGTGTAAATAAACAGATATATATCGAGAAGCGTACCGACCTTGGCGTATAGATTGCATAAGTCTTTGGATAGGTGTTTCATTGGATATGCCTTTCCCTCTCCAGAAATAATTAATCAGGCTGCAAGAAGCAGAGATATGCCAGCCTATTTTCTCAGTATAAGGTACCCAAGGTTCTCCCTTGGGGGATAAAATGCGATGTATCCGCTTAATTAACTACGAGTCTTCAGAACGTCTTCATTACACAATCTTCACACAAATCAAACAATCTACACATACAATCTTCATTAAATACTTAGTCAGGGGAGCGTACAGTCGGTGGCAGTTTAACAGTGTGAAGTTTGTCGTCACCAATCGGTTATAACCGTCTAATATTGGCGATTAATAAGTTCTATATTTAAATAAGTTCTATTGTTAAAAAAATCATATTAACTTTGCCAGTTTTTCTCTCATAATCGTTCGTAATCGGAAAAGATGTGCGACAATCATCTTGCAAGTACATTAATCTTTTAGTTAATTCAAACAACAAATAATGAAAAAATATGTATTTAGAAAAAATCAATCATACAAGCGGATAATCCATATTACAATAGATGTCTAATAAAAAATAATTTGCCAGATTGCCGACCATGGATGATCCCGAACCTATCAGACTTCTAAAACCTTTAGTGGAATCCTAGAAAATAATCCTATATGATGATACAGTTAAAATACCCACACACCAAAATCGTCTACCACATGAAGGTAAATATATGAATTTACTTTTCATTTAATATTACGAGCTAGCATGTATTCTGATCATTTTTCATATTTTCAATAGGTATATGTTACGAAAAATATAAATTAATCGAAATATTTTCGATCATTCTCTAAAATGTATTCCATCATTCTGACGATATAGCGATACCGTATCAAAAGAACGATATTGGTTTGGCAGCAATCTATTTGGCACTTCCTCAGCAATTCGAAATCTTATTTAAGCTATAACAGGGTATCCTCCACAACTCTTCACAAAACACAGAACCTTTAAATACTTAGTCATGGGACCGCAGGGTTGGTTCCACTTTGACATTGCAAAGATTATCGTCAATAGTCCGTTATATTATAAATAAAATCGTAATCGTTAGGAAAAAGACGTGCAACAATCATCTTGTAAGTATATTAATCTTTAGTCAATTCAAACAACAAGTAATGAAAAAATATGTATTTACAAAAAATCAATAATACAAGCAAATAATCTATATTACAATAGATGTTTAATAAAAAATAATTTATATACAAATTATTCTATTGCTACTATACAATAAGACGAATCTCCAATACGATATAGATGCATTAAAGTATTGTTTAAATAAGAATAATTAAAAAAAAACTTGTGTCTTCTAATACAACAATTACAAAAATATATAAATAGGAATATTCTTATCACATTAATTGGCAAGTGCAAGAATTACTAGGAGAACTATGTTAATATTATTTACGAATAGTTCTGATATACAGAATGATCGGTGACTACACAGACGGATTTCTGAATATTAGAACATCAAATTTGTCGAGGGAACAATACGACATGTTCGTTAACCTCAACAACATCATAATTAAATATTTGCAGTCATTTTCAACGGAACTAATTATTAAGAGTAATTTAATAGAGTTTTTAAATCATGAAAATTGTTAATAAATAAATCTGATAAGTTCTTTCTCTACTAAAAAATCCAAAAAAAATGGCAGCACGAAAATAATGTCGATTGTCTTTTTAAATATAACAACATATAAGATATTTTGCGTTTGAGATATAAATAAATTTCAGATTTTTGTGCATTTTCCTAATCTGGTGGCTGGATCAACCGGCTGAGCTGGAACTGGAACTCTGTGCCAGATTCCCGACCATGGATGATCCCGAACCTATCAGACTTCTAAACCCTTTAGTGGCACCCTATAAAATAACAATAGTAAATTAATTAAATCGTCTTATGTGATGAAACATTTCCAATGCCCACACACCAAAATCGTCTACCACATGAAGATGAATATATGAATTTAATCTGCATTTAGTACTAGATGCTTGCATGTATTCTGATCATTCTTTTGCAATCTCAAAGGTATATATAACGAAAAATATATATTAATCGAAATATTTTCGATCATAATCTTTTCATCATATATTTTTTTGTCTTTCTGACGACGTGGCGATACCGTATCAAAAGAATAATGTTGGTTTCGCAGTAATGGCAGATCATTTTTTCTTGAACTAAGCGATTATTTCATAATCTTGAAATTGTAATAGATCCAATTTTCATCGGCAGTCACAATATTCCATAGAAATCTCTTCTTTTTTGATTGGCAAGTAATGAAACCGTGATGATTGAAATTTTATTATCACTAAATTCGTATGGTAGCTATTTTCCTCTTTAGATATTTTTTATCGCATATAAACGTCTGGAATCAGTAGATCCATGAACAGCGCTGTCGGTCTAAAATCTTCCTTGATGGTCATCAGCTGTTCTTCGACATCTTTTGCTCTCCTTAATATGTTGTTCACCACTTTTAAGTGGTTGAAACTAATTTTGACAATTGGGATATAACATTTTTAAAAGTGTTTAAAGGACTGCGGTACCAAATTTCTTCAAATTTATAAATAGACGTAAAGAATGTTATAAATGCAATTTTCAGCGTTTACACTGAATAATTTAATGGTATAAATGGAAGACTATTATTTTATGCAGGGAAATGTCAATATCATGGACTTCAGTTAGGTTCAAGTTAGAATCAATTGAGTTAGATTGTATAACAATCGTTTATTTATTTACATACATTGCATTTTCACCATTACATATACATGCTGATTAAAATACGTACAAGCAGCTAATATAAACCATTAAATTATTCTTTAACATATAATTTTAAATGCATTTGTAAAATTATTGAATTGTTTAATATAGAATATATATCTTATATATGATTAATGAAATAATAAATATGCACGTATGTATAAGTTTTATTATGTAAGGTATGCATATGTATCGGTTTCCAGAATCAGTCTTTTGAAGGAATTCAAAAATGAACATGTAGCCGAACATTAGTGAAAGATAATTTTGCAGTTTGGGAGCATTTAAGCTTCAACTCTCAGCTTAATCTCGTCAATCATTATTCATCAAAGTCAACTAAAGTCTCGTTGGGCAGTGATGATTTTGTTAGACTGATGCGGCTTATAGTAAATTAGTCAAGACTGATCGCTCCAGATGCCCCGCATTTGCTTCGTTTTTAAGATTTCAATGCCCTTCTCTTAAGTTTCCTTTCCTTCCGATCCTTTTTCATTAATCTCAAGATAAGCCGAGAAGAAAAACAGAATCGACAGTATTCATATTGAAAACCTCCTCCACGTTCATATAATTTTCAGACACATTTCGTAATATGGAAATATCAATTAGTGTGCTATTTTCGTCAGTTTGTAATGTTGTGCATTTAAGTTAGCCGACTCCTTGTAGAAATTGGTTCCTTAAGGGCGGCTTCAAAGAGCTGATAGCCAAGTTTTCTCATTTCATAGATAATATGGGTTCAGAGAGTGATAGCTATAACTTTAATTGGCACCTTTTACTTGTTCTCGTATTAGGGCTAAGAATATATTTCTCCCTTAATATCTTATATTTAATGTTTATCGTAAACGTTATGCTAGTCGTAATAAAGAACGCCGGATTCGGGATACTTTTAATAGAGAATGGGATATTTTCCTTGTCTATGATATGACTCACGGATATCCTTACTTTTCTTTAAATATGCTATATTGAAGTTTGAATATTGATTTTTTATTAAACAAAATCAATCTGCAAAATATGTACCCCAGATATAGATGAACCGAAATGTAGAGCATTTTGGATTTTCTTCCAAGAAGCCAACACTTGTATTAAAGGCCATATACAACACAGCTCATTTAATTTATCGTTAACATTTCCTTGTGCTATAGTAGTGCCATTGAAGCTTCAAAATCGTAAGTTATTTATTTTTTTGCTGATAAAGCCGAGAGAAACCCTGTTGGCTCGTCGGTTTATCATTTCGTCTATTATTTTATCGCAAGCTGACGGAATTTTCTTTATTGATGCTACTTAGTTCTTGTCTACTACTAATAGTACTGTAGCATACTACGACTATCATAATGTTCTCTTTTAGTTTAGGTATATCACTGGTTGAGAGCAGATAGAGGATAAGTCCCAGAACACTACTCTGGGGCACTTCTGCAGTATTTTCTTCAATTTAGAATAATCATCCTTATTTAAATCTCAAGGATTTGTTGTATATATTAGATGTTAATCTCTTTACGTAGTATTTTAATATTTTGCTCAGATTATATACCTAGCCCTCGTGTCAAAATTTGTGAAAATCTTGTAGTACATTTATTAAAAATAAAGCTACGTTTAAATAGAGCTTTAAAAATTTCCTTAATTTTATGGAACTGGTTGATAATCGAGTGTTTTTGTCTTGAATAATATTTTCTAATATGGTCTGGACACAATTGTTAATTGAGCTCAATCGTGTAGGTGCATTGTCTATACGATTTGACATCATTCTGATGCTTACTAGGAATTGGTATCATAACTACTTTCATACTTTATATATATGGCTCCATTAAATTGATTGCTATGCTTTATTGTTGTCATTTAGCGCAGTTCTTTTGAGATAACTCATATAGTTTCGGATTTTAAGTTACTAGTATTACTAATAGCACAATTTGTATGTTCTTAATATATACTGTCAATAATTAGGCAGATGTCCATAAAAGAACTCTGATTTTTGTTTATTATCCAGTTTATAGTAACTGTAGGCTTTATAAGCCTCTTACTGTGCCCTTACAAATGTTCCATATGTTTCTTGAATATTGTCGTGGGTAGATTTGCTCCTGCTGACTCACTATCTTAAATGCCCTTTGTCTTTAAATGTGGTTAGTTTAGATCTCTACTCTGATGTTTAAAATTGTAACATGTAACTGTCAAATTAAAAAAAATATTTTCTACCAAGTGGTTTTGTATATATGTCTCTCTTTTTTGCTGTCCGAATTCTAATATTTGGTTCCGTTGTTTGTAATCTACTACTGTTAACGGAATATACTCTTACTTTAAAAAAAGTCTTCATAATCGTATTATTAAAATTGCGATCACAAAGCTTATCGGAATGTATGGTACCTTATTATTTTAAGGAAAGAGTCTTGAGTATTAAGGGATACATTCAAATTCGTAAAAATGAAATAAAATGTACCAGATTAGAGAATTAATGAGAGCTGTTTTATCGGGAATAAATTAGTGGGGGGAACAACATAATTCACGACGAATTTATCCCAACATAATATAATATAATACCTTCTATATAATAAAATGGTAAAAAAATATAGGAATGCTATACTAAAAGTTAACGCCAATACAATAAAATCCTATTAAAACAATTGTGGTAAGCATATAATGTTCAGCATAATTTAATAACAAGAACTATTTAACAATAAAACCGTTTGCAATAACGAAAAAGATGGGTAATGATACCCTAAAAATTTTAAAAATTGTTTTGAGTTAAAATATGTTAATATGATCTGAGTCTTTTATCAGATTTGATGGATGGTTTTGAATATAGGGGTCTGTAGTGGTGAACGATAAGATGATTTACAAGCCTTCTGAGTTTTGTGTCAGAGTTCGTAGCTGTGAAAATGATTAAAAGCGTTGTTTTATTTTACCATAAAATAATTGATACACTTCATCAGGGAAAACGAAACAAAATTTAGGAAGAGCTACTCGAATTCAAGACGGAACTAGCGAGTTTAGCACCATTTGAGGAACTCCCTGCCGCCAGTGTATTGGCGCTATTGGAAATCACGTATCTCAACTGAAAGGCTGCATCCTAGAAACAGTTCACTGGTGTCATTACTGAGTTTCGTTGAATAGTATCTTGTGATGTGGAAGTTGCATCTGTCTCCATGCGGACGTACCTGTAAAGCGGATCCTAAGAAGCTTGATATCGCCCTGGTGACGTTAACCGCTGCCGTCAGAAGATTCCCGCGGATTAAGGACTCTCCCTGATCGTCGATTCCAGGAATGGGATTCAGGCTGACTGGTGGTATGACCCGAGTACGGGCGGTCGTTGACACGAATTCAAAGTCGTCGTCTATACTGTTGCTAACGCTGGCTGTCGAGACAGTGGTCGTGACTTTTTTGTTGAATCCCACGAAATCGTCCGCTTCAGTGGTCGCTTGTAGTTTTGCTGGCCTAAAACATAAAATTAACTATAAGATTAAGAAAAATGCTAATTCCTGCAAAAACATAATTCCCACTATTTTGTATACCTCATTTAATAGGTGCTTGTGCGCATTTTGATCAGGGACATTAAGTAAAGTTTTCTGTATTCATTACTTTTGTTGTTTGTTTTGAAAAAATCTGAATAGTGAAGCCCATTAGTAACTTTTAGTAATTTGTTGCAAATTTTGTTTATTAAATGTTGCTCTTTCATATCTCAATTATCGGAAAATGATTCAAAGGTGGTTATATTGATGTCAGTTACTAAGAACAGTCTAAGGGATTAAGAAAGTTTAAAAAACCCTCAAGGAATTTTCACGCAGCTTAACAGTTGGTGAACCGACTATCTAAGTCAATTAAACAAATTGAAGCCGAATTGTGGTGGTGTAATCGTCAAGGCGACAGGCCGGTCTTCCTACTCTTACGATAGTCGCGGGTTCGTATCCTGCCAAGGGGATGGACGTACTTTATGTTTAGGGTTGAATCGCCGATGTGTGAGTAAAAAGAGATTTTTTGATGCCCCACACATTTTAGATGTCAACCATCTGAAATTGCTTCACAATCAGAGTTCATTAAACTCATCACCATTTTATTCAATTATTCAAAGAATAGCCTACTAACGTATCGCCTGTTATTGTAAATCTCAGAGGGATCCAGTTAGAGCAAGTGCAAGAGATCAAATACTTGGGATCTGTAGTACAGGAGATGATAATGGCGTCTACTGCTCTTGATTTTCTAGCACGGTGTATGCGGAAGAGAGGAAATACTACAATGAAAACAAAAATCCATCTTTTTCGAATGTTTCTCTTCAACCAAATAAAAATGAATCAAAAAATTTAATTTTCAGATTAACTTGGTTGAAAATATAAATTTATCATCGAAAACTTCATCGAATTCTTAATTGACAAATATATGAACTTAATGAACAATCCAATATATTAAATAAGTATATATAAAAAAATTGTATTAATTCTCTAATCAATGAAAATTAACAATATTTTTAGTCACAATTAATGATACGAATAACTTTATTTTTTTAATAATCTTTGTAGATTAGTTCGAAATATATTTAAAAAAAAATTTATCTAGGTTAATATTAAAATACAGACGCCATAACATTGCCAGCCAACTGTTGCGTTTTCCCACGCTTTGGAGGGGGTTCATCGTATGCAGTCCACTCGGATGACTGTCGATTGAACTTCGGAGTGAAATGATGGAGCCATGTTTCATCCATTGTCACATATCGACGCAAAAACTCGGGTGTGATACGCTTGATCATCTTGAAACGCTGCTCCGAATTATCAACTTGTCGTTGTTTTTGGTAAAAGCGAGCTCGAACGGCACCCACTTTACACAGAGCTTTCTCACTCCCGAATATTCTTGAATTTTATGGTGTACAGATTCAGTTGATATCTTTAGAGTGTCTTCTATTTCATTCAATTTCAATTTATGGTCATTCAAAATCATTTTGTAGATTTTTTCATGTTTTTGTCGGTAACACCCCCTTTTCGGCGTCCACTGCCTTCACCGTCTTCGGTTCTCATTTCACGACGTCTAAACTTAGCATACCAATCCTTGATGATTGATTTTCCTGGGGCAGTGTCCGGAAACTCGGCATCAACCCAAGTTTTTGCTTCAACTGTATTTTGTTCCATCATAAAGCAATATTTTATCAACACTCAAAATTCCTTTTTATCCATTTTTTTCACAATAACAAAAGTTGCTTCACTCAAAATGCTATAATTCACAAACTAATGGTCCGAGAGCTGTCAAATTTAGCATCTTTTGAGAGCT
Organism: Rhynchophorus ferrugineus; assembly: GCF_030347505.1. Lineage (NCBI taxonomy): Eukaryota > Metazoa > Arthropoda > Insecta > Coleoptera > Curculionidae > Rhynchophorus > Rhynchophorus ferrugineus. The sequence goes on from NW_027472590.1 coordinate 17,948,734, forward strand.
AGAGCTAACTAAAAGACTTTTCAATTGACTTATTAATATAATATCACATGATATTGAATGTCTGGTGATAACATGTCAATCAAGAAAAGGCATCCCGTCGGCTCGTTGTCGTTGAGTGTTTCGGATAATGGGGTTTCAAGTACCGAGACCGCTAGACGAAACCTGTCAGATGTTTCACCTTGTGGCACCTATAACCATAATCCGAAAGGAACGTGTTCTATCGGAGTGAGAAGTTTCTTGCTGGAAGAGTCGTTCCCATCCCGATATTTTGAACAAATCTGGGTACAGAAAAGGGTTTCTTAGACCAGCCTTGTCCGCCACTACCAAGAACCCGAGGGTGGAGCTTCAGCGATAAAACACGGTGCATTGACAACGAGAAGTAGCATTTGATAAAGAAGTTATTGATAAAAGCATTTATTGAAGAGTATTGAAGAAGGCATTGGTTGACGAAAGAATTGAAGATAGCATTGACTGAATAAAATACTGAAAAAGCACTGATTGATGAAGGAAATCAAATAAGTATTGTTAAAGATATTGAAACGAGAATTGAGAAAGAAAGATTTTGAAGACAGCAGTATTAAAAGAATTGAAGAGAATTGTTCACAGCATTTTTGATAGAAGCATGGATTGAAAATAAATACTGAACAAAAGAAGTATTGAAATAAAAAATGTGGTGACTGAAGAATTAAACCAGAAGACTAAACTCAATAGAATTCCAAAGCAAGACTAGATTTTGGTGTATTCGATCTAAATCATAAGCCTTTTCCTATAACGTGTTAATTATAATCTGTAACTGTATATATGTATATTTTATTACTAATTTAAACAAAACAACCCGTCTTTAGGTATTAATTTACTCATAGAAGAGAGAATATAAAGAGTATTAATTTTATATCATTGTTTTCTCTCCTACATTTCAACAAAAGTACTAATAAATTAATTTGTTATTTAAAATTGGACTAAGCATATCTAATTTAAGATGTACTTATTAAATAAAGGAACTTCCAATTTAATTAAACGATATTACACTTATCAGATACGACTTTAAATTTTTAAGGTTTTACCTCGCAGTAGCTCGTAATGTAGTTCCACGTTGTCCCGCTGAAGTAACCTGAACACCCTCGTTAACATCAATGAGGTTTTGAAGGCTTTTGATCTTGGAAAAGTCCAGTTGAGTAGCAGCTTTGGGGTCATTTTGCACTGCCTCCAGTTGTTTTATTAAAACCTAAAGGAGTGTCCATTTTAAAATACGTTTTTTTATTTATCACATACAACAATTTACTTGAATTTCTTCTTGGGACAAGTTTGGTTTGGCGGGTGGAACCGCAGTCACCACCGGCGTAATTTTCGTTGGTTGATTGCTCAACAATTCCTCTTCGGTGTTTGGTTTCTTCGCCGGAGTCTTGGGTTTGTTTTTCTTGGCAACAGGTCGTTTAGTAGTTGGATCTAGAAGATCCAATAACCAATTGAGCCCTTGCATCAGTCTTCCACCGGGCGGTCTAACTGAATTAGTCTGAGGTCGGGACTTTGGTTTAGGTTTCGACGCTTTCGTAGTGGGATTTTCCTCGAAAACTCCCTGAAATATGTAGAACTTGAAAATAAACTAAAACCAAATAAGATATGTGACTTACAGCTTCTTTAACTTTATCGGCTAGAGACTTAGGGGTAGTTGGTCCTATTCCTTGGTCTTTCAAAATAGCTGCTAATAAAGCCTCCTCGCTCTTGCCGTAAGTGGTTCCTAAAGGTGATGGAGTTGAAAGAGAGTTGAGGTTGTATTGCTTCAGTATTTCTTCCAGAGATGGAGTTGTTCGTTTGGTGGCTGTATCAACATCAGTTACGGGCAACTGATCTTGAATGGAATTAGGTCGTTTCGTGGTCGCTGACGTCGATTGAGTTGTTGGTGCTTGAGTAGTAGTCGTTGGTGCAGTGGATGTGGACGAGCGAGACTTTTCGCGTTCAATAGCCATTGATATAATCTAGAGAAAACATAAAATAAATTGAATAAATAAAGTTAAATTTTGGAAATACCAAGCAGGTTGAAAACAGAAAATGTTTCTTTTCGAAACTCACTAAACCTAACCTTAAACCTTAAACCTGCCTCTCATGGGCAAACAATATTTTCGATCAGAATCTACAAGCTTTTTGTGTCGAACGAATGATATTGGTTTGGTAGCAATCATTGAACTATTGCAACATGTGACTGAGCGTTGTTATACAAACTTTTTTGCAACAACACGTCATTCAAGTTTTTTATTTTACACTCGTAGACAACTGTAATAAGAGTCATTTAGTTTTAACAGCTCGTAACACTACACCTTTCCGACCACATCATAAAAACAGCAAGATTCTACTGTACTAACCCATGACTTTTTGCGTTTCGGATTGTCATAGTAGATCCACTTTAGATGACCAGTCATGGTACAATATATTTTCTCTCCTTTTAGATTTTTCCGATCTATATACACCAAATAACTAGTAATATGAAATGTAGAACTATCGAATTTAACAGTCATATTAGCTTGTTTAAGATGTATTTACGTTATTTATTTACAATTTTAGTTAAATATCACACTAAGCACACTTTCTATGACAGGACGTTTTTTTTTCACCAAATCTCACCACTACCGATAATCCATATTAGTCTAAGGGTATGCTAATCCTCTTCGTGACCTTCATTCGTCTTCTTAAACTACTTCCACCCATTATATCTTCTATCCAAAATCTTGGCAGGAAGTGAAAACCCAGACAAAACCCCACATGATATGTAATACGGCCCAGACTATCTGCCCATTTGTTTTTCTGTCTGTTTCTCACCACCTGACTGGTGAGTGAGTGAGACAGGTTGGTCTGTTTTATGCTCAGTATCGTTTTATATTACCGCTCAACCAGTCGTCTCTTCTTTTCTTGAATAAGTCACTCGTCAGTGAATAAATCACCTATCATAAAATATAACTGGCGCAGTCGGTCGTATTCCGGGAAATTCATAAAGCAGTTCTATTTTTGAATTATTTCAATTAAAGTCAAATGAATTATCGAAAAAAGACAGGTTGATGTAGGATTGGCTATCGTTTCGCAGTTACCCGAAGCGTTTCTTGGTATAGAGTTCGGACAAAATTATCGCACCTGAAGCTGTAAAATTACAAAAGGTGGATTGAGGGTGCTCAATGACCCCTCGCCATGGACTATTTCAAGTAAGAAACATTCAAGCTTTGAAAAACAACCCAAGCCCATGTACTCCCGGCACATGTATCTCAGTTTAAATTATAAGGTCGCCAAAGGCTGATTGAAGTTGCTGTGAATTAACACGGTCTACTGGAATTTCGATACAACTTGCAGTTCGAGATGAATGGCCACCTAACGCGGAATGCAGTAACACAATTTCTTATCCGTAGACCAATCCAAACTGGAATAGACACCATATGGAGGACGATTCTGTAGTACCATGCAAATTTCGGTAAAAACACTGTCATTTCGAAGGTATTGCAAACTGACGGACGAAGATACAAGCGATACTAAAACACAATTTTACAATAACTATAAGCCATCCATACTAAATAAGGACATGTACATTCCTGTGGTCTTTCTTTAGGAGGGAGGTGAACGAGTGAAACGGGTTGGTCTGTTTTTACCCTCAGTGTCCCTTTCTATCGCCGTTCGACCCCTCGCCACTCCTCTTCCTGAATAAATCAGATTTTAAGCAAAGTAACAGTTCTTTTGTTTAAAATCCTTTCATAAAATATAACTTCCTTCAATAGAATTCTTTGATTTTTCAAGTATTTTAATGTTCAATCAGCCGTACAAAGCTCTTTATAAAACATTTTATATCAAAATTCATGTCATAGTAAAAATGTGTATATTTAACCGATTAAACTGGTAAACAAAGACGAGAGACTAGAATAATTAGCCTTAATAACAACAGAATAAGGGAAAATACGTCTTTCGCGTGATATAACATATATACATTCATTACTTCCGGGCAAGTTCAACATAAAATAAACATAGTCTATACAATTGAGATTCGTGAGGAATAATTTCAACTGCCAGACTACAGTCACGATGGCGATAGGCGATGAAACAACTCTCTAAAGACTTATTATATTTAAACGGAATTTGAATAGCATATCATCCAATACTGGATATCCTTATTATCACACAAATCTTATCACAGTCTGAATATTAGTCTCATAATTAATTTTAGATATTTAAAAAATACAAGCAAGTGGAGATTGTTTCGAATGTAAAAAACTTTAGAGAATCGCACGAAATGGCGCTCTCGACATTTAAAACTCATTCGGCTAGAGTTCCACAAGGTAGCGTCTTAGGACCTCCTCTGTATCTGCTCTACACTGCTGACATTGCAACAACAAAAGAAACACTTCTTGAAACCTTTGCTGACGACACAATTATTATGGCAAAAGATATATCTCTGCCTAGGGCAATAGAAAAAGTGCAGTCAATAAAATCTAATAGCTCCAAATCTGTCTACGTTAATTTTTCATTGAGGCGAAATAATAAAAATATAATTATATCACTCAATGGATGCCCGATTCCTCAAGCAGAATCAGCTAAATACCTTGGAATCCATCTCAATCACCGTCTACTCTACTGTCAATTAAATTGGAAGCATTACGTTAGACAAAAAGCAAAACACATTAGGACCAAAATAAAACAACTATACTGGTTAGTCGGAAGATACTCTCAACTTGATCTAAAATCAAATAAGTTGATCTATAATATAATTTTAAAGCCAATTTGGACCTATGGGGTGCAAATATGGGGTTGCACTAAAAATTCAAAACAGCTAGTCATGGAGCGCTGTCAAAACAAAGTTCTTCGATTGATTACCAATGCCTATCGCTATGTAACCAATGAGAAACTGCACGATGACCTGGAATTTGCGAGGTTATTCAAGATTTCGCCTTGAAACACGTTATAATTGAGGAATACATACTGATGTATTTTCTCGCACTCGTCTTGCTTGTGAATTAATCCAAGTACATTAGAAAAGTAGTAGTAAATTAATTGTAAATAAAGATTGTACTTGGCGTATCTAATAAAGATGTTAAAAATGTAAAAAACTTAAAACCTTCGATTGGTGTAAGCAAGCATCTCACAGATTTTAATGAGTATAAAGGTTTCGAAGTAATTATTATAGGATTTAAAAGATGTTGGTTAGGCATCTAAAGTCATATATACTTACTCGGTTTGCTAGACTATCTTCAACAGGTTTAGATGGATTTTGATTAGACAGTTTCGGCATGTTCGGCAATTTTGCATTAGGTCCACCAAACTACAAACATAATAAGTGTCGACATTTCATTAACCACACTAAATAAGTCACAGCATTACCATTTTCGCTAACACAGTCAACTGTTTCAACAACTCAGCCTGCTCCTTCTCGATCTTCTCAATCTCCTGCAAGTTCTTCCGCTGTTCATCATTCAGATTGATTAGCTTTCCACTGCGTTTTAAGTCATCGAACAAGGCGTCAGTTTGTTCCTTCGTTCCCATTGGCGTAGTTGGTTCTGATCTACTCTCTTCAGTCGGTGCAGCCGTTTTTGATGGAACTGTTGTGATGAGTGTAGTGGTGATTAACCGTTGAGTGGTGGTGGTAGGTATTGGGGTAGTAGTTGTAGCGGGAGTCGTGGTTGTAGATGGAGTAGTGGTGGGAGCTGGTGGAGTGGTGGATTGGGTTGTAGTTGGCGGGATACTTGTTACTGGCATTGAGGTAGACAATTGTAGCGAACTTAAGGTCGGTGGTAAAACAGTTGAAGGTTGTGCCTAAAAAAGTTTAATTTATAATTTACTAATAATTATAAAAAACATGCAAAAGTTTCGGTTTCTGATATATTTCTTTAATATGTTTAGAATTTTATTAGCTTTACAAATACGATACCATCCGATTATTTTTCTGAACGTTTCTTTCTGGTACAAAGTATAATGAAATAAAAATAATTTCAAAATACACTTCAACTGAAGAAATTTGCTTTGTAGATGAGATCTAAGTAAACAAATATACACGGTTTGAACTAATTCCAAATCAGCGATACGTTTCTAGTTTGAAATATTTATTGAATTAAGAAGTACAAATCCAAAATGAGCAGAAGTTGAATATGTTTGAATATATGTATACAGTTTGGGATCTGTTACACGTATTATCGTCCAACATTCCTCGGTCATCATGCTTTTATTGCAAAATCATTGCTATCCGTTCAATTTTCAGTATATCTTGATGTAGTCGTATCATGCTTGTCGCTCGTGTCCCTCAAGTTTTATAAAAAAATCAATGCAGAAAATGCATTTTGAGAGACATTCGAGTTTCAATCTTTTGTTCATTTTGCAACAAATAGTCGATTACGTGCTTGTAATCGAATGATTTTTCGAATCGAAAATGTTATGAACAACGAACTGCGTCAGTATTTGTTTTCGAATATCAAGTCCGACAGATGTTCCTTATTACATTAAATGATTTTCTCTGTAACGAAATCTCTTGCAATACTTGCCGATGATGAAGACGAATTTCAATTTCAATTGAACAAATTGGCAATGGATTTGGTCCGTACTTGGAAGTGGCTTCGACAGTAACGGTAGGTCGGGATATTTAAACTATTATTTTTTGCATTTATACAGAGGATATTCATCAAATAAGTGTAGCAACCATCTGTATCATTTTTCTGTTCTCTGCATTATATAGTTACATAAAATAAAAAGAATATATTTTCACCAAGCTACAACTTGTGCAACTTTATTTTGCACGCAAAACAATTTTGGTATCTGTGACTTGTCAGTGTTTACTACAGCAAAACTAAAACTCGTACTCATAAGTTATGCATTTTTGAGATGATTTGCCTTAATTTTTCTCACGTTCGTCGAGCATATAATATCTCCAAACGTTACAAAAACACTTTTCAACATTGTCTCCGCATTTTCACATATTCTGAAGCACAATTACTGCACAAAAATAAGTTTCAATTGATGTTTAATGTAGCGTCGTCAGCTGACAGCCGTTGCAAGGGGCAGGGCGCCACAATCCTTAAACTCGAAACTAGAACCAATCTTAACACACGGATTGAAGAGCAGAGTTCAGGGCATCAAATAACGTTAAAAATCGTTCTTCAAATATATAAGTTCTTCAAAATATATAAAGCTGTATTATTCAATCAAATTTCAAAAAACCTAGATTACAATGAATAATAATCTGAATAAGTCATGTTTGGTGAATGGGGCGGATGAGAAACCATCACGTAACTCAGTGATACATCTTCGGACATAGAAATTGTGTTTGTAAAACTAATAATTCATATATCGCAACATTTCTGACTAAACAATGAATAAAACTTTTGCATTTAAATACGATAACCAAACAAAATGGGGATGATAATTAATGAAACCCCACAAATGCATTTCTGCAATTCTTAGTATTGAGTGTTACAAAAAAATGTGTATGAATGTTTAGTTTCTCTACTGTCCACTGTAACTCAGTTTGTTTCACAATTGATTCAATCAAATCAACATTTTTAGTACAATTTATATATAACCAGCACCAATAGTGTTAATTAAAAAACGTTAGGTGATAATACGTTATTATAATTTGTACTGTTAGGTTTTAGTGAAACAAAACTTACCTTTCATGTTTAAATATAATTTAATCTTCAGGAGAATCTAAACATATAAAACTACTCTAATTAATCTTAAAAGTAACATTAAATACTATAATGTTTGCACTGTGTTTATGCCATGATATTATACTAATATAAAAAAAATGTATATTACAGTTACTTTTAAGATTTTTAATATATAAGCGAGCTAAAATATATATGATCAAGTTTTGTAAATTTTAATATTATAAAAGCTAAATGCAGAAATTCAGTTTTTGTGGAGTTTCATTCCTATTAAGTTAAGAAATATACGTACTGTAGTACCGGCAGTCGAAAGAATTTCGACTCTATTATCTATGGTGGTAGACAAAACTGGACTTGTAAATGGAGTTGCTAGAGAAGATTCTGTGGTGGTCACTTTTAAGAGATTAGGGAACAAAGTGGTAATAATCGATGATAACAAGGTCGTGCTTTCTGGAGCAGTACTAGCCTCTTGTGTAACTGGGATTTGTGATGTTGCAGTTACGATAACAACTTTCTCAGTGGTGGTTTGTAATTCTGGAGTTGTCGTTTCAGTTTTGCTAATCGTGAACGGTGCTGTTGTCGCGGCTGATGGAGTAGTGGTTTGCGACATTGTTGTAGGTGGTGTGGTGGTTACTATAACCGGTGTGGTGATCTCGGTATCTTGAGTTATAACAGGGATTAATGTGGACGCCGATGTCGAAGCAATCAGCTGGAACATATATTGTTCTTGTAATGATACATCTTAAAATTTCCTCATCTACTATATGTGTTATATTCTTACCGCGTCACTTGGAGTTGGTATTTGTGTAGCACTCTCAGACAATAAAACCGGAGATGTAAAAGGTGCATCATTTGAACTACTAGATGTAGTTGTTGTTTCAACAGAGTTCTAAAAATAAGTGTATGATTGTTTCAGGTCATGTGTTATATACAATATGCAATAATTAGAGACAGATGTAAGTAAAGATTTCGTAAAGAAGCAGAAGTTAACTATAGTTTGTGTATTAGAAGAAATAGACATAAATCTCGTCATAAATGAATTTAATTGTTACAAAATTCATTAATGTTAGACATATGATATGCTATGAATAAATGCTTCTTATCTCCCACACTTTATATATGATCTCGCCTTGATAACCGTTTAATGTTAGTAATTATTGAATGAATATTATGCTATATTTTTAGATAAGCAATGAATGCAGATGTAATGATATTCGTCCAAAATGTCAGTCATGTCAATGGTTCAGTATAATCGATACAGACAATCAGTAAATATAGTTAATTTCTGTTAAAATTCTTCTAGTAGTAACGTTGCTGATTACTTTAGGATCACTGATCAGGTAACTTGCCTTTATACTTTTGTTCTCCACCTTGATGACTGGTTTCCATCTGTAAACAACTTTTTCTTTGTTTCTGTTAAGCAAGTCTTGTATGTTCAACACTTCGTTGTACTGTCAAAAAATCATGAGATGATTTAAGCAAACGTCGATAACAAGCGAAAGTCAATTTGTTGCGGATAGATTTCGTTTTGTTCCATCAAGCTAGAAGCATGATTAGGCAAAAGCGAAACTGAAGGCTTTTTGGCTCACGTATAGATCGGTACTTGTACTTGTCAACTTATGTAGATATATTATGTTTTATCACGAAAATTTGTTAAATCAAAGACTTTTATTCAAATGAATCGTGAAGAACCAATAATTTGGATGATACATTTTGAAAAGTAATAAAATAACTAAGAATTTGGCGTCAGCTAATTAGGAAACATGAAAAAAATAGTTTAGTAAACAAAAATCAATTATCTTTCTACTAAATGGCTTTCATAAATTATATAGCACGATTTAAATGCCCAATCGATTTGCAATAGACATAATTATAATGTCGGCCTGGCTGGCGTGTTTAAAAAAAAATCACAGTGTTTGAATTCGGTCAAAAATCAAGAACACAATCAGTTATATCTTACAGCTTTTCGTCGATAAAGGTGAAATCGCAAACTAATCGCTCGAATCATTAATAGTGTTTATGTTCTTTGTATAATGTAACGGTCATTCAAGCGCAGTTTTGATATTGGTCAATTCGGATAGGTCAATTATCAAAAATGTGAATAATACCATAAAAATGGCCGAATACGACCATCATACAGAGTAAGGCATTTGAAACCATTTAGAAAAGGGTAGATACAAAAATAAACTGGTGAATATGTATGCATGATCTGAATATAGCATGTGGCTGAATATAGCTATGGGTGCCACCAGTTCAGAAAATCTTATGGACGGAAATTTCATCTACCAGTCATTGCTGAAATCGACTCATTTCTGAAGCGAATGCAAAATAACTAGCGATGAAAAATAGATCACTTACGACCAAGTCGAATGAAAATAGTCATAGTTAAATATAGTGACTCTACTCCAAGCCAGTATTGACGTAAATGTATTACTGTGAGTTTTATGGGATTGACAAGGAATCATATACTATTAATTGCTCCCCTATGCACAAGCCCTTAACTAAAACATATGTTGTGAACAACTCGGTCGTCTAGAGGAAACAACAGCTCAGCAGCAAATTTTGATCACTACGACAGAAAGGGGGATGTTCTTGTACATCCATCTTATGATTTAGATCTGGCACCAAGTGATTATCTCCTGTTTTAGCTGATGAGCAATTCGCATCAAAAAAGAATTTTGAAAATCTACTATCCCAGTTTTTTTACAATATGGTGCTTCTATGAGAGATGGTATTACCTTAAAATGATAACAAGTGATCGAAGAAAATGCTGTATATTTGACCTAAATCGAATTATTCTAATTATGTTACAAAAAGCCTTTATATTCACTCAAAATAATGTTTTGAGGTAAAAATAAGTTTGTTGAAAATAAGTTTTGTTTTGAGTTACCAATCTACTATAACCTATATATTGTTCTATTATTTTAACCTCTATTGATATATTATATTTTATAAGTAAATATATAAAATGCCAAGTAGCATAAAGCGATTGGAAAAAAAAATTATAGTAATGATTACAACGGTGATAATTATTCTGATATCTGTGATAAAGAGCATATATCTACATAATTTTATCTATGTGATCATATGATTACTATATTGTCTATATATGTGAAACCTTCTATTGCCAGAGCAAATATCCCAAATAAGTTCTAATTTTCCATTCTCACCTGATTGACGTTTAATGTTTTAAAGTTAGGTGCCTCTGTTGTTGTTTTTACATCCGAACTGATCAGATTATTAAGAGCATCAACAGTACGGTCGTTCAGAATCTCTCCTAAAGTTGATGGTATTGCTTCCGAACTTTGACTACCAGGTAATTCTGGAACTATAGTAGTTTCGACAATATTGGCTTGAGGATTGTTTGTAGTTGCGGCACTAGCAACAGTGGTTGTCGGAACTACGGTACTAGTTTCAGTAACACTACGTTTAGTAGTACTTGGTGCGTCGGTAGTGGTTTGTGGTACCGTGGTGGTTTGAGATTTGCTTATTCTGGTTTCACCCGGTACTGCGATTATTTCGACAATATTCATAACTGTCGTACTACTAGTACTAGAGGTCGTACTAGGAGTGGTTGTAGAAGTAGTACTGGACACTGTGGTGGTACTAGACGGCGCTGTAGTACTAGACACCACGTCTTTCACGGAATTCATACTTTGTAAAACATTCGCACCGGTTTGCGATCTAGAACTTATATCGTTCAGCATACCACTGGATAATACTCTAGTGGTACTACCGGACACGGTCGGAGTTTGTTCCACGGCTAAAAGACGACCTTCTCGATTCGAGTCGACCTAAAAGAGAAACGGAAAAGAACAAGTGTAAGAAACTAAATAGGTGTAAGGGGAACTGAAAATGCAAGATATTCTTTAAGCTTGAAATAATAACCGGTGGAATGATACCCACGTCCTGGTTAGAAATGCTGATGAAATATTAAAATGAGTGGAATCTATAGAGAAATGGCTGAAACACCTTGATCATACAGGCTTAAAATATATCATAATAGCTCGTTTATTAAATATAATAAAAGGTCAATACTTACTTGGTCCCCTAATTGGTTGGATCTTTTTTTGTCTACAATTATCTACAGTTCAAAGCTACGAAAATATAACAAGCGAACTTAGCTACTAGCAATTTGAAAATATATGCATGTACAACCATTTCTGTATCGTTTTTCCACTGTACAATCAGTCAAAACCTTTGAAAATCAACAAAAGCTATGAACAAAGCCCATTCATTCCATTATACATAAACAGATCATACATAACTCAACTCAACAAACACGTTTTTAATATAAACATTAATCACAGGTCTTAAGTATTCGATGTAGTGCGAAAAGCGTGCGATTTAGAAATGCTGCGAAATGATGTGATGAATCTAAGCTTAATGATATCGAATCTCTGAATAATCAGCTCAGTATGAAGTAAATGGCACATCTTATTCAGAGTTCGCAGTAGTTCTACCCATCAGCCAATCTTTGCACCTTTCTCCATCTACAATACAAGGGATGAATACCATTGGTTGATTGTTATCCGGGTTGGTGATTCCATTGGTGGTATCGGTTACTTGGTTACTGGTTATTTCGATCAATGGTGGGGGGTTTGGTCTGGTATCAAAACCTCTAACCTTTATGACTTGTTCCATTGGAATCAAAGTTCCATTAGGGAACTTCCTCACAACGGTATTGTTTGGGTATAGACCGACTATGACGAATGGTACTTCTTTATTAGGTATAGTTGGAGGTCGCTTGCGTAATATTGTGTTGTTGTTAAGAACAGCGAAAATGAAATAATCGGGTGTTGATGAGGTTGGTACTAATGGTGTTGCAATGTCAATATTATTTCCTACTGGATTGCCTACATCGTTGGATAATATTCTACCAGCGCGGTTAGATAATGAGAGAATGTTAGCGTTTGCATTAGGGCTTTGAGTTGATGTAGTGCTAACCATTGTCGTGGTGGCATCACGTGTACCACTGGTGGTTGTTGGGGTGTCACTGACTGCAGTGGTTGTGGAATCACCACCACTCACAGTTGTAGCATCACCACCAACCATAACAGTGGTGCCTTCAGCTGTTGGGCTAGATAGTGTAGTGGAAGCCTCCGCCGCCTCAGTTGTCGCAACAGCGTCTACAGTATTACTGGATTCAGTAATACTGGACGTCGAAGAATCAACTGATGCCGCTGTGGTGATCACCACAACTTCACCAAGAGTTGTTGAATCTGCCACGATAGAGGACATGGAAGAATCAATTTCGGCAACAGTGGTGGAATCACTAGAAACACCAGACTCGCTGGTAGCACTAAGCTCACTCATACTGGTAGTTTCACCGGTGGCTTGTGTAGTAGAGGTTAACATGTTATCGAAACCTCCTCTACTACTAATAGTAACTGTATTAATTAGATTATCATTCGATGTTATAGTATTAGACAGATCATTAGCGGAGAATATGGAGACGCTCTCGGGACTCACTTCAATATTCGGTATTGTTGGTAATGTAGAAAATCCAGTGTTGGACGAAAGTGTGCCTGAGTCTTCTTTAACGGTTGTTTGTTGTGTTGGTGGTGTAGTGGTAAGCATATCTACTGGTGTGGTATCTACAATTGTTTGTGTAGTTGTTACAGTTTCGGATGTCGACGCAGAATTTTGATTTGTTGTTGATTCGGATTGAGGAGAACCTGTTGGTGCGGTAACCGGAGGCGATATTGTTGTACTGCCAGTAGTAGTAGGTGGTACGGATGGAGGTATCGTAACCGAAGCACCTGCGGCTTCGTTGTTCACCTCCATCTGTCCGGTTGTAATAGTACTAGCTTGTGTTGTAACCGTGCTGTCCTGTACACCACTATCAGTGCTCAAACTTGTTGATGGTATATTTACATTAATTACAGTGGTTGCCATAGTAGTTTGTTCGGTATTTACATCGGTGGAAACTACGCTAGAAGTAGATTCAGGCAAAGTAGTAGAAGTAGAATCGATAAAGTTCCCTCTGGGCTCGATTTCGTTTAACGAAATCAACTCTAGCGGCTCGGTAGAGACCGTCGTCGTAGCGACGAGACTGCTAGTGACGAGATTAGAAGCGACTTTCGGAGTGACCACGACTAACTCCTCGGGAGTCTGAGGACCTTCCGGCGAGGGCGTGGAAATCATACCGTTAAGAAGATCTAACAGTTTGCTGATCGTGCGTTTCTCCAGCACCTCGTTCTGTTGAACGAGTTCGACATCGTCCGGGAGAGCCGGAGCGGTGCTTAAAAATAATGGTGCAGGAAGCGACGTGGTACCTATAGAACTACCCCTATATTTTGCCGAGTATTTAGTTACAGTGGACAGTGGAGTAGTAGAAGGACTGCTTATAGTATTATATTCCGATGTACCTACTTCGTTGCTTTGGATGGCCGACAAAGAGCTAAGAATTTTCTCGATAAGAGTTGTTGGTTTTTCGCTGGTCAACGTCTCGAAGGTATTAGTCTTGTCGTCAAGTTTTGTCTTGTCTTTGGTCGTTGGTTTTTTGGGGGCCAGTTTTAGAATGGCCGAGTTCTCAGTGGCTTCCGTTGTCGTGGACGATGATAAATTGATAGTGTCTGGGATCGCAGTGGTCGATATAGAAGTTATCGAGTTTATGATCCTCTCAATTATGGATATCGGTTTTTCAGTAGTGCCATCTTTGACCTTGGAAGAAGAAAATAACTAATTAGGAAACAGAATTGGGTTTATCAAAATAAAATAGCGTTTTCTGTTGAATTAAACTCATCAAGTAACGTCTCAGTGAAACGACGGTTTTCCTAAATGTGACTAATAATAGTTTCCGAATGTTATAATATACTTTAAACCAACTGGCATACATATCTTAGTGATTTATTGTAATGTTTATTAATTTACTTGAATGAATAAAACAATACAATTATACTAGCACTAATTTTTTTTTCTGGGTATCGAAATGATGATGCGTATTTTTCATATATTGTTTCATATTTATTAATAACATTATTTAAATTTATTTCATATATATATATATATATATATATATATGTATATATATATATATATATATATATATATATATATATATATATATATATAAGGTTATTTTATTTGTTGGATTAAAAGCAAGGACTGTTTTATGATCTATTTCCTTTCAAAATATTACTTAACAAGCAATTCGATAAAATGAAAGTAGAGATATGGGAAGTGTATTTCTATAATACTGAACGAGGGGGCAACCTCAAGGGGGATAGTTCAACTTGAAACATCGGTGGAGCAATCGTACTCAGGCTCAGAAAGATTGCGTTAAATAACAAAATACCTTTATTACGTATTTTAAAACGTAAAATCGGTTAAAATTTATTCATGCCGTCGGAATTGAATTATATATTATATTATTAGATCAGAATATCATAACAAAACATGACAACGTAAAATGTTGCATGATTTTCCAAATAATTCAGTCATATATTGTAATATGAATCAAAAATACGTCGAAAGAGACAAGAGCATTGTTAAAACTGCATTTGAAAATATTAGTTTATTTTTGGTATATAGAAAATATTTATTTTATTCACACACTACCTGCAAACTAGTAAAATAATTAGCCAAATAACTATAATTATAATTTATTGTAACCTTTTGGTCAGGCGGGATTTAAAAAATTCGAGTTAAAATAAACTTGATTTAAAAAAAATTCTCATTAAACGATTTATGCCAAAAAGTTGCGTACAGATTTAACTTCCTTTGACTATTCTCATTCGAATTTCTTCAATGAATGGGAAGCCGTTATTTAATAAGGCCTCAAACAGGCACTTTATACGAGGGTCACTATTCATTCACTATATATCGGGAATCTGCAAACACTGTTATCATGTGAGTCCATCTGACAGTCGCATCCTAAAGTTTAACATTTTTGACGATATACGTACCGAGAACATTTTGTCGCACGGACGCTATTAGTTTATTTTATATTTAGTTGAATGTTTCGTGTCGGCAAAAAATGGAACTGAATCGTGAACATTTTTGTGCGATGATTTTTTACGATTTTCGACGTGGATTATCACAACAAAGGTGCATCAATAAACTTAATTTGACTTTTGGCGATGAAGCTCCATCAGAAACCATCGTGTCTCGCCGGTTTAGTGAATTCAAACGTGGTCGTAGTTCGCTGTCCGACGAGTTTCTTGAAGGTCACCAAAAATCGGCTGTTGTGCCAGAAAACATCGATGCTGTGTGCGAAATGATTAAGTAATATGGTCATGTCACCTATTGTGAGATTGAGGTATCCCTAAGCATTAGTTCCACGAGCATATATGCGATTTTACATGAAGACTTAGCTGTGCGAAAGTTATGTTCGCATGGGATCCCACACAATTTGACAATCGCTCAGAAAATGCTCGTGTTGATTGGTACAAAGAAATGCTTTAGAAATTAAAAAGCGGTGCTTCGAAATACGTTTATAAAATCGTGACAGGTGACGAATCATGGATATATTCGTATGAGCCTGAAAGTAAGCAGCAGTCAAGTCATGGATGTTCCAAGATGAACCAACTCCAATAACAGTTGTTCGCGCACGAAGCACTTCAAAGGAAATGGCGGCCTGTTTCTTCGGGAAAACCGGTCATGTTGCAACAGTGCCTCTAGAGGATCGTAGAACAGTAAATTCTAATTCAGATTTGTACACAACCATTTGTTTGCCAGAAGTCTTCGGTGAAATAAGGAAAACAAACAAGAGACGCCGGATTGTTCTTCATCATGACAATGCGAGCTCTCACACATCGGCTCAAACAAGAGACTATTTGAGCACTCAAAATATCGATCGATTCGATGTCATCCGCCGTACAGCCCTGATTTGGCAACGAATGACTTCTTTTTGTTCCCATCCGTGAAGAATAAACTGTGTGGTCAACGATTTTTATTGACCGAAGAAGCTATTGAAGCCAATCACGTTTTGAAGATACCTCAATCAGAATGGAATAAATGCTTTGAAAATTGATTTAGGCGTATGCAAAAATTTGTCGATCATCGTGGCGAATTCTTTGAAAAACTATAAAAATATATTCACAGCTTATCTATTTGTTTTTTTCCTATTCCCGTAATATAAATAGTGACCCTCGTATATCAAGAAATCAGTGGCGTAAGTGTACTAAAATTCAGAAATATTTGTTATAAATCTGAATCGTTGAAGCCGTTCAAAATGTCTTCTTATCGAACGACAAAACTCAACTGAACATATTTAACTTAAAATATTAAATTATACATAAGAAATAATTGCAATCAGCTAAGGTAAGTTAAAACGGCCTAAAAAAATTAAGAAGCTATTAGTTAATCTTATAAACAAGTGAAACAAAAACTCGACAGATGAGAACGTGCAATTTCGCACGATTTACCTTACATCTGTTTCGCGTATCATAAAATGAGTTAAAATACTTTAAAAGGAACCAGAATATTTTAATATATTATTAGTTATAAATTTAAATTAATATATTGTTTTTGGCCCATAAATATTTTCCATATATGTAGGTATGAAAATATGTGACTTTTAACCTTTAGCTATGTATTAGAGTAAAGATTCATCGATGCCTACTTATAATATACCATTATTTATACAATATTATGTATAGAACCTAATAATAAAGTAATTATTTTATAATTCTGAGTAATGTTTTGGTTAATTTGGGATAATAATGAAGTTTAGAATTGTAATTGCAAATTTTGAAAAGAGGACTCTGAAACATTGAAATATAATATACAGGAAAGAGATATTTTTACACTCCCATAAAAATTAATTTTATTATAGTACATTAAATAGCATTTTGAATAAAAGAGGACCTGCCTTATCTGCCGTGTTCGTTAAACATCAACACATCTTAAGACCATCCCAGGTTAACAGTCCAAAAAAAAAATTAATATAAAAAGAGAATCGACAAACAGGCGATAATTAGATCACTCTACAGTATATTATATTTTTCAATTATTATCGAGACCGTGGTAGCACTGAATAACAATTTGGTGCAATATCGGGAATTTAAAAATCCTTTAAAATTAAGAATCACAAAAAATCATCAAAATATGTTTATGTCAAAGGATGTAAGAAACATAAGAATTATGAGGCATATCGAGCGAAAGTTGATATATAATAACCTGATTTTAAAAAAGCGAGCCGTTTATTGAAAATACCAAGTTGGGAATTTTTTCACAAAAATAGTAGTCACGGAAATGGAAATTTCATTCATAAACTTCCAGTATTGTATTGGTTACCCAAACAATTTTTCATTTAGGTATTTTTTTGTTTAAAACTCTTTTCAAATATTTCGAAATTCATCTTTGTTGTTAGTATGATGTTGTTCAGTAAGTAATAACATAAAATGATACTTTATATTCGGAATTTTCGAAAAATATGGATGAAGGTACAATTATATATTAAATTAAACTTAGCACAGAGCACACTACATCCAGACAGAGTTGGACAGATGAAGAAAATTTCTAAAAAAGAAGTGTATAGGGTCCAAATATTAGCTAAACAAGAGTCAAAGAACAAGACGATGACGAAATATTTGGATTAACTGTTTAAATTATCTTGAATGTGGAGGACCGAATTCCTTCTAGAATGGTCTCTAAGTTATAGCCATGTTTCGAAGCCCATGCTAAGTAGTAAAGCGAGTTATTTTTGATTTTGAAAGAATTGAATATGAGGTCTTCGAACACGTGTTCATTAACGTCTGTTCGTTAAGAATAAAGTAAGTTTCATTTAAAAAAATCAATGTTGGTAAACATTGAAAAGAGCTCAAATGTCTAGTGGAACTATTGTCTAGCATTCTAACGCTTTAATTATTGCACCAAAACATGACATAATGATGATCTATGCATAATTAACACACTTGAGCGCTTCCCAAAAAGTTCAGATCATCACGAATTATCATAACCCGCGTGTTCTATCGTTTTTGATGATCTTGGTCGCAATGTTGTTTTTTTATTTCAGTATTGTGCTAGATATACAAAAAGCATCGTTTTTTTAAAACACTTTGTTATTAAATAGAAATATTTATTTCAATCATTTCGAAATTTAATTTCGATATTAATATGTCAATATGGTTCACATCAAGTGAGCGAGTTAAATTATATACCAACAAAAAACGCTATTAATATATAACCCAATTGTCATATAGAAACAAAAAACTGACCAGTACAAGATCGTTAAAATACATTTTAAACTTTCACTGCTGCAAATATATTTCTGAATGTTCAGCCAGCGAAAGAAAAATTGTATTTCAATCGTTTCTTGGTCTTCACTAACGACAAGCATTAATGTGAACGTTGATGCGTAAAGTCATTGTCAAAATGTCGCAAAGTTGTATTTACCGTTGCTGACAGTCTAGCGGTTTTGTCCGCGGCAAGGTACTCCCCGTTCACCAAATCGGCGGAAGGAATGGCATTGACTGGTTCATCGAAACTTATAACTTCGATGCCCAAATCTTTGTCCTTTTCGACCACGTAATCTTGATCGACCTGAAACGGTTTCATCAAAAAGGGACAATCAGATAACGTGCACATCGATTAATGTCATGCTCCTCTATCGAATCTAACAATAACCTATAAACCGGATATAGAATTGCAGCCTCCATTTGGCCTTGGGGCGTTTTGGCTGTTGTGTTGTCTGATTTGTTTTCGAATTGAAGACTGTGCCCGTTAAATATCACGTTAAACTGTGTGATCTTAGTTAATTAAAAGCTAATCTAAAAACGAAACGTGTTACACAGGATACGGGAGAGGAACAACATCAGCAGGATTAGTTATTGAAGCTGTTTTATAACATTAACCGGTTTTATTATATTGTTAAATTCAATAAGGATTTTGTATAAAAAACAATCAGGTAGGATGTATGTGTATATAGTTTAGATCGTTAAAATTAGTTTTGCCTTTACAACTCTTCAGGATTTGGGATTATATAAAGAAATTCATTTTTTCGAAAAAGAAACCAGTATTTAATTTTCTGTAGTCAAATAGGTCTAAATAATAATAATTGGTATATTAGATGTTGGCATATTCTTTAAAGACAGTATCGTCACTATGCCAAAAAGGTGGGAAAAATTTATGAAAAATTAATTAATAAATGTTATACCCAATATATTCATTCTTCGGATGCAATTTTTAGTATATGATCATAGAGATCGGTTCAATGGTTAGAAAGTTTTTGCAGAAAAAATTGTATAGATGAAAATGTTTCACCATTTCAATTCAAAAGGAATTGTGAACTATAGAGCCAAAATATTGGCCAAACTATTTATACAAATCAGATATCAGTAGATGCGAATCACAGACAATATAGAAATACTTGGTTTGACTATTTATTCTATCAAAACTTTGGTATAACCTAAGAAATTATTACCATAATTTTTAATCAAAACATGCAAAGCTTCGAATGTTTCAGTTGAGTAATTTCTCATTGTTCTGTTGAATAAAGACGCAATAAAAGCTGCTCAGATAAGAGTTGCAAGCGTTCAAAAATTTGCAAAAATTTCAATAAAAAAAGAAAAAATTAAAAAACTCCAAATGTTTCCTGCATTGATTGAACATAATTGAGGTATTAATATTTGTTTGAAAAAGAGAAAAGAGCTTTTTTAGAAACTAATTTTTTTTCCAAAAAACCTAGACATATCCATGTCTGTGACCTATGTAAGGTTTCTTCCATCTACTTCGTGTACCAGAAAGTCATTACCGGTTTGCCTAACAGATGTCGCTAGGCTTAAGTATATAATGTTATAATTTTTATTTAGATTTATATTTCTTTGAAAATATCAAATTTCGTGTCTAAAAAGGGACCGCAATTGTCCCCGCGTTACTTTTTAAGGAAAAAAGCCGCTAAAAAGTGATCGTTTGCAGGTAGAAACTTACGTTGAATATGCTCTAACCTTAAAAACAAGTGAGGTGTGGTTTCGAAAATTCAAAAGTGGTGATTACAATATGCAAGGCTAAGAATGTTTTGATAGACTGCAAAAATTTGAAAATGCGAAACTGCAAGAGCTTTTGGTTGACAAGACCCAACTCAACAATTGGCAGAACCATTAAATGTGACCCAGGAAACGATTAGCGACCGAATACGAGCAATAGGGAAAATACAAAAGATGGGAACATGGGTGCCATACCAATTGAATAACAAGCCAATGGAAAATCGAGAAATCGTCTCTGGCTTCAAATAGATGTTTGGAAGTCATTTTTGTATCGAATAGTGACAGGTGATGAAAAGTGGATTTATTTTAAAAGCCCTTGAAAATTATAGTTATTACCTGGCGAAGCCGGCCGATCGACTCCAAGACCAAGTCATTTTAATCGCGTGCGCTCTGTTTGGTGAGAGCAGAGTAGCGTGGTAAACTACGAACTATTAAAATCTGGTATCGATAGCAAATGATGAATTTCAAACAAGTATTGATCAGGAAATATCCAGAATGGGCCGGAGGGTAAGGTGATGGCATCTGTAAATTGTCGGAAAGATGGCTAAGATGTATAGAATCAAGTGTCAAATACCCCGCCATTTTTTTTCAACCGGTAATGACTTTTCGGTATACCTCCTATTTGATGGACATTAAGGGGATGCTTTATTACGGATTCCTGAAAATTGATCTAGGCCCATAATTAAACAAACTCATGAAAAGATTTGTCCATAAAATCCAATTTTTGAATGAAGAAGTTGAAAATGAAATTTTACTGCTGCATAACGACTCTTGAGCTTGGGATACCAAATTCCACTCGGCATATTCACTAGACTTGGTTACATCAGACTATCATTTCCCCTAAACAATACAGCGCAGTTTAGTGGATAAACTTCGAAAACGAGATTGATATTTTTTGAAAAAAGAAACGATATTTTTCGTCGATATTTTGTCCATATTTCGTAAATAATGATCGAACTTTTAATTGTAAATTGAAATATCGATATTAAAAATCTAAGTTTTTCTAAAGAGTGTATTGAACTTACGTTTTCTGATTATATATCGATATATAGATTTAATTTAAAATATCGATATATCGATATTTTGTTTCACGGCCGACATCACTAAAATAGAGAGTTCGAAACTCCGGACGCTGTGTCGCAGATTGCCTTGAAAACCAGTAAAACAGTATTTCCAAAATTTATATATGAAAAAATTTGATGAAACATCTGTAAAAAATTAAATAATTTTCTCGATATAACACTCTCGCCGAGTTATCGGTTATAATTAAACAATCCAACCAATGGACGATTTTTTGTGATAATGTCATTGACTTAGTTAATGCTTATCATTTTTTTATAATCCCAAATCGAAGATATATATCTGTAAATCAATATAAAAGAAACTATATACACACACCTTTGTTATTTAGTTATAAAATACGGTTAGATAAATATCGAATAATTGAAACCCAGTGCAAAATTGTGCAAATGTTATATGGTGCATAATTTACATATACAAACAAACCAAGAAAAAAAACTAAAACAATCCCTTGTCAAGATTTATTCATAGAAGAGAACAAGAATCTATAAAATAAAATAGTACACCTTTAAAACTACTACAGAACGGATTAAATGGTACTGCTAATGAACGGAAAATCGGAACGATTTCATTTCTATTATACTACTATATCACGAGACTTGTCACGTGTTAGAATCCACGGTGACTTTTGAACTTTCAGTTGGCACATCATCGTAGTATAAAACTATTCGTTATTCATAATACATACATCTACAGTCAATTCGATTTCTAGTTTCTAAATTTAGTATATGGCAATTTTATAACAAATGTTCCCAATCCAACTTCAATACGATTTTGGATTTATTGATTTTTCTTTATTACGAACAGGTCTACAAGACATTCAATATTTATTTTACTCTTTATATAAATTTCTCTCTAAATATCTTAAAAATAAATTTCTAGGATTCATGTCATAAATTATATATTATTTCCGTGAATTTAAAAACATAAATAAAGTGAAAATAAATCCAACATATTAAGTTTAATAAAATACTAGATAATACTAGATGGTTATATAAAGAAAACTTGAATATCCTGCGCAAAATTCAATTGCAGTCCTTAAATAACAATCTAGTGCTGTGCAAAATACAATACTAGAGACGCTCTATAGGATTTTTTAAAACTTTAATCCCGTTATAATTTTTCTAAATACACTTGATTCAACATTTTCAAGATGAATTTCGTTATCTGTTGATGCTGATTGAGTTATCGGCTAATGTAGTTATCATATATTAATAAGTTGAAGATATATACTTCTATGACTTGATTGTTTTTTGTAATACATAAATAACGTTGGTTTGAACTTTACTTAAAAATTACGTAAATTATATACATGCGATATTTTTCAATTCGTTAGATAACAATGATACAAAATATTTACAAATTAATTTAATTTTTAATTTATAACTAGTGTTTATTAGACAAGATTTAAGTTTGTTTCTGAAAATCTACACATTCTATAATTTCCATAAATCCTTTTAATGATAAGTGAACATCAAGCAAATATATTTTATTTATAACTTACTAAATGATAAATCACCATATAAAGAAAACTTTAATATCCTACGCAAAATTCAATTGCAGTCCTTAAATAGCAATCTAGTGCTGTGCAAAATACAATACTAGAGACGCTCTATAGGATTTTTTAAAACTAATCCCGTTATAATTTTTCTAAATACACTTGATTCAACATTTTCAAGATGAATTTCGTAATCTGTTGATGCTGATTGAGTTATCGGTTAATGTAGTTATCATATATTAATAAGTTGAAGATATATACTTCTATGACTTGATTGTTTTTTGTAATACATAAATAACGTTGGTTTGAACTTTACATAAAAATTACGTAAATTATATACATGCGATATTTTTCAATTCGTTAGATAACAATGATACAAAATATTTACAAATTAATTTAATTTTTAATTTATAACTAGTGTTTATTAGACAAGATTTAAGTTTGTTTCTGAAAATCTACACATTCTATCATTTCCATAAATCCTTTTAATGATAAGTGAACATCAAGCAAATATATTTTATTTATAACTTACTAAATGATAAATCACCATATAAAGAAAACTTTAATATCCTACGCAAAATTCAATTGCAGTCCTTAAATAGCAATCTAGTGCTGTGCAAAATACAATACTAGAGACGTTCTATAGGATTTTTTAAAACTTTAATCCCGTTATAATTTTTTTAAATACACTTGATTCAACATTTTCAGGATAAATTTCGTTATCTGTTGATGTTGATTGAGTTATTGGCTATTGTAGTTATCATATATTAATAAGTTGAAAATATATAATTCTATGGCTTGATTGTTTTTTGTAATACATAAATAAAGTTGGTTTGAACTTTATTTAAAAATTACATAAATTATATATATATATGCGATAATTTTCAGTTCATTGGATAACAATGATACAAAATATTTACAAATTAATTTAATTTTTAATTTATAACTAATATTTATTACACAAGATTTAAGTTTGTTTCTGAAAATCTACATGTTCTATTATTTCCATAAATCTTTTTAATGATAAGTGAAAATCAAGCAAATATATTTTATTTATTACTTACTAAATGGTAAATGATAAGAAAACTTGAGAGTATTACTGAAAATTATATAATTTTAGATATGTTCTATACGATTTTTTGAACCATTTAGTATGTGATTTCTTTCCACATCACTTGTCGACATAACTTTTGTTAACTTATTTCCATTATTGTTATTCTTTATAAATATGAGATTTTATGGTTTTTTTACACAACAGAACTATGTTTATTTGAGCCAATAGAAAAATTATTCGAATGTTAAACAGAATCGCGTAAGTTCATTTCAGCATTTATATTATTGTCTATACTTTATAATAAACTTTCGCCATGAATAAATATAATAGTAATATTATTCATACGCCGAATGTTCTCTATTACTTCCAAATATACGATACTTTTTCAACTCATTATATTACAATAATTATATAAAACTTTTACTATTTTATTTTATTTTAATTTTATAAAAAGTTATTTCAAGTTGATTTTTATATTTCTTTCTGAATATATAAATAACGCATTTCATTGACAAGATATTTCGAGTGGACTATCTCTTAATTCTATAAATATTTATAATAATAAAAGAAAATAAAACTAATATTTTAGATTCAATCACGTACTAGGTGAGAAATGGACACATAAAGAAAAGTTAAAAATATTAGTCCAAATTACATAATTTTAAATATGTCCCCTACGATATGTTTTGAACAATTATTTACGCGAAATTTTTCTAGTTATTTTTTCCTAAAAATAGTTTATTTCAAAATAAATTTTGTTCATTTATATCCATTATTACATTAAAAAGTTATTATTGTGTAAATCTGTGATTTAGTTGTTTTTTACTACATAAATAATTTTGATTTGAAGCAATAACAATAAAAATTATTCGAAAGTTTGATAACATTACATAAATATTTTTTTCACCAAAGAATTTTCATTTTGGCGAAATTCGAAATGTGTAAAGATAACATTATTTTATCATTTTATGTTATATATAATATCCCGGTTGATTTGTAGAACATTTGGTAACGAGATATGAATTAAATTAATATAGAATTATATAATTACAATTTTTAGAACTAATAAAATTAAAATTGAATAGAAATAACATTATCCCAAAATTTATCTCATTACGTAATATCAGAAATTTTTATATAATACTTCAAAATCAAGTGCTACTTATTACTTTAAAACATCTAGTGTTCTAAGAAAAAATTTATAAATAAGGGAATGATAAAACGTCATTATTTATTTTATTTGTAAAGTACAACGTTAACTGCACGAAAACGAAATCGAAATTGTTATTTTATGACCAGCGTTTACTACACCTTCTGTTAGAAAAATTAAATTGAAATGGGAACATGGAATTATCTTGGAACAAAACCAGAACCATTATTCCGTAAAACTTACAGCAAATGAGTGGTTGTCGGAAAAATGATTGATTCCAAATCGTAAAACTGAAAGGTGGAGCCGTTTTCAGCTCGTAACCTTAACCGAGGTAATGTGCACATTTTTAGAAATAAATCCAAAACCCACCAGCCTGTTAAAAATGTTCTTTGCACCAGAAAGTTTATTAGTTTACTCAAATTTTAACGACAATCTTACTGCGGATAGTTATTAAAGAAAAGAATAGTATGTATATATTGTTTATGTTAGGTTTTGGACCTTTACAAGTGTAGAAATTAACACTAAAATTACCTTAGGGGTTAGTGGGATGTAAAAGTGTTGGCCTTCGTTCTAAAATATTACAGATATCTTAATATCTCGATAACACCAAAAAAATAGTTTTAGTTATCTACTGACGTATCTTTTTTATCAAAAAAATAGAGATAGTTTCGATTCCAAACATAATAATTCTTACTATTTTAAAAGCAAATAATGAATAAAAACAAGTAGTATCAATATTTTTTAATTTAATTAAAATTCTTAATCCAATTTATACGTTTTTGACGGCCGTTAAAAACTATTTTTAAAATGAAGACTGAAACTTTTACACATATCTAAATGATATTATTAGTAATATAATATACAAATGCCTTTATTTATATGTATGACCGAATTTAATAATTATAACAAGTTTTAAAACGATTTTATTAATGATATCGTATAATTAGAAAATGCCCTATTGTTGAACTAATTAAAATTCAATTTAGTTTCAAAGCCAAATAAAGGAATTAAATAAATGAGACTTTTTTAAAAATAAGCATTGAATTAAATTATATATATTGAATATTAGTAATTGTTAATCTAATGTACTAATATTATTAAATAAATGTTATACAGTAAAAGTAATATTAGTAATGGACGTGATTAAAATGTAGATATCGCATCTACATCTACTAGAAATGCATCTACGACTAAAGCTGTAGGAAATGCATTCGTCTTCATTTCACATTATACCAGGAGTAGTCAAAAGGTCTGTGATCGGACCAAACCATGTTTTCCTATTTTATATACAATTGAGTTAGAGATACAGTAATGTGAATCCAAAAAAAAATTAAGGCGTACTATTTTATGATGATGTGGTGAAGTTTGTCAATATCATGTTGTTTATATTTCGTGAATATTATGTTATCAATTAAAATAAACGTAAACCATACACATAATACCTTCAAAATTTGCATCAATTCTTCGATTTATTACGTTAATTTGATCATGACGATTTTCTTTTTATATTGCACCAGAATAGAAAGAAAATTTGTGTGGTTTAATTTTTGAAAATTATTAATATAGTTTTGTTGCATTGATTTTGTTTTAAATGTAATTAAGTGAAATAATGAAATAAATTTTAGAATAGAACTTATGCAAATTTTTTTATTGGTGATCCATCTAACGGTATTTCATTGAACTCATAACTACTTACCTGACCAAAAGATGGCTTCAGTGTTGGTATAGTTGGAATATACGCTGGTGTCGGTATAGTTGGAACGTAATACGGTTTAGTCGTTGCCATTTTTAGTACCGTTGTCTTCGGCGGGAGGTCGCTGCGATACCGTGAACTAAACAAACTGGAAGTTGGTTTCTTTGGCGGTATTGGAGTCTAAAAAATGAGAATATTTTTGAGCGAATAACAAAACTTTGGTTTGAAATACTTTACAGTTTCATCTAATTTTCTTCGTGACTGTTCCTCGCCGTTCTGCTTCTTCCGGTTGCTAAAAAATCCTTTCGGTCTTTTCTCGTTCTTTTCCGCATTTTCCGCTTCCGATTTTCTGATAAACTTTGCGGAAAATTTCGATTCTCGAGCTATCGGTATAGGAGTGGTGGCTGGTGGAAATGACGTGGATCTAAGGGCTTTTTTCCTCAAATGATGCTCGTGCGGAGCCTTGGTGGAATATCCTTTGGGGGTGAATGATTTTCTGGGGAAACTGGTCGCCTTGAGGGTCTTTTCTCCGGAGGTGGTTCTCGGTTTTTCGGTGGTAGTTTTCGGAACACGATCCTTGGATTTCGGGTTGAACTTTGTCTTATCCGAAAATTTCGGCATCAGACGCGATCTGGTTGGCCTGGTTGTTGTTGTTGATACTGAGCCGGATTTTGGATCCAACTCGTTGTCACTCTCGTTGACCTGAAATTAGAAATATAATTATTAATTGATTGTTTAAATACAACAATTTTGGTTAACTTTAACGTGGTCTATTGGTCATTTATAAACATTGGTTGGATGCATAAGAGACCATTTATATTAAACATTCACTTATATTTTGATTATTTTTTCAATTTAAATAGGCATTTATTGAGAAAAATTGATGCAACATACATCAAAGTATTTTATTTTCGAAATTAGAGTATCAATTTGGCAGCGATTCAATCGAAATCGATCATTTCGAAACCCTATGCCAGCCAAGCTGCTGTATCGATCTGTACAAGTGATAAACAAGGGGTACTATGTCTGGGAGATCGCTGGGTGTATCTTTCACGCTTCTTACAATTAGTGACTGTTGCAGTGTTATCATGCAAGCTCTTTTTTTTGCAACGATACACAGTTATATTTGTTAATTTGACGTTTATAAACGTAAGTTTTATTCTATTTAACAGTTCGTAATACATTACACCTTGATGAACCTGTCGAATGCACAGCAAGATTTCACGACCATGAATCTTCCGCTTCGATAACGATGTCGCATGTAAACATCTGGAAAAGATGATTCATTAAATGCCAAGCTGTGTAAAAGTTCTTTGAGAGTTTAAGCTGAATTTTCGCTAGAATAAGCAGTGAACCCTTGAACTGATTTATTCCTCCAGGCCGTTATTTGTCATTGATACAAAATCATGAATCTCAAAAATTGAGATATGCCGGAGTAAAATTAAATCAACCAACAAGGTAATGAATATGGAAAATGCAATTTTAAGCATTTGTTGATTAGAGTGTGCATATGCTGAATCACTAAATAATACTAAATATAAAACAGCGGTTTTATGGAGAGATACCACTTGGTTGGAGAAAAGTGTGTTTGGGTTGGCTTGTTTAACAGTTAAACAGTTGTTAATGGTTTAACATTAATACTTCGTATTTTCATTAATAGATCATTTTATCTTGTTACATTTTATTATAAAACAGAATTTTGTTATAATTTTTATAAATAAGTTTATTATAAAGTAAATTAATATTTAATAATACCTAACAGCTAGCCAGTAGTTTTATATTTTTGGCGTAGAAAACCCGTTTCAATATATTTTATAAATATATCAAGGGAATTCTCTTCAATTTTCAAAATTAGGATTAATTGCCTCTCAGATTCTAAATAATACTTGTTTTGTCGTTTGATTTTAACAAATCTTAATGAAAAGTAATTGTGTATGCATAAAATGTCAGAGCAAAGGTTTTGGCAAAATGTTGGGCATTCGTTCAAACATTAATATAAGTCTGTTAAACTGTAGAATTCTTTCAGAGAAGTTTCAAGACGGTAGAGTAAAAAATTAGTAATAATAATACTTGCTGCTGTTTTATTTAGTTGTTAATGATGCTCACATAGTTGTTCCGTCAGTCAATGAGCAATCTTCCAACCAATAAATTTAATTTTCCATAAAACACCACATTATACCAGTAACCTGACTGAGTAAAACTGAATCTCTTCTGGAATGCCCTCTAAATTGGCCACACATCATTCAGTACGCTTATTGCTGAGCCACGTTAAACAAGATCTAACCATTGGAAATCCAAGGGGTTGGTGTACATATCTACATAATTCCACATAAATGTTATTAACAAGTCAATTGAAAAGCTCCCGGCCTGACACGTAGATGGCGCTACTAGAAATAAATCCATATGTTTTTAGATAGCCTTAACCCTCAAAAGATGCGTCTACAAATTTAACAGCTGTCGGATCATTAGTTTGTGAATTATAGCATTTTGAGTGAAGCAACTTTTGTTATTGTGAATAAAATGTATAAAAATGAATCGCGTGTTGATAAAACATTGCTTTTTGAAAGGAAAAATACATTTGAAACAAAAACTTGGCTTGATGCCGAGTTTCCGGGTACTGCTCCAGGAAAATCAACCACCAAGGATTGGTATGCTAAGCTTAGACGTGGTGAAATGAGTACCGAAGACGGTGAACGCAGTGGACGCCCCAAAGAAGTTGTTACCGATGAGAAGATTAAAAAAATCCACAAAATCATATTGAATGACCGTAAATTGAAATTGAATGAAATGGCAGACTTAGAGATATCAACTGAACCATCATCATTATCATATCATTCACGAATATATGAGTGTTAGAAATATCTGTGCAAAGTGGGTGCCGCGCGAGTTCAATTTTGACCAAAAACAACTAAATAAATCCGAGTGTTGCGTTGATATGTGACAATGGATGAAACATGGCTTCATCATTTCACTCCGAAATCTCCCAAAGCGTGGGAAAACGCAAGAGTCGGCTGGGTAGGTTATGGCGTCTGTATTTTGGGATGCGCATGGAATAATTTTCATTGACTACCTTGAAAAGGGAAGTACCATCAACAGTGATTATTACAATAGAGTTATTTGACCGTTTGAAGGACTAATTCGCCGAAAAACGACTGCAATTTAAGAAAAAGAAAGTGCTGCTTCACCAAGACAATGCACCGTGTCACAAGTCAGTGAAAACGAAGGCAAAAATCCATGAATTTCGCTTCGAATCGCTTCCTTACCCACCGTATTCTCCAGATCTGACCACCAGCGACTATTTTCTGTTCTCAGATCTCAAAAGAATGCTCACTGGGAAGAAATAGATTTTCGTCGAATGAAGAGGTGATCGCCGAAACTGAGACCGATTTTGAAGCAAAGGACAAATCGTACTACAAAAATGGCATCGAAAGGTTGGAGGGTCGCTATAATTAGTGTATCACCCTTGAAGGGAACTATGTTGAATAAAAAAACTAATTTTTCCAAAAAAAATGTGTTTCACTATGATAGGCCGGGGACTTTTCAATTGACCTGTTAGTTTCTTTAGTATAGTGCCTCCAAATTTAGAGCCCGTATTGTTTCCACAAAATATCACAATTTCCTGGATTGCTTAATATTTATTAGGAATTTATTTCATTAACTCGATTTTTTATGAATGCACTAATTTTAAAAATCATGAGAAAAAAAAGCTATTTAAAGCATTTCTCAAATTCTGTGAAATCTTCTGATGGATATGTATGGATAAGTACGATGAATAGTAGCAGCAGATGTAATTTTTTACGTCTGTATACTGTTTTTCAGTATAAGGAAGATATATGAAAGCTATGCCCGGAATATTGTGAAAATATTGCCATTGTTTTACCTACAGCATACTTTTTTTTCAACTGGCAAATATATTTTACTAAGAAATCATTGCTTTCAATCAAGTTTTCAAATGATAATATGTACGTAATGCAGTATTGTAATCAATACGTAATTGCCTTTTATTCATTCTATCTAAAATAGTATTATGTTTGTTCAAACGTTCTTTAATGGCCTTTATAGGTCACATTTTGTAGATTTATAATTAGCGTATATCGACACTTTTTTGAGACATTCTGAATCTTCCTCATTTTAGAGAAAATATTACCCAAGGTTTATACATATTTACTATTTACGTCTAAACTTAGCATACCAATCCTGGATGGTTGATTTTCCTAGGATAGTGTCCGGAAACTCGGCATCTAGCCAAGTTATTGCTGTAACTGTATTTTTTCCCTTCAAAAAGCTATATTTTATCAACACGAGAAATTCCTTTTTATTCATTTTTTTCACAAGTTACTTCACTCAAAATGTTGTAATTCACAAACTAATGATCCGACAGCTGTCAAATTTATAAACGCATCTTTTGAGGCTTAGAGCTGACTAAAAAATATATGGATTTCATTCTGCTAGCGCCAATTATATGTCAAGCCGGGGACTTTTCAATTGACCTGTTCTCAGTTTAGTAATATCCGATTTGGGAGGACCAAAACGTTAAGCACGTTAAATATGTTTTCAGTCAGTATCCAGCATCATATATTTATTTAATGTCTGCATCTATCCAAATAATAGTCATTATTTCCTTCGACAGAGTGTCCCCACAATTCTCGTTAAGGCACTAGTTGACTACAATATTTTAACAAGAAAATGAAAGTTCAGTGAACATACGAAATTCATTGTATTAAATGAATAAGCATAAAATAAAAATATCTATAAGCTTCTAAAAATTTAAATGACCTTAACTTTAGTGCAACCACTCGATTGTTCCAGATTTTTCCGAACGAACCGCCTGAAATTACCTAATATGCCAGCAGCAATTTGTAAAATATATGTACCAATGTTGATAAAAGTTAAGCAATAATATTGCTAAAACTAATATTACACTTAACACGTTCAATAAATTTTAATTATTAAACTAAAACATCTACGAATTAATTTATATTATTTTAGTTAGCGATTAATCGATCAAATAAAAGTCAACTAATTGACTTATTTTAGAGAATAATTATTTTTATCGTCAGTATTGTTGTGAAATAATTTAGCTTCTTAGTTATCTTCTTCAAGAGATCAACAATAGAAGTCGACAAGTGTATCTGAATGTCTAGGTCAATATCGTGACAGACAAAAGTTGATGTTTGAAATATATGCGATTAAAATTATAATATAGCTATTTTCCAATGAAAATTTTAACAATATGAAAAGTACTTTTTAAAGAATGTCTAGTACATGTAAATTGGCCGATGGTAATATTATTTCTTATGTTCTTAAGAACGGGTATCTGTCAACATCAAAATCAATATCATCAAGTGTTCGTGATTTAGTATAATGTATATTTTAGATGAATTTAACTCGTATTTCCATTTATTGTACTATATTATAGATTTATTCTGGAATTGAGAGTGGTTCTAATAGCTGCTAATGGCAAAAAACTTAATGAAACACTGTTGAAAATTGAAGCTGAACAAAATAATAGGGGTAACTTGTTATAATTTGAAATTCGTATTTTTGGATCAAACATTAATTGAACTGTTATGGATATAAAAATGAAAATCCAAAGCTATAAACTTATTTCAACAAAAAATTCTCATGAATCCTAATATGAGAACGTTTAAACTAACGTCGAATAAAGTTTAAAAAAACTTCAAAATTTGCTTGGGTTCTCTATAATATGTATTACAATCTTTTTTGCTCTCAAATCTTAAAATCATTCTGAGTAAGTCCTCAGAAAAGGGTAAAAAAACAATTTATTTCAGATAGTTTCTCAATTTATATGGGAATTTTTTTAGCTTTGTACTTTGTACTTTTTTTTTAGCTTTGTAAGTCAGTTAGAAAGCAATATATTAAATGGTCTTCGGAATTTAAGTACCTGGGCGTATCCTTCCGTTCTTTGACTATGAAACATGTGTCTGCCTGGCAAATACGGTGTTTGTTGTAACAATAGTAATTTTAATTACATGATTTTGACCATTAAAACTGTGCATAGGTGCATAGTATCGATGAAAGATTATCTGATTTCCTTAATTTACAGCAACAGCATATAATATTTTACATATTTCATTTGTTCAAACATTAATGTCGAATATTTCTTAGTACCATCGCCTTCTTTGACGATTGGCATAAAAACTCAACAGTGTATAGCAGTTACAACAAGTGCAAGTAGCAACACTCGCAAGAGCGACAGATCATATATATGACCAAACTCGGCGTCATCACAGTGAAGGTCGAGGTCCAGAGGGGAAACGGCCAGCCAGTGCAGTGCTTCAACTGAAAGCTTTTTGGGCACTCCAGCTCATATTGCCGAGCCCCCCCACGGTGCGTCAAATGTGCCGGGCATCACGACACTAGATCCTGTACCAAAATCCCAGAAGCACCTCCAAAGTGCAGCAACGGCGGTGAAATTCATACCGCAAACTTCAGCGGTTGCAGCTGCCGTCCTGCTCCAAGAAAAGCAAAAATTCCGACCGAAACCAGGCCTCCACAAGGTTCTGCATGGAGTAACCAAGGTGGCAGGAAGCTACCCCAAAAATTAGCCAGCGCCACCCAGCCTGCTCCAAATCAAACTCCTGCTCCAACCAATACACCAGACCATAACTCCACAATGCAGGCGTTTACTGACCCGCAGGCTTTCCTACAAGTGATCGCCCTGGCTCACCAACTTGCTCGTCTTTTTCCAAATGTCGCCGCCTAAGCGGCAACACTTACCTGTCTCTATAACTTTCAGCAGCACTTTTATACTGATGACATGGAATGCAAATAGCTTACGCGGAAAGCAAGCAGAATTGGAAGACGTCATGACATTCTATGACGTCGATATCGTGCTCATCCAGGAAACTTTCCTGAAACCTTCGCATCGTCTCTCTTTCGAACACTTTTTTGTCTACAGAAACGATAGAACTCCGAGTCGAGGCGGTGGAACCGCCATTATCGTCAGAAAAGGAGTCAAACACGAACTCCTTCCATCGTTATCAGTAAACAACTTCGAAACAACCTCCATTAAAATCGATATCCAAGAACGTCCCTTCGTGATTACATCCCTGTACAGGAAATCTTCTGCATTCAACTATGCCGAATACCGATCACTCGTCGAAGGAAAATTTCCGAAAATAATAGGTGGCGACTTCAACGCCCACCACCCCACCTGGGGGTGTTCCAGAGCGAATCCCGCAGGTAACGCCATCGTAGCTCTAAGTGCAGATCTGGGCTACGGTCTTGCCTTGCCAGATGAACCCACCCATCACCCTAGTACAGTCTCTCAAGGCGCAGCAAGAATCCTTGGTTTCTTTATTCTTCAAGACGTAAATCGCGATTTCGAAGTTCGAGTCCTTGACGAACTAGACTCTGATCATCGTCCGGTCCTTCTCAAACTCGGAAACTGCGCCAAACCACTCAAGTCCCACTAACAAGATTCAGGAAAAAAACCGACTGGAAAAACTACCAATCTCTTCTCCTGAAATCCGATCCAATTCCGAAAATTAACACACCAGAACACCTCGAGGAAGCCGTACTCAAGCTAACTCGCGATATTCAGTCTACTCACGAATCTTCCACAGTCAAAATTTCATCACAACCCCAGCCGTGGAAAAACAACCTTCCCGCTTCTCTTAAACGTGAAATTCGCATCAAAAACGGTTTATGCAGATTAGCTCGATTCACCCTTGATGCTGCAGACAAAAGGGAGGCGAACAGAGCATGCAAGAGGGTAAGGGCGGCCGTCTCGACTTGGCGATTAATGAAATGGAACTCATTTCTCGCGGACCAAAGGCTGGATGGCCCCCCTTCCTTCTGGCGTGTCTCCAAATGCCTCGGAAAATAATTCGGCTTCTCACGGCGCTCACCACTCATCAGTCCATCAAGCTTCCCGTCTGGCTGCACACGTCCATCATGCTCTTGACCAACGTAAAAAGTTTGGAGCAGTTCTTCTGGACCTAACAAAAGCCTTCGACAAAGTCTGGCACGACGGATTGTTCGCAAAGTGCGTGCGGCTAGGCCTCCCAGAAGACCTAACCGCTCTCATCAAGTCCTATCTCTCGGACAGATCTTTCCAGGTCAAGATCAGGGCATCACT
Source organism: Rhynchophorus ferrugineus (assembly GCF_030347505.1). Classification (NCBI taxonomy): domain Eukaryota; kingdom Metazoa; phylum Arthropoda; class Insecta; order Coleoptera; family Curculionidae; genus Rhynchophorus; species Rhynchophorus ferrugineus. Next base: position 17,983,867 of record NW_027472590.1, read on the forward strand.
TTCCAGTCGTAAACAAATCAATGCTGGCGTACATCAAGGTTCCCCGCTGGCCCCAGCCTTATTTAACCTCTTTATTTCAGATATGCCGAGAAAAGAACATATTGACGTCGCCTTTTACGCTGACGACACTGCTTTCTTCACGGCCACCAGGTTCGTAGTTACAATTCATGAACGTTTACAGAAACAGCTCGATCATGCGGTCAAGTGGTTCAAATTCTGGAGGTTGCAAATCAACCCTCTGAAAACCCAGGCCATCATTTTCCACAAGAAGCGTTACGCACTGCGCGTCTCGCAACTTAAGATCGACACCGCAATAATTCCATGGCTGGATAACGTCACGTACCTAGGTCTTCACTTCGACCGGCGGTTCGGTTGGCATTCCCAAATCCAGAAAGCAATCCAAAAAGGTTCGGGGATAGCAAACCTGCTATCTTCTCTGATCTGCCCTTCTAGCAGACTTCCCTTCTCCATCAAATGCTTATTTTACAAGATGTTAATTCGGTCCGTACTCCTCTATGGATCTAATGTCTACTTCAAGTTTGTTACACCCAACCAGGTCAAACGGCTTCAGGTTTTCCAAAATAAGCTCCTCAGGAGAATATTAAGCGCTCCATGGTTTGTCAGAAATAATCAAATTCATAGGGAAACTGACACTCCAGAAATCAAGCACTTCATATCTCAATCATTCCACAAACAACAACTCAGCTCAAGTTCTTCTGAAAACGCGCTTGTTCGCGAGCTGGTCGACATGCTGGGAGCTTAGCACCGCCTCACCGCTAAGCTCTCCCCCTTTTCCAGGCTGAAACGACCTCATCCGTCGCTACAGTCATAATTTTTGCCCCCATACAACAGTACCCAGTTGTGTGTTAACTCAGGTTTGCGAATCAATAGAATCGCCGGGCCCTCGTGCCCAATAACGGCTGCCCGATCAGCGGGTGCCATATCCCCAAATTTAATGCAGTAGCAGTAGTGATCCACAGGGGTCAACTGTGAGGCGGTTTCGGTTTAGTGTATTGGTAAACCCAGAGGCGGTCCCACATAACCCGGTCCAACTTGTCACTCCAGGGCAAGTCTCCGCGACCAGGTATGCGTCATGCATTCCACCGCCTGGTTTTTAGGCCAGAACAAAAAAAAGCAACACATCGCTCAACTAGACTTAGACTTATTATATAAATGACGCCATCTTCTAAACTTCTTAAAACTAACCTAACACAACTTTTATTAATTTAATTGAAAAAACTGTCTTTCAAATTTTAAATGTCCTAATTAACCTTTTCCATTTTTTTTCGTGAACAAAGTTTCCTGCTTCAATCATCAATTTCCTGATTCAATCAAAGGTATGAAACCGAAAATAAATGATAAAATCCACTGAAACTTACACAGCTATCTATGACACAGACATGAATTTTTAAACGATTGCAGCTTAAAAAGTTATTTCAAATCCATACTTATTTATCACATGTCATAAAGAGACATACTAAACTGTATAAATGAAAACAAGCAAACATATTAATTATGTGGTTAAAGACAATTGTTAAACAAATTTGCTTGGTGTATTAAATATGCAATAGGATACTTTACCACATTCAATATTAAAGAATTTGACATTATGCTCTCGTAAAACTAAGTATATTTTGAAAAACAATGGCTATTCAAAAGAACGAGATACATTAAGATTAATATTCTATAATTTTTAATCCCATATTATATAATAATTGATATAATTTGGAGAAAGTTGCATTAACAATAAATAACAAGAAAATCTAACCTTTTAGTTATGTTTTTTATTTCATTATTACGTTATTTATTCGAAAGAAAACCAGTACAACTGTCTATGTAAGTATCAAGGTGTTATAAAATACTTCCCTGTATCTTCTTACTACAAATATTTTTAAAATATCTAACTAGAAGGAATCCAGATCTTGTTAGAACAAGATCTCTAGAATTTTAACAAGACCGTATCAATGTTGAAATGGAACGACACAAATCGGTTGTCAAGGTATTCACAAAATTATTTTTATATAAAAATCAGAACGGTCCAATTTTCAAGGACTGTATCGCATAGATTTGGTTCAATCTGTTGAGCGATGGTCTGCACTATGTTGAGTTTAATGGCATCAGTCGATTGCGCTTTGATGGTGGATTATTTACAGAGGAGTGACATCGTATGCTGTTTGCAGCCAATTCATGTATCCTCTGCAAGACATATATATGACGTAGTGCTATCCTACTGGAACCATATATCGGTCACGTCCATAATATTCAATATGGACTAAAAGTGGACTGATTTGGCTATCAACCTTCTCTAGCAATCGCCTGTGACACAATGAAATATAGTGAAAAATGGCGCCCAAAATTTCGATGAAACGGTCAGTTTTTATAAACAAATTGCGGCCTTGTCGACGTTATATATAATTATGGTTAACAATTTATATAATATTTTCACTGGGAGATAAGATCTGAGAATATGGTTATGAAACCATATATAAGCCATTCATAAAAAATGCACCTATTTAATATTAATTAATTATTATTGCAATTTAAAAATGATTTTCTGGGCAATATTAAGGTCCTAATGTTGCCAATTACATATACTGAATATACCCACGTTTATTAGAAACCGTCATTTTCCGGTTTTAAGAGGTCACCTCTAATATAATACGAAAGCTTTGGTAGCGATATGTTCTACATATAAAATTTTGTATTACAATTTACCATATTTAATTAATAACGAAAAAGTCCCAGTTAAATCCTGTTGGCTAAAAAAATGCTCTCGATCCTGTTGAAACAAGAACAAGTGATCTTTATTCAAGGTACACAAAGATAACTGGTTAAGCAGCATAAGAGAATAAAGGAATATTTTAAATGTAATTTTTACCAGTTGACCCTAACTTAAGCGGTCGACCAAATGTCTTTAATAAGAGAAAGCAAAATGTGCATATTGAATCGGTCGTGATGCAGTTTAATCGGCATTTGGCCTTTGCTTTTTATAACACATTATTTCGTTATATTACAAAATTTCATAACGAGGCTATAACTGTAGAATATATCATTAATGTTACTTTTAATGATATATTGCTGACGGTGTTCTAATACAAAAGTATGATTAATTGTTTAGATAGTCCAAGAACTAGTTCGATTCGTACGTAAGGATTTGGATTAGTACATTTTAAACGAAATTATTCTCTAACGTTTAAAATCTCTATTGTTAATACGAATAAGATAATGTCTATGTAATAAAATTATTATATAATGTACAATACAAGAAAAAAATCAAACGGGTTATTTATTTTGTCGAAAGTTTATGCAGTTGCTGAAGCCCGCTAAACTTTATTTAACCACTAGGTGCTTGCATGTATATTAATCAATGATATGAATTGGTGAAAATCCGAGGTATCCATGTAAGCCGATGATAAATATGCATTGGTTACTATTGCTACGAACTTCCCTATCACGTTGCATATTTAGCTGATTAGCGAGTACATTGGGATGTGCTGACACACTTTCGAAGTACTTCAGACAAAACGTTGAATTACACTCGTTATAGGTTCTAGAGGAATATCGCGTTGTATCACTTTATTTGAAATATAGTACGGAGCATCAACAATGGCACGCAACACCTTCTTTTGGAACCTTTGAATGATTGATATATTAGATTTGCTAGCGGTACCCCATAGTTGGATTCCATATGCCCCAATGGGCTTGAGTATAGACTCATACAGTATATCATTATCATATACATGATAACTTGGATTTGCGCCCGATGAGCCAAAACATTTAATATAATTTTAGTCCCAGTTGTTTCCGTTTAGAGAGTATGGGCTTCTTCCAGGTTAGGCGTCGATCTAAGTGCATACCAAGATATTTAACATGCTCTGCTTGGGGGAGTTGACGATGATTGATATTCATTGGTGGACATGTTCTTCTACGCAGGGTAAACGTTATATGAGTGGATTTTATTTCATTTTCTTTAATGCGCCATGTCTTCAAAAATATGGTAACTTAACCACTAAAATATAATAACAAATTTAATATTATTGAATTATTTAGTGTATGCAAACACTAATCAAGGAATGCTGAAATTGTATTTTCATTTAAAGAAATCTGCTACCGAGGACCGATCAAAAAGATTTAAAAACTTATGGTGTTGCAGTTCAAACTTCAAAAGAACTTTCACTCAGTTTAACAGTTGATTGTTCAGACATCAACTATTTCCAGGCGCATATAGGCAGTGGAAAAGATCGAAAAAGATGGAAAATCACACGAATTGACTAAAAATTTAATTTCGAATATTACAATTAACAAGAAAAAAAAGTTTTCTGCGGCATATTATAACTAGTGATGGAAAGTGGAACTACGACGATAATCCCAAACGCAAGAAGTCATATTCTATACCAGAAGCGAGATAATGATGTAAATAAAGCTTGGCTGTGTATTTGGTAGGTTCAGCAAAGTGTAACGTATTAGAAGGTACTGAATCCGAATGAAACTATTTCCGCTGGGCATCTCCGATATCAGTCGATCAAATTTTATGATGTATCGTTGCAAAAAGATCAGAAATAGTGTGTAACAGATTCACGTAATCCTCCTACATAACAACGCTTACATGTTGTAAGAGTTGTAAAAGATACGCAGATTGCAGCTAAATGGGAAGCTTGGCTGGCACTCAGTTTTAAACTTCGAAAGTGGATAGAAGATTGAACCGCTGCCAAACTAACAGCGTTCTTGCGACAGGGTGTCGTCATTTGCCAGAAAGATTGGAAAAAGTTGTAGAAAATTATGTTGTCTAGCTGTGTCTATTTGAAGTGAAAAAATGATCAGAACAACAATAAATTGTTTTTATAAACAGAATTAAGAGATTAGACAAATACAGCCGTGATCTAGTAGTCACCCCTCTTATTGATCTTGAATTCAAGTATCTTGAACGAAAGCAATTACAGACATAATTTCATCACCATCATCAGAAAGACTCACATTAAATTGCCTGTAGAAAATTTTGTTGTCTAGCTGTGTCTATTTGAAGTGAAAAAATGATCAGAACAACAATAAATTATTCTTAAACACAGAATTAAGAGATTAGACAAATACAGCCGTGATCTAGTAGTCACTCTTCTTATTGATCTTGAATTCAAGTATCTTGAACGAAAGTAATTATAGACATAGTTTCATCACCATCATCAGAAAGACTTACATTAAATTGCCTACTATCTACCAACCAATAGAATACAGAAAAATATTACTAGAGTTAGATAGATATAACATTAGTAAATAAAAATTTATAGTACAATTAATAAAAAGTCCAAATATGTACCCAATATTTAAAATTAATAGAAAACACAGTTATTTAACTATAATTTTTTAATTAAATTATATAGTATATAGAATAATGGTTACTGTATTATTTCAATTTTGTATTGCTATTTGGCATACTTTCTTCAATGCACAGATGGTTATGGACTCGGTCCCATAAATCTTTGACTTCAAATAACCTCATGAAAATAGGTATTATTAAATTACATTATTTAAGGGACAATTATGGTGAAAGTAGTATGAATTCTATGGCATAAAACATTATCTTGTCGACCACATATTGTGAATCAATATCGTTCAATTTAGACAGTAATAGTTAATTGAAAAGCGTCAAGAAGTAAGATCCAATGATGCTACTAATATAAAATTTGTACTCAAAGTAATAGGTTGTAAATGCATTTAGGTTTCAATAAAAATATATGGAAGAAAATGAAATAATTGCTACATATTAAACAACCTACCCTTAGCAAAAGACCCTTCTCCCCATCGCCAACTGCCTGACTCTTCTCCTCAGACTTAATTTCTTGTATCAATTAAACCTTGTAAGAATAAAGACACGGCTATTTAGTAAATATAGGTTGTTGATAGCTTTTTGAAACTTGTTTATTTTGTCCAATACGCCGTATTAGCCTTTCAGTAATGCCCCCACAAACTGCTACGATATTATAATTTGAACCGCTTTTTACTGGATGACCAGTAGATTTAGCATCAGCAATTAGTCCAATCATTCTGAAATTTTCAAGCACATTTCTTAAAATTAAATTAATTTAAAATTAAAATTAAATCAATCTTCCAGCCATATTATGTATAAAACATGTTGTGCTCTCGTATATTACTTAATTTTATTGACTTCGTATGCTTCTCTATACCCCTACCACCACCCCCTTTCCCCTATTTCATTGGAAATAGTTAAAAAAAATTAAAATATATCGTAGGTAGTTATATTACTACAAAGTATGACATGTCTCCTGATATGTACGATCGAGATAGATCTAAAATATCAACCTGTATAACAGTTGGTGCAATATTTGATTTAAGATCCGCATTAGAATGAATATGACCATGATGTTATCTTTTAAATTACTTTTACAGATCTTAAGATTAGCTTAATATTTTTTTGAGTTGTTATCATGAGTCATTCTTCGATAAGACTACAATTAAGTAACTGTTCTAACCTTTGGTGATTTATCTATATCCTGGGGTTATAATTGTTCAGGTGATATTTCGTTGTTCACATAGAATATTAAAATTATTTGTTGAGACATGTCAACACGGAAGTGTTCCATGAATGAGTACTTATTTTTTGACAAATATACAGTAATTATCATTGACGTATCAAGTAGACAGCGAGAATTTAATTGATTTTTTATTTTATATTAATTAACTATTAATATATAGTAAATAATGGGTTGGAAAAAAAGTAATATCGGTTTTTCCATGTCCTTCAAAGCGAGATACCCTAATCAATGATATATGTGGCGTTATATCAATCAATATTTGATATTTTACCACAACCTTAACCAAACTCCGTCAATATAGAACCTCTGACATTTCTTAACGGAAAAAACTGATTCAATTAATTTTCTTTACTGAAGCCGAATTTAGATTAGGAAATGTCTGGATCATACGGTAGGTGCTAAAGCCTAACCTTCTAAAGTTCTAAAAGTTCTAATGTTCTAAAGAACTTCAGATCAAATTATACGCAATTTCACAAAAGCTGCGTATGTCTTCGGACACATCTCATTTCTATTTAATAATTATTATTAATAGTATGAAGTCGAGCCAATAGTTTGGTAGCTCATGACGACCAATTCCTTTCGTGGCGACGAGGCTATCTTTGCAGCCATTTGCAAAATATCTCTGGGTCTTGACCAGGATACCTTTTGCACTTTTCTGCTATGCATCATCCTCTTTTCATGACTTGTCGTCATTCATTTTAGAAATAAGATAAATAATTTTCTTTTGTTTTACCGGCGCTTCAGAAAATAAAACTCGTTTTCACTGTTAAATTATGTCGAACCCAGGCAATAAGCTTTCTTTTGCTAACCATGTGTTATACAAATAGTCCAAAACTGTTTTATGATCGATGTTTGGGTCCGTAAAAATATTATGAGATCAAATATGTTTGTATGGCCAATATTTAAAAAAAACTCAGAAAGAAGTGGTAGATTTAAAGAAGGATTTTAACATCGAAATTTGCTGAAACGAGAAGATCCAAATAGATTTTGACACAGAAGCATTCATTATATTCGAATTCATTTAGCATGCGTTCGACAGATACGACCAAAGCATTATAATTTAAAAGGAGTAAATCAATTTCTATTGATTAACCCTGCCTTAACTGCGTCAGACTGTAAGAGTGTCCAAATGTGGGAGCCAAATAGAAGGACTAATTTTGTTTTTGAAGGTAATATTTCCCCTCTTCCACATGGACCATCTATAGAAGTGAAAGCTCCTGCAGATTGGCTCATTTGCTTTATTACTTCAGCAGTAGATGCCTCTTTATTCTCCTTTATTACTGATCCCAAGTACATAAGTCGTTGCACTTGGTCTAACTAGATTATGTTGAGATTTACAGTAGGCACTTTGTCAATGATTTGGTCCTTTCTTCACCAGTTCTCAAGCTATATGGATTTGTATATCGGGATCTATAGCACTATGATCACCGACCAACAGATCGGCCAAGGATTTTTTAGCATCATAGTCTAAGTAACTCCATATCCGCTTCTAAAAATGTATTACGTAATCGTAATAATAAAACCTAATAATATTACATCTAGTAATATATTGAGAAGCAGTTGAAAAGTATCACGTTTTTGGCAAACCTTAGCTCAGATCGCAAATCCATTTAACAAATTATTTATATTTTCTAAGATGTGTGAAGAAGCTGAGTGTATGCACTCGAAATCAGAGAGAAATCAATAAAAACAACAATCACATACTTTCCATAATCTAAATCCAATATCATTTCCTTTGTCGTAATAATATTGGAAGATATTGGAAGATAATTTGCAACAAGTACGCCAATTTTGATATTTACACTGACGGCTTAAAATAAGACTTGAAGTGTCATCTGGCTAAAGGGCAGCTATAATTATTTACAACTCACACGTCTATCGAAAAGAAAACATCACAGCATTACTTCCAAACTAAAGAGCTTTCCAAGAGGCGTCAGAAAGAACGCAGGGATCTATATTTCCTGAATTACTACAACCTATCGGAAATAACGCCACAATTTTTTTAAGACTCAATATAATCATAATTAAGCCATTGTATCTCACAATCAATCATTTGAAATAATTATTTCATATAAGAATATCAAGTTATAAATCTTAAATTTAAATAATAGAATTAACAATAATAAAATTGTAAGCAATTATTCGAAAAATATATAAGGAAGTAGTGAAATGACAACTATGTAAAATATTTAAAAACAGCAAACGATTACAGCTATTATCCTAAGATATCTTATTTATTTAAGTGTAACGAATTACAGCTTGGTTTCACTTTTCCTGTATTATGAATGTTACAGTATTCCGCATACAGCAAGACACACCTGTTTATTACAGTTGCAAAAAATATATACGTACTTGAAAGGTTGGCCATCACGTTATAAACAGAATCTAAATCACGCAACGTAATCCATAATATATATTTTAGCCTTAATTTTTCATTAAACTTTTATATGTTGATATAATTATAAAGGAACGGAATATGCCTTTTTAACGGAATTTTTATTGTATGCTAAAGCACTATAATTGATTTATTTTGTTTGACAATATCCGTTTCTTTTTTATTTGAAAGCTGGAATTTTTGTAACATTTTACGGTAGTATACGAAGGTTGTCCTAAAAGTGCACAACATATTGCAGATGTAACAATTTCTTTTAACAACATTATTGGCATAAATATTGAAATATAAGGTTGGGGAAAAAGTAAAATCAGGTTTTATGATAGACATATTTAAAGTCACATAGCTCTTATTAGTGCGTGTATAATGTAACAATCCATAAAACATTCTACACCAAAATGCAACCTATATTATTTGTTTACACAGTGAAAAGGTATTCCGCATTAAAAATGGAGATATCATTAGGCCATTTTGGTCTTATATTGCTTTATTACAACATAAAAAGGGGAAAATGTAGAGCTATGAGTTTTCGTTTAGGGAATTTCGTTTATAAAGGTGAACCTTGCCCAGGATAACCTGTCGAAAAGTAAATAAAATTCTTACACATATAGAGATAGGCTGAGATAGTAGTTCATTTCGCGACATTAAAATCTAAATATAGACCACAAAACCGTTTTGAACCATTTGTATAAGAGCAAAAAAAAGTTAAAATGTATAAATTAACATTAACACAATAACTCTACACTGCATGCATCTTTTGTGATTCAGAAAAAAAATAGAGAAAAATATAGGTAGGAAGTTTTGATGACAACCAAACCTTGCTCCATCCGACCAATTATTCCGATATCAGAAAAAATTTAAAGTGGATTCCGAAGAAACGAAATAGCATTTTAGCTCAGAATTTTGTACGAAGCAATTGTAGGCTAATAACATGAAAAAAAAACGAAATTTTATTTTTCCAGATGCTGAAAATGGGTCTCAACTTATTTTTTTCCGCTCCGATGTGAATTAGTGTTCAGAAATAGGCCAAGGAAGTATTGAAGAAGGACTTTTGTCGAGTAGAGCATCCTTTCGCACACTATTATGTAATAAGGGAGGAGTAAAGAATGTATATATATATATATATATATATATATATATATATATATATATATATATATATATATATATATATATATATATATATATATATATTAGTGTCCTATGAAGCTTGTAAAATAGCCACTATGGTGATGAAATACATAAATTGGTAAATAAGTGTACTAACAGGTCAAAAGTCCCGCAACCATTTTGATTAAGTGACGTTTAGCTCAGTTTCGCTTTAACCATTGTGAACAAGAAGGAGTAGAAATAGTGACAATATTTATTGAAAATAATCGTTCCATTATTACTACTCAGCGGAAATTGCGTCGTCCAGTGCCTCCACAAAACCACAATCTATCGTTTACATGCGAAATCTTGACAGTAAGGTACGACAGCGACAGTCCTCGTTCTGGAAAACAACAGACATCTCTTAACGCTGAAAATGTGCCTCTGGTGCACGATAGTGATAGTTGCAGAGCCTCCTAAAACATCAATTCGGAGACTTGGTTCCCAGTTACACATTTCTGCATGCAGTTTAAGGCGTATTTTGAAAACTGGTTTGAAAATGTTCCCATACAAAATTCAATTAGCACAAAAATCAACGAGTTGAGTACAGTAACGCAATCTTAAGGCTGTCTGGTGAAATTGAAAATTTTTCGTCTAAATTCATCATGAATGAATGAATCCCAATTTCTTCCCCACGTGGACACCTCAATAAACAGAACAGTTGGTTTGGTTCTTATATTTTTGAAAATGACCAAGGTGTTGCAGTTACTGTTACTACTGAACGGTATCGAGACATGATTCGAAATTTTCTTGTGCCTGAAATGGAAGAGGGGACATGTGGTTTCAGCAAGATGGGGCCACAGCACACACAGCTCGTTCAACAATTTAATTATTGAATGACGATTTTCCACGAAGACTAAATTCGCGAAGTGGCGATTTAGCATGGCCAGCCCGATCTCTGCATCTAACAGCATCAGATTTTTTCCAATAAGGTTTTTTAAAATCAAAAGTTTATGTGAATCAGCTCCAGATGATTCAACATCTTAAACACAATATTCATCATGAAAGTGAAGAAATTCAGCCCCAGATGTTGCAGGATATCATGGAAAAATGCCTTAAAAAGAGCTGAAATTTGCATAACAAATCGCGGTCATCATTTAGCCAATATAATTATTCAATCAACGAAAATTAAAGTGTAAAGACCAAATAATCTCTTTATGAAAACTTAACTTACTTATCTATTGTTTGAGCAAAGTTATAAGTAATCGAAATGGTAGTGGGAATTTTGTCCCATGTTATATTTTTTCATTTTTAACTGCGAACTTACTGAACAGTCTAGTAATATTAGTAGAAATATATGTTATGTAATCTAAGATACTATTATTAACGCTAAATTGAGTTATTGGTCAGTGTATTATGTCCCACTACATGTAAAAGTGTGGTGCAGCTAGTTTCACGAAACTTACAATTTCACTGACCAATTGAGGCATCCTGCTAACTGCAGGTAACGATGTCGTGACGATACGATTTACGGGAGACGATCTCGAGGGTGCCGAGGAAGTCACGAAGACTTTCTCGGTACTCGTGCTGGCGCCTCTTGTCGAAGACGGCTTCGATGACCTTGACTCCTAAAATAGCGATCAATATCATTAGTTATTTGATGGAGACAATGCCGGTTCTTTTTGCTGCATATTGTAATTGTGACACAAAACTTTTTCTAACGCAATATAGATTAATTGAGTGGAATAATTCAAGGGCGTCATGTTATTTTATTAAAAATATCCTTGATATTGTTAATAATAAGGTTGCATTAGTTATACCAAGTGATATTGTCGTTTATATCGGTCATTTTTATATTTTGGGCTACTATATTAATTTGTACTATGATCTATTACGCCTATAAATTAGATTTAAAGGACTTTTTTTTAATTGAAGCTTTATTGTGAAAATTCACTAATATATATATAAGTGTGTTGTCCATGGATAGGCGCTACTTTTCCCTATTTTCCTCAAAACGATGGAATGCTTCTTAAAAGAAAAATTCTGCATCTTAAAAGAACGATGTATATATTTGAAGCTAGTAGCACTTCTCACTTTAATGTTCCCAAATATGTTTTCATTGGCTTTGCAATATGTGCTCGAGCGTTGTCATTCTGATGAATACAGTTGTTGTGACCTTGCTTGTATTCCGGCAGTTCGTATATTCGCACATTGCTGGGCCTAAACGCATCAGTTGTAGTCAATAGCCATTGATGGTTTAATTGGTTTGAGCAGCTCATAGTATACAGTACCAAGCTAATCCAACCAATCCAGTATTAGTTTGAAACTATAGATATTCGGCTATGCCATTGATGTCGATGTTGATACGTGACCAGGTGGTTCCCATGCTTTTTTCGCTTTGGATTATCGTAATTAACATACTTTTCATCGCCAAAAATAATACGATGCAAAACCATTTTTACGATTTTGCTGCCGAAGCAGCATTTCACACGTGGCCAAACGTCTTTCAATGTCTCTTGGCTTCAATTCATATGGCACAAAATGTCCAAGTGTTGAATGATTTCCATATTCTTCAAGTGTTTGGAAACGGTTTCTTTTCCAACAGCCAACAGATTCCCACCCAAAAAATCTGCATTCTTCTTGCGTTTTACATAGATCACCTACGAATAATACGTTCAAATCCTCGTCTTCAATAATGTTTGCCTGTCCATAACGCCCTTTGTCTTCAATGTCAAAATCACCATTTTTAAAACGTCAAAATCACTATTCACATATTAATGTCGATATAGCATGATTTTCATAAGCTTCACACAGTATTCGATGATCTTCAGTAGTATTTTTCTTCAAATTAAAGAAATAGAGTAAAATTTCCCGCATTCAACGCATTGAAAAAATTATTTATTCACAACTCGGCTACAAATGTACCCGATGCAATAAAAGAGCTGAAAGAACTAATCCTAATTGAACAGAACCAAGGCATTCAAGACATCAACTCAGGCTACAGACTATTCGTTGTGGAAAGCAATAAAAAAGCTTAGGAGATCCCAGCAGCATAACCCACCCATTAAAGCAAACGAAAATAATTGGGCGAGAATAAAGAGAAGGCCGACATATTCTCAAAACAATTAAAAATGTTTTTAAACCTTTCTAATCCAACCTACATAAAGATGAGGAAAATAAAATTACTAGCTTTCTAGATTTGCCATTTCAAATGGATTTACCGCACGAGAAATTAATGGTCAAAAAAGTTAAACAACCAATAATGAGAGAGATTAATATTAAAGAAGCTCCTGGTTAATACTTAATTACTGGCAAAATTTTAAAGGATCTATCAGAAAAGTGAATAAAACTATTAACATTTATATTTAATGCAATGCTACGCATTAATTACTTCCGTAGTATCTGGAAAGTAGCTAAAATATTAATGATTCTTAAACCAGGAAAAATACCAGAAGATGTGACCTCCTACCGACCTATAAGTTTATTAGAGATAATCTCGAAAGTTTTCAAGAAGTTATACATAAAAAAGCTAAACTATATAATAGAAAAAAAGAAAAATTATTCCCGAACATCAGTTTGGCTTTCGCAATAAGCATGGGACTATAGAACAAGTGCATAGACTTCTAAACAAAATAAACGCTGACCTAAATGCTAAAAGATATTGTTCGGCTGCTTTTCTAGACATATCTCAGGTTTTTGACAAAGTATGGCATACGGGCTTGCAGGTTAAACTAAAGAAACTTCTCCCTCATACGGACTATCAGTTACTAAAATCGTATCTCACTGATAGACAGTTTATTGTAAATCAAGGCGATGAACATACCGAATTAAATCCCATATATTCAGGAGATTCGCCCATCACAAAAATAACTACTGTGGCAACATATGCAGACCATACAGAAATCTTAGCATCCCATGAAGATCCAGTCACAGCATCAATAAACCTACAAACCCACCTGGAGCAAATACAATTATGGTTAAAGACATGGCGCATTAAAGCCAATGAAACAAAATCCACGCATATACCGTTTACCCTGCCTAGAAGAACATATCCACCAGTGAATATCAATCATTGTCATCTCCCCCAAGAAGAGCATGTTAAATATCTTGGTATGCACTTAGATTGACGTCTAACCTGGAAGAAGCACATACTGTCTAAATGAAAACAACTGGGACTAAAATTATATCAAATGTATTGGCTCATTGGGCGCAAATCCAAGTTATCATTAGATAACAAGGTATTGCTGTATGAGTCTATACTCAAACCCATTTAGGCATATGGAATCCAACTATGGGGTACCGCTAGCATATCTAATATATCCATCATTCAACGGTTCCAAAATAAGGTGTTGCGTGCCATTGTTGATGCTTCGTATTATATTTCAAATAAAGTGATACAACACGATATTCCTCTAGAACCTAAAACGAGTGTAATTCAACGTGTTTGTGTGAAGTACTTCGAAAGAGTGTCAGTGACCAATGTACTCGCTAATCAGCTAAATAAGCGACGTGATAGTGAAGTGCGTGGACTAAAACGTTTAACACCATCTGATCTGATTACTGGACATATGTAGACTTTAGAATAAGACTAATTAATTGAGATAATATTTTGTACAGAAGATTGCTTAATGAAGTGATTTTCTACATGCCATGTATATATAATATAGACATAAGAAATACTTATTGCCATAGGGAAGATTGTAGACTCACGAAGAGTAATAAAAAAACAATGTACCCGATGTGATTTAATACACAATAACACAATCTGTTGTATATCCTTTAAAACTAATTTATAGGCTTGAAATTACACATATTGAAATGTAGTAGTGAATATATAGTTCCGGTCACAAGCGAACATACTAAATTTTAAATATGCAGCAACTAAAACTGAAAATTCTTTTAGTTAGCTTTAGCTTACAAGGTATTGTTCAAATATCTTCTTAATTAAATTTCGTTACAAATATTTCAACTTTACTAAGTTTATTAGATCTAGTTTATTTAATAAATGATTCCCATTGATATATTAGGTTTTCAATTAGTTCTGAATAGGTGGTCAAAATACTTTAAAATATGTTTATTGTATATTGGGGGTATAATTATGTTTAAGTTTTCAAAGCCAAGCCGTTGCACTCCTTAATATATCAGGGTACTCGAAACCATCTAAAATAGTATACATTTTTACAACCTCAATTTTATATTCAAATTGTGTATAAATATTTCTAATAGTAGTTTTACAAATAAATGAAAGACTCTTTGTTGAAAGTGTGCAAAATATTTATAAAATTCATTTTAGTCGAAACTATGGTGAATGAAGAATGAAGAATTTAATATCGAGTTTTTCTATTTTTAGAAAATTTAGATTTTAGGAAATTTAGAATCATTTAGAAAAATGTATAGGCGTTTTAGAGGAAATCCTGTCCTGTTGATATACTATAAAATGTTTCTGTATAATCAAATACTGAAATTTAATAGAGCACAATTAACGCCCTGCAATACTTTAGAATTAATGAGCTTCATCGAGGCATAAAAGGACACCGTTAACCAAACCATTAGAAAACACACATCAATGCTCAGACAATATTAATGTCATTACATATTTCAAGTCGCCAAGGATACTGTGGAGCCACACCAATGGGATATACGATATCTGTTCTATTCATAGCGGCATATTCGGCAATGTTTACAAAGAAGTTAATTAGAGAATTACGAAACTTCGAAGCTAAAAAAAAGAAAACATATTAGAACACCATATAGCTTCTTGTCGATATTAAAAAACACTCTCGATATAATTTACTTCTATATACACAGCGAATGTACAAAATCAAATATTTTGATTAATAGAAAATGTTCCATTCGATTCCATTAATTGCAAAACCTTGTAAATATTTAACAAAGTGTATAATTAGTATATAATTAGTATTATACTAACAATTTATTATATTTTATTTAATATTCTAAAAATTACTTAATTTATAAATAATATAATCAATAATTATATTAGAAACATTTGACTCAATATTGATTTAGTTAAGTATAAAATATTAATGTTCAAATACATTAAAATTATAACTATTCATTCTCAGAACTTATAGTAATAACATGCTTTATTTTACATGCCTCATAACACCTATAAAAAAATTTGAGAAGTTCAATGTCATCCAAAAAAACCAAACTGTATATAATATCTAAGTTATATAATAGACTTTCAGATTACGGACTGACCTTTAGAAAACATGCAGGACTGCAATCATCTCTATCAATTATTGCACCAGTATCTTTTTAATTTTGAAGGTAATATAAACAAACATAAATATACTTTTTTGTGTTACTTCATGCTCACACTGATTAACGTCATTATTGTTTTTTAAGAATTATTTCTGCAAAAGGAGTTTTTATTGACGTCAGTTGAAAAGGGCAATATTATCATGAATTTAAATCTTAAAATAGAAAATAGTGGTTTTTTCCGGAAAACCATTATTTCCTGGAAGAAATAATATCAATTACTTTAGAATAAGAATAATCCTTCAAAATTAGCATCATCCCAACTATTTTAAGATATTACTTGAACATTAAAGCACTCTAAACGCCTTTATGTTTTTATAGAATGATCCAACTTAATCAAAATTAGTTTTACTGAATATTAGAATAACTTTGTCATTTCAAATTTAATCGTTTTGTCGCTGTTATATTAAGTACTTAATGTTCATAGTGCATGCTCATGAACTGCCATTATATCTTTTAACCCATTCTTAAATATTGTCTTGAACAACAGAATCACAAACTATATTAATTTGTATCAATTGCTTTTAAATGTTTAACAAAGTGTACAGTTAGTGTATAATTAGTATTATACTCTAACAATTTATTATATTTTATTTAATATCCTAAAAAATTATTTAATTCCTAAATAATATAATCCATAATTATATTAGAAACATTTGATTCAATATTGATTTAGTTAAGTGTAACATATTATTGTCGAATGCGGCCACACATTAAAATTATAATTACTTATTCTTAGAACATATAGTAATAACATACTTTATTTTACATGCCTCATAACATCCATAAAAAAATTTGAGAAGTTCAATGTCATCCAAATAAACCAAACTGCATATAATATCTAAGTTATATAATAGACTTTCAGATTACAGGCTGACCTTTAGAAAACATGCAGGACTGCAATCATCTCTATCAATTATTGCACCAGTATCTTTTTAATTTTGAAGGTAATATAAACAAACGTAAATATAATTTTTTGTGTTACTTCATGCTCACACTGATTAATGTCATTATTGTTTTTTAAGAATTATTTCTGCAAAAGGAGTTTTTATTGGTTATAGTTATGAATTAACAAAAATACGATTGGTGTTAATTATTGAATGAATATTTATTTGTTCAGATTACATTACAGATTTGTATTAAAAAAGACGGATTAATTAAAATGAAAGGCTATAAGATAAAACAATGAATTGATGAATGACTTGTTAAATGAGAGATTTCTGGGAAAAAATATTTTAGGAGTTTTTTTTGGGTGATTTAAGCCATATTGGACATTTAGCCAGTTTCGTTCTTGGTGAGCGTTTAGTAAAGACCTATTGCAACGTGTGTCTGGTTACCTATAAAAAGAAAAATAAGATGGGAGTCAATAAAAGGCGTAAAACGACCGAGCAGCTAAGAGATCACCGACATAGAATAATTTCCTGTATCGCTAATAACAGGAATTCCTCAAAAGAATAATTGTAACAATGCTTCACTGCAAATAACCTTGCCAACTAAAAGAGGATATTAATATTGCAACACAATAAATATTTTATGAATAGAAATAAGAAAGTATGGAAATAAATAATTTGGACATCTAAAGTAATAAAGAGAATTAATTAAGTAAATTTTAGTAATAGTTAAACATTTATTATGATTCATAATAAAAAAAACAGAAACAGGAACAAGTTATCATGATTTATTTGCATTCGTTTTCGAAAGAATAAATTAGTTTTTTAATTGTTGTTTATTGTTATTTTTGGATATAAATACAATCTTAATTTACTTTTTAACAGCTTTTTGTAAATAAAGGGCAAGGTCTACAAGAGTAATAGTTGTTTGGAGCACTAGTTTTGCAAGTTTCATGACACATTTTGTTATGGCTCAACAGATTTTATGGTGTACCACATATATAAAATTAAATGTCACAATCATTTGAATTCTTATGAAATTCGATATGTAGTATATGAGGCTGAAGTTCATTAATCCCATATATTAAATCCCATTATTAAGGTATAATATATAAAATTAATATTTATTAAATAATGTCATTTTTAATTAATAACTATTAAGGAATACTATGTCCTATATTTACAAAGATAATAATGAATTAATATTAAGTTTAAATCAATTAATTCATAAAAAATTAATTAGTTCATAATATTTAAAATAAACAATAGTGTAATAACCACATTTTTAATGATGGTAATAATCAAGAATGGCAAATTATTTTTCTTATCTAATGCATTAGAATTTAGAACCCTGTAAAATGTATATATTTTCATATTTATATTGAAATTAATAATTTTTATAATTTATATATTAATGTTATAAATGTACTATATTGACGATCAAAATAAAAGGACTTTGGACTGGAAAATATATCCATTTCCTAAAACAGTGTTTTTGATATGTTTTCTATAATATACTATAGATATTATTTTTATCGATTTTATAGATATACCGATATTTTTCAACAATCCTATATTGCAAACGTAATTTTATTTGTTTTTTCATTATTTAATCATTTAATCCGGCGTTGTTACAGGACTACAAACTACTTCTACAATTTAGAAACCATAACTAATATGTAAAATAAATGATTTTCAAGATTTCAGCCAACTTCATTATTTACTGACGTCAGTTGAAAAGGGCAATATTATCATGAATTTAAACCTTAATATAGAAAATAATGGTTTTTTTCCGGAAAACCATTATTTCCTGGAAGAAATAATATCAATTACTTTAGAATAAGAATAATCCTTCAAAATTAGCATCATCCCAACTATTTTAAAAAATTACTTGAACATTAAAGCACACTAAATGCCTTTATGTTTTTATAGAATAATCCAACTTAGTCAAAATTAGTTTCACTAAATATTAGAATAACTTTGTCATTTCAAATTTAATTATTTTGTCGCTGTTATATTAAGTACTTAATGTTCATAGTGCATGCTCATGAACTGCCATTATATCTTTTGACCCATTCTTAAAGATTATCTTGAACAACAGAATCACAAAATATATTAAATTGTATCAATTGCTTTTAAGTTTTTATGCAATATTGCAACTATTTATAAATAAAAAATTAATCAAAATTAGTTCCCTTGTATATTAAAATAATTTAGAAAGTCATCCTAATTTTTATCGTTTTGTGGATGGTATATTACTTAGTGTTCATAGGGCATGCTTATGAGTTGCCATGACATTTTTAGTCTAATTCTTAAAGATTATCATGAACAACAGAAGTTGCTTTTTAGGTCTCAAAATGTATACAAAAATACAACAACTGTATTAGACAACAGCGTCCTAAGAAAAAATGATTAAACATAAGTGTGGCTATAATCAATCAACGTGTTGATAATTGTGAGCGTGTTGGCCTAAAATCCGAGAGAAAATGGTCAAGAGACACTAAATTGTATTATTTGGGCGGCCTGTTCTACCAAAACCACTATATCAAAGTAGTTATTACATTGCTTCCTTGGCTATATGATGAGTGGTATTAATTTGGGTCTTTTTGGAACCTCATGCTGTTCATACATCTTTATTAAGTAATATTTGTTGATGAATTGGATTTTCTAAGAGAACTCCTCCTCCTATATTGATAAGTTTTCTAGCCAAATTGGAAATATTGTCGATGTTTTTGTTCCTTTATTGTCTCTTCTTCGTATTGTTCTTCTTCTATCTGAATCTCAAATGTAATGTTTTGACAAGATAATATGAAGATTTATAGTTTCTACTAAATATACTTGTTATTGTTCTGTAATACATTCAACAAGCGGTCTCTATTTTATGGGCTCACTAGATTCTTTATTCATTTAAATTACGCAAGCCTAAGTACCATAATCTAACGAAGTATTTCGATGTTTGAAGTTCAAGGATTTGTTGAGCATCCGAAACCACCGATTAATTCCAGTCTCCTCCTGAATAAATTAACCAATGTATTCGAGATGAAATTAAATGACAAAAAGCTTCAGAGTTTCTACTACTAGATCTACTTGTATTTTGACGCTTTGATGGAGGTCATCATTTCTCGACTATAAAACAGATATAAAGGGTACCAGGTCAGGCATAAAGAGTATATATAAAATAATAAATGTAATAAAATTAATAGCAACCATGACAAAGTAGAGAGTCCATCCCCACAGCATACACTAGCACCCACACCGAAGTGGTAATGGTTATTTGTTTAGCGACACTTATCTCAGAATACGCTAGATTCTATGAAGATAATCAATTTCTCGTAGAAATCCGAAAAGTCTGTCTGTATTTTATCCTGCTATGGAATGCCTAAGTTTCGCGGCCTATGCATAGCTCTAACCTGGGTGAGTCGTATAGAGTCGCCCAGTATGTGGTAGGCTGAATTATGGACAAGGTGAGAAAACGACAGTGCCCAATCTTATCGATTCAGAGTTACGGCAGATTACGAAGGGAAGGAGCGTAAAGAGAGGAGAAAAATTCAGTTTTGTTTTTAAGGAGCTTGTTATGGTTGGCCTCCTGGACTCAACGACGCTGTTCCTCGTTCTTGGGGAAACACAATATTAATGGAATAAGGTTAATGTGGATGCAAACATTTGTGATGGGGAGCGGAGAGGAGGCTGCCGATTTACCCGCACTCTCTGCGCGCTCCTTTTCCGGTATGCCAACGTGTGAAGCGTTCCACACTAAAGTTATCTTGTAAGCATTCAGATAGAGGATACAGATGATTGACAGTGGGTTGGTAACCAGCGGATGGCTGAATTTCTATTCAGGGAACATTCGAGAGAATTTTGGGTATCGGTAAGAATAAGCCATTCTTTGAAAGATTCTATTGCAACGTAAGATAAAGCTTTGAGTATCGCAAAGAGTTTAGCGTTCAATATTGAACTCTATTCAGGAAGCTTCTAAACGGAATACCCGGTTATTCACTATAAATGCACTGTCAAGCTCACTGCGAGCGTGAATATAAGAATCTAACAAACTCGTTGTATAGAGCTCAAGGATTTATTGAAAGATTGTTGGAGCACCCAAAATCACCGATTTATTCTAGTCTCCTCCTGAAGATTTGAAACAATGTTTTCGCAGTTGAATTTAAATACATTTAAATGATTATTCGGACCGTAACAACTAATATTCAATCTGAATTATTTCATTTTAACGGTATTAAAATTCAAATCTTGTTTTGACATTTTGGGCTATATCC
Organism: Rhynchophorus ferrugineus; assembly: GCF_030347505.1. NCBI lineage: Eukaryota > Metazoa > Arthropoda > Insecta > Coleoptera > Curculionidae > Rhynchophorus > Rhynchophorus ferrugineus. The sequence continues at coordinate 18,005,339 of NW_027472590.1, forward strand.
ATTCTTATATTATTATATATTTCAATATATAATTAATTAAAAATATAACTATAAAAAAACTCACCTCTTGTTTCTTAGCCTGGATTAATGCTTTGAACGCTTCAGGATAGTTATCTTCTTCGTCGACTTCATCTTCACCATTCTTCTTCACACTAAGATCGGATAATTTTACTTCCGATTTTTTCGAACCTCTTGCAGCCGTCTCTGAGACTTTGGTAGGTTTCACGACCTTTTTCCTTCTGGTGATAGTGCTTTTTGAAGTCACCGCATTCACTTCCGCAACTACCGATTCCTTAATGACTGGAACAACCTTTTTTGTCGTGGGTGATGCAGTGGTTGTAGTTGTAGTTCGTTTCGTTGTTGGTGTTGACTTAGTAGAACTGCTCACTTTCGATGTTGTACTAGTGCTTGAGCTGACCATGCGAGTACTCAATCGAGCTCTGCTCGTACTCGCTTCCACGCTCTCGGTTCGCGTCACAGTCACTCTCGTGAATGCTGTGGTGGGTTTATCCACAAATTTAACATCATCCTCGGTAGCGCTGACTTGCATGCGATCTTCTGCAAAGCCTTGTCTTCGACTAATGCTAGTGCGAGATCTCTGCCCTCTAGATCTGATTGACGAGTCAGCCTTGGGTTCCCGTTCGAATAATGGTAGTACTTCGAGCTTTGATTCGTCTATCTTTGGGGCACCATCCGAAAATCTACCTCGGATCCTTCCTGTTGGACTGGTATAACTAACCGAAGCCGTTGTGGTCTCAATACGACTTCTTCCGGTTCTAGCTCCATAAGAGGAATCTTGAACTACGGGAATAATAGGAGTCGTGACTTCAACACTAGTACGTTGATATATATTCTCGGTGACACTTTGCCTTCTCCCTGATGGTCTATTGGCTCTGGTGTTCTCATTCCTAGTAGGTGCTGACTGGACTTCCACAGAGCTTGATCTTCTGTTGCTTGATCTAGTATATGAGGGTGAAATGTCACCTGAATCACTTCTGCTTCTAACAATTGGTATAGGTGCCGAATTGGTGGAAGGCTCCGTGGATTTAGTAGCTGACTTACTGCGTCCTCTGGTATTAGTTCTGACAGAAGATTTTTCAGTCGGTGCTACCTCAGCCACAGAGGCCCGTCGTCCTCCAACTCTGGTTCTTATCGTTGTTGGTAAATCGATAGTTACCCTCTGTGGTACCCCTTCGTATCTATTATCGATTCTTCTTCCTGGCCTAGGTCGACTGGGGACCTCTGACGTCGATTCAGCCATAAATACAGATGGGCCCTTCCTGCTTTCAGCAACGGATACATCATCTTGCCTCTTACTACTTCTACCTCTAGGTACAGTGGCTGCCGTATCGATATCTACCCGCGACCTTGTTCTAGAGGCCCTTACTCTAGGTGCTGGATTTGATGGAGCTTCAGCTGATACTGCAGCTTTGCTTCTGACGCCGACTCTACGTACATTACCAGCTCTTCGAATTTCCGAAACTTCGGTGGTTTTTTGCGTTGATACCTCGACACTGGAGGTCTTACGGAATTCTTCGGTTTCTATTGGTACTGTTTCACTGGATACTTCAAACGGTTGGGTTTCCGTAAGATCATTTTGTTCAGATATTCCTTCAGTTTCACGTTCGGCTTGAAAAACTGAATCGAGGTTATCAAATGAGGAAGCTTCGGTAGTTGATTTATGACTTTCAGATTTACTTCTATCTAATGATTTATCACCTCTGGCACGTGTTAAAGGTTCGCGATCGAGTGAGGTCTTTAATGAAGCACGGCGTGAAGGCACGCTGTTCTCAGACCGTAAAGCAGCTGATCGTTGAGAAGGACCTTCGCCTCTCGAGGCACTTCTAGAGGCGGCCAGTGATCGGATGGTGCTTCCGAAGTTGTTCAGCAAATACTCCTGATCAACTCTAGGACTTGTCGTTTTTGGCGGTGGCGTTTCACCTCTGGCTTGTAGGATAGCTCGGGCAGTACTACCAAAGTCTTGACTAAGCACCTCAACAGGCAACTCGTTGGTTAGAGGAGGTGTTACTGAAGTTCTACTGGATTCAAAGGTCGTTGGTCTTCGAGCGAAACTTGTGGTGTCAAATCGATTTTCCGTCAACACTCGGCTTTTGCTCTGTCTTCGAAAAGAATCGATTGGTGACTCGTTGTTGGGCTCATGAACTGCATATTGCTTCGGGCTGTCTGTGGATTGTGCTCTTCGGTCAGCGGCCGCTTTAGGATTGTTCGAGTGAATTCGGGTCCTCGTGGAGGCTCGTCGATTGGATGTGGCTCGCGTAGTTATCTCCGCAGATGGGTTTGATTCTTGTGCAGATGTAAATCGAGCTCTTCCTCGCCCTCTTACCGGTTTTGGTGGGTCATCTTTGTTTGATTCTTGATTCTGCAACAAACATTAATGAATGTTAATATTCATATAAAAAATATTCATATATATGTTGTTTTAATCAAGGTGGAAGTAATGATAGATATGAAGAAAAATTTTATTACCCTAGTTGAAATATGTTTTTGTTGTATTTGAACTTCGATCGCAGAAAAATATTTATGTTACTATACTATATACTACCACTGTATAAGAAAACTCTGAAACATGAATGGTCGTATGGTTTTCGAAAATCAGTACTTATAAGATTATTAGGTTTGTAGGAAAATAAATCAACGAGCCCATGAGTTCCTGAAAGTAACAATAGTTTGATGGCTAATAAAGGGAAATTCTTTCGATATTATGTAGTAATATTTTAAAATCCCATCCATTAACTGAACGCTCTTGTCATGATATATCACATCTCATCGCATAAAAATATATCGCATTATGTTCTATTATTGCATAGACAGTGGAAAGTAAAAAGGCATTTACTGAGAATAATTAATATAATACAGATTAGTCATGACATGGAATTTTCCATCAGGACTTGTAATAGTCATTTCACTTTTTTCAATCTGTCTCATTGCATTCAGGTACCTGGAAATAATTGAGTAACTGCTAAACTAAAAATTCCTGCAATTCATTGTCATAAAACTGTTTTGGTCCTCCAGTCAATCTTTTGTCCATGACATCAAAAATTACTATTTTTTAAGTCATTCAAAGCCCAAATCCAAATAAACGGGATATGACTAAACCTTGAGTTTCTAAAAGTGTTTGAAGAGCTTCGGCAGTAAATTTCAAACAACAAATATAATAAATGTTGAACATGCAATTTAGAGTTTTATGTATACATTGAATAACTCGTTAATACTAAATGTAAAACAGCTATTTTAAGAACACAATTATCAAACACATTAAATTTAACACTTAAGTTAAATTATTTAGCAGTTGTTAATTAATAAAGTTGATACTTTTATTTATATTATCACTAGATATTGCTGAACAAAATAACTTCAAACATCAATAGTACAGTATTTTTGAAACTAATGTAATAGTAACATTACATATAATTTTCTTTATTTAAAATATTTTAGAATTGCGATGAAACATGTATGGTATTAAGATCACTATAGAAGACAGATTCTTGGAGATTTCATCCTTTCCCGGTTTCGCCAGGTGTCAAAATCCATGAATCACGAAGCAAACAAATTCAAAAAATCAACCCCAATCAACTTACAGTTGTAATCAACGTATATAATATATAGAAGGGGTGTATTTATAATACACAACCATGTTTCAATATTTTTGAAAATCTTTTGCAATATTGCTGGTGGAGCCATAGTTTTGTAATGCCATTAGGAATACTACCTATGGACTTATCTTGTTAGGTTTTTTTAATAATTTTATCGCCGACTTTTATTTTTCGCATCTATACGTAGAAGTATTCACTGCGGTTTTACCTTTGAATTCACACAATCACACAGGTCACAATAATATGGCATATATAAACAATAAACTCCTATTGCATTTTTCATTTTTCAATCCTGAATAACTTAAGTAAAGCTTGAAGCATCACCCTTCCAACGAGCTTCTGGTAAACTTGTTGCTATCTGTATTACCAATTATTCACAATTTATCTCTGAAAAACGCTCCTCTCAGATTCAATATGCCCTTTATACTTCACCAAAACACTCTCAATAATCTTAGATATACCTATTAGTAAGAAAGCGAAGTATTAATATTTTAATATTTCCCATTTTTCCCATTTTGTCATTCCGAACACTAATAATTGCTTTCGCGACGATCAATGCTTTCATTATTTGATTGAAAGAAATCTGCTGACGAAACCCATCAAACACTTTTTTAAAGTTATGTTTATGCGGCTCTCTCATACCCTATTTGTCGTTTTAGGTTTCAGTACTTTAAAAGTGATGGATTTAATATCAATAACAAAGAAGAGTATGGAGCAACAAAAAAGTTTAAAGGTAAGCAATGGCAGTATTTAATGAATATAAATTTTTAAAGAACTTATTAACAAGCAGCCAGGCGAGAAAATTGTTACCATACGAAATAACTGAAAAAATAAAGCCGAACCATTTCACCATTGCTGTTTTATTGCTTTCAAGTTTTTCAAGAAAGGAATTTTCTATATAATATATCTACTACGGCAATCCCAAGCGAAAAAAGTCTTGGTAACAATCATCAATTCAAGTGGCAGTGTCCTACGAGCTGCTAAAGTCGAATCAAACTGTTACTGCAGATCTGTGTGGACGTCATTGGAACAAATTGAATGAATGTTCTTGCAAAAAACAGTAATAGCGAATAACAGACACAAACTTATCCTCTTGTTGTATAACAACGTTCGGTCACAAGTTCCAAGAGTTGTGAAAAAGACACTGTTGCAGTGGGTTCTGCCGCTCCCAGCCTAGCCATCAACAGTAATTTGCAATTATTACTTGTTCGGATCAATGCAGCATGACTTAGATGGGACAACATTTCGCAATGCTGAAGATTAGTAGATCGCTACACAACCAACATAGTTCTTGTCTAGGCGGTCATGTCTATGCTGATTGAAAGATGGAAACTAGCAAACTAGCTATAAAAAGTGATGAAGATTTATTATTATTATAATGTAATATTAGCTAGCACCAACTTTTCTCAATAAATGTTTCTCAATTAAAATTAAAAAATGACCAGAATACATGCATAGCTAATAATTAAGGTATAAAAATATATAAAAGTATGTATGTAATATTATGTACATAACTATATGGTTTAGAATTAGTAGTAAACATTAGAGTATTATTCAGCAAACTGTACTCATTCAGGACCTATGATATATAAAGAAATATATTGTCTGCGGTTATGTTATGGGGATTAATCCAAGGCTACTGATACTAAATAGATTAGAAACACATTTACCCATTATTTTTTTCATGAATTTTTGTTCAAGGATACGTATCAACATGTAGCCGAAGATAGCTTGATAACAAATCACAGCTGGTCCATTCTAAATCGCGTTTCGCTAAAAGTAAATGTACGTACAGCTTTAACCTCTAACTTATATTTCCTTTGAAGAATGGTGTAACTCTGCCAACTAAACCGATTAATAATTACGAATGTGTACGAAGTGCCTGCGTGTCGATTGGCTCCAATAATAAACGACTTAGTGAAAGTAAAACATAGCAAATCAATCGTAGCAACAATTTTACCTGCAGCAGCGGCGACGGCGGCTGCTTGTGGGTGAGTTACTCGGTCATACCGATTTTTGTGTGAAACTTCACAAGGTCTTTCGGCTGTTTTACACAATAGCGCTTGGTTGTTTTTCAAAAACTCGTACTAGTATTGTTCTAGAAATGACAATTCAATATTACGATCGGTAAATATTGATGCTGAAACGAGAAATATAAAAAAGTCGGAATTTATAGGTCACAGACCACTGGGCAATAACGAACAATTCCGGATATACCTCAGATTTCTATTAGTTAACGCAGATAATAGATACGTTTTGAGATAAAATTGTTTTAGACTCTTTTATATGAGACATATTTTATCTTTATGGGTTTTTATTACTCATTTAATACAATAATTAATATTTAATATCTTAGATGACTTTATTTGCCATGCCCATTATGGCTGTTTACTACTGTTATAAATAAAATTCAAATAATACACACTACTTTCTAGTTTTATTTTTATATATCAGCTTATAATTTTTTTAAATTAGACCGTTTTGTAATACTTATGAAAGATAAAAATGCCAAGAAAAACAATTAGAAACATTTAATATTGGTTAATAATTAATATTTTATATGACTTAACTTTCTATACCTATTACAGCAGTTTGTTATTGTAATAAATAAAAACGGAGTAATCTATACGACTTTCATTTTATTTTTGATTTATCAGCTTATTTTTTATAAATCTGAGCAGGGCATAGCAACACTAATAGTTGAAGAAGTCAAGCTAAATAATATTAAAGATTTTTGAGCTGACCAGTTATAATCATTTTGAAAGATAATGTGAAGTTAAAAAGTAAATGTATAATATATAAACATAAATTGTTAAAATCTTTAAATATCCTGTATATTCATAGATAAACAAATAGAGTTGTACCTTACAAATATAAAAATTTAATGATAACAAATATGCACCCTCTATTTTTGCAGACAAATATTGCATGTTGCTTATAGACCAAAAATATGAATAAAATAATTGGAGAGAGGAAGGCTATGTAATAGGCCGAGATGAGTTCAGAAATGGCAAAAAATAACCATATTTATAGAGAGAAGACAACTGACTGACAAATAAATTCAAAATCAATATGATAAAAATAATGTTCTTCACAGAACTGTTAGCGCCTTAATCAGTACATCCACAAAAGTCTAAAGATTCCGCTGAAATTAAATGGCTTAAGAAAAAACACAATATCTCAATAACAAAGGACCTAAAAAGGTTGAAGAGGCAAAAACCCTTAGAATTAGCAGCCTTTGAGCTATGTATAACAAGCTATATAATAATAAGCTATGTATGAGAACTATATGGTGTTTTTAAATGATATAAAATGTAGTAATTTAAGTACATTCATTAAGAATTCATTAAGAATCTTAAATCTGGATTTTAGGAAGAATAGGAAAATTACTACATAACGAATAACCATTTGTAACACGTGTGCCATCTGATTTTTAAATGTATCATAACACCTGATAATTTCATAATGTTATCATGTGTGCTCCAAATATTTGACTGTTTTCATCTCTGAATTCGATTAATATTATTTATTATTGCCTAGTCATATTTTTTAATAACAATATGATATGTTAATATATTATATAAAAACTATTTACCCTTTTACATATTACTACACTCTAATGCAGCAATAACAATAAATGCAAATTTAATATCAGGTGTTATGGGTTTTTTTCTCATATAAGGATGGTCTAAATTGTTTGGTTAAAAATAAATTCCTAACATTCTACATTTTACGTAATTTAAAGAGAACTAAATTTAGGTTTATATTGATGTCATATTTGCCAAAGCATTAAATATAGCAAATTTATCTGGTTTGTTATTTTTTAAAATTATTTCTTACTACTATTGATTTTATGATTAGTCCATTGATTCAAATATTTAAGAAATACACAAGTTTTGGTTAATTTACAAATTTACTACAATGAATCTTTAAATACACGTTGGTATTGAAATTTATTATTTTTATGCTGGTGCTTATAACATAACAATACTAGTACTTAGTAGTATCAAGTAGCGCTTATCTTTAAAAAAAACGCTATAAATACTCGTTAGTTGTAGCCGAAAAATTCAACTTAATAGCTTCAAATCTGTCCATATTAATTCGGTATTAATGCGGCGAAATGACAAAAAATTAATTATATCAATTGATGGATGCGCGATTCCTCAAGCAGAATCATTTAAATACCTCGGCATCTATCTGGATTGCAGGTTCAATTGGAAATATTATTTTTTTATAACATCTTTATTAGATACGCTTAGTACAATCTTAATTTACAATTAATTTATTACTACTTTTCCTATGTACCTGGATTAATTAACAAGGAAGACGAGTGCAAGAAAATATATCAGTATGTATTCCTCAATTATAAAATTATAATTATTTATAAATTATTAACTTATAGCTACAGTTTACACTAAATGTATACACTTTATATAAGTTCGTATGGTTTTGTTCGCTTCAATCTCCTGACATCCCGCGCGCTGTTCAGCAGTTGTATTGCTTCCACGTTAATATGATTTAGTAATCATCTTTCGGGTTTCAAGGCGAAATCTTGCATAACTTCGCAAATCCATTTGATTTCCAGGCCATCGTGCAGTTTTTCATTGGTTACATAGCGATAGGCATTGGTAATCAATCGAAGAACCTTGTTTTGACAGCGTTGTATGACTAGTTGATTTGAATTTTTAGTGCAACCCCATATTTGCACCCCATAGGTCCGAATTGGCTTTATAATTGTATTATAGACCAACCTCTTTGATTTTAGATCAATTTGACAGTATCTTCCGACTAACCAGTATAGTTGTTTTATTTTAGTTCTAATATGTTTTGCTTTTTTTCTGACGTGATGCTTCCAATTTAATCTACCGTCAAGATGGATTCCAAGGTATTTAGCTGATTCTGCTTGAGGAATCGAGCATCCACTGAGTTATATAATTAAGTTTTTATTATTTCGCCTAAAAGCAAAATTAACGCGGACAGATTTGGAGCTATTAAGTTGAATTTTCCAATCTTTCGTCCATTTGTAGATTTTGTTGATTAACTAAATAAATTATCAATCAATCAATAATTAGTAATCAGACGAATCAAAAGATCAAAGAATATAAACAGAGTTGCTTTCAAAAGCATGTAAGTGAATTAAGCCCACAAGCAGACAAAGATTATTCGCTATGGAAAGCAACTCGAAGATTTGGAAATATTATGTTAGGGAAAAAAAATAGTTAATTTTTATTTTAATTTTGGAAATATACACTGTTGTATTAATCCCATACTTGCCTTGTCTGTCAATTAATGCAAGTACAACAGAATTGTAGTAATTGAATTGAATTAAATTGTTAATTAAAATTATACTAAGCATAAGATGTAATTATTGATTTGTTAGAGTTGACCGTTTTAGTTATTGCACATTATTAAAATTGATAGAAATTGTGCATCCTTCTGGAGTGAATTTGATTAACCAAAGATTTGTTTAAAACAAGTCACTGACCTTAAACCTATAACATGAACGAAATAAGTCATTTTACAGATAATGAAATAGCCAGAAATCAAAATCGCCAAAATTCGTTGCTATTGAATCATTATGAGATGTAATTTATAATATATATATATATATATATATATATATATATATATATATATATATATATATATATATTCAATAGGTTAAAGAATGTAAAAGTGCAGGTTGTAGACGAATTTTAGTATTGAAAGTCGTTTAACTAGTTAATATGCATATGTGGGTCAACCTAAGCATTGATATTTGATAGCACGATCTCCTTTTATGATTCATGATTTTCAGCTGTTTAAATTATATTTTAATTTAATTAATTTCTTTTTGTAAAACTACAATGGTTGGACAAATGAGAGATAATGTCATTATAAATATAAAATATAAAACATAAACTTAAGTGACAGGTCATTTGAAAAGTCCCCGGCCTGACACATAGATGGCGCTACTAGATTTAAATCCATATGATTTTTAGTTAGCCCTAACGCTCAAAAGATGCGTGTTTAAATTTTACAGCTGTGGGATCAGTAGTTTGTGAATTATAGTATTTTGAGTGAAGCAACTTTTGTTATTGTGAAATAAAGGATAAAAAGGAATTTCGCGTGTTGATGAAATATTGCTTTTTGAAGGGAAAAAATACAGTTGAAGCAAAAACTTGGCTTGACGCCGAATTTCCGTACACTGCCACAGGAAAATTAACCATCAAGGATTGGTATGCTAAGTTTATACGTGGTAAAATGAGCACTGAAGACGGTGAACGCAGTGGACGCCCAAAAGAGGTTGTTACCGAGGAAAACAGTTAAAAAACCCACAAAATAATTTTGAATGACCGTAAATTGAGACTGAATGAAATAGAAGACACTCTAAAGATATCAACTGAACGTGTACATCATATTATTCAAGAATATTCGGGCGTGAGAAAGCTCTGTGCAAAGTGGGTGCCGTGAAAGCTCACTTTTGACCAAAAACAACGACAAGTTGATGATTCGGAGCAGTGTTTGAAGATGATCAAGCGTAACAAGCACGATTTTTTGCGTCGATGTGTGACAATGAATGAAACATAACTTCATCATTTCACTACGAAGTCCAATCGACAGTCATCCGAGTGGACTGCACACGATGAACCCCCTCCAAGGCGTGGGAAAACGCAAGAGTTGGCTGGCAAGTATATGGCGTCTGTATTTTGGGATGCGCATGGAATAGTTTCCATTGACTACCTTGAAAAAGGAAGGACCATCAACGAGACTGTTACATAGCGTTATTGGACCGCTTGTAGGACTAAATAGCCGAAAAATGGCCGCATTTAAAGAAAAGAAAGTGCTATTTCACCAAGACAATGCACCGTGTCACAAGTCAGTCAAAACTATGGCGAAAATCCATAAATGGGCTTCGAACGGCTGCCTCATCCACCCTATTCTCCAGATCTGGCCGCCAGCAACTATTTCCTGTTCTCAGATGACAAAAGAATACTCGCTAGAAAGAACTTTTCGTCGAATGAAGAGGTGATCGCCGAAACTTAGGCCTATTTTGAAGCAAAGGACAAATCGTACTACAAAAATAGTATCGAAATGTTGGAGGGCCGCTATAATCAGTGTATCACCCTTGAAGGGAATTATTTTGATTAAAGAAGGGTAATTTTGCCAAAAAAGTAATTTACTATAGTAGGCCAGGGACTTTTCAATTGACCTGCTATGCATTTTTATTAACTTTTACTTGTATCTTTCATTAGTTAACGAAAAGTACCCTTTCTTATACAAGCGTTATTATTACACCAACAGTACTTGTTTGGTGATTTTTCACTTTCGTTAGATTAAATTTTGAATTACTCAAGACCAAAATATGTATACATCTGAAAAACAATTTTTACTAGGGGTTTTATGGAGAAAATCAAAGTATCAATAAATTAATATTTACAATACACTCAAAATGGCCAATCACTTTGTCATGTCTGTAAAAATTAGTAACAAGTAAATCTTGTTGTTTCTTGCGAAATATGCATTCCATTAAAATAACAACAAAAATTGATTATTGAAGTATTCCACAGTTCACGAAGAAAAATTAACCAATAATAATTATATTTAAAGTAAATTAAATCACAGTGTATTAGCACTCAGGATTTATTTTCTGTTGCATTGACGGAGATTGTTCACCGAATTAATACTTAAAAAAGTATTAACTTTTTTTATTGATTGCACGTTTTGCCTCCATAGCAGATCGATTTAAACACCCGTAGCAATAAATTACATGTAGAAATGAGTATAACAACGTTTATCTAGCTAAGCAACTGTAAAATTGTACAACAAAAGCCTTGAATGGTGGCGAATATAAAAGGCGGTCCAGTTTAGTGTAACTGAATCTAGGCTAGATTTTATAATATAAATTAAGTATACGCAGCGGGTACCTCTGAGAACCATTAAACTCATTCACGTGTTCGATAGTAGGAAAAAAATTGAATATCCATTACTAATTTTTTAATTAATCTGATTTGTGTTGGGTAAGAACGTTTTTGACATTAGTTGACAGGTTTTGTTTCGAAAACGTGTTGGTTTATCTTCGATTACAGCATCGGTTTTCTCTGATTGAAAAATATTTCACGCTCTACACTTATTAAGTTATTAGAATATTTAAAAACATAATTGGTATAAAAATATTTTAGGGCATTAAAAATAGTTTCGTCGGACTTTTTTTTATTGGAGATTTAGAAATTTCGAAAAAATGTATTAGGTGCTTCCTGTTTTTTTTATCAATTTTTCATTTAAAAAAAGGCATTCCTTAAGCAAATTGGGTACAATATATATTAATCGAAATAGTTTCCATCATTTTCTACTTTTTCACGCATTGCTGACAATATTACGTTACCATGTCGAAAAAACGACGTTGGTTTGGCAGCGATCCACTCAATTTCGCACTTCGTCAGCATTTCGAAAGGTTACTCTACTCCACAAATATCCACGGATTTGGCGCATATGCGCTCTCCTGGATAGAATAAACCATACAAAAGAGTAAACTATATTGTCTTCCTTTTCTAATGGCGGTACATACTTTTCGGGTCGATCGGTACAGTTTATCAAGTCAAAACAACAAAAAAAACCTATAATATTTAGTTTTTGTGTTACATTAATAATTCTATACTAATAATAATTGAATTGTTGTGTTATTGTTGATGGTTTAACATAAATTAGTTTTAAAATATGGAAGAACAAGGGCAACTGCAGAATGTAAGGTTAAATTTTTAAAAGTTATAAAATCCAAACAGCATCAATTTTATGTGGGAATGTTAGCTGCCCAATTTATAACACAACTTTTTCAGCGACACCGAATAGGTATCTACATATGCCAAAATTTAATGATAACAAGAACAGATAAGAAAATGATTCTTGTTGTGTTGGCAGTAGTTAAGTCATTAATGAAGTTTGTCCATCGAGAATGGTAGCAAAGATTGTAGTAACTGGTAATAATCAGACATTTATTTTAAAGAAAATATATTTTAGCAATGATTTAAATTTTATTTTATATGTAAGATGTAGCTAGAATTTCTTGAGGGTGAAAGTCGAAGAATGTTAAATTCAGAGAATCAAAGAACAAGAAATTAAACAGCATTTTGCTAAGATATAAGAACAGTGTACAGTAATAATATGAAATAAAAATAGAAAACTATCAATGACACCCTAATGATCTAATGACAAGGAAAATACAATGCCTATTACATAAGAGTCTAAGGAAATAAATTATTGTTTTGTAAAATTAATGATGATAGCTGAGATATTTTTCCACTTAAAAGTATGATAATCCATTCAATTTAGGCTAGTAAATGTACAGTATGTTAATCGACAGCTCGAGGTAGTGAATTCGTTCATGGGATTTGTAGATAGTTGATCATAATTGGAGATTTTTAGGAGGTGGCTTTTTCATTTAGTTTTAACTATATTGGCTGGGTTTGATCTAAATGATTTTGGTCTTTTTTTAGTAATGTTTATTTATATGGTTCTTGGAGTTTTTCTTTATTGTACAAATTTGTAAATTAATTTAAATATGGAATTTTTATAAAAATGGAATAGCATATGGAAATTATTTTTATTATTTCATTTTATTCTATTATATTTATATTACATCATTTTATTCAATACTTTTTTAAATAAAACGTGTTATTTCCAATATTTTACCATTTTTATTTACCTTTTTAACCTATTTACCTGCTTATATATATTTTTGACATTAAATCTGATAATCACGATAAAAAAATTTAAGTAAATAAAGCTCTTTAGGGTAAATGATATATGGCTCGGTGAATGGAGGTAAAACGAAATAAAACGGTGGTGTTTACATTATGTGACCGTTATTTATTGGCTATATAAAAAAATGTGAAAAATACAATTAGATAAAACGGATAGCAGCGGTGTTACTTGGAGACGAGACTTGGGCAGTCGATGGTGGCATGTCTAAACCAAACGATGGTTGAGCACTGAATGAATAGAAATACCCTTCAATGACATCCCAGATAAACGTCTCGGGGTTGCCAGCTATTCGTTATCGGGTTCTAGTTGGCGCTGCTGGTACCCCGCCCGTGTTCAACATCTGGGATTATATTTCTGGGTATTTTGTAGACCGTTATTCCACGATGTAAAATTCGACATGCCTCAAGGTCGCTACAGCTCTATGTACACATGCGCCAAACTAGGATTATTCTCTTTTTTAAAATTAAATGGACCTCAATATGAACATGGGCCAAATCCGGAGATATTTGTGGAGTAACGTATCTTATGCCAGTGGTAAACACAAATCGCTATATTTAGTGTGTGCTACAGAACTTCCCTTTCGAGCTGCAACAGTGTATTCTTCACTAATCTTGTCACACGTGACCGAGCATTCTCATGCAAAAACTTGTCTTTACCTCTGTTATTTGCAATTGCTTTTATTTTTTGCAACAATGCGCTGTTCGTTTTGTTCAATTGACGTCGATGGGAATCTACAGTGACGGGTTCATTCACTTTCAGTAGCTCGTAGTAGCAGCAAAGCTTTATGGCCATGAATATTCCGTTTCGGTAGCAATAAGGGTAGCTCTCCTGGACTAACGAATGACATTTTGCGCTTTTTGCAGCCTTGTCGCAAAATACACTTTTATCACCTGTCACAGTACATCAACGAAAAATTTTCTTTTTTTTTATTAGCAAGCAATAAAACCATTATGGTAAAATAATTTTATCATTCATCATTTTCCCTAATTTTGGATTTTTTCTACCACATATAAGCTCCTCAAAACAGTCTGTTCATGAGTTACTAAATTATGTGAAAGTCTTTTGAGAGTGTGAGCTGAGTTCTCGTTCATCATCATCTATGATCTGTTCTATTACTTTCTGTTCGTTATTTGTCACTAAAATCGCAATCAGTACCTTAAAATCATTAAATGCAAAACCCGCAATAAGAATATGACGGAACAGCATCACCATTAGTTTATATTTGAGTACTTTATTCGAGTTAATCAACAAAAGTAATACATGTCTAAAAGAAGCTCGACAACTTTATATACATTAATAATAACTTTAAATAATACCGATGGTGTTATGAACGAATAGGACTGCCTTAAGGTAAATTCTGCATAGAAAGTAACATAGAAAGCTATTTCCTATTAGTTATTATGCAACACATATTCCGTAAAATAATTGGAGATTGAATACAGATATTTGCACCGAGCCACAGTTATAATACAATCAAGTCTTAGGCCGCTTTTTAACTTGAAATGTGGCGAGAAATTTAATGAAATATATTTATCGTTGAATGAACGCCACGCAAAACATACAAAATATGCCAGAATGTCTGCAATAGTAACTTATTTTTTAAACCCATTTATGACGTTTAATTTTGTGCATAATTAATAAACTATTACTGGTTTTGTATAGATTATGTAACAAACCTTTCTCTTGGAGGTTTAATGTACAATCTCAGCTTTTACATTCTGATTATACAAACATTAATGAATGTTTTAAATAGCCCTAGGTCAAGTCATTTTACTAAGCCACCGATAATTGAGACTGTTACGCTATTCATAGTATCACAAGTCTTAAGTGTCTGAAGTTCTAAGAATTTAATAAGTTTCCAGAGCATATTTTGTCAACCTACACTGTCCTACTGCGATTCCCATATCATGTCTCAAATCAGTATATATATAGTCTATTTAATGTTTTTGTAGATAAGTAATTAATATTATTAATTCGGTTCAGAATCAGACAATATTTGCCTTCTCATTTTATTCTGGTTAAAAAGAGACACAATGCTGTCTGATTAGTTCGAACACGTAAACGAATGAGCCTGTCAAAGTCATCCGGTTGTAAGACGTGTGCAAAATTCTTGAAAGCAATAGTGATAAAAGATTATAACTCTAATCTATATTGCGGCTTAATAACTATTAATTTATTACAATTAAATTATTACGGCAATTAACTGTAGTTTTCGGATGTACTATAATGTTAAAATAAATTATATTTGATTACATTTTCGTTCAATTATTTTATTTAGATTAAAATTTTGTTTTATGTCAAAGCCAAACTGAACTAAAACTCAGAGTTCATACGGCAACATTGCGACGTTTTGATGTCACACATTTAAATGTATGTATAAAATAACTTTGAACAGACTACAGCTTTATCTCAGCAATATTAATGAATAAGAAGATATTTCAAGCCTAAAATTTCGATTTTCTTCATATTCTTCGAAAGGAATCTATGGACATTGATTTTATATAAACTATATTACTAATTAATTATATACGTGCCTTTTTAATCAATTGCCATTTGTTAACTTTCTGTTCAACTAAGTTCCAACTAATTATAATGGGGCCAAATTATTATCAAATTCATTTTTGAATGTAGCCTTTATATTAAGGGATCTCTTCAAAAACCAGAACAAATAATAGTCGGGCAGCAAATCCAAATAGCAAATAACTATATAGAGGTTTCGAACATTTGAGCTAATGTCTCAATTTTTGTTCAGCCAAAATGTGTATGGCCCTTTCTATTGGTCCATTTTTATGGTATCTTTAATCGATTACTTCAGTTGACAGTAGAAAGTCGAATAAATGGTTTAATTAGGTTCGAACAGGTGATATTGAATTTACTCCTTTCCAAATTAATGAGCACATAAGCACCTTCTTTCTGTATCAACACTGTATTTTTCCTTAAAAAAACAAAATATGATGAACATGATATTCAAGAATCTTCATTTCTAAAACGCAATTAATTCAATTCAACTAATTCTTCATTCAAGCGAATGAAGAATTATATATTTGAAATATTCTATGGGCTATTACCTTTCTAACGCGTTATAATATGGCATCTAGTTATAAGCATTATAAAAGATATGCGATTTTAAAATCATTTATTAGAAAAAAGCTAATTTCTTTTTCCTTATCCTCATATTTTGCATCGATAAAAACATCAATATATATATATATATATATATATATATATATATATATATATATATATATATATATATATATATATATTTATCCCAAGGTTGATATATGACTTAACATTTACTTTGTACTATCACAATATATCAATTTTATCACCAGTAGCTTTTCGTTATTTTGAGGGTTTTTTCAATTATTGGAAACAGATGATTGATAAACTTCCTTAATTGCATTCAACGTAATTGAATGTTGTTTTTTGTGTTTAGAATAAATCTCCATATATCACGTCCCAATTTTTCATTTTCATATCATTAAATCTTTGAAGCAATATCTAAAAGTGGTTTTAGGAAGTGCATGCTCCTCCTGAATTTTATAAGAATAAACAATTTTATTCATAAAATACAACTAATCATACAAGTAAACTTGCTTTTATGATTGTGAGACCTCTTATTTTTGTCTTGAGTTACCTCAAGTAGTGTACAATTAATTTGCTATTTAATTCAACAGAATTTTATTTTATTCTCTTATTTATTTATAAAAATTTATATAAATTATATAAATTATATACCTTAATTTATATTGACATCATTTTTTTATGACATTACTAGCACTGCAGTTTCATCAAAAAATTTAACTAATATTGACTGCAATTGAAATACAGTACTAGGACAACCAACTAGTTAGTGCTTGCTAGACTTATTTATATTTACATATGTAGTATAAAATATATACCAGAGCGCTTTATAATAATTCCAATTTTATCATATGAGAAACAAATACGTCAATTTAATTAGTAGCACTGTTATAAATTTAAGGTGTAATAAATTTAATATTGCTTGTTTAATTCCGCACATATAAAGCAAAACAAATCGAGGTTATTTTTTTGTCCTTTTTCCAATAATATATTAATTTATTTCCGTCTAAACAGTTTCCGAGATATAAAAGCCGGATATAAAATTCCTACGTAAACATTGAACGCTGTTGCCAACAACGAAAGAGTGTAGTATAGTAACTTTTTGAAATTCTGCGGTTAGCTAAGCGAATAGATGTAGTGTTATGTCACGACGAAACATTGTAACATTATTATTGTAAGCTTAGTACTGAATAATGTTCCATATAAAAAGAGTACTGTAGATAGAAAGCTAGAAGTAAACTATGAATAATTGTATTTAATGCCACATCTCGGTTTCTACTATAGCATGTTTTGTATTGTTATAAAATTAGTTTCCTCTACGTGTTAAAATCACTATTACTATAAAAGAGTGAAATTTCCAGTATGTATGCTTCTATCGTTTCAAAACAATTTTTTTTATAATTTTTATCAAAGTAAATTAACAAGCTTCGAATAAATAAATGCAATATATTAATGTTGAATAATTATTCGGTAATTCTGGTTTATAATGTGTGCTAGAATATATACAAAAATCGAAGTGTACCAATGGAATAAATTAAATGCTTTGCGTTGCTAAGAAACACCAAGAGAGATTACCTGATTCATATTTCCAATAACTGTAAACTTATCTAGATACAAAAAATCAAATTATTTTATGTTGAATTATTATTAATAAAAAGTTGTTTGAAAAAAAACAGATCACAAATCTGACTGACATGATAAT
Source organism: Rhynchophorus ferrugineus (assembly GCF_030347505.1). Lineage (NCBI taxonomy): Eukaryota > Metazoa > Arthropoda > Insecta > Coleoptera > Curculionidae > Rhynchophorus > Rhynchophorus ferrugineus. The sequence goes on from NW_027472590.1 coordinate 18,023,483, forward strand.
AAAAGCTAAAAATAGAAAGGGAATATAATTAAACAAACTATATTATATAACGGTATTAATTGTATTATATTAAAAAAAATCTTCATTCGCCATTCTTTTTTTCACACATAGAGTAAAATCGAATTATAAAAAAATTAAATAATTATCGGAAATATAAGATATTATTTAAATAAACATATCTTAAAAACTTAAACAGATTTACGTTCGCTCGTTTTTTGCATCGTTAACCATAAAAAATATAAGACACTTATATTTTTTAATGTAATCCATTTTAAAAACAATAATTCACAGATTGTTTTATATGTCACCTTGAAACACCAATTAAATCGGTCCTTATTGTATTACTACTTTCGTAGTCTTAATGGCACTAAATCCGATAATATGTTTTGACGATACTTTACACAACACGATTGTTTTACTGAACGAGATCATAAAACAATGCAAGGCTGGCTGGTGTTCTTTTCTCACAGTAAATTAACATGTTCAGTTTGATTGATCTAAATGGGTTTTGTGAGATTAACAAAACTTGATATGTAAACAAGGCGTTTGTTGGTATTATTTGCATGCATTTAAAATATTTGAGATTTAGTATTAGTGATAGTCGGCATCAATATCAAGAATCCTATTTATGTTGAACTAATTTTATTATTAACAGCCAGTAGCTAACATTGCTTAAACATCCTCAAATACAAAGAGTAATATTCAAGGATGCTCCAGAAAATTAACATCAATTTATTTATATTAAGGGTACACATTGAAACCTGTCGTTTTACAAATGATGTTACTAGAGAAAAATAAAAGCTAAACATAACGAACGGGAGTTTTATATGTTAAAACAAAACCTTCGTCCGCAATTGTTCATCATTATATTAGACACATTGTGATATATGATCTATGCGAATAAAGGTGGCAATTTTTAATAACAACTAACATCATTTGAGGGAAATGTTCCATTTTGCTTTTTATTAAAGAAATCTTCAGCTGAAGGATGTAGAAATAATAAGGAGATATGGTGACTTATTTACTTTAAACTAAATACTATAATTAGACGGGGACCAATATATTATAAACTTTTTTAGGCAATCTTTAGTCCCAGCAAGATTCAATCCTAGCGTATTATTATCGGCGAGCTAAACTCTTAGTCCGTACGGTTACCCGCTAGGTAGTAAGTGTATTAATGAAAGGACATAAAAGGTCAATTGAAAAGTCCACGGCCTACCATAGTAACACAGATTTTTTTGGCAAAATTATTTTTTATTATTCAACATAATTCTTTTCAAGGGTGATACACTCATTACAGCGACCCTCTAACTTTTTGATACCATTTTTGTATTACGATTTGTCCTTTCCTTCAAAATAGGCTTCAGTTTCGGTGACCACCTCTTCATTGGACGAAAATTTTTTCCCAGCAATTCCTTAGATATCTGAGAACAGAAAATAGTCGCTGGGAGCCAGGTCTGGAGAATACGGTGGATTAGGAAGCAATTCGAAACCAAATACATCGATTTTTGCCATTGTTTTCACTGGCTTGTTACTTGATGCATTGCCTTGGTGCACTTTCTTTTTATTCAAATGCGGTCGGTTTTCGCTGATTTCGTCCTTCAAATGGCCCAATAACGCTATGTAATAGTCGCTGTTGACGGTTCTTCCTTTTCCAAGATAATCAATGAAAATTATTCCATGCGCATCCCAAAATACAGACACCATAATCTTGCCAGCCGACTGTTGCGTTTTTCCACGCTTTGGAGCGGGTTTATTGTGTGAAGTCCACTCAGATGACTGTCGATTGGACTTCGAAGAGCAATGATGGAGCCATGTTTCATCTATTGTCACATATCGATGCAAAAACTTGGGTTATTTACGCTTGATCATCTTCAAACACTTCTCCGGTTCATCAACTCGTCGTTGTTTTTGGTCAAAAGTGAGCTCGCGCGACACCCACTTTACACAGAGCTTTCTCATACCCAAATATTCATTAATGATATGATGTACACGTCCAGTTGACACCTTTAGAGTGTCTGATAATTTATTCAATTTCAATTTACCGTCATTCAAAATCATTTTGTGGAATTTTTTATGTTTTTGTCGGTAACAACCTCTTTTGGGCGTTCAGTGCGTTCACCATCTTCGGTGCTCTTTTCACCACGTCTAAACTTAGCATACCAATCCTTGATGGTTGATTTTCCTGGAGCGGTATCCGGAATCTCGGCATCAAGCCAAGTTTTTGTTTCAACTGTATTTTTTTCCTTCAAAAAGCAATATTTTATCAACACGTGAAATTCCTTTTTATCTTTTTTTTCACAATAACAAAAGTTGCTCACTCGGAATGCTATAATTCGCAAACTAAAAATCCGACAGCTGTCAAATTTATACACGTCTTCTGAAGGTTAGGGCTAACTAAAAAACATATAGATTTACTTTACTAGTATGTATTTTAATCTAGCGCCATCTATGTGTCAGGCCGGGGACTTTTCAATTGACCTGTTAGAGATTCCACAGCTGTAAATTAGATGATTTCATTGGATGAAATTATTGGCAACTAATAATAAGTTATTTCATTTTTGTTCTTAATACTTTACCATAGAAATAACAAGAAAATCCTATGTAAATCTGGAAATAGTCTAAACATGAAGATCAATGTCAAAAATAGCATTGAAACGTTAAAATGAATCACTTTGTTTGAGACAGGATTGTGCCCAGTTGACTGGATACCAATAGATATAGACTAAAAAAGATTATTCGCCAGATTACACTATAATTTTAATTGAATGAACTTCATTTATCTCGAATAGTTCATGCCAAAAGTTGTGTCTTAAAAAAGGCAGTTCATAAAGAACATGTTTACTATAAAACAAATAAAATTGTAACAAAATGAACTTGGAAACGACATAGTATTTTTATTTGGTGATTCAGAAACGGAATTGGCAGTTGTAAAAATGTATAACCTTGGTCAAAACTTTTATTAATAGAAAAGCGGACTGTTTATTATCTATTAATTTCTGGATCATTTAATAACTGCTACAATGCAAACAATGCAACACCATTTTAGTACTGAATACTCTTAATACCTTATTCAAAGGAATACAACTAATATTAAATGATTAAATTCAATTTAATTGGGAAATTAAAAAAACACACCAAGTTCTATTCATAATTGAACCGCCATTCGCTAGAAATAAACAAGCACTTATTCAAGTACAACTTTAAAAATAATTAAAAAGTATAAATCGTTTCACGATTCAGCTATTCTCCAGATTTAGATCTATCTATCTTCTGGACCTTCCCATCTGAAACAAACTATTCTTTAATAAAACAAATAATAGCTATTGTGGAAGGCTACCTTACGGTACTTTCCGAAAAATAAATTCGTTATTCCAGGATGTTTTGAAGAACAATACACAACATAACATACATAACAAGAATTATTACACAAATTTAAAAAAAAGCTATATTAATAATAAAAATGAAATAGTTATTACCAATAGATTCGATATGGAGTTAGAAAATATGAAACAAGAAATCATGTTACACACGAAATATGATAAAATATTAGATAAAAAGAGATTTCTAATATATTTCTATAGAAATGTAGCATAACATTTTCGTTAAATGCATGTTACTGAATAACAGATATATCGAATTCGTGATAAATGGATTCAGCAATAGTATTGCTTTTTTATTTAGTATAAGACGAAATTTTATCCTCGCCATTGTGTTCCATACAATTAGTGTCACTGCTCAAAACTATTTTTAAGCACGATTAAGAGGAATAAGAAGTAATTGTTTGTTTCTTCTAAACGTATATTTTAGATAAATCTAAATGTCTTCTAAAATAGCAAATATTTTTTACATAAACTAGATTATCCGTTGAACATCATACCACCTACGAAACTTTTGCAAATTTTCTCGGACAATAACTTATTTTATAATCTCTGATGACGATATAATGGTTTGCTAAATCACTAACTTACAAAATTGACAAAAGAACTATCATTTTGCCACTTGTAACTGATTTGTTGCCACCATAATCTATTTCCACATCACAATGTAATGTGTTGTGTATCCTTTCCTGTATTACAGAATGCACTGCTTCTGTTGTTGTGTTTGATGTGCACAACTTCGTTGTATTCTATGCCTATCCACTTCATGTCGAGTCAGTCTCGAAAACAATTGTGAGATACCAATACGACCAACTCAATGCTCAATCATGGGCTGATGACTCTAAGTTTCTGCATAGTTATAATGCTCCTGTCGCACAGTGTTCGTCATATGCGACATTTTCTTTAAAAAAAGCAATTAATATCATCTTTAAAAGAGATTTATTTACTTTCTGCATAATCTCTGCCAAGACACCAAACATTGAAAATCCGTTTCGAAGAACTGATTCGACTCTACAAAAACCTTTTAAAGTCTAAAACTTAATGTATAATATTCAGATAAAAAGGACAAAATAAATGTTGAAAATATAAATAAATATCCCTAGCTGTTACTTTAAAATCTTAACATTTTCTGATCATTTCTGATCATGTATCAGTATATTGGGATATATTTTGATTCCATTTGTAAATGAGTAGATGATTACAGTCTAGAATTGTATTTTAATGACGATATGATTATAAAGAAAATAAGTAAGCTCCCAGCCGAAAATAAAACTAGAAAAAATAATTACGAAAAGACTTAAACGAGTCAGGAACTAACTATGAATGAAAGTTCTAGTTTCCGGCTAATACCAAGTAATTTTCCACATGGTCTCATACCCATACATCAAACAAACATTGAACTTGATGTTCAGAACCGTTATTATAGTCGTTTAAAAGTAGGACGTTAAACGAAACACATACATTAGTAGAACGCTTCAATTCCAAATCTACGTATCGACGCTCCAAATCTTTACGATAATCGAAAGTTAATGAAAAGTAAAATGCGCCGTCTCGTTTGCTTTCGCATCGAAAACGAAATACGACGGAAAGTTCTCAATGATGCGAATAATGATCGCGTTCGAGTGATAATTATTCGGCGATCAATAGAAATCGTTTTTCTATGGTGCCATTTTCTTTGGCCTAGGTCATTCTGATATGATTTTACCAATTGTTAAACAACAACGTGCTTATTTCTGTCTCAGTCTAAAGCAGCTACTGAACTAAGATGTAGTTATATGTCAACAGGAAAGCCAACTTATTGGACGACTCATCAAGAGAAAACTCCAGACCTGTTAGATTTCCTCATAGTAAGAAACATAACATCCAACTATATAAAAGTCGAAGAAAATTTTGAACTAAGTTCAGATCATACGCCAGTGATTCTGACGTTGAGCGAAAATATAATAAGAAACGAAAGAAACCCAACGTTAACAAACAAGAGAACAGACTGGGAAGGATTTGCTGAAGAAATTGACAAATGAATTCAACTAAATGTACCCCTCAATACAACTGAACAATTAAATCTTGAAGCAGAAAAATTCGTAGTAGATTCAACAAGCTGCTTGGAACAATACTCCAGAAATTAAGAGTACAACTAAAGGAATTAATTATCCAAAAGAAGTGAAGGAAATGGTAGCTGAAAAACGTAAATTACGAAAAAAATGGCAACAAAACAGAACACCTGAAAATAAAAATAGTTTAAACAATATAACGCCAAGCCTGAAAAGAGAAATACTGAAAATAAAAAACGAAACCATAAATAACTATCTCAGAAATATGACAGATGATAAAGAAACTGATTACTCACTCTGGAAAGCCACAAAATATATAAAGTGCTTATGCCTACACAGTCCACCTATAAGAGACCTATGTGAGAATTGGGCACGTGACAATCGCCAAAAAGCAGAAGCATTTGCTGAATATCTAGAAAAAAAATTCAAACTAAACGAAGCTGATATTGAACATAATTTACCGGACATAAAAGCTGAAAATTCGATGAATTAATAAGTCACGCCGAAAGAGTTAACCAAAGTTATTAAAACTGACATTAACCCCAGGAAATCACCAGGCTACGATTTAATAACAGGAGAATTACTGCAAAAACTACCAGGAAGGGCATTATGAAACTCATCAACTTGATCAACCCAGCATTTAGATTAAAACATGTCCCAGACATTTGGAAGATGGCGGAAATTATAATGATCCCAAAACCTGGGAAGTCACCAAACGAAATAAAATCATGTAGACCTATATCACTTCTGTCAGTAATATCTAAGGTTTTTGAAAAACTCCTGTTGAATAGAATATGAAGAATTAAGGCCTTGTTCATAAACTACAGAAAATGCTACCAAAACAACACACCGAACTATTAAAATAATACATTACAGCCAAAATGTTTAGAGTCAAGCAAGAAGAAGCTTACTCTACAATAAAAGAAGCTAAAGCAGGTGTACCACAAGGAAGTGTACTGGGACCAATGCTTTTTCTACTTTACACTTGTGATATACCACAAATGGAAAATATAACAATGGCTACATTTGCTGATGATACTGCAATTATAGCTGTCGGAGACAATACTGAAGAAGCCTCACGAAAATTACAATAGGCAAGTGACTATATAAATAATTGGACACAAGCTTGGAAAATAAAAATTAATAGAAGTAAATCTCTACATGTGCAGTTCACATATAAACAGACCGTACAAGCACCAATAACATTAAATAACACTATCATTCCATATAGCAACAACGCTAAATATCTCGGAATGAATCTCGATGCAAAACTTCGCTCGAATAAGCATGTAAAGAAAAAAAGAAAAGAACAGGAATTGAAATATAGGAAAATGTACTGGCTAATTGCAAGAAAATCACAATTATCACTACATAATAAATTGCTATTATATAAGCAAATATTGAAACTAATAAAATACAAATTTTTCAGAACAATGTCCTGAGAAGAATTGTGGGTGCTCCCAAATACTATAGGACTGATTACCTACATCGAGACCTTTAGATACCCACAGTCAGTCAAGAAATCAAGAGAATTGCAAGGGGGCATGAGGAAAGACTCCATTCTCATACTAATATTGAAATATTGCAACTTTTGGATACCACCAGAACAGGACACAGAGTCAATAGAATCAAACTATCTGCTCTTGTGTAGTGTTGTGTAAGTGAGGTGTATATATTAAAAAATTCAACAGTGACATGTATAAACATTATTTCACCAGAGACTGAGTTAGGGCCGATGGATCCTTGTAGTTATATACCTAGATTTAAGTTAGCATAAAGACAAATTGTAGTTTAGACGGAAACGACTAGTAACAATGTATTAATTAAATAATAAAAAAATATCTCAGGCAAGTCGAAACTTATCAGTCGAAGGCGAGCTCTTGTTTCGTAGTCTATTATCATGATTCCAATAACAAATTGGTTAAAAATGGCACTCAAGACAAATATTTATCAATTTATAATATTTTATCGGTGCCGTATTTGTTTATAGATCATATTGTTTTTATTTTAATCAGACTTGCAAGAGAAAATAGTCGTAAAGACACGATGATTTAAATTAAAAAACGTTTTCAATTTACATTTTACAATTATACTATAATAATAAATTGAGACCAACATCGGTGGCAGAAAAAATATGAATATAATCAAAACATCAACTTATAATCTTAAGTTTAAAAAAAAAATAAAGTCTGTACTAGTTTTAATCGATTAACTAATATTATTATTAGATGCTTGTATGCCTTTTGATTAGTGAAATATATTGATGAAAATGGTAGTGTAAAGATAGATAATTGTTAAACAACCTGACATAACTATTAAGTTCATTTGTTATTACATTTCTCTACATAAAATAACTGGTAAATTCGATTTAGAATTATTGAACTATTCAGTGTATGGAGGCGCTAATTATAGAACGGTCTAATTTCAATTTTCAACATTTAAAAGTGATTTTTTTGATCAATTTGCTGAAGGGCCAAAAAATGTGAAGACAGTGAACGAACGAAGTTCGAAGAACGAAACTTTTACTGCAGAAGTTTAGCAAGGTCAACTGAGCAAAGTGAATGACTGGAAATTATTGAATTGCTGGAGAAGAGACCAGCAGTAAGTTCTGTCACCGTATCCGGCGTACTCGCCAGACATAACGCCTTCTAATTACCACTGGTTCAGATTGATGCAACACAACCTGGCCAAGACACGGTAGCTTCGAAATGTTGAAGTACGAAAATGGATCGATGATTGGATATTTGCCCTAAAAACATCTTCATTCTTTCTATTCTTATCAATATGTAAGAAATTATAAAAAATATTTTGACTAATACGGTCCAAATTGTTCCCAAAAATAATTAAAATCTTTAAAAATTAGATAGCCATTAATTTGGGAAATTAGGGGGTATAATTAGTTGGAGGAATTTGGAAGGAAAAAAAGGGAGAAATGAAATACATAGCTAGAGCTTGACAAATTACTACGGTAGAATAAATTGAGAATTATGGAGTTCTAGGGAATCATAATCACCATCAGGAATTGCAAATATAATTAATTTAAAACTATAACATTGGACCTGCAATGTCAATGAAAACAAGAATCAAGGTCCTGTTTTTTTTAACAACTAACATATTATTGAATTTAAAATCTAATCGAAAACTATTTAGTATTCAAGCATAATATAACAAACATTTAGTAATATTACAAACATTTAGAGAGAAGATTTATTTTACTATTAATTATATTGGCAAAATAACCATATAATTTTTTCTATTCGCTAGTGCTCTAAAATACATTTCTGCGATTATAAAAATGTGCTTGAAGGCTTACTTGTATACGAAAATTGCTTTGGTCGGAAAATGCTTGAGAAATCCTAGTCAGGAAAGTTTACGATGTAGATATTTCCTCAAACCTCTTGATTTGCGGACTACCTATTGATTTATAGCTCTTATTCAAGGGGTCATATTGCTTTAGGGATCTCTGTTTCATCACCATAGCCAGTAACACGATTTAGAAGCACATCTAACTGTATTATCAAAATGAGTGTTCGTATCGTTAGTACGTATTTCAAAAACGACATTGGTGAAGGCATTATACGACGATGACGACTAATTTCTCTTGTCCAATATTCAACAATATGGACATGAATGCAACATGAATGCTACATCAATACGATGGATATCGGCATGACGACTAAAGGGTAACTGTCGCAGAAGTGACGTCAATTAACCATCATTCAATTGGCAGGTATATGTGAATAAACTATAATCAAGCTATACCCTCAAATCTAGTATAGTAGAACATATTCAACAGCGAATAAGTTAAAATGAAAGTACTTGAATCCATGATGAATATTTGAACATTATAGAATAAACAAAAAGAATTTTGTTGAAAATTTAAATATAGGATGTTTTGCATACATGCTATTTTATTATCGATCGCCCTTATTGAAAACCTCTATATTTAGATATTTTAACGCTATAAAATATATGTGCATCTATATTTATAATTATGGTGCAATTGTAAGGCAATACCGATTGCATTTAATACAGTTTACTGGGTCTCGATTTCAAAATAATCATTAATTAAAACTGACTGTATGTCTAATTTAAATTATAATAGATGAAATTACGTCGTAGATTATTGAATTACTAACTCTAGTTACTAATTATTTCGGGTTTTGTTCTTTATATAAAACTATTAAATAACACACACGTATTTTCTTACATTTAACTCATTATAACATATATTTCAATCTATATCAACGTAATTTTGTAATTATATATAGGAGCAATGAAGACCGCAGTTTTTCTTGACTTTACGTTATCCTGATGATTAATAAACAAATCATTAACTTGTCCAGATAACCACAGTCTCAATGTGGCCGCATCAACTTTGAATTTTATTTAATTTTGGCTTTGACATAAAAAATTCTAATAATCTAAATAAATTAAAATATAGGCTTCGGAATTCTTATTAAGAGTAACAATAAGAAATTTGAAATTTATCGAGCAAGTAAAGCACCAAGACAACGTTTGCTGATTTATAAGCTATAATTACTATTACTAATATTTTGTTTTGAAAAATTTTCCAAACGTTCGGCAACCAGGTGAATTTTGTGGGCTGATTCAGTTCTGACAGCAACGTATCATTTTGCGTTGTATCACTTTTTTAAGTAGAATAAAATGAGAAGAAAAATATGATCCCAGTTGAAAACGAATTTACAAATGGCGATAGGCAATATATTTAACATCGTAATGACGTGAGTTCACTGTTACTTTCCACTTTCCACATTTTATTTCTTTATTATTTTCTAAACGCAGTGAAAAAAGTTTTCATATACTACTTAAAAGTGATTCATATATTATTATTTCTCCAACAATGTTCGCACTACTTAATGTTTTAAGGTGTTAAATATAGTTTTAGAATTTTGATTGTGGTGAAAATTAGAGAAACTACTTGAACAATGCGTTGAGAAAGACAAATAAAAAACGTTTTAAGACTTTCTTCCTTGTAACCTTCTACTTAAATAACAAAAGAGGCGAGGTTCTTTGCAACTTCGATATCGAAAAATAAATGTATCATAACAAAATACAGAAAGCGATGGATTAAATGATCTATGAAATACTGAAACCATAACTGGTGATTGATACTGACTGCTATTAATACATTTCAATCGCCCAATGATTCAAGATATTGCATTCGCCAGATATTTCTGCTTCGCATTATTATCTATTCAGATAAGTGGCATAAAGTATGGAAGATATCCAAAATTGAGTCAATTCTTGAATTGTCTCGAAAGAGAATAATTTTTATCAACACGAAATCCTCATTTTAGCCGAAATATAGGCCGAGGTATCACTATAAGATAGTGATATATTCTCCTTATAATTATATAGTGTAATTAAACTCTAAAATTATAAAAATGATGACTGTTTTCAATTTTTACTACAAATACATGTTTCCAATGTTCTTCAATAAACATTTTTAATAAAAAGTCATTACAAATAACGCATACAAGTTTTACACTACAATAATATTTATATAACTTTCATTATATAACAAAATTACGCATAAAAAAATTTATTATGTCCTTTTTGAATAAAATCAACTTTAACATATATTTAATAGATGAATTAGCCATTTTGTTATGTTAATTGTAGCCGAAATATTAACCTACACAATTTTTTAAACGTGATTTGGTCACAATGCCACAAAGGTTAACGATGTGGGTTTTTATAAAACACACCCTTATTTAAATATTGTTTATGTATGAATTATGTAGTAGAATTTATATATTTTTTAGCATTAACACAAGAAAATGTAAATAGAACAAGAACGAATGCAAATATCGCTAAGGAAAAAAGTCAAAATTCAACAATAAAACTGAATAAACTATTTTAATTGTATATACAGGCCGACATTAATCAAATTTCATTGTGTACATAAACTACTGTTACCATTGCCGAGCGAATATTATTGAATATGTAATAAAAAATTAATCAATTAACTTTGAAGGTTAGTTATCCTACTATCTCAGGACAGCCATTAGTAATGTCGATTGTATGTGGTTCCTCCTAGAGTAAATAACAAATAAAAAATAGTGTATATAAAGCTTTCAAAATAATTTTAATTATCGTTATTTAATTTCAATAACAGGCGGACTTCCTATGTAAATAATAAAAGTTAAATTAAATAAATTAAAAATTTATGTATTTCCTATGTTCAAAATATTGGCCTAAAATAATTTGCAAGTTTTTTAAAAATATATTTTGGATTCTCCTTTTCACTAACTAGGGTTTATCTGGACTGGACCTACTATTTAACGTGAGTTCCAAACCACGGTACTCGGCATTAAGCCTACCGATTGGTGAGTGAACAAATTGGAGATCCCAGAAGACATCTGGTCTTGCCCATTCTGGTTACTGGCGTGACCGGGATCATTTTCCTTTTCGGATTTTACACTCTTGCCGAAGGACAATCACAAACATAACGACCATGGTTTCGAACATGCGACTATCGCAAGAGCAACAAGACTGTCCTCTCATGTAACCAATTCGCGAGTATAGGCGATATTTAAATTTGTATATAATATATATTCTTTTATGAAAAATCGTAATTTAATTTGCTGGAGAACTTTAGAGATCTTTATTATGTATGTATTAATATGATAAGCAAATATTACTAAACATCAGATCTTTTCTTGAAGAATATATAAAAATATTCGAAAATAATATGAACGATCTGCCCCCAAGAGGAACGATTTTTCATATACTAAATTTCCCGAAATCCCGATAATACAAACATTAAAAGATTAATTGATTAATTAACCTTTCGAGAATATAGGACGGCAAGAAAAAAATTCTTATCTAAGAAATAATATTAATTGAAATAGTTCTAAAGACATAATATATTATACATATATTACTACTAGTGTATTTTGTAAATATAGTAAATATATTCATTTAAATGATCTCGGGTTTCGTATGCAAATGTACGAAACACCAATCAGACGATGCAAATATTAAATAAACAGTAAAATTAAATGTTGTAACTGATAACAATAAAAATTAGAAATATTCTCTTCTAAATTCTCTTTTATAAAAAAAGTGCTAAATAATGAATAATATACTGACTATATGACACAATGACTAATATATAATTTGGACATATTGAATTAGGTTTTATGGAATATATGAAACAAATAGAAATTATAGATTAACCACACCAATTTGGTAATAGGTGGTGCAAAGTAGTAAGGTGTCAATTAATGCAATAAAATATGTAGCAATATAACGTATTGTTATTTCATCTTCTTGTCAATTGTTATTTCAATTATTTTTTGTTAAACAAAATTAGAACAAACTTAGCAGTTAATTTTTTGATAGTAGATTAGTTTTCTTGCTATAATTTCAACGAAAAAGAGTAATTACAAAGCAGTTTGAATTACATATTACCAGTTCTGACATACAGAAAATCTTGTATTTTTCAATTTAATTTAATTTAATATTAATATATATCATACATTGCTTATATTGAGCGGATATACTAATATCTTTAAAAATCTTAAGTATTCAGATTCTACATTAATAAAATATAACAGCCAATACAGTATTAAGAAATATAGAATATTTAAAAATGCCTACAATACTTACCCAAAAAACATTATTTACAAATAAGTTTTGAATATTAAAGTTACAAAACAAATTTGTAAATTTCAAAAAAACTGCGTCAAAAATAAATACATCGACTCGGCTGTTAATTGTGATTTGTTTTTTGTTTTTTTTTTTAAGTATTGCAGAGAATTGAGGTCAACAATTAGTAAACACTAGCAACCAATGAGGTCAATATTTAGAATATGTTTATACTTCTAAAAAACAACAAAATAAATTCAGAAATATATATACTATGATTACTATCCTTTCATACTGATAATAAAATGTGGAGCAAAAGTACCGTTACCATTTTGATTTGAAACTAAGGTGGGGCAAAAGTGCCGCTACCGTTTTGATTGCGCGCCATCTTGATTATGTGACGTTTAGCTCAGTTTCGCTTTAATCATTGTATTGTGTATACGGTCCAAGTTTTATTATAAATAGATATACGCCATAAGAACGAGCAAAAAGAGAGAAAATATTTATTGAAAATAATTGTTCCATTATTGCCACTTAGCGGAAATTACGTCATGTGTCATGGTAGCGGGCCTTTTGCCCCACCTTTTATACAAATGATAATAATAACGTAGGGAAATACATTTCGTTAATGTTCCATTCTATTATACTTTGAGAAAATTTAATATTTGCAACAGAAAATAGGATCATGAGAACGATTAGTGACCGTGGTTAGTTGCAAAATCATTTTGTCGCGATTCTACTTTTATGACGACAATTTTTCCTTTCGTTAGCTCTTGCGTATCAGTTGATCTTCCATGATGCCCTTTAAATATCAAACGTTTAAATGACGATTGACGAGTGACGATTTATGTTGACTTGAAGAAGTAAATACATCAATGGTAAAAAACAAAACTTATGCATTTTATTAAGGTTTCTTTCAGGCTAAAATACCAGGTATATCCGAAATTCATTACCGCTTTTTTTCGGAATAAACTAAATACTTTTCAAGAAAATGGAAGTATTTATATATTCAAACTATTAGCCATTTTATTATGTATATCTTGTCTATCTTAAAAGCGATTTATGAATGCCATTACAAAAATATTATTTGTCTTTTGAACAAAATCATTCATCGAGCCATTTTGTAACTTCTTCGAATGTGGTGAAGGGCTGCTCTGCAAGCGCGTGTCCCATTGATGCGAAAAGTTGATAGTAGGACGGGGCAAGATCTGGAGAGTACGGCGGTTGCGATAATATGTCCTATCCAAGTAGTTTCAACGTTTCCTTGGCCGAATTTGCTGTATGAAATGGCGCGTTATCATGGTGTAAAATCACTTTACTGTGTCTTCGGGTCAATTCTGGGAGTTCTTCGATAAATTCTTGGTTGTCGGTAAAGATCACTATTAACTGTTTCACCAGGTTTTAACAATTTTTAATACACTACTTTGGTCCCACCAAAGACAGAGCATTTTCTTGCGATCAAAACTTTCATCACCCGTTATGATTCGATGCAGAAGTTACTTTCGATCATACATTTGAAGGAGCATTTCACAGCCGATTTTTTCGATTTTCCATTTGCCTATCATTCAATTGATGTGGCACCCATTTTCCCATCTTTTGAATTTCCCAATTGATCGCAGTTGATCGCTAATCGTTTTTTGAGTCATATTTAATGCTTGTGTCAATTCTGTCAATTGTTTTTGAGTTCTAATTGGGTCTTTATCCGATAACTCTTGTAGTTTCCTATCTTCAAACTGTAGAGCTCAACGCATGTTTCTACCAGAAAAGGGTGCCTTTCTGCGACATTTTTCTCTTGATTAAACAATAAAAGTAATGCAAACGCAAATGCAAATGCACATTTTCAAACCCGAAACTTGACATTTAAAAAGAGGTATAAAAATCTATGATGGTGTTAGTTCCAAAATATAACAGGTATAGCTTTGAAACTCCATGTCAGTAGAGTAAAATGAAATATGTGTCAAATCATAACGTGGCATACTTAATCCTAGCGACATCTGTTAGAAAAAACTGGTAATGGCTTTCCAGTACACCTGGTATAGATATTGAAAAATTGTTGTGATAGATTACCTTTAAAATTAAATTATAGATGATTATGTTATGATAACGGAGCACTAAAGTTAAACTATTCACAAAAATATCGAAAAGATTTCAAAAACCTTCATCGTTGTTATGTTGTAAAAATTAAATGTGTTAAGTATATTTAACATAAAAAGTATGCATGATTCATTAATCACCTAAACCATAAATTCGTTTTTCATTTCATTGGTCACACAGAATCCGATATTAGCAATGGAGATTTTAAAAGTTTCAACACTTCGTACAATATTGCAAGATGTATTATTGCATACATGTATCAATAGAGAACATTTTTGTTAAGAGAAAATGGTGCAATCTGTTTTATTCACAAAATTGGGCCATCTTTAGCCATGATATTTCCCAATATTTCATATTGCAAATATATATTTAGAATTTCAGAAGGGAAAATACTAGGTCCAATATTATATGTCCTATATGATCTACCGTCCAGAAAATTCACTACAGTGGCTCCAGACGATAAGCCAGTCTAAACATCTAAGCTTCAATATTAGTGTAAAAAATGTCCAAACATATCTTAATCAAATATAAATGTGGCGTATTAAAACTAATGAAACAGCATTCTAAAATAGAGGGTGCTAAATACCTTGGCATTTTGGAAGAAGTACATACTTGCTAAATGAAAAATAAAATTGGACTTAAACTAAAGTTGTCGGAGGCAAATAGAAACTATCTTTAGACAGCAAGATGTCGGTATCAAATGAATATTTAGACTTGCGAAATCGAACTGAAGAGTATTGCTAAAATATTTAATATTGCTATAGTTCAGGAGCTCCAAAATAATTTGTTGCATGCCGTATTCTATAATATAACATATATAGCTTTGAAACTCCATGTCAGTAGAGTAAAATGAAATATGTGTCAAATCATAACTTGGCATACTTAATCCTAGCGACATCTGTTAGAAAAAACTGGTAATGGCTTTCCAGTACACCTGGTATAGATATTGAAAAATTGTTGTGATAGATTACCTTTAAAATTAAATTATAGATGATTATGTTATGATAACGGAGCACTAAAGTTAAACTATTCACAAAAATATCGAAAAGATTTCAAAAACCTTCATCGTTGTTATGTTGTAAAACTTAAATGTTTTATTAAGTATATTTAACATAAAAAGTATGTATGATTCATTAACCACTTAAACCATAAATTCGTTTTTCATTTCATTGGTCACACATAATCTGATATTAGCAGTGGAGATTTTAAAAGTTTCAACACTTCGTACAATATTGCAAGATGTATTATTGCATACATGTATCAATAGAGAATATTTTTATTAAGAGAAAATGGTGCAATATGATTTATTCACAAAATTGGACCATCTTTATCTATGATATTTCCCAATATTTCATATTAAAAATATATATTTAGAATTTCAGAAGGGAAAATACTAGGTCCAATATTATATGTCCTATATGATCTACCGTCCAGAAAATTTACTACAGTAGCTCCAGACGATAAGCCAGATAAACATCTAAGTCAATTCATCAGTCTTCAATATTAGTGTAAAAAATGTCCAAACATATCTTAATCCAATATAACTCTGGCGTATTAAAACTAATGAAACAACATTCTAAAATAGAGGGTGCTAAATGCCTTGGCATTTTGAAGGAATCACATACTTTCTAAATGAAAAAACAAATTGGACTTAAACTAAGGTTGTCGGATACAAATCGAAACTATCTTTAGACAGCAAGATGTTGGTGTCAAATGAATATTTAGACTGGCGAAATCGAACTGAAGAGTATTGCTAAAATATTTAATATAGCTATCGTTCAGGAGCCCCAAAGAAGTTTGTTGCATGCCGTATTCCATACTCTATATGCCTCAAGTACTTGGCAAAAGTTTCATTGCACAACCATGTGCTTGCCAATCATCTCAACGCACATATCATTGTGAACTACGTAAAAATCTTAAATACGATCCGAGGAGATTAATGGACAAATATATACTCTGCAGTAATATTTAGAATAAGATATTTTACACAGATGATTTATCAAAGTGATTTTATACATGCCATGTGTATAATAATTATCAGGAGAAATGTTTATTGGACACTGGGTAGATTATTGAAGCACTAATGGTAATAAAAATGTTTGCAAAATAGCTTTTTAGCAATTAATTAATGTAATAGTTCATTAGTTGATAAATATATTCCATTAAAATTAAATTAAAAGGTAAAAATTAAAAAGTAATATATACTATAAAAATTCCACTCAAAAATTGCTTACTCCACTGCAAAATCAAAGAGAAGTAACCCAAAAAATATGTCCGTTTGTTTAATTATTATATTTTACAGATTAAATTTTATATTTAATATTTGACTACTTTGTAGATATTCAATATGTGTAAACAAATTCATGTTTTCCATTATTAGTAACCATAATAACCCATATTCGAAACACACTTTGGCCATATCTAGTGCATGAAAATCATTATATTGCATATGTATCTAAGCATGCATATAAATTAATATACATTTCGAATACCGTAACACGTTTTAACGCACATGTTTGAATACATTTGCATCTGGTTTAAAATTAATAATCATTAAAAAATAACTTCTAGCCATCAAGATAATTATTTATGATAAATATCCGTGTTACTATTTAATGTTATAATGAAAGATAGAAAGAATGGAGTTTTTCGTTTAATAGTAGGCTTTGGTTTAACGAAACGCCAATAGAAAACAGCGATTTCTTTTTATTGTAATAAAATAGTCGTGATTTGCATTTCAAGTTCAAATTAATATACTTTTCAAAATTAACATACAGCTATTTGCGGACTCAAAAGTTTTATAAATTACAATTATATACGTATGAAAGACGTTTAAAACACTACTTTCATATTATTATTAGCATCGTATTTTGAATAGATTTTATATATTGAACAACATTGAATTATCATTTATACATTTATTAAAATAATTATTGTTTTTAGTACATGTTAAAGTATAAATTATTTCCGAACTTTCTTAAATATTGTCATTTTAATACAATAAGGCTAATAGACGGGATAACAAACAAAAAAAAACACCCGATTTCGTTTCAAGAAAATTTTCAAATCCTGACTGACTATTTAACAGGTCAATTGAAAAGTCCCCGGCCTACCATAGTAAAACATATTTTTTGGCAAAATTAAAACTTTTTACTCAACATAATTCCCTGCAAGGGTGATACACTGATTACAGCGACCCTCCAACTTTTCGATGCCATTTTTGTAGTACGATTTGTCCTTTCATTCGACGAAAATTTCTTCCCAGCGAGCATTTTTTTGAGATATGAGAGCAGGAAATAGTCACTGGAGGCCAGATCTGGAGAATATGGTGGATGAGGAAGCAACTCGAAGCCCAATCCATAGATTTTTGACACGGTGCATTGTTTTAGTGAAGCAGCACTTTCTTTCTCATCAAATGCGGCCATTTTTCGGCGATTTCGTCCTTCAATCGGTCCAATAACACTATGTAATAGTGGTTGTTGATGATCCTTCCTTGTTCAAGATACTCAATAAAATTTTTTTCATGCGCATCCCAAAATACAGAAGCCATAAACTTGCCAGCCGACTGTTAACTTTTCCCATGCTTTGGAGCGGGTTCATCGTGTGCAGTCCACTCGGATGACTGTCTATTGGACTTCGGAGTGAAATAATGGAGCCATGGTTCATCCATTGTCATATACTGATGCACAAACTCGGGTTTATTACGCTTGATCGTCTTCAAACACTGCTCCGAATCATCAACTCGTGAAATCAAATATTCGTGAATGATATGATGTACACGTTCAGTTTCAATTTCAATTTACGGTAATTCAAAATCGTTTGTGGATTATTTTAATGTTTCCATCGGTAACAACCTCTTTTGGGCGTCCACTGCATTCACCGTCCTCGGTGCTCATTTCAACACGTCTACACTTAGCATACCAATCCTTGATGGTTGATTTTCCTGGGACAATGTCCAGAAATTCGGCATCAAGCCAAGTTTTTGCTTCAACTATATTTTTTCCCTTCAAAAAGTAATATTTTAGCAACACACGAAATTCCTTTTTATCCATTTTTTTCACAGTAACTAAAGTTGCTTCATTCAAAATGTTATGATTTACAAACTTATGATCTGACAGCTGTCAAATTTATACACGCATCTTTTGAGGGTTGAGCGTCAGGCCGGGAAATTTTCAAATGACTTGTTAGATATAAGTAAACTAGAAATTCAAACAGCAAATTTCAATAGTATTTTTATATGACCCTCAATATTCATCTGTAAATCTTTGAGTAAACCTAGCTACAATATGGTCAATAATTGCTCCATAATTTATACAATTAACAGTATATTAAATGGATTATTATATTTTTGTTCTGAAAAAAATTAGAATATACCGCTTTGGAATAATTACCAAGATAAAATAATGTTTTCCATTCCGTGATTTGTATTTTCTAATAAAATGTTCGCTTTACTCTCAAGATTTTCTGGTTTGTGTTGTTCTAATTCAATATTTCAGATATTAATTTAGTTAGTTTTGATATACGATATGATAATAAAGTAATCATCACCAGTTCCGTTCACATTTATGCTATTGTAGCTGGGATAGACCAGCTGTCTTCTAAAAAAACATACATTATAAATGCATACCTTAAATATATTTTCTGGGTACTGATAAATAATATAATATTTTCATAATAACTTATTTTACATTTGTTGCAGTACCCCTCACAGTAGACCTTGTCGCACATCTCACTTGCCAAAAGTGCCTAATATTGGTTAGTGCTTTCCTATTATTTAGCAATCTATAATTTTAGTGTTACTAAATTACAACATTTTACTAATAATTCACACCTTGTATGTATGTTCGTATAGTTTGCTACTAATTTTATTTGTTAAGTAATAAATAATTATTCAACTAATCGAAGAATAATGTAAATATAAAATCAACAAAAGAAAACCATCTAACCGCTATTCTCGTAAATAATAGCGCTTGGGCAATAGACACTGAAATGGCAATGGAAATAATACAGGAAATTCGCAAATATTTGAGAATGCACAAGATTATGGCCGCTGAAAATTATATTATTTATATTAAATTATATTAGGCATTTGCAATAAGGGGAAATTGAGATTGGAAAAATGATAGGTCTGAGAAATGCTGCTTCAAATGTATGATCGGAAGTCATTTTTGCATCGAATAGAGAGGCACGATAAAAAGTGGAATTATTTTGGTCGCAAGACAATGTGCTGTGTTTGGTGGAACCAAATTAGCGTGGAGTATTACTATGTTGAAACGTGGTGGAAAAACTGGTAACAGGGACGGCTACAAACAACAGATGCTTAATTTGAACTATGCATTAATCAAAAAACATCCAAAATGAACCCAAAGACACGATAAAATGATTCTACATCACGATAGCACTTGTACGGGACATATTTTTCCACCTGCAGCGCAATAATGTCTCCTGATCTTGCCCCGTCTAGCTATATAATTTTTGCGCCAATGGGACACGTACTTACAGAGCAGCACTCCGTTAGTTTCTCGAAGAAGTTAGAAAACGGCTCGATGAATGGTTTTACTGCAAAGACAAACAGTTTTTTTTTTTTTGGATGCTATCCATAAATGGCCTGAAAGATGGGCAAGGTATATGAAATCAAATGGCCAATACTTTAAGTAAATAAATTTCCCCATTCTCTTGAAAATTATGTATTTTTTTCCAAAAAACTGGTAGTGACTTTCCGGTGCATTTCCGGTCAAGCTACTCGTTTAAGAAAGATGACATTATAGGACGCTAAAACGTTTTTCATCTCATTAATATGCCTTCTAAAAGTTCGCAAAGTGTTCTTCGAAGAATATTCACCAAAGGTTCATCTCGTTTTAATCACCAACTGAATATATTTCCCCCTATGTTTTTCATCCTGTTTCCCTTTTAGTACCATTCTTTAAATATATATCTGGCATATTATATCACCCCTTTATTATTAGTGTTACTAATACGATGAATTATAACTATCTCACTATTTTCTTATATAATACATTGAATTTCTTGATTTGAATCAAGTACTCATTAGATAACAAGGTATTGTTGTACGAGTCAATACTTACACTTACACAATTATGGGGTACTGCTAGCAAGCAATCATCAGTTCCAAAATAAAGTATTGCCTACCATTACCGAAGCTCCGTTCTATGTCTCTAATGAAGTGATAGAACGAGATATAACTTTAGAACTTATAAGGAGTGTAATTTAATATACTTGTTTGTAAAGTGACATCTTTATATATCTCTATAAATTAAAGTAAGATTTGAAATAATCTCCTTACAGAGGAAATCACTTAACGAAGCTATTTTATACATCTCTTGTATATAACAGTTTTCAAAGGAAATATTTATTGACCACAGGGCAAATTGTTGAACAAATAAGTTCAATAACTGACATTATAGGATGCTAAAACGTTTTTCATCTCATTAATATGCCTTCTAAAAGTTCGCAAAGTGTTCTTCGAAGAATGTTCACCAAAGGTTCATCTCGTATTAATCACCAACTGACTTATTGGCTTCTGGTAAGGAAACAAAACATTAAAACTGAATATATTTCCCCCTATGTTTTTCATCCTGTTTCCTTGTTAGTATCATTCTTTAAATATATATCTGGCATATTATATTACCTCTTTATTACTAGTTTTACTAATACGATGAATTATAACTATATCACTATTTTATTATATAATATATTGAATTTGTTGATTTGAATCCCCCGTTTTATAACAATAAGATAAATAAATAAAATTCAATATGCTTTCTCTTTGAACAAAAATCTCCCATTTTCAATGTACTTCTATCAATATTCTACATGTCATTGTAAGGACGTGATGGAATTGTTAAATAACCACTAATCTCATTGAAATCAACGTACGGGAGTAACCCAAAACGTATATGTTAATGATTTATCATAGAAGTAGATGTTTTGGATAGGATATTATATAATAACCCGTTTTTTCATTATTACAACTTTTACGAGCTATTTATTAATGTATAACCGAGTGGTTATATTAATCATTGATCATTAAACTTACTGCAGGAAACAATTTCTCATTACCCTTGTATTTGAAATGTTTATATAACGAAAGTACACAAGTCTAGTGGTCAATTCTAAAGGTTTATATTGACCCAAATTCAACGAGAGCAATTGTCGGTAGACGCTTGGGATTTGTCAGAAGGAATTCGATTTTTTGCTTGGTGTTTGTGAAAGTGGTTTGGTAACGCCTATATAATAGGTTTTATTCTATTTTTAAGATAACTACGTCAGTTATTGAATAGAACATTCTATATTCGAAAAACGAAGGAAATATTACAGAACGCGTACATCATCAGAAATAAAAGTAATTTTAGTAAAAATTTACGAAAGTTCAAGTACCACATGTTTTATGATTTATTTAAATAGCTTAGCCATAACTCTACGATAAATTAATTTTGTTGTTATGTATAAACTTTTTTATTAGGATGGTTTTGAATAAAATCAATCTTGCTGAAGTAGTTGCATCTAATATCTAAACCTACCCACTACATAAAATTACATTTTTGGTAATACATCATAAAAGTTATGAGTGTGACTATTTGTGTCGTCTCCTTGAACTAATTTATTACTTACGCAAATTAATAAATAAATGGCAAATATAAGGTTAGGGAGACATATTTCGGGTTTCTCTAATAACCTATTGTACTTATTCAATATAGTCTCTATATCTAAAATATGTTAGATATAAAAGTAATGTCATTCTTTTACTTAATAAAAAGTAATATTATATTGAAAATGGAAAAATGCAGAATATAATTTATAATAATCTTAATTTATAATATTATCAATAATCGTGTGGTGTTTATGACGATGAGATGAGTTAGGTTTCTTTCACTCTAGAAATTTGGATACTAAAACTGAACCTCAAGATGGCTAGCCAAATTTTAAAAAAGTTATATTTTTCACAATTAGCAGTGAAAAACATAATTATCCTATTCTATAGAGCGATATAGAGGCATGTTTTGGTGTATTTTATTTTAATTGAATGATATATATGTTATTTCTGATGCTTCCATGGCTGCTTTCTGTGTATTCCTAGTAGTATTCCGGTTTCCATCTATGCTTGGTTCGTATAAGAATTTTTAATGTCTTAGCAATATTTTGGCTCCAATTTCGACTTTCAGCTTTTCGTTGAGCTCGCGTAACATGAAGCAAAAGACAAGGAAGCAACATAGGATAATAAGCATAATGAAAATATACAGCAAAACTAAAAGCAATAAGGAAACGCATACATGGACTTGAACGGGGCATAAATTCAAGTGCTCATTAGATAACAAGGTATTGTTGTACTAGTCAATACTTACACTTACACAATTAAGGTGTACTGGTAGCAAGCATTCATCAGTTCTAAAATAAAGTATTGCCTACCATTGCTGAAGCTCCATTCTATGTCTCTAATGAAGTGATAGAACGAGATATAACTTTAGAACTTATAAGGAGTGTAATTTTATATATTTGTGTGTAAAGTGACATCTTTATATATCTCTATAATTTAAAGTAAGATTTGAAATAATCTTCTTACAGAGGAAATCACTTAACGAAGCTATTTTATACATGTCTTGTATATAACAATTTTCAAAGGAAATATTTATTGACCACATGGCAAATTGTTGAACAAATAAGTTCAATAACATATATTATAAATTAAAAAGAAAATATCTAAAACAATAAATAAAGTAACAAAAAATATTTAGTTATACTGTGAACGGCATCTTAAAGATTCGTTACTCCAATAACTTTCTTTAACTTACATAATCAAAATTTCCGACTGGTCTGTTCGTAAGACAATTATTTATAAATAGCGTCGTGTTGAAGCAGTTTCAATTAAGATCATGTAAAGAAGGTCAACTTGGACTTATGTTATGCTTTACACATGTAATTAAGTGAAACCTTTCTCTTTTGCCATTATGAAAAACATATTATATATATAAATGTTTATTTTTTCTATATTTGGGACAAACTCAATGGCAACAGTTTTCACACGATTTATCCGCAGCAGAAACTGTCAAATTATTTCTTCTAATTAGACGTCCTTGATTACTTATTCAGGAAAAAAAACATATCAAAAATTCATAAAAAAATCTTCCTTAGCGACTTGGCAAAGTCCTTTCACATAAATGACAAACAGCTTTTAAATTTAAACTCACATAGGCAAACGCACATAATACATAAAACAAAAAGTCTACAATTTAATTTGAACCTCAAAACTTAAGTTAAAAATAAAAATCGCCATAATTATTTACTAGAAGAAAATATGTACCAGATATAGAAGTCTCAATTAAGTAAGTTCGATTTTAGGCCCATTGCTATCTCAAATAAATAAAATAAAATAAAATAAAATGCTTAAAGCAAATGACATTTATCCTCTCAGAACTTGAATGAACGAAATTAACTGCGCAATGCTGATGTATAATGTTATGGTGTCGATAGAAGTCTAATGGCATTTTAACAATTTTGCATTACTTGGTTGGCTTTTTTTTACTTAAACTAAGAAACTTATGTTCTAATTCCATTATATTTTATGACTTTTCAATTCATATTCAACATTATGGCAATTTTTATTATTAAGCATGCATACATTTTATTAAATGATATTCTTAAAATCAGCAAGAAATTTTTTACGCAGCACAATATTTTACAGTACCCACACAAAATCTTATTATTAGTTCCTTGTGGTTTAGGGCCTGTGCAGATTTGTAAAATTATAATATATAACACTACAGAATAATATTTAAAAAATGCTGTAGCAATATTCCATAGTAAAATAACATAAAATAATAAATATAAATATTATATGGAAACAAATACAAATAAAAACATAAAATTACACTTATTATATTTTAATATAAATTTTAATTTAAATTATTTAATATAAAAACACAACAGAAAGATAGAAAGTGAATTGAATATAAAGGTATATGAATACTGAATAGCATTTGAGAATAATGAATGCCTGTCAGTATATACTGAACAAATTACAAGTTACAAATATTATAAAAGAGTGAATGTAAGTATAGTAAAACAGTGAAAAAGAAGATTCAAAGAAGATTCAAGATTATAAAACAAATTACCCAAAACCTTACTGTTTGCGCATTGTTTAATTGCTGACATTGCTGTTCATTTCTGGTATGTCATTCAGAAAGATACATTGTGAGTATTCTGAATGTGATATTTACAAACAAGGATTACATTGAATGAATAGATTATACTGTCTAATAATTTATTGTTTATGTAAAATAACGCCATATTTATACTCTATTTATACCATACAAGAAGCCAACAGATTAGAACAGAATATTTTAGGAATATCGGGAAAGAAAACTAGAAATAATCGTACAAAATATGCTTTTTAATAAGCTTTTTATAACGGCATCATTTGCAGATGGGAATGATTTAAAAAACACAGGATAATATTAAAAAAGAAAAAGAATAGGAAGCACACAGTCGTCGTAGTTCTCAAACATGCAGAATTGCAGAATTTCTTCGTACTGCGTTTGCTGAAGTGTTTCATATTTAGTTGCTTAAATTACTTCATTTTAGTAATTTAATTTATAATATGATACATGATATATTAAATTCGTATATAGTTCGTATTCGTATAAGTCTTTCAAGTCTTAAAAACAATAATATACAATCAAAAACAGCTAATAATCATAGAGCTTCAAATGTTATAGTTACTTAAGATATATGAAATAAAAATGGTTTTATTCATATGGAAGAATACTTTATTTTAACTTAAAAATCGTGTGCTATTATCGAGAACCTTTGCTATTACCTTTAACTAAATTTTATATCCGTGACATACTTTTTTACATACATATCCATTTGTTCAATGATAATCAAGTTAGTGTTATATCTTATACTTCTGTACTTAAACTGATACACATATTTCCAGATTCTCTACGGTTAATTATCTATAGTAAATGTTTACTAAATAAGGAATATTATTTATTTTAACAAACTTATTGTATAGTGTAAACTAAAACTCGCCTAAAAGTTTCAACCAAACCTTTGTTACAAAACATCATGATGTGCCATTTCTCACATAGTGAACAAGAATTCCGGAAATTGGAGCCTGCCGGAAAGGTAAACCGATAATATATGCTGATCCATAATGTCAGCACTTCTTATTCCCGACATAAGCAAAATACAAATCTGTTTTAATCCCTACATAAATTGAAACTTATATATTCCCACTATATTTAGAAAAGTTATTAGTTTATCTATTTCTCGTAGGGAGAGGAACTGTCTGAGAGAGGTTTATGTGTCTTATACTTATTACCTAATGTACCTTACGCCAATAAGTTCGTTATCAGATGAAATGGTTTTAACAATCTCTGTCGGGAAATATTCAGCTTATTGTAGAATATCCTCTTATCATCGCATAACAACATCAATTAACTTTTTCTCACCAAGTACTAATATGGTCGACAATATATTGAATATTTTATCAAAGTCAAAGCCTTTGTTACAGATATTCCACCATCAAGCCAGACTGTCTACCAACAAGTCAACAACCACACAATTGTTGTTTATTGGTCCATATTCTTTTAAAAATTACACCCAATAACCAATTTTGTGACCTATGTGATTTAAACAACATTATAAACAAGTTCTGCACATGCTTTCATCACTATGAGACTCAAAACAGTGCTTTTGTTCACACGTAAGCCAAATTGTACTTCATTAGCGGATTTACTCCCAAATCCGGATTATTATTTGCTTTTCCGGCAATCGTTATTAAATTTTTTGAGTATTGTAATATTTCTATCAGCACCGAATATAAATTTGTCGGCACTTTATTTAAACAGTATATTTGTTCATAAAGTGGACTATAATTTCCTGTCCATGTTCAATTCAACAGATACATTCGAAGATAGCCGGCACCCACAAAAGAGATTCTGTTTGACATAAAAAGGAAAAGGATTTATGAAAGGAACTGATACAGCTAAAATCAATATTACCTTGCAATCATTAAGGATAAACGTTCTGTTCATTATAGACGAGGTACGTCAGCAAATTCCGCGTAATAACGCTTGAAATTATCTTCACCGAATCTTTTCTGCTTTGGTACACTTCTTCCTGCCTGGAGCAGAACATATTTCATAATTCGATGGCAATTAACTCCTGACCTTTTTTATATTCTCGGTGGTAAACGCTAAATCATCTCGGTAATTGTTTCACAATATTTTTAAGGATTAAAATTGCATATTGAGCTAAATGCAACCTTTACTTTTTAGTTGTTAGAAGAATGTAAATTAATAATATTTTTACAGCATAGTGCCATTAATATATATCACTGAATTGTTTTGGCTTTATTATTGTATCTGTTAACCAGTTATCCAGTTACTGCAGTTCTTCTGTTGCCTAACTAATATAGCAATATAGACCTTATTGGCTTTAATAAGGAATAGTAGAAGTTTAATAAAAAATAGTAAAAGTGTCTGAAGTACAAGTTTATCTTTATAATAGAAATAAACTGAAAATGGTTTTAAATGTTGAAGCGATATGTTATTTATTTTTTATATGTATTTGTGCTGAGTATCTAGTAAATACATATATATTTGGGTTACCAAATATATATGAAAACAGAATAATAACTACAAATGAAGTAGCTAATAAAATTCACTTGATTTTCAGCATAGGGCTACAACCTATTAATTGTACAAATAGTTAAATAACCGACAAAAAAGAGTACAATAAAACTTACACACTGCGACTACAATATATTCTTACGCTGACGTTAAACTGTGGATAACGCTATTAGACATTCAAACGGGAAAATCCTCCTAATTTTGCGAATATATGATCATTAAGTGATTCAGTGGAAAATATATTAGCTGTAGTTAGTACGTTTACTCATGTTAATGTTAATTGTTTGTTGTATTACTAGTTTCAATAATAAAAAAACTAATAATAAAAATATAAAAATGAAACCAATATTCCCAATAAAGCCAAATAATTTGATAAGAAAGTATCTTCATCACATCACACTGAAATTTCAATTATCGTGAAATAGATCATGATATCTTTCGCATGACCGAAGTTTGTCGCATTTAATTCGAATTAATAACAGAGGATGATCATAAATCATGATATGACCCTTCTAAATTTGTTAAATCAATCCCATTGTCGAAACAGTTGTTTTATCCAGTCTCCGACCTTTGGTATAAACATTCTGGTCCTTAATAAAATTCTCGAACATAACTTGGCCTTTAATTTTCATACTGCACGATTCCTCGGTCTCTTACTGCTGCCTTTATTATGCCATTTTGTAACACTTCCGAATCTTGCGTAAACCGAACAATATCGGTTCCTAATTACGGTTGTTGTTGAGTGAGACACTGAGTCCACTTTCTGCCCACTCTAGTTTTCGAAATCCTTATTCAAGGTCGAGAATTTAGAATAAAATTGTTTAGCATAACCTCAGTGATGGCAACGTATTTATTTTGTATTAATTAGTCTACGCCCAAGCTGATTATTTTTGATTAAATATCAGTTTATCTATCAGATCGAGATTCTGTAGTGACGATATTTTAAAACTTTTAAAATTAAAAAAAAGTGCTCCTATTAATAGTATTTAAAATTGTACTATTATTAAATATACAACTCTTATATAAATTAAATCTATTTAATGATAAGTCATCCAATCTGAATATTCTGAAAAATAATCATGAATTATCATTTCTTTTTGAGGTGTGGGAATATATAATAAAATAAGCTGAATATTAAAATAATTTAACCTTTCTTAAGCTGTACGAACAGATGCATTATCTTGATAGCTTCTTCATTCAAAATTGTTTCCTTGCGAAATCTAAAAAATGCGTATCCCAAAAACTAACACTAACACTCTTTTAGTTTCCTGAACATAAAATCACAGCAAAAGAGAAGAGTAGACCTTCCATTAGTCCCATGCCTTGCGTAATGTCAAATTTTCGATCTGCACTAAATTATTAATATATTGGGTGTTTGTATATATTTTGATCTTGTATATATCGATACCTAATGGTAAAAGAGCAAGTATTAATGTAAATAACCATAAAAAAATCTTGTTTCTATTACCTATTTGATGGTTTTGACAGTTTCCACTGACTCATTAAGTGTATACATCAATTACTTTTATTGTTTGATTTAAAGGGGAACTGTTACCGAAAGTACAACCAGACACCTTGAGAAGCTTATAACTATGACAATTATAACCCTGTTGTCGGTTTTGGCTTCTACAATTTGCAAACGGTATTTTTATTTCAGTGAGAAAAAACCAAAATTGTTTAAAAACAATAAATTCTAAAACAATTGGACAAAAACGTAGGTCAAACTTTCAAAGAACTTTCAGGCAGCTTGGGGAAGGACGAATCAACTCTTCCCAGACGCTCATATATAATGGAAAAGATCCCAAACAAGTGAAAATAGTCACAACACGAACTGATGAGAAATGCCATTTTGAATCGTGTCAACATCGTAGCTTCATTAATTGCCAGGTAACATAGAAACATTTTCTGTGTTAATGTATAGTGGAACTACTATGACAATCTAAAGGGTAAAATATTAACATAGGCTAATATCATCGGTCTGAAAATAGAATATTCATGACCAGAGGTTCTTCAGAAGTCTTCTGGATCATAAGTATGTAGTTTATTATAAATTACTAAAAGCGAATGAAAGGGTAACTGGAAATATCTACCAACATCAATTGAATAAATTCAACTACATATTCGAAATCAATGGATGCTATACAATAATTCAGAAACATTGAATTTTCGTTTCAAAAAGTTGCTGTTTTCTATTTTATTATAGAGACATTGATAGTCCCTTCGTGTGTTTTCACAATTTCCGATAGTAATTATACATCTAACTAAATGACATATTTCATAAATGGCATATGTTTAGCAAACGAGAGTTAATATGGGTTGAAAAGTTTGGTTCAAAATTGGCTTTATACATCAATGAAATTTCCATCACGAGCCATACGATTATTCAAGCACGCCTCTAATATTTCAATACCACTTTTGTAGAATGATTTATCTTCTGCGTCAAAATAGTTCTGTCATCAGTTGCTGTCCACTCAAATATCATTTTGATTCCGGAGTGAAGTGATGGATCCATGTTTCATCCATTATCACATGTCCGGACACTGCTTAGAATCATCAACACGTTCTCGTTTTGGTCATCAGTGAGCAAGCGCAACATCCACTTTGACAAAAACTTTCTCGTAATCAAATGCTCATGCAATATAAGACCATGCGTTCCACATCGTCGATGTCTATACGACCACGTCTTAAGTCAGCAAAATAACGTCTTATTATTGTGTCTGATGGAGCGGAGCTTTTATAATCTTTTTCAAGCCATTGCTTAGCTTGAACGGCATTTTTTCTCATCAACAAGCGGTGCAAGTAAAATTAAAAGACAAAATAGCTTTTGTTCCATTGTTTTGAAAATAAGAAAAGTAGTGCCACTTTTAGCAAATAACTCACAAACTTATAAGTTGAATATCATTAAATTTTACGAGCTTTATTTGAAGGTTAGTGATAACCGAAAAAAAAAACGCAATGCAATAAAACTAGCTCCACCTATGTGTTAGGCCGGGGACTTTTCAGTTCCTGTATTACAAACAATAACATGAATGCAGAAGGTAGATCAATGGACGTTTCCTAGAGTTGTAAAGCAATAAAAAAATAAAGATAACTTGTACAAAGTTGTTTTGGATACAAAATCTAATCGACGCAAGATGAATTCGCTGGCACATGCCTCACAATGCTGAAGAAATGCGAAAATGGGTCGATGATTGAGTTGGGTTGAAAATGGGTTGATAAGTGATTTTCAAAATGATATCGCCATGTTGCTAAAACATTAGAAAATGGTTGCAGAAGATCATTTAAAATATTGTGATTAATATATATCATATCAATTTTTCTCATCATGTGCCTTACTAAAATGAAAAAGTAATCAGAGCACAAGTTTTATTTGTTGTTTTTTTTAATTTTGATTGCAAAAAACCAAAAAAAATAACCTAAGGAATGATTTAAATATTATTACCACATAACCTTATAAATTAAATTTAAAGAAAATAAATAAATATAATGAAAAACAATAAATTCAATTTTATTTTCCAAATTTCGAAACTTTTGATGAATGTTAAATATTCATCCTGTTAACATTTTGTGATTTTATAATACCATTTTATATCCTGCGGTTATATGAAATATACGGATATTTTTTCTAAAGCTATCTAGTTAACCAAAACCATACGTTTTGTAAGATTTTCAATTTTTTTCTTATTTTGAAATAATTTCAGACTTCAAATAAGCGAGATTGTTTAAAGGAAATGACCACTGATTAAACGAAATATGTTGCTGCAGCGGCAGCGGCAATTAAACTATCTCGATCTTATATAAGACGTTCAATTTAAATAAATAATAATATTAGCGCTGACCACGTTAGCCAGTGGGAACTAAACGAAACCACCGCGCCAGAAAAGACATAAAGCGAAAATGAAAGGCTACTCGAAAACATTTTACCGGTGTTCTACATATTTCAAGTAACTGCTTCGGCCTTGTGAAATCATACCCAGCAATTTATTATTAGGTTCACAAATACATGTTTATAATGGTTCTTTATTAACATCGTAATTTTCAATGTATTAAATTTACCCATCTGTTGTTGGCGGTCTACGATGATTCGCTCAATATTCCTCTTTATTGCCAGGTGAAAGTATAATCGTCACATGAGTCCCGGTTTTTTTCGTTACTAATTAAACTAAAATCTTATATTTAGTTGATATCGGTGTTGTTTATTAAAATATCAACACACCTTATCTTAATATTTAATCTCTTTATTATAGAATAATCTGTTTATTATTTAAAAAACAGTTTCTCATCAACCTACTCTCAATTATTTCTATTCGATTTGTCCATTTTTATCCCTTTCACTCCCATAATACAGTAATATTATCGTCCAACTGATGTACCTAATATTATTGATTTCATTTTTATATATTTCGCATCAAGCTTATTTAACAAAAAATAGACAGTATCTTGATTATTGAATATTATTGATTGATTGAGTATATTGATTATTGATCATTGAATCTTGGATTATGTTGTTTATTTAGATGCAACAAATGAACTGAAAGATGACTCAGCCATGTAAATTTGCCCGCACTAACAAATTGCAAATTAAAATAATAATTTATGATTTTAAAGTATTAAAGTATTTTGTCACAGGCGGTGAAGAATTTAATTGTTTAGCCTTGACAAAAATGTCTAGACTAGAGCATTCGCTCTTTTTGCATCAAAAAAAAATCGTATATTTACTGGAAATCTAATATATCGCACTGTAATTATCAGGCAATTGGTAAAAAAATGCTTTATGTGGAGTGTTCTATTTTAATTTTTAGTTTAATAGAGTTTTTAGTATAATAAAGAGTTTATTTCTAGATATAATTATAAATTTTTCTATTTACAATTAAAATTACATAGTTGGAAATATAAATATACAAAATTTATATATGCTATTTACATTTTTATCTTTAATAAACTGTAAAGTTTTATTTGTTTAAATGTTGTTATTTTATTTAATAGAATACTTGAACTTATTGATAATATTATTATATTGAAAATTTGTTTATATTGAGCTAACATCGACATTGTTGAACATTCTTGAATATCATAACTTCTCTATAAATATTCGTCTTGTCTACTGTAACAATTATTTAACTACTGTTACAATCATGTAAAAATATAAAGTGTCAATGTAAATAACCTAAATTTGACCAATTTCACATGTCTCTATATAAAATAACAGTTTTCCATTTAATATTATTGAGTTATCTGGTGTATTACAGACACCAATCAGGTAATGGTCAAAATTACATTTTGGATATGTAAATTTGTTGTTTGACTTGAAGAAATCTTCCAAGTAAGCCCATGAAACACTTTTAAAAATTTATTTTAATTTTAACGATTTAAAAGTAGTCATCTCAAAGGCAATACCAATTACAAATATCGGCCTGGAGGACCATACATTTGATTAAAATTGATTGAAACTGCGGTGGGCTCTCAAAGAACTTTCAAACAACTTATCAGTTACTTAATCATTTGTTTTCAATACGTTTTACATGCAATGGAAGGGTTCAAAGAGAAAGTAAGTTAACAGACATTAGCATTCGTTTCAACCTCCAAGTTTCATTGCTTGTCAAATAAAAAGTTATAAGTTACTCTAGGAGAACTATCTGTATCCATGCTGAGTCTTTTTCTGCCTCTAGTGGGATCAGTAAAGTGTAGTATGTTAGGAGCTAATAAAACCAAGTAAGCTGTTACACAAAATGTTTGCCGATGTTAACTGAACAAATTTAACGAGATATTGTTGCAGGAAGTATAAGCAGTAGCGAGTAGCAGAAGTAAAATCATCCTTACCCATGACAACGCTCGGCCATCAAACATAAGGTCTCCTACAATCACTTAATCAGATCGATGCAGCATTATTTGGCTAGCACAAAATTTTGAAACGCTGAAGAAGTGCGGAAATAGATCTGCTGGATTGGATTACTGCCAAACCACCATTATTCTTCCGACAAGGTATCGTAATATTAACAGAAAGATATAGAAAACGGAAATGGAAAAATGGAAAATATTCTGGTGAACATATGTGTTGTTTCATTTTTGCTCAATTAATGCCATCTTTAATTTAAAAACAAATGATCAATACACATGCAAGCACCTAATAACTCTGGCATAATTAAACATAATGAAAAAAGCTTTTTAAATGAAAACAAAAAGTTTAGATATATTATTAAACACTTGGTTTTATACCAGACTAAATATCACTAAAATTCTTTTGACAAAAGTAACGAAAAAAAAACAACATTATTAGGTTATTTGTAAACTGTTACTGCCAAGGGAAAAATGAAATCGCCATATCCCAAGGACACTATACAGTATTTTAGATCTTCATCCAGGTTTAGTTCTTAAGAGAGCCGTTGTTTCTACTATATTAAACCATTCACTACACCACCGGTACGTCTGTTCATATTACGAAAAGTGAAAACAAAATCACCTAAAAATGACAGATACGCTTCTGCTATAAATGTCAAATAATTAACATTATTATATTAGTATTTTATATCAACATTTAATAACAAATGTATTTTACAGTTGTTCACATATGGCATTACTAATTACACTTGCCTAAAAATGTATAAAATGACTACATAACTATACACCTTGTCACATAATTCGAAAATACTTAAGATTAATTTCTCAACACACGTAACCAGCAAGCGGAAATAATAGTTTAAACTTTCAAAAAGAAACAGCAAATTAATATAATATTCTTATAAGGAGCAAGATCGTATTTGACGTCATTAACTCAAGAAGTAACAGTTCCTTAATACAATAAATACTCTAACAACTACAACTCATGATTATAACTAATAAGGTTCATAGCTATTGTTATGTTGACCTAGGTTAAGTGTAACAAAGTGTGACCAACATGTATTATTATATTATATATATTATATCAACCTGTGTATTATGTCAAACCAACTAAATAACCTTACTATTGATATCCATGTAACAACTATCTTGTCGTTTAAATACCTGATTGGTTTGGTGGGTGGGGTTATCATGTTTTAAACTACTATTATATCTCGAATACACCATTTTGAGGGTCAAAGCTCATATGAGAATAACAGAATAAAAACAACATGAATTGGTTTATTATAAAGTCCATAACTTTTACTTTATTATTATATATAATATATAATATATAATATATAATATATAATATATAATATATAATATATAATATATAATATATAATATATAATATATAATATATAATATATAATATATAATATATAATATATAATATATAATATATAATATATAATATATAATATATAATATATAATATATAATATATAATATATAATATATAATATATAATATATAATATATAATATATAATATATAATATATAATATATAATATATAATATATAATATATAATATATAATATATAATATATAATATATAATATATAATATATAATATATAATATATATATATATATATATATATATATATATATATATATATATATATATATATATATATAATAACATATTTATTAAATAAGCTTAGTATAATCATACCTATACATTAATTTATTACTACATTTCATTTGTACTTGGATTAATTCACAGGCAAGACGAGTGCGAGAAAATACAACAATACATATTCCTCAATTATAAAATTATAATAACTTATAGCTATAATTTACACTAAAGGTATACATATACTTTATATAAGTTCGTAGGGTTTGGTTCGCTTCAATCTCCTGATATCTTGCGCGCTGTCAAGCAGTTGTATTGCTTCCACATTAGTATGATTTAGTAATCTTCTTTCGTGTTTCAAGGCGAAATATTGGATAACCCCGCAAATCCATTTAATTTCCAGGTCATCGTGTAGTTCTTCGTTGGTTACGTAGCGATAGGCATTGGTAATCAATCGAAGAACCTTGTTTTGACAGCGTTGTATGACTAGTTTATTTGAATTTTTAGTGCAACCCCAAATTTGCACCCCATAAGTACAAAGTAACTTTATAATTGAATATTTAATATATGAAAATAATATATTAACAATTAAGAGAAATATAAGAATTACAATAATTTTCATCACGAAATTTAAATAGTAAAAAATTATATAATATATAATTTAAAAAATATTAAATATGTAGATTCTAAAAATACCAATGTGCATTATCAAATAGTATTTTAAATAATCGTCTTATAAATTTACTCATCATAAAGGGCTACAGTTTGTTGTTGTCTTAGTATATTAGATGTCGTCCAAATGTGATCGTCCATCATGTTATGTTAAAATTTGATGTAAAACCTAATGACTGATGAGTTTTTGTTTACTTCTATGTTGGCCAAATAGACCTAAATATGACTGATATGGAGTTATACCGACAAAATGGGAATGAAAGTTCCTGATATACTATAGGGCATTCAGAATTGATCGGACATTATTTTTCTGAAATCCTTATAATCATCCCAGAATACTATTTCTAAAATGTTTCAATCATACTTGAGATCCGTATAGAAGAACTGACCTGATCATGAGTTTGTCTGTTGCTGCATTGGATGAAAATGAAAACGTAATTCTTCTAAATAGGAGAGGAAATTACTATAATACTAATTACTATATATTATATGGTATTATTATTCGAGGATAGAATTTCATTTTGATTCTTTCATAGATTCTTTAAGTGGCATGTTGTATTTGAACGGACCATGTGAACTTTTTAAAGCTAATGAATTGCAATTTTTAGGTCATCCCATATGGCTAGATTTCATACTTTGTATATTAGCCGCTTGTGCCAAACTTGGTCAAAAGCTTTGGAAATATATGAGGAGTCTGAAGTATGATCTCGCAATTCTTTTATAGCAAACTGAAGTAAACTTCGATTTTATGAATTACACCAGTGCGTTAAAAGAATATGTTTAATAAATAATTGAATTGCTTCGTGAATTCAAATTCGAAAGCCAAATATATATCAATACGTCAAACCAATATCAAACATATCAATGCCAAATGTCATCACAGCAGTATATTAAAATATGTATGGTAAATATTATAAATCGTTATTTCGATTGGGGAAAAATTAATTATAATCTCTAACAATATCAATTCAACTCAACTATAAAATAGCGCAAAAGGTCCATCCATAGAAATTTAACAAAAAATTATATTACGTTATGTAATTCGTTAATAACTTAATCAAAAGTTATTGTGTTTTGAAAACAGATTCCAAAAGGCCTATTTTAATTGCGTGGTAATGAGAGCTTTAGTGAATGTCGGTATCAAAATTGATATGCTCGTTTTCATTCTGGAAATGTCAATGTCAAATCCTGGCTGACCAATCACTGAGAAAATCGATTAATTTGTTAAACATATTATAGTGGACCCACATCTATTATCTCTCAGTATCGCTATGAAAGTGAACGTCAGTGAACATCAGTGAACTATTTACATAGGACTGGGTATCAAAAGAAGCTTAATACGTGAGTTCATTATTATTATAGAGCCGTCATTTATATCAAGGATGCTACGTCTTTAGTGGCATCAAAAAGGATTTTTTTACCATCATCTAGTCGAAGATGGCCGAAATAATAAATTCTACTCTAATATTAAAAACTGTTGTAGCTGTCAGTAAAAAAGTGGCCGGCCAGAACTGATCACTAGGAAAGATGTTGTCTTCAATCACGACAACACCAATATGTATCCATCGTATAGAAATGATCTTGCCCCCACCTGATTACGATGTGTTCAGGTCTCTGCAGATTTACAACCGATTTCAAGCAAAATCATTTGATTAAGATGTTGCCGAGATACCTCAGAAACTCTACATTGATGATATTATGGTATTACCTGGAAAGTATTAAAAGTTGATCGGTCAAAACGTAAATATATTCGCTTTGGCAAATATACAAAAACCGAAATTATGTTCACGAGTTAGATATAGTTGCAAATGGTGTCAAACTGAAGACAACGTTAACCCAATATAATAGATTTACTATTGACTAAACAAAACTGCTAGTATTCATCTTTCTTCTATAAAAAAAAGCTCGTTATACATTTAAAATTACCTCACTAGTCGCCGATTTCTCCCACCTTCCGAGCAGAATAAACTATCAATATTTTAAAATTACTTGACCGATTGTGCTGATCAGTCAGATATGGTCTGATCGATCATCAATCAAAAAAGCTTTCATTCGAGACAATGCCAAGTAAATGATGTAGAAATGACGGAACATTTAGGAGGTTTTCATATTTTCCACATAACTAGTACCTTTTATCATCCAATTCACCAATAGTGGCCTTACCATAACTATTGGAATGATGGATGAATCTCAATTGAAAAGAAATATATATGCACTCCTATGTATGATGAAAATATAGTTGAAGAAATCACAACTACAATCAGAATCAGAATTTTATGTCACTAGTATTTATTATTTTCATTATTTTGATCATTTCTTTTATTGAGTCAACACTATCTATAACGATTGGAATCATAAAACATTGTAGTGGAAACTACTAGAAAAAACTAATCGGCACCGTTAATATTAAAATAATATTTGGAGATAAAATGCTTGTTAAATTAAATTATTTCTATAATGATCTACACTAGTAGTTTTTTAAATAATGGTTAACATAATATAGTTAACGTACAAAATACCAAAATCTATCGAGTATCTAAAAATATATAAATGTTAAGAATACTCAGCTACTCATATTGGATCATGATATATATATATATATATATATATATATATATATATTGAACATTTAATAATTAATGAACGAATAATTGTTTAATTGATAGATCGCTTAAAACAAAATTCAATAAAATATGTTAGGGATCAATCATTTTTTCAATGCCAAATATTTGCTATATAAACATAGGTATAGCGTAACATTGTTACAAAGTTACACATAGATATTAAGGATCTATTTTTTTCTTAAAAGCTCCAGTAGTTCTGAAAAGAACTGCACACTGACGACTTCCTGATCGATCAAATCCATCTGAACTTTTATCGCGCATTTCGTATATTTAGGTACCTGGAAGAAGCAAGTTTTTCCAAACAGCCTTGGATAGCATTCAAATACGAACAAGTAACCTTTTCACTGATGATATGTGTTTACGAAATGGACCGCTATATTCTCCTAATTTATAGTGGGCGTTGGCCAATGTTGACAGAATAAGAGCATGTTTTAGTTGCGTCACATTGGACGTTGTTTAATGTTCCCGTTATATTTCGAAGTTAGGAATTCTTTCAATAGTTAACCTCGAAATATAGATTTAATATCAGTTTTTAGTGTAACATTAATCTTAATTATTCTTAAATTGGTGTGAAACGTTACTCCAACTATAGCTAAAGATAGATTCGTTAATGAATTCATTAAATTTTGCGTATATTTATTAGATGCTTGAATATATTTCAATTATTGATATCTATTGGTCATAATTGGAAATATCAACGTAAACGACGAAAAAATGGTTTTCATTATTGTTTTATCGAGTCATTCAGCGAATGCAATCGTCAATCATAGAACGCTGAAATTTTAAATTTCGTCATTCATTACATGTGCTCAAACATTTTTCGAATCTTATTAAAAATCACTAAATCTTAATTGGAACTTAAACACCTTCTTAAGTCTTCTATCAGTTAGTGAGAAAATATTTATAAAGATAATACAAATGAACCTACAAGCATCCCGCGAGGAGACAAACCGAGAGGAGCAGACGAGATATAGAAATCGCTGATGCTTGCTGATGATAGCGCTATATTCACTGATGCAGCTGCTAAAGCTATTCTTCATGATATCGTTCGAGGAAAAGACCAATGTATTTACACCTGACGATCGCCTGCTACTGCAAATCTCAACTGGATCCGATTAGAGTAAGTCGGGATGAGTAATACAAAAGAAGCAAGCGGCATCTACTGCTGAAGTAATAAACCGAGTCGTCCAAGCTTCAGAAATCTTTGCTCCTTTAAATTGGTACGTATACAAGAGATGAAATATTAAAATGAAGACTAAACTCTGCCTTTTTCGAGTGGTTATCTTGGTAATTCCGACGCTGTTACAGTCTGTAAGCTTATATTAGTATTTGAAAGACTAAATACTATCCAGCATCATTTTAGAAATTATATCGTACGTTTAAAATGCGAATATTTAAGAGCAAAATTAAGGATATCATATAATTTTGAATGCCAAGGAATCTAAGAAACTTTTGTATTTTTTTTCCAAGAAGAATAGATCTTTTTGATTACTGAACAGCAAAAACAAATTACCAGATCAAGTAAAGATTATTATAAACAGACACAAGAACTCGCTGAAATAAAAATCAAGTTAAAATATAAAACTTGACAATAAAAGTTCATATTTCAGAAAAAGGAGATTTGTTAAAATAAGTAGTCCATTTGAGCTTGAAATCACAATACGTCTAATGGCATTAATTAAATATCAAAGTGTGTTCCCATATAAATGAATTATTGCCAATAAACTGTTAATTCCCACAGATCGCTCATTTGCACAATTTTAACACTGTGCAATACGTTTTATTTCTAAACGAACATTTGCAGCAGAGCTTTTTGCAATACCTACCATACCATTAAATCACAATTATCCAATCAAGAAAAGATTTCCTATTGATTATAATAAAGTAACCATTTTGT
Organism: Rhynchophorus ferrugineus; assembly: GCF_030347505.1. NCBI lineage: Eukaryota > Metazoa > Arthropoda > Insecta > Coleoptera > Curculionidae > Rhynchophorus > Rhynchophorus ferrugineus. Next base: position 18,063,931 of record NW_027472590.1, read on the forward strand.
TACAAGGCATTGTTTTTGTATTTTCCCGGTCTGATATGAAAATAAAAATGTGCAGTTCTAAGAAAGGCATATATAAGATCAAAAGGCACGATAATTGCTTTCGTGCTATACAAAGAACGACCATGACAAAAAGAACGAAACGTGGCACTTTATAGGAAAATGTTACGGTACTTGAGAATTAACTCGTTTTTATAGCAAACCACCGACGTTTAATCGTGTTAGTACCTGAAAGGGGAACTTGTATAAATATTTTAGAGCATGCAAATTTGTATGACTAGTTAATCTGAAATATTCTTTAAATAAAATTATAAAATAATGCCTTATCCGAAAGCAGCAATTTGAAATATATATATAACTCTTGATATTTAATTAGCTTAAATTAAAATTTGTACTAAAATATTATTTTCAGAAATTTTATCATAGAAAATTTTATCTCTTGTTATGAAATAATATCGCACTCTTATTAAACTCTGAACATACTTGTTCAAAAAGTGATATTGCGTAGTCCTAAATTACTACAAAAAAAAAGAAAAGATTTTTGCATTACAATCAAACTTGTTAAGGTTTCAACTTGTTTTCACTGACATTAACGTGTACCCTAGCACTATACCATGCTTTTGGATTAACATCTACATCATCAGTTGTAACTCAAAAAACTTAGTTCATTGCACTACCTCAATTGAATTAAGAATAAATCTTCATGGCTGTAGACCATTTCTTGGCAGCCTGATTAGATTGATTAATTTCCAAATTCCTTTGAAGATGACTATTCCTGACATACCACAGGGAATTAACAGCACTCTTCAATACTTTGATATGAAATCGCTAAATTATGCTCAGATTGTTCTTCTTAGCACAATTCCACATCAGTATGTCAAATATCCTTACGGGCTTAAGGATTATATAGCAGTATTTTATTCTATGTTAACAGACCAGAACTTCTTCTATATAGCCAATACATTTTCTAAGTTCATTATCCAGTTCACCAATTTTTCTTTACATAGTCCTTCCAGTTCAGCTTTGCGCTCATTTTCATTCCTTTTAGCTGCATTACTCACATATATGATACTTTGATATTATTAAAGAAGATTTAATCTAAATCACACTGATTTTCCATTACTTGATCCTACTGATAATTTTGTTTATTGAGGACTGAAATGTCATTGCCGATTGTGCTATGTTATAACTCAAGAACATCGCCTGTGTACATCAGGAAAAGTGACCTAAGCCTTCCGTGCGGCGTCATCCACCAAGCTCTTGTAACTTCTGTCAAAACTAGAATATATACTTATTTAAGATATTTTTCAGATTTTAAGATATTCAAATGATTGAATGAATATATAAACGGAGATCATGTCTACAAAATATATGTACAGTAAAATCCAGACCGAAAACCAAAAATCAACTCCAAAGCAACTAAAAACTTGATCAGAGATCAAATTAACCAAGAACGATGTGAAAAATAAAAATTATTCACAGTATCGGTATACTCAAACGAATTTAGTGACGATAAATTAATATTGATAGTGTTTTAATTAATATAACATAAAAATTCTATTTTATAAGCTTAGAAATCGAAAAAATAATATTATAAAAAAACAAGTGTTTTCTAACAAAAAACATATATTGATTTCATTGAATATAACTATATTACAAACAAATAGTTGTTTAAATAAACAATTTTATTAGATTATTATAAAGTAAATTAGCGGAATTAACATTTAGAATTGACAAAAAAGATTTAAAAACTTTCTTCTTGAAAAATATTTCCTAGAAATTTTAATAATGTTAACATTATTATTATTATTTTCCTTAAGCTTTCTACATCTTGAAATAATGCATTTAAAAATTTCCGGATGTTTTATAAAGAAGTTATTTAAATAACTTTAAAATAAAACAATATAAATGATAAAAGTAAAAAATGATGTTCTACATGCGCTTTAATATTTATCAAGTATTTGAAAGTCATAGACTAAGCCCAATTCTGAAAATTAGGAGTGTAGAAAATACATGTTGTAGTCAGATAAGATAAGAAAACAGACACGAAGATTTAAGAAAACAGACACGAACAGATATAAGATAACACAACAGATTTAAAAGGAAAAAAAGTTAGAGTGGGAAGTAGCATAAATAGCAAATAAAAATCCTAAACTTCTACGTGTCAAAACAGCTTCAATATACTAAAAAAAAGCATGACTGTAATAAGGACAAAAGGAGTTGAGAAAGATGCCGGTACATATCGGAACGTAATGCAACATCATTAAGTATAGACAAAATATATATCAACAGAAATTGGGAAAATACAAATACTAAAGAGAAAAACAACTAGAAAATTTTTAAATATTTGGAGTACGTGTGTAAGAGATAGAAAATATGAAATAATTACGAAACAAAATGCTATATGTGATTTTTATGATTATGACTGTATGTAAGAAAATAAATGGGATTGGACATTGCGAACAGTCAGACAGATAGAAACATCGTAGAGAACATAGGACAGATAATATATCGGATATATAAGGAAAAAGTAAAGCGACATAAGAAAAGAATTCAGGAATGTGTAGACATAAAAAAAATAAATCCACAAATTATAAAAATCATGAAGCAACAAGGCCGATAAGAGCTAGTAAAAGGTAAAGAAAAAATTGGAGATATATGGAGAATATAACAGAAGCAAAGAAATCAGAAGAAGAAAGGAGCTTTTAAAGATGTAGATAATGAGATACAAACAAAAGGAAAAAATTATAGAATATAGATAAATTACAGAATAAAAATTATAGAGGAAAATAATGAACATTAAAGTAGTTACTAACAGGCCAATTGGAAAGTTCCCGGCCTGACACAAGATGGCGCTATTAGCATTAAATCCATACATTTTTTTAGTTAGTCCTAGCCCTCAAAAGATGCGTGTATAAATTTGACAGCTGTCGGATCATTAGTTTGTGAATTCTAACATTTTGAGTGAAACAACTTTTGTTATTGTGAAAAAATCTATAAAAAGGAATTTCGCGCGTTGATAAAACATTACTTTTTAAAGGGAAAAAATACAGTTGAAGCAAAAACTTGGCTTAATGCCGAGTTTTCGGACATTGCCCCAGGAAAATCAACTATCAAGGATTGGTATGCTAAGTTTAGACGTGATGAAATGAACACCGAAGATGTCCGAAGATGGTTTACCGACGTAAAATTTTTGAAAATCCACAAAATGATTTTGAGTGACCGTAAATTCAAATTGAATGAAATATCAGACACTCTAAAGATATCAACTGATCGTGTACATCATATCATTCACGAATATTTGGGTATGAGAAAGCTCTGTGCACAGTGGGTGCCGCGCGAGCAGTGTTTGAAGATGATTAAGCGTAATAAATCCGAGTTTTTACGTCGATATGTGAGAATAGGTGGAACATGACTCCATCATTTCACTCCGAAATCCAATAGGCAGTGGGCTGCACACGATGAACTCGCTCCAAAGCGTGGGAAAACGCATCAATCGGCTGACAAGGTTATGGCGTCTGTATTTTGGGATGTGCATGGAATAAGTTTCATTGTCTACCTTAAAAAAGGAAGGACCATCACGAGCGACTATTACATAGCGTTATTGACGTTAGGTTTGAAGGACGAAATCTACGAAAAACGGCCGCATTTGAAGAAAAAAAATAGTGCTGCTTGACCAAGACACCGTGTCACAAATCAGTGAAAATGATGACAAAATTCTATGAATTGGGCTACGAATTGCCTCGTCATCCACAGTATTCCCCAGATCTGGCCCCCAGGGACTATTTCCTGTTCTCAGATCTAAAAAGAATGCTCGGTGGGAAGACATTTTCGTCGAATGAAGATGTATAAGGTATAAGAGTATAATGAAAAGCTATAATCAGTATGTTACCCTTAAAGGGAATTATGTTAAATAAAGAAACCAATTTTGCCAAAGAAATATGTTTTACTATGGTAGGCCGGGGAATTTTCAATTCAACTGCTAAAAGAACACTAATAGTAGATGTTTTAACAAAAAACCAAGCCAAATGTCAAGAAGGAGTTACAAATAAAATAAAACAAAAGGACAAATAAACGATTGACGGTAGAAAGACGAAAGGTAATAGACAATTAAGGAAGAAAGCAATAAAACAGAAAATAGAAGAAATTAAAATTAATCACATGGAATATAAGGGCCATGTTGAAAGTTGTGTCAAAAAAAGAAAATATTAATTTGGTTCACTCGAAATCATTAATTCATATTAATGTCATGTCCCGTGATGAACTCCCAGCACATATAAATCAACTATTTTTCTGCACTAATTGATAGAGAATATCAGTAGATATGTAACATTATTATTAAGACTATATGTTTGTAACTAAATTTAACAAATAAAGTTTCTATTAAATATATTTTAATAAATAAATATCTATGCGATATTTTTAATAATAATAAGACATTGTAATATTAATCGTACATTTGAAATTCAAATATTAGTATAGTATCCTCCAAACGCAAACAAAACAAACGTGCACCTTTACCAAATAGTCGTGAAACAAATTTTGCTTTCTCCGTTCGAATACCTTTCCATTTTTTCCGTTATAATGATGCTAGAAATTCATCAAACACTATAAAAGTGAATCGAATTGATCCCCTTTGTTTGTTTACGTAAAATTAAAAAAAAAGCATAGCACTATCTAGTTAAAGCGTTACAAAATATCATGTTACATGGATTCAATCAGTCTGTGTTTGTTAATAAATAATTATCAATAAAAACAGGTTAATTTTTAATAGATTATATTCGATTTTGCAACTGTTATCTTGATGAGCTTGCAATAAACATAAATCATCGAGGTGTTATAATAATTCTTTAATAACCACGAATGGATACTAATCAGATCTGAATTAGAAGATTTTATCTATATTATAGTAAATAAAAATCAATACCTTGAGTTGTTTCTCAATGTTTTGTAAGAGATAGCGTAACTAATACTGTATACGTATAGTTTACGGTGGTAACGCATCTATAAGCATGTGGCATAAGCAAGCTTTAAATTCAATGTCGATCATTTCCCTGAAGTGTAAATAATAATCATAATAATGTTAAACATGTTGAGTTTCATAATAATAAAATTGTATTAGCACATAATGTTTCTGTACCAGGCTGCAAGAAGTATACAACTGAGCCGTGCAAGATTCTTGTACAACTTGAACAATGATATTAAAATAACATGCAAAAATTGGCTTAGGCTTCAAAGGTATTGAATATAATATGTTCATTATAGAGAAGATGCTGAAACCTATCTACTAGAGAGCAATATATGACATATCAATTATCACTTGCTTTAGTAAATATTGCAAGGTTTAACTGAACCGGATCGATTTTTATAAAAAATATACTAGGCTTTCCTTGGCAACATCTCCTTAAGCAAGATTAAATTAAAAGCTTGTGCATAGAAAACAGTAATAAAATGAAAGAAAATAATACAAAATTAGTAACGAATGTAATATATTGCCGCATTTGGAACAATCAATTTACTTACATTCTGCTTATCAGAACACTGGGACTCACCAATTTATTGTCCGTTTATGCACAGCTTCTAACACTATTGATTTTCTTCCATTCACATTCCATTTCCTTATTTTAGCTCTGTCTATTTTTCTTCTTTTTTGTTTCTTCTTCCATATTTTTATTACCATTTATTTCGCGTTTGTCGTTATCGCTAATAGTTTCTTAATCCTTTTATTTTATTTATTTTTGAATTTATTCTTTACATTTTTCATGGATTTCCATTAAAACATCCTCCAGACTATCCTTAATTTTGTATTCCTTGTCATTGTTCATCGCATCTCTGTAGTTTTTTTTATTTGTATTTTGAGTTATTTTGAGTTATAGAATAACCGGTTATTTTTCTTGGTCTATTCAGTTATAATTTGGACCACTGCTGTATCCTTGATCCTTTCTCTGTTCCTTACATTTGATATTGCTATGCACTGTAACAACTTTTTTTTGTTTTTCGCATTATAATTTTTTACATCTTTCAGTGCTTCTTCCCTTTTACCTTCTCTGCCTTCTTCTATATCTTTTTTCTATCATCTACCTTCCTTCAATTTCTCATCTTTTTTCCCTCTGTAGCTCTTTTCGCTCGAATCCCTTGTCATTTTTTATTAAATATTATTTTTGGAGCTCTCTCGTTTCTTTATTTTTAATTATAATATTTCATTGAATCATAAAGTATATTGGACAGAGTTGCATATACAAAGTTACAGTTACATATTAAAAATCCAAAGAGAAATCAAATGGGGTCAAATCATATTATCTAGGGGGTAATTCTGATAACAGAAACCAAAGAATATTACTAGAAAATTTCTCATGCTCATCTCTCTCAAGATATTGAGTCACTACACTTATAACACCAATTTTATAGCCAAATGATGTAAATCCAATAATTAAGTCATCAAACTGAAAGTAGAATAATCTTGCTCAAATAATCAGACGTCCATTTTTTATACTTATTAATAGACTGAACTTATTGCTCTTTCGTGTACGGGTAATGCTCCATTATTATCAACCCTTCCATACTCTGTTTGATTTTGTTCCTAACATTTTACTACATCAATTGCGACAGATTCTAACTTTTTGCAGATTTTGGCTAATAAAGTTTCCTAATGAAATTTCTAAGATTCCTAATAACTGTATAGCTCACAAATGTTATAGACATTTATTACTTCATTGTGTCATGTTACAATGTGATATTTCAGCATTGGGCTGAAGTTAAAAGACTTTTACTGTTACATTATTTATCAGAAATGTAAGTAATTTAAAAATTAAACATCAATATGCGTTATAACATAAACAAAAGCTTATTTTATTAATTAATAAGTAAGTGGTTAATAAAAATAACATAATATAGCAAAGGAAAGTAATATAAAAGCGTAAAGATAATATCAGTCACCAGTATATAATATTCTGTAAGGATGACGATTTTAAAAATCAGAAAGCATAACAAATACTTGGTCTAAAACGTATTAAGGAAACAATAGATTTAATATAATGTTATTAAAACAAATATGATTAATTATACCAATTAAAACCAAAATTAACTACCATGTATTTTAAAAACGGTTCCCCACCCCAACTAAATAGTTTTACTTGATGACTAAATTAATTTGCATTCAAAATGCAAACAGATGGATTTTATTGCTGTGATAGTTCTTTGTTGTATGCAAAACCTTTTGGTTTCATATATGCATTTATTTAAATGTGATGTAAATGTTAACTTATTTATAATTCATAAATCAAAAAAGTGAAAGCGTCAATAAAGTAATATAAATACAAATGTACCTTTTTAATGTACTCGTAACAAGTATACGACAGAAGAGACTTTAAAAGACAACTGTTGCTTTTAAAATTTTATTAAAATCATTAGCAATCTTATTGATTTGTTTTTTACTGTATATTGTTATCAAAAAATTTCCTAGATATTGATGATATGTAAGTATGAATTGTTAGTTTATTTTATGTGTGGCGTACAAATAATATTTGAGGCTTTTTTAGATAAATTGGTAATAGTAATGCATAACCAGTTTTTCGAGTTAATGCCAAAAATTTTTCTAATATAGCTTTTGGATGAGTAGTAAGCAAATGATTCTTCATTTGCGGCATAAAATGTACCCGATTTTATTTTCAGTCCTCTTATTTTGCTAACATGTCTGTGACCTTTACACTATTTTCAATTGCCTGCTTGCTTATATATCCTAAAATGTCAGCAAACTGTTCCCAAGTTTCATATGAATCTTGATCCAGTACAACCAAGATCCAAGTCTTCACTTTTAAATTTTGCTGCCGTAACTTCGTATTCTTTATAAATACTGTTGAAATAGCAAGTTCTAAAACGCGGGAGCCAGTTATTACATATTTTTATTGATGGAAAATATTTTCCAAATTAAACAAGTTTGTTACTCGCCATTGCTGCTCCCTTTTACAACAATAGTTAATTCAATTTATTCAGTTGACATCCCTAAACATCTTCAGTAACAGTTTAGTTGTGTTTTGTCAAATCGTACAAGAGTACGTGAGTACACTACGTCTTGCTAAAACTACCATATTCACATGAAAACTTTATGGCCATGAATATTCCGCTTCGGTGCCGATGAATTTGGCTGTTCTAAAGTAGACCATGGTCTTTTGCGCTTAGAACAGTTATCCTACATGCAATTTTCATCACCTGACTTCTTGACTGGAAACAAATTAAACCGCAGTTCTAAAATGGTTCGAAATTTAATTTTTAATCAATTCCACTCCTTTTAGTTCTTTATCCCTGCCTCTAAATGTGTGTAAACAGTTGAATCATTAACTGCTAAGCTGTCTGAGAGTTCTTTGAGAGTTTTAAGAGGGTTTTTACCCAATGTTTTGCCATTCATTGTCTTCGAATATTTTTTGATCTCTTTGATTGGTCATTAACATTAAGATTATCACATTTAAATTATTGAGACCGATATCACACCGAAATCATTGATAGCCGACATTTATAAAATGTAGAAAAAGTTTCTGAAAATATTTGCTTGATTATTGATAAATATAAATGATAAAAAGAGTAATGATGTCGAAAATCTAATTTTGAGGATTCCATGATGAGCGGTGTATAAAGTGTATAACTCAGCAATTCCAAATGGAAAACTGTTATCTTATATGGAGAAATATCAAAGCCGCCAAATGTAATAGTTAGGTTAAGTTCTTTAACAAATATTTATATTAATACTTCGAATTTTCACAAGTCATTATTTTCAATAGTCCGATGCGGCTTAATAAATCCTTATATGTATGTGTCAATTTAGTACGATAAATTTATGAGCTATTTCAATATATCACGATATTAACTGCGTGTAATAAAATTATTTTTTCTAAAATCAGTAGAAAGTTGCAGTAATTATTAACATTAATAGTATTTTGAATAAATCATCATAGTAAACACCGTCAAAACTTTTTAATTAAGTACTCTACCAGATAGAATCTAGTTTATTACATAAACGGAAATGTTTCCTTTTTAATTATCTAGACTTAATAAGATTAACGCGACGTTTGTTCGAGAACTAGTTATTGCATTAGATAACAGATAAGCTTCGGTTTTTTTTCTGTTATTTATAATTGGAATATTTATGCGTTCCGCAAATATTTCGTACTTGATTTGACATTATTGTGATCTGTCGTAACGATGTCGGTTTTCCCATGAAACTGAATAATATTTCTAAGAGTTAACCGTGCAAGTTTAACCAAAATTTCGACTATATTGGTATAATCGTGGTAAATAATCGATACTATGGTTAAAAAAAATCATTTCAATAATGAGAGGTGACAATATAAACATATTTTAAATAGAGAAATAATTTGTAATTAACAAATTGATGTGGTTGAATTACTGGGTAAAAATTGACGGTTTTAGATTTTCTTATCATCAAACACTGTGTTGTCTAATGTTAATAGTTGCAGGATTGAATCGGTTTTTATGTTTTTAAAATTCTTATGATCACAAACCTATTATAACGAATGCACTTCTTTTTATTTCTCCAAAACTCAAACTATATTTTCGAAGTACCCATTGTCAATCGAGAGAAGACATAGAGATAACTTGCAGCCAAAACTGAAAACGAATTGGGGTTCGATATCAAATATCTTGCGAATAATAGCTTGTTGGAGGCAACGATGACGCTGTATTACCAATATTTTATATTAGTATCATATTTTGTTAGATAACGATTACAAACACTACACGCACTCCCTCGCATAACTCTTATACAGATATCATAAAAATCCCAAAACTATTAAGTAGTAAAACAAGAGAAAGCTGGTGATGAATGATTATAATGACTATAGCCAGTCAATAAAAAAACAGCAAGATTTCCACACCAAAAAACTTCGTGATTAAATAAAGCAATCAAAAGTATAATAATGTTACATTTTAAATCAATAGTCATTAAAGAAGAGTTAAAGTGCATAAAAAAACAGTTATCTTCATCCAGTAATAGTAAATTATATAAGAAATAAATCGATCTTATAGCATGAAGCAAGTTACATCTTAACAATTAATATTACGAAACATTTATCTTAAAAGTCTGACTAGATTGGGGTCAACCAAACTAAAAAATCATGTAACTCAAATTACAGGCATCTGTATTAAAATGTCAGATTTATGACCTTCATAAATTAATATTATTTTTTAGATTAATTATTATCCATCATGATCTAGTGTGAGTTATTAATATTAAGTTATTGAATATAAAAAACTAATTTAATTATAACTCTTAAAAACCGTAGCTATCATTTATGTCATGAAGTTACAATTTAAAGAACATGAAATATGGGACCTTGATCGATGTAATTTTAAAATTATATACAGATACAAGTCCAATTACTTACATCTAGACTACGGAAATAAAACTCGTTAGCATCAAATACGAAAATATCTGCTATATGACAACAAATTAAACAAATTCTTACATTTTACAACATTTTGTGTACCGATATAACAGATATCATGGACGAATGAAAAATTAGTCAGGAAACGAAAGCATGACATTTATTTATTAATGATTCTTGACTGGAATGATGATGATACAGTTTTACTCAATAATTACTTTTATAGAGTATATAAGTATACATCAATAACAGTTTCTAAGTCAACCATTTTAAAACTGTGCTCTCAACATAGCAATAAATATTGGATTTAATAAAATACCCATACTTTAAGTGGAAATTGCCCACTGATCTTAAAGTAATAGCCATGTTACATATTACAAAGCTTATAAACTGGATTATAATCAGCACTATTTGATTAATAAAGATTAGCCAATATTCCTGGTCCATGGTAATCCCTTTCAGAACAATAAGCTACTATGTCCACCTTCTAAAATGTTTTTATAGTATTATTTTTAATGAGAAAGCTTTAATTCGTTCTCCCATATCTCTATATGTATATGTTGGTAAAACTGGGTGTCTCATCTCATCAGCCTCACGTGCTGTTCTTCTATTCCACTCCGTGCCAGTGCCAGCTCGTTTGCATCTTGCGCTTTTCTGAAACTTTATGCTGTACTGTATTATTTCTTGCTTTACTGTTTGCACGCCCACATCCATGTTCTTTGAAGCTTTACTCTGGAACTTTTCTAATATTTTTATATTGCTGTTGCTTTCTCTTCCCCATAGTTGAATATATTATATATTCGGCTTAACATATATTTTTGTGAAGACAAGAGATAAACAAATAAGGATTTCTATATACAAAGCCTATTTTTCTAAAATTAAGTGACACAAAATAGAAATACATTGGTCAATTTATTGGACCACAAATACACCTGTTAATCTATAACTATTAAAGTGTAATTTTGATGAGACACTAAATAAAAAAGAATTATGTGCATGGACATCGTAAAAAGTTATAATAGATGTTTGCCTAGATACATTTCAGTTCCGACTAACAAGTAACTAAAAATGAATTTTCTCCTTTATCATTTTTCCTTATCCTTTTAAAGGTTAAAGCTGGGAGTGGTGAACTACGAGAGCAACTTCATAAGGATGTAAAATATCTTGAAGGACAGTTTGAAGGACGCAGCTATGTTAGACCATTACTGATGGCGGTATTTAATATATAAAGGAAAAGTTTTTTGTGTGGCAACACATAATTTTAACCAGAGATTTTATATTTTAATACATTAATAAACCTAATTGTGGATATTACTCAATTTATTGACAATTAAATGGATTAAGTGTATACGTGATGGTTATTTTTAACTTACACTTATTGAACACCGTAGTATTAATATACCTAAGTATAAAATACTGTGGGAATGTTTGTTCCTTATATAACAAATTGATTAAATACTTTATGGTAACTTCATAAATTAATTTAGTTGCAAAATAGAAAACCCTCCATCGATATAACATCGAGAACTTGTTTGAATACTTCTCAAATGCCAGAGAAAGTTACTTGGTTAAAATAGTTTCAATTTACAAAATATATATCTCAACAGTTACTGAATCGGTTTTTTTTTTAAATGTTATTGGCACATTTTGGCGGATATGCCTCACTTAAAATACATTTAATATGAATTATTCATTGATTTACATATTGAATATCTTCCGGGTATCCACCGATCCGTTTGAGAATTTTACTAACAGTGAATCCCTTTTTGGAATTATTTTCGTTATGGTGATACGTTTATCTTTATTTATATTCTTATAGATAAGCTCGAAATAATGAGACACATAAACCATATTTGCTCCCAAATTCATTACTCTTATTTTGTCAAACAGTGTTACGTGCGGAAAAGAACACAGCCCAAGTCACGATCCAACTAGACCAAGATGCATGAAGTTGCTTGTACTTCTCTAAGAAAGTGTGGGTAGAAGATGGAAATAGATAGAAAGGAGAATGAAACTTTTCTCTGTAGTTTAACACTATTAGAGAGATCATGTTAATCAATACGCAATAGAGAAGTGGTTTGGACATATCTGCCGAATGAACAATTTACAAGTTATTTCCAGACGCTGGTTGTGTTTTGATTATGATAGTTACACTGTTCATTGAACTTCCAACTTATCCTGTTGATTTCCAATTACTCTATAATCTAAATTATTTTATAGTCACGCGAATATGAACATTTTTGTAGCGTAAGAAAATATACGTATTAGTCTGACTGTATGTTTTGAGTCAATATCACGTCGAAACATAACCAAAAACAAATAGTATTAATTTATTGTACTCCTAATGTCCATTATTATACATTATATATAGTCATTATACTCAATTATTCGATAATATACTTTGGCGCAAATACTTTGAGTTATTCTAATCGGTGCCCCTCTATAGCTAAAACATGCATACCCAAACTATAACGTTACCACCACCAAGTTAAAAATTAAATTGTGTTTAGTAATATGGACCTCTCACCCACTTCTCATTAAATTCAAATAATTTAAACTATTTTTAATTCATCATAATAACAATTGAAGTAACACTGTTGCAAATTTGTACAAAACTAGTCTGATGTTCTTTGAATTAGGGAGTTTCTTCTCCGGTCTGAAGTTTTAATAAGTCTTTTAATAAGTTTATGTTAGATCGAACGTAAATTGGTACCGATTTTTTTTCTATCAATGGCAAGCATGATCAGATTTTCTACTGAATATCGTCTGGTTATTTTACTAATTGGATTTGCACTCCAAACAAAAAATCATTAATGTTGAACTTATTATATGTAATGTATAGTACTGTATATAACCCTTTATAAATTTAAGTGCTTAAGCAATTCATTAATTAAATTTGTCTATAATAATTTGCTTTAATTGAATCGATAAATTCAAATTAAATTATAATGGTTATCCATGTGTGTACTTATATCTTATATCTTAATGTGTACTTATATCAGAATATGATAAAAACCATATTTTGCTGAATTTTTATGATATTTCAAAATATTTTAATTTTATGTATAGGAAATATTTGGACAAATGTAAAATATGTTAGTTCTAATTGTAATATTGTAGTTGTTGAAATTGTTTGAAAAATTTTCTGAATACTGTAATTATTAATTATAAATACAAAAAAAAACAGCGTTTCTGCAAAGCAAACCCTAAAGCCGGTATATTCTATGCAAAATAATTATATATAAACAATAAATAAACAATGCCTTACTAAGAACCGTGTTGCATCCAAAATGAAGACGGCACAGATGAACATTTCGACCTAAAGTTATCTCGAAGTTCTATATACTCAGACTATTTGTGGACAGAAAAAATCTCCATACATCCACTTACCTCCAGAAATTCCGAGAGTATAATGCAATCTAACAAAATTATCAACATGCTTTGGAATATGTCACGTAATTCCATCGAGTGCACAAATAAAGGTTAATTGAGACAAGACAAACAGATTGTGAATTAACGTGGATATTTTCCATTTACATTTTAGTTCAAAGAAAGTGTTGTCCAAAACATGTCAGTAATAGTTTCTGAAAGTTTAAATAAGGCAAAACCATCACACGCAGTTAATGCTTTACAACATAACAATCATTTAATTAACTTGAAATGCTTAAACGAGAAATCCTACTCCATTCGACATATACAACAAACATTGTTACTTTTAATAGGATTCGATTCAATTCGATGCCATTCACTAATAAAATTGAAACTTAAATTAAATTAAACTCAAATATGGCGGCGCCTAAAATATAAGAATAAATAAATCCTTAAATTTACAATTAGAATCACTGAATTTAATTCACGGTCCTTTCAATATCTATATTCTTTAACAACTTTTAAAATTATAAATGTATAATACTTATCTAAATAAACCAAACTTTTCCATCTGACTAATAAAATTAGGTGCTTTATCAGATTGACCAAAAAACATATAAAAAATAACATATTTTTTATTGGCTATAATTAAATTTCTAATTTAGTTGCTTCTTTGCCTCTGAAATCTTTACGTAATACATTAAGTAATAACAACTTTCCCAGTGTCATTTTAGTGCATCCCAACGCCATATTAATAGTCTTATCTAAATCATCATTCCATAACTCGTATCCCCAACTTGCTATATATGTAAATGTTAATGCAAATTGATTATTAATGAATACATCGTTTTAATATCGGTATAGTGTGGGAATTGGTGTGGCTGTCAATGGACATAATAGGTGCGAATAGTATTGACTCTTTCGTGAATGTCATCAGCTTCTCAAGGAAACTTAAATCCCACTGTGCAAAAAAAACACCAACACAAAAAATATTATAGTGTTTAGCGTTACGACTAATAGAAGAAAATTGTATACAAAATAGTGAGCCAGTTATTTTATAAATAGGTTGTTCAATAAAAGGGTAATCAAACACCTACAAAAACTATGCCTTTTCTACAAAGATGTTTTCAATCACATCTTATATTATGCTTAGTACATTTTTAATCTACAATAATTACAAGTTAATTTATAACTATTGTTCTCTGTATTTATATCAAGACACAAACAAGATGAGTTCGGCATAGTTACATCAATATATATTCACCAAGTTAAAACTAAATTAAATTAACCTAAAATTGTGATACTTAAGCAATATATAATATTGTATACCTTAAGATGAAATCTTGGGTAAATTACATCCATTTTCGATTTCAAGGGCATCGTACAAATCATCGTTGGTTATGTAGCGATAAGCATTGGTAATTAATAGAAAAGCTTTGTTTTGGCAGTGTTGGATTACTAGTCGAATTTATGTCTTAGTACAACCTCATATTTACACCCCATAGCTCCTTATAATTGATCTCTACCAACTAACAAAAATATTAGAAAATATTAATATATAAACTATAAAGGCTAGGATTACGCAATAAACGTAATGATAATAATATTTTATTGTATTGGTTGAAAGCAATAAACAAGCGGTTAATTATTATTTACGAAAACGTTAAAAAAATTTAATATAAAACAAAATTGTTTTTATTTTTAGCAAATATAGTTTCCAAATGATTCTAATGTATTTTACCCGCAAAGTTTCCCTTTCTTTTCCGTCAACATTTGGACAAATTGTTCACAATTCAATTAGTAAACAAAATGTAAACTGTATTTATAGCAAAAAGTATAACAAAAGAAATATCTAAAATGCTATATAAGAAACACTCTAAAAAACCCAAAATTATTAAAATTAAGAATATAGAGAACTGGCTTAATGGAGACAAGATATTCGTAATTAAACTTTAAAAGTTCCTAATAATCGGTATGATTACCTAAATGAAATGAGAAAATGATATTTAGTATTATTAAAAATAACCCATATATTATCAAAGTAAGCTAGGAATATTTAAAATATTTTATAATCGGAGGGAAATATTTATCTTCTCATGTCCTTTGGAGCGCTCAAGACGTTTTTGCTTCAATGGTTAATTTAATGAGATTAATTCTTGTTTATAAAGATCAACGGGTTTCAATAAACAGGTTTAAACAATTTTAAATAATATGCCTTCCTGATTCAATTTTTAAAAGGCATTTCCTGCCTCTATATACTTAACGTTATTAACATTATTAAAATAACAATGATATTGTCAATCATAATATATTCGACATACATTTTTTACACATGAAATAAGATATTAGATTAGTTTGTCGATTGTTGGATCTTCATCCAATATCTCATTCACAGTGGCTATATACTCCCATGATGATAGGGAAAGAAATCCAATTGTACTTATTGGTAAATGAAATAGAACAACAATCTACTCACAAGGCGGATATTGTTCGACTAATAACATAAATAAATATAATGTAAAGGAATAGATATAGTGGGTATATAAATGATTTATATAGATAAGGAATAATTTGAAAGAATGAAGAAAAAAATGTAGAATGAGTCTCATGAAGGTAAAATTCAAATGTTAGAGCTACTGATAAATTAGTAATATCACTCAATCAACCCCGAACATGATATACTGCAGATGTACTGCTCCTACTTTCCCTAAACATTCAAACAATACGTGTTAAAATGTCATGACATTCTGGTGATCCTTTAATGAAAAATATTTATATATAATAAACTATAGCAAAATAGACATAGAACAAATTGTGCTTCGAGTCCCTTTATTAATCCACTTAATTATCCAGATCTAGCTCTCTGGCTGTTTGTAGACTCCAAGAATTCTTTCAGGAAATATATAAAGAGGAAAAAAACATTAGCTAGACTGAAATGCTCGGGACTTATTGAGTAAAAAACTTATTTGTGTATAAAATCATAGATTATAATAATACAGTACGAGTAATAACCAACAAAAATACTTGGTTGGGGAAAAACAAATTCCAATTTTTTAATTAAGTATTTTTCTTTTGTATACTTCTGATATTTTAGTGTGAAAAATTGATTTTCACAAGCCTCTTTTGAAGCCAGCTTTACGCCCGTTAAAGTTCTACGTGATTGCAGAAGTTAGTGAAATGGCTAGATAGATGTTTGCGACAAAAAATCGAACAAAGTAATATTATTACAGCAAAATAACGAACGCTACTATCGCTCTCGTTCTGGTAGTTTTGATATAAAAAATAAGTCATTTGACCATCACTGACAAAACTAATGAAATTCTTAAAAAAGGTCAGCAATATAAATGCGCCAACAGTGTCGATATTAGTATCGCGGGGTATTAATCATACAATTGGTTTGAATCATGCATACAAAGATTATTTGTAACAAATTTCTTTGTAACATATGTCATAGTCCATAATAATTTCACGAACAGTGATCCAAAACATGAAAAATCGATGGTGAACTGTCAAATAATCAGTCAAATGTTTCTTAAGTACATTAGAGAAGTTATGAGAGTTAATTTAATAAAAAGTTTCAAAAATAAAAAGGCAGTCTCATTTAATATAGAAACGCAAGGCCACACACTTCTTAGATGAATGAAATTACTTAATTTGTATACCGTAATAAAACCAATTGAATTTAATAAAAACTGCTTGGCGCAGTGGTCTAGGCAACAGGACGGCCACCTTTCTGTAATATAATAGTCGTGAGTTCGAATACTGCCGGAGTATCGTTGTAAATGTATGTTTCTGATTGTCTATAATAATTTGTCTATGATAATTTGATAAGATAAGAATACAAAATATAAGGAAAGCCATCCCAGTCACTCCGGTAACCAGGCTGGATAAAACCAGATGTCTTTTGGGATGATCTTTTTACCACGTTAAGTAGTAGGTCCAATCCAGATAAACCCAGTTGGAAAATAGAAGAATCTAAAATATATTTAAACAAAAAAACGCTACAAACTTTTTCATACACTGAATCTTATAAATGACGCTTTAATTTCATATCGATCATGTTCAAGAATATTATAGTACCAATACAATACAAATAATTTTTTATTTTTTTATTTCAGTTGACTGGCCCGACAAGAATTATATGGCAGTTTTCACCCATTAAATACCGATCAGGAAAACGGCAGTAAATAAGTAATTTTATTTCCGTTATGGAATTTCATTGCAGGCGATTGTCGAATTTCTCTCTTCGCTATCGGTTTCACTCTCCGAACTTGACTTTTACGCCACGAATCGCTGGTACTTTTTTTACAATTAACCGTAAACTTCTTAGGTAACATAAGTATAATAATTTTCGTCAACTAAAAGTGACACAAACGAAATAGATTAAAATCGAAAGCGTCCTAAATCTCGGCGGAACAACGGTTTGTTTATGTTCTTCTATTTCAATTTTATATCTAAATAAAACCAAATCAATTAAATTTGAATGAGATGTTTCCGATACTAATACATTGATGACTATTGACAAATGTAATATAACAAATCAAAACAAAATATTTTTAACAAAAAAATTGAACCGGCTTCAAAATATAAATAAGGAAAAATAATGAAACCTTTGGTAATATTTAACTCCAAAAAAACGTTTTAAAATAAAATATGTATATAATAATCGTTGTAATAAGTAAATAAAAGTAAACAAAAACCTTATTTAACCTCTCTACTACACTTTTTTTATATCCTACTATGAGAGTTTGTGCTGTTTTCGCCAAATAACCCTTCTAATCCATTACCTTCGAACTTTTTTTAGTACTCTAAGTAATTATTTGTCATTAAACATCAAAAGTGTTAGTTTTTAACATTGAAATTAAAGCTGATAACTGTAATATAAGGGAGCAGCACCATAACTTCAGAAAATTCGTATTACTTGATTTTCATTAATAAATATCAATAATGAAAATTTAAATCACTAATCTATATGTATGTATTTGAATCCTATTTTCTTTGGTCACACCACGACTTGTGAACGACTTTATCGATTTCATTCATCCTTTTTTAGGTTTTCTAAATAGTCTATGGTTCTTATGGAAATACCATTCGGGTTTATCCAGTTTGAGAAGTGTTTGCATATACATTGTTTTACAGAAACACTAAGATAGTCCATTTGTTATTTTAATTTGAGTTTAGTTACATCACATTATCTGCCAATGTTTTTCACAGTACTGAATCAACGACAGAACTCTTCAATAAAACAACATATTGTGACAATCCTTGCCAAGTTTTTCAAGTAATGAGTTCACGATACGTTTTGACAAAGTGTATTATTTTAATGTATTTGTATGTGTTGGCTTTATAAATATATTTTAAATATACAGTGTAGTTATATTAGTACCGATTCCATCGATTAGTTCTAACCTATAATTTTAATAGAATTTTTGAAATATACACCCTACTTCCATTTTTGTTATTGAAAAGATTGAGACTAGATTGAAAATATACAAAGCTAAAAAGTGTTCAAATTTGATTCTATTTATTATTTGGAAGTCAGTTCGTATAATGATAAACCACAATCCCATAATGCAGCGACACAACTTTTCTGTATGTAATTGTTATAGGGCAAAATTCTTTTTCATCATGACAGTGAGTGACTGTTCGACCACAAAAGCATGTACCAGGAAAAAGAATCGGAAAAAGAGCCTGATTGCTTTGTTAAATCTTAATTTGATAGTATTCCTAAAGTAATCTAGAGTAGATAATTTAAAATAGTTATCCTGAAAACTTATAGAGTTTATTTTAATAATTAATAATTCTAGGTTTATCCTTGTATTAAATAATATGTAATAATAAACGTACATACAACTTCTCCACAAAAGCATAAATACTTACTGTAGTTCTACTTCTTTGACCGTAGATCTCCACAAGGCACACAAATAATAAGAATACAAAAAGCAGCTTCATATTGGATTCACAAATTCATTGAACGTTTCTTTTAATGTCCGTAAGTCATACGTAACACTTCCATATAAGTCCTGAAACAAAATAAAACACTGTAATTAAGCGATAATTATAATGTGAACAATATCAATTTCTTCATCCATTTATCAAAACCGCTAATCACCAAGTTTACAAAGTACATTTCTTTCGGTGATTACACTTTGATGCATTGGTAGAGTGACGGTTCTTCATTAAATTATATTTTAATTGCATGTGCATGCATGAACTAACACACGCAAATTGATGAAATACGTGTTGCATAAATAGCGATAATGCGTCTACCTATTTGATAATTATAAACAATTTCCCTAGTAAAGCTCCTTGTTGGAAGATTGGTTTTTAGATATCGTTGCGCGGACATTTCAGAACAAAACCCATTTGAAATGTTTGCGTTTTAATTGTTGCGTCAGCGTGATTTTGAAAAAAATGAGTACCTTTTCGGTTGTGGTCATTTTAAGCTGAAATAGATAAATTATCGAACCCAGGGGAAATCAAGCGTTGTAAAACAATAATTCAAAGAAGGATGTTGTACCACTGTTGCTAGCCTATCCATATTGAACGGAAAAACTAAAGCGATGTATTTTTAAATTATATAAGGCTGAAGCAAAAAAAAGCCAACAAGCTATTTAACAAATATCAAGTTGGACCTATACTTCTGAACTAAACATAGATTGCCTATAAAAATTTTTTAAACTATTTACATCACAATATTGAAAGTCAAAACAAGCTACCTTGATTTCACATGATAGAACGTGGTACATAACATACTTAATGTACAGAGTTTTCTTTTGTAAATCACTGCTAGAACCAAACAAAATCGGCATATTTTTAAAACGAATTATTACGAGTAATGAAAAGTGGATTATGTACAGTAAATATGCCAAAAAGATCATAGCCTGTTCATGTTTTCTATGGAAGGTGGTGCTAAGTGTTAGAACCTAGGTGGTTAGTTAGCTATGTTTAAAAAGATATTTAACTTCATCGGTATTGGAGAAATATTTTCAAACGTCCTGTATCCTGATAATCCTACAGTTACCCTTTCGATTAATTTTATTGGTTTGTTTGAATCGTAATCTATATTAGAATATCGCTATAAGACCCGCGAAGGCATTATAACTAAAATATAATCAAGTTAGTCCGTTACAATGCATCTTTTATTTAAAAAGTGCTATATTAAGTGTTATGTACCGAAATCTATATATGGTAGCTTAAGGCTACTCAAAAAAAAAATAGTTGATATACACCACATTTAAATAAAAGAAATTAAATGCAATTTTTGTTTACACTTTCTGCAATTTCTGTTATGACTATCTCTATAAACTAACAAGACTAAATTAATTTTATAGTGACAACGCTATATTCAATGTATCTGTCTCTTCGTAATATTGTAAATCTCAGAACGAGGAGAACAAAATATGACTCTATCCCCAACACATTATATAAAATAATTTAAATTACAAATATACTTATATCATCAATATATTTATGAATTATGAATCCTTTAATTTTGAATGAAATAATAACAATATATTGATCATTTATTATCATATAAAAATCGATTTCTATTACAAAAATAAATTTTATAATATATATTTTCTTTCTCTGTTCCTAGATGATTTTTTTGAAATTTTGAAAACAATAATCAGTCAATAGTATTGATGAACTTCTATTTTTGATTTCTCCAATTCTGTTAAATTAATTTGCGGATATATTTCTAACATTTTTTTACAAAAAAAAACCTGACATCATTTTACGTTCTCATCTCTTTACAATTAGTCTGTAATAATATTGGTTTTAACGAAAATATTTTGGTTTTTTCTAATATTTACAAATGATATCTAGTCTTATCTAGCACATTCTTGTTTTACATTTCCATTCGGTAAGACAATGAATCTTAAATCCTTAATTTTAATATTTCACTATTGTTTACATATAACATTAAGGAAAATTTTCATGTCACTAAATACATATTGATTGACATATCTCAAGTAGTTTGCTGTCTGTATATGAAAATAAAACTAAAAATAAAATTTATCTTTAAAAATTTTAGACAGAAAGCTAAATAGATAGCGTTATAAACCTTTTTAGCCTTTTGGAATTGAATCACTAGTTTTTCCAGACCGGGTTTTATATGTTCATCTTTGACAGTCAGTGTTTGTCTTCATTTGTACATTCCTGTAAACACTGGCTAAGAAATATTTCTAAATCGATATTACCACTTGTTGTTTGATATGAAGAAATCTATTTGAACCCATCAAACCGTTTTAGTACATCATACACCATACATCATATACTTTAATGCTGCTCCATCATATCCCCATCATTAGTTTTGGTTTCAATGAATTTTCAATAACAGTGTTGATATTAATGTGAGGGAGAAAGAACGGCCTGGAGGATTAAACAAGTCCGAAGATAATGAATTGTAAGACTTAATGAACGAAACGCCAGATTAGGCTCTCAAGAAACACTTAAACAGCTTAGCAGTATATGAGTAAGTTATTTTCAGGCGGTTAAATACAATGAACAATATTCAAATGGAGTGAAAAGGGCTACCATCCAAATATACTGAAAATATCAACCATTGAACCATGTTTGAACCATTTTATCATCGAGATTTCATTGCTTACCAGGCCAAAAATTAAAAGTTTTCTGTAGCAATAGCAATAGCAAAAGCTAAAGTGCAAAAAGTCATTAGTTAGTTCAGCAAAGCCATCCACATCAACATAGAAGTGGAATTCATAACCATACATGCATCTGGTAGAATTAGCAAGGTGCAGTGTATTGCAAACTACTAAAAGGGAAAGATACTCTTACTGCAGATGTTAACCAACGTTAATTGAAGAAAGTAAATGACATATTGCTGCAAAAAAGACCGTGCTCTAGCACGACTTGGCCACACGTTGTAAGAGTTGTGAAGGTGTGTACACTGTTACAGCTCGATAATAGAGCGCTATCTCATTACTATTTGTTCAGATCGACGTAGTATGGCTTGGCTGACATGCTATTTCGTAATGCTTATAAACTGCGAAACCAACATCATTCCTTCGACACACAATTGACATGTTACCAGAAAGATGGTAAAATGTTGTAAAAATATTGGAAAATATTTTGATATAAATTGTACCAATCTCTCTCATTAGGCACCAAAGAGGAAAATTAGGAGAGTACATGCTATTGCTTTATACATAAAAACAGAATGTATGAGGTTTTAGCGAAATTACCTTTTATTTTAAAGCTATGCCATCATTTAAGGATCTGCTGCGACTCGCTACGGTAGCACGGATGACTTCAAAATGCGATAACTCCTCTCCACATATTCAGTTGAATATCATTATCGACTTCAGAAAAACTCTAAGAAAGTGTAATGATCACGTTAATGATATAATCTGTATGACGAATTCAAGTTAGCTCTGGAGATAATAACAATAATCCTCAAATTCCTCATACAAAATGTCCATCAAGCCGTATAAACAACATGTCATCCAGGCTAATCCAAGAACCGTACCAAATCTGCATCTTTACATGGCCTACCCATTGTAATACTTAATAAAATAACTGCGCAATTTATTGAGTAAAACTCTACAACTAAAAAGAGAAAAATTAAATATATTTAAGAAAAAAAATTCAAAAAAAAATTTATATATATTTAGGGTAAACGATGTGGCTCGGTGAATGGAGGTAAAACGAAATGAAACAGCGATGTTTACATTGTGTGACCGTTATTTATTGGATATATAAAAAATGTGAAAAATACAAATAATAATAATAATATATATATAAATATATATCCATATATCGGAGAATAAAAAACATCATAAAAGATAGATAGATAACAGCCAGAAAAACAATAATATTTTGAAAAAATAAGAGACAACAGTGCCAATATACTTTCATATCTATTACTTCATTATTTCAAATTTCAGTAGTCCACAGTAAGAAGTATTTTTACCTGTTTCAATGGGATTTTTAAATTTCATAGATAAATTCTCTTATTTTTGGTGAATTAAATAAACCAGACGGAATCAAAACAAAACAGGATTATAATTTCCCTGTTTAATAGTACCGACAGTGTCAGTTTTAATTTTTGATAGATAAAAATATACTTTTGCTACTGACAAATAAACTTGTCATCATATATACATGAACATTAGCGGTCTTTTTCATTTCATTTATCTCCTATTTATTAGCGGTTTTAATTTATTTGCTTAACATACCTTGATTGATGCTTTTAAGTAGTCTATCCGTTGATTGATTCAGTTTGATAATTCACGAATGTTCACCTCCTATGACGAAAAAACTACTTAAATTCTATAACAATGTATTAAGTATATCAATTTTGTTTGTTAATAGTATGTCGCATTCTCATACATTTCTACTAATCAAAAAAATATTAAAACGTAAGTGGTTTAGGCAATTCATTCATTTAAAGAAATCTGCTTGTGATGTCCTTCAAATCCTTTTAAGAATGTATATTTTGATTTCAACTATTTGAAAATAGCTATTGACATCAAGTCAATGATAAAGAACGGCCTGGAGAATAAAAAATGATTAGAATAGAAAATGAATTGTAAGATATTGAACGAAAGCCCTGCTTTCTGTAGGGTATTATGACTGGCGAATGAATTATGACGATAAAATGCGAATCTACTAAGATAATCCCAAGTGCAATAAATTATGGGTCAACTTATGGGTAAGGAAAACCATTCACATCAACACCGAAGAAGAATGGCCATAACGAGCTGTTATAACTGAAAAAATGGTTACCGCAAATATCTACTGATAACAATTGAGCAAATTGAACGTCATATTTCAACAAAAAAAGACCAGCAATAACGAGTGACAGGCGCAAAATCATCATCTCACCCACACGTTGATATTTGCAGGAGTTATGAAGGATACACTATTGCAATTCTAATGGGAGTCTCTCTAGCAATAGCGTACGCACCAGACATAACGCCTTCCGATTACAAGTTTTTCTATAAAGCTTGATCGATAAAGCATAATTTAGCTGGCAAACGATTTCAAAAGCGTTGATTTGAAGAAGTGATCACAGCCAAACCAAAATCGTTTTTCCCACACAGTGTTGTCATATCACTAGACGGATGGAAATATGATGGATGTTGGAAAACAATAGAAAATATTTTAATTAACATATAGTGTACCAAATGTTCTTACTAAATGCCTTCTCACGTGAAAAAATAATCAGAAAACATGCAAGCAGCTAATACACTATATTCAATGAGGCTTCGAAATATATATGAAAAATAAATAACTTGTAACATTTCGTTTGAAAAATTTAGTTAATAAAAATTATTATATATAAATATATATATATATATATATATATATATATATATATATATATATATATATATATATATTATAAATACGCCGTCGATATATTAATAATTTTACAACCACTTTAACATTGTCACTTTCGCTAATAAAACAATAATTTCAAGACAGACGCATATTTCTAGGTCAGTTTATTTTATTACAATTATTTAATATCTGAGAAGTGAATAAGTTCAACGAAATACGCAACGGTTTCAGTTTATCCTTGACGAAACTATCAAAACGTTCAAAATTGTATTTTTTTATTCATTTATATATTACCTTTCATTTTACTTACATTAAGCCTGAACAAGGAAAACAGCATTATATTTAAGAAAGAAACAACGTACATTTCTTTAAATGTTCGCGCTTATTTCAGTATGACTGGTTATATATAAAACAAGTACAACTACTTCAAAAATGATATTGTATCATATTTTTTATTGTTTTATTAAACTGCTACTACTCGTATTGCAAAATATTGACAGTAATGCATTGGATTAAAAATATTGGGTTTTACTATTATTTTAATTCTCTGCAAAACAGCTTTCTGTTTAAAGTTATTTTTTATTCCACAGAAATTGATCTGGAATTACCTTTTATTATTTGTGAACATAGTATACTAAATTATAGTTTACAAAAACGACGTAATTGTAAAATTAACTTTTTGGTATTATACACTCATTCCATTTCGAATTCCAAACAAAACAAAGCCAGATTTTTTATTAAATAATATCCCTATGATATTACTGCAATTACAGTTTGAACAAATAATTGCTCAATGACAAATTAATAATTAGTCTATAGGAAGATATTTCCCTAAAGTAGTAATTTCTACTTTTTAACACTATCCTATATTTGGGTGAACCGTATGCCATTCTCTAATAATATTTTTTAAGAGCATATGGCGTTTGGATATTATTTATACTAAGAGGGATATTGTTGATTTCCTCTATTTGTAAAACTAGTATGTTCCGTCTCATTGTTTTATTTATTTAATTTCGTTGTTAATAGTTAGATGGAGCTGTTATTATATTTACTAATACTATTTACAAAAATGTATTATTGCTTCTTTAAAATGTACCTATAGCCTTTATGACAAAACCGTCAGTAAGAGTAGTTCTTCTATTGAGACCTAATTCAGTAACATTACAGATGCGTATTAGGTAAAAAACCGACCTCAACACTTAATTTCCTTAATTTCGAGAAAGCATCTTAAGTGTTTAATGCTGAAAGCTCTGTTTGTAATATAATAACTTAATAATTTGGACTATAATAATACAATAATACCTAAATAATGTGGACAATATGTTGTTTAATTTTTATAAGTCCTATTAAAAACTTCATTAATTTATTTTAATAAGCTTTAATTAATTCACTTTGTTGACAATAAATTAGTTGATTCCTTTAATCCGGTTGTTCTGATTAATTGATATCTTAATGAATAATGTTGAATTTTTCTTAAAAGTTTTTACTACCTAAATTTAATCTACTGCACTGGACTAAACTTACAAAGTATGTAAGTTTTATATCATAACTATTGAAATTATCTTCAAATATCAAATATAAATTGTCTTAAATACTACTACTACTAATTGAAATACTATAATTTGTCCTTACTAAAACCTTATTACAATTAGTCTGATATATATAATTGTCCTGACATTAAAAGATTTACAAGACTGTACCTCTAAAAGTAATGTGTATAATGCTGGCCAAAGTGATATTGATGGTCACTGAATTTCAAATATATCATAACATTTCTTCTCATTGTTCAGTCACTGCCAAAACAAAGTTGTTCTATTAATTACTAATATTTATCGCTACGTAACCAACAAAGAGCTACACGATGATCTACAAAGGAAGGGCCTACAAAGTCATCTAAGATTTATGCTGAGCGTATCTAAACTAAAATGTTACCAAAATTGGTCTATCAAACTTCATATCCCTAATTAATGTCAATATTACTACAAAAGTTGGTGTTCGTTGTTTGTTTTCACAGAGAATATCCTTGCTGGCTCAAGATCCCACCATGTAAGGGGCAGAGGTTTTTTTTTACTGTTAACCTATGTATCAAATTTGATTAAACGTTTACAATAGCTAGAAAAGCCTAAAAGTTATAATATTTCTTATCGTAAAAACCTTGTCCAAAGATATATGTTGGATATAATACTGTTTCTTAATTTAAATATTATGTTTTTAGTGATTTCTTCAATGATTTGAATTAACAATTAAAAATAACTTGAAACGTGTAAGAGTGGTAAATATATTTCTCGTTAGTTATAAGAACAAAAACATTTAATGAAACAAGAACATGCCATAAAAGATAATGGAAAAAGATTAAAAAAAGTTTTTTAAAGAAACCGCACTAGTACCCGTGGAAAATTAACAATGTTTCGTAACAATCTATTGGTTAACACCCTTTTCTAACGAGACACCGTTCGCCGGCTTATCATAATTGCTAAAATGAAAAGTTGATAGGCTAAAATAAGGTTGTGGTTTTTTTTCGTCGTCTTCTGCGTGTATTTAATAAACCGGTAATTCAAAACACATTGCAAAGCCGGCCTGGATTTAGGTTACATTCGAAAGGCGGAATATATCTTGTAGATTTTTTTTATACGGCTGCATTTAGTATCTGTCGATTGGTTCGTGTCGTTCGGTGCGTACAGAATCACTGTTTGTGTATGAGAAACATATTTCCTTAAAACAAAAAATTAAAATATTTTATTTCATTTCATAATCCGTATGATTTACAGACAAATCAACATTAACAATACCAAGTACAAAAATTTGGAACAAATATCACAAATAGGTCCTTCATCCGCTAAAAACAATTAAACAACTGGATACGGAAGCAGAATTGTTTGTGATCATTTTATATGAAGAAGCACGAAACCACACCCATCCAAAAATAAAACTTTTTACCTATAACCAAGAGCAATTAATGTAAAATCGTAAGGCAAGCAATGAAAATGGAAACAAAACAGCATCAGATGAAACCGTACTAAATAAACTGAACAACAACTCATACACAAAATATGTTCTAAGAAAAATGAAATAATATTTGAAATTCTAAAAGAAGTAACAAATGATCTAATGATTGAAGAGAATGATTATTCTCTTTGGAAGGCGTTTAAAAAATTATACTAAAGTACCTAAATTTGCAAATTCGTAAAAAAATGGTGAGTGGACGAAAAAAAAGATAGCATCTCACTAAATATATTACAATCTCGCTTTGTTGACGTGTATGACATCTTACTTAATTTAAATAGAAATGAAGAAGATACGGCCATAAATCGCCAGGG
The DNA here is from genome assembly GCF_030347505.1 of Rhynchophorus ferrugineus. Lineage (NCBI taxonomy): Eukaryota > Metazoa > Arthropoda > Insecta > Coleoptera > Curculionidae > Rhynchophorus > Rhynchophorus ferrugineus. The sequence continues at coordinate 18,092,321 of NW_027472590.1, forward strand.
TATTATCTAATAAGTGACCAAAAAGAACATCTGCTTAAAAATCCCAGAACTAGATAAATCGTCCAACGAAAAATAACTGTTCGAGAAGTTGTTAAAATGCTTCAAACTAATTATTGAAGAAAAGCAACTTATCCCGGCTCACCAATTTGGACCCAGAAATAAAACTCGACAAGTTATCAGGCGCATCATACTAAAGATGTAACTGACAAAATTTTTAAAAAAAGTTTGTTTAGCTATATATAGCCTTGGAAAGTATAAGACTTTTTTTTTATAACACGCAATATATATTATTATAATATATTATATATCAAAAATATACTATAAGAAAATATATATTATTATTATATTATATATATATATATATATATATATATATATATATATATTTATATTGCCTAGGTTAATTGTTCTATATATTTGGCTAGCATTAATGCAAACATCACTCTGTAAATTATATTTAAGAGATATATTAAAAAGGTTCAAAGTTCCTAACAGCAAGAGGGTTCATGTCATCTCTGTAGGTTTCGACACCACCCAAAGTATGTATAAACCTAGGAATAACAACAACTATTCCAGACACCTCTGTACAGAAAAGTATTTCGAATTTTGCGTTTATGACATAGATTCAATAATGCAACAAAACTTTTCCAATTTCATTATCATTACTACCTATTTGCACTTTGACTTATTTTTATATCATTTTTAATAAAAATTTAGGGATATTTCTCTTTAGGTTTCCAGTTTTGTTTTTTGTTTCTTTATATTTTTGCTATAACTATTTGCTATTTCTATCAATTTTTGACGTTGAATGTGTTTATGGCCTCCAGGACTTCTGTTAAATTATCTCAGGAAAATGTACTTTTAATTGAAGTTAACAACATTGAAACCGTTTGTACATACCATACAATTTTCGGTCATTTTTTGCATCTGCACTATTATAAAATATTTTTGCACCATACTCTGCTGTGCTGTATGTTAACGCTGCTAGTTAACATATAGATTTTGTATCAAACTGGTTAGAGATCGTACCTTCTTATCAATTTTATTCAGATGTTCATTGAGCGTAAGCATACTATTTCCAGATATTTCCACGTAAAGTTGTACTTTATTTGTGCTTCTTTGAATTCTGCTTTTATTTCGCCATCTGTCTTCTATGAGAGTTAAAAATCATTTACATAAATATTTATGAATAGTATTTAAGTCATCCGTTACATATTTACCATTTTACTCTAACACGTTGCTTCAATATTCAATTGCAATATCGTCCCGATTACTGTTACCCTAATCCCATTATTAATATTCTACCAATTACTTCCTTTCTACCTATGGATTAAGTTTTCCCTGTACACATTTTCCCATTTAACGCTGATGCCTAACATAACAGTTCAACACCAAGAAAGACATTTATGAATAATTAAATAATAACTGTATAAAATAATAACAAAAATAATACATTATTAGAAAGTAGCACAAGTCTTGAATACGGTATAGGATGACAGTTTTGCTAATAATCTACCCAAAATATTACCAAAAAATACACAGAACTATTAAAATACAGCCAGAATATTTAAACTTAAACAAAACGAAACATATTCTAGAATAAAATAATCTAAAGTAGGTGTACCACAAGAAAGTGTAATGAGACCAATTCTCTACCTACTTTACACATGCGATATACCACAAAATGAAAATATCACGATGGCTACGTTTGCTGATGAAACTCCGATTCTTTCAGTATCAAACAATCACGAAGAAGCGTCACAAAAATTTCAAGAGAAATGTGACAATATAAATAATTAGACCCAATCCCAATAATCTTTCCATATAGCAACAACACAGTAATTCAGAACGAATCCTCGATGCAAAACTTCGCTGGAAAAAAAACATGGAAAGGAAAGGACTGGAGTTAAAATATAGGAAATCTAATTAGTTAATTGGAAGAAAATCACAATAATCAGTACATTACAAATTGCTATTATTCAAGAAAGTATTGAAACCTATATGGACATACGGAATTCCATGAAAGTTCCAAGTAATATAAATAAAAATAAAATACAAGGTCAAAAAAACAAAGTCCTGAGAAGTATTGTAGGTGTACCCAGACACTACAAGACTGGCTAGCGGCTGTCACTGAGGAAATCAAAAGAATTGCAACGAGACATGAAGACAGACTCCAGAACAACTCTTGGATAACACCAGAACAGAGCACAGACTCAAAAGAATCATTTGATCTTGTGTAGGTTAGTGTAGTGAGATACATTTATTTAAAAAAACCGCAGTTTTAATACATAAACATTATTAAACGTCTGGTTCATTCCATTGGATATATCTCAGTCCCTACTGAGATATATCCAATGGGTCTTTCTAGATATATACCTCGATTAAGTTATTCTATTTAACAAATCGTAGGTAAGTCGGCAACGAGTAGTAACAATATAATTAATACATTTTTAAAAAATTATGTTTTAAACTCTGCTTTTTACGAACTTATTTAACCACATTATTGGAACTGAACCTATTGTATTAAACCTACCAATTGGCTAGTTAGAAATAAACTAAAAACTAGCTAACTAGAAACCATCTCAGAAGACATCAGGTATTATCCAGCTTGGTATTATCAGCTACTAAAAATTATTTTCACACCATAATTATAATAACACTATCTCCCAAATAAAAAATTGTTGGCTTCAAACTTAATTTACATTACAAAAAATATAGTTTAAAACTAAACAGATAATTAAATTTACCTTTCCTAAAGAAATATGTTGCAACGTTTGCTCATGACCAGGCGTTACAAACAAATACGATTCATGTAACAACATATAACATTCACCTAAGTTTTTTTTTACTTTTCCCAAAAGAGCTGTAAAAATGTAATTAAATACAGTGAACTAATCATAGGGACATTCCACTACGAAAACATTCAAGGCTCATAAAGTCAAAAAGTTGTGGAACTTTTAAATACCAAGCAGTCAATAATCATCAACTACGACAACTGATTATACCAGGCCTCGTCATAAATAAAATGTGATTTTTGATTTTCATCAACATTTTAGTATTCGGTAATTGAATGTCAGAAAAATATAGCTTAGCAATGAAGCTGACAGGATATCTACATCACTAACAACATGAGAAATTCAGTTTTATCCGGAACTTTTAGCCATATACTAAATTAAATAATATCCTGTCATCCGATTAACTACACTATTTATCGTATTAAATTGTCGTTATTCGCCAATTCTAATTTAATTTTCTCTTAACCTGTTATCTGTTGATCTGTTATTATGGTTTAATAACGTAATAATTAATAAGTTTACGGTTAGTCAATAAAAAAATGGAGATGACTCGACATACTAACTAAAACATCATGTAACGGTAGTTAACAAAAAATCGTAAAAGGAAGCCTTGACATTGAGGTAGGTTCGGTAAATAATCTGCAGATGAGGCAGATTTGCATAAATAACTTATTATATTGGCATAGATAAATAATTATATACTATTCGTGAATATTAGTGATGTATTTGTTTAGATTAGGTGTTGGAATGAATTCATAAAAGGTTTGAGAAGCGTCGATTATTAACGTTTTATGTCAGTACGTTTTATTTTATTAATAACAATTTATAAAACATATCGAATTCGAATAATAATATTTCTTGCATGTTAAAATCGGTCAAAATATATTTGGAAATACCAACTACCACTTGTTTTCCACTCCAATGTCAAAGTCAAAATTTACTCTTGTAATTGAAATAATAAGTAACTAAAACTACAATAAATTAAACCTAATATATCTCACTTAGTTTATATATGTGACTACCCCTTCATCGTTGCTAGCTCACCTTACCTCAATATCTAAACACTCAATTCACCAGGAAACAAAAATATCTCCGAGATTTCTTCCTTAAACATTTTAATGAACAAAAGAACAACTGATAGATACGATACCGAGTTTATATAAAGCCACTTATAGAGTTAGATGCCTTCTAAATAAATCGTGCTAATACTCATTCCTAAATCTATTCATAATGAAATCATTGATTCACAAAGCCTTCATTATATACAAACCTCGGAGTGTTGTATGAAGTACTCTGAAAGACTATTAGTGCATCCCAATGCACTCTCCAAACAGTTAAATGCGCGCGATGACAGTAAAGTGCGTAAGCTCAAACGCAAACTACCATACGAACTGATTAATAGACACATAGAGTGAGATTTAATAATCTCTAGAATAAGCTAGAATAGTTTTTAGAATAAGTTAGGATAGACTTTAAAACAAGTTAGAATAGTATCTAGAATAAGATTTAGATTATAAGTTGTACAGAAGATCACTTACTGAAGTGATCTTCAAAAAAAAGGAATCAAAAGTCAATCAGAAGTCAAAGGAATACAACTTTCAACATATTCAAATTTGAAATTACATCATTGGGCCAATAAAAAATGTTTCATGTTTGTTAACCATGGTTAGATAGTGCTTTTTAATGCGTTTTGAAAATCTTGCATTGAAAAGTTAAAAGTATTTTTATGATAAAAAATATTTTTGTTTATTTCCCTCTATAAATATTTAGTGGTGATACGTCCTCTTGCACTAAAGGTACTTGGAAAGGAAAAGCATTTTAATTGGCGTTTAACATGGAAAAAGATAACAGGTCAATTGAAAAGTCCCCGCCCAGACACATAAATGGCGCTACTAGAATTAAATCCATACGTTTTTAGTTAGTCTTAACCCTCATAAGATGCGTGTATAAATTTGACGGCTGTCGTATCATTAGTTTGTGAATTATAGCATTTTGAGTGAAGCAACTGTTTGAAAATATTGCTTTTTGAAGGGAAAATATGCAATCAAAGCATGACTTGGCTTGATACCGAGTTTCTGGACACTGTCCCAGAAAAATCAACCATCAAGGATTGGTATGTTAAGTTTAGACGTGGTGAAATGAGCACCGAAGAGAGCGAATGCAGTGGACGCCCAAAAGAGGTACCGAGGAAAACATTAAAAAAACCCCCAAAATTATTTTAAATGACCGTAAATTGGAATTGAATGAAATATCAGACTACCCACAGTGCAAAGTAGGTGCCGCGCGAGCTCACTTTTGACAAAAAGCAAAGACGAGTTGATGATTCGTAGTAGTGTTTGAAGATGGACAAACGTAAAAACCCGAGTTCTTGCGTCGATATGTGACAATGGATGAAACATGGGAAATCAACAGTCATCCGAGTGGAATACACATGATGAACCCGCTCCAAAGCGTGAAAAAAACGCAACAGTCGGCTGGCAAGGTTATGGCGTCTGTATTTTAGGCATGGAATAATTTTCAATGACTACCCTAAAAAAGGAAAGACCATCAACAGCGTCTATTAGATGGCGTTATTGGACCGTTTGAAGGACGAAATCGCCGAAAAACGGTCGCATTTGAAGAAAAAGAAAGTGCTGCTTCACCAAGACAATGCACCTGGTCACAAGTCTGTGAAAACTATGGCAAAAATCCATGAATTGGGCTTCGAATTGCTTCCTTATTCACCATATTCTCCAGATCTTGCCCCCAACGACTATTTCCTGTTCTCAGATCTCAAAAGAATGCTCGCTGGGAAGAAATTTTCATCGAATGAAGAGGTGATCGCCGAAACTGAGGCCAATTTTGAAGCAAAGGATAAATCATACTACAAAAATGGTATCGAAAAGTTGGAGGGTCGATATAATCAGTGTATCACCCTTGAAGGGAATTATTTTGAATAAAAAAAACTAATTTTGAAAAAAAAATTTATTTTACTACGGTAGGCCGGGGACTTTTCAATTGACCTGTTATAGCGATAACACTCAAGCAGCTTGGGCTTAAACTAATCCCAAATATACTAGATTATAGGGCGTAAATCTAAATGATCCATAGATAACAACATTTTGCTATATAAGTCAATAGTTAGGCCTATTTGGACCTACGGTATTTAACTGTGGGGTACGCCAGTAAAACAAACGTAGTTTCCATCATTCAGAGGTTTCAGAATAAAGTGTTGCGGACCATCGTCGAAGCCCCATATTACGTCTCAAACAAGCTAATTCAGCGAGATATCCTCTTAGAACACATAATGAGTGTGATCCAATGCGTTAGTGCAAAGTACCCTGAAAAACCATTGGTATATCCCAATGCACTCGCTAAAGAATTAAATGTGCGCGATAAGTTAAAGGTAGTGCGAAGACCCAAATGCATACTACAAAATTATTAATAGACAAAGAGCGAGATATAATAATCTCTAGAAGAAGTTAGAATACTCTTTAGACTAAATTAGTATAGATTTTAGAATAAGTTAAAATACTCTCTAGAATAAGATTTAGATTATAATTTTGTCCAGCAGATCACTTACCGAAGCGATCTTCTACACATCAGTATAGCTATGTTTTATAAGGAAAATCATCAAAAAAATACTTATTGGCCACGGATAGATAGTTGAAGTTCCAAGAGATTCATAAACAAATTAATCAATCAACACATCTCCCATCTGGAAGCCAATTTTGAAGTTTCATTTTAGATACATTATTTTTTACCATATAAGTATTTATTATTTTTATATAATCATATATAGGCAAGCATCGATTGATAAATGAATCGCATATTATACTATATCTGAATTGTCTACCAGATCACATAAAATAACTTTATATTCATAACATTCTGCATGTCCAAGTTTAATTTTAACTGCTATATTTGTATGCGTATATGACAACTGAAAACAATTATTTTTTTCAACACTTTAATATAACAATAAGAAAATTGAACCTTATTAATTATAAACGAAAAAAATATTTGCAACTTTCAAATTCAAGCAGTTGACTTGCAATTTCATGATAACACTCTATCAATAATAAATTGTAACATATTCGACCTTTGATATTAGAAAATAATGAAAAAATTATGAAGTATATAAGCATTCATTTAACTGATTTCCATTAAATAAATCATAGTAACTGGTTATCAGGAAATAAGCAACATTCTTTCTTTTTTATTAACTTTACAATAAAATAATTTTAAAGTAGCAAATGTTACATTACTTCTATAAATTAATATACGGATTCCACTTAGGAAAGTAACTTGTTTTATAAATAAAATTATTTAACGAATTTAATTGACTTGTTCTCCACCAATTTCACCAATCGCTATTTGTGACAATTTAAAAAAATCTTTATTATATCCTAGTCTCGTAAATAAAATACTTTATTGTTATTAATATGCACTTCCGGTCATAAAAAGAAAAACTTTCATATATTATTAATTTGTATTATGGTATCATTTTTAACTATTACAGATTCGCTTACAGACCAATATAAGTGTATAGACTTATTAATGTACGGTAAATAACAAACATTATTGAAATATAATAATGTTCAATAATACATCCCCATAAGTAAAAAAAACTAATGAATTTAATGCCCCCAAAATGACTCTAAAATTATTAATTTTTGAGTCATTTTAGAGGCAGTAAATTTTCTCATTAAATATTATGAGACTTGAATATACTTGCAAACTTTTTAGTCCAATTTTAAGCCATGTTGTCATATTATCATGGTCATGTCAAACACATGTTGTCTTGAATATAGTCTACCATTTTACTTCTTAGAACATCAAGATACTTCAATAATTTAATACTTTTGAGTCCATACCCTGCTCGAATCTTATTCAAGAGTTATATATTGGCGTTAATATGAAGGTAAGTCTCTCTTTACGACTTTTTGCAACTCTCTTGATTTTCTGAGAGCCAATCATGAGTCCACTTGTTCAACAGTAACTTATTATGTAAGAATTGCTTTATTTCAATTAATTGTTACATTTTCTTGTATTTCAATTTCAGTCCTAATTTTTTAGTGTGAACTTGCAAGATTGGAGTTTCATCCCTGAAACTGATAATATTATTCATTGTTACACAAATGTGTAACAAATGTTCACAAGATATCACAAATGTGTATGTGCAGTTTAATACTGTCGCTTCTCTGTAGTAATTCTCTAGTTGATGTCTGGCTATATTTCTCAAAAGCAATTATTTCAACTTGGTCAGCAAATGTAGTTATGCTGATATTTTCCATTTGTGGATACCACAGGAGTAATTTTCAATAAAACTTTAATCGTGTTTCAATCATATCGGAGACTCATATAGATGTATTAGATTTTTTCTCTTTTTAACTGTTTTTGGTGTTTCCAACAAGAGTTGTTCAATAAGAGTTTAATTAATTTATTTCAGGTTTTGGGAAAATCACAAGCCATCTTCCAAACATCTAGGACATGTATTAATCAAAATAATGTATTGATGCTTACGGCGAGTTTTTAATATCATATATAATAATAAAAATATAATATATTAAATAATATTTAATTATTGTATATTATGTATTAATATTTAGAAATAGAATTATATATGGTAAATAACTTAAAATAATTTCTATAGTTATATACATTGTACTACATATTTCATATGTATCATTTACAGAAATGTTAAAACTTGTGATAATCAAGTGGTCAAATTTCGACCGTAATTCATCCAAGTTAATTACTATTCCTTTGTACAATTCTCACTCAGATAGAAAAAAGGCATATTGGTTTACTAAAACTTCTTATCTTAACAGGTCAATTAAAAAGTCCCCGGCCTGACACATAGATGGCTCTACTTGAATTAAATCCATATTTTTTTAGTTAGCCCTAACTCTCAAAAGATGCGCGTATAAATTTGACAGCTGTCGGATCATTAGTATGTGAATTATAGCATTTTGACTGAAGCAACTTTTGTTATTGTGAAAAAAATGGATAAGAAGGAATTTCGCGTGTTGATAAAATATTACTTATTAAATGGAAAAAATACAGTTGAAGCAAAAACTTGGCTTGATGCCGAGTTTCCGGACACTGTCCCAGGAAAATCAACCGTCAAGGATTGATATGATAAGTTTAGATATGGTAAAACGAGCACCGAAGACGGTAAACGCAATGGACGCCCAGAAGAGGTTGTTACCGACGAAAACAATTAAAAAATCCACAAAATGATTTTGAATGACTGTAAATTAAAATTGAATGAAATAGCAGACACTCTAAAGATATTAACTGAACATGTACATCATATCATTCATGAATATTTGGGTATGAGAAAGCTCTGGGCAAAGTGGGTGCCGCGCGATCTTACTTTTAACCAAAAACAACAGTCGGCTGGCAAGGTTATGGCGTCTGTATTGTGGGATGCGCATGGAAAAATTTTCATTGACTACCTCGAAAAAGAACGGACCATCATCAGCGACTATTATATAGCGTTATTGGACCGAATCGCTGAAAAACGGCCGTATTTGAAGAAAAAGAAAGTGCTGCTTCACCAAGACAATGCACCGTGTCACAAATTAGTGAAAATGATGACAAAAATCCATGAATTGGGCTTCGAATTGCTTTCTCATCCACCCTATTTTCCAGATCTGGACCCCAGTAACTATTTCCTGTTCTCAGATTTCAAAAGAATGCTCGCTGGGAATAAATTTCGAAATTGTAGTGTCACTCTAATCAATATATCACCCTTGAAGGGAATTATGTTGAAGAAAAAAAAGCTAATTTTGCCAAAAAAATGTGTTTTACTATGGTAGACCGGAGACTTTTCATTTGATCTGTTCAAATAACTTCTAATTTTGAAAACATTTTCAAAACAGTTTTTTTTTTAATTATTTGTTCACACTCTGGATATTATCCACTCTATGCGACTATTTTATTGGAATATATTATATAAAAATACCTTCCATTTTTTACATAATAAAAGAACAAACATAAGCAACATTAAAAATTTTCAGGAAATATTTCATGGGGTATTAACAACATATTTTAAAAATATTCATATGTAATATCTGAATTATATTTAGTTATCTGTTATATTTTGATCAATATTTGCAACAATATAACTTTTGTAACTAACATGACTTTGAAGGCGTATTAATTAAAATACGCTTTCCAGAAAATTACTAAAAATGCCATTTGTAACATATTAGAATACATAGAAAGTGTTAATAGTATAGAAGAGGTACAGCTCGAACTATTCCCAAGACTCTTCTCTTCTCTCTTCAATTTGTTGCATATATAATATTGAAACATAATTACTTATATCTCGTACAAAAGTTAAATGCAACAACTCACAGTTTCCAACGATATTTTCAATATTTCGTTTTGGATTTAAATGCACCATAATCCTGAGTTCAACAAACAAACCAAAACCTTCATTAAAATGTCAAATACAGAAAATTTTCTACGAAAATGTAGGTTTAAATCATGATCAAAAATAGATGTATAAAGGAAGAGTTTTTGAACAATGAAAGATAATTGAAGTAATATTGCATGATATCATCAATCATTTATTATAAGAGTCTACGTCGCAAACATCTGATATACTCCGATTAAATCGCAGACTATGAACTTATTCTAGTCTCGTTCCTTACATTTCTATTTTCATTTGTTTCTTGTATTTTTAATAGCTAGATATTAAACTAAAACATTACCCAATAACAGCATTCTAGATCATTTGTTGATAAATTTACCGTAAATCATTTTCGTTCATATTCTTTGTTGTTGTTTATTGGAGTTGCATAATTCGAAATATATGAAACGTTAAAATAATCCGTCAGACAAAAACAGGGAAGTAGTCGGTATATACTGCAAAGTGCCCGATTTAAACAAAATTAATGTACTGTTACGTAATTGTATAATATCTATTGTTCGACACGTTTGAGTTGACATGAGTATTGTTCAAATCTTAGCAAACTTATCGTACTGGCTCGACCATAAACCATTTGTAAATGTTTAAATTAACATACCGGTTAAAGTGACCTACAATAAACAATACTGCAATCTTTCATACTCTTATACAGTAATATTAATATAGTCAATATTCCAATAATTTGCTTCTCAAACAATGTGTTAACCTTTTAAGAATCAAATATATGTAGTCTAGTAGATTAATCTTTCAGAGAATATATTAATTTTTTTAAACTTATTAATATAATGGTAATAGTCATTGTGGACTAACTTACAATTTATCTTATTATATATGTTACGGCTAATTTAGATTTTCTTCCAAATAACTATGTTAATTCATACATTTTAATTTATTTTCTTCTTGATATACTCCTTCCATCGAAGTTTTGCACCAAAATTCATAGCGAAATACTTAGCATTGCCAGTATATGGGATAACAGTATTATGCATATTTATTAATATGTTAATTCTTTGGGTATCCATGTCTGGGTATACTAATTTCTATTATTACTTGTGCGTTGCAGTTTTCTGGTTACTTCTCCGATATTGTCTCCAGCAGTAAATATTGTAGAGTGTCATTGGCAAATGAAGTCATAGTAACATTTGAGTGGGTAAAGAACATAGCCCATACCTGCTTTGCGGTACACCTGCTCTTGTTTATTTCATTGTCGAGTAAACTTCTTTTTATTTAACTCTAAATATTCTGAGTGAAATGTAGGTGTTTGAGAGTTCAATGCATTGCTTCCGCAACATTTTATGGATTTTATGCATGAATACCTTATGCCAAACTTTATCAAAGGCTTGAGCTAAAACATCGTCAAAAAAGGGCTGAGTAGAGTTTTTAACAGGATTTTTTCAAATACTTTGCAATATGTTATTTCATTTGTCAATACAGTTAAGAAAAATATGAATTGAATGCCCTAGGGACTATCGAAATACACTTAGTTGGCCTCTGTTACTTTTTCGTTTAATGAAAATGATATTTGAGATTAGAAGGAAGTCAGAGGGAGCTAAATCTAGGAATTTAGTGAGTAGAGTGGAGGTTAATAAAACATTGATTCATACTTTACTTTGCTAGTTGTCACGATGGTTTTTGAGCTGTGCGATAAGGAGTATTACCATAACGCAAAACGAAAATGTTTTTATTCTTCTCTAGACTAGGTCTTATTTCGTGAATATTTACATCCAAATCACTGAAGAAGGTTCAACTTCTTCATTGTGTTAGTGAGAAAAGTATTACTTGTCTAATCTTTTATGAACATTAGTTCATTAATATCGATTGATTCGAAAAACATCGCGTCAGATTTTCGTATAAATTCATGAACGTGGAAGCGATGATTTAAGAATATTGTTATTTTATAAATCATCTACTACCAATTTCCAATTCAAATCCAAGCCAACCCTAATAATTTTATAAATTCTAAATCCATATTTACAGATTTAGACTAGATGTTCAGTATAAAAGCAACAATAAAACTGCCCATTTTAAAGAAAACAACAATTAAATCTGCAACAACTTTTGCGATCATAAAAAACGTGTACCAGTTTATTTCGAAATAAGGACCTAATAATTTTTGTTTGTTATTAATAATCAATAATGTTATAATAATGTTATTTATTGTTATAAGCAACACTAAAATGTTTTCGCATAGTACTCCAATGTCAACTAAAAATAGAGAGTTTTCAAACTCTTGACCGATAATGTATATATAGTTACTTCTATTGATGAAAAAAATTAAGCGAAATTCCTAGAGACTGTCGAAATACACTTTTTTTAACCGCTTTTTTTTGCACCCTAAAAACTGATGCACGCTTTTTAGTCCTATCTATGGTGAAAAATTTGTTGAAATAACTTTTGGCAATTTAATAAGGCAAACATTAATTCGAAAAAAAAACACCATTTTATGTCTTCGGCTATATTCATGATAGTGGAAACGGTCCATCATATCAATCAAAAGAAAGAATACTAGTATTTACTAGTATTTAATAAATATTTTACTAACAATTTCCAATCATTCCAAATAAAAAGTAAAAAGTAACGAAAGGAGAGAAAAAGTAAAGATTTGTTCATCCATGTTTCCTTTTTCGCACTTCTTCGGCATGTCCAAACCATGACAAGTAATTCATACTGAATAACATTGAATACGCGGTGATTAGAAGGCGATACGTTTATTCAAAACTCTTGCAATCTGTGACCAAAATTTGTCATACAAGAGGATGAATTTGATGAATAGGCACCCGCAACAGTTAGGTTTGGTTTTAATACATCCTAATACAATACGTCTTGTTAATTATGCAGATTTATGGCAATGAATATTCTGCAGCCTAGAATCAGTTAATTCATCTACTGCTAAGCTATCCGTAAGTTCCTTGATAATTTGTAGTTTTAGAGTCAAAATACACGCAAGCCTCTTATAGAAATTCTATATAAATTATCTGTCTTTAGAAGGAATAGAAAAGCTTTAAATGCGAAGCTCAAGGACAACATCCTAGTCCTCCATTTGGAACAAGAAAATATAACACAAGTATTGGAGAGGAAATTAGGAATTAGAGCAAATGAAAATTATTATCATATATATAGTATAGAGAGCACAATTGAACTGAATTTAATAAACAGGTAATTGGAAACTCTGAAATGCCAATATATTCTCATGTATCCCTATTTCCCTAACTAAACATCTCATTCAACCTATATTACCCTATAAATATTTACTACCTTTTGTAAATTTTATTTTACAATTCATATCATACAATCAACAATTCAGGTTCATGAATAGAATTTTTGGATATCTTGAGTGATAGCGGCTAAAGCAAAAAATATTGAAGACAGAAAAATTCCGACAGAGATACTAACAAACATATTATGAAAACAAAAATCGGCAAACAACGTATCTATTAAAAAGTATGCCATCATACAAAATAGTTCTCCAAATATTTCCACAATACACCGGTGATAGGATAACTCAAAGATAACAATACGACGATAAAAATTAAGATAGTTTAATTATTTTCGCGAATGAAACGCGATTTTTTATAAATAGTATGACGTTAATTTCTCGATAATCTCTTCGAAAACGTGCGGAACGATATTTCCGTCATATCATTTGTTCTTGTGTTCTTGTTTAAATTGAATATCCCCGACAATCTGATTACACAGGCATGTAAAATTTAATTCTACACGACCCTTCCTAGCTAAGATAAATTCTGTTTCTTTCTGATAAATTTGATTCTGATAAATAATTAAAAATATTATTTATCCTTGTGCATGAAATAACAGTTTATATATTGTCATGCACAAGGATAAATAATAATAGTAATAAAGAGCAACCCTAGAACGTTAAATTTATTCACATAGTAATATTAAATAACATGCCACGTATCATTTTATCTGACTTTGTCAAAATGTTAATGACAGAGAAGTATTGGAACAATGATAGGAGGAGTGAACACCTATAATCGATGGATCAGGGTGATCTTCGAGGATCTTGAAAAGTGGATTATGAGCAAAGTACAAATGGACTACTACTCCACTCAGACATTGATGGGACATAGAGTGTTTATTTGGCTGATATTTACACAAGATAGGGAAGGCTAAAACTAGGGCCCGCTGGCACTGTGGACAGGAGGATACCCCTCAAAGGAATACGTTTAAGGATGAGGAAGAATGTGGAGTGTGGCTGCTTGGTGGAGGAGAATAACGCTTTGACTTGATACTAGGGAGGGAAGGTATGAAGAAAGGAGTTGTGAGGCTGTTAAAGATATCATGAGAGCTAAGTGTGAGGATGAGGTAAGAGAGGTTAAAATTGGTGTAGACAACAGGATGCTCTGATGTAATACTGTTGGTGATTTCCATAGCGAGTCTCATATTCTGGCTATAAAATTTTTTTCCGCTTTTCAAAAAACGGTTCAAATGTTAAAGTGTTAAATGATGGTTTGAGCCTATATTTTTTCAAATGAAAGATGAGATGGATATGAGTGAGATGCCTATACATAGGAGTTTACTTATACGAGAATAAGATTGAAGCAGCAGAATCGGTTTGTACTCGCTGTTGAATAAGACGCCATTTCTTTCAGAAGACTTTAGACTCTTAACTTCACATTGCATAACTTCTATAGGATACTTAAGAATTTCCAAGAAATCTAATGGAAGTAAATGAGCCCTGGAAACTAAAAAACCCCGATCTGAAGTTAATTGTAAAAGTAATTTTGTCTGATATCTTGTATTCAGCAGAGAATAACAAAAAACATAAAAGAACTGGAACTGCATATATCTGCTAGAATCGAACATCGAGCTACAATTATAACAAGTTATTTATTGGAAAAATAATAAATTTTTTACTAAACCTAACCTAACAAGTCATCATCCTCAGCCGCCTGTCCTGAAAAAATAATGCATAACGGTAACAACTTTTAACATAATTAAACTGATGACTGTTTTAGCATTAAATACAAAAATTGTTCCAGGTTACACCGTTTTAACTGAAATAAATTTTTTTATTTTTGTTTTTGCGACAATGCACTTCATTTAATTTAGATTTTAAATTGTAATTGTTATATGGTGGAAAATTATTACAATTATATATTGCAATATTATTTGAAATTTTCGTCTAATATTCACCAAATAAGAATACCGTTATTTTTAAACAAGATCCAAAATTTACTAAATATGACGAAAAATGTAGCGTAATAGCTTGAAATCTATCTAAAGACTGAAACCTAATCATAACACTTGAGGGTTGTCCAATTCCTCAAGTAGAGACAATGAAATAGGCCGGCGTCCACCTCGATGGTAGATTAAATTGCAAACAATATGAAAGACAAAAATCTGAGAAAGAAAAGATTAAACAATCGTACTGGTTAATCGAAAGATACACCCAACTTGATCTAAGATGATTAAATAAATTGTTTTTTCAGTTAATAATAAAGCATATTATTCCTTATGAGGTGCAAATATGGGGTTGCACTAAGACCCGATTAGTAATCTAACGTTGCCGTTCACTGTGTAACAGTAAACAGTTGTTTGATTAATTATTAATAGTTATCGCCATGTAACCAACGAAAAACGCGATTATCTCGAAATCAAATGGATCCACAGAGTTATCCAGGATTTTGCCGTAAAACGTGAAGAAAAGTAATCAATATAACTACTGGACATACGGACATACTGATATAACAGTTCAATTGAAAAGTCTCTGGCCTGACACATAGATGACGCTACTAGAATTAAATCCATATGTTTCTCAGTTAGCCCTAACCCTCAAAAGATGCGTGTATACATTTGACAGCTGTCGGATCATTAGTTTGTGAATTATAGCATTTTCAGTGAAGTAACTTTTGTAATTGTGAAAAAATGGATAAAAAAGGATTTCGCGTGTAGAATAAAATATTGCTTTTTAATATATAATGAATAAATACAGTTGTAGCAAAAACTTGGCTTGATGGCACGTTTCCGAACACTGCTCTAGGAAAATCAACCATCAAGGATTGGTATGCTAAGTTTAGACGTGGTGAAATGAGCACCGAAGACGGTGAACGCAGTGGACGCCCAAAAGAGGTTGTTACCGACGAAAACATTTAAAAAAACCACAAAATTATTTTGAATGGCCGTAAATTGAAACTGAATGAAATAGCAGACACTCTAAACATATTAACTGAACGTGAACATCATATAATTCACGAATATTTGGATATGAGAAGGCTCTATGCAAAGTGGGTGTCGCGCGAGTTCACTTTTGACCAAAAACAACGACGAGTTGATGATTCGGAGCAATGTTTGAAGATGATCAAACTTAATAAACCCGAGTTTTTGCGTCGATATGTGACAATATATGAAACATGGCTCCATCATTTCACTTCGAAGTCCAATCGCCAGTCATCCGAGGGGACTGCACACGATGAAATCACTCCAAAGCGTAGGAAAACGCAACAGTCGGCTGGCACGTTTATGGCGGTTATATTTTGGGATGTGCATGGAATAATTTTCATTGACTACTTTGAAAATGGAAGGGCCATCAACAGCGACTATTACATAGCGTTATTGGAACGTTTGAAGGACGAAATCGGATTTTGCCAAAAAAATTTGTTTCGCTACGGTAGGCCGGGGACTTTTCAATTGATCTGATAAGTGTACGAGCATTAACTTTAATTTAAGTCAGTTTAATTTTATATTGATTTGGGAATTGATCCAAGTATAGAAAAAAAGGAAAGTAATAAACATATTAGTAATTAAGATTATACTAAGTGTATCAAACAGAGTATCTTATATTTAAAAATATATGTAATTTGCGTGAACCTTTTAGTTTTTTTCATAATGACAAGGTTCAGAAATAGCAATGAGGATATTGTTTGAATTGTGATGTTATTTCTAAGGATTTAGTACTTTTTGGACATAGTAGTGCTCGTATAAAACAGCTATAATTAATAGCAGCATTCAATATTTTATCGTTATACCTTACAATCTAACAGTCACTTTTAATAAAGAAATTAAAAATATCGATATTCTTATATCTAGCTATTAATAGTACCAATCTTACAAATCATGCAACTTCAAACGAAAAAACTGCCACAATTCTCAAATCGCCATCAATGAAGAATGATCTAATTCTTCAACGAAACCCCATCTCGAAAAAAAAGCAACAAAATAATTGCCAAATAAACGAAGATCTAGAACTTTTACTTTCTCTTTTATAATCTCCGGTTCCGTAAAGTTTTCATCGGTTTAACATTAAATTAATTGCATTTGTCTCAATTTTATTTCTGTACCTTTTTTAACGCAAACATACTGTTATAAGATTACGATTGCCAGGAACACAAGTCAAGTGCAAGGCGGTAATTAATAAGGTAATAAGGAAAATATTATCTTAATTAAGACGTTAAGATAAAAGACAGAAAATACGATGTAATAAAATTACGAAGTAATTGATTGAGTATCAAAAATATGTATCAACTGTATTCGTAAGGCGGACAAGTTTAAAACAAATTGTAATAAAATTATTGACTAATTGACAATGTGTCTAAAAAGTTTTGCGATGCGAGATCCGTTAAGCATCGATGACATTGAATAATTTCACATGAATTTTATACAAAAACTTTTAACTTGTAGATGTCTGATCTAGATTAAAATAACTTACGTAACTGAAAAAACTTGTACTGTCGAAATTTTATTATAGTTCGTAACATTAACGATCAAAAACCGGCAAAAAAATTATGTACTAGCATTAAATGTAACAATTAGTTTCTTATCGAATACTTACTAAATCCTAAAGACACA
This sequence comes from Rhynchophorus ferrugineus, assembly GCF_030347505.1. Classification (NCBI taxonomy): domain Eukaryota; kingdom Metazoa; phylum Arthropoda; class Insecta; order Coleoptera; family Curculionidae; genus Rhynchophorus; species Rhynchophorus ferrugineus. The sequence continues at coordinate 18,110,348 of NW_027472590.1, forward strand.
TAATAAATCCAAACAATATCGTAGAGACAGATATTTCCGTTTCGTCGACACAAAACGTTTCCAGAATCTCCAGATTTTAACTCGGACCGACTCGGATTGGATCAGTGTCGCCCGCACCAACGTACCAAACTCGCAGGTCGCGTTAAATAAAAAGACCGGCCAAAACTAAACGCCCGGTATAGCGTCAACGAAACCGACCCGTCGAATAGTTGATGGCAGTTTGCGCTCGATATGTCGCTGGATTAAAAATTTCATAAAATCGACCAAAAACCAAAAACGCCAGGTCGGTTTCCCTCTCACTTCGGGGGCGGTACCAAGAAAGTGATTTCTTTTCGCGGTGAACGATCGACGTTTAACCGCTCCAATTGGCGTTGGTGCCGAGCTAAGACGCGAATTCGTGGTGAAACCACGGACGGCAAATCATTGCGAATAAATAGAATTAATGTCCTGAAAGTTGTAACATAAATAATGAGGTATTTGCAATTGTAGCTGAATGCAACCATTAATAAACTAAATAACATGTAACTTCTAACAATATTTATAATAGCTTTTATTTAATTTTTAATATATTATTACTATTCGTTGGCGGCTAACTTACAATTTGTCTCTGCAGTGACTTAAGACTAAGCACTTATCTAGGAAGACCCATTTGTCCTTACATAATCTCTAATAATATAAAACTTAGTAACACTTTTCAAAGTTTTTACCACACGGTTTAGTTCTGTTGAAACTGCTTCCTATTTCAATGTTATCCAAGAGTTGTAGCATTTACGTAGATGGAGATGGAGTCCTCATGTCTTGAACTCTCTCTCTATGGCAGTTGAAATCCGAAAGTCTTCCGTGTATCTAATTGTTCCTGTAGTATCTGGGTACATCCACAATTCATATCAGAACTTTAATCTTAAATACTTGTATCATGTTGATATTACTTATTCCAAATAAATGAATTCTCGAGTAATCGAATAGTAATAGAATTATTTTATTTTCTTTTTGATATGCCTCTTCCAAAAAAGTTTTGCGTCGAGATTCATCCATCCATGTTTGGACCCACTTTGTGGTTCTCAGTTTTCTGTCTTCTGCTTCGCTGTTATCTCCAATAGCATGTATTGTATGTAGACTAAACTTTTTCTTGATTAACTCAAAATATTCCGGCTGAGATGTAAGAGTTTAATAGTAAACGTTATGTTTCAGTAACATTTTAAGTAGTCCAAAACTACTAACTATAGCAAAATTTCTTCTCTTCGCAGGTTTTTTCAATAATGGCTGTAATTCTATCTATCTGGTCAATTGCTGAATGATTGCTCAAAAAACAAACTAATGCGCAGGAATTAGATTTATTCTATATGTGATTAGTGCACTTGTTGGGTTATTAAATCATAGCCTGATAATTCAACTCGATATAATATAAACTAGTGATTGCCCTGTGGTCGAAACCGTAATCTGTTAACTTAATCATGTTTCTCTGATAATATAGTAACATAACCAATTAAAAAATAATATGTTACTAAAACTTATTTTCATTATAAAATAAGTGTATTTGATATATAACATTAATTAATATAATAAATGTCTGTATATTAAAATATTTAAATATATGCAAACTATCTAACATTCATCATTCACTTTCATCATTCATCATAACACACACTAATATTTTTTAAACTGCCTTTAATTAAATCTAATTTCAATTAATTTTCACTTAACAACTTCAGGGCGTCAAATGTAAGTATACAGGACCTTTCTTTCCCTTTATGTTATAAACAAAGGTATGGAAAAATAAATGAAGTAATACATGTTTGTATATTAAAATTTGACTTCAACATGTATATTAAAAATGTATATTAAAGGAGTGTATTTACAATAATTAAAATAACTATCAATTTTCCAATTTTTTCCATTTCCAATGTTTTTAAAGTAAATAATCAGAATAATTGATACAAAGTTCAAACAATAAAATGTCATATAGCCACATATCTTATTTCATTAATCATTCAACACCTTAATATTTATCAATGCTTTCAAATGGATTTTACAAAGGTTTACAAATGTATTGCTAATAATTCATAATTTCTTCTATTTGTCTTATGTGTTCCATCTATGCAAATTATGTAGTTTATGTATTCATATAGTCCTAATCATTTATCCTTATTTCTGACCTAAACTAAATACTATATAAATTACAAAAACAATATACACACCAGGCTAATTAAAAGAATTATTTATTTACCTAAATTTTTAAATAAAATTCCATTGTTCTTTGCTTATTTATTTCACTCTTCGATCCCGCCCTTGCGATAGCTCATATTCAGTTTCTCTTACTATGTTATACTATATCTCTTCAGAACCATATCCATAAAAGCAAGCACAATTAAGCATTAACACCATTAAGCAAGCCCAATTTTTTTTGTTTTTGTGTGGCAAATGTGGCCATAATAGCATTTTCTATTTGCGCAATGTCATATGTATAGAGTAGGTAAAGAACAGGACAGGTCCCAAACAGGACACTACCTTGCGTTTTTGTTTCCTGTTTTATTTCTAACATCCTAGCTGAGATGTGGGTGTTTCACAGTTGACGCTATGCTTCAGTAACATTTTATGTAGTTTATACATAAGTTCCTTATGCCGACCTTTATCAAATGCTTGCCCTGTGTCTAAGAATATAGCTGGACAAAATGTTGAAAGTTTTATTTCGTTTGATTTTAAACTAATGTACGGGGATTAGATTTTTCTACTCGTAATTTGTTTTAATCTTTTTAAGAGCAGATTTTCAAATGCTGTGAATATTACTGGTAGTAGCGAAATTGTCACGTACAATTTTACTTCTTTTGGTGTTTTTCCAGATTTCGAAATCATAATAACTTTAGCTATCTTCCGGGACATGTTTTAGTAAGAAAGCTGCATTAATCAAGTTGGTTTAATATTGTAATTGCATTTCTTAATAGATTTTTCAGAAAATATAGAGGAAATGTACTATTATGTCATGTACGACAACCTCTTTCGTCTGAATATTAATATTGGAATAGAGCTAATTGAATTTGCCGATAATGTAGCTTTGATTGCCGTTACCCTAACCGCATTAACAAACATAGCCAACACGATCTTCACATTTGTAAGTGACAGAACAGAGATATTATTACCGAGACATAGAGGAGGAAGAAGAATCCAATACAAACGTAAAGGCCAAATAGTAGGAGGAGTAGAACCGAAGAGATTATGGTCGATAGACTTACCCTTGATAGAAAATAGAGAAATGTATAACAGCCCCGATTGTTATTTGGGACAAGCTATTTTAGGATGTTTTAACTACAAATGGAAGATGAGAAAAACCAACACTTATATACAAATTATAATATGGGAAAGGGTTTTAACACACAAAAACTATTAATTTACTTAAAAACTATTTTATTTAAAAGAAATAATAGGCGACTGGTTGAACGGCGATACAAAGCGACACTGAGGGTAAAGCGGATTAAAACTATACGACGCCTATTTTTATATTTCACTTGTAACACCATTCAAAATAGATTGCCCTTCAAATCACAGTGCAGTCCGTAGTCAGTTCGCAGTCAGTACAGTACTGGTTGTATAATGTAACACCTCCCTTCTAAAGAAAAGACCACAGCGATAGATGTGGTCGTTGTTTCATCTGGACAGCTTATAGTTCTATAAAATTATATTTGAATATCGCCTGTACCTTCGTCTGACAGTTTCCCTTTGATATTTTTAAATTTGATCTTCGAAGTGGCACTATTTCTACTCAAATTTCCATGGTGTCCCTCTATTGAATGGTTTTCCAGGTTTTGGTGACTCCAGATTCCAATAATGGCCGTTCACCCTGAATTGCAAACCTCTATCTAAATTCCAGTAGATTATGTTAATTCACTACAACTTCAGTCCGCCTTTGGACTAAAGGTAAAGGTCAAAACATGAATATTTCTTACTTGAAATAGTTTATGGCTATTGGTTGTTGAACACCTTTAATCCACCTTTTGTGACCTTACAGCTTTAGATCCGATACTTTTGTTTGAACTCCACTTAACTACACCAATGAATGCTTCGAGTAATAGCGCAACGATTAGCATCAAACGTCAACCATTCCAGTTAATTGAATTAATTCAAAAGAGAATAGTTTTATGACATATAAATATACAAAGTGAAGAGGAAGATGATGGGAACATCTACTAATTAAATGCACTTGTCTGGGACCGTATCGGAACATTTTGCTGGCGGCTGGTAGCTTATTCACGAGTGGTTGAGTGAGATAAAGTCTGGCTAGGACTAGAACTGGATATACTCAACGGTATAAACGATTACTGAGACAAAAATAAGAGGAATATCGAGGAAGCAGCAGACTGTGAGATAAAGTTATATAGAAAGTTTAATACGATATTAAGTATTCTTAAAAATCCACAAAATAGCTTTTCTGAATGATTTTAAACCCAAAAAAGTTAAAGTAAAGTTCCAAAAGTTACGAAACCTTTATCATAACATACATTTCGTATAGTCATTTTAAAAAATAACAAATATAACTCTTTCCGTTAATATAGAATTGTTTAGTTTAATTAAAAACTTCTTTGAAAAATTAACAGGTTTCATGATTGAGCATAAGTGAGTCAACAAGTCATGGCCCAGAATAAATAGTAGTTAAAACTGTTAGGATCAACAATATGGCAAAACTATTGCCATTTAAGCATGTCCAATGTTGATAACTGTTCCAACATAGTGTCTAATGTTAAGTTATAGAACCATTTTGTCAATTATTTAGACTCCCGCAGTATATGAATGTATTTTATATTTGTGATTATAACTGTTAATATCTTTAGACAAAAGTGAAGAATCAGAAATGGAATAACAGTCGAAGTCACCCTAATAACCAGTCTAATGATTGGTAAAAATGAGATTTTGACATGTAATTAAACCTCTAATATACAGTTATAAAAAAATGTTATTACAAAGAAATTATAGAAATAGTTAATGAAAAAAGAATTAATTTTCCTTTCATATAAGAATTAATATTTTGAGTCCCTTAATTTGGGAAAAATAAATCTATAACCAAACATCTTAAATATACAGAGACAAATAATCAAAAAGGGTTAAATGTGTATTTAAAAACAAAATTAAAAACCTTTATATCAAAATAGGAAAAAAATAATATAATATAACTAAATATAGCTTTTTATTTAGAACAATAGAAAAAAATCAAATCTATTAAATCACAGATACTGAAAGAAAGAAGTTATAGTTATGCGGTACCATCCTTGGAACGGCCTTTCTCCTGGGATAGCCACCATGGAGGGGAAACCAAGTGGCCGCCACTAACTGTCGCCTTCACTTATCGTACAAGCGGACACTGGCGAAGTACAAATAAAAACCTTGAAAAAAGGGTAATATGTTGTTACAAATGCAGAGAGAAAATTATGCCTCTAGGATTGATTCATTTACAAATTATCAGACCTTATTCTAAGGTCAGTAGGTCCTCAAACAGGACATTAAGATCGTTTACTATTTTAAAAAGTATTTGTTAGCAAAGAGCGTAAAGAAAAATGGTTCATATCAAACATGAATTTTTATAACTCACATTTTTACAAAACAAAACACCTGCCTACTCTTGATTTATTTATTATATAATAACATAATAATAACTATATTTTATAGATGATTTGATATTAACTCTATTGTAGATTGTATATATTACAGAATTGTATGAAGAGGATTTCGGAAGTTTATTTAATTAAGTAATATTATTAGACCAATTTGTACATATATAATTTATATGTCAGGTATGAACTCCTTAATATAATCGACAAAAACAAACTGAAACATGAACAAAAACTTTTTTATCACTCTTTCTAACGCTAATTTTTATGAGTTTGTAGATATAAATGATGATAGAAAAAATAAAACTAGATTTTTCAGGGCAGTCAAAGATGTATTTTTGGATCTTGGATTCTACCACTTGAATTTCTAGTTTCTGGATTTGTAACTAACTGCTAACTCTGTAACTGCTGCCTAATGTAGACTTAGAAGCCGTCTCAGAAGATATCTCACTACTTACTTATCTTACCCAGCCTTGTTACTTGCGTGACTGGAGTTATTTTCCTAGTTGAATTTTACACTCCTGACCATGAACAATCATAAACCCGTGAGATTCTAAGGCACAAGTATGACAGCAGTTGGAGAATCATCTCGTCTTAATCACTGCGGCTACCGAGCCGGTAATCAAAGATGTCTACGAATTAGGCCTACCAGGGTCATTCTATACAAAATAATTCAAAAGTAAGCCATAATCAATTATTTATAAGTTATAAAACAGGAAATATATACGGCATATAAACTATTAACTTACTTTAAAAACTATTTTATTCAAAGAAAGAAGAGGCGACTTGTTGAACGACAATACAACAGGATACTGAATTTTATTCATTAGAAAACAAACCGAACCTATCTCACTTGTTCCCCATTCAGGCAGTCTTAAAACAGATGACTCCAAATTCCTGTACTCCACTGCTAAGGAGCTACTATAATTCGTCTTTGGTGACTCTTCACCTTAAACTGCAAGCTTCTGTCCAAAGTACAGTAGAGCAGAAGAAATTACAGAAGTACTATGTTAATTCACCAGAGCTGCCGTCCGCCTTTGGTGCCCTTACACCTTGAACTGTTATGCATGTGCCGGAAATCCACGGGTTAGGGGTGTTTGTAAAAGCTTGAATGTTATTTAGTAACAACAGTTTATAGCTAGGGGTCTTTGAGCACCTTCAATCCAACTTTTGTGACCTTACAACTAGAGATGCAATACTTTTACCCAAAATCCACTACAACTACTACAACTACAACTACAACAAGGAACACTTTGAGTAATTACAGAATGATTGCCGATACAACGTCAACCTATCTTCTTTTCTTGAAAATTAACGTAATGAGAGCAGCCTTATGATCTTCTCGAAATTCGACTTACGTGCCAGTTATTAAATAGGGTTTAGAACACAAAAACTATTTAAATTTTCTTCAAAGAAAAAATAAGCAACTTGTTGAACGGCGGTACAAAACGTCACTGAGGATTTTTATCTATTAGAAGACAGACCAAATCCATCCATCTGGTTTACCACTCAGGTATTCTTTCAACAGATGGCTCTTATACGTGACCGCGAAAGTCAGATCCATAACGGTACATAACATATATAACGGGTCAATTGAAAACTTCCCTTTGACACATAGATGGCGCTACTAGAATTGTTGGCAACGCCGGTGGATTGGTACCATGCAGTTCCAGGGTATAAAAGACCATCAGGACGACGTCTCGCTCTCTTTTCTTATCACCGTCCCCCTGTAACAGTACCACTTCCACAGCGCTACCGTACTTCCTTCACCTTAACCTATTATCCTGTCAATCCTCCCATCGACCACATGTATCAATCGCAAGTTAAAATAAACAACTTTGATTCAACCAGTGTTTTTAGTTCCCGTGCAAATTCCTTCCAAAAATAGTAGTGAGTGTTCTGATAGATAACCGCAGCGGCAGCCACACGTTTCGACCGACCGACCGACCCGACGAACATTCCTACATTATATGTTTTTATGTTTCTATGTTTTTTATTTCGCCCTAACCCTCAAAAGATGCGTGTATAAATTTGACAGCTGTCGGATCATTAGTTTGTGAATTTTGAGTGAAGCAACTTTTATTATTGTGAAAAAAATTGATAAAAACGAATTTCGCGTGTTGATAAAATATTGCTTTTTGAAGGGAAAAAATACAGTTGAAGCAAAAACTTGGCTTGATGCCGCGTTTCCGGACACTGCCCCAATAAAATCAACCATCAAGGATTCGTATGCTAAGTTTAGATGTGGTGAAATGAGCACCGAAGACGGTGAACACAGTTGACACCCAAAAGAGGTTGTTTCCGACGAAAACATTTAAAAATCCACAAAATGTTTTGAATGGCCGTAAATTGAAATTGAATGAAATAGCAGACACTCTACAGATATCAACTGAACGTGTACATCATATCATTCACGAATATCTGGGTATGAGGAAGTTCTGTGCAAAGTGGTTGCCGCGCGAACTTTCGACTAAAAATAATGACGAGTTTATTATTCGGAGCAGTGTTTGAAGACGATCAAGCGTAATAAACACGATTTTTTGCACCGATATATGACAATGCATGAAACATTGCTGCATCATTTTATTCCGAAGTCCAATCGACCATTTCATTTCGAAGTCATACGAGTGGACGGAAGCATAGGGAAAATGCAACAAAAGGTAGATTCTATTGCCAATAACTCTTGCAATTTAAACATAAAGAATTCAAACCTACCAACCAACTAATATAAACTGAAGGCATTGGATAAAAAATATATAAGTATATATAACTTAAAAGAAGCAAAATGAAAAACCAGCAATACAATTTGATAAACAGCGATAAATGTTGCAGGAAAATTTCAGACTGTTTTTTACCTCCTTTCCTTAATTTGTAGAAATAAATAACACAAGAAGAATTAATATGATTTATAAAATAAGTATTGTAGCGACGCATTATATTTCGATATATCATTAATCAGTCTATAAAGTTAAATTCATCATTTTCATTCATAAATCATTAGAAGGTCTATAAAGTTAAAAATTAGATTTGATAACATTCTCTTTGTTCAAAATGTTGATGAGGTTAGCGTTTTCTATGCGTGTTTTGTTTGAAACGGTATGAATTAAAGCTAAAAGATATTTAAAGACGCCTGGTCATGCTCAAAATGCTGCTTTAGTGACAAATTCAGAAATATTTTTGCATAATATTGTTACTGGCTATAAAATGTGGACAGACATGGGAACCACCAAATAGGCGAGCAAAGCCAAATATCCATGCCTCTAAACTAATGTTTTGTGTTGGTGGATTCAGCTTGGTATGGTATATCAAGAGCTGCTAAATCCTAATGAACCTATCAGTATCAATATCAATGGGAATCGCTATCGACTACAATTTTAACTACATTGAAACCGAGCATTACGCAAAAATACTGCCAGAATACAAGCGAAGACACAACATTATTCTTCAACATGACAGCGCTCGACCACATGTTGCAAAAGCGGTAATAATATACTTTCAAACATTAAAATGGAAAGTGCTACCCCATCCTTCGCATACTCCAGACCTTGCACCTTCTGATTATTACTTGTTTCGATACATGCGTCGTAACCTGTCTGAGTGGCGCTTCACTTTTTATGAATATACCAAAAAATAGGTCGATTCGTGGACGACCTCAAAAGATACATCGTCCTTTCGATATGTAATCCGTAAATTCCCTGAAAGATGGGCAAAATAATAACTATCCATGGACGGTACTGTACCTAAAACGTATTGTACCAAAATTTCACAATAAATGTATAGGCCTAATAATAAGATTCCTTAATCTTTGAAGCACTATCCTTAATGAATTACTGCTCTATCGTTTGGAAGGCGGGAAAAATCATTATAACCAGTAAAAACTGCAAATTAAATTTAAAAAGATTCTCCCTCATTCACGCTTTCAGCTAGTGAAATCTTACTTTACATATAGACTACAATTTACTATAAAACACAAAATCAGAGGACCCGGACCTTAGCATTAGGACCTTAGTCGCAAAGTGTATTAAAGATAATAAAATAAATAAAAAAATCCAGTTCAATCTCTCAAAGGACATTCAAATAGTTTAGCGCTTAATAAACCTTTGAATATAAGAGTCCCTGGCCTGTCATAGTGAAACACATTTTTTGAGAAAATTAGTTTTTTTTTTTACTCAACATAACCCTTCAAGGGTGATACACTGATTATAGCGACCCTCCAATTTTTCCATGCCATTTGTGTAGTACGATTTGTGCTTTGCTTCAAAATAGGCTTCAGTTTTGGCGATCACCTCTTCATTCGACCAAAATTTCTTCCTAGCGAGTATTCTTGTGAGATCTGAGAACAGGAAATAGTCGCTGGGGGTCAGATCTGGGGAATACGGTGGATGAGGAAGCAATTCGAAGCCCAATTCAAGGATTTTTTCCATTGTTTTGACTCACTTGTGACACGGTGCATTGTCTTGGTGAGGCGGCAGTTTCTTTTTCTTCAAATGCGGCCGTTTTTCGGTAATTTCGTCCTTCAAACGATCCAATAACGCTATGTAATAGTAGCTGTTGATGGTCCTTCCTTTTTTAAGGTAGTAAATAAAGTTATTCGATGCGCATCCCAAAATACAGACGCCATAACCTTGCCAGCCGATTGTTGCGTTTTCCCGTGTGCAGTCCACTCGGATGACTGTCGATTGGACTTCGAAGAGAAATTATGAAGCCATGTCACATATCGACATCCATTGTCACATATCGATGCGGAAACTCGGGTTTATTACGCTTGATCATCTTCCAAACAGTGCTTCGAATCATCAAGTAGTCGTTGTTTTTGGTCAAAAGTGAGCTCGCGCTGCACCCACTTTGCACAGAACTTTCTTATACCCAAATATTCGTGAATGGTATGATGTACATGTTCAGTTGATATCTTCAGAGTATCTGATATTTTGTTCAATTTCAATTTACTGTCATTCAAAATCATTTTGTGGATTTTTTAAATGTAATCTTCGGTAGCAACCACTTTTGGGCGTAAACTATAACTTGAGCTATAGTTTACACTAAAAGTATACACTTATATAAGTTCGTATGGTTTTGTTCGCTTCAATCTCCCAACATCCTGCGCGCTGCCCAGCAGTTGTATTGCTTTCACGTTAGTATGATTTAGTAATCTTCTTTCGTGTTTCAAGGCGAAATTTTGGATAATGGATTCGCGAACCATTTGATTTCCAGGTCACCGTGCAGTTCTTCGTTGGTTACGTAGCGATAGGCATTGGTAATCAATCGAAGAACCTTGTTTTGACAGCGTTGTATGACTAGTTGATTTGAATTTTTAGTGCAACCCCATATTTGCACCCCATAGGTCCAAATTGGCTTTATAATTGTATTATAGATCAACATCTTTGATTTTAGATCAAGTTCAGAGTATCTTCCGACTAACCAGTATAGTTTTTTTTATTTTGGTTCTTATGTGTTTTGCTTTTTGTCTAACGTCCATTTGTAGATTTTGTTGACTGCCACTTGCACTTTTTCTATTGCCCTAGTCAGAGATATATCTTTTGCCATATTAATTGTGTCGTCAGCAAAGGTTCCAAGTAGTGTTCCAAGTTTTCTTGTTGGAATGTCAGCAGTGTAGAGAAGATATAGGAGAGGTCCTAAGACGCTACCTTATGGAACTCTAGCCGAAATAGTTTTGAATGTCTAGAACGCTATTTCGTGCGATACTCTAAATTTTCTTCCGAAAACATATGACTCCAGCAATTGACAATAGTTACGCGGTAACAATATACTCATCTTACAGATTAATCCCACATGCCAAACCTGATCAAAAGCTTGTGAGACATCCAGGAATATTGCAGGGCAGTATTTATTTTCCTTAAACGCTCTTTCAATAGCCGCAGTTACTCTGTGCACTTGATCGATTGTTGAATGATCGAAAACCAAACTGGAAATCTGGTATTATTACAAAATTTTTTATATGTTTAAATATTAGTTTCTCAAATAGCTTTGATATTGCAGGTAGTAGCGAAATAGATCTGTAAGATTCGACTTCGAGGTTTTTTGAGCATATTATTTGTGCCACCTTAAAGCATTCCGGAACATGATTTAGCCTTAAACAGACATTAAATATATATGTCAACATGATGATTGCTTTTCGTGGCTGTTCTTTCAATTATCCAGGTGAAATGTCATCTATATCAGGTGCCTTTTTAGGATTGAGGTTATCAATTTCAGTGGCAACTTCTAATGGAGAAATTAGATTTAGATCTACATCGGGTTGATAAACAGGGGATGTATCCATGGTAGATTCTATATCATTAGGTTGAAATATGTTAGCTAAGTATTGTGCGAACAATTCAGCTTTTTCATCGTTGCGTCGAACCCATTCATTTCGATAATTTTTAATTGGCGGTACTCGAATAATTGGTCTTTTAAATCTTCGAGTTTCTTTCCATAGCGAATGATCTTTATCTGCTTCTGAGCTTAATTCTCTTATATACTTTTGAAAGCAATTCTCTTTATATTCTTTGGTCTTTTGATTCGTCTGATTACTAATTCTATTAAAAGTAGTTTTGTCTGCAGCATTTCTGGTTCTGTGCCATACTCTTCTAGCTTTTCGCCTTTCTTTTATCATTTCTCTAATTTCGAGGGGGTAAATTACTTCATATTTTGATTTCTCTATTGCTATTGGGGTAGTATCTTTTGCAGCTGACCGAATTTGTTCAGTTATATTTTTGGTTTGTTGCTCAAGATCATCTATACTTTTAAGTCTTACTTTTAAATTGATTTGTTCTTGCAGTATTAATTTGAATTTGTCCCAGTCATTATATTTGTTGGTAAGATTAGGCTTTTTTGCTTTTCTTAGGACTGTCGCGCTCGGTGTTAACAATACTGGAGTGTGATCAGATGTTAGATCGCACAAGCTTTCTGTACTAATTTGAATTAATGAGATGATGCCTTTTGTAATGTAAAAATCCAGCAGGTCTGGGACTTTATTACTGTCTGTGGGCCAGCATATGGGTTCGCGCCCTGAATGATAATTACAATTCCAGGTGTTATAATTGATGATCCCCAAGTTGTATGTTTAACATTAAAGTCTCCACCAATAATAAACTTTGGGCCTAATTTTGAAAAGATATCTTTATATTGTTGTTGTGTCATTTTATGTCTTGGTGGACAATATATAGCGCCAATATTTATTTCAGTCCCGTTTTTTTCATTTGTTGTCTTCATTTTTAATTTCTTCTTGTTCGAAATGTTGTATATTTTGTTTAATTATTAAAGCTATTCCGCCGCGAGTCCTTTGGCTGGGGTGTAGTGTCCAGTACCCCATCATAGTGTTATACATCATAACCCCGTATTTAAATGTAGTTTTTTTTATAGAAAAATGTGTTTCCGAATGAGAGCTATATCTATGTTATTTGTTTTCAAGAATAATTCTAGTTCCCGGACTCTTTGATTTAGTCCGTGCGTTCTAAGTTATAATTCTTAAAAACGAATTATTCATTTTTGTTTTTCTTTAGCTTGTTTTGGGTAGTTTTCTTCAATCCGGATTTCTCCAATTTTTCCACCCTGTCTGCTAACTGACTGAATTTCTGTCTCATTTCAGTCGGGAATTCATTGAGCAATTTCATCATATCGACGATAGTTGGCTCATTGCGGTTTCGTATCTCTTTGTTTATAATTTTATATTTTGGTGGCGTTTATATTTTTGACCAATGGTCTTGCGGTTTCTTAGGTTTTTTTATTTTCAACGGTAGATATTTTTCAGAGTTTTTGACTTTGTCAATTTGTCTTAAGCGTTGTTCTGCTGTAATTGTCTTTGGCTGGAGTTCTTTTTTTTTTGATATACTGCACATCCTTTATAATTGGCAGGGTGACCTTTTTCTTTGTACAACACGCATGTTGCTAATCTATTGCTTTGTTTTCTGCACTGAGTTGTGTGATGTTTACCGGCACATTTCACATATCTCGGTTTCCTACTGTAAAAAATTTTAGTGTCCAAGATTTTGACAGTTTGTGTATTGTGGTATATTATTATTTTTCTTCAGAGGTTCCACTTTTATCCTACAGTCTAGTAAATAATTTATGTCATATATGTTTTTATTATTTTCGTTTTGTGTGATGTCTACGTAGGACAACGGAAAAGTTTTAATTTGTTTTTCACTCTTTACATTAGTTATCTTTTTCACTATAGGCGTGACTGTCACAACTTTGTGCCCGCAAGGCAGAGAGATTTTGTCTTCTTGATTCGGTCCAGTCAGGCGTTCCCTTACCTCTAATGCTAGTTCGTCTTCATCAGTGTAGTAGTCTTCTGCATAATTAATATGCCTTCTTGGTGTATCTTGCGTGTGACCTTGCAGTTGCAAACGGATAGCAGCCATATCCTTAGTTAATTGCAACAGTTGTTGGTTCAGACGCTCGTTATTCGTTCTTAATTCTTCGTTTTCTTTCAGTAATATATTCAAATCCATTATGTTGTATTCTTATAATTAACTGTTTTTTCACTAACATTCACTTTTTTTCCCTTTTTGGAAAACGTGGGATGTCTTTTGTTTCAGCAGTTCACTTTGGGTTGGCCGTTTCACTGTACCCCCTACCTGGGTTTGAAACCGTTAACCGTAGTTGACCGTAAAAAAAATACATACATCTGTACATACATTTTTATTTGATATTTATAGAGACTCGTTTTCAGGAATGAAAAAACAGGTCTTGACTCTATGAAGGTCGGGACTGAACTCCTTATTGGTGCGAAAATCACGAGCAACACCGTGATTCTATCTTTCAGTCATTATCTTTCATGACAACACTAGTTGCGTAGGCTTCTTTAATTGACTACATCTTACATTAGATATGCTTAATATAATCTTAACGTATAAATTAATTTATTACTATTGTTCTGTTGTATTTACCTTAATACACAGGCAAGGTGAGTACGGGATTAATAAGTCACTATGTATTTCCCAAATTAAAAATAAACTAATCTACTTAAGCTAAAATTAAGAATACACTTATACACTATACAGTTTCGTGTGGTTTTGGTTCATGTTTTAAAAGCGAAATCTTGGATCACGTCGTAAATCCATTTGATTTCAGGGTCATCGTTCACCTCTTTGTTGATTACATAACGATAAGTATTGGTAATTAATCATAGAACTTTGTACAGCGTTAGATTACTGCTTGGTCCGATATTCCAAAATAAGAGTATCTTCTGACTACCCAGCAGAGTTGCTTGATTTTGAGTCTGATCTGCTTTGGTTTTTATCTAACATGCTATTTCTAATTTTAGCTACCATCGAGATGAATACTAAAGTACTTGACATCGGTCTGGTAATGTAAAAAAATATTAAAGTGTATTTAAGTGTTCCTACACATTTTGTAGATTGTAAATTTGTGGACGGCCATCTGTACTTTCCCTACAGTCTCAGGCAGAGATATATCTTTTACTATGATAACTGTATCGTCGACAAATGTTCTAATTACTGTTGTTTTTTGTTATTGGGATATCAGCAGTATAGAGCAGATACAGGAATGATCCTAAAATACTAGCCTGAGGAACTTCAGCCGAAGTGGGTTTTAGTATTGGGAGATACTACTACCCTTTATACGAGACTCTAAATTTTCTTTCGAAAATATATCACTGCAGTAGGTTACAATAATTCCGCAATAACAATTTGCTCGTATAGCTATAAGATTGCCATATATTCAGCATTACGAAAAAGTTATAGGAAACTGTGGAAAATATATTGTACCATCTATATCTCTATAAATGCCCTTTTAAAATAATAAGATGATCACACTATATATAGATACCTAATACAGCTTAACAGAGTATATGATCAAATACTATTTTTACTTTACGTGACACCGAAACACATGCCAATCTCTCCGGAAATATCTAGTTTTAAATACAATTTTAATACAAAAAAGTGTATAAGAATGAAATCATAGACCTAATCTAACAGACTTAAGACGAGATATATCATATTTCAATTTAAATAAAATAACGACGAACTATTTTTATCCATATTATCAACTACTTATCCTCTTAGTTACTTCAAGCGTTTTAATTGTACTAAACCGCCTTAAATTTAATGATAAATTCAAATATTCAAATACATTATCGTATTCAAACACTAAAGATAATGATCATCAAAGATTAAATGACGTCCATAAAAAAATACCAAACATTATCTTGACATATTACATTATTAAGGACAGGACATCCTTATATAAAAATCCGAATTAGACATACCATTTAGACACCCCTGCGAGTTCATAAGTGTTAATACATCATGAATCTAAAACTAACATTATTACTGGTAGTTTGCTTAGGCGTTTTCCTTAATAAGGAAGTGAACGGTCATGGATACATGATCCATCCACCAAATCGAGCCTCACTGTGGAGAATTGACTGGAGACAACCATCTAATTATGAAGATAATGAGTTCTTCTGTGGTGGTACTCATGTAAGTAGAACTGAAACAGCTAGTTTTAAATTATACCCATGTTATAGCTACAAATAGTCATTGTATAAGAATAACTAATATATTTGAATAAACTATTTATTTAATTTTTTTTGTACATATATGTGAAATAATATTAATGTAAAGAAATGCTCTTTTTATTTTAAGACGTTTTTTTTTAAACTAACTGCAGAATCAAAATATTTAATTGCATATTTAATATATTTAGTATATACTCTGTCCAAAGTTTTTTTTATATATACGTCCTCAAAATTTGTGACGTCAAAACCTCGCAATGTTGGCGCATCAACTATGAGTATTAGTTTAGTTTGGCTTTGACATACAACAAAATTTTAGTTTGAATCAAATAATAAAACAAAAATGTTATCAAACATATATAGTTTATTTTAACAAATATTATCGAAGGACTTAAAATTACAATTAAGAACGCAAATATAATAGTTTGTAGATTAGAGTTGTTTCATTATATTTACAATGAATTCTTTTCCACACCACCCATGAGGTAGAATGCATGAGGCAAAATCACCTTGATATCACTGTATTTTTTATTTTTTCTGCTACTACCTGTGTGTACCATTTACCATATCTACAAAACAGTTAATATTCATCCTCTACTCATACATTCTAACCTAATGCTCATGTTTAATTCTCAACAGTTACAATCATATCTATGCACACAAATCTTCCACACCCTATAATACCATTTTCTATATATGTATGCTCATTAACAATGTATCTTCCTTGATTTTATTGTAAGCCTTTAAAAACTGAATTTTTTAAGGAAATGTCTGGAAGTTCCATTAGATCTCTTCGAGGGTTATCTTACACCATTTTAAATCATGTGCCCCGTGAGGGTATATGAAGAGATGTCTTACATCCGTCAAAAAGGTACATGTCCCTAACTCTTTTATGTATACTTTCCGGACTAACAATTTTGTCTGAAATAATTTTATTAAATTATGTTTATATTCATAAAATAGTTTGTGTACTCGCTGTTCTTATACATTTCGTATATTTGATTTCGAATAGAGCGAATATCAAGATGGTCAAGATTTATCACTCATTTTGTAGTAAACAGGTTTTCTTGGTTGAATCTAACATATTGTTCCTCATTTTCTAAGCGATGTTAGTCACAATAGCCACACTAATATTCAGCGCAGCAGCAAAATGCTTAAACAATATTTTCAGTAAAATTGAAGCAACGTATAATATTATTATTATCAATATTTACCTTACTATTACCTTTTCCTATTTATATTTACTATTTACCTTTATTATCTAACGGAATTTACGGGCAAAATGGGGGTCTCCATTATCTCGTTCGTTTTCGAAATAACTTATTAGAAACGCAATCACCTTATGACCCTGACTATCTATTGTTTTCGGCATTTTTAAACAAAGTAATATGATATATTACGCAGCAATTTAAAATTTATTAAAATAATTAAAGCGTTAAAATAACATTTCCGATTTATAAACTGTAGTAATTATAACTAATATTTCGAATAATTTTGCGTACATTTGACAATCGGATGGCTTTGATAGGCTAGTTCAGTTTCACGTTCAAACTTATCAGATAACATTATGTCTCTTTTTAAGTAGAATAAAATGAGAAAGAAAATATTGTCTGATTCTGAAACGAATTTATAAATTAGGCAATACATTAAACATCTTGATGACGTATGTATAAAAAAATTTAAATATACTATATTTATTATTGTTATTTGAAACCAAATATTATTACAGTCTAATTCAATAAAAATGTAATATATCTCTGTTTAGTTTTCTTGCTTAGGCCAGGGTTTTTCCTCTCTTTCATGAAGTAGTTCCCTGCTATATTCGTCCCAAGTTCACTTAGGTCTCCTATATTCTATTTATGTCCTATGTACTCCATGCACCGTAAGTGTCCCCACCAATCAAGTTGTTCTTTCTTTTCTTGCTTGTTTCTCGTCTATGTACTCTTCTATTTTAGTTTTGCTTGATATTTCCCTATTGGTAAATAATTTTGCTTTCAGTGAAGCAACTTTTGTTTTTGTGCAAAAAATGGATAAATAGGAAATTCGCGTGTTGATAAAATATTGCTTTTTGAAAGGAAAAAATACAGTTCAAGCAAAAACTTGGCTTGATGCCGAGTTTTCGAACACTGCCCCAGAAAAATCAACCATCAAGGATTGGTATGCTAAGTTTAGACGTGGTGAAATGAGCACCGAAAACGATGAACACAGTAGACGCCCAAAAGAGGATGTTACCGACGAAAACATTAAAAAAATCCACAAAATGATTTTGAAAAACCGTAAATTAATTATTAGTATTAATTAAAATTGAATTAAATAGAAGACACTCTAAAGATTTGATATCTTTACTGAACGTGTGCATCCATGAATATATCATTCACGAATATTTGGGTATGAGAAAACTCTGTGCAAAGTGGGTGCCGCGCGAGCTCACTTTTGACCAAAAACAACGACGAGTTGATGATTCGAAGCTGTGTTTGAAGTTGATCAAACGTAATAAACCCGAGTTTTTGCATCGATATGTGACAATGGATGAAACATTCATTCATTTCACTCCGAAGTCCAATCGACAGTCATCCGAGTGGATTGCACATGATGAACCCGCTCCAAAGCGTGGGAAAACGCCACTGTCGGCTGGCAAGGCTATGACGTCTGTATTTTGGGATGCGCATGGAACAATTTTAACTGATTAGCTTGAACAAGGAAGGACTATCAATAGCGACTATGACACAGAGTTATAGGACCACATTTGAAGAAAAAAAAAGTGCTGCTTCACCAAGACAATGCACCGTGTCACAAGTCAGTGAAAACGATGGCAAAAATCCATGAATTGGGCTTCGAAGTGCTTTCTCATCTACCGTATTCTCCAGATCTGGTCCTCAGCGTTTCCTGTTCTCAGATCTCAAAAGGATGTTCGCTGGGAAAAAATTTTCGTCGAATGAAAAGATGATCGCCGAAAGTGAGGCCTATTTTGAAGCAAAGGACAAATCGTACTACAGAAATTGTATGGTTGGTAAATGGTAAAAGTTGGAGGGTCGCTATAATCAGTGCATCACCGTTGAAAGGAATTATGTTGAATAAAAAAAAATTCCCAAAAAAATGTGTTTTACTATGGTAGGCGGGGACTTTTCAATTGAACTGTTGTCTTCCATTATGTCCATAATCATTAATATACATAATACATTTATAGGTACAGTATGTCCTAAATGGTGGAAAATGTGGTCCATGTGGTGATAACTGGAGCGACCCTGTACCTAGAAGCAATGAAAACGGCGGTACCTACGGCAATGGCCTTATCTTTGTTAATTACACCGCTGGGGAAGTAATTCCAGTAACTTCAATCTTAACGGCCAATCATCTGGGAAGTCTCCATTATTCGTTAGTAGCACAAAAATAATCGCACAAATCACGATATAATTGACCCTTTTCATTCTAGACTTTGTGAACTTACTGATCCAAGCCAACCGGAGACTGAAGAGTGCTTCAAACCACTTAGACTGGCTGATGGTACAGCCAGTACGCAACTTAACGTTCGAGATTATCAAGTAATCAGTTTGGTGAAACTACCCGATGATTTTGCTTGTGATCGTTGTGTCTTAAGATGGCATTATAGAACAGGTACGTACTTGAATGAAATTGTATAAAGTGCTTGTTTTAAATAATGCCTTTGAAACTTTGCTTATAATGCTTATAGATAAGAATAAAACTAGATATTTTATTGAAAATAATTCGAGTTAATGGCTGCCAGAGCATTTTTTTTTCGATTTTTGCCAATTTGGTGAAACCAAAACTTGGTATAAGTCTAATTGCTTCCCCAAAAGCTCAACATATTCCTGCAACATTTAAATTAACAATTTTACCATTTTCATAACACCATTCTGAAGCCCAAATAAGGATATGGATTATTTAATTATTACATTGTTACTAGTCGTTTCCAACTAACCTATTTGTCTTTATAATAACTTAAATCTAGGTATATAACCAGGAGGACCTATCGGCCCTATCTCAGTCTCTAGTGAAATAATGTTTATACATGTCACTGCTATATTTTTTATTATATGCCCTTCAGTACACAATACTACACAAGATCAGATAGTTTGATTCTTTTGAGTCTGTGTCCTATTATGTTGCTATAGTGCACCACATTCTCAGGCCAGGGCAGAGCTCTTTCAGATGAAACTATTTGTTTCAGACCTTTCCACGTTCGCTTTTTGTTATTTTGCCTCGAAGCATGCCAAGATACAGTCTTAAAAACAGGTTTTTGATCTGTCTGTTCTGTGTTCATTGTTTGTAGTCACAAAATAACGAGTATCCAAAAGCTGTAATACTTCAATATTCTCATGAGAATGGAGTCTTCCCACATGCCCCCTTGCAGTTCTCTTGATTTCTTGACTGACTGTGGGTATCTGAAGGTCTTGATGTAGGTAATCAGTCCTATAGTATTTGGGTGCGGCCACAATACCTCTCAGGACTTATAATAGTAATTTGCTATTACAAGTGCTTATATAGTATCTTATATAATAGCTTATATAATAGCAATTTATTATGTACTGATAACTGTGATTTTCTTCCAATTAGCTAGTACATTTTCCTCTATTTCAATTCTTTCATTCCAGTTCTTTTCTTTTCTTCTTTATATGTTACTTCCAGCGAAGTTTTGCATCGAGGGTCATTCCGAATAAAGGATACGGATGAACTCAAATAGTTTTTCAATATTTCCCAATTTGATCCAAATATAAAATATTATATTTCTTATTATGAAATGTTATTGTGTTTACATGTATTATGATCAGACTATGATCATGTATCTATTGGTGAAAATGCGAAATATCAATACAAACCACTGGAAAGCAACAGAACAAAACTATTTTCGTTTTAGTATTATTCGTCCATCAATAACTTTTGAAAAATTTATGGACATCAGCTGCATCACATACTAATAGTCAGTTTTAGTTTTAAGAATATGAAAGTGGTGATTTTTATGTCATTCATTAAGAACGGCCTGGAGGACTAAAAAAGTCCGATGACAGTGCAAGACTTATTAGACAACAACTCAGCTCAAACTCTCAAAGAACTTTCAGAGAGCTTATTATTAATCAACTATTTCCAAACGTTTACATACAGCAGAAAAAATTCAAAACGAAGGAATATTGGCTTCCACAACAATTGACAGAAGTTGTTAAGTTAAGCTTCAACATTGCTATTTCAACGCTTGGTAGGTACAATTTACGAATTTTCTCCAAGTTC
Source organism: Rhynchophorus ferrugineus (assembly GCF_030347505.1). Taxonomy (NCBI): domain Eukaryota; kingdom Metazoa; phylum Arthropoda; class Insecta; order Coleoptera; family Curculionidae; genus Rhynchophorus; species Rhynchophorus ferrugineus. Next base: position 18,131,672 of record NW_027472590.1, read on the forward strand.
AAGAAAGCCATCCACATACACACCTATCTGGAATACTCATATAGTCTATCCAATAAAACAGCCAATGAGCGCCATCAAAATGTATGATATCGCACATCGCAATGTTCCCGCATTAAATTTGACTTTTAGATTAAAACGGTTACCATTTTGGACCAACATACCATGTTTTAAAGAATTTTGTAAACATTTGACAACAGCGCCCACCAGTTTCGAAAATGGAATTTTATAGATCTCTTTTTAACTAAGGTAAAATGAGATGGAAACATTCACTTCGAGTTTAAAACTAATTAAACTAAAAATGTAGAATTTTTACAACTGCATTTGGTATTATATTCGACGTAATTTATGATATGCATTGGCTGTTTTATTGCATGAACTATAGCCATAAAGTTTTGCATGTGGTAGGATCAGCAAAATGTAATGTATTACAAGCTTCTAGCATAGAATTAAAATGTTACTGTACATGTCCACCTACGTTAATTGACCAAATTGAACGACTCATCGTTGCAAAAAGATCAGCAATAGCGAACAACAAGCGCAAGGTAACTATTTTAAATGACAATGTTCGGCCACACGTTGCAAGAGCTCTGAAAGACACAATTTTATAGATCGAATTCAAGCAAGTTCTGCCATACTTGTTCAAATCAATGCAACATGGCTTACCATGGCAAACCATCATCGTAACTTTGACACCTTAAGCCATATTACTAGAAATATAGCAAAATATTTTCAGGTTTCTCAATAAATGATATTTAAAGGTCAAAAAATTATCATAATACATGCAATCACTATAACACGTCAAAAATTTAATTTCAAACGACAGATAGCTATCAAAATACTATATATAAATATATAATAACTAAAGATTATTAAGCACATTTAATAACTGAAAAATTTATAGTACACAATGTAGTATATAATAACATAATATTGACAGGTAACAGTTGGGGTGATTGCTCAGACGGATCTGGGGGCGTCGGTTGTGGAGATCAAGAAGTCTTCCGTTCTTGTGCAGATATAAGAATTCTACCAAAAGATAACGACGTACCAAATCCTCCGGAAGTCCCTGTTGTTTCCACTGAACCACCACCACCTCCATCGCAACCACCTGTAGAACCGGACAGTTCAGAGGAGACTGACAGCGAGGAATATGAACTTGTTTGCCATTATAAACCAAAATCACGTAAAACCCATGTTAAAGATGTTAAAAAGATATTATTAAATCCATAAAATAGTTTTATAAATAAAACTGCTGTTAATAAATAACCTTAATGTTTATTAATAAATCAATGTCATTGCATTCTGTTATTCATCTAAAATCATATTCAATTTATAACTATTATGTTATATAAATAAATTATACATAAAACTATAAATATCAACATGAAAAATGACCCAATCACAAAAAATCATAATAAAATAGAAGATTCTTCCTGAACTAGCACCTCCGCCATAATAAAAAGAGCTTAGATATAATGCTGATCTGATGTTTTTCTCACAAATTCAAAGTAATTGAAATTCTATAATGGTAATAACTGATTCTTACAACTTTTGAAATAATTATAAATAACTTCTTTACTACACTGTATAAGGTCAACAGTAATCGCCACTCAATGCTAAATCGACATCTTTAACACTGAATAAACAATAAAATATATGAATTGAAAATGTTTTTATTAAAATAAATTATATCTACAATATCATAAGTGACTTAAGCGTAAAGTTAATAAAATTAACACAATAATTTTTAACTTATACTGTATTCTAAAAAAGCAATCACAATTCTCTTTCTTACATATATCCTTAAAATTAAAATTCTTAATGAGATATTTTTTATAATATACCTTATAAAAGAATGACAATAATTAAATCACAAGTAACCTATAACTAAAGCATTCACATGATACATGAATTTTTAACCAACTATACTTGTTGCTCCCCTTAGAGCCAAGTAACCAGCTGTTATGTCCATGGGTAAATCGATTATCGTTGCATACTCATCTTTATTGGCATACCTCAATCTACTCTGGGGATCAGTGTAAGGTGCTGGTAAACCGGAAAGATCTGAGAATTTTTCTGCGGGTTTAAACGATGGCGGTGCGTTTATGTTGCTATAGTGCACCACATTCTCAGGCCAGGACAGAGCCCTTTCAGATGAAACTATTTGTTTCAGACCTTTCCACGTTCGCTTTTTGTTATTTTGTCTCGAAGCATGCCAAGATACAGTCTTAAAAACAGGTTTTTGATCTGTCTGTTCTGTGCTCATTGTTTGTAGTTACAAAATAGCGAGTATATTTTACACTTTTTTAGAGTCAACTAGTAAACAACACACATTGCGAGACTTTTTTCTATGGAGAAGACATAACCACAAATGTTGGTTTTGATTGCAGAGTATTGCCACCTAGTGGGTAAAAATGTCAACTATAATTTAAACTATAAGTCAACGGTACAACTTTGTCATTATGATAAGCGCGCCTAGACACAAATCCCTAGTATCTAAAGTATTTAGAATCCCATATATTTAGTCAGATGAAAAGCTATAGTATAAGACATAAGGTATTAGGTATCAGTTATTTTTTATTTAGTCAAGTGTCATATTTTCCTTTTTTACGTCTAAAAATGGAAAAATACAGCTGTGACTCATTGAAAATTGAGGGTGCAGTGAGTGCTTATATGAATATTAGTATCATAATTGGTTTGCTCGTTTTCATTCCAGAAATAACGATGTAAAAGATAATCCTTGTCTTGACCAACCAGTTAATGAAATTCTTTAAAATATCCATCTCTTGACATCGCTACGAACTGAATATACACCATAGAACAGTCTAAAACCATTAACTGGTCTGGGTACCAAAAAAGGCTTGATATTTTAAAAATATAGTGGATCGTTCGACATCGATTCAAAATCATTCAACTCTAGCAGCTAGAGGGATTGAAAAGATCGAACCATTAAAAAGCTCAGACTAATGTAAAGCTAGTTCCAAACAAATTTACAAAAGACTTATGAAAATTACTAGGATGAGTTTTAATGATCGAATTATGGTTTTAGGGTAAGAATCATCACACAGATTTTCCCAATCCATTATGTTACAATTAAACCAAATTACACATCAAATATGTTCTAATAATTGATCTATTTCAATAAACTTTATAAAAACATCTATTATAGATCTATTTATAAAAAAACAAGTTTTATGTTACTTCAGTGTGGAAAAGAACCATTTATATATTACTATAGTTGTTAACATTTGAGAAAAAAAATCACTTAATCAACATGTATCCAAAAGAAAAATATATATTAATAGAATGGTATATTAAAGTATTTTAAAAATACATTTCCAGATTTACGATTATAACAAATTTACTATAGAACTCTCTAAAAAAATTTATAATGCATAGCATTTTTAAAGCATCTTTTTTCCACACAAATATAGAGACCTCTTAAATATCATTTTATAAGAAAAACCAGTATGAAAAAGGGAACAATATATTAATCTAAAAACTATACAATAATTAATTGTACAATTGTGGTTCCAGCCTTTTCAAAATCTGAAATAATTCAACCAGATCTTATATCTCCAGGGCCTATCCACCTCAGCATTAACGCCATTTACTGTCACAGTCCTTGAAAGTTTGCCTTATTAACAAATAACAAATAGACAAACCCAGAATTGCCCTTATTTGATATTAAATAATCATTTGTCCTTCAGTTAACACAAAATGACTTCTTGTCCTCACACCAACTGTTCATTACTACTAGCGGATAAATCTAGAAGTCTCCAAGCTGACCTAGGGTCTGCCTCAGTAATGTCTCTACACAAAACCCAAACATAATTTACTCTCATAATTTTCTCTGGATCACCCTCTACTATCCCTCCTTGTTTGTCTTTAACAGCCATAACTTGCTGTGATGTAAAACTAATAATCAAAACAGGCCCCTGATCCATTACTTTGCCCATGACTAGATCAACATTGTCTATATCTAAAATTTTAGATTCAATTTTATAGCCTTTTTTGTAAGCCTCTTGAATAGGTATGGCAAAAATGTTATAAGGTCCTTCATGGCACCTATCAACATTTAAGATTAGCTTAAACATAAATACTATAGAACTAAACAAAATATTACCAATCCTTTAATATTTCTAGGTCACCCCTTGTCATTGCTTCTAGTACATTTGGAATTATGTCAGTCTCACATTGCTTTAAAAATCTTTTGGTGTCAAATGTATTGTCAATTTTACAAATTTCAGTTAAAGTTTCAGACAACTCAGTTTTTTGAAATAAACCTCCAACTATATCTGAGACCTTTTCAGTTAAAACCCTTGAGGCACGAATAACTGGGTTTTCACTTTCATCATATTTTAATTTCCAGTCCATCACTTTATGAACATAAGGATTATTGTCTCTAAAATCATATTAATCAAATTAAACATAATGTTCAATAATAAATGGAAAACAAACTTACTTAAAGTTTTGCCAAGATTCATAAAATTTAGAATCTTTATGTAATTCTATGCCCAAAGCTTCTTCATTTGGCTCATAATATTTCTGATTTTGTACAGCTTCTGTTTCTTTCCTTTTTCTCAATTTAGTTGGGCTTACATATACTCTACCTATAAGTTTCACACCATTTACTAAGCATTACAGTGTTCCACTCACAATTACCTTGAATACTGCTGGTGTCTATTTCTTTTTTCACCGCTTCTGTAGCTTTAGATATACTTTGAAAAGCCCCAGTTTTGCCAATCTCTTGAGCCTTCTCCCCTATAGTATACGCAGTTTTACTTAGCTCCTCTGATATTTTTCCAGCTTTCTTGGCAATCTCTGTTTTACCAGTTTCATCAATAACACCTTGTACTTTATCTTTAATTGTCGTTAATTTCTCTTTTAAAATATCACTACTTTTTGATGCTTCCTTCTCAACTGTTTCAAATTTTTGTCTTGCTGCCTTAAGAGCATCACTCTGTTCTAATTTATCTGCTTCTTCCTTAAACTTTTTCAATGATTCTTTCATCTCCTTGTTTTTTGCGATTTCTTCCCTGAAATTATCATATAATCTTGATAAAAATGTAGGCCGTTTTTGTGGTTCTCTCGAATAGTAACGAAGCTACAAATCATTTCAAATTTGAGGTTATCACCAAAAGTTTACTACTCACAATTAAGCCTTACCCCATTTCTGCTAGACTTAGAAACTTGTGTAAATAAGAACTTGCTGAATTGATGCATTTTTCTAAAAATGTTGTACTTTTCGTGATTTTGCTATTAATGCAGGCACGTTTTTGACCAATGAACTCTTATAACCTCTACTTTCTGTGGAGAAACCTAAATAATTTCTTAATAAACAAAATGAGCCCAAAATAGTTTCAAATACTATTAAAGCTGGCTAAAATTGACTACATCAAATGTTAAATAATCATCTCTTATACATTTTCAACTAAATTTTCGTTTGACGTAAATTCTTAAGCCGCATGACAAGCGACACTTGTTCAAGGTAATTCTCAATTTTTCAACTAGAAAATTGTATATAAAATCAGTATTAAACATTAACTATGTTATAATTTAAAAACAACATATAATTTTAAATTATATTTATAACGGTATACATGACCTATTTGAAAACTTTAAATTTGTATTACTGGCCATCTGTTTTTATATTGTAAATAACACTTATTAATATATGTAGATATAATTTTTAAAATACAATTAGTAATATAATTAAAGAAAACTAATGTAATTTCAGATTGGATACTTAAAAATTAAATAACAATTAATTTACAAAACTTATGCAATACAAATGAATTTCCGTATGTGCAGTTGCCGATGTTATATCTTTTCCTGTGTATTTTCAAATATATTACAAAATTTTAATGTATTATTTTAAATTTTTGATAAAATATTAACAAATGAAACAATAAGAAAATTCTTTATATGTGATTAATTTGTTCAATACATATTTTTTAATTATTTATTATTTATCTGTTATTTGTTTAAATACTGTATTAATTAGGTATGTTCAAACACTTCATATTTAAGGCTGAATTTCAAAGCAGAATTGATATCCAGATTAAATCTAGTATTAAATCCATTCACGTCCAGATGGGGTTCTAATTTTAGAATCTCAAGATTGACTCTTGATATTTATAAGTCAAAATAAATCGGGGAAGCTGGGATTTCATTCATGCTTCTGCTATCATTTTTAATTCATCTCTAGTGGATGTGGTATTTATATAATTCGTCTCGAAGCCAAAAGGAATTTAGGAGGAAGTGACACAGGTTAATAATAATTAAGGCTAAATTTAAGGAAGTTACCATGACATATTCAGAGAATCTTCGGTTTAGACTTATATTTTCAGTTAGATTTTTAGATTTTTGTATTAGTAAGTTGTGTAGCGTTTTAGTTATTTTCTTCTATGTTTGTTCTTTCAAGCTTACAGTAGATATTTGTAAAAATATTTACTTTGAAAATATTTTTATAGTATATTAGAAATATTAGAATTCGATGGGTAAGAGAAGGGAAATAGTTTAGTCAACGCATCTTTTAATTCTTTATTTTAAAATAATGTGGGGACATAATGTGGGTATGAGATTTTTTGATATGGGTATTGATATTTGCCATTTAAACTACTTCAATTAAAAATACTATTTTTTTTTTAAATAAGTATATCCTATCAATGGATATATGACTATAATATTATAGGTAATATAGGTTAAAGAGATTCTGAAAAAAACTGTCTTAAAATTAAGATGAGATTTTTAAGATCTTGGTAGAAAACTAAAATTTTAAAAAAGTCGTCATATTAACTAAAATAGTAATCAAAAGTTTTACAAAACATTGGCGTCACTTAATTTGTATAAATGCTCACTTTTTGCTCGCTGTGATATTATTTGGATTATTTATTTTATATTTAACAGAAATAAACTGTTTTGTGCTACTAACAACACGAAAAATGAAACCGAGTTTGATTGGTTAATTTGACCATTAAATGATGAATATTGCTTAACTGAATATCGAGATATCAACATTTACAAGTAAGTATTGTTTATGTTTAATGACTAAGACAGATATTATGACTAAATTATGTATTTTATATGTGTTAAAGGGTTATACTTGTAATATATAATGAATATTCTAATAATTATGCGAATGTTAGTAAAACATAATTTTAAAGAGAATAACGAACTCTTCCCTAGATATACTAGTCATGAAATGTTTCGTTGGTATATTGGTAAAATAAAGGCGGTAAATAAGAAAATGAAGAACAAGATATTATCAATATAATACAAAAATGCAGGTCCATACAATAGATTTATTGAGTCTTCCACATTTACTAAGATATACGAGGCCAAGTTTGATTTTGAAGTCAGTGATTTTTTAAATTTCCTGCATCGTACATTTAAATGCATCACCGTTGCACTACGTTGTCATCATTTTAATAAACTACTAGACTAGTAGTAAGATATTGAACAGTCTGTCTCATTTAGTTTACCTTTGGCAACCATTGGCAGCAGACAACCTCTCGAATTTTAACAAAAATGGAAAAACTTATCTTCGTGTGTTGATAAAGCATTATTTTTGCACAAAAAAAAAACACCAAAAACAAAGGAAAGGCTTGATGAATTCTATTTACTCTATACAAAATCAATTTCAATTATTAATAAGTAGTTTACTGATTTCCATTAAACTCTTATCAGTACAAATGATTCCAAATGCTTAGGTCACCCAAGAGGTTGTCATTTCAGAAATCTCCTATAATATCCACGGAATAACACTGAATGGCTGATATGTAGTCATCATGATTTAGTTCCCCGTGACTATTTCTTTGTTCAATCAAAAAAACAAACCTGAAGAAATGACTGAGTGTTATTATCTAAAGAAAAAGTGTATTCTTTATTATACTAAAATACATTGTAAGGTTTTTTGTAATTAAATACATAAATTATACTTTTGTTAAGTTATAACAATTTCTAAGAGAACATGCAATTTCTAAAAGAACACTTCATCAAGTACTTTTACAAAATATCTGTTTAGACATCCTTTAGTATATTATATCATCTTAAGTGTCTAATTTACTGACTTACTTTACTTGAATTCTATGATAACACCTGGGTGTCAAATACTACCTATGTTTTAGTATTGTTCGAAATGATCATCTTAAATGTGACCGATAGAATTATTTACTTGGCACTAGCTTTGTTGGTACATATACTAAAATTGGAACGGTACAGAGAATATTAACATGGTCCCTGCACAAGAATGACACGCAAAATGGTAAAACGTTCCACATTTTTCTCAGGAAAACAGTTTTGTATGAGATACTCGGCGATATATCACCTCCCTGTAACTATTGTATTGACTTCCACATTATCCAAATTAAAACTGATAGATACGCTTAATATCTATTTATGTTTACGGATGGATGGAGCAATGCTTATGTGGATTCTGCATTTACATCAGCTTTATTGAAAAACACTTCTTCCCTCCTCATCGGGCATTTTAACAGGAGATCTGCTAAAATGCTAACATTCGTAAAAATGTTCATCTTAAGTTCATCTTAAAATCATCTTAAGTGTCTAATTTACTGACTTACTTTACTTGAATTATATGATAACACTTGGGTGTCAAATATTACCTATGTGTTAGTATTGTTCGAAATGATCATCTTAAATGTGACCGATAGAATTATTTACTTGGCACTAGCTTTGTTGGTACATATACTAAAATTGGAACGGTACAGAGAATATTAACATGGTCCCTGCACAAGAATGACACGCAAAATCGTAACACGTTCCACATTTTTCTCAGGAAAACAGTTTTGTATGAGATACTCAGCGATATATCACCTCCCTGTAACTATTGTATTGGCTTCCATATTATCCAAATTAAAACTGATAGATACGCTTAATATCTATTTATGTTTACGGATGGATGGAGCAATGCTTATGTGGATTCTGCATTTACATCAGCTTTATTGAAAAACACTTCTTCCCTCCTCATCGGGCATTTTAACAGGAGATCTGCTAAAATGCTAACATTCGTAAAAATGTTCATCTTAAGTTCATCTTAAAATCATCTTAAGTGTCTAATTTACTGACTTACTTTACTTGAATTATATGATAACACTTGGGTGTCAAATATTACCTATGTGTTAGTATTGTTCGAAATGATCATCTTAAATGTGACCGATAGAATTATTTACTTGGCACTAGCTTTGTTGGTACATATACTAAAATTGGAACGGTACAGAGAATATTAACATGGTCCCTGCACAAGAATGACACGCAAAATCGTAACACGTTCCACATTTTTCTCAGGAAAACAGTTTTGTATGAGATATTCGGCGATATATCATCTCCCTGTAGCTATTGTATTGGCTTCCATATTATCCAAATTAAAACTGATAGATACGCTTAATATTTATTTATGTTTACGGATGGATGGAGCAATGCTTATGTGGATTCTGCATTTACATCAGCTTTATTGAAAAACACTTCTTCCCTCCTCATCGGGCATATTAACAGGCGATCTGCTAAAATGCTAACATTCGTAAAAATGTTCATCTTAAGTTCATCTTAAAATCATCTTAAGTGTCTAATTTACTGACTTACTTTACTTGAATTATATGATAACACTTGGGTGTCAAATATTACCTATGTGTTAGTATTGTTCGAAATGATCATCTTAAATGTGACCGATAGAATTATTTACTTGGCACTAGCTTTGTTGGTACATATACTAAAATTGGAACGGTACAGAGAATATTAACATGGTCCCTGCACAAGAATGACACGCAAAATCGTAACACGTTCCACATTTTTCTCAGGAAAACAGTTTTGTATGAGATACTCAGCGATATATCACCTCCCTGTAACTATTGTATTGGCTTCCATATTATCCAAATTAAAACTGATAGATACGCTTAATATCTATTTATGTTTACGGATGGATGGAGCAATGCTTATGTGGATTCTGCATTTACATCAGCTTTATTGAAAAACACTTCTTCCCTCCTCATCGGGCATTTTAACAGGAGATCTGCTAAAATGCTAACATTCGTAAAAATGTTCATCTTAAGTTCATCTTAAAATCATCTTAAGTGTCTAATTTACTGACTTACTTTACTTGAATTATATGATAACACTTGGGTGTCAAATATTACCTATGTGTTAGTATTGTTCGAAATGATCATCTTAAATGTGACCGATAGAATTATTTACTTGGCACTAGCTTTGTTGGTACATATACTAAAATTGGAACGGTACAGAGAATATTAACATGGTCCCTGCACAAGAATGACACGCAAAATCGTAACACGTTCCACATTTTTCTCAGGAAAACAGTTTTGTACGAGATATTCGGCGATATATCATCTCCCTGTAGCTATTGTATTGGCTTCCATATTATCCAAATTAAAACTGATAGATACGCTTAATATTTATTTATGTTTACGGATGGATGGAGCAATGCTTATGTGGATTCTGCATTTACATCAGCTTTATTGAAAAACACTTCTTCCCTCCTCATCGGGCATATTAACAGGCGATCTTATAAAATGCTAACATTCGTAAAAAAATTCATCTTAAGTTCATCTTAAAATTATCTTAAGTGTCTAATTTACTGACTTACTTTACTTGAATTATATGATAACACTTGGGTGTCAAATACTACCTATGTGTTAGTATTGTTCGAAATGATCATCTTAAATGTGATCGATAGAATTATTTACTTGGCACTAGCTTTGTTGGTACATATACTAAAATTGGAACGGTACAGAGAATATTAACATGGTCCCTGCACAAGAATGACCTGCAAAATCGTAACACGTTCCACATTTTTCTCAGGAAAACAGTTTTGTATGAGATACTCGGCGATATATCATCTCCCTGTAGCTATTGTATTGGCTTCCATATTATCCAAATTAAAACTGATAGATACGCTTAATATTTATTTATGTTTACTGATGGATGGAGCAATGCTTATGTGGATTTTGCATTTACACCAGCTTTATTGAAAAAAACATCTTCCCTCCTCATCGGGCATATTAACAGGCGATCTGCTAAAATGCCAGCATTCGTAAAAAATATACAAGAAAGTCTTATAGTGATTGCTTCCTATTCGATGATCTCCCTGGGAAGCCTTTATTCAGTGCAATTTCATCATCCATTTGGACAACTTATCGAATCGTATCGGAAATTTGAAAACCAGCCGCGAAACCATTACATTTGTGTGGCTTTCCTGTACTGGAATTGACAGCTATAAGAAATATGATTATCTGGTGGGTAGAAAATAGGGATCCTTATCAGAAATCCTTTACTGTTTTACTATTTAAGCAACTGAACTATCTTGGGTGGGACCTGATCGAGAACAATAAACTATAGGAGGTGGAGAGAGAGTTCTACCAAGGATTTAGTACTGTTATGATTAATATTTTTTTAATTTATTTTGAATTTTATGGCCCATCAACCTCTTGGGCTATTTAGGGCCAAGTACAAATTTAATTATAATTAATAAGAATGATAATAACTGTCCGTATATACGAACGATTACAATTAATAATAGAACGCAAGATGTATAAACATAGAGAGTATATGCTAAATAAAATGTATAAATAAACAAATCCAAAACTATGTAAGCAGACAATACAATTACCATGATTACATAGAATGACATATAAACAAACTTAACATAATTTCGGTAAGGCTAAACAAGCTGATAATAAGGTTTGGTCATACGCCAGTGATTCTGACGTTGAGCGAAAATATAATAAGAAAAGAAAGAAACCCAACGTTAACAAACAAGAGAATGGACCGGGAGGATTTCTTGAAGAATTGAAAAAACGAATTCAACTAAATGTACTCCTCAAGACAATTGAACAATTGAAATTTGTAGCAGAAAAAATTGTAGTAGATATTCAACGAGCTGCTTGGAATAATACTCCAGAAATAAAGAGTACAATTAAAGGAATTAACTATCCAAAAGAAGTGAAGCAAATTGTAGCCGAAAAACGAAAATTACGAAAAAAATGGTAACAAAACAGAACAATTGAAAATAAAAATACTTTAAACAATATAAACCAAAGACGGAAAATTGGAAATTAAAAACAAATCCATAAATGACTATGTGATAAATTTAACAGATGATAAAGAAACTGATTATTCACTCTCGAAAGCCACGAAATATCTAAAGCACTCGTTTCTACACAGTCGACCTATAAGAGACCTATGTGGGAATTGGGCATGTGACAATTACCAAACAGTAGAAGCCTTTGCTGAATATCTAGAAAAAACTTTCAAACCAAACGAAACTAATTTTGAATATAATTTGCCGGACATGGAAGCTGAAAATTCGATGATTGAATTAGTCACGATGAAAGAGCTAACCAAAGTTATTAAAACTGACATTAAATCCAAAAAATCACCAGGGAAGGGAATTATAAAACTCACCAACTTGATCAATACAGATTTAGATTCAAACATGTCCCAGGCATTTGTAAGATGGCGGTAATTATAATAATCCCAAAACCTGGGAAGTCACCAAACGAAATAAAATCCTATAGACCTATATCACTGCTGCCAGTAATATCTATGGTTTTTCAAAAACTCTTGTTGACAACAATAAAACCGATCATAGAGAGAAAAAACCCTAATTCCAAAACACCAGTTTGGGTTTATTAACAATCATTCAACAATTAACCAGGCCCATAGAATAACAGATGTTATTGAGGAAGCCTACGAAAGTAAAAAAAGTATGCTCAGGTATATTCTTAGATGTAGTAGTTAGATGTAGTCTTTCATAAGGTTTGGCATGAAGGTCTTGTTCATAAACTACAGAAAATGTTACCAAAACAACACACCGAACTATTAAAATCGTATATTTCAACCAGAATGCTTAGAGTCCAACAAGAAGAAGTTTACAATTAAAGAAGCTAAAGCAGGTGTACCACAAGGAAGTGTACTGGGACCAATGCTTTATCTACTCTATACTTGTGATATACCACAAAAGGAGAATATTACGATGGCTACATTTGCTGATGGCACTGCGATTATAGCTGTCGGAGAGAATAGTGAAGAAGCCTCACGAAAATTACAACAGGCAAGTAACAATATAAAAAATTGGACACAAGCTTGGAAAATAAGAATTAATTAAAATAGGAATTAATTCCCACATAAGTACCCAATTCCCATATTAGTCTCTTAGAGGTGGACTTTGTACAGAGTGAGTAATCAGTTTCTTTATCATCTCTTAAATGTCTCAGATAGTCATTTATGGATTTGTTTTTAATTTCCAGTATTACCCTTTTCAGTCTTTGGGTTATGTTTAAACTATTTTTATTTTCAGGTGTCTTGTTTTATTTCCATTTTGTTCGTATTTTACGTTTTTCAGCTATCATTTCCTTCACGTCTTTCGGATAATTAATTCCTTTAGTTATATCTACTACGAATTTTTCTGCTTTAAAATTTAATTGTTCAGTTGTCTTGAGGGATACATTTAGTTGAATTCGTTTGTTCAATTCTTCAGCAAATCCTTCCCAGTCTGTTCTCTTGTTTGTTAACGTTGGGTTTCTTTTTTTCTTATTATATTTTCGCTCAACGTTAGAATCACTGGGGTATGATCTGAAGTTATCTCAAAATTTTCTTCGACTTTTATATGGTTGGATGTTATGTTTCTTACTATGAGGAAATCTAACAGGTCTGGGGTTTTCTCTTGGTCAGTCGGCCAATATATGTCTTCTTCTATTTTATTTGTGTGTGTGATTATTGTGCTGTGTTCTCCATATTTTTTTTTACGTGTTGTTGAAATAATACTGTTATTTTTATGTTTCAAATTATCCTACGCTGCATTTGTGGTCCTGATGTTGAGTTTTCGACCCTTAACGTTTTAAGGCATTCGGCATTTAGTTTTTACAGTACTGACCTTTTTTCCGATCGCACTTTTTCACCAGTTTTTAAAATGTTATTGTTGGACTTTTTAACGCCGTATTTGGGACACAGATGTTGCACTTTTGGTTTCGTTTCATTGACCGTCTCACCGAACACGTCGTTAATCTGTGAAAATTAAAAGCCAACTTCTGCAGAGTAGCATAAACAAAAAGAAAAATTTCAGAACAAAGTTCTGACAGGCATTGTAACAAATTCGTCATAAAAGGACTACATCACGCCACAGATTCAAACACAATTAAAATATCTCTAGCTGAACAAGGCCACGAAGTTGTAAATATATATAATATTAAACATCATATAACAAAGGAGTCACTGCCAATGTTTTATATTGATTTGAAAAATTAAAATTATAAACATGTTTATGAGATTAAGTATTTGGACCACAATGTCATTAAATGTGAGTCACCATACACAAAAATAATCATCCCACAATGCGGAAGATTCCAAGCATATGGGCATACCAAAACATACTGTCGCAAGTTGTATAGATGTGTGAAATGCGCAGGAGAGCATGCGACCAATTATTGCACGCGCAAAACACGTGACGATAAAATGTGTCAACTGTGACGGTGACCATCCTGCAAATTATAGGGGATGCCTAGTCCATAAAGCGTTACAACACAAAAATTGTATCCAGCACTGGGAGAAAAAAGAAAGTTACAGCCACCAAAACAGTCCATACCATTTAATTCTCCTAAAGCACCAATACAACATCCTCATATATCATACGCACACGCAGTAACCAACAATTGGTAACGCCAATTACCATTGAACCTATAAGTACTATTAGTAAATTAAAGGAAATTATGGGTATACTTATGGAGCAAATGAGTACAATGATGAATTTACTTAACGTCGTCGTTACCAAGGTAGCCTAATGACTGATAGCCATTACAGCAAATACAAAATAGCCGTCTGGAATGCTAACGGACTCCAGCAACATGTAAGGGAGCTTAAAATGTTCATGTTCAAAATGTTCAAATATACTGGTTGATAGGGCGTAAATCTAAATTATCATTAGATAACAACGTTTTGCTGTATAAGTCAATACTTAGGCCCATTTGGACCTATGACACTGAACTGTGAGTTACTACTAGCAAATCTAACATAGATATCCTCAAGAGGTTCCAGAATAAAGTGTTGCGAGTCATCGATGCCCCATATTACTTGTCCAAGACACTGGTTCAGCGCGATATCCCCATAGAACCCATAACGAGTGTGATTCAGAGTGTTAGTGCGAAGTACACTGACAGACTATTAGTGCATCCCAATGCACTCACTAAACAGTTAAATGTGCGCGATGACAATGAAGTGCGTAAGTTCAAACGCAAATTGCCGTACGAACTGATTAATATACACATTGAGTAAAATTTAATAATCTCTAGAATAAGATAGAATAGTTTTTAGAATAAGTTATGGACTTTAAAATAAGTTAGGATAGTATCTAGAATAAGATTTATATTATAGGTTGTACAGTAGATCACTTACTGAAGTGATCTACTATATGCCAGGATAGTTATATTATATTATATAACTGAAAACATATAATATTACTTATTGCCTAGGAGATTAATAAAAAAATTTAATAGAGGTATTCGATGGGCGCCCCAATGACAGTTGGTGATGGTCTTTGTTATGTTTAACAGACTTAAAGTGTCTATAATTTCATGTCTTCAAATTGGACGCTGTTGACCCATGAATTTCTCCTGAAAAGGGACCCTTATGTAAGGAGTGCAGATCGTTACTGACCGTTAGGCATATATTGATCGAGTGCTATATGTATCATTCATAGAGCCTGCTATTCAATTTGTGAGAAACGATGAGGAGTTTCTTCAGCTAAAAAACTTTGATCGGTTAATACACTTTATGACCGGCATACCACCAAATGTGTAAAATAGTGACCATTTCCTCAGGTTGCCAATTTAAACCTTATATTTAGCTTGTTTTTATTTATATTTTATATTTAATTTTTTTTTTATATTTTATATTCGATACAACTGCTCACCTATATTTCATTTGACTGCTGTGAAGATATTCTGTAAAATTGTAAATATTATTTGCATCAATTGTGATGACATACATTTAACATTTTAACGATATGAAAAAAAGTAAATATTTATATCTAAATGATCCTCACAGAAGTAAATTAGTGGTTGCTATATCTGTTGTGTCTCACCTTGCAAGATACAATGGCATACCTTTCTACTACAAAAATAACTGAATATTGAGACTACTACAATTAAGATGGAAATAAAGCGAATATTACCTAATAGAAGTAAGAAAAGATATCCACACTGCATGAAACGCAAATTGTATGTAGTACCAGCGAAGAATGCAAGTAAATTGTGAAAAAGAATCGGTATAGTAGAATTAGAAAATAATGATGATAAAGAGATGATGAAAAATAAAAATAAACTGACCAAATTAAGAAACATTTGTATTAATGAAGACATGTCTAGAGAGCAAAGACAAATGCAGAGAAAAATAAGAACTAAAGCGAAAGGCAAAAGGAAGAAGAGCAAAACACTATAAAGAAAACAGGTATTACAAATTTATAATAGATATGCAGATACGGACAAGGAACATAGCAACGGGAGGATTGGAAGGAGACGACAGGAGGGTAGGAAAAAATTCATTGAAAAGAAAATAAAACCAAGCTCAGTAAGGCGAATAGAGGAAAGGAGAGAAAGCATAATAAATTGTCAAAAATGATAATAATTTGGAGGAGGGGGCTAAAGGAATTTAAACAGATTAGGTTCGAAATACTAGCAGTAACCGAAACAAAAAGGATATGTTTGACTTTTATAAAACAAGATAGTAGCACAAATAAAAAATTGATACTGGAAAAAAAATAGACAATTTATACAGAAATAATATTACTAAAGATCAAAAGGAAGTAAAAATCAAATAAAAACTATAATGTTGGTATAGTATATATTTACATTTGTGTCGGTATTTCCTTTCTGGACTTTCCGCTAAAGAAAACACGTTATTTACAATGGATAGCTGAAATTTATTTATTGAAAGTATGATTAGTATTTTTCATTACTCGTTAACATTCGATGCAGAAATTGCTTTCTTTTATACATTTGAAGAAGCATAAAAATTTTTTTGATTTTCTAATTGCTTGTCATTCAATTCATGGGGGTCATCCATCTTTTAGATCCTTCTTATCGCTAGTAATCATTCACAAATTGAGATTCGGGTCACGTTCAACTTTTCTGTCAATTGTTTTTGAGATTGTGATGGGTCTTCATCCAATAACTCCTGTAGTTCCGCATCTTTAAAAGATCTCGGCCTACCAGGACGTTTTTTGCCTTGTATCTAGAAACCACCACATTTGAATTGTCAGCGGTTCATTCATTCATATCACGTCAAGCTGATTCCACGAAATACAGAGCATTATTGCTTTACCGTTGATACATGACCAGGTGGTCCCCATTATTTGTTTCGTTTAGACTATTAAAATAACATCATTTTTCATTACCAGTAATAATATGATGGAATTTTTTTTTTGGTTTATGTCAGCGAAGCAGCATTTCACACATGATCAAACGCTTTTTAACGTATCATGGCTGCAATTCATATGACATAAAATATCTAATCATTTAGATCATTCATATTTCTATTAACGGATTGGAAATTATATCTTGTCTTACAATAATTCTGCGTATTATTCTTGCACTTTACGTGGATCATAATCTAGTAATACCTTGAAATCTTCGTATTCAAATTGTTTTGGCTGCCTAGAGCGCTCTTTGTATTTGGTGTCAAAACACCATTCTTGAGACGTCGAAAACAGTGTTCACATGTTGAATTCAATAGAAAATCAATCAATCAATCAGTTTTTAGGAAATATAGATATATCGTAGAAAGAATTTTTTTGCAAACCAGGAAATATATCGATATTTTACAAATTTTTCAATAACAATATTTCTCGGCATCCCTAATCTGTACCCTTAAGCTGATGGATGTCTTGATTGTGCTTTGTATTTTCTATAACTGTGAAATAATGGCTAGAATCTTGAAATATGTTGTTGATATTTCCGGTAAAATCTTAATCCCAGTTTTTATTTTAGAATAAAAATATTTTTAATAATCTCTCTATCGAATATTTTCTTTATTACAATCATCTAGCCTATTGACAATGGTTATTGATAGGCAATCAAGGAAGAACCTCACTGTAACTTCGAAATCAAATAGATTTATAATGTTCTTTTGGATTTCACAGCAGAAAGCAATACAACGCGCAGGAAATCAGAAAACTACGAATCAGAATACATGAATTCATAATACTGTGTAAATTGTATACACTTTTTTTATTTATTTAAAAAGCACATGCTATAAATATTACAACTAGTTATGATCTATAACTATTTAATAATGTTTCCTTCATATTGTCATAAGTCCAGATCTAAGAATTTAGACTTAAACTTAACTGATTTTGGGGGGTGCCTCCACATAAGTTTAAAACACCGCAGTTTTTATACATTTTAATAGTAGTATATCAGTTTTATATATTTTAATAGTTATATCAATTTAACTATAGTAGTTCAAATAGTTTTAGGCTCTTTTAATTCCGAATAAGTCCACTGTTGTCGACTTCTCTCGGAGTCGAAGTTGTAATACTTCGAGGTTTTTATTTCTTCCCTTTTTTTCCTTGCTAAAGTTACCCGGTAACAATGCAGCGAAGAATATTATTTTTTTTTTTTGATCTGGTCTAAAACCTGGCGGTGACAACCAGGATCGGGTTTGAGGCACTGCCTCAGGGCTTACCAATACACTAAACCGAAACCGACTCATAGTGGACCCCTGTGGATTGCTACTGCTACTGCATTAAATTTGGGGATATGACACCCGCTGATGGGGCAGCCGTTATTGCGTACGACAACCCGGCAATTCTATTGATTCGCAAACTTGAGTTAATACACGACTGGATACTGTCGTATGGGAGCAACAGTTATGACTGCTGCGACGGATGGGGTCGTTTCAGCCTGGAAAAAAGAGGGACGTTAGCGGTGACGCGGTGCTAAGCACCAAATATATCAACCAGCTCACGAACAAGCGCGTTTTCAGAAGAACTTGAGCTGAGTTGTTGTGTGTAGAATGATTGAGATATGAAGTGCTTGATTTCTGGAGCGTCAGTTTCCGTATGAATTTGATTATTTCTGACAAACCATGGAGCGTTTAAGATTCTCCGAGGAGCTTATTTTAGAAAACTTGAAGCCGTTTCACCAGGTTGGGTGTAACAAACTTGAAGTAGACATTAAATCCATAAAATAGTACGGACCGAATTAACATCTTGTAAAATAAGCATTTGATGGAGATGGGAAGCCTAGGAGAAGGGCAGATCAGAGAAGATAGGTTGATAGAGGTTTACTATCCCCGAACCTTTCTGGATTTGGGAATGCCGACCGAACCGTCGGTCGCAGTGGAGATCTAGGTACGTGATGTTATCCAACCATGTAATTATTGTGATGTCGATCTTAAGTTGTGAGATGCGCAGTGAGTAACACTTCTTATATAAAATGATGGCCTGGATTTTCAGGGGGTTAATTTGCAGCCTTCAGAATTTGAACCACTTGATCGCATGATCAAGCTGCTTCTGTAAACTTCATGAACTTTGTTCTTGAAGTTTAGATCATATTGATATTGGATTTCTTTTTGCAACCTCATAGTCACTCCCAGGTCTGCGCTGATTTCAAAATGCCTTTATATAATAACAATTTGTTGTGGATTTTGAAATCGGTTTGTCGTCCAAACAAACATTATTTAAGTCTCATACAAAATATCCGAAATATCGATGTATGGATATGTCGATATTTTTTCGGCATCCCTAATCTGTACTATTAGGCTTATAGATATCTTCATTGTGCTTTATATTTTCTTTAACTATTAGTGTGCTATAAGATGCTGGGAACAAGCATTGTAAAATGTTGTTTTACGGTGGTTTATTTTAGTCATATAGGTTTCGGAAATTAGAATAATATAGATTTACTACATAACACATGGGATCTTTATGATTTTATGTTATTTATGATCATCAATCAAGTGTATATCTAACATCAAGGTAATACATTTTATCAAAATGTTTATAAAATCTCTAAAAAAAAATTCTCCTAGTATACTTTCAAATATTAGTTTATGATTATTAAAACACCTAATTAAGAAAAGAATTAACGATCGACAAGTGATTTTTCAATATTAATATAGCTGTTCGTTTAAGACTTTATGTTAAAGCCAATCATAAATTTCGAAACGTTAAGTTTTTAATTGCTCAATATATTCGAACTAGTTTCATAGTCCGTCTTAAAAACTATTCATAAATTTTAAACTAATTTAATTTCAGAGTACATGCGGGGGACGATCCACTTTAAGTCACGCTTACAACCTAGTCAAAATATAGATAGGTAGTCTAATTAAGTATGTTTATTTTTTAACGAATTAACAGGGAGCGGATGGCATGAAAACTTTCTTTCATTCATTCAGCCAGCGTAACATACATTAATTTTCTGATACTTAAACGCATTAGTAGTGAAGGATTTCGAATGTCCCAAAATTTATTTCAAAACTATTTTAGTTGATATCCTTAATTAACGGGACATTAAAAATGGGAGTGCTCATATAATTTATTTTTTATATTATTTATTCAGTCCATATTTTGGTTTTACAATCAAATTATAGCTAGGTGGTATAAAATTAAGTTTTAAGCATTTTTTATAACTTTGCATTTAATACATTTGTATATACGTTTTAAGTATTGTTTGTTGGTAACCAATAACAGATCCAGGATTTGGGCTTAGTGCGGAGGCTGGAAGGTTAAACAAGGCAAGAAGAAGAAAATTATATTAAACTAACATAAGTGAAGCTTTTTTATTGTATTAATTACATTGTTACTAGTCGTTGCGGACCAACCTACAATTTATCTTTATAATCTTCTTCAGTCCGATCTGCTGTTGCGATAATTTTGCACTTATGCTAAAGGCAAGAGTGCAAAATCCGATAAAGGAAATTATCCCAGTTACGCCAGAAACCTGGCTTGGTAAGGCCGGATAACTTCTGGGATGACCTCCGTGCTGGTCGTTCGCCAGTCAGTAGGCTTAATGCCTAAGACCATGGTTTGGGCCCCACGTTTTATTGTTTTTATTATTTAATTATTACATTGTTACTAGTCGTTTCCGACTAACCTACAATTTGTCTTTATGATAACTTAAATCTAGGTATATAACTAGGAGGACCCATCGGCCCTATCTCAGTATCTGGTGAAATACTATTTATACATGTCACTGTTGTATTTTTTATTATATGCACCTCACTACACAACACTATACAAGATCAGATAGTTTGATTCTATTGAGTCTGTGTCCTGTCCTGGTGGTATCCAAAAGCTGCAATACCTCAATATTCTCATGAGAATGGAGTCTTTCCTAATGCCCCCTTGCAATTCTCTTGATTTTTTGACTGACTGTGTAAATGTAATCAGTCCTATAGTATTTCGATGCGCCTACAATACCTCTCAGGACTTGTAACAGGCAGGAAAAATTTGTATTTTGATTATGTTACTCTTTGAACAACATCCCCATAATTGAACTCCGTATATAGCAATTTAATACGTACTGATAATTGTGATTTTCTTCAAATTAGCCAGTACATTTTCCTATATTTCTATTCCAGTTTTTTTTTTCTTCTTTATATGTTCCTTCCAACGAAGTTTTATATCAAGATTCATATTTAGCGTTGTTGCTATATGGAATGATAATATTATTTAATATTATTGGTGCTTGTACGGTCTGTTTGTAGCTGAATTGCACATGCACATATTTACTTTCATTAATTTTTAGTTTAAAAGCTTGTGTTCAATTATGTATATTGTCACTTGCCTGCTGTAATTTTACAATAGCCACAGTATCATCAGCAAATGTAGCCATCGTAATATTTTCCATTTGTGATATATCACAAGTGTGGAGTAGATAAGGCATTGGCCTCAGTACACTTCCTTGTGGTACACCTGCTTTAGCTTCTTTTATTGTAGAGTAAGCTTATTCTTGCTTGACTCTAAATATTCTGATTGCAATGTAGGATTTTAATAGTTCGGGCTGTTACTTTGGTAACAGTTTCTGTAGTTTATGAACAAGGCCTTCATGCCAAACCTTATCAAAGGCTTGTGCTACATCTAAGAATATAGCTAAACATACTTTTTTACTTTCGTATTCTTTTTCAATAACATGTGCTATTCTATGTACCTGGTCATTTGTTGAGTGTTTGTTAATTAACCCAAACTGGTGTGTTGGTATTAGGTTTTTTCTCTCTATGATCAGTTTTAATCTTTTCAACAGGAGTTTTTCAAAATCTTAGATATATACTCGGAGCAGTAATATAGGCCTATAGGCTTTTATTTCGTTTGGTGACTTCCCAGCTTTTGGGATCATTATAATTTCGGCTATCTTTCAAATGCCTGGGACATGTTTCAATCTCAATGTTGTATTAATCAAGTTTTTGACTTTTATAATTCCCTTTGTTGGTAGTTTTTGCAATAATTCTCCTGTTATTATATCGTAGGTGGTGATTTCCTGGGTTTAATGTCAGTTTTAATAACTTCGGTTAGCTCTTTCGGTGTGACTAATCCAATCATCGAATTTTCAGCTTCTATGTCCGGCAAATTATATTCAATATTAGTTTCGTTTGGTTTGAAAGTTTTTTCTAGATATTCAGCAATTGCATCTGCTTTTGTTACGTGCCCAATTCCCACATAAGTCTATTATAGGTGGACTGTGTAGATATAAGCGCTTTATATATTTCCTGGCTTTACATAATCAGTTTCTTTATTAGTTGTTAAATTCTTCAGATAGTCATTTATGTTTTTGATTTAATTTCCAGTGTTTCCTTTGTCAGTCTTTGTATATATGTATATGTATATATTCTATACTTATCCAAGAGATTACTTTGATATTGACATGACAGTAGGGTCTCTCCTTATGTCTCCTTGCGATTATCTTGATTTTCTAAGTAACAGTCGGTATCTGAACATATCGGTGTAAGTAATCAATCCTGTAGTATCTGGGTGCACCTATACTTCTTAGTACTTTATTCTGGAGAACTTGTATTTTTTTGTGCATATAGATTTCAATACTTGTATAATAGCAATTTATCAGATAATTGTGATTTGGTAACAATTAACCAATACATTTTCCTATATTTCAACTCCATTTATTTCCTTTTCTTGTTTTGTTTTGCATCAAGACTCATTGCTGCTATATGGCGATAGTATTATTTATTGAAATTGGTGCTTATGCGGTCTGACTATAGATAGGCTGCACAGGCACAGATTTACTGTCGTTAATTTTTTTCCAGATATGGGTCCAGTTATTTGTATTGTCACTTGCCTGTTGTAATTTTCGTGTTGACTCCTTGGCTATTGTCTCTGATAGAAAGAATCGCATTATCGTCAACAAATCGTGATATTTTCTATTTGTGGTATATCACATGTATAGAGTAAGTAAGAAATTGATCCTAATATATTTGTTTTATCTTCTTTTATTGTAAAGTAGGCTTCCCCTTGTTTGATTTTAAAATTTCTGGATGTAATGTAAGATTTTAATGGTTTAGTGTGTTGCTTCGGCAATATTTATTGTAACTTATCAACAAGGCTATCGTGTTATACCTTTTTCCTATATAGGTTTTTTTAGTTACATCGGTTATTCTTTGAACCTGGTAAATTATCGAATGTTCGTTAACAAACCCAAACTGATGTGTAGGTATTAGGTTATTCTCTCTAAAATAAATTTAAAACTTAATTTAATAGGCAACAAGTAGTTTTTGATGAAAAGCAACTCATCCCGCCTCATTAAATTTGAGTTAGAAACAAACACCTAACAATTGAGTTGATAAACAAATTACCTAATTAGATGAGCCAAATTTTCAAATCCTATATTTTTAGTCGCTAATTCAGAATAGGATAAGATGACGAATGTTTAGCGAGGAATATCAGGATGTCTGAGTATGGAGGGGTAACAATAGTCATATTTCCTGATGATACTGTACAACGCTGTACAAGTAGTAATATTAAGGCAACTATAAATAGACCAAAACACGGCTGTCAACACCATTCCTGCTAGTGATAATTGGTTGTAGAGTGATATCGTATGCGAATACCGTACAGTCAAATGCTTGGACCTAGAAAACGTTTGGACGACAATTCGAATTATCACTCCACAACAAATTGTTATTATATAAACACATTTTAAAATTAGTGTGGACGTGGGGTGTGTATCCAAAACTTACCAATTGAGGATATCTACAAGAATCTAAGGGGACCAATGGTCAGCGAAGAAATTAAATGGTTTACGGAAAAACATCAAGTGAGATTGGATGAACATAAAAACACCAAAATGCTACAACTGTTGGACAACATTGGAACTCGGAGATTAAAGAGACAAAAATCTTTGATCTAGTATTTAAATTATGTGTGAAATGTGTACCGTGATTTAAACTTATGTGGTGTTCATATTTACAGTACAAAAGTCTAAATTAAAGTTTGGGTCTAAAATCTTAGATCTTGACATTATTAGTTATGACAATTGAAGGAAACATTATTAAATAGTTATAGTTTTTAACCAGTTGTACTATATCCGCCATGCGTGTTTAAATATATAAAAAGTATACAGTTTATACGGTTTTATAAGTTCATATAGTTTGATTCTCAGTTTTCTAATTTCCTGTGCATTTTATTGCTTCCATGTTGCTGTGATTTAGTAAATTTATTTAATGCTTTATTACGGAATCTAAGATTACTTAAGTTGATTGATGCACTCTTGTTGTGGTAATCCACGTCGAAAATCGTAATAAATCATCGCATGAAAATGTTCACGATTCAGTTCCATTTTTTGCAGAGACGAAACTTTCAACTAAATATAAAGATAGCGTCCGTGCGACAAAATGTTCTGAGTACGTATATCGTCAAAAATGTGAAACAGTGTTGCTAATTCCCAAAATATAAATATTGACCCTCGTAAGCATTGGCAATACGCTAGCCACAAAAATATTGACATTTAATGAAAATTTTAAGATTCAAACTGGAATTACTAAGATTTTATCAGACTTAAAAACACAAAATTTCAAAATTCACCATGTTAACTTACCGTTTCCTAATGCTCATTTCCGCATTCCATCATCTGAACTTCGATTAGTGTACTTCGATATTATTTGTGTTTTTTATCGTATATGTGAAATGTGATCTATCCATAGAAAAAAAGAAAACATTTAAATGGGATTTATAACCTAAATTTTCCTAGAATCGATTCACCGTTAGTGCCTGTAAATGAAATGATAATACTTAAGAGAATATTAAAATTTTATAGAATTGAAGTGAGTGTGTATTCCAGATACACTAATCATGAAATGTGGCAGAATTTTAAGTTAAGAAGAACAATAAGTTACTGTAGACCTATTGTTGACTACTTTTATTTGCCAGTGTATAGCTCTAGATAGAAGTATATCTTTTACCATAATGACTATGTCGTTGGAATATATACGACTATAAAACGATAGCAATTGATGATATTTCCGCACTAGCAATTTGCTCATCTTGTATGTTAGTCCCAAATGTCATAGTTAGTGAAAAGCCAGAGGGACGCTCAGGAATATTACAAGGCACTTCTCGTCATTGTGTAGTTCCTCGTTGCTTACGTAACGATAAGCAACGGAAAATAATTATAGAACTTTTGTTTTGGCAGTGTTGGATTACTAGTTGGTTTGAAGTTTTAGTGCCTATGTTGCACCTCGTAGGTCCATATTGGCTTTATGATGGACAGTAAACCAACCTCTTTGATTTTAGATCAAGTTGAGCGTATCTTCCGACTAAACAATACAGTGGCTTCATGTTGAGTCTAATCAGGTCTGATGTTAGTTTAATATAACGATTTTAGATGGATACCGACGTATTTAGCTGATTCCACTTGAAAACTCGGGCATTCCTCAGGTAATTTAATAAAGTGATTGTCATTTTATCGCAGTACAAAATCAATATGTCTTTCGGTTCTGAAACCTTGTTAGTGGTCGCGAAAATTATATTATTTTGAATATAATTTAGAGCTCAAAAAACATGTAAAAATTTAGTCATAGTATTTAATATATCTTAGGTTTCTATTAATTTAATTCAATTAATTTTTAGAAGTACTACATATTTTATTGTTATGATTATTAGGTGCTTCCTTGTATTTTAATCAACAATATTTATTTCTGAGAATACGAAGTATAAATATAAACAATTCTTAAACAATTTGGCCTAACTGTTATATGGTATTGACATTTTTCACATATAATAACAGGTTTCTATTTAGTAATACTGAGTTATTCTGACAAAAATTACATTTTCAGCATTCATTACTTGTGTAGTTCAATTCGAAAAATTCTACTGCCAAGGCCCATCATCAACACTTTTATAAATTTTTGGTGATGGTACTTTATCACATCCCAATTTTCCATTTTGTTTTCATGAACATGACGATTTGGATGTCAGTGGTGTCAATAATAATTTATTGGACGACAAAGAACCACTGCAGGACCAAAAAGTTCGAAAAAGGGCAATTACAACTCATGAACCAACTATTTGCATACGTTTATATCCGATGAAAGCTATTCAGAAGAAGGCTAGGAAGAAAAATACTTATACTACGAATTCACTGAAAATGCCATTTCGAACTATTTCCTTATCGTAGTTAATTACTTGCCAGAAAAAGAACAATAAGGTTTTGTGTTAAATGAAAAAATGGATCTACATTCAATTCGACACTGAAGTAAAAATTCATGGCCATGAAGGCCTTATCCGATTTTGCACTCTTGCCTAAGAACAATCATAAATGGTAAACAATTACCAACATGAATTTACGACCATATCTCAGCAGGATTTTAACACACGACTATGGTATCAGCAGGATAATCATCCTGTCGCCTTTACGACTACTCCAACCAAGGCGGCGATTACTATACATCAGTTACACTGTTCTTATAAAAATTATAAATGACAATTACAATTACATACAGCCCTACCAAACACGAAAAAGAAAGAATGTATTTCTACGAAATATTTAATTTCTAAATAACGTATTTTTAACTTATCATAAAAGAATAGACAAAATTCAACAAGATATTTGTGCTCTAATGGGATTAATTATATTTATGCTTAAACTTCTGACAAAATAATTGAGATTTAGATGTTAAAATCGACCTTACCACGCCTTCAACGCAATAATGTCAACTTTACAGAATGAACGTCGTTACTTTATATTGTCTTATTTTATGGGATGTAAATGGAACAATTTCTGTTATATAGTAGCGGTTTCAAAATTATTTAATATTATTATTATTATAGGATGATTACCTTATATCACGGTCATTACACGTGTTAAAATTTAATGACAATGTATCGTTTAGATTAAAGGTTGCAGTAGTTTCACTGAAAAAGAAATGAATATTTTAAAAACAATGGTCAAATGAACAAATTTCGCTTCAAACAGTTTTGTCACTTCTGCAAAGCCCAGAGCTGGCGCCTAGTGACAACTTATTGATCGATGAATTTTTTTTAGGAAACTGCCTAAAAGTTATTGTTGTGGAAATTATTGAATGACTGATTATTTTTTTAAATTAATTACATCTTAAATTTGATACGCTTGATACAATCTTAATTTACAATTAATTTATAACTACTGTTCTCTTGTACTTGTATTAATACACAAGCAAGGCCAGTACGGGATTAATACCTCAGTATGTATTTCCAACATTAAAATAAAACTAATCTACTGAAACTATTTAAGCTAAAGTTAAAAATATACTTATACACTAAACAAATTCGTGTGGTTTGATTCGCTTCAATCTTCTGATTTCCTACGTGTTGTCCAGCAGCTCTATTGCTTCCACGTGGTTGTGATTTAGTAACCTTATTTCAAGTTTTAAGGCGAAATCTGGATTGCTTCGTTTATCAATTTGATTTCGAGGTCATCGGGCAGCTCTTCGTTGGTTACGCGCGATAAGCATTGGTAATTAACAGTAGAACTTTGTTTTGGGTGCGTTGGATTACCAGTTTTGCAATACCCGTATTTGCAACTCATAGGTGCAAATTAGCTTTATAATTAACCGACGAACCAATCTCTTTGATTTTGGGTCGAAAATATCTTCCGACTAACCAGTACAGTTGCTTGACTCTGAATCTAATCTGCTCTGCTTTTTGTCTAACGTGTATTTGATTGTTTCTGATTGAGGAATCGGATATCGATCAAGTGATATAATTAGGTTTTATCATTTCGCCTCAACGCAAAATTAACATAGACAGATTTGGAGCCATTAAGCTGTACTTTTCAGTCTCTATCTCTAATCCATATGTAGATCTTGTTGACTGCTAGTTATACTTTTTTGCAGCCTTAGTCAGAGATACGCCTTCTGTCATGATAAATATGTGGTCGGCAAATGCTCCAAGTACTGTTTCTTTTGTTATTGGGATATCAGCAATATAGAGCAGATATTGGAGCGCTCCCAAGACACTACACTGTAAACTCCAGCTGAAATAGGTTTTAGTGTTGAGAATGCTCCTTCATGTGAGACTCTAAATTTTCTTTCGAGAATATATGATTCCAGCGGTAGACAGAAATTCCGCGGTAGCAATTTGCTCATTTTGTTTATTAATTCCAAATGCCATACCCAGTAAACAGCCTGTGAGACGTCCAACTTGCTCTGTCGGTTTGTCAAGTATTCATTATTATGTCAAGCATAATTATTCGAGTAACCTTAAGACCTCTCGGAACATGGTTCACTCTCAAACAGGCATTAAATATATATGTCAACATGATTATTGCTTTTCGTAGCAGCCCTTTTAATAACTCAGGTGAAATAACATGAATTCCAGAAGCCTTTTTATTGTAGATTCTATATCATTCGGTTGGAATACGTTAGCTAAATGTTTTGCGAATAATTCAGCTTTCTCATTATTGCATTGAACCTATTTATTTGATAATTTTTAATAGACAATACTCTAATAATTGATCTTTTGAATTTACTTACATATTTTTCGAAGCAACTCTGTTTAAATTCTTTAGTCTTTTGATTTGTTTAAATACTACTTCTATAGAGTAATAGAGATGCAACTTAATAGGCGACTCAGGCGCTAAGTTTTGTTTTGCCCAACATCCAGAGGTCGCATAATCGGCCATTCAAGTAATTTGATTGGTTAATTTAAATCTCCATTATAGGCACCTGTAAGAAAAATATTTTACTGTGAAGACATTTGATTGGCCCATTAGTAATGCTTGGCATGTGACAGCCTTGAGTTATGTTTAGTTGACCAATGAAATTTAAATAAAAACATTTTTTTTCTGAAAGAAATTTATTAAATAAAATTCAATTAAATATAAATATATGTAAAAGTAAATAAATATAAATATAATCGGTAACAATAATAATATAATGTAAATTTATCTATAAAATATAAATATAATATAAAAATAAATATATCTCTAAGACATAAGTCATTCCGTCTTTTTCCTTTTTCATATTTCTTTAGTGCCATCAATTTAATCTATTACCTAGATACTAGTCTTTACACATTCTATATGGGAAATCATTTTATGTGTACAATTAAAATAAAAGGTTTTGAATTTACATTTTTTAAAGATATGTCACAAAAATTTGTTATATTATCGACGTGCCAATATGGCGGGATAAAATAATAGTTTAAAAATTAAAAATTAATCAAAAGAAGAGGCTAAAAGAGCCCTACTGACAGTGTAATGAAACAATTTGCTGGGACATAAGATATTACCTTGGCTCGTATATTCATATAGGAATATCTGGAAATCAAGTTATAGAGTCATCCCACGCTATTATAATTATTTAAAGAGCCCTCATGTTCTTCCTCTTCACAATTTCCTAACGACCAATGAGATGAAAAAATTAACTTATATTAATCTATTCAAATGACTTCTAAAACATACTAGCCGAGGATGTGTATTCCTGAATCCATTAGCTGGATCCAAAAAAAAAACTAACCAAGATAGTATAAATAGCCTTAAGCCAATGTATTTATATGGATAATTAAACTTTTTTCTTGAATGCAAAGAACCCCTCAAGGTAGTTATTAAATTGATGTCACTTTAAGAAATTTGTTCTTACTTGTGCAATAAATTTTACAGCAATATTCCTCGTGTATTGAATATCGGTTTACCTACTCTTAATAGATCTGCATTCAGGAGCTACTATTTATTTTATTGAAGCTGCAACTATTGATCCAAGAAGAAAAGTATATACCCGTTTGCATAGCTCCTTTTGGAAGGGGATTAATCTCTAAAATTAAAAAAATTGATATTTGATGTTTGAATATATATGAATAAACTTACCCCAACTTACAATAATAAAACATGGATGTAACGAACCATTGTTTAATGACATCCAAATACTTCTTCGAACGAAAACGGTTCTACATTTTCTACATTTCTTTACTATCTGTGCATCCGGATACACAATACTTCCTAGATCAATAATAAACTTTACTTTTTGTACTACTGACTTATATATACTAATGAACTAATAATTTAATCTCTAAACGCACTATTCCTTATGATAGCCATTGTCATAATAAATGGGGCTCAAAATAAGTAAATAACAAACGAACCATAGAAACGAAGTGAGCCAATCAGATTCCGTCGCAGCTTATAAGTAATAAGTTAAAAGTAGCGACATCTACATATTGGACGTCGCGAAACATTTCTCCAAAATTTCCTATTAGGTTAAATCTCTATTTCTCTATGACTACTTCTATTATTATTGTTCGTCATTCTTTTATCAGACTAATTATTGAGTTCACTTTTATTAACTATATAAAACCCTATCGCTCTGAAGTTCTACCAAAAGTATACCGAAAGTATACTGAAGTGAATATATCTACTTTTGATTTTCTGTTTGGAATTGAAAAGTTGCGATAATATTTATTAAAATAGATGGTGCAGATTTCCTATGTAGAGAAAGATCGCATTATTTTATGTCAAAAAATATATTAAAGTTAATTTATAGTTTTGAAATTGAATTTTATGATGAAAAACAAATTAATGATTTAACTTCTCAAGAAAGAGTGACTTAAAATGGATTATTTCCCTCTGTGACTTTTTCCTTATTTTGTATTCGCCTATCTCAAACAAATCATGTTTGATTTCGACCAACCATTTTGATTTAGGTTTTTAAATTTAATAATCTGATTCTAAAGTTACTTATAAACGGTATTTATGAATCTCATCAACTAATCATTTTCTAAAGCCCTGGAAAATACGCTCTTCCAGTAACTATTACCTGTTGAGATGTGAGAACAGCCTATTACGGGAAACGAAATCCGGTGAATCAGCTAGATGTTGAAATAATTTGTATTTTTTTAAAAGAATTCTTGCGTCATATTGTTTACGCACAACTACACTAATAATCTACATTTATTATTTTACAATTTTGGAAGTAATCCAGGTACAACCTTGCTTCTTCATACCAAAACTTGACACTATTTTTTTTGATAATTTATTTTTTGGACTTTGATCAGCTTTGATTTTGACAGGATCATGGCGATAGACTGGAGTTTCATTATACACTCGAATGTAACTTTTTGCTAAGGCATAACCATTGCAGCTTACTGTATCTGTAAAGTTTTTATAATAAAATGTATAAAAAATAATTTAATAATGAAACTTTGGTAATCAATTGTTTGGATTGGTTTGGTTAATTGGTTATTATTGGAACCAGATGAAATATTTAAATGACGTAGAATTTTCAGTTCTACTTTTGACTGAAAGATGACGTTGCTTTAGGAACTTAGTTAACACTTTATATTATTTAGAACCCATAATGAATATTATACGAAGTGTTAGTGCAAAGTACTCTGAAAGACTATTAGTGTATCCAAATTCACTCGTCAAAGATTTAAATGTGGGCAATGACAGTGAAGTGAGTAGTCTCAAACGCAAACTACAATAGGAACTGATTAATAGACGATATTAAAGATTCTTTATAGTAAGATAGGATAGACTTTAGAATAAGTTAGAATAGTATTTAGAATAACAATTAGATTATAAGTTTGTACAGCAGATCACTTACTGAAGCGATCTTCTACATGTAATTATAGTCATACTGTATAACGGAAATCATAAATGGACATATTGTTGAAGTTCTTAGAGATAATAATAAAAACTTGTATGTATTTCTATATGTTATAATTTATTTTATATTTATTCGTATTCTCTTTTCGCTCCTCATAGATCTTTTTGTTAAACATAATGGGTTTATAACCTTAATATTTTAACAGTAATACTAATAAAAATTAAGAAATGTAAAAAAGACCTCAGAAAAATTCCTTCAGAATTTTGCGAACATTCAGCTGGTATCAAAATTGATGGCATATACTGTAGTATGTATTTTGAGTCTCCTACTACATCTTGTGCAAGGAAGGGGAGAATTACCTTAAGAAAAGTGTCCATAGGTTAAGTTGCGATTCCTAATCCCATTTGAGTAAGTAGCGATAATTTAGCTCTTGAGACCGTAGATATTTTTACTTTTTGGATTTAAAAAAAATCTTCTATAGCACTGCTCCTTACGATCTCTGGAGTGTCGGCGAAAATAATAGGCGTAATGATGAAAACTTAAATTACCCTTCTAAAAGCCGATCTGTCTAACGGATATCGTCCTAGCAAATACGGAAAAAGCCGAGCTCCTTGCCGATACTTTCGATAATCAAATGAAATTCAACCCTTCACTTAGCCCTCCAGAACAGATCCATAACTGACACAATCCCATTTTTAAAGACGATAACCTTTCCATCAGATCGCCTTTTAAGGAGCATAGTCTCTCCCAGAGACCTTCAGCTCTCGATGAAACATCTATCTTTTAAAAAGCTCCAGGCCTAGGTGGAATCACAGCAAGCCCTCTCAAAAACTTCACCAACAAGCAACTTCCCGAGCTTGCCAATACCATTAACTTCATCCTGAGGTTATCAGCCTGGTTAGTTCAGTCTCTAAACTTGTCGAAAAAGCGATATTACGCGCTCTAAAAAATTTCACTGACGGGCTTAATTCATAATTCCCAATGAATAATACGGTTTTCGTGCCAAACACTTAAACCTTCATCAAGCTGTTCGCGTCGAAATCCATCACGCACTTAGAAAAGGTCGCAAAACCACCTTTCGACCAAGTGTGGCCAACCGTCTAACCTTCAAAGCAAAACAACTAGGGCTGGGGATTCCTTAATCCACTCATTCTTGAAGAATAGATCCTTTGAAGTTAAAATCGGCGATGCAGTCTCCTCTCAGAAACAAATGCCTGAAGGAGTTCCGCAGGGTCCTCGATTAGTGCCAACATTGTTCAGCCTATACGTAGCTGATTTCCCACTTCCCAAGCAATCAAACACAGAAATTTATGCAGACACAGCTTTCTTCACCACCGGTTACAGTCCCGGGGTCATACTCGTATCGATGCGTTACTGAATGCCCCATACTTTATGAGGAATGCGAACACCCATCTAGAATCAGCACACCGTTCATGAAAAACAAAGCGAACTCCATGAACGTGCTCAGTGTGAAGTTCTCCCTTGGTTACAATAAGAAAATCTGCCGATCAATTCCCTACCCATCCACCAATCTCGATAGTTAAATCGATTACCAAATTCCGCAACCCCAGTCGTATCCTGGGATCTCTGTCGCCTGTAAAACACAATTTTCCTAAACCAGAAGCGACATCAGCAAAATACCATTTATTCCTAGCTGATCATCTTGGATTTGGAAAAAAAATTGTGTAATTATAAAGAAGAATGGATAGTTGTGGGCCAGATCTAATGGGGAAACCACATAAAAATGTTCAGTCATTATTATATATTTTTTCCTGGGAGTGATGAAAATATTTTCTGAAAGTTATATAATAATTTGGACCAGACAGATCATGTAACAGGTCTATTGAAAAGTCCCCGACCTGGCATCTAGATGGCGCTACTATAATTATATCCATATATTTTCTAGTTAGCCCTAACCCTCAAAAGATGCGTGTATAAATTTTACAGCTGTCGGATCATTAGTTTGTGAATTATAGCATTTTGAGTGAAACAACATTTGTTATTGTGAAAAAAATGGATAAAAAGGAATTTCGCGTGTTGATAAAATATTGCTTTTTGAAGGGAAAAAATACTGTTGAAGCAAGAACGTGTCTTGATGTCGAGTTTCCGGACACTGCCCTAGGAAAGTCAACCATCAAGGGTTGGTATGCTAAGTTTAGACGTGGTGAAATAAGCATCGAAGACGGTGAACGCAGTGAACGCCCAAAAGAGGTTGTTACCGACGAGAATATTAAGAAATCCACAAAATGATTTTGAATGACCGTAAATTGAAATTGAATGAAATAGTAGACACTCTAAAGATATCAACTGAACGTGTACATCATATGATTCACGAATATTTGGGTATGAGAAAGCTCTGTCCAAAATGGGTACTGCGCGAGTTCACTTTTGACGAAAAACAACGAAGAGTTGATGATTTGGAGCAGTGTTTGAAGATGATCAAGCGTAATAAACCCGAGTTTTTGCATCGATATGTGACAATGGATGAAACATGGCTCCATCATTCCACACCAAAGTCCAATCGACAGCTATCCGAGTGGACTGCACACGATGAATCCACTCTAAAGCGGGGGAATACGCAACAGTCGGCTGGCAAGGTTATGGCGTCTATATTTTGGGATGCGCATGGAATAATTTTCATTGACTACCTTGAAAAAGGAAGGACCATCAACAGCGACTATTACATAACGTTATTATTATTTCATACGAAATCGGCGAAAATGGCCGCATTTGAAGAAACAGAAAGTACTGCTTGACCAAGATAATGCACCGTGTCAAAAATCCATGAATTTACCTCCTCATCCACCGTATTTTCCAGATCTGGTGGCCAGCGACTATTTTCTGTCCTCATATCTCAAAAGAATGCTCGCTGGCAAGAAATTTTCATCGAATGAAAAGTTGATCACGGGAACTGAGGCCTATTTTGATGCAATGGATAAATTGTACTACAAAAATGGTATCGAAAAGTTGGAGGGTCGCTATAATAAGTGTATCATCCTCGAAGGGATTTATGTTGAATAAAAAAACTAATTTTGCCAAGAAAACATGTTTTACTATGGTAGGCCGGGGACTTTTCAATTGATATGTTATGTCTAAAATTGTTTCATGATCAAACAACAAAAGTAGTAAATGTTGAAAATTTGAGCATTGCATGATTGGTCTGTTTACGTTGAATAACTCAATAATACTAAATGGCTCTTATTTTATGTAGAAAAATACCAAATTTACATTGATTTTTCGTTTTATTACCAATATATATTTTTATCGAAATACAGTCAAGCGCCTAAAATATACTGATAGAGTATATTATAGATAGTAACATATTATTAATATGACCTACATTTGCCAACAACATTATTTCTACTTTTGTCTCACTACTTATTTTCTTACAGCCGGCTATATGCATGTAGATTTCATCCTGATAAGTGACAATAGATATTTCGGTACCACTTAGAATCAATCGATTCATTCAAATTGTGAAATGTGAAATATACCATTGTTTAAAAAATGGAAATAGGAAACGATCTTAAAGGAAACAGGACAATGTTAATTTACACTAGCAATATTACTTTTCATTAACTTTTATTGGTTAAGGTATTTATATATTTACATTTGATGTCAAGATACCTATTTCATTCTAATCTATGACATATATTTTATTTCTAAAATAAATAAGTGTTGTAGTTATACATACATTGGCAATATGTTTATACAAACGCACAATATTTTGTGACACTATTTTTACAACTGAATCTTAGTCACAAACCATGAGGTACTGCATTAGTGTAATTGAAGTATGAACTTTCCATTTATTACTAAAAAAAGGAATATAAAGCCTTGCAGTAATACTAAAAGGGGGGGGGGGGAAATGTTAAAAAATAAAATAAAATCAGGTATTTACAAGACAGAGAAGACTATTGTATAGCCGAAAGATCTAACATATAATATTATATACAGAAAAATACAGGCATTATTTTTTTCTACAAATAAATTAATAAAACTGGGGTACGTATAAATTTTCCAGGGTTTATTGAAAATTTTACTACCTCATTGTCGTGATTAGCCATGAACGTGGAATTTTAGTGAAGGAAAACAAGGAACAAACATATTAGTTAAAAAGCTATAACTTACATTAGATTAAAACTGTAAAAAGTTCAACAAAAACAACATAAAGAATGTATTTAACTTTTTAATTGCGAAAATATATATATTCTGGATGGTTCGAGTTATATCCAATTTATTATTTTGAAATCCAAATGAAATCAAAAAATTACGTCTTAATCTACTGTAAGCTGAATGTATTAGTACCTTTCTAGATATTAATGGAACAAATTTTGTACTTAATATTTCACTTGAAGTAGTTTATATTATTAAGGCCGTTTAGCATTCAATTTTCCAATTTCCTGTAATTTTAATGGTTTTGATCAGGCTATTAAAATTTTAATTAGCAAATATTTTACTTAACTAATGACTAAAATTCGACTTTTTAATAACAGAAAAATGGAAAACTAAACCTAAAATGAAAGTCTTTGTTAAATGTTATCTATATGAAAATGATATGTGTAACATTCAGTAAGCATAAGAGTTATTTTCGTTTTATTTCATTCATGAATTTTGAAAACACTAGAATTTTCGAAATATCGAAATTTCAGTTCCAAAAATAAATCGATGGTACGGTAGATTTATCCCCAGTAGGCGTGGACAGGGAGGAAGTGTATTTGAAGTTGCTAAATCCGACTGTCTCCATCTGTTTTCCTATATTGCCAGAGCCAATATGTATCAGCCTACACACACACAATAGCTACGCTTTCTCCATATAGGCTACACCACCGTCTACTTCTTGGTTTTGTTCTCTTCAATGTATACATTTCCTTTCGATTTGTTGTTGCTATTTTTCTCATCTTCCTTTCGCACTGAAATAAAAGAAAAATAATATAAATACACGTAACTAAATAAGTAAATGATGTTGTGTATATGCGTGAATGTCGGTATGTGTTACTAAAATTAATATAACGTACAACATTTATTACGAACCCGTAACTAAATTATTTAGGTTTGAAAATATTACCGCTATTAGTATGGTAAAGTTTTGTTAAAGAAGCTGTGGTTCAAAAACTTCATTGTTGAGCAATCTTTCTAAAATAATTTATCAGCCTCATGGGCTATTTAGGATCTAGTACGATATAATATTACAGAAGACAGTATAAATAGAGTAAGAGACAATATAAAATGCTATCATAAACAAATTTTTCTATAAATAAAATGCAGGAATACTTACAAATGTAGATAGAAACAGATAGTTTAAAAATAAAGAGTATAAAATATAAAGCATAAAATATGGATAGTTTAAAATGCATAAATTAATATATAACGGTACAAAGAAATTAGTATTAAATATTAATAGCCTTAATCACATATACTGTGGTAATCCAATGGCTGCCAGATAATTATTAATCAGCTGCTTTTGAAGCTTTTCCATGGATCCCTCTAGGCCAGCAGCCTCTGGAGGGCGTACCCATGGCACTCAACCAGGATGTGTCTGATCCTCAACGAGGATCTGCATTTATTACAAATGGGTGGGTTGTCTCCCTTAAGAAGAAACTTATGGGACAATTTGCAGTGACCTATTCGAAGTCGGGAGAAGATACCTAATTTGCGCCTACCAATGTCCCGAATATTAAGGTCATGGTAATTTTTTTTACTTCGCATAGTTTATTATTTGCCATCAAATCCCAGTTTAATTGATCCAGTTTTTTATAAAGTATGCTATAATGCGAATTTAGGTCTCCGCTCCAATGAAGACAATTCTCCGAAACCGATCCTTCCCTCCTCCCCGTAAGGTGATCCGCTCTCTCATTATCCTCAATTCCCATGTGGGATGAAGCCCACATGTAAGTGATATTCTTGCCATTATTGTGATTGATGGTGTTTAGCTCTCGTATATTCGTTACCCTTAGATCCATCTATGTAGATCAAGAAGGTATTCTATTTAGTAGAAGAGACTATAAATTCTCTAAAAGTAACGGCAAAACCTTTTATATATTCTCCCCATAAGAGTGGCATTGCAGTTGGTACGAAAAAACAGCCCATATTGACACAGTCTTGGCTTGAATCTCAAAGAGCCTGCATACTTTAGCAACAGTTCGTCGTCGAGAATTCAAGGAAGAAATCTCCGCTTCGCAAAGTAAATTGTCAATCGGACTGGTATGAAAGGCTCCCAGGAAAATCCTTAGTGCTGTGTTTTGGATTGAGTTAAGTCTTTGAAATAATGATGCAAAATAATTTCACGTCAAAATATCGTCACCTTAAGCAACTTGGAAAATTGCAGAATTTTGCACAAAAATTATCATTAATATGATTACTTCGGATATGAGGTTAGTCATGACTGTTACTTGTACATACCACACAGTTCATTAAACAATTCAACTATTGTTAAATTAATGTTGATTCATTCGTTTTTCTCTATTGTTTTAGTGATTCTCACATAAATCTCTAAAACTCATCGATAACTAAATCTATTGTTTATAAAATAGTACTAGTTAATATTTCCGCTTCTCAACAAATTCAATGGATGCTTGCATGTATTCTGGTAAAGACATTTATTGAGAAAAATTAGTACAACATATATTAATCAAACTATTTTTAAAGCTTTCTACAACTTGTGTCATCTTCCTCGAAAATAGCGATACCGTATCGAAAGAATTATGTTGGCTTGGCAGTGCTCCAACTCATTTTCGCAGTTCATAAGTGTATAGAAACTGTGCACCAGACAAGCCAGGTTGAATTGATCTGAATAAGTGATAACTAGAAGGCGTTATGTCTAGTGAGTACGCTGGGCACGGCAGAACTTTCCATTCGTTCTGCAACTGGTTATCCTTCACAACTCTTGAATTGTGTGGTTGAGCGTTGCCACGCAAGAGCATGTTTTTGCGTCTGTTACTCGCTATCGCTGGTTATTTTAGGAATAATATATCATGCAATTGATGCTATTGAACATTTGTAATAACAGTTTTATTCGGTTTTAGCAACTTTCTTTTTCAATGACACCAAAATCACTACTTTTAAGTAGTGTTTAACCGACAATTGGGATACGACGGAGCAACATCATTCTTATATCAGGTAGTACACTTTTTACAAATAGAGCAGCAAAAGTATTGAATGTCGAACGTTTCGTGATCATCGTATAAGATCTGCATATACTGAATAATTCAATAACGCTAAATGGAAAACTGTTATTCTATATAGAGATACGTTAAACCCATATATTACAACATCTAGATTATGTTTTATGCAATGATACTTATATAATGATTAATGGATATCTTATCAAAATATGGGGAGAAATCCAATATAAACAAAAACAAAACAAATGGACAACTTGCACTAAGCAATATTCTGAAGACGCAGGAAACCATTCAAATACGGGAAATGATGTTGGGAAAAACTCACTATGATGCCAGTATAAACATATAGAATTGTTATAGTTCCAAGAAGAGATAAACTAAAATTACATTCTATCATTGTGTCAGTTAGAGAAAGCATAGGATTGCAGACAAACAAAAGGTTCAAGAGTGTTTTTTACCAGATTACTTAGTTTCAACAACCCAGAAATTTTACAGTGGTGGATAATTTCCTCTTGACATTAGAATATGTTAAAACTACTATATATACTATTCGGAAAATCTATTAAAATTTAGCTATTTAAATTACATTTGGTGAAAATAAATATTAATAAGTCGCAAAGAGACAAGAGAGAGACTCAATTTTTTAATCAATATTATAACTCTTAAATAACACCACACACACACACACACACACATATATATATATATATATATATATATATATATATATATATATATATATATATATTTAGTTTGTGTCATTTCGTCAAAGTGTGTACAAAAAAAGAAAAAGTGTTTGAAAGTGGTGATTTTGACACCGAAGACAAAGAGAGTTCTGGACAGCCAAAAGAATTTGAAGGTATTACTAGATCCACATAAAACGCTAGGTTATTATATAAAACTAAAATGAATAAATAAAATCAAATGGATAAAAGCAATATGTTATACGTTTGTAACATTAAATTGTAATCTTCGATGGAACAAATGGACATTTATATTAAAGAGTATGAAAATATAATTTGCTTAAAGATGTTGGTAAAGGGTAATGTAGTGTTCTGTATCTTCATTTGATATTGTTATATACTTATATAAATTTATGAACATGTAATATATATAGAATAATAAAAAAATATAGTAAAAAGTTAAATCATATTACAACTTTAATTGCAACAAATGATAACCAATTAATGCAAACTGGATAACCTATAACTAACACTTCCACAAAAGCAGTACAAGATAGCTTCATATATTCTTCATATTCGAGAAGTAAAACTATTTCTCTGTTTATTTAATATTCAGTGTACACAATATTAAATAGTTCTGACTAATAACAAGTAAGAACACACAATAATTTGACACATCATCTGTATTCGATTAAGGCATACATATGTAGTTTCCATAA
Source organism: Rhynchophorus ferrugineus (assembly GCF_030347505.1). NCBI lineage: Eukaryota > Metazoa > Arthropoda > Insecta > Coleoptera > Curculionidae > Rhynchophorus > Rhynchophorus ferrugineus. The sequence continues at coordinate 18,172,256 of NW_027472590.1, forward strand.
TTTCCACCTTCTGCAAATCAAGTAGTTTTCCGCAGCAATTTTAATTTGTTTTTATATGATTATTTCTCTAACTTCATTTTCTAATACAACTAAAAATATATTATACCAAAATATAATATATTATCCACTTGACTTCTTGAGTATAATGAATTGAACTTTTTTATTTCCTTACCCCATTATTCGTATTTAAGTTAATAGTCTTATTTAATTTTTGATTAGTAGATTACTTAGTTCGTCAAAAAAATTTGTAACATCGTCCAATCCACAAATAGGTGTTATAAAAGCATAACGTTTATTAATCATTGATATCTTTCAGTTCTTTGAATTCATGAACAAATGTCCATTTCTACCCTTAATTTCTTTTAAAATATTTTAAACATAAAGTTAATCCCAATACAGACAATCTAATCATCATATCGAAAATTTAAACATATGCAAATAGTTAACCCACAATGGTAAACTTTAAATTAAGAATTACACGAATTCTCTTATCTATGCATAATGGCTTTTACAATGCTGCTTTAAGTTAAACACACAAATATATTGCTGTTTTCGACAATATTAATTTACAAATTACATTTACAAAATGTACATTATTTAGAGTCAAAAGTCCTCTATGAGACTCTCACATGCTTTAAGATTATGGTGGGGCCTTACCGACTTCCAAAATCCCCGCATTTGCAACGAAATTATTCTGATACTATATACATGAAAATATTAGGTTATTAAGATATTTTTAGACATTTATATGATATACGATTTTCTCAACCTACTTTTTATTTCTCTCAGAGATACTTCTCAAAATTATTTTAAAATACTGGTCAAAAATGTATTGATATACGGCAGTTGATCATTGAAAAACATTAGCAGACAAATAATAGTAATATACTAATTTTATGGCTGTCAACTGCACTATATCTCTCAGTAGCATTAAGTTGTTGGCTTATAATTTATTAGTCATTATTAATTACATGCAACACTGGTAAAATTAGTGCTTTGTACCTTTCGTTCACTTGCTTAATTTATTCATATAATATGCAAACTGGGTAATAATTATTGCTAAGCTTTGCGAGCTAAAATTAAAGTTAACCTGTGAATATTAGATGCGAATATTCAACCACGTCTGCCGCTGAACTAATTTTAAGACCGCCCCTTTAGCATAGCCCAAATATAGACAAGTAATTTAATTAGCTCGAGCTAATTTACCGTTGAATTAACAGCGAAAAGAGTACGTTGAATAAGAGCTTTTCACTGAAGTTATTCGAGAGCAGCACGTTATTAATGTTGTATTAAATATTTAATGAGCTCTAAGGTAAAATTCGACATTAATTAAATAATAAAACTATAGTGTTTTAAAAATATTTTTGACTATCCATTTTCTGTTCTTCTTTTTTTTTGTTTAATTACTCTTTTTCAATATTTATACTCTAAAACTAAAACTCTAAATATGTATGTATATACTTTCTTTACCGCTTAGTTTTTTGACTATTTATTTATTATTACACTGCTACTAGTCCTTGCCGGCTAATCTGCAATTCGCCTTTATAATATATATATATATATATATATATATATATATATATATATATATATATATATATATATACATATATATATATATATAATATATACATATATATATATATATATATATATATATATATATATATATATATATATATAACTCTCTTTGTCTTTGGTCTCAACATCATCACTTCCAAAAAGCCGAAACCATTATTTACATGTTGAAATCATGTCCCATATAAGTGAAACAGAAATTTTCAAGGCATGAAAATAATTTTTGTTCACACTTCGACGAAATGACACAAACTGAATGGTGAAGCCTCTCAGTAGGTTTCAACATGAAGTTGATTACAAATGTACCGGATGTAATTGAATAAACTGTAACACCATCTGTTGTAAATCCTTTAATTAGTGAAGAATAAGATGAGGTTTCTATGCCATGTTACTCTCGGTTATAATTTGCAAATATTTTAGTTTTCCAATATGCTAATGAAAAGTGATATGGAGTTCAACTAATACGATACAGAACGCTAAACTACCTCAAAACCTATCACAAAATAGTGGCACAATAATTTAAAAAATAATACACAGTTTTCAGATTTCAGCACAATTTTCCAGAACATTACATTTTCAAGAAATTAATTTTACTGTCCATATATATTTATGAAGTTCAAACAAACACAATTCAAACATATTTAATATAAAATTCAATTAAATCCTAGCGGTCTCACCGCTGATATAATAAATAACGTGGCCCACGACACACGGCCATATAAATAAATAAACCAAGTCGGAAAATAATTTGCGCTAGAATCAGTCCGAGTCGGAGGGAGACCGTTATGAAGGCCTAAACGTATCCTGACGTAACTAACGGCGAAAAAAGTTTCTGGACGACTCACCGAACACAGGAAGTTGCTGAAACTGTCACATGGTCTAACGTAAAACCGAGTTATTTTCGAACGAGTAATTACCAACACGCAATACTTCCTGCATTTGAAGGATTCTTTCGTCTTGTGCTTATCCCGTTTGTATTATGTTGGCAACTAAGTTATTTCTTTTGCATGTAGTAGGTTGTTCGAAAAGTTCGCGGAACGGAATAAATTTCAAATTTCAAATATCCTGCAATCTATTATAGAATCGAATGAATATCGCGTTTTATGAACTCATTTTTTGAGGTGCGAGAATGATCAGAAATTCGAATAAGCGAAATCAGACTAGTAAACAGGATGCAGAAATAATTTATTAACTTTGATTCACTGATTTTAGCTATGTAAAATTATTTATGTTCTACGAAATGGGTGTTTTCTACGAATTTTCCCATCTAAATATTCCCAAATGGTTCAACATTTCGCTACAATAATAACCTGAGACTATTTTTTACTTTTGTTCCTGGTAAAATATACACAGCTTTTACTAAAATTATCTCGACCTCTTCAAAAAACTTATTTCTTGATCACTTTCAACTTTTTCCATAAAAAACGATGATAATGTATCGAAAGAACCAGCTGCAACAGTGTACTTCTTACAATTATTACAAAGTGTTGTCGAGCTTTGTCCTCTTGGATGACTTGCAATTGATTGTATTCGAACATAACGAATGTCGAAATCTTCAGCGTCTGCAAAGATGTTGTAGAGAAAAGTTAAAACAATTACATTTAACAGTTGTATGTTGTATCACATTTTAGTAGTATATAGCGATGATCAGAAATATTGCAATAATATATCTTTTCCAATGTCAAAAATGAATGAAATAAAGAATGAATTAATAGATTGAAAGGAAATTTTGATTACCATCTTTAGAAAGATTACATATTAAAACAACCTACTATATTTAATAATAATGTTTAAATATTACTAAGCAAACATTAAATCATGTTTTTTGAATAGAAATTACCGATAAGTGGCCTTTAAACTATGGTCCTCAGTTAATACTTTTGTATATCCTTCTAGCAATTAGCCAAAACAATCATTTGATGAGTTTGAAACGTAGCGATAATTTTACAAAGCAGCTAACATTATTCGCGATCTCTGAAAAATTCTATGGATCCTCCACGGTTGTTTTAAAATTAAGCTTAGTTGAATAAGAAATCGTAAAATTTATTTATAATGCAGTCGTTTTGCTGTTTTAATAAAAAGTTAATCTATAAATAAGCTTCGAGAGTATACGATTTTGTTGAAAGAAGAAAACCTCTTGTCAATAATGTCTCAATAACAATTACAAAATTTAATTAATGGAGAAGCTAGAGGAAAAATGTGGACAAGTTAAAATGGCTGCGATTTTTTAATATTAATTTTATGTAAACATCTACAGTAGAAATACCCGCAAAAAATTTAAAAACTTAAGGAGAATAATAGTTTCAGTGCAATATGTTCGAAAGTAATAAAAAGAGTTAAAAGTTAACAGTATACCATAGAAGCATAAATCACATATATTTTTATTAAATAATATCTCAGTGATATTATTAAAATTACAATCTGAACTAATAATTGATTAATGAGTAAAGCTGTGCAGACTTCAATTACTATAAATTAAAGAAACTAAATATTTTTGCACTAGAATCTCTTACTTATTGCAGCACTAACATTGTGTTGTCTTTTTGTACTAACTCATACTAGTTCAAAAGATAACCTTTAAAGTTGCCTTGTCATATGATGATGGAATATGATCTTGACTTGATGAAGACTGTTCACTGACGTGATGCTCAAGACAAATTTTGTAATGGCTTAGTTAATGGCGACCATTTCTTAATCTTTATGGATATAATTATTTCCAAAGCACCACGCATTGTTAACATTACTCCTGAATATTTTGTTTTCAAATCGCTGAATTGGGTTCAAATTGATTTCTTTTATTCGTGAAATTGACTGGGATATATTTATGTTCTCTCGTTCAGTCTGATTCGTTATTGTTTGACCGTCTTTACTTTGGTTTACTGATGATTACTACTTCTTCTTTTTCATGATATTCATTTACCCATAGCTAATACGATAGTATGGCCAGAAAAAGTAACTATTGTGTTATGATTTTGAAAAATACTAATATATAAAATGTGTTTTTTCCACACTCGTCCTGCTTGTATGCTGACGCAATTGCAACTGAACAATAGTAATATATTAATTCTACAAACTAATATTATATTGGGCATATTTAACGTAAGATATAATTAATACAAAATTGTGGTATATTGATACACAGAAGCACAGCACACTATCCTGCGGTATTTCTTCTTCTTATAACAAAATTTTGTAAAAATATTTTAAAAGTTTAATGAACAATACTAAAAAACAGAAATCGTCAATATATTTTGCTAGCTTAGAGGATCAGATTTTCAAATGATCACTTGAAAGATCATTGTTAAATTTTATACTTATAGGCGTGCACATATCGGTGGGTTTCAAACCAGCTGCTCTTGAGCTGCAGGTCGAGCGGGCCTATAATTCTACCCACATCACTACAGGATGTTTATATGTTCATATTTCATTTATATAAAGTGCATAAAAACGATTTAAGATAAACAATCGTGCCAAGGTAACTAGTTAATGGTGACCATGACAAATTTTTATCTTGTTTATTATCAGATATTGAAAAAAAGTTTAGAAAAAAACAACATAAACTATGAAGTAAAATAATATTATTATGATAAAGAATGGCTAATTATCAAATTACTAAACAAATTTTCATGTGAATACCATATGTTCTTGAGTGTAAATTATTCTGAGTAAAGAAGATTCTAGAGAAGAAAACATCTTGATAATCAATAATATTGATATTCAGTTCAGTAGAACATAATGAAAAAATATATAAAATATAAGACAAAATGAAATAATTAACATTTCGAAAACTACTAGTGTATGAATAATTAATACTGCTGTTATATAAGAAAAAACTATCAACAATGATTAAATTTTGCATACCAAATGTGAAAGACATTAAAAAAAACATATTGCAACTTTTTGCCTACGTATACATAATTTGTTATATTAACGAGATAAAAATCAAATGTATCTATTTTTGATTAATTAATTATCATTAACTATCTCCTACATTCTCCTTCATGTAACATTTCGATGCAATTTTGCATACACCAACACCTATGAAATTATAAATAGCTTTTGATTCATAGACATAATATACAAGGTTACCAGGTTCACAGAAATGGCAAAAAGGATTTATAGTTAAAAAAATTCATTTATTTTTTCAATATAATTTCCTTCAACTAAAAAATATATACTCTCCAATTTATGGGTCTTGTCACTGTAGATATTTTCCAGGAGAATTTTTTATAGCCACTACAAGCCACTTTTACAAGGTGGCACTCGAATGTTTTTTAATCCTATTTACCTGTCTCACTGCTGCCAGAATATCTCAAGTATATGAAAAATATCTATTGAAGGGAATAAAAGCGAATATATAGAGAACAAACCTAATACCTACATACCAGTTCGATTTTATTAACAAGCATTCAACAATTGACCAGGTGCACAGAATAACAGATGTAATTGGAAAAGCCTATGATGGTCAAAAGGTATGTTCAGCTATATTCTTAGATGTAGTAGAAGCTTTGGATAAGGTATGACATGATGGCCTTGCTCATACGCTATAGAATCGTGTGATAAACCACAAATGGAAAATATGACGATGGCTACAAGTGACAATATAAATAATTGGATCAAAATCTGTAAAATAAAATTAACAAAAGAAAGTCTAGCCATGTGCAGTTCACATATAATCAGACTGCATGAGCATCAATAATAATAAATAATACCATAATTCCATATAGCAACAACGCAAAGTACCTCGGAATGAATCATGATGCAAAACTTCGCTGTCGAGAACATTTACAAAAGAAAATGAAATAACTGAAATTGTATAGAGGAAGAGCTGAAATAGAGGAAAATGTATTGGTTAATTGGAAGAAAATCATAATTGTGACTTCATAACAAATTACTATTATACAAGCAAGTGTTGAAACGTATAAGGAGATATAGAATCCAATTATGGGGACGTAAAGCTGAAGTGGGAAGTAATATAAGTACAATATAATTTTTCGAGAACAAATTCCTGACATACAACATACAGTATTGTTCAGGTATTTTGAGATTTTCAGATAAACGACTTTCACTCAGGAACTCAAGAAAATCGCATGTAGATATGCGCATCCAGACAGACTCCATTCTCATGGATAACACCAACTCTTGGATAACATTAAAACAGGATACAGACTCAAAATGATCAAACCATTTGATCTTGTGTAGTGTAGCGGGGTGAATTTATTAGAAAAAGAGCAGTGTTAATACATAAATATTATTAAAGACTAAGATAGGGTCATCCTAGATATATACTTCGATTTAATTATTGTAAAGACAAATTGTAGATTAGTCTTCAACGACTAAAATTGATAAAATTCAATTTTATTTAACAGTGAAGCAATGTCACTATAATGACAGGAGAGGCTCTCTACACTAGCAAAAAAGGATATGTTAAAGGTAGCAAGTGTGTACAAAGTCTCCTGTGAGTATGAGAAAGTGTAACAGGTCAATAGTAAAGTTCCCGGTCTGCCACATAGATGGCGCTACTAGAATTAAATCCATATATTTTTAAGTTAGCCCTAACCCTCAAAAGATGCGTGTATAAATTTGACAGCTGTCGGATCATTAGTTTGTTAATTATAGCATTTTGAGTGAAGCAACTTTTGTTATTTGGAAAAAAATGGATAAAAAGGAATTTCGCGTGTTGATAAAATATTGCTTTTTGAAGGGAAAACATCCAGTTGAAGCAAACACTTGGCTTGGCGCCGAGTTTCCGGCCACTGCCCCAGGAAAATCAACCATCAAGGATTGGTATGCTAAGTTTAGACATGGTGAAATGAGCACCGAAGACGGTGAACGCAGTAGACGCCCAAAAGAGGTTGTTACCGACGAAAACATTTAAAAAATACAAAAATGATTTTGAATGACCGTAAATTGAAATTTAATGAAATAGCAGACACTAAAGATATCAACTGAACCACGATTATTTGGTTATGAGAAAGATCTGTGCAAAGTGGGTGCCGCGCGAGCTCATTTTTGAGCAAAAACAACGATGAGTTGATGATTCGGAACAGTGTCGGAATGTGATCAAGCGTAATAAACCCGAGTTTTTGCGTCGATATGTGACAATGGATGAAACATGACTCTATCAGTTCACTGCGAAGACCAATCGACAGTCATCTGAGTGGACTGCATACGATGAACCCGCTCCAAAGCGTGGGAAAACGCAATAGTCGGCGGGCAAGTTTGTGGCGTCTGTATTTTGGGATGCGCATGGAATAATTTTCATTGACTACCTTGAAAAGGGAAGGACCATCAATAGCGACTATTACATAGCGTTATTGGACCGCTGAAGGACAAAGTCGCCATAAAACGGCCCCATTTGAAGAAAAAGAAAATACTGCTTCACCAAGACAATGCACCATTTCACAAGTCAGTGAAAACGTTAGCAAAAATCCATGAATTCGGCTTCGAATTGCTTCCTAATCCACCGTATTTTCCCGATCTGACCCACAGCAACTATTTCTTGTTCTCAAATTTTCGTCGAATGAAGAGGTGATCGCCGAAACTGAGACCTATTTTGAAGCTAAGAACAAATCGTACTACAAAAATGGTATCGAAAAGTTGGAGGGTCGCTATAATCAGTGTATCACCCTTGGAGGGAATTATGTTGAATAAAAAAAAACTAATTTTGCCAAAAAAATGTGTTTTACTATGGTAGGCCGGAGACTTTTCAATTGAACAGTTACATAGGAGAAATTGGAAGGATGATAAATATACAGATAAACGAATATAAGCAATGTGTGAGATATAGACACACCGTCTAGTCAGCATTGGGTGAACACTAGACAGATACTGGCCATAACAATCAATGTTCTCGCCTTGAACACACAATGTATAGAATTTGGGTTAATAAACGCGTCTCCAGTTTGAAAGGAAATAGTGTAGATATGAACAGCCGTGTTAGTGTCAATAAATTGAAATTTGACTGAATAAATTAACATCGAAAAATATGAAGAAAAAACGAAATTACTTTCCCACAACATAATAATTAAAAAAGCATTACTTAGCAGTTTACTTTTGATATTATTTTACTATTTAATTCATATTTTGTGTAATATAGTGTTTAAAGTCAATATAGATTTATATATTAGAATAGCCTTGGACAAAAATAACCATTAAAACCAATCAGCAATCATTTCTGCGGTAGGGAGAACTTAAATTAACCCAAACAGGCAAGTCATGTCATGGGTAAACCACAAGTATGCATAAGAAAAATCAATATTAATATATATATATATATATATATATATATATATATATATATATATATATATATATATATAATACTTTATACTTTTTACTTTTACTTTATTTTATACTTTTACTTTTACTTTATTGCTCATTTCACCATGTCTAAACTTAACATACCAATCCTTGATGGTTGATTTTCCTGGGGCAGTGGCCGGAAACTCGGCGCCAAGCCAAGTTTTTGCTTCAACTGGATGGTTTCCCTTCAAAAAGTAATATTTTATCAACACGCGAAATTCCTTTTTATACATTTTTTTTAAAATAACAAAAGTTGCTTCACTCAAAATGCTATAATTAACAAACTAATGATCCGACAGCTGTCAAATTTATAGACGCATCTTTTGAGGGTTAGGGCTAACTTAAAAATATATGGATTTAATTCTAGTAGCGCCATCTATGTGGCAGACCGGGAACTTTACTATTGACCTGTTACACTTTCTCATACTCACAGGAGACTTTGTACACACTTGCTACCTTTAACATATCCTTTTTTGCTAGTGTAGAGAGCCTCTCCTGTCATTATAGTGACATTGCTTCACTGTTAAATAAAATTGAATTTTATCAATTTTAGTCGTTGAAGACTAATCTACAATTTGTCTTTACAATAATTAAATCGAAGTATATATCTAGGATGACCCTATCTTAGTCTTTAATAATATTTATGTATTAACACTGCTCTTTTTCTAATAAATTCACCCCACTACACTACACAAGATCAAATGGTTTGATCATTTTGAGTCTGTATCCTGTTTTGATGTTATCCATGAGAATGGAGTCTGTCTGGATGCGCATATCTACATGCGATTTTCTTGAGTTCCCGAGTGAATGTCGTTTACCTGAAAATCTCAAAGTACCCACACAATACTGTACGTTGTATGTCAGGAATTTGTTCTCGAAAAATTATATTGTACTTATATTACTTCCCACGCCAGCTTTACGTCCCTATAATTGAATTCTATATCTCCTTAAACGTTTCAACACATGCTTGTATAATAGTAATTTGTTATGAAGTCACAATTATGATTTTCTTCCAATTAACCAATACATTTTCCTCTATTTCAACTCTTCCTCTATACAATTTCAGTTATTTCATTTTCTTTTGTAAATGTTCTAGACAGCGAAGTTTTGCATCATGATTCATTCCGAGGTACTTTGCGTTGTTGCTATATGGAATTATGGTATTATTTATTATTATTGATGCTCATGCAGTGTGATTATATATGAACTGCACATGGCTAGACTTTCTTTTGTTAATTTTATTTTACAGATATTGATTCAATTATTTATATTGTCACTTGTAGCCATCGTCATATTTTCCATTTGTGGTTTATCACACGATTATATAGCGTATGAACAAGGCCATCATGTCATACCTTATCCAAAGCTTCTACTACATCTAAGAATATAGCTGAACATACCTTTTGACCCTCATAGGCTTTTCCAATTACATCTGTTATTTTGTGCACCTGGTCAATTGTTGAATGCTTGTTAATAAACTCGAACTGGTGTGTAGGTATTAGGTTTCTTCTCTATATATTCGCTTTTATTCTCTTCAATAGGTATTTTTCATATACTTGAGATATTCTGGTAGCAGTGAGACAGGTAAATAGGATTAAAAAGCATTCGAGTGCCACCTTGTAAAAGTGGCTTGTAGTGGCTATAAAAAATTCTCCTCGAAAATATCTACAGTGACAAGACCCATAAATTGGAGAGTATATATTTTTTAGTTAAAGGAAATTATATTGAAAAAATAAATGAATTTTTTCAACTATAAATCCTTTTTGCCATTTCTGCGAACCTTGTAACCTTGTATATTATGTCTATGAATCAAAAGCTATTTATAATTTCATAGGTGTTGGTGTATGCAAAATTGCATCGAAATGTTACATGAAGGAGAATGTAGGAGATAGTTAATGATAATTAATGTCTTTCACATTTGTAAATTGAAATTGAATGAAATAGCAGATACACTAAAGATATCAACTGAACCACGAATATTTGGTTATGAGAAAGATCTGTGCAAAGTGGGTGCCGATTTTTGACCAAAAACAACGATGAGTTGATGATTCGGAGCAGTGTCGGAATGTGATCAAGCGTAATAAATCCGAGTTTTTGCGTCGATATGTGACAATGGATGAAACTTGTCTGTATCATTTCACTGCGAAGTCCAATCGACAGTCATCCGAGTGGACTGCATACGATGAACCCGCTCCAAAGCGTGGGAAAACGCAATAGTCGGCGGGCAAGTTTGTGGCGTCTGTATTTTGGGATGCGCATGGAATAATTTTCATTGACTACCTTGAAAAGGGAAGGACCATCAACAGCGACTATTACATAGCGTTATTGGACCGCTGAAGGAAAAAATCGCTATAAAACGGCCCCATTTGAAGAAAAAGAACCACAGCAACTATTTCTTGTTCTCAGATGTCAAAAGAATGCTCGCTGGGAAGAAATTTTCGTCGAATGAAGAGGTGATCGCCGAAACTGAGACCTATTTTGAAGCTAAGTACAAATCGTACTACAAAAATGGTATCGAAAAGTTGGAGGGTCGCTATAATCAGTGTATCACCCTTGGAGGGAATTATGTTGAATAAAAAAAAAACTAATTTTGCCAAAAAAATGTGTTTTACTATGGTAGGCCGGGGACTTTTCAATTGAACAGTTACATAGGAGAAATTGGAAGGATGATAAATACACAGATAAACGAATATAAGCAATGTGTGAGATATAGACACACCGTCTAGTCAGCATTGGGTGAACACTAGACAGATACTGGCCATAACAATCAATGTTCTCGCCTTGAACACACAATGTGTAGAATTTGGGTTAATAAACGCGTCTCCAGTTTGAAAGGAAATAGTGTAGATATGAACAGCCGTGTTAGTGTCAATAAATTGAAATTTGACTGAATAACTTAACATGGAAAAATATGAAAAAAAAACGAAATTACTTTCCCACAACATAATAATTAAAAAAGCATTACTTAGCAGTTTACTTTTGATATTATTTTACTATTTAATTCATATTTTGTGTAATATAGTGTTTAAAGTCAATATAGATTTATATATTAGAATAGCCTTGGACAAAAATAACCATTAAAACCAATCAGCAATCATTTCCGCGGTAGGGAGAACTTAAATTAACCCAAACAGGCAAGTCATGTCATGGGTAAACCACAAGTATGCATAAGAAAAATCAATATATATATATATATATATATATATATATATATATATATATATATATATATATATATATATATATATATATATATATATATATATATTATACTTTATACTTTTTACTTTTACTTTATTATATATATATATATATATATATATATATATATATATATATATATATATATATATATATATATATATATATATAAAATAAAGTAAAACTTGTATTTTATACTTCAAGAATAAGAAAAAATCTAACGCTGCTTAAAATGGAATATAACAGGTCAATTGAAAAGTGCCCGGCCTACCATTGTAAAACACATTTTTTGGGAATTTTTTTTTCAACATAATTCCCTTCAAGTGTGATACACTGATTATAGCGACCCTCCAACTTTTCATTACCATTTTTGTAGTACTATTATAAAAGTTGCTTCACTCAAAATGCTATAATTCACAAACTAATGAACCGACAGCAGTTAAATTTATACACGCATCCTTTGAGGGTTAGGGCTAACTAAAAATTATCAAGAGACGTTTTTGTTAATTTAATAAAATAATGAGAGCGTCTCTGGTGTCAGATAAAATGTAATGCAGGCTTACTCTCGCGTCGCCTGATTTAGATGGTTACAAATAACTTTTCACGAAGAAACACCACGCACAGATTGAATTATTTACCGACCCCTAAAACGGTTTTGTTGTATATTAAGGAGTTTTGGTAATTGTTAAATGAAATTGTCGCTATCCCTTTTACGGTTCTCCCCGCCAAGAATTTAAATAATCCTACCACCAGAGGAACTATTCAGCGCTGTAAATAACTTTCGTTGCGATTTCGGAGGGATCTATTTACATTTAGATGCGAAATAGTACAACGGCAATTTGTAAAAGCAAAAAATAAATGCAAAATAGAAATTTATTCCAACTACCGGTCTTTAAAAGTAAATTTGTTTTTGACAATCAACATATTTTGGTTGTTGCCCTGTTTATTATAATATATGTGATTATTAGGCTACAAAATCATTATCATGCATTTGAGTTAGAGGCTAGAATTAGGGATGCAGAAAAATATTGATATATCGATATTTTTTAGCCGATATTTTTATATATTTTCAAAATAAATTAAACTAAAATTTTTAATAAACCTTTAAAATTAAGTTCCAATTTTAATCAAAAATTTAAATAAAAATATAGAATATTAAGTATTAATAATTAATAAAATATTAATTTAAAGAAAACATTTTTAAGGCTAATATTTCACTATTTCTATTTTTTCTTAACAATATCGATATATTTTTTTGTAAAATATCGATATTTTTATATTTATTGCAAAAAAATATCGATATTTATTATCAATATATCTACATTTTTCAAAAATCGATATTTCGAAATATCATTTAACATATCAATCCTTTGCATTTTAAGGGCAACGTATATTCCAATTTCAGAAAACATGAATAAAATAAATTTGCTATGAAGTGTGAAGGAAGTGGAATTTCTGATGTTAAACTCTTATTGTGTCTATGGTAATATATGTAGTTGTAATTTCTCTAGGTATTTAAAAAAACCTTCATAAAAAATTAAACATTGGAACAAATGGTATCCCGAAGAGGCTGTTCTGGTGAATACTATGGGTGGATTAGAGCTTTCCATACAAGCTATGATTGAACATACTCATGTTCCAAAATCACTTGGTAGCATTTTTACGTTCATAACGACAGTTTGCCTGGATGATTTAGTTAGCTTTGAATTTTCGAATTAGTTCTTTCATCTACGTTAACGTATTGTAATAAGTATACATTAAAAATCATCGTGGTTTGGAGATTCGGCTGCTTTCGGAACTATTCGTATATTCGTCGGCGCAATCTACTCGCCGCAAGCCAAAATGCTAAAAGTCGATGTTGCCAAATTGACAGTTAGGCTATTTGCTTTATGGATGTATTTTATTTTAGAAAAATAATATATTTAAGAAGACTTTATGACATTAATTTTTATATTTTGTTTTGAAAAAAAATAGAGATACGTTTTTTTAGTATTTAGTACAATATATAGTCTTGTCCTTAGATTTGGCAACACTGCATGGTATTGCAAGCCAAACGTTTCTCAAAAGAAATGGCGATGTACCGCATTGCTTTGATTAAACGTTGGGCATTTATTTGCTTCACTATTAAAGCGTTTGATATCACATTTTTAAAGTTATATTGTGAAATTCCTTTTTACTTAAAAAGAAGACCTTTTAATTTAACATTTCAGCGTTTTAACAGGATTACATATATGGAGAGTGAATCAGGTAGGTTTAGTTTCCGTTGTTACAAATAGGATAAATTAATTAATTGACTTCAATTTTGCAGTGAAAATAAATTAATGTGATTATTAAATACGTTAATTTACATAAACTTAATGTCAAGTTTGTAATATGACATACTTAGTAACAAGAGAAAGAAATATTTTACCGTCAGCTTGCTGAACAACTAAAACCTATCACAAGAAGGATCATCTGCCTTCTCTGTGTCTCCAATTTAATAGTTTTAGTCTCCATACGAATTTCGGCAGCATCTTTGTCGAATCCATAATATAGATGTTAGACAATCTAATCTATATTTAAGAATTTGTGAGGCTTTCAAAGCCACAGCACGACAAAAGAAAAAAAAATATTGCTTAAAAATCTCTTAGAAAACAAGAAGTCAAGAAGCTTATACACCACTGTATAAGGAGTTATCAACAAGGTAGTATTTTCCATAAAACTATTGATATGATTATTATCTTACGAATCAATTTTAGGTAGGGTACAATAAGTCAAGAAGGGTTACAGGCGAAAAATTAATTTGAGTCTGTCTATATCAGTTTTTTTTGTTAAATTTGTTATAAGACTCAATATTGAAGCAAATACAAGTAGCCAATATGAATTCCAGAATAATATTTAACAACATTGAGTTTTTAGGTATTTGAGTCCTTAATTTCATTAATTATGGTGGTGTTTTTTTAGACGGTAAACCCTTTTTCCATGAAATATATTAACCTTGCCTTTATTTACAAATTTTCTATTGCAACTTTTATTGTATTGTAATTAATTAGTAATTAGTGTGAGAAGTATAAAGGACTGTATCTACAGGAAAGTTGTTATAAAATTTTATTTATATATAATACATCTGTAGTATTGTATATTCAATATGTGGTAATTTAGTAAATAGTTTATGGTATAGTTAAGGTTCATTGTTTTATATACTCTAATTTATAATTTCAAATTAATATTAAATTTTAAAATATATAAATGAATATAATAAATTTAGTAAAAATTTAGTATTATGCTGTATTTATCTTTTTACCTCCTCTAAAATGTTTCGTAAATTAATGTCACGTTCTAATGTTTTTTTTAAAGGTAATTTTTACTATATATACATATGTATGGTATATATAGCTTAATATAAAACTTATGAATATTACCCTTTATTTTAATACGGAGTATATTTTACGCCTCGAAGACGAACACTATGCCGATATCAGAAGTTTGGTTATATATAAGACACAGCCCTTCTTATAACGTCCCAAGCAATACTGAGAATATTTAAATATTTCTGAGGACGCGCGCGCCAGCGCAGTATAGTAAATCTACCGGACCACGATGATTT
The DNA here is from genome assembly GCF_030347505.1 of Rhynchophorus ferrugineus. Taxonomy (NCBI): domain Eukaryota; kingdom Metazoa; phylum Arthropoda; class Insecta; order Coleoptera; family Curculionidae; genus Rhynchophorus; species Rhynchophorus ferrugineus. The sequence goes on from NW_027472590.1 coordinate 18,187,926, forward strand.
TTAATGTATCCTATTGTAATATATCCATCTGTAACGTTTTACACAATTAATTTATTTAAATAAGTAATCAATGCTACTTTACGCTGTGTTTATATATATTTAAAGCCAGTACTAATAAAAACAATTATGAATAATTCGACATGTTTAGGATATCATCAGCTTGCAATAAACAACATATTATTAAAAGAGTATCGTTTGTAATCTGTTAACATTAACAAGTCCTTTTAAGCATTGTTTTTCTGACATGTAGAGTCGATTACATCCTAATTGTTGGTTGATTTCCATTATACGTATCGAGAATTCGAATGTTGTTTGGTAAATAAATAAGATATATTCTCCGGTTATAAATTGGTGGGTGTAGAATAGAAATAATAAAGAAACAAGCATTACATCTCCAAAATAAGCTGGAAATAAAATAATTTGTTGGATTGAGACCCATATACTTACAACAGGTGAACTGTTCTAGCATATTAGGAGAATGGCATGCTCGCTATGCAGTTTTACTTGCAAATAATGGCCATTCTAATTCTGGAGATTAATATTTACTTAAAGAAGAATGCAGTGTTTACTCTTACTTGCTAAATCCATGTCTGATGCATAAACCTGACTATATTTTAACCACCATATATTCATTTTCTATCTGGGTACATATCACTATACCAGTTGCTTGCATGTGTTCTGATCATTTTACTGATAAATAGGTACAATGTACGTATAATGGATAAAATAATATAAATAATTGAGATAATTGAACTACAACATTGCAATATAAGGTTTTGAGTTACCATTAGTTTTTATAAAGCTAAGTTAGAGGTGGAAATCTGCTTTTTGATCTAACTACCTATAAGGTAGCGTAGGGAACTATTGACTGAAAACGACTATCGACAGTTTAGTAATTGACTAGTTACTACTATCGACTATTTCAGTCGTGAACTTTTAGTTACTATTTTTGGTTCTACTAGTTTCATTCGACTGATTTTTAACGTTTTGGCTCTCTCGTCCTAGCCGCGATCTTGACAAAAATGTATAAAATTGATGCTTACATAGACTTATATGTATATGTATATATATATATAATATATACATATATATAGTTTATATAAATATAGCTATAATATATATAGTTTTATGATTTTTTTGGTAGTTTGCTTGTAAATAACAATATATTATATATTAATATAGCAACATTTTGGAACGATATTTTTCAAGATTGTTAATGTAACAGGGTAAAAAGATTAACATATTTTGGACTGTTTTTATGGCAATAATAGATAATATTTCAAGTACTTTATTTTGGTAAAAAATATTTCCGTTCAATAATAAATAAAGCATTTACGTTATTTAAACAAGCTCTAGTAGATTAGTTTAGCTTTCTATGATTAGATATATGTTTAGTTTATTCATTTAGTATTTATGAAGTATTTATGGTTATTGTACATCTTTAGTTTTTAGGTTTTGTTTAAGTTCTATTGTATTATCTATATTTATTATAGTACATTATTTAAAAATAACAATTAGCATATTCAAATACGATAAAACATTTGTGGGGTATTATTCCATTCCGTAGACAAAATCCATTCCTTTTTACAAATCCACAGAACATTAAAATATAAAAGTAATTCTACTTAGTTTAAAAGGAAATTATTAAATGCATGTTAATAGTATTCAGTGATTATTTCTCACTTCAGTCTCACTTATACTACCGTTGGTAAATATAGACACATATAAAATTAACCGCTCCAAGCAATTATCTCCGTCCTTTCCTCTCTTACAGTTTATATAGGAAAGGGTTCGTACATCTTCGTCTGACCTCACGAATGGACAAAAAACAGTCGAACTGTGCATTTGACTGAAAATAGTAATTACTATAATAGTAATTACTATTTTCAGTCGCTAGTTTTTTGACTATCGACGCTACATAAGGACTCAATTATGTTGAGATATGGTTATTGTACTTGCTAGGGAAACCTTTTCAGTCTTGCTCGCATTTTAAGCCTTTATGATTATATTTAAATTAGATTCAATCTTTTATTTATCGTTTCTCAATAATATTCACTATTTCTTGTTCTTATTAACTTAGCCATGATAGAATAAGTGGATTGAAAAAATAGCTGGTTGCTATCAACGCCTACTGTTTTAATGTTCAGCTTACGTATCATATTTACTTGTTTTTAATTCCGCATCTAGGTATTTTTTTCGAAATTTAGAAGTAATAATTACTAATAGATAGGTCTTATAGAGGATATTATAAAATCTATTGAAGTTGAGATAAATTTCTACAACTATAAGTTGGCTTTTATGAAGCTCTCTAGTTCTTTTACAATTAATTAGTGAAAAAAGATAATAAAGTACTTCCTTTATGCAATCATTCGATTCTTATATAACAGTAACATGTCTTCGAAACTGTTAAAACAAAGAACGGTTATTGACAGTTTAACGTTAAAATTTTAAGCGATTCCTGATAGCCCATAATCGAAATGTAAAGAACGCAAAAATATAATCAGAGGATGTAATAAAACCCATGAGATATACGACCGCTACTACAAAGTTTCAATAAATTAGTTACGTGACAAAATTAATATTTTCATTAGTGTGAGCTTAATGCTTTCGGAGTCGATTAGAAAACTTCGTCACGTCGTTTACCTAAATATTTTTGTTCCTATCTTAAAGAAGAAGGCCTGTCGAACGGATTTGACTACATCCACCTGCGGAAGCGATCACTGATTGGTTTTAATGGTTTATTTTCGTCCAAGGTTATATCGACGGATGAAAACATTACCTATACAAACACAAAGCGTTTGAAAAAGCTTATATGCTTATTTCAACTTTCTAGTTTTAATCGGTAATATAATCACATAATATGGAAAATATAAAAAGTTTATTTTAAATGGACGTTTGTGAAACAAAGTTTTCCTTTTTTGTTTTGCCGCTAGGTGGCTAGAAGTATACAAATCGACAGAATAATAAATTTCATGTAATTAATTTTCTGAAAACGTGCTGAAGTAAACACATTTGAACGGGGAAATATTGGGAATATGGAAAATTTCGGCAATAAGAAATATTCAATAATATTTCCTAGAATTTTAAAATGTTTTCAGTAGCATTTCTTAGAATTTTTGTTATATATCTATGTGCCCTTTTCTAGGATATAATGTTTTGAAATAATGCATATTCTCCAAGATAGAAGACTAAAATAAGTCCAAATAGATTTGTAGATTGGATTTTAGACATAATGACTATAAAGCCAACTGAGTAAGACCATTGTTTAACAAAGGTGCAGTACCTACTCCAAATTATTCGTAATTTAAACAGTCTAATAAATAGTCTAAAATAGTGAGTTAATCAATATTTTGACTTGATCTGATACACACACAACACTTTAGTAGAATTTCATCCTCAAAAAGATATTGTAATTAGGAAAATAATAATTACGTCCTGCTTGTTTTGGTGGATTAGGAGTGTCAAAAGATGGAAGATCTTTCACTGGTACATTCAAATTTAATTCAGCTTAAATGGATAATGTACAATTATATACTTAATACTAATAAATATGTTAAGGAAAATATTAAAAATTAAACGATCTTAAATGTAAAATATATTGCACTTTGTTTTTGTTAGATAGTTTTTGTCTTTTGTATTACGAGTATGTATATTTTGTATTTGGTAATATTAAGAAAATGTTTAATTGAAATGTTACCTAATCTTTAAAATTTATTTTATTATATTTAAGTCCATAATGTAACCATAAGAAATCATTTATCACTTAGAATTGTCACATTTATTTTCGTATGAAATGTTATTGTTGTCAATATGTAATATGTTTCATCATGTTCAGTTAAAAGAAACTTATTTACATGCTAATGTATTTAATTTCATTAAAAATATAAAATTCTCTTAATTTTTATGAAAAATGATACTGTGATGAAAAAATATTTTATATTTTTTATAAATAGAAATTGCAAAATTGTTTATCATTTCTATGTATTGTTGCAATATTTACTTAATTTTTTTTATATTTTAAAGTCTCCTTACCAACTAGGGGTTTATCTGGACTGGATCTACAGTTTAACGTGGGCTCCGAACCACGATACTCGGCATTAAGCCTACCGACTAGCCCTAGCAGCATTCGAATCCGCGACTATCGCAACAGTAGGTGGACCGTCCTGTCGCCTTTACTACTGCGCCAACCAAGCCGGCATACTTAAATTATTAATAAAACTAACATAAAATGTATTTTATTACTGTTATGTCATGATTATTATTACCGGAATTCATATTTGGCGACTATCGCGACCTCTTGTGGTAAAACAAATCTAAACTTTCTCATTCTTATGTTTAATGTAAGGCAGCCTTCCGTCTATATTATCTATGTTTTGTGAATATATACCCACTAACATCCAATATCAGTAATCAGTTACTGATTATTTGTGCCATTTGTGCAATCTGAAGTCACAAAACACAAACTTTAATATGTGGTATTAATGAATAAAGTAAATACCAGTTATATAAATTTATTTTCTTTTTTTTTATTTGTTGGTAAACAATTGTTGTTATCAACATGATCATATATATAAAAAAAACAAATATTAATTTGTCAAGCTTCCAGATTTTCCAGCTTCCAGCATTTTCTTTGGGTTACTTAATTATAAAATACGATAGGAATGAAATATTTTATCCCATCATCATTAGACCTAACTCTTCCACCATACCAATTTGGCTAATTAAATGAATTTGCTAATGCAGTGTTTGCTAATAGATAGCGTTAAAATCGAATACCTCTATTAATACGTATTATAACATACTATAACGCGTTTCAAACGTAACAAGTTATATAATACTCATTTTATGAAGGTAGTGTTCTTCATCCTCTCTGTTAAACGTGATTGCGCTATAAATATGGAAATTTCTGAAAATTATATTTTGCTTCTTTAATTTCATTAAGGGAAAATGCAAAATACCATAAAATCATTTGGTGAATATTTGGTTATCTTTATAATTAAAAGTTCCTCAATTTACTATTTTGGTTAACGAAAATATTATCAGAAACTACTCTCTAGTTAAAATAATGTTTAACTTTCATAAACACTGAACTAAGAAAATGACTATTTAAATAGTGAGAACGGTGAACATTTATTTGGAACCTTGAGAACTCACAATCGAGCAAACAATAATGTGCGAAGTCGTAGGAAAAGTAAACAACTAAAATGGAAACCGAAACGTTTACCTAACAAGAAGACGCAATGTAATATTATTCCGATACTTGCGTTCTAATATTATCCAAGAGATTTATACACCACGCAGTGGAATTATGCAGAAAGTGGTAAACAAAAAGCCTTCTTAAAACTCTAATTAGATTCCTATTCGAAAATAATCCTGTTTCAGACTGTTAGACATGGTATCAAGTTTCTCCTTGAAATAAAATCTATGTTAAAATTCGATAATCTGAACAGTGTATTTAAAAACCGTCTGCTTGTGATTTGTAAACATCTGTTTAGACGGTCTTCTGTTTTTTTCGCATTCAAAAACAAGCTCGTTAATTAACTCCACCATAAAAAAAACGAGAAAAATTCCCATATTTAGAAAATGTTTTATTATTAACTTAATGAGTCATGTTTCTCAAAAAAACAAATTTTATTGAATACACGCTACATTAATATAGATCATTATTTCTTAGCTCTTATACCAGCCTATAAGTTTGTTACCTTTAATGTCCATTGGTTTTCCGAAAGTAAATATAGAGATTTAATAATATAATAGAAAAAAGAAATATTACTACGCAACATCAAATTTTATTTCACAATAAACCTCGAATTGTATAATCAGATCAGGATAATCAGTATCAGTATTGAGGGTAAAATTAAAGATACTTCTTCCTCTTTCTCACTTTCTGTTACTAAAATTGTATTTTATAAGACGATAAGACACATTGACTTAAATTCAATATATTCAAAATTTCTGCAAAGAAGTGTAATGGGCCATATATTGTAGCTACTATATACAGCTGATCTACTAACGACAAATATCGTTGAGAATGAATACAACTGTGAAGGAAAACAAGGCGAATCAATTTAAATGAAACAAAATATACCAATGTAACATTATTAGTAAGTTTCAATAATTTCCTCTCCAGGCAGATTATGTAAAATATTTTGGCATACTCCTAAACTGATGCCTAACTTAAAAGACTAAAACTATATAAAATGTATTGGCAAATCCTAGTAAGCCTAAGTTACCATTAGATAACGAGGTATTGCTATACGAATCAATACTTAGAACTATTTGGTTATATGGAATCTAGTTATTGGGCATAGCTAGCAGATCTAGTGTGGCTATAAGTAAATACAACGTGATATCTCTTCAGATCCTTAAGGACTGTAGTTCAAAATATTCCTATTCGGTACTCCGACAGTGTTAGTGCACTCCAATGTGATTGCTAATCATCCAAATATGCGACATAATGCGTAGACTAAATCATTTATTGAAGTGACATATACATGTTAGGTATAGAATAGTTATCATAAGAAATTCTTAGTATCCCCTAGGAAGATTGTTGGACCACTAAAGGTAATAAATGAAATGGAAATATATATTACAGTATGACTTCTTTAAAACCAATAAAACTGATATTAATACTCACCGATCTATTTTTGTGTGCTTCTAAATCTTAAAAATAACTGTAAAAATATCAGATCTTAATTTCAAGGAATTTTGATATTGAATATTGACATGGTTTATATTGGTTCTAAAAGCAGGTTCGGTATTTTTGGTAATTGATAAGTTGCCAATTCCATTGGCAACTAAATAACAAACAGCCGGGAAGAGATATCTCGACCCACCTACTTAAACTTCTAATTAACAAAATTCAATATTTTCTGATTTTTTATCAATAATTCTATCAAGAAGTGTTTATAAAATACTTATAAACTCGTATTTATTATCGGCCTAATTAAATTAAAAGGTTTATTATACATTAGAATATAATAATTGTTATGTTAAGATATAAGACATCCTAATATCTTTCTTCTTCCCTGAAAATCTTACTAATTTCTCCAGAACATATATGCACATAAAAAGGCGTTATAAAGGAAAACGAAATAACTCTTTTCGAATTTTATTTGATTGATTCACCATTAAACCCTAATTTATAATATGAAAAGGAGAAAAAACTACAAATTTGTTAGCTATAGAATAATTATCATAAGAAATTCTTAGTACCCCCTAGGAAAATTGTTGGACCATTAAAGGTAATAAATGAAATTGAAATAAATATTACAGTAGGACTTCTTTAAAACCAATAAAACTGATATTAATACTCCCCGATCTATTTTTGTGTGCTTCTAAATCTTAAAAATAACTGTAAAAATATCGGATCTTAATTTCAAGGAATTTTGATATTGAATATTGACATGGTTTATATTGGTTCTAAAAGCAGGTTCGGTATTTTTGGTAATTGATAAGCTGCCAATTCCATTGGCAACTAAATAACAAACAGCCGGGAAGCGATATCTCTACCCACCTACTTAAACTTCTAATTAACAAAATTCAATATTTTCTTATTTTTTATCAATAATCTATCAAGAAGTATTTAGAACATACTTATAAACTCGTATTTATTATCGGCCTAATTAAATTAAAAGGTTTATTATACATTAGAATATAATAATTGTTATATTAAGACATAAGACATCCTAATATCTTTCTTCTTCCCTGAAAATCTTACTAATTTCTCCAGAACATATATGCACATAAAAAGGCGTTATAAAGGAAAACGAAATAACTCTTTTCGAATTTTATTTGGTTGATTCACCATTAAACCTTAATTTATAATATGAAAAGGAGAAAAAACTACAAATTTGTTAGCTATAGAATAATTATCATAAGAAATTCTTAGTACCCCCTAGGAAGATTGTTGGACCATTAAAGGTAATAAATGAAATTGAAATAAATATTACAGTAGGACTTCTTTAAAACCAATAAAACTGATATTAATACTCCCCGATCTATTTTTGTGTGCTTCTAAATCTTAAAAATAACTGTAAAAATATCGGATCTTAATTTCAAGGAATTTTGATATTGAATATTGACATGGTTTATATTGGTTCTAAAAGCAGGTTCGGTATTTTTGGTAATTGATAAGCTGCCAATTCCATTGGCAACTAAATAACAAACAGCCGGGAAGAGATATCTCTACCCACCTACTTAAACTTCTAATTAACAAAATTCAATATTTTCTTATTTTTTATCAATAATCTATCAAGAAGTATTTAGAACATACTTATAAACTCGTATTTATTATCGGCCTAATTAAATTAAAAGGTTTATTATACATTAGAATATAATAATTGTTATATTAAGACATAAGACATCCTAATATCTTTCTTCTTCCCTGAAAATCTTACTAATTTCTCCAGAACATATATGCACATAAAAAGGCGTTATAAAGGAAAACGAAATAACTCTTTTCGAATTTTATTTGATTGATTCACCATTAAACCCTAATTTATAATATGAAAAGGAGAAAAAACTACAAATTTGTTAGCTATAGAATAATTATCATAAGAAATTCTTAGTACCCCCTAGGAAAATTGTTGGACCATTAAAGGTAATAAATGAAATTGAAATAAATATTACAGTAGGACTTCTTTAAAACCAATAAAACTGATATTAATACTCCCCGATCTATTTTTGTGTGCTTCTAAATCTTAAAAATAACTGTAAAAATATCGGATCTTAATTTCAAGGAATTTTGATATTGAATATTGACATGGTTTATATTGGTTCTAAAAGCAGGTTCGGTATTTTTGGTAATTGATAAGCTGCCAATTCCATTGGCAACTAAATAACAAACAGCCGGGAAGCGATATCTCTACCCACCTACTTAAACTTCTAATTAACAAAATTCAATATTTTCTTATTTTTTATCAATAATCTATCAAGAAGTATTTAGAACATACTTATAAACTCGTATTTATTATCGGCCTAATTAAATTAAAAGGTTTATTATACATTAGAATATAATAATTGTTATATTAAGACATAAGACATCCTAATATCTTTCTTCTTCCCTGAAAATCTTACTAATTTCTCCAGAACATATATGCACATAAAAAGGCGTTATAAAGGAAAACGAAATAACTCTTTTCGAATTTTATTTGGTTGATTCACCATTAAACCTTAATTTATAATATGAAAAGGAGAAAAAACTACAAATTTGTTAGCTATAGAATAATTATCATAAGAAATTCTTAGTACCCCCTAGGAAGATTGTTGGACCATTAAAGGTAATAAATGAAATTGAAATAAATATTACAGTAGGACTTCTTTAAAACCAATAAAACTGATATTAATACTCACCGATCTATTTTTGTGTGCTTCTAAATCTTAAAAATAACTGTAAAAATGTCGGATCTTAATTTCAAGGAATTTTGATATTGAATATTGACATGGTTTATATTGGTTCTAAAAGCAGGTTCGGTATTTTTGGTAATTGATAAGCTGCCAATTCCATTGGCAACTAAATAACAAACAGCCGGGAAGAGATATCTCGACCCACCTACTTAAACTTCTAATTAACAGAATTCAATATTTTCTGATTTTTTATCAATAATTCTATCAAGAAGTGTTTAGAAAATACTTATGAATTCGTATTTATTATCGGCTTAATTAAATTAAAAGGTTAATGATACTTATATGAAGGTTTATAATACATTAGAATATAATAATTGTTATATTAAGACATAAAACATCAAAATATTGTTCTGATATAATAATTACTTATAAATTAATAATTACTTACTTTAACAATAATAGTTTTAATAAAAATAATGGGTTAAAATTATTTTTCTCGCCATTAGAGTTCTTTCATAAAAATCTTACTAATTTCTCCAGAATATATATGCACATAAAAAGGCGTTATAAAGGAAAACGAAAGAGCTCTTTCCGAATTTTATTTGTTTGATTCACCATTAAACTCTAATTAATAATATGAAAAGGAGAAAAAACTACAAATTGGGTGGAATATTTGGGGGAACATAAAGTTAGTGCTTTATTACGAATACAAAGACTGAGGCAGTAATTGCGAGAAGCTACAGTTAACTTGAACTTTATGAGATCACGTGTTGTGTAGGGAAGCAGGCAACTCACACAGTATATTAAAAAGTACTGGGAATTTTTCAATAAAACACAAAATGTTGTTTATTTGTTCAAAGGTATACCACCGCTTTCAAAATAGGCCATTTGACTTCAGAAGTCTCTATTATGACAAGTTTTATTATCAAAAGAAGAAAGAAAAGATTGATCCACTGTCTTACTCGCTCAGGCTTTCGACAAACTGTACTGTACAAAGTACAAAGTGTGTTTTAAAAACTTAATATGAGTCTACCACAATAATATGCACAACTTTTATAATCTTATTTAGCAGAAAGATCATTCAGAATTAAGCGAGAACATGCTTATTCTATAATTGTTGTATAATGATTAAAAAAAATAACAGCAAATGTGCCACAAGGTGAATATACCGACAGAATATTCAGTGATGTCACAAATTATGACTATGAAAGCTTATGGCAATAAATAATAATAAAATCAAACTGAGAGACGCCTTTGGCTCCAGACTCCATTGATAGATTTAACACTTGAACTAAAACTTGGCGCATCTAGCTGAACGATGGTAAATCGATACACATACATTTTACTAACAAACTGAACTCTGAAAAGCATAAATAAATACAGAATTGTCTACATGTTCAAAACTGCTCCTATATAAACAAAACTTGAAACTCTTTTAGATTTACGGTATTCAAATCTGGGGTTGTGTCAGCAAGATCAACATCCAAGTTATCCAATATGTCCAGAATAAAACATTAAGGAATAACGTTGATGAAACCTAGTATTGGTGAAAGAGATACATCCTTAGAGACCTTCAAAATAATATTGTTGACCAAACCATCATCAAATTGATAATGCAAATCCAGTGTAGTTAAGTTACTAGAACACAGAGCGAACTAGTCGGTAAAAGCCTTAGTTCAGAAGTATCACGTATTAATTTAAGTTCAACAAGTAAGGGTTGTTTAAGTGAATAATAAAAGACGTATTCCATTGACAGAAAACCAGTGGCCCGAAGTGGTAATTTGAGTTTCAAAAAGTTAAATAAATTATTGAGGTGATTATTGAGCCTTGTCTTGACATAAAATTCAAGTGTTTTCGTTCTATAAATCGAGACAACTTGAAGAATAGTTTCAGTCACTATCTCCTTCACTTCAGCACTGTTAAATTTAGTTCAAGACTAAATTATTGGCTTCAAGTCTAACATTTCAGGTGAAAACGTTAAAACTCGATTCGCCATAAGACTGAACATGATATATGGCAAACATATATATGGTTAAAATCGATGGTAAATCAATAGGTTCGATAAATTCGCGTCGTTATTAGAAAACACTATAATGACTCTGAAAGATGGAAAAGCAAGAAGCAATATTTTTAAAATTAAGATTGTAATTTTTTATTTTTTATATGAAATATATTTGATAAAAATTCTTTAACAGTTAAATCATACACTGAATATTTATCTCCCTGACTAGTAAAATACAAATCCTTGAAAGAGTGCTGCTTAAAATAGCTCGAGGAAACCGGTCTTATTATTTCTATTTTAGAAACACATGTTGACATTCGTGATTTTTTTCTTCTTCCTCCGTCATTGTTTATACTCACCGCTCAGCAGTTGTTCTAAGTAAACACATCTGCTACTCAGGTAACTAGGGTCTGCTGGCGGCGTGGTACCCCCAAAACCGGTGCCGTTCTGTCCCTCTAGCAGCTCGCATTTTTCCGAAGTCGCTGCCATTAGAGACAGCCGAGTTGACAATTCTTCAACGTCTGTAACAATTAAATTAACTTATTAGAATTATTAAAATATCTCAATATCGATTTATCATTTCATAGCTCAGAATTGCATTTTAAATATAAACAAATAATAAATTATAACTACGTTATTTTCTATTATTAATAAATTTATTTTGTTAAATAAAATATTAATAACACATTTTAAATTTAAGCATTTTTTAGAAACTTTCTGATCTCGAAATTTAGTATAGATCGACGAAATCGGCCTAGCAGATGGAGTATTAACTAACCAAAATATTAAATTATTGTATATTAAGTTTTGCATGTATTTTGATCACATATATGATGAAAATAGTACTAGTAATCCATTTAGTATTATAAAGTTATATATGAGTGTATATATATCTGTTGCTTGGTTTGTACAAATCTGATGTCGAAGCCCATATATACTTATAGAAACGTCTAGAAACCTATGATGATGCCACTCCGTCATATGTCCATATTATCGGTTTTGGTTTAAACAATTCAAAAGTGGTGATTTCGATGTCAGTGACAGAGAATAGCTTGAACGACCAAAAAGTTTTAAGACAATGAATTACAAGACTTATTGTGGATGGAAACGTAACTCAAACTCCCAGGAATTTTTAGACGAGTTATCAATTAATTGTTTCCAGACGATTATATACGTTGAGAGAGATCTAAAAAGATTGAAAATGGCTACCACTTCAATATCGCGGTTGTTGTGACTAGCGTTGAGAAGTAGATCTACTACAATAATTCCGAAGTACGGAAAATCATGTTAGTTCAGAAGAGTAATCCACTTCGAAGCGATTTATGGCAATAAAATACAAATAAAACCCATAAAACCGTTACTGAAGATGTCTACTAATGCCAATTGAGAAAACCGAACGTTGAAATTTGTTGAAAAATAGTTGTTTATTATTGAGAAAAAGACGAGTTACTGAGCGTATTATCAAAAATCGTTCAGAGAGTGATTATCCACGCTCTCACTAAATCTGCGAAAACGAAAAACGTCATACAAAGAAGTTTGGTTTACAAGTAAAACACTTATCAATCCATCAAGGTGCAAGGCTATTGGACGAAGTAAACCGCTCATGAAAGGAACCTCATGGCGTACTCTTCTTGGACTGGACTAAGGACAAAATGTGGCACGATATTTAATATTCAAGGCATTCAAGCATAATATAGTGATGATATATAGTGACAATCATATTTGGAAGACCATTCCAAGTTAAAGTGGGTAATTCTTGAGTGACTAGGAGGTCGATCTAATCTGGTGTTCTGGAAGGTTTCCCACTTGCTTCCATGCTATTTAACATCTATGTGACCGATATTCTTAAAGCTAAAAGAGATCGTTCAAATACATACCCCTCAAACTGCAAGAGCGGCCGAACAGAACAATCTAATGGTTTGAATTTTTGAAACTGTAAATTAATCCACAAAAAACCCAAGCGATAATTTTCCATCCTAAACGATCCCTTATTGAAACTAATTTTTTTATCGAAAAAGTTGCATATCTCGGGCTTCATTTCGACCACTTCTAACCTAGTCAAATCAAATACAATAAGCCACTTCGAAAGGTTGCGGGGCATCGAGAGCACTGTTTCCTCTCCTGTGTAGATCAAGTAAACTATCAGTCTCAGTTAAAATCCTTATATATCAGACTATGGAATGTTCCCGGTTTATTCGTCAAACCCACTAATATAAAAAACGCGAGTCCAAAATTAGTTGTTGATAATTATTCAGTATGTCCTATGGTATGTCAGAAACAACTAAATACATGGAGAAACGGGGCTGCCATTAGTCTCCGAAATCACAAATTCAATCACCGAAGGGTTCATAAAGCAAACTTCTAGTATCGATAATACGTTAATCCGCTCCATTCCGACTCTCCTATCGCAGTGATGTTGCAGCCTTGTACAACAATATACTGATTTGTAAGTAAGAAAAGTCTTCATACTTCATACTTTGAGTTGCTACTTGCTCAGATAGATGCACCTTGGCTCCGCTGGTACATGCTTTTCAAGTATATTGATATAATGATGATTAGATCGCTGTCAAATCAATATCGTTCTTTCGAAGTAGTTTGGTCATTTTACCAGAAACATGTGAAAAAGTTGTATAAAATGATGGAACATACTTTGATTAATATATATCGTAGCAATTTTTCTCAAAATATTAAAAGAACTATTAGAAAAGGGTATAAAACTATTAACATTTATAATTAATGCTATGCTACGAATTAATTACTTCCCTAGTATCTGGAAAGTAGCTAAAATATTAATGATACTTAAACCAGGAAAAATACCAGAAGATGTGACCTCCTACCGACCTATAAGTTTATTACCGATAATCTCGAAAGTTTTCGAAAAATTATACATAAAAAAGCTAAACTATATAATAGAAAAAAGAAAAATTATTCCAGAACATCAGTTTGGCTTTCGCAATAAGCATGGGACTATAGAACAAGTACATAGACTTGTAAACAAAATAAACGCTGACCTAAATGCCAAAAGATATTGTTCGGCTGCTTTCCTAGACATATCTCAGGCTTTTGACAAAGTATGGCATACGGGCTCGCAGGTTAAACTAAAGAAACTTCTCCCTCATCCGGACTATCAGCTACTAAAATCGTATCTCACTGACATACATTTTATTGTAAATCAAGGCGATGAACATACCGAATTAAATCCCATATATTCAGGAGTTCCGCAAGGTAGTGTACTGGGTCCAGTACTGTATCTTCTGTATACGGCTGACCTGCCCACCACAAAAATAACTACTGTGGCAACATATGCAGACGATACAGCAATCTTAGCATCCCTTGAAGATCCAGTCACAGCATCAATAAACCTACAAACCCACCTGGATCAAATACAATTATGGTTGAAGACATGGCGCATTAAAGCCAATGAATTAAAATCCACGCATATAACGTTTACCCAACGTAGAAGAACATGTCCACCAGTGAATATCAATCATCGTCAACTCCCCCAAGCAGAGCATAAACATCTTGGTATGCATTTAGATCGACGCCTAACCTGGAAGAAGCACATACTCTCTAAACGGAAATAACTGGGACTAAAATTATATCAAATGTATTGGCTCATTGGGCGTAAATCCAAGTTATCATTAGATAATAAGGTATTGCTGTATGAGTCTATACTCAAGCCCATTTGGACATATGGAATTCAACTATGGGGTACCGCTAGCAAATTTAATATATCCATCATTCAACGGTTCCAAAATAAGGTGTTGCGTGCCATTGTTGATGCTCCGTACTATATTTCAAATAAAGTGATACAACGCGATATTCCTCTAGAACCTATAACGAGTGTAATTCAACGTGTTTGTGTGAAGTACTTCGAAAGAGTGTCAGTGCATCCCAATGTACAATGTACTGGCTAATCAACTAAATATGTGACGTGATAGTGAAGTGCGTAGACTAAAACGTTTAACACCATCTGATCTGATTACTGGACATATGTAGAATTTAGAACAAGCTTTAGAATAAGACTAATTAATTAAGATAATATTTTATACAGAAGATTGTTTAATGAAGTGATTTTCTACATGCCATGTATATATAATATAGACAGAAGAAATACTTATTGCCAATAAGGCAGATTGTGGACCCACGAAGAGTAATAAAAAAAAGCAATTTTTCTCAATGAATGCCGTTTTAGAGTGAAAATATATTTAGAATACATTCAAATACCAAATATATAAATCATCTATAAAATGGTAAAACAATAAACTTATTACAATAGTTAGTAAAAATTCTGTTTCTCATTCACCAGCTCAAAAATATGTATGAAATCAGTTGATTCAGATATTCTAGTTTAGAAAATATCGACTTCGTTTTATACTTTCAAAGCTCAACGCTTTAGAATTAGTAGATTTTAGAACACAGCATCTAAAAATGAAATTTTGATTTGATGAAGATTGACTCTTGATCGAAATGGATTACATGATATATTAAGTTCTACTGAACCAATTTACTCTCAAGCAAAACTGAAATCTCAATTTGGCGTGAGTCTTTTCAATACATTTTTCTATCATATAAAGTAAAGTTTTAAACAACTGCAATTTGGCGAAGAAAACTTGAATGACTTTTTTACTTTGTACAATAGCAACACTTCTCTAGATGACTTTTTTGGATTCAGCTTACTGGAAGGTTGAAATTGTGTTAACGAAGCCACTCCTTAACCAGCCTGTAACTTTTTGTATCTTAATCTTAATTTTTTTCTCTCATATATTATTTAACATATCTAATAAAAAACGGATAGTAAAGTATTGTTTGGTCATTTTTATTTAACTTAAAAAAGTACCTAATATTCTAGACCTCTAGATTAGTAATATTCAACTTATTCATGAAATTGACTTTCATTTGATTTTTTGACTTTCGGTAAACCAATGTAGTGAAAGAATCGATAAATTGGAAAATTGTTGGAATAAGCGAAATCATTCTGAATGATAACAAATTTTTGCAGTGGGTAGTTAGTTACATTTCATTTTGTCGATAAATAGGCGTCTCGTGAACATCGATTGAATGACGGCTTATTTTCATAAATATAATAAGCGGAGAAATAACATAA
Source organism: Rhynchophorus ferrugineus (assembly GCF_030347505.1). Classification (NCBI taxonomy): domain Eukaryota; kingdom Metazoa; phylum Arthropoda; class Insecta; order Coleoptera; family Curculionidae; genus Rhynchophorus; species Rhynchophorus ferrugineus. Next base: position 18,204,383 of record NW_027472590.1, read on the forward strand.
GTACCAATTGATTGATGAATAAACTGTGGTATCGGACATATCCAACAAACAACATTGAAATCCTCGTGACGACGATTTATTTATTGAACTATATTTGTACTCGAGCCAATGTCGGAAACCCACTTAATCCACGGGCCGAAATCCCATGCTCATGTGCATGCCTCACCATTTATGTAACGACATGTGTACAGTTGAAATCTAATCAGAATCATTCAACGCCGAAACTTTTGACGCACACCGGAACGAGCTAATTGGAAACTGTAACGAATTTAAACATCCTAAATGCGCTTTTTATTCGAGAATCGAACACTGATTCGTAATCTTTCAATGGGCCCCGTGCAGGATCCCATTTGAAACGTCAATAAACAATACTTTAACGTTTTCCAACCGTTTAATTGACTTCCGATTGTTTTTAGATAAATTAAATAAATTAAAGAAATCTACATATAGTCTATTCAAAGTTTATTTTTATATGCGTCATGAATATGTTTAATGTATTGCCTGTCGCGATTTGTAAATTCGTTTTAGAATCAGACAATATTTTCCTTCTCATTTTGTTCTAGTTAAAAAGAGACACAATATTCTCTGATTAGTTCGAACACGAAAACGAATGAGCCTGTCAAAGTCGCCCGGTTGCCAGACGTACGCAAAATTATTCAAAATATTAGTTATATTTACTATAGGTTATAAACGGTTATAATTCGATAAATCGATTTTTTAAAAAATATACAGATTTATCGATTTAAATATATATTTAAAAATTATCTATTATATATCGAAATCGATATATCGGCGGAAAAAATATCGATAAATTTACAAAAAATTATATCGATATTTTTAAGGAAAAATAAAAATAGTCAAATATTAGCCTAAAGATATATATATATATATATATATATATATATATATATATATATATATATATATATATATATATATATATATTTTCTAAAACTCCTAAATAGTAACAATATCTTTCTAAAACAACATCGTTTTTTAAAAATTATAAAAATATTGAAAAATATCGGCTAAAAAAATACCGATATATCGATATATCTTTATTAATCCCAAAATAAAACATCGTTCGAACGATTGCCTTAAAAGGGAAAAATAACTCAATTTAATAAATTTTTAAAAATGTGGTGTTGGTTAATTGGTACATAATAATGTGAGGTTTAAGCAAAATCTAAAACCGATGTGGATCTATGGAATCTAATTATGGAGATGTTCCGTGAAACGTAATGATTTTTTTCAGACGAAAGTTCTAGGCGTCTTCGTAAATGCAAATCGATATTATAGGAATGACTACTTATACCACGTTACTCAGGAATTAAGAGAACCGCAAATAAAGTTGAGGAGAGACTCCATTGTCATATTAATACCGAAGTATTGTAACTTTTGAATAATACTTGAGCAGGTTACAAGCACAAAAGAATCAAATCATTTGACCTTGTAGTGCAATGAAGTGTATTTAGGTAACGAAATGAAAGTAACGAAGAAGTATTGTTAATTAATACATTTTTATTACTATAGGGATTAAGTTCTCTAACTAGGTTCTCCTAGATATATAACTCGTTTTTAAGTTATAAAATAAACTGAAGGTTAGTCTGCACTGACTAGTAAAAATGTATTAATAACAAAATGCTTGCAATTCCATACCAATATCTAACACTCCTAATATGCTTATCTTGCCGGAATTTTTTAAGATTTTTATACACTTTTTTAGCGATTGGATAATTAATAAACGTGATTCATCTTACACATTCAAACTTCCAGAATGAAAGCAAAAATGAGATGAGATGAAAATGAAATATATACAAAGAAAAAATGAAATGAAATCATTTTAATGAAGTAATTCCGCATATTATATCAGTTTTCTAAATAACAATAAGAATCATAAGATATCACTAAAAGTAATTAAACAATTTGTTCATAAGTTGCTCTCTTTATCAAATGGTGCTGTCAATTGAAACATATTTGATTTCGCATAAAACATTTTCACTCATGAATACCATTTCGGTAATAGATTTTCCATAAGAGAAGATTTCCATTCCAAGATATCGGTCAGTCAACATAAAATCTTCAACCTCGTATCTTCAGTTTAGTATCAGTAAAGATATATTCATAATAATAGTAAATAAAAAAAAGAAAGAATCTTTTTTTTAGAGAAATTTGTTTATTGTACCGCATATCTTCAACAAGGATATAAGGATATAAAGATATTAAATCCGCAGTATCCTTTTGTATCGCTGTTCAACAAGTGGACTCTTCTTACCATCAAATAAAGATTATTTTTAAGTAAATTAAATTCATTTTTGTTTTAAAACCCTTCATATTTAATAACTTCTATAAGTATACGACTTTAATATAAAAGGCAAAGATTTTAAATACAGAAAACAATAATGTAGGAAATTGAACGAAAAAATTATATAGAATAAACCAATAGCAATTAGTTATATTTATCAGGTCGAATTACTGAATGAAAACTAAATGAAACAAAATAACTATTAAGTTTGCTATAACTATTTTGGGGTCTCGTTTTTATCAACTGGGATTTATCTGGATCTGCTGCCTGATGTTGTCTTCGAACTATAGTTTTCGACATTAACCTTAGATGACAGTAAAAGGATCCCGGCGTGCGTGTGCGTGTTGATTGGCCAGAATTGTTTGTGCGCATTTATTTTGAACTAGCTTAACATATTTCACAACCTCGCATTTTTGTTTACAAGAATTGAGGTTAGAAAGTAATTTTTAGGTTACGGGAACCAGGTTACAAAGGCTCTTATGATCACGGCATGTTACATAGAATATTCAAGACAAAAGAAAAATAAACAATCTGGAACTTAGAGCCCTAATGAAAGAAGAAATGAGAAAAAATATTCATGAAACAAACAAAACTAAATTTATGCCGCGGTGAATGTGCATGTGCAAAAGACGACCTGACGAAGTTAATTTTTAAATAATTTGTATAAGTATGTGCTACTTTTACTGTATGAACAATTACTTTATGGTTATGTTATTTTTACAGATATTACTTATACGATGAGGACAGAATGAAAATATGCTCATTGATTTCGAAGAAACGCTGGAATCAACACAAATATGGCGTCCTTGAACCATTTCCTAAAAACAAATATTCTAAAAGGGAATACTAGGGTTTTATTCCATTTATAGCAGTACTCTTTGTTATAGGACATGTTATTTAAATTTTTCTGGACTACTTATATGTTCCAAAGAGTTATATAAACCGAAAGAAATAATAAATCATAAACTTTCAAATCTTATGTTTTTCTTTAAATCTTTTGAAAAATCCGCATAATAAAAAAGTTACAGGTACACTCCTGTGTTCCAAAGTAGTTTACAAAATTTAACATTTTATTAATAATTCATACTTTATACGCTTATTATCGCATTAACTGAGAGCATAACCTAAGAGCATCTTACAAGACCACAAAATATTGAGAATTTAGAAGGGTATCTTAAATGGGCGCATGCGATACAGTGTTTTCGTTTCTAAATTTGCCGCTAGGTGGCTCGAGGTACAAATTTGGTAGCATACCTGAAATTTGACCCTGTCTGCTTTCAGAAGCCTATTCTAAAAAATACGAAGGCGTTGTGTACATGAATTTATATTTGGTGGAAATAATCAAAAAGTTACTGGATATTTTGGACTTTTTGGCAATTCTATGCTTCCTATAGAAACAATATGATTTGTATACAAAGAATTTCGGTTTAATTTTTTTCGACAAAGCTTTTGTTGAAAGCGTCTCTTTCGAATTAGAGCATTTTTTCACATGGCTGATAAAGCAAACGTAAAAAAGTTATAAACTTAGGTGTTAAACCGACTTATTTTGTTAAATGTGTTTTAATGGTTCTTTTTTAGTTAAAATGTTTTTGTTTAAATCTTAAGACATTCCAGATGTTGCGTCCCTGGATGTAGTTCCATTTCAAATAGAATACCCAGCTTTCCTTTCCCTTTTCTGCTCCATGTCAGAAATAGTATTTAGCAATCAATAATGAAAACCTGATGGGAAGCTTTTGTGAGGTCTTAAATTAGAGCTAAAGGGTTTGTAATGTACATTTTACACAGGATAACTACAAACCGAAATGTAGAGGAGCATTGCTTAACAGGGATCCGGTTTACAGTCGTTATTTAAATTGTAAGTCTTCTATAATGTTAATTATATGTAACTAATTTGTAAAATATAAGAAGCTTGCATTTTAGCTGTGGCAGAGAAGAAGGAAAACATTGATCCAAATATGACGCGAAATGTGAGTTGAACAGTGAAGTCATTAAAGTCCGGCAGTATGATAGATGTAATTTGACAAAGCCAGAGACTTTTTTTACTTTGTTAGTAAATGATATCTTGACTCTTCTATTAAGTTCCCAAATTATGCACAAAACTTAACAAGCAGTCTGTCCAATATCTTAAATTACCAAATGCCTGTATTTTTCCAAAACGTTTTGAGCAAGACATTTGAAAATAACTATTCTTCAACATATATATTGTACTGTACTTTGTATTTGGCCGAGCTATATTTAAGATAATATAGAACGTTTCATATTCAATAGTTTATTAAACTTTGTATTTTTAAAAATATAAGTTTTGTGTTAAATCTGTTATATTACGTTTTAATGTATTGTTAGTATAATATATTGTCATTAAACAGAAAATTCTAAGAATTCTCTTCTGAAATAATATTTGGAATGTTAATTTTACATATATTTAAGTAAAAAGAATTTAATATTTTTAGTATTTTAAAACATTTATTGCACTTTTATTTTTACTATTTTTATTACTGCTATTATTATTAATAAAATGTTTTAGATTTCCCTTTACTCATATTGTCAATCGCGCCCTCTTGTGGCAAATGAACGCTAAGCTTTTTCACATGTAATACATGTGAGATACACTTCTAATTCCTTTGTGTTTTGTGTACAAGACCTACTCAACTTGGTTACTGGCGTGACTGGGATAGCGTCTTAGTAAGATGTTATACTCTTGCATTAAACATAAATTTACACTGTCGCCTTGACCACTGCGGCTACCACGCCGCCAACTATTTAAGTGATTAAAACAGCTGAATATTTACGAGTTATTTAACAATTAAAATCGTGTCTTGTAGTCGTGTTCTGCTTACAATAATTTAATAGGCCGTTAAATACACATGTAGATAGTACAACATAACCTATAATAAATTAGCTATAATATATAACGGTATATTAAAATGACAATATGCGAGTATAATTAGAAGTAATGATTTATCGAAAAAACAAACAAGGTCATCACGCTGCTGGTTCGCCAGTTTCGTTCTTCGAATATAACAGTGAGGCAAGATTAGTTCTGCATTTGAGTCAGGTATTCAACTGATCAAAATTCACGTGAACATGTGTACGTTTATGCAAGCATTTTTTTCTTTTATTCTGCTGGACACGCCCGAATCAAATTCGTAATCGTTTATCAATGAAAACAAAAAAAAACAACAATTTCTGACCTCATGAAAGAACTGATTGTTATGTAATCAATACTGTGAACAGTCAGAAAATTGTTAGGTGTGTCTTGAATATCACGAAGAAGATTTTGTTGTGAGTGTCCAGCGTTCAGGAAAACAAATAACTATTGAATAATTATTTTAGTATTGTAGATTTAAATATACTAACCGTTCTGAATAACAATGGCTTGGAGACATTTTTTAAAAAATTTTAAAGCACGTGGTACATTTATTACAACTAGTTGTTGTCTACAAATATCTAATAATTTTCCTTTAATAATGTTTTTAAAACCCCGACCTAAAATTAATTAACATTTGATGAATGTACTCCCACTGGTGTATTCCACATGGGTTTAAAAACGGTAAGGTTTTCACAAATAATTATTTTAATTAATGGGGTTTTAGTCTCATCAATAACTGTTGAGTTTCTAGTTGTCCACTGTTGTCGAGCAGTTTAACACTTCGACGTTTTTGTGATCACGCAATCTTCATGCTTTTTTGCGAACATTTTAATTCATTCATTGGTTGTTGATGCCCTTAGATTTTTGTGGATATTGGGGAGAAATAATTTTCATGCTTAAGCGAAAATTTTGACTTACTTACGTAGTACGCTCCTACTACTATAGCGATAGTCGCGGATTGGAATCCTGCTGGCCATGGATGTGCTTTATGTTTGTTATTGTAATTGTAAGTGCCTTTATAGGTAATAGTGGAAAATCTAACATGAAATAACCACCCCAGTCACGCCAGTAAAAAGGCTGGGTAAAACCGGATGTCTTCTGGGATGGTCTCTAAGTTGGTCACTGGCCAGTCGGTAGGCCTAGTGCCCGTGGACCGTGGTTCGGAGCCCACGTTAAACAGTAGGCCCAGTCCAGATTAACCTTCGTTGGTAAAAATGAGACTTTAAAATATGTAAAGAAGGACTAATAAGGGACATATGTGTCGTTTTGATGAAGTTTTTCCTCAATTGAGCTTTACACTATTAAAATAGTTTTTTAGAGATCGAAACAAATAGTAGTTGGATGGGGTAATATCGGGGTTACACAGCGAATTCATCAAAATTTTATCGCCAATCTTTCTTGATTTTCGCTTCATTCAAGTTATTAAAAACGTGAGTGGTCTAGTCTTACCTACTAATTGATTTTCGACAGTTTTTTCTTAATTATCTACTTTATTCTCGCTATATGTCGATACAGGAGGGTTGACTGAATAGTTTGGACAAATTTGAACATCTCATGATGAAGAATTCCTTTTAAATCTCAGTAAACACTTAACATCGCTTTTTATTGGCATCAATGCGGATTTTGCAACCATATGCGAACCTTCAACGGTCTTCAGTCACAATGTTTTTTATTATTATACTGGCATTATTGTCATCTTCAACATATGTCATCATCAACTTATGGCTCAGAATTATTCTTAGAATTATATTATAAATAACTTTACTAAATTACTATTTCCCAATTACGGTTCCTTCATTAGCATGCTTATAATTTCTAGTTTTTATACTTCTCAATTGGTCTTCTTATAAGGCTAAGCTAATTTAGAACTACCTTGGAGTTTTTCTTTCATGTTAGGCGACAAATATAAACAAAATTAAGTAACATACTTAATATATTATATTTTGATTCGTCAAATTTAAGTCGTAGATAAACCTAAATAATTGGTTTTATGTGCCTGGTGAAGTAGAGAAGAACGTAAGTGAACCAAAGGACGAAGTTGACGACTTTCGGGATTAGATAGAGATATATTTTATTTATAAGTAGAGATTTAATACAACAAAAACGAAAATAGCATTACTAGATGTGTGTTGACTCAATTTAGTCGATCACAGTTAAGTGTTCTTACTTAACATAACATATTTTAACAATTTTGGATTCTTGCCGTTCTCATACCACTAATTAAAAAATTCTGTGCTTTCAGGTAATTTGAGTTTGACTCGTGTAACGGGAAGTAGAGCAAAAGGAAGCAAGACCTGAAAATGTCAAATGAGATTCCACCGAAACGCCGTCAAGTCATTAAAGGTTTGTTTAAGAGCCAAACTCGATTGATAACCCAACAACAAATTTATACTACTACACGAAATACAGCTACAATATACAGGGTTGGGCAGCACTTAAACATAAATACACTCATTAAACATTCAGCCCAAATGGGCTCTAGTTATAAACTTCTCTCTTTTATTAACTAGACTCTTTTGGGCATTAATTAATATATCCCTGTCCCACAGGTACCTTTAAATTACATACAGAACGAAAATTTTAACTATGGCAAACTTTTGTCTACTTTAATCTTCTTAAGAACCAGATTACGTTGAATGCAGAACCGAAATTTGACGAATTTTACTGTTATTACATCACAACCAAAAGAGAAGTTTATAAAGACGATTTGATATGTTCTTTATACTGTCACCTGTAATGAGTAGCGCCAATAAGTAAGTAAAGAAGGTAATGATTTTATTGTTTATGCTAACAGGGACAGTAATTAACCAATAGTAGACCTATAGCAAGATTGTTTTCTTTAGTAGTTTTTAATATTTCAAAACAAGATACTGTTCATCTTTTACTGAATAATAGCCTGAGCTGGATATTTCTATCCTATTTACATAATCTAAAGCTTGATAGTACTTTACAACTTTTAGTTTAACTTTTATTTGCTTAAAAATAATTTTTACTTCGTATATCAAAAACATATGAAATAGTATTTTGTAATTTGCATTTTAAATAAAGCAAAGCATGTATTTTGTCCACCTCTGTATATATGTTTTGGAATATGAAAAAAAAAGAAGGAGAAAAAATGAGTGAAAGAATAAAAAGCGTTCTCCGATACAGAAAGATACGTATTCACAATAATTTTTCGTTCTGAATATCAAGTTATTGAATAACACTTGGAATGGGGAGTGTAGATAACGTTTTCAGAATAATGATGTACGGTTTTATGTTTATCATTGTGCTAGAGATACTGAAATTCTCGATCTGATCTGGCCCAGTGTACATGTCAGTGTATGGTTATGTAATGTTAATATATCGATTCATTCATTCGCAAATATTTTTATAGCGGAAGTATTTACAAATCAGTAAAGCCATATTCGACGATGATATTTTAATTAATCGCAGTCCATAGGACATCGCAGTTATTCCATTGAGGCGTCTCATTATTTTGTAACCATTCACATTGCAAAAGGCATATTGCATAGTTTTGAATGTTATAAAAATCAAATAGATTCAATAATTAAAAAAACACATATATTACATTCCTATTATTTACATATTTTAGCGTAATTATATTTTATTAAAAATGAAAACTTACAAAGAAAAATACATTAGCATTTATATATTTGGAAAAGATATTTGGCAGAGCAAGAAGAGAAATAGTATAGGCTACATTGAAACAAAGCAATGACAAAGTATAACTAATAAGAGGATACGAGTAATTCAAAAGATATATGGGAATAACACAAAATATTGTAACTACAGACAATGAGAAATCAAGCACATTCAGTACTCCAACAGGACTCCTTTTTTTTTCACATAAAATACTACAATAATTAAATATTTATTATGAATATGTTGGTATTGAAGTATATTATTTTTATAAACGTATTTATATAAATAATCTACAAAATTAAATCAATCTATTACAGCCGTTATCTAAAAAGTCTCTCCAAAAAGCCCAAGATTGGTTTATTCATCTCTAGCATATCTAAATATGTTTAGTTCAATGCTCTTCTATTTCTTTAACATTTTTTTCGTAGAATGATTCGCTTTTGTTTTCAAAATAAAATTAATGAAAATGTACAAATAAAAATACATTAGCATTTATATATTTGGAAAAGAGATTTGACAGAGCAAGAAGAGAAATATTATAGGCTACATTGAAACAAAGCAATGACAAAGTATAACTAATAAGAGGATACGAGTAATTCAAGAGATATATGGGAACAACACAAAATACAGTAACTACAGACAATGAGAAATCAAGCACATTCAGTACTCCAACAGGACTCCTTTTTTTAGTTCACATAAAAATACTACAATAATTAAATATTTATTATGAATATGTTGGTATTGAAGTGTTATTATTTTTATAAACGTGCTTATATAAATAATCTACAAAATTACATCAATCTATTACAGCCGTTATCTAAGAAGTTTCATCAAAAAGCCCAAGATTGATTTATTCATCTCTAGCATATCTAAATATGTTTAGTTCAATGCTCTTCTATTTCTTTAACATTTTTTTCGTAGAATGATTCGTTTTTGTTTTCAAAATAAAATTCAATCTTCATGTTCTAGGGAAAAAGCCAAACGCTTTAACCTGGAGAATTGTTTTGAAGTCAGAAAATTTTGAAACGCAATTCTCTCAGTTTGACCATCATTATCATAGACTTGTTGTTACATTACATTTGTTGTAGTACTAAATACAATACAGATTTTCATTACAATTTTGAAGAAAACTAAGTAAACAATAGTTGCCTCTTAATGTCCCTTTAATGTTTATATGAATCGTAGAAATTAAAGCTAAACAATTATTTTTATTAAGAGTTCAAGTGAAATATCTGCGGTGTGCTTAAATTTTGTCGCGGAGGTAAATAACGTTTGCAGATTAGATTCAAGTCAGGAGGGGGCATCGTTCAGATGTCAGGGTTGAGATTGACTAATGTGTTACAAAATATAGCACTTATAGTGTTATGTGATCGGGACTTTAAACGACTTTTAAGTGGTTTATTCGGCTTCAATATTTTCTAACTTCAACTACATTACCTTTCCATACAGCATCACGTTAGACAAAAAGCAAAACACATTAGAACCAAAATAAAACAACTATACTGGTTAGTCCGAAGATACTCTCAACTTGATCTAAAATCAAAGAGGTTGATCTACAATACAATTATAAAGCCAATTTAAACCTATGGGGTGCAAATATGGGGTTGCACTAAAAATTCAAATCAACTAGTCATACAACGCTGTCAAAACAAGGTTCTTTGATTGATTACCAATGCCTATCGCTATGTAACTAATGAAGAACTGCACTATGACCTGAAAATCAAATGGATTTGCGAAGTTATCCAAGATTTCGCCTTGAAACACGGAAGAAGATTACTAAATCATACTAACGTGGAAGCAATACAACTGCTGGACAGCGCGCAGGATGTCAGGAGATTGAAACGAAGAAAACCATACGAACTTTTTTAAAGTGTATACATTTAGTGTGAATTATAGCTATAAGTTAATAATTAATAAATAATTATAATTTTATAATTGAGGAATACATACTGATGTATTTTCTCGCACTCGTTTTGCTTGTTAATTAATCCAAGTACGTAGGAAAAGTAATAATAAATTAATTGTAAAATAAAATTGTACTAAGCACATCTAATAAAGATGTTATAGAAAAAAATTAGCTTTGCATACACTCGCTTAATCTGTACATGGATATAAATAGCAAGGATGTTATCTATATTCTTTATTTTGAGAAAATATAAATTTGCTATTTACCATTAAAACATATTTTTAGATAAATAAACATAAAGGTTGTTTTATATATTCCCATCACTTCCTATAAATAATGTAAACAATTTTTACGTAAAGTTCAGGTATTTCAAAATGCACGTATCGACGACACCATCGATATGCATATTATGGTGAACGGCCAAGACCGATGGAACAACCGAGATATGGATATTTCAAAGAAATCCTCAGTGTCGGCGTCACATAAAAATTCAAGCGGTACCTTCTCAAGGATGCGTACAGATGACTATTTTGAAGAATGAAATCTGTTTTGATTACTGGGAACGACCTTTATTGAGCGTCCTTTATGAAACGAAGTTCTTGATGCGATTCGATGGGAAAGTATTGCGAACAATCGCAATTCTTTTGAATTACTTATTAAGAACTTATCCAGATAAAACTACTATTAATTCAATTCTAAGCGATTTTATAAGTCCTAAACACGATGATTTTAATACAGTATACAAATAATGCTTGAAAATAGATTGCTGTTAGTTTTTAATATGAAAGTCAAATGCATCATAACAAGATAGATCTGTGAGTGGAGTGACACTGAAAAATATTCTTAAACGATATAAAATGGTTTATTATTGCGGTTCTAATTTGATGTTATTTATAAATGTTTAACAGGTCAATTGGAAGTCCCCGCCCTGACATATAGATGGCGCTACTAGAACTTTTTCAGTTAGCACTAACCCCCAAAAGATGCGTGTATAAATTCGACAGCTGTCGGATCATTAGTTTGTGAATTATAGCATGTTGAGTGAAGAAACTTTTGTTATTCTGAAAAAAAAAAATAGATAAAAAGGAATTTCACGTGTTGATAAAATATTAAAAGGAAAAATACAGTTGTAGCAAAAACATCGCTTGATGCCGAGTTTCCGCACACTGGTCCAGGAAAATCAACCGTCAAGGATTGGTATGAAAAGTTTAGACGTGGTGAAATGAACACTGAAGACGGTGAACACAGTGGACGCCCAAAAGCCAAACCATTAAAAAAATCCACAAAATGATTTTTATTGGCCGTAAATTGAAATTGAATGAAATAGCAGACACTCTAAAGATATCAACTGAACGTGTACATCATATCATTCACGAATATTTGGGTATGAGAAGGCTCTGTGCAAAGTGCAGTCATCCGAGTGGACTGCACACGATGAACCAGCTCCAAAACGTGGGAAAACGCAACAGCCGGCTGGCAAGGTTATGTTGTCTGTATTTTGGTAAGCACATAGAATAATTTTCATTGACTATCTTGAAAAAGGAAGGACTATTACGTAGCGTTACTGGACCATTTGAAGGACGAAATCGGCGAAAAACGGTCGCAGAAAAAAAGTGCTGCTTCACCATGACAATGCACCGTGTCACAAGTCAGTGAACACACCGTATTCTCCTGATCTGGCCCCCAGTGACTATTTTTTGTTCTCAGATCTCAAAAGAATGCTCGTTGATAAGAAATTTTCGTCGTATGAAGAGGTGATCGCCTAAACTGAGGCCTATTTTGAAGCAAAGCACAAATCATACTACAAAAATGGTATCGAAAGATCACCCTTGAAGGGAATTATGTTGATTAAAAAAAACTCATTTTGTCTAAAGTCTATTTTACTATGGTAGGCCGGGGACTTTTCAATTGACCTGTTATCAAAATATTTTAGGTATGTTTGGTTTAGTATTTACAGTTTTGTTGTTTATATTTGGTATTCATTTTTGTTCTTTAACATTGCAAGAAAACGAAGAACTATGTTAAAGGTAAAGACCATTTAAATTTATTAAATTAATAAAGAGTTTATATACTCATAACTGAAACAACATTTGTTTGTACAACCAATAACTTTCTTTGCTTGGTCCAGTTTTTGTTGCATTTTGCTATAGTTTTTTATAGTTATTCTATAGGATTTTCTAGCTTAATAAGTTTATGTTCAAGAACTCTTTCTTGTTTCGTTTTGGATAAAAAATTTTTCATTGGATTTTCATGAAATGCGGAAAACTATAGTTGCTTCACGTTAAGCTAAAATGGTATTTAATATCATACTTTATGTTTAGTTATCTCTAAAGATACGAACTGAATTAAATATATTTGAGTATAACATTTTAAATATATCACACTTTTTTTAATACAATTTCATTCTAATGAATAACTAAAAGCTTCCCATAGAACTATGTTACATAAAAGTATTTTTATGTCAAATAAATTGTATCGAATTGTTGGGCAAACGAGATTTAAAAAGGAAAGATAATTATTTGTAACATATATTTTAGGGAATCCAAATTACAATATAATATACATTATAATTATGCATGCCATTACAATATAATTGATGTTAAAGGTAATGACCATTTAAATTTACAGTTTTTATAGATATTTTATGGTATATTATATGTTTATTTTGAACTAAATATAGCTTTGTATTTATTTTGATGAAATAATAAATATAAATTTTTGTATAATTACTTAAGTAATACAAAAGGTCAACTTTATTAGTATATTGTAGTATCTGATTCATGTCTAATGGTAAACAAAATGATAAAAACCAGCCGAATAGTTTTTAATTAAAGTCAATAGAGCTAATATTAAGGAATCTAATTTGAACTATAAGATTTCTAAACAATTTTAAAATTGTAAATTGTTCTAGAAATAAGGTTATTGCGATTTTCCTGTAAATTTTGTTGAGATGACTTTGACTTCATTTTAGATGTCCTAAGTAAATGCACAAGTGCCTTTTAAATATTTCAGGTATTAAATATTTTAATCTTGCTTTATAAATAAACTTTAATTACATTGACTGATTTTATTTATTGATTTAATAAATTGACTGGGATTCAGCAAAGAGTGTTAAAAATATAATATAATAATTATTATTAATAAGTCATGTAAATATGTTATTTTTTTGGAAAAAAATTATATGCTGATTCTTTTTAGTTATACAAAATAAAACAATAAAGAATTCGTATGTTATATGGATATTGTAACATGGTAGATAAAAAGCAGGAAAGATCAGACTCAAAATCAAAGAACTGAGTTGGTTGGTCAGCAGTTACTTCCAACTTGGCTTTTCTGAAATCAAAGGGATTATCATTTCATCGTAAGGTCTATTTTGAACAAAATATAGCTTTGTATTTATTTGGAGAAATTATAAATATAAATGTTTGTATAATTACTTAAGTAATATAAAAGGTCAACATTAATAAGCGGTTTTCTAGCTTATATGTGTTTATATTCAAGACACACTTTTTTTTGTTTTGGATCTACATTTTTTTCATTGAATTTTCATATCAAAATGCTGAAAACTAAATATAGTTGTTATATAAGTTAAGTTAAAATGATATTTAATATCTTACGATTGCTTGACAACATTTTTAGTCTTTTATCGCTAAATTCGAACTGAACTAAATTTTCTAAAGAATTTAAATATATTACGTTCCTTACAATTTTTAAACAATTTCTATTTTGGATCCACCTATATGATATCGCGACTTATTTTTAACGGATAATTTTGTATTGTCTTTTAATAAAACTCGTATGGTGATCTTAGTCAGCGCTGTGGTTAAGGCGACAGTATGGTCCTCTTGCTGCTGCGATAGTTGTGGGTTCGAATCCTTCTGGGGCAAAATTGTAAATTTATATTTGTAACTGTTCATGAGGCAAGAGTGTAACACCCGTAAATCATCCCAGTCTCGTTAGCAATCAGGCTAGGTGTTTTCTGGGATGATATCTAAGTTGGCAATTTGCCAATCGGTAGGCTTATTGCCGACGACCGTGATTTGGAGCCCACGTTAAGCAGTTGGGCCAGTACAGATAAAGGTCCTGGTTGGTATATAGAAGACTTTAAAATGTAAAAAAATGACTCCTATGTTTGTAAAATAATAAACTTATTTTCTGATTTTGTCGGCTGTTGTTGTATTAGAATATATTATAAATCTTCTACCTAATACAATAATAATATAGTCTAATACTTATTATAATAATCAATAATAATCAATCAATACAAACTTTGAAAATGTTTAGCAGTATTTACATAGAAAAAATTATTTTTAATTAAATAATTTTTTTATAAAAAAATTAGCAAGAAGAACATTAAAATTAAAGCAATAATACGTGACAGTTAACTTTTACGAGTTCTAAGATAAGACAAAGCAATTTTAATCTTTATTATTAATTTTTAAGTTACGATTTAAAAGTTATGATTTAACATGATTAAATTTTTGTGACTTCTGTTCTGTAAACGTTGCATTATGTTCTTGTACAGTTGCGGAGTTAAGCCTGACGTCTCCTCAATTCTCAATTCCTCTCAGATGTCTTCTGATCTTAGTATCGCAAGGCTACCATTGTTACTAAATTCTTGAGTTATAAAAAAACTTAAAAAAACATGGAACAATCACCATATTCACCGGATAGTGCCTCGGCTGATAACTTTCACTTTCCAAAAGTTAAATAGTAGCATCGAGGGACCTCTTTTCAATTAATAAAAGACAAAGTAGGACCTGAGGTGAAAACTGACAGAAATTGATCCCAGAATAGCGA
Organism: Rhynchophorus ferrugineus; assembly: GCF_030347505.1. Classification (NCBI taxonomy): domain Eukaryota; kingdom Metazoa; phylum Arthropoda; class Insecta; order Coleoptera; family Curculionidae; genus Rhynchophorus; species Rhynchophorus ferrugineus. The sequence goes on from NW_027472590.1 coordinate 18,219,908, forward strand.
TTAAAATTATATTGTATAATATTACAATATTATTAAAGGGTCCAGGTATTTTTTTTTTGACAAAACAAGTACAAATAATTATCTAGGAAAAAATGACAAAATTATTTAGCCGATATCTACGAACATAATAAACATTCATAATAAAAATCAGTGCCCACTGAAAGCCAGACGTTTTTTAATTATAATCGACCATAATCCATAGTGGAATCATTAGTACGCGACACTACACGCGCCATAATTAATAAAATATGAAACCATGATGATTGTATCACGTCTATACTGTTAAGAAAACATAAAGCGAACTATTGCGAAGCAGATATCGTACATAAGCTGTTTGTAATTGGCTTGGCGCAAAAGGCTGTCCTCACTTAAAAGGGGGGCACTCGATTTTTCTAAGGAGCACCAGCAGACATCTCTATACATTCATTAGTTTGTTGGCTGACTGGTGATCGATGGTTGAATTTAAATCGCTTTACGACACAAACATTTATCGAAAAACTGACGTAATTATTTGTATATGAATTATTGTTGTTGGTAATGCGTTCAACATTATTTAAAGTTGTTTTGAAGCTACATAGTTTAGTCTACGCCGTTAATGTTGTAAATACATATATATTTATAATTCAGAAATTAAAAAGAATTTTCTTTAAATCGATTGAAAACTCACAAGTATATAACACGTCAATGGAAAAGTGCCCGGCCTGACACATAGATGGCGCTACTAGAATTAAATCCATATGTTTTTTAGTTAGCCGTAACCCTCAAAAGATGCGTATATAAATTTGACAGCTGTCGAATCATTAGTTTGTGAATTATAGCATTTTGAGTGAAGCAACTTTTGTTATTGTGAAAAAATGGATAAAAAGGAATTTCGCGTGTTGATAAAATATTGCTTTTTGAAGGGAGAAAATATAGTTGAAGCAAAAACTTGGCTTGATGCCGAGTTTTCGGACATTGCCTCACGAAAATTAACTATCAAGGATTGGAATGCTAAGTTTAGACGTGGTGAAATGAGCATCAAAGATGGTGAACGCAATGGACTCCCAAAAGAGGTCGTTACCGACGAAAACATTAAAAAAATCCACAAAATGATTTTGAATGACTGTAAATTGAAATTGAATAAAATAGCAGATACTCTAAAGATATCAACTGAACATGTACATCATATCATTCACGAATACATCGGTATGAGAAAGTTCTGTACAAAGTGAGTGCCGCGCGAGCTCACTTTTGACCAAAAACAACGACGAGTTGATGATTCAAAGCAGTGTTTGATGATCGAGGGTAATAAACCCGAGATTTTGCGTCGATATGTGACAATGGATGAAACATGGCTCCATTATTTCACTTCGAAGTCCAATCGACAGTCATCCGAGTGGACTGAACACGATGAACCCGCTCCAAAGCGTGGGAAAATGTCGGCTGGCAACGTTATGGCGTCTGTATTTTGGGATGCGCATGGAATAATTTTCATTGACAACCTTGAAAAAGGAAGGACTATCAACAGCAACTATTACATAGCATTATTGGACCGTTTGAAAGACGAAATCGCCGAAAACGGACGCATTTGAAGAAAAAGAATGTGCTGCTTCACCAATACAATGCACCTTGTCACAAGTCAGTGAAAACGATGGCTAAAATACAGGAATTGGGCTTCGAATTGCTTCTTCCTCCATCGTATTCTCCAGATCGGACCCCCAGCGACTATTTCCTGTTCTCAGATCTCAAAACAACGCTCACTGGGCAGAAATTTTCGTCGAATGAAGAGGTCATCGCCTAAACTGAGACCTATTTCGATCCTTGAAGGGAATTATGCAATAAATTATGAATTTTTTTAACAAAATATGTGTTTTACTATGGTTGGTCGCGGATATTTCAACGGATCTATTAAAATAAATAATGAGCTCAAAAACCTCGAAAAACTTCTATTTTGTGTCATAAAGACATTTCAATTTATAAACTTACATTTTCATTTAAATAAACTATGGGCAAAAAATAAGGATTTCCAAGTACGAGTGACAAAATATACAAACAAAAAAAATTAATACAAATATTTTTACCGATGCAGTGTTCTCTAAAAACTCAAACTAAATGTATACAAGATAATTTCTATCTATGTTAATTTATTTCATTCAGAGTTAGCAACCAGGACTCTCTCTACGCTTTTAAAAATTATTCCGGCTATTCCTTGGGGTGCTTTGTGATATATCTCGTTATTCATTCCTGTGGTAAACAAAAATATACCAGTATAATTAATGAACTTCGAATAATTCAATTTTCGCTTAGAGACGGCTTTTTAATTTTCCATTATTACTAATTTTTAAGACACTGTTGATAAACAATAAAAAATGATGAAGTTTTAATTGAAGCCTATCCAATTTAGTCTGATTCATGTTATTTATGGTGTACGATGTAATTGTTTAAAATAATTTACTTTTATTGTAGTATATGATTTATGTCTAATGGTAAACAAAATGATAAAAGCCAGCCGAATAGTTTTTAATTAGAGTCAATGGAGATTGTTTTATTTGTCTGGTAGTTTAGAGAGTGTTTTAAATGATATATATTAATGAGAAGGTTAATAAGCGTATTATAAATAAGCTTAATAAGATTCTCGGATCTGTCAATTTTCTTATGTCGAGCAACTACTCATATGGAAATGTAGCTAATTCCTTCATTCGAAATTACGGAGCAAACTGGCGATATCTGTCACATGATCGTGCTAATAATCAAATTTTTCTCCAATATCAGCGAGCGATATCCTTGTATTAATATTCATCAATATCAATAAATAAAATATTATATGCATGAAGGAATGTTACACTTCTAACACAAAATTAAGGTTTATATCATATTGCATTATCCTACTATATATTTAGTAGTCACTATGCATTTTTTAATCTACTTCACCCTTAGTTAGATAAATAAAATTCGAAAATAAGAAGAAGTTATCCTCTTAATTCACAAAAAATATTGTTACAATATATAAAATTTTCCTACCCATTTAGATTCTCACTTCAGCATCCCTTCCAGATTAATAAAGTAAATATTGAGGAATCTAATTCGTACTCTTAAGATTTCTAAACGATTTTAAAATTATAAATTGTTTTAGAAGTAAGGTTATTGCGATTTCCCTGTAAATTTTGTTGAGATTGTAAATTCATTATAAATAAATTAATATAATATTCTAAATATAATAATATTTATCTAAAGATAAATTCATTTTAGATGTCCTAAGTAAATGCATAAGTGCCTTCTAAATATTTCAGATATTAAACATATTAATCTTCCTTTACAAATAATATTGTAAATTGACTGGAATGCAACAAAGGCGATTAAAAAATATAATATAATATTTATTGTTAATAAGTCATATAAATCTCCTTTCTTTCTAAATCCTCTTTTGGAAAAGAATTACTTGGGGATTGTTTTTAATTTCAGTTATACAAAACAAAATAATACAGAATTAGTATGTTATATGGATATTGCAACATCACGTTAGATAAAATGCAGGAAAGATCGGACTCAAAATCACAGAACTGTGTTGGTTGGTCGGAGGTTACTACCAACTTGGCTTTATTAAAATCAAAGGGATTAGTTTATCAAATATGGAGTTCTTTGGTTGTACGATGACTTCAAAATCAAATAGATTTACGAAATTATTAAAGATTTCGCCTTAAAATATGAAATAAGTTTACCAAATCGTGGAAGTAACATAGCTACTGGACTACACATAGGGAATCGGAATACTGAAGCGAACCAAACCGCATGAACTTATAGTGTAATAAGTACTCTTAACTTGTATGAATGCAAGTAGAACAGACTAATAGTAATATATTGATTTTATAAATTAAGATTGCACTAAGCATATCTAATATAAGATGTAATAATAAAAAATATATATAATAAAAGTTTTGAAGTACTTATACATATATACAATTAAATATCAGTAATATGATGTTTACTATATCAACTACCTATCAATTATTACCAGGAGTATCAGAAAATCATTGCAGATTTTTTCGAAAAAAAAAAAATTTCAAGAAAATGTAAAAAATGTTTTTTTTTATTTTTCGATCACTATTAACTCTTCCACCAGGTTTCAGCAGTTCGTAATACACCACGCCACTCTGGTCCCACCAAACAGAGAGCATTGTCTTGCGACCAAAACAATTTGGCCTTGGAGACGCCGGCCATCTTTGCCAGGTGATAATATACACGAGGATTTGGTTAGAATTCATATGAAGAGAATGAATATGAAAGAAAAATCTACAAAGGAAATAAAATGACGTCAGAATGACTTGATAAGAAATAATAATGAAGGAAATTAGAACTAAACATAAAATGGTAAATAAATGAAAGTAAAATACTATTGGATATAAATACTTGGATGTAAAATTGTTAATTAAGTGGACTAACGTAGGTTTCTGGAGAGTTACCACTACATAAAAACGCGCCTTATAATGTGGAAAAGAATTCTATATAAATATAATAAAACAACCCTAACCTACGAACTATTGTGGCTGTATAATTAACTGTAGCTTAAGTCATTAAATAACATTTTTGTTAATAACTAAATTAAACTAAATTAAACGCAATACATGACCTTCAGTTGAGTTTCAACCAATGAATATTCAGCTTTGTCGTCGATAGTATGCATGACCACCCATCCTCACAATTTTCTACATTCATGGTTATCATTTTTCATATTAATTTTTCATCGATAGTGGCGATGATGTACAAGAAACATTTCCTTTTTGCGGTTTGTTAAGCAATTACTTAATTATCTTACTTTCGAATCATAGCTAATGCATTTAAATGTTATGCAGTCGAGAGCAGTTCATGATTTATCGATGGAATGTTGTTCTAATTCTTTAGTTTTCAATTTATTCCAGTATTTTTTTTTCCAGTACTCAAACTAATACTTCTGAAATGAATGAAAATTATTAAAAACAATATGGAATTTTATTTGGAAGTTAATTTAAAATACAGATAAATATGAAATTTGATTCAGTTTTATCTTTTTTCTATAAACAGATTTACACTTTTATTATATATTTTAATACACTACAAAGTGCTGCAATTTACGCAAATTATATAACAAAAATTATGCGTGAAAAAATCTAAAAATAACAACTAATTGGTCATAAAAAAACTAAGACTGAATTGATTTGGTGATGTAATTGTTCCAAGCAATTTCTACGAAAAAAACAAAAACATTTTTATAGAACCTCATAAAAAGAACAATTCAAATAGTAGGGTGTCGCGGCATTTTCTATGGTTTTTACTAAAATTAGAAACCGATCGAGCATTCACTTGCGAACTATTTCAATCACAGTTCATTGGAGACGCACAATAAAATGTTTATTTTGGTGCGGTTTAGTTGGTACTCTTGCTTCAATGCTTTTTAGTTCAAGGAAAATTGACAGAAATGTTTCTTTTATATATTATGTACGAATGTTATTGATATTCTATAGAAGAATAATTTTTTTACAAAATATAAAAATAAAAATTATACCCATAAATTTAAAGACTTGTAGAATGAAATCACTAATAACTTACTCTACTTGGTTGTTGTGATTTGTAAAATTGAATATGTGAGTGAGTGTGAGGTTTGTGAGTTGATGTGAATTGAAATCGAAATTGTTATTTATAAACGTCCTGGAAAGTTTTATATGGTAAGAAAATATGGAATAATTGCGAAGAAAACAGGAAAAAAGAACAATTTTGTTTCGTAATACAGAATGCCTCTATCACTGTTATTAATAGTTTCACTATTACAAGGGATAGTATTACACATGAAAGATAAATTTATCACGACTTATATTTATGCAAATATAGGTATTGCTGTAGGCTAATGTAGGTAACAATTCCAAGGAGACGATATGACTTAGATATTTGAAGTGAATTAAATGTACGACGATCTACCTTACGTTATAACCGTAGCATAAGCAGTGACAGGCAGAAAATGATAATAGACATCGAGGGAGACTGGAAATGAAGTGGATATATTTAGAATACAACGAGTTTGTGCACATGAAACCCTAAAATAGTGAACACAGCACAATCAGATTTAGTGATTCAGGAACGAGTAGTATTACACTAAGATACGGAAATATATTATGGTACCAACAAAACTTTTAAAATTGTGGAAATGACAATCGTCTTTCAATATTCTTAGGCATATAACACAGCGGTGAATCTGCTGGATTATGTTGTGCCGATGGAAAATTAAAATTGTCACAAATGGTCTCACCACCATATCTATTACTTCCATTAGTTTCTGCTGGACCTACATTCAACAATATAATAGTGTTTGTCAAATGGTGCCGCTTAGCGTAACATATGTTGTGCAGGATTTCATGTCCACTTTTAAGGTATTATTTTCTAAAAAAATAGCTGCTAACGTTTTAAACAATTGCAGATACAAGGAAAATTTATTATTTACAAGAGCCGCTCTCACTAGTACCAGATGAAGATCGTCAGTTCTTACCAATTTATTTTATGAGTAATGGAGCTGCAGAAATTGACAGGAATTTTGCTCACAATCCAACAGTGAAGTGAGCTTTTTGTCCAAAAACCACAAACGTTTCTTCATCAAAACAATGATTTAGTCAAAATTAGAAATAATGGAAAAAATATGTAGTGACAAGACACAAACAGCTTGGGCTTTAACTAAACCAAATGTATTGGCTGATAGGGCGTAAATATAAATTATCCTTAGATAACAAGGTTGTGCATTATAAGTCAATATTTATACTACTAGAAAATCTAACATAGCTATTCTTCAGAGGTTCAGAATGGAGTGTTGCGATCCATCGTCATCCATCCATCGATTCGGCGCGATGTCTCTTTAGAACCCATAACGAGTATGTTTCAAAAAGTACTCTGAAAGATTGTCAGTTAAATGTGCGCGAAGCGCATGGCTCAAACTCATACTATCATACGAATTGATTAATATTTTATCTCACATAGAGTGAGATAAAATAATTTCCAGATTTAAGAAGTTATAATAGTCTTTAGAATAAATTAACGTACACTTTAGAATAAGTTAGAGTAGCTTCTAGGATAATATTTAGATTGTAAGTTTGTACAGCAGATCACTTACTGAAGCGATCTTGTACATGTCAGTATAGTTATATTGTACAACGGAAATTATAATTATTGCCCACGAGCAGATTGTTGAACTTCTAAGAAATTAATAAAAAAATTAGAGTTGAACTTCTAAGAAATTAATAAAAAAATTAGAGTAACATTGCGTCAGTTTCGATTTAAACTATAATCATCAAACCTGACAAAATGTTCCCCGATGAAGTGGCTATAGTTATTGTCGGAGAAAATTTGCAAGTTACAAGTGATACGAGTTCACCGCGTCATGTAGTATCTAGAAGCTGAAAATTCGATGAATGAATTAGTCACGACGAAAGAGTTAACCAGAGTTATTAAAACTGATATTAACCCCAGGAAATCACCAGGCTACGATTTAATAACAGGAAAATTACTGCAAAAACTACCAATAAAGGGAATTATAAAACTCACCAACTTGATCAATACAGCATTTAGATTAAAACATGTCCCAGACATATGGAAGATGGCGGAAATTATAATGATCCCAAAACATGGGAAATCACCAAACGAAATAAGAGCCTATAGACCTTATCACTGCCGTCAGTAATATCTAAGGTTTTTGAAAAACTCCTGTTGAAAAGAATAAAACCGATCATAGAGAGAAAAAACCTAATACCGACACACCAGTTTGGGTTTATTAACAAGCACTCAACAATTGACCAGGTCCACAGAATAACAGATGTTATTGAAAATGCCTAGCTATATTCTTAGATGTAGCATAAGGTTTGGTATAAAGGAAAATATCACGATGGCTACATTTGCTGATGATACTGCGATTATAGCCGTCGGAGAAAATAGTGAAGAAGCCTCACGAAAATTACAACAGGCAATGTATATAATTGGATACAAGCATGGAAAATAAGAATTAACGAAAGTAAGTCTGTACATATGCAGTTCAACTATAAACAGACCGTACAAGCACCAATAACATTAAATAACACTATCATTCCATATAGCAACAACGCTAAATATCTCGGACTGAATCTCGATGCAAAACTTCGCTGGAAGGAACATATCAAGAAGAAAAGAAAAGAACTGGAATTGAAATATAGGAAAATGTACTGGCTAATTGGAAGAAAATCAAAATTATCAGTACATAATAAATATATAAGCAAATATTGAAACCTATATGGACATACGGAGTTCAATTATGGGGTGTTCTGTAAAAAGTAACATTAATAAAATACAAATTTTTCAGAACAAAGTCCTGAGAGGTATTTTGGGTTCACCCAAATACTATAGGACTGATTACTTACATCGAGACCTTCAGATACCCACAGTCAGTCAAGAAATCAAGAGAATTGCAAGGGGGCATGAGGAAAGCCTCCATTCTAATAATAATATTGAAATATTGCAACTTTTGGATGCCACCAGAACAGAACACAGATTCAAAAGAATCAAACCATCTGATCTTGTGTAGTGTTGTGCAGTGAGGTGCATATATTAAAAAATTCAGCAGTGACATGTAAAACATTATTTCACCAGAGACTGAGTTAGGGCCGATGGGTCCTCCTGGTTATATACCTAGATTTAAGTTAGCATAAAGACAAATTGTAGGTTAGATGGAAACAACTAGTAACAATGTATTAATTAAATAATAAAAAATGTAGTATCTAATTAATTACTGTTTATAAAATTATTAACTTTTATTTTCTCAACCTATATAAATACAAAAAATAGAAAAAGATTTTAAAAAAGTTAGTAAGAGAAATCCCTGAATATTGTGGATATATCACAATTTTGTAATTCATTTAATCAACTCTATCAAATATAGGACAAGATTCTCATAAGACTCATCTATTTAATTAACTAAAGCAAAAATAAAAATAAAAAGCAAGTCGTAATTAGTAAAACCTTTTAAGTGGAATGTTCCATCGAGTTTATTCAGTTCCTTTATGGTCTAATTTTAGCGGGGACCACCTATTTTTGTTTGGAGCACCATTTCATTGACCAGGAAAAATAAATTTCTCGTTTCATTTTCCGACACATTGTCGCTGTTTGTTTTTCTGTTTGTTCTGGCGATCGAAAACGTTAACACACATAAAATTATAACTAGTTGTTTTCAGGAAACGTAATGCAAATGCTTATATCCCTAAATAATGAGATTTCTGGGAATATGAAGCTGAAAAATTGTTAAAAATACTGTTAACAAATATTTAATAAATTAGTGAAACAAACCTTTCAGTTTTGGTTTATAACATTTGCTATGAACACAAATAAATATTTCATTTTGCTATTTGTTTTACTTGCAGATGCTACAAATATTCAACTGTATTTCGAACAAAATTTTTACGATTTACAGATAATATCATTGTATCGGACAATGATTTAGGCAGAAAAAAGACATACTAAATTGGAAGCACTATTGGAGGAAAATTAAATTTTACAGATTTTTTAAAAATTATATCTAACATTAGATATGTTTAGTACAGTCTTAATTTGTAAAAGTTTTGTTCTTCTTGCATCAATGCATAAGCAATACAAGTGTGGGATAAGTATATCAGTATGCATCCCCTATATTAAAATTAAATTAGACTGCTTCGATAAGCTTATATACATATATATATATATATATATATATATATATATATATATATATATATATATATATATATATATATATATATACTAGAGAATTTCCTGGGGTTTGTTTCTCTTCAATCACCTGATTTCCTGTCCTGCGTGTTGCCCAAGAGCTGCATTACTCCCACGCTGCTGTCGTTTAGTAATCCATTTGAAATCGAGGTCATCGTGCAGTTCTTCCTTGGTTACGTAGCGATAAGCATTGGTAATTGGCTGCTTGTTTGGATTGGATGTTTTGTTGCAACCCCGTAATAGACAATCGCATGTGGTTCATAAAGTTGGTGCCTCATACCATAGAACCCGTGAAACAATTTAGTTACTGCATGATATCTTCGCTGGTTGTGAACGTTCTCATTTCAACAATCAATAGCTCCCAAATTATGCGATTCAACATCACTTGTTGATATTTTGGGCGATTAGTTGGAGTCAAAGGTCAACAAGGTCACAATCACACCTAAGGAAATTCAATCTTGTATCGACAAAATTCATCTTCACTTATGCAAAACGGCAGTGGAAACTTTCAACAGAAGAGTGTGTATTTGCCCGATATCTATAATCAAATTTGGACGTCTACACAACACAATGGTTAAAACGAAACTGAGCTAAACGTCACATAACCAGGATGGCGCGCGATGGCAATCAAGATGGTAGCGGGACTTTTGTCCCACCTTAATGTCAAATCAAAATGGTAGCAGCACTTTTGCTACACTCAATACTTAATAATCCTTCGTTTCAGTTTTCTAATAATTCGAATATTGGGACTTACATTTAGATATATACATAAAAAACGTGTTACGGTATTTACACAGAATAAAACGTCACGTTAGATAAAAAAACAGAGCAGTCATACTCAAAATCAAGGAACTGTACAGTTTAGTCGAAATATACCTCCAACTTGATCTAGGATTAAAGAGATTGGTATATTAGTCAATTATAAAGCCCATTTGGGGTTTTAGAGCGAAAATATGTGGTTGCACGATATTGCAGCCAATTTGTACCTATGTGGTAGCACTAAACAATCAAACCCACCAGCAAAACAATGCTACCAAAACAAAGTCCTTCTATTAATTAACAATGGTTACCTCTGCGCAGCCAAGGAATAACTGCACGATGACCTCGAAATTAAATGGATCTACGAAGTTATCGAAGATTTTCCCATAAAATATAAATTGAGGTTACTAAATCTTCGCAACCTGCAGCAAGCACAGCTACTGGACAACATGCAGTAAATCAGAAGATTCAAACGTGTATGGTGTATTGGTGTTTAATCTCAAGTTTAGCTTAAGCCGTTTAATTTAATTTTAATTTGGGAAATATATACTCATGTATTTATCCTCTACTTTTCCTGCGTATTGATGCATGTACAACAGAACAGTAGTAATAAATTAAATTATAAATTTAGATTATATTAAGTATATTTAATGCACAAACACTATACGGAAAATGGGCGAAATCATATTTGTATCTAAAAAAAGATACGCCATGTAATAAAACATAGCCAACAAACAGTATTTCAAAAGTTTGAACGCTTAGAAGTCCATAATCAATTCATTTAGCTTTAATCCCGTTGGATACCTAGAGTGAGAGATTTTTTTCTAGCGATAAAAGTAGATAAAAGTAGAGTCCGACGCAAAATCCTCCTTCCGGCAATATATTTTCATTAAACTCAAAACCGGATTAAATTCCTCCATAAAAATGCTGAATGAGCTAAACGTCATATAACCAAGATGGCGCGCGATGGCAAACAAGATGGTAGCGGGACTTTTCTCCCACCTTAATGTCGAATCAAAATGGTAGCAGCACTTTTGCTACACTCTATACTTAATAATCCTTCAGTTTCAGTTTTCTAATAATTCAAATCTTGGGACTTACATTTAGATATATACATAAAAACCGTATTACGGTATTTACACAGAATAAAACGTCACGTTAGATAAAAAAAAACAGAGCAGTCATACTCAAAATCAAGGAACTGTACAGTTTAGTCGGAATATACCTCCGACTTGACCTAGGATTAAAGAGATTGGTTTATTAGTCAATTATAAAGCCTATTTGGGGTTATAGAGTGAAAATATGCGGTTGCACGATATAGAAGCCAATTTGTACCTATGTGGTAGCACTAAAAAATCAAACCCACCACTAAAACAATGCTACCAAAACAGTTCTTCTATTAATTAACAATGGTTACCTTTGCGCAGCCAAGGAATAACTGCACGATGACATCGAAATTAAATGGATCTACGAAGTTATCGAAGATTTTTCCATAAAATATAAATTGGGGTTACTAAATCTTCGCAACCTGCAGCAAGCACAGCTACTGGACAACATGCAGTAAATCAGAAGATTCAAGCGAATCTAACCCCATGAACGTGTATGGGGTATTGGTGTTTAATCTTAACTTTAGCTTAAGCCGTTTAATTTAATTTTAATTTGGGAAATACATCCTCTACTTCTCTTATGTATTGATGCATGGACAACAGAACAGTAGTAATAAATTAAATTATAAATTTAGATTATATTAAGTATATTTCATGCACAAACATTATACGGAAAATGGGCGAAATCATATTTGTATCTAAAAAAAGATACGCCATGTAATAAAACATAGCCAACAAACAGTATTTCAAAAGTCTGAACGCTTAGAAGTCCATAATCAATTCATTTAGCTTTAATCCCGTTGGATACCTAGAGTGAGAGATTTTTTTCTAGCGATAAAAGTAGGGAATCCGGCGCAAAATCCTCCTTCCGGCAATATATCTTCATTAAACTCAAAACCGGATTAAATTCCTCCATAAAAATCCGTCTCCAATTTAATAACGCCTTTGGGGTCCGGGAGAAACCTCTAGGAAACGATAACAAAATTGTCTTGTGTTGAAGCAATAAATTACCCACAAAAAGGAAATGAAAGAAAGGAGACGGACGCGATAGCATCGATGGACGTCTCGTGGAGCCGCTCTGGTATAAGACTGTTCGCAAATTAACTAGTTCTGCATAAATCCTGGGGATTCGTTTTCTATTTTGTAGACAATGTTGGTTGTTGTTGGTGTAATTTATGACGTCAATCTCCACTTCCCGTACCCAAGTTTGTAAATGATAATTTAAGACAATGTCGGTTAAAATATTTACAACAAGAAAACAATACTTTTGGATACTTTTATTTTATTTCTATAATAAATATCATAAAATAAATAAAAGGATAGAAATTTAATTATCTAGTAATGGTTTCATAATTACCAAAAATTTGTTTATTTAAATTAATATATAGTAACCTAATTTGTTTTAATTAACGCAGTGCTAAAATTGCTGGTAATTTGTATACACGAGGAGTAAGTCATTACCGTTTTTTTTTTCGAAAAAACTACGTAATTTTGAAGAAAATTGAAAAATGTACTTATTCGTAGTATTGTCCATTTGTTTCTATACATCTCGCCCATCTTTCAGGCAAGTTATGTATGCCATCTCAATAAAACTGTTTGTCCAACTTCTTCGAAATTGGCGAAGTGATGCTCTGCAAGTGCATATCCCGTTGATGTGAAGACTTGATAGTCGGATGGGGCATGGTCTGGAGAGACAATATGTTCCATGCAAGTGGTTAGAACACTTCTTTGACCGGCCTTGCTCTACGAGTTTTCGGGCCCATTCTGCACGTCTTCCGATTAATGCATGGTTCAAATAAATCATTAATTATTCTCACTATTAATTGTTCCAACAGTTCATAATACACTACGCCACTCTGGTCCCACCAAACACAAAGCACTGTCTTGCCGTCAAAATGATTTAGCCATGGTGTCGATTGGTTGGTTTCGCCAGGTGATAACCATGACTTTTTGCGCTTAGGGTTTTCAAAATAAATCCACTTTTCATCAGCCGTTACTATTCGATGCAGAAATGACTTCCAATCACATCTTCGAAGCAGCATTTCATAGACGATTTTTTGATTTTCCATGTACCTGTCATTCAATTCATGTTGCGCCCATCTTCTTATTTTAGGGGTTTTCCCCATTGCTCGTTAAAGGGTCACTAATCGTTTCTTGGGCCACACTTAACGTTTCTGCCAATTGTTTTCGAGTTTGAGTTAGGACTTCACCCAATATATCTTGCAGTTTCGCATCTTCAAACTTTTCGTTCTCCCAGAACGTTCTTTGTCTTACGCATCGAAATCACCACTTTGAAGTTTTTGAAACCACGCCCCCACATGTTAAGTTTAAGTTTAGAGCATGTTTATGTAAGATTCTACCAGCAAATGACTTTCAGAAGCATTTTTTTTAAATAAATAAGGAAACTAATGCGTGCCGAAAATGCACTTTTTCAGGTATGAAACTTGACATTTTCAAGGAGGTATAAATATATGTCGGTAATGCTTTTGCGAAATTTAGCATACATAGCTTCGAAGCTTGATATCAGTAATCAGTATCAGTATCAGTAAATGACATGTGTCGAATAACATTGTTTACTGAAGCCTAGCGACATCTCTTCGGTACAAGAAAAATCGGTAATGGCTTTCCGGTATACCTCGTAACGTTTGTTTGTTACAAATTGTTCTTCATTTAAATCGTTATAAGGTATATACAATTTTACTTATATTTTCAACTTTGAGACTTCATTTAGAAAAAATGGCATAAGGTATTTTATTCAAAATATTATGCCATCCTTTCTTCTTGTTATTATTTAAACAACATTCTCGAGTTTCGAGTTGAAACATTCTTTTAGTCTTGAATCATCAAGTATTACTACAAAGGAGTAATATCAGGCGAATATGGACAGCACTTCTTTACTATTAGGGCTATTGACAGTGAATAGGAACATGTGAATGGGCGAGATACTTGCAACAGTTTGTGTCAAGAGATAATTTCGGTTCTTGGAAAATTGGGGATATTTGGTTCGGTTTGGCTATTGAAATTGATTACTCCATATAAGGGATTTAATATCTCTTTGCAGACATGATTCAATGCAAAATACCTTCGTTTTATCGTTGTGTTTTTGTGAGTTAACATAGAACCCAATTTTACTATTTATACCCACAGTCTCGAGATAATTTAAAATCACTGGCGGAGTAGCTCCCAAGGTTCTAATTTCTTATATTCAGCTGGTATTAATCTTGGTTCAATAACGCTTTCAAACTCAAACTTTACTTTATGCTCAAATTATTTACTCAAATGCGATATGCATTACACAGCAATGGATACGAAAGAACTACAATATTCTTAAAATTTAAATGAAAAAGAAACAAAGCAAAAATTACAATAAAAATAAAGGAATTTTTTTTATGTATATTGTAGCGTTTTTCTTTTATTTAAGGAGAACTAGGACTTTTTTGTTGCCTTGGAATTCGATATCTTCAAAGCTATTAAAAATGTCGTATATTGAATGTGGTAATTAATGTATCCAGCCTTTAAATAGATGCTAATATCAGTCAAAACTACTTCACCATATGGCTTTCTTGTTAATGATTAGAAGGAAGAGGCAATTGATATAATTATCGCGTTGATTGGTTTTATTGGGATCATTGAAATGTCTTAGAGTTGTTATACTAAACTGGCTATGTAGATATAAGAAGCAGAGCAAATTTTATAAGATTTTTGTCAAGTTAATGTTCCAAATATTTTATAATGTTTTAATAATGAAAGACAGTTGAATATTTAGAGTAAAGTTATAAAACATATAAATAACCAAATACTACTATGGGGAACTTAATTTGTTTATCATACGCTAACATTGTTTGACAACGAAATATTGTATTTTTCTGGTTTTGGTATGAAATATTTTAAATATTTAAATTAGTTTCTTTTAACCTTTAATGTTTAATTAAAAGGTCGTCAAATAATTCACATATCATAAAATACGCATAATAAATTTGGTTTTTATATACGAATACATAATATATCAGATAAAAATAAGTAGATATCAGATAAGAATTAAATTCTGCAATGTTATCTTTTCAATATAATTTTTAATCGTAAATACAGTTCAATAACTTAGCACAATATTGACATGAAAGTATATGAAGCTCCAAGTCTTTTATGTGTTTTCAAACTTGTAATTAATATAATTGAAATTCTGAACATTATTATATATAACAATTTATTTAGATATTCACTCAGTAAGTTTTATTATTTAAAAAACAATAAATAAAAAAAGTAAATATTAATTAATTTAAACGTAAATATGTTAGAATTTGTATATATATATATATATATATATATATATATATATATATATAGATATATATATATATATATATATATATATATATATATATATATATATATAGATATATATATATATATATATATATATATATATATATATATATAATCTAGAACAATTATTATTTATAATAACTTCTTTAGATTTTTCATTTAGTTACTTTTTATCTAAAAAAGTAAATATGAAATATGAAAAATCGATTGGCATGAATTGAAACGTATTGAAACGTTGGGACTTGAGTATTTCGAATACAATCATATATAAGTTTTGTTTTTTGCTTTTACCAATTTATACGTCAGTCTCGTTTAATAAACCTTAAATCTATTTTCGGTGTATGGGCATAGCTTGCCAGTTTTTATGAGTACGAAGCTATAGTGTGTAAATGTTGTGCGGCAGCTACAGAACGTGGCTTTAGTCCAGCAACAGGAACATTGCGAAAACACCTATTTCGCTTTCATAACATATTTCATAGACTTAAGCTGTTTACTAACAATCAACAACGAGAACTATATTCGTCTACGTCTATGTCCCATATATTGAAAGGTACTATATTATACTGAAAATAAAAGCCTAACGACGATAGCGATTTAATAAATAGGTGGTTGTAAAAACTAAATAACATAATTAAAAATGATAGATTATCGTTAAAACATGTTAGAGTAATCGAATTTTTTCCAAGTCATACATACGATACAGCATGTGCACATGATATATATTTATCACACGAAAAGAAGTGAGATAAGATAAGAAATAATTGAGAAAAAAAGGAAAAGTATCATACGTCATACATATGGTGTATAGCATTCGTAACATGATCTTTCACTAATTTCAAAAGAAGTTTTATTTTATTTAAGCGGTTTTGAGTGCACAATACCAAGCTGATTTCATCAAATATATAGAGAATACATTTCGTATATTTGTATGCTGTAACAACTTTTTCTCAAAATCTATGGAGTGTGATTCAATTTCATGCAAAATAAAAATAAACATGGAAAATAATGTACGTCCAATACTCAGGAAGCATTTTTGTTCTTAATATGAATCAATAATCTGACAACGATGTAAGAATTTGATCACGAGTTTTTTGTAACAGTATTGAAATAATCACTCCTAAAATACCGAAGTTAACACTCACTAAGATAGAGTATGCTTACTATACCGTGTGTTAATGAAAATATATTGTTTATACATTGTTGGATTGTATTTATAAACATTTTGTACTTTCATGAAGCATTATTATTGTTATATATTTGCTATTGAAATTTATTTATATTAAAAAGCCATGCAATATTAATAAATTATAATATCATTTTAATATACTATTTGTGTCTGATATATTATAAATATTCATACGTAAAAACATAAATACATAATTTATTATACATACATATTTTTATCTTATGTGGAGTGTGCATTTATATAGCTAAAGCTTGGCGCACGTCGAAATGTCTATCTGTATATGTCTATAGATTAAATACGCCACAAGAACAAGCAGAAATATTGAGAATATTTAATAATATATGAATAATAACCGTTCCATTATTGCCAGTCAGCGGAAATTACGTTAATGGCACTGAGGTTTACGTATTTTTCAAAAATATTGTTCTCCAAAACAAACAGGCGCAGGATAAATTCAGTATCTCATAAAACCTCTAAAACATTGCATAAAATCAATAATTTTTTTAAAATGATACAACAATAAATATTATTAAATGATTTCAGTTATACAATATAATTATCCTGACATGTAAAAGGTCACTTCAATAAGTGTTATAAAACAACTTATAATCTAAATCTTATTCTAGATGCTATTCTAACGTCTATCCTAACTTATTCTAAAAACTATTCTAGCTTATTCTAGAGATTATTAAATATCACTCTGTGTGTCTATTTATCAGTTCGTATGGCAGTTTGCATTTGAGCCTACGTACTTCACTGTCATCGCGCACATTTAACTGTTTGGCGGGTGCATTGAGATGCACTAATATCAGAGTACTTCGCACTAACACTCCCAGTCACACTCGTTATGGGTTCTATGGGGATATCACGCTGAATCAGTTTGTTGGACACGCAATATGAGGCATCGACGATGACTCGCAACACTTCATTCTGGAACCTCCGGAGGATATCTATGTTAGATTTGCTAGTAGTACCCCACAGTTCAATACCATAGGTCCAAATGGGCTTAAGTATTATACAGCAAAATTTTATTATCTAATGATAATTTGGATTTACCCCTATCAGCAACTACATTTGGTTTAGTTTAAGCCCAAGCTGTTTGCGTTTTGTAACTATATATTTTTTCCATGTCAAACGTCCATCGAAATGCATTTCCAGATATTTAACGTTGTCTGTTTGCGGAAGTTCATGGTTATTCAATTTTACTGAGAAACATGTTATTCTACGAAAGGTTACATGGGTAGATTTAGTCTCATTTGTTTTGATACGCCATGTTTTCAACCATAATTCGACTTTGTTAAGATGAAGTTGGAGGTTTCTTGTGGCTGATAATGGATCCTCGTGTGGTGATAAATCCGCTGTATCGTCAGCATATGTTGCAACAGTAGTATTTCTTGAGGTGGGTAGGTCAGCTGTATACATAACATTTAACAGTGGGCCAAGAACACTGCCCTGTGAAACACCCGAATAAAATGGGTGTAAATCAGTGTATCCGTTACCCTGTTTGACAATAATATATCTGTCTGTGAGGTACGATTTCAGCAGTTGAATGTGAGTATGGGGCAAAAGCTTTTTCAATTTAACATGCAGTCCAATGCGCGACACCTTGTCGAAATAAATGAATTGTCATTACATCCAATTAACTGTTATAATCACATAAAATCATCATCCAGCTTGGTCACCAGATCTATCGCTCTTAGATTTCTTGTTTTTCTCACAGTCCAACATTCGTTTGTGTAAAATAATTTTCATTTTCACATTACACACAGTCATCATAATTTTCAACAGGTGCTGCTGCTAAAAAATGAGGAACTGAAATAAGTGTATTTATAAAACTTGAAGGTAATGGAATACTGATTAAACATCTTCAAGCATATTGATTACTGCCTCATTTTTACAATTCTCTATAAATAGTCTATTACATGAACGACATAAATTTTTAGCAGTAATCGATACATGATCGCCTGTCAGTCATTGAACGGCATTTTAAACATTCAATCCATGACAATTCATTTCTCCAAACGTAATACATATTATGCAGTCTGGTGTTATACTTGAAATTACAGTGTATACCTCAAGATTCAGCACACAACTAACACGTGCTAAATAAAATGGAGAAATAATTCCTGGAATTTTGTCTGACGGTTTGCATACACTATTCTAGGAATGGTTGTCTATAGGCAGATGACAGGACTTCCTTGATTATACGATAATAACTGTATCAAAATTAATATCAAACAAATCTATTCCGAATCGATTCTGGGATAAAATATTTTTAACAAAAGAAGCGACCTCAACAAATAAATAAGAAACTCACTAAAATTAAAAAATAATAAAACTTAGATATTTAACAATAAAAATAACATTCCAAAATAAAATATATACATAACAATCGTTGTAATAACTATATAAAAAGAAACAAAAACCTATCTACTATACATATTTTATATTCTACTATATACACACAATTTGGTTTAATATCAACCTAAACCTATCTATCTATTTACAATATTGTTTAAACTACTACCAACTGACTACTTTGAATTCGGTTCTGAACCCAAACAGTTATATTAATTTAGATTTGTTTCGTTGGTAATTAAATTTTTTGTATATGTCACAAAATTGTATTATTAATTTTTGTATTGTTTGTATTATTTTTGTATTGTTTATATAATTAAAATAATGTCAATAAATAAAAAATAAATAGATAAATATGTTAGGGGGGAATTAAATTTATTTGTGTGTATATAGTAGAATATAAAATACGTGTTGTAGATGGGTTAAATAAATAAGGTTTTTGCTTATTTTTATTTAGTGATTACAACGAGTATTATGTATATATTTTGTTTTTTATAAGGTTTTTTTTGTGTTAAAAATCTAAGTTTGAATATTTTCTAAATTGTAATGAGGTCCTTAGTTGAATGAGGTTTGTTGAAGTTAGTTTGTTGGTTCAATTTTTTTTGTTAAAAATATTTTATTTAACATTTTTTAGTGTTAGATATCTACTCAATAAATTACGCGGTTATTTTATTAAGTATAAGTTATAGGTAAGCCCGTATGAGCCCGAAGGAGCGCTTCAGGCCCCGGAGTCCGCTACCTATCCTAGGTAATTTGACAAATGTTTTAAGTAAACAACAACAAAACGTTAATTTTCCAGCCAGGAATCGAACCTGCAACTTCCATTTAGGAGTTAAACGTTTTAACCAATACACCATAGAAGTAGTTGTGTAGGATATTTCTACAAGATCTTAAATGATAAAGTTAGTGCTTATAAAACAAACAGAATGGCTTTTGCACTGAACCACTTCCGATTTTTCGCCACATCAGCTCAGCAATAATATTATACCTAAACATCTGATTATTTGAGATAAAAAATATGTGAAAACTTTGTACGTGCCTTTGAAATTTGAGCGTTTCCCTCGATTTACCCCCTTCCGCCCCAACACATCCTGATTTGTTTCCAATGGGCCCACCTCGAAAGCGAAATCTTTGGCATAAAAAAATAATTTTGAAAATTGGCCCACAATTGGCGAACACACATTAATAAATAAAATATACAGCGAAACATAGAACCTCCTCCTTTTTCGAAGTCGGTTAAAAAATAGCAGGTGTTGCCAATAGTATATTTTTTAATAAATACATATTAAGTATATGTCATATTATTTTATGCATCTCCTGTATTAAAAGTTGTATTTTAAGGGATATAAAACTAGATTTTTTTTTCTATATTTTAAAGTCTCCTTTTACCAACTAGGGGTATATCTGGACTGGACCTACAGTTTAACGTCAGCTCCGAATCAGAGTCCTCGGCATTAAGCCTACCGACTGGCGTGTGACCTACTTAGAAATCATCCTAGAAGACATCCGGTCTTACACAGCCTGGTTACTGGCGTGACTGGGATCATTTTCCTTGTCGGATTTTACACTCTAGCCTAGGACAATGACATACAGAAATTTAGAACCATGCCCCAGCAGGATTCGAACCCGCGACTATCGCAATTGTAGGTGGACCGTCCTGTCGCCTTTACCACTGTGCCAACTAACCCGGTATAAAGCTGTATAATTGTAAAAATTAATATTAAAAAAAAAATCAAAGATTAGATTTCACCGAAAATAAAAAACGTACTAAAGACAACTAGTCTAGGAAACTGACGTTTTTTTTCTCGACGACAATTCCACGAAATTAACCTATTTTCCATAATATAACCATCAACAGATCGTTTTCCACTCAAATGAGACCTAAATAGACATCAGTGAAATGCATTCGGAGGTGAACGTTTCGGTGTCCGTATAATTTCCTCGTAAAATGCAGCCAGTTCGGTCACACAATGCCGATATATTCAGCTCAAAAGAAAATAAACCCGATATTATACTGATTATTGGACCGGTAGACGTCAGGAACACAAGGATTACTTTAACATATCCTTCGAAATTCAACGAACCCATCGATATTTTAGACAAAACCTTATCATATACGCTAATTAAATTCATTCCAATCTATTTTTGTTCGAATTAATCTAGAACGCGTAAAATCCAAATTGGATTGTATTATTTTCGATATATATATTGGACTTTAATAGAATTTCAAATTGTTAAATTATCTGTTTATCAATAATACTTATTATTTCATGACTATTTTTGAAAGACAAAAATGCGTTTCATTTTTCGAAATAATATACTTTTAGCCCATTATATTTACTACAGTGTTTTTATAATTTTCTTATTCCTTCTAAATAATATTTTTTAAGGCCCTCAAAATAGGAATAGTTTCACTGATGACCTCTTCATTCGACCCAAATCTCTTACCACCCAGCTGTATCTTCAGTTTTAGAAACGGGAAATAATCGCAGGGGCCTAAATCTGTAACTATGCTGGATGGAATAGTAGTTCTTAGCCTAATTTATGATTTTTTGCTATAATGACTACACACGTGCATCGTGCATTGTCTTGATGGAACTACGCAATTTTCTTCATTCAGTTCGGTTGCTTTGGCTTCAAATCAACATACGATTTGTCCAAAAGCTCTGAATAAGTATTTAGTTATTATTAGTTTTATCCTTTTCCTCGATATGAATAACACCGAGTGCATCCCAAGAAACTGCGGTCATGACTTTGTTGACCGAAAAGCACAACTTGACCTTATTTGGCACACGTTCACTTGGAGAAACCCATTGTTGTGATTGTTCATTGATGTCGGGCAGTCCCTGATGTTTTTTTTCTTTTTTCAGGATGACCAGTTACAACCAAATGGTCTTTTGCTGGTGTCTCTTCGGGTTCAGGATAGTGAAGAGTGTTGAGGGCGATAGAGACCCTGGGTTACGACTGATATTGTCGTATTTGGTTTAATTACCGGAGTTTATGGATGGGTAGGAATTTGATTAGATTATTATCGTGTTGTAAAGTACCTACGGAGAACCTCACACTGTACGTGAAACTTTTCACAAACGGGATGTGTGATTCCAGATGGGTGTTCGCGTTCCTCATAAACAATGGGGCATTGAGTAACACGTGGATATTTTTGATCGGAACACTTGGAGTAATGCAAGTTGTCTCTCGGAGACGTATCTGTACCACATCTGTGCTCCATAGAGGCAGATTGGACGGACCTGTATTTTGTACAGAGTCGCTTTCTGGGGAATTGAGAATTTGCTTCTTCTACAGGGGAGCGGATATAGTAGGCTGTACACGCCATTGCCTTTGCAAATATAGTACTGAATTTGGGTTGACCATTGGAACGAATCGATAGGGACTGTTTCAATTTGCAGGCGGTATATGCGGAATTCCTTCTTGTGTTGGAACAGAATAGCCCGGTTTAGTTGGGCCTGGAGTCTGTCGCATATGGCGTCGGGACTGTAAGCGGTGGTGAAAACTCCTGCAGTGATTTGTTTCTGAGGAGACCACATCGTCAATCTTCCAAGTATGAATGGATCAGGGAAATTAGGTCATCCGGCAGTAGTTTAGCTTTAAAGATCAGACCGTTGTGTCATATTTGATCCAAAGCTTTGGACAGATCTAGAAAGATAGTTCCAGCTTTGCGGCCCTGAAGCACCTTGGCACCGACTTGATTGATCAGTTGGTAGTAATTAATATAATATTGTAAATAGATAAATATGTTTAGGTAGGTATTAAGCTAAATTGTGCGTATGTAGTAGAATATAAAATACGTGTAGTAGATAGGTTAAATAAGTTCTTTTCTATTTTTATTTAGTTATTACAACGTTTATTATGTGCATATTTTATATTAAAATGTTTTTTGTTGTATTTAAAATCTAAGTTTGATTATATTTAATTTTTGGTGAGTTTCTTATTTATTTTTTGAAGTTGGTTCAGTATTTTTTGGACCTACAGTTTAATGTGGGCTCTAAACCGCGGTCCTCGGCATTAAGCTTACCGAGTTACCAACTTAGAAATCATTCCAGAAGACATCCGGCCTGGTTAGTGGCATGATTTTCCTTGTCGGATTTTACACTCTTGCCTAGGAAAATTACAAATATTAAACATACATTTGAGACCATGCTCCAGCAGGATTCGATCCCGCGACTATCGTAACAGTAGGTGGACCGTCGTGTCGCCTTTACCACTGCGTCACCAAGCCAATGGTTCCATATTTTAGTTAAAAATGTTTTATTTATAGCCTGTTAGCTATTCAGAAATCGTTTCAGAAGATTTCTATTAGCTACAACAATTTAATAAATAAATGTAGAAATTAAAGTTTGTCAATGTTGGTTATGTTTGAGATAAATAATAATGTCCCCAATTCTTCATATTCTTTGTTCTCTGTGTTAAAATCGTCGCATTGAAAGTATTTACATCATTATTTGCAGGTTGTATAAAATGCGATTAAGTAATTTTGTTGTATATTTTTTGAAGCGAATGGTACTGTTACCGAGACCTCAGGTTGACGTTTAATTTGCAATAACTCCAACATGTTGAAAAGCGTGTTTTTGTATTTTTAAGTATTTTAAGATATACAAATATAATTCTACGGCAGCTTTTTTTGATGAAAATTCAAAAGTGAACTTTTTGGGGTGTGAGTCACAAAAAGCTAAATCTGAAGAATAAGCTGAATGTTGACACAATTGATACTTCAATACAAACATATTTTTTTCTCGAAACTAGGTCTTTTCTTGCAAACTGTTGCTCACGTTTAGCCCAAAAGTTTGCCAAAAATAATAATCAGACTATATTATTTCACTAGTTTGGACAGAACTTACGGTAATAATATTCCTTTACATAGCTGATCTAACACAGTCTTAGGAGCGGATTTTTTAACACATTCGCTTCGGAACTAAAGATTCAGGTTCAGATTCCTTTGTTTCCTGCTTTAGTTCAGAATTATATTGGTAAATCTCGCTTTCATTTATAAGGACGAAATGATAAAATTCTTCAATCAAAGTAGTGTTCGAGTTTATGGCTCTTCTGTTTTTAAATTTAGTCATGAATCTTTATAATATCCTTGTGAAAGATGAAATATTAACATGGCGTCAAATTTTCAGCCCGTCCGTTACGCCATACAAAAGCAATATCGTTAAAAAATTATTAAAACTTCTAAATAAAATTAACTTTGAAAGTTGTTTATCAAATCCTCGAGCACAGAATACGATAAGGAGGATCGCACAGCACCATTCGGTGGTTCTGCCCCCAGACTGTTTAATAAGGAATAAAATATTGCATCAATATTTATGGCTTCAATGAGTATAAGCAAAGGAACACTTCCGACACAACCGATTAGTATTCAACGTTCGCCAATCTGTGTCCTCGCCGACAAAAAGGAAGTGTTATACCGCCATTTTTGCAATGTTTTAAAAAATACCAATTGAAAGTCGCGTGTAAGTAATATCAACTATTCATTGGATCACTTTATATCATCCGAAAAAATTACGATGTAATTGAATCAAATCAAATATCAGTTCCGTTTACTATTCGCTCTAACATCAGTCATTGGGTATTTTGTTTTCGAGCCAGACGATCTTATGATACTTTGTAACAATCACAATGAATTTGTCCAACAGGGGGCTCAGTTAAGGATATGTTACGGAAAATTTTACTTTTGTTGGTTAGTTGAAGGAAAGGTGATACTGAGAGTCCTGTTGAACATATCTTTCGAGGATAACCTCAAAATAGACAAAAAAAATAGCGAGCAAATGACTGTGGAAAATTGTGTAATAATACTCAGTTTTCGCAACGAAACTTTGTTCGTTCCCTTAATTCTCCTTTGCTAGATTGATATTCCTAGAACTAGCGAGTGAATCAAATAAATTAAAATTTTTTTTACTAAGCAAAAGTGCAGTAATGAATTATCTAATCCGATATTCATTTGTTTTGTAGGATAACACCGAAGTTCTGGAATTTGTCGATTAGTTATAGAGCTATGCTTAATAATAGATATTACTGAATTTACAGGAGCAGAAATAAGCCGAAATATTGTTATTGCGTTAAATGTTGACTAGCTTTTGGCCCACAGCTACAACAAAGTTCATCTATGAGAATATTTTAATATATTCTGATGGCGTGAAATGATGTAAAGCGATGATTACTAAACCTAGTACTATTCATTTATTAGGTCCTTGCGTGTATCTGACGTTTTTACTTTAATAGGGTATTTCTTGAAAAATATTGGTATGATATGTATATAGATCAAAATATTTTCCATTATTTTCTACAACTTTTTGACAACTTTCTTATTACATGGATATGTCCCGTCGAAAAAACGATATTGCTTTGCTACGATCTATTTCTAATATTTACAAAATTAAAATAATTTCAGCAATAGCGAGTATCAGACACAATATAATTTTTTTGCAGAATAGTTCTCGGTCACAAGTTGCCATCATTACGAAGGATACACTATTGCAGCTCAAATAGGAAGTACTGCCGCACCTAGCGTATTTACAAGACACAGCGCCTTCTGATTACCACTTGCTCAGATCGATGCAGCATGTTTCGGCATAGCAAAATATATTGATGATTAGATCACAGCTACAACAAAGTTTATCTATGAGAACATTTAAATATATTCTCATGGCGTAAAATTATGTTAAGCGATGTTTGCCAAACCTAGTACTATTCATTTATTAGGTCCTTGCGTGTATCTGACGTTTTTACATTAATAAAGTATTTCTTGAAAAATATTGGTATGATATGTATATAGATCAAAATCTTTTCCATCATTTTCTACAATTTTTTGACAACTTTCTTATAACATGGATATATCCCGTCGAAAGAACGATATTGCTTTGCTAGTGATTCAATCATCAATCTATTTTCGCATTTATTCAACATTGCGAAAGGATGTACCAGAAAAGCCATGCTGCATTACTCTAGGAGCTATATCTGATGCGTAACGAACATGCGAAAGTTCTTCCCATTCTAGCTGCAACAGTGGATCCTTCGCCATTTTTGCAACGAGTCACTAGGTGTTGTCAACAGACTGTTACTGGTATTGATGGCGTTTTCTCCATGCATATAAATATTTGGAAACAGTTGATTAATCAACTACTAAGCTGTCTGAAAGCTCTTTCAGAGTTTGAGCTGGTTCTTTACCTAATAAGTCCGGAAATTCAATGTCTTCGGACTTTATTAACATCCAGACCGTTTTTGGCATTGTCATCAAGATCACCATTTTTAAGTAGTTAAAACCAAAACCAATTATTGGTATGTGATGGAGCAGTATTTCCAAAAGTTTCTGCCGGTATTTAAGTGGATTTTGGTAGCAGTTTAGCGACTGTATACCCTGCATAATTCAATAATACCAAACGGAAAACTATAGTTTCGTGTAGAGAAATGTCAGAACTATCGAATTTAATAGTTGCTTATATTGTTAGTTTACATTTTCACCAATGGACATTGCTGATCAGACTACATTAAAAAAAATTGATAAACCAAGCCAGCAAACTCTTTTCAACTATATAATGTATTGATTTGCCTCCATAAAAACTCAAAAACAGAAGAAATAACTTAAAAATGAAACACTGTCAATATTAAATAATACAAGGATCAACTAATATCTGAAAGATTCAATAATCAAATAACTGTATAATCTAGTAATATTATATTGTATAATGATAACCTGTCTAAGCCGTTACTTGCTCGAGTAAAATATTCCAGAAATCCTATCACTTTATAACATTATAGCAGATAGTTTAGATATTTTAATGAAATGAAAAATTCATCTAGATAAATAATTACACCAACTCATGAATATTTTCATGCAAACAAAATTTGTTCGTCATCAGATTATCAGTTCTGAATGTTACAACAATTTGTCTGCCGGAAGACTTCAAATATTCGGAAGAGTTCAGAAAAGAAGCAAATAATTCTCTATCATGACAAAAGAAGCGCTCACACATCGTATCAAGTAGTGGAATCTTTGACCAACAAAATCTCGAATAGTTCATCCGCCATATAATCCTGCTTTAGCACCCAATGGATTTTTTTATTGTCGCATATTAAAAATTATTTAAAGGAGAACAAAAAATGCACTAAATAACTTCATATTTACCACCGGCGAATAATGAAAGCGATTTCTATATAATTTAAGAAAGAATATTTGTCAGACCTGGTATTCAAAAACTAATGGCATGTCGTATTTTTTTCTTGATTGGTATCACTGATTTTTTTGAAAAATTTGACGACACGAGCGACTAAAAAGACGATTTACATCAAGATAAAACGAAAATTGAAAAACTGGAAAGACTCAGGATTTTGAGACTATAGCATAGAGTACAACTATTATTGGATCCTAATGCGAGAAACAGATATCAAGCAGTATAAAAAATTTAGTTCAACCTATATTAATTTCTGATTTATACTTTTTAATGCAATAAATGACTGTTAATAATCAAAAATACTAAAGTAATTAATTCATTGAATATTTCGAAAATTAAATAGAATTTTAAAAAACTGCACTGATTTGGATTCAGCGCCATATAAACAATAATTTACCATAAACATATCTATAAACTTAAACATGTTATAAACATATTTTGATTGCTCAGGTCCAAAACTGAATATAACAGGTCGAAAAAAGTCCCCGGCCTGACACATAGATGGCGCTACTAGAACTAAATCCATATGTTTTTTAGTTAGCCTTAACCTTCAAAAGATACGTGTATCATTAGTTTGTGAATTATAGCAGTTTGAGTGAAGCAACTTTTATTATTGTGAATAAAAAAATGGATAAAAAGGAATTTCGCGTGTTGATAAGATATTGTTTTTGAAGGAAAAAAATACAGTTGAAGCAAAAACTTGGCTTGATGCCGAGTTTCCGAATACTGCCTCAAGAAAATCGAGAATCCAGGATTGATAAGCAAAGTTTCGACGTGGTGAAATGAGCACCGAAGACGGTGAACGCAGTGTACCCCAAAACAAGTTCTTACGAAAATATTTAAAAAATCTACAAAATGATTTTGAATGACCGTAAATTGAAATTAAATGAAATAGCGGATGCTCTAAACATATCAACTGAACGTGTACATCATGTCATTTACGAATATTTGGGTATGAGAAAGCTTTATGCAAAGTGGGTGCCGCGCGAGCTCACTTTTGACCAAAAACAACGACGAGTTGATGATTCACAGCAGTGTTTGAAGATAATCAAGCGTAATAAACCCCAGTTTTGCGTCGATATGTGACAATGGATGAAACATGGCTCCATCATTTCATTCCGAAGCCCAATCGACAGTCAGCCGAGTAGACTGCACACGATGAACCCACTTCAAAGCGTGGGAAAACACAACAGTCGGCTGGAAGTACCATCAACAGCGACTATTATATAGCGTTATTGGACCGTTTGAAGGACGAAATCGCTGAAAAACGGCCGCATTTGAAGAAAAAGAAAGTGCTGCTTCATCAAGATAATGCACAGTGTCACAAGTCAGTGAAAACGTTGGCAAAAATCCATGAATTGGGCTTCCAATTGCTTCCTTATTCACCGTATTGTCCAGATCTGCCTCCCACCGACTATTTCCTGTTCTCAGATCTCAAAAGAATGCTCGCTGTGAAGAAATTTTCGCCTATTTTGAAGCAAAGGGCAAATCGTACTACGAAAATGGTATCGAAAAATTGGAGGGTCGCTATAATCAGTGTATTACCCTTGAAAGGAATTATGTTGAATAAAAAAAAATAATTTTGCCAAAAAAATGTGTTTTACTATGGTAGGCCGTGGACTTTTCAATTGACCTGTTATTTGTGTTATCATATATTATACAATATACTAAGATGAAAGGGAATAACTTAAAAATATATTTCAACTAAAAAAACGATCCAAACTCTAAAAAAAATAATATATTAAAAAATAAGATATGTAACAAAATCGAACTATATTGGTCCAAGACGTTTTAAAGTGTTAACAATCTTAATATTATGATTTTACATATTCGCTATATTTACCAGAATTTGGGAATCATTTATTAAAGCAAGTTATTTATTGAAGGAAAATATTCTACAAAAAATGTTTGGAACTTTATCGATACAAGTAGCTAAAAACCATTTTAAAACGAAATTCAACCATTCAAAACACAATTAATGTATAAGCCGGAAACCTAAAGATTAAAAATAATATCTTAAAAATATAATCCCGCTGAAAGGAAGATTAATCAGCCACATTTTACGCGAGGAAAACATACGAGGGCCAATGGGAGATCACCCCGGTCTTTAATATATCCTTGTGTGCGTGAAGATCACACTAATAAGACGTAATTTGTCTTTCGGTCTCGGTCCGGAAATCAAAGAGCTGATGAATCAAATATTAAAGATGTTGATACTAAAAATAAAAAACATAAATCCACAGAGAAAAAGTCCCGGTTTATAAATATAAATGAGAATTATTACGATCAACTTCCGCTTTATATTTGGGGTATCTTGTTGTTTTTAGAAGACCGATATTTTTATTGGAATACCGCAGCTCTTTTATTACTATTATTATTTACCAAAGGTGTACGAGTTGTCGGTAAATATAAAAGCAGCTATAAATTTGGTCGGTAACTTTAATTATTACTATAATGATTAAAAAAATTAAATATTGTAATTAGCTTATATATTATTATCATTAAACATTTTGTGTTTAAACATTATATTTAATATTCGTTTATGAAACCCATAACAATTTAATTATCTTATATTTTTATTCTTAAAGTTACTTTTTAATAAACAAAAGAAGTAATATGGTTCGTTTTTTGATGGAGAATGATTAACTATTTGTAGCTTTGAGAACTATCGAATGAAAACGACTATCAACTGTTTAATAATTATCAGTTTTTTACTATCAAATGAAACATTCGAATGTTTTATTTGTTATTATTTTCAATTGTGACTACTTCATGCGAATGGAACATTCGTTACTAGTTTTAAACTGACTGGTTTTCAGCGATTTAACTTTACCGTCTTAGCCATAGCTTCATAACAAAAAATGTATGGGATGTTTGCTTACCTAAACGTATATGTGAATGTATAGTTTCATGTTTTGTTTTGAAATCTGTTTATAACAATGTACATTAACTTAGCAGCATTTTGGAACTCAATTTCTCACTATTATTTAGAAATGTAATAGAGTAAAAAGAAAATATGTTGAGTCATAAATAGTAAAATAATATTAACTATTTTAAGTTGCCTTGGGTATGGCATAATGGCCTTGTTTATAAGCTACAGAAAATGTTACCGAACTATTAAAATATTACATTACAGCTAGAATATTTAGAGTCAAACAATAGGGATCCTACTCTAAAGTAAAAGAAACTAGAGCAGGTGTACCACAAGAAAGTGTATTGAAGGTAATTCTTTACCTACCCTACACATGTAATATATCACAAATGGAAAATATCACGATTGCTATATTTGATGATGACCCAGCGATTTATGTTGTCGAAGGCAATAACGAAGAAGCCAAACGAGACAGGCAAGTGACAACATAACTGGACCTAAACCTGGAAAATAAAAATTAACGAAAGTAAATCTATGCCTGAGTAGTGCACGTATAGAGCACAAACACCAATAACAACAAATAATAATATAACTACAATATGATAAATATAATATAATATAATAAATAATTCTTATTCCAATATCGAACTCTTGGATAAGACCAGAACAGGCCACTGAGCCAAAGTAATCAAACCATTTGATCGTGTGTGGTGTAGTGTAATGAGGTGCATTTAATAGAAAAATAGCAGTGTTAATACATATACTTTATCTAGATTAAGTTGTCCTAAAAAATTGTAGGTTAGTCGGCAACAACTACTAACAACGTAAAGATAAATATAAATTATTTATTAAAATTATTTAATTTATTAAAAAAATGTTACCTTGACCTATCAAATAATGCATTTTTTAACGATTTTTTCGATATTATAATTTTTTTTTTAATTTCTTTGAAGCTTTAACGAATAATTATTTTAAAATATTTCTGATTAGGGATAAATAAAATTATTATTTTAGTTAAAAATATTTATAATTCATAGATATGCCATATATTAGACGTATGTTAATTTGTTTTTATTATTTATGAAGCTTTACTTTTCCTCTACATTTTATTACTTCATTCCTTTTTTCACCTAACACTGAAATATAAAATGAAAATGAAAACTGTTGTAACACAGTATAATGCAGCAATTATTTATTTCCTTTCCTCTTTCTGACTTAGTACGAGAACGAATACGTTAATCTCGTGTTTCAATTGCATTTAATAAATTATGTCATTATTATTTTCCAAATATTACAAAAATATGATAAAATATATTTGGAATTTGTATTCCATTCATTCTTTACAAACTAAAGTATAACATTAATTTTATACTGCCGCTTGTTAATTTAATATCATTTAAAATGTACAAGTCTTTATAAAATATAGATCCGAGCAATTATATCTGTCACATTCTCTCTCAAAATTAGTGTGGCAAGGAATTTGTACATCTACGAAAACCCGTAAATTGTCACGATTGTAAAATCATATGTAAACGCACCTTTAATAAAATATTAATTATCGAATGATATGAATGTTTTGCCACTATCAACTGTTTTCATTTGATAGTTCCGAACGCTAATTATTAGTTTTCTACACTACATTTTGGTTTTATTACTCAACTGCTGCCTTTTACATCTAGTTATTTGAAATTAAACAAAATTATTTATATTTTCCAAATATTTTCAAACAGGTTTGAACCAATATTTGGAAAATCAGATCAATTGATGAACCCGATATACGAACCGTTCATTAGTTAAGAGTCAGTATGCCAGATCTTATAGCCATTGTCTTTGTTGAGAATGCTTTAAACACTTAAGGCATCTTCATGTGTAATTTGAATATAATTCTGATGTTATGTGCCAAACAATTAAACTAGAATAACTGTTAGGTACATACATCGTGATCAGCGATCTTATAAAGTATCAAATTTCACAATTTTAACATTTTTCTACATAAAATAATATTATTTTATTTAGTATTATTGAGGCAATCAAAATATACAAATGCTAATAATGGAACATACAACATTGTTAAATTAACTTCTATTCAAGTCCCAATTCGGTCGTAAAATAGTTTTGGCAATGAATTGTAATGACTTATTGGGCAAAAAATGAGGACTCAGAGATCCCTCAGGCAGCTTAGTGGTTAATAAATCAACTGGTTTCAGGTATGATAGAAAAAATCCAAAAGAGAAAAATTACTAGTACACCGATTGACTCAAAAATTATATTTCGAACTATTTCAATACCACAGTTTCATCGCTTGTCAGGTGAAAAAAGAGTTTTCTATGGACTGGCGGTGAAAAACGGATCTGCTTTGAAACGACCAAATAATCAGCCCAAAAAGGCATTCTCTAGATTAAGAGAATCACCCACATCGAAGAATCGACAAGATGCAGCGTGTTACGAATTACTAAACTAATAAGAATTGTTACTTCAGATGTCTGCAGACGTTAATTAAACAAATTGAACGATCTATTTCTAATATTTACAAAATTACAATAATTTCAGCAATAGGGAGTATCAGACACAATATCATTTTTTTGCAGAATAGTTCTCGGTCACACGTTGTTATCATTACGAAGGATACATTATTGCAGTACTGCCGCACCTAGCGTATTTACAAGACACAGCGTCTTCTGATTACCACTTGCTCAGATCGTTTTTTTTTTAATACGATATCACCATGTCAGAAAGATGTAGAAAAAATTGTGAAAAGTGATTTGATTAATATATAGTGTATCAATTTATCTTAATGACTTTAAAAAATTATTACAATACAGACAAACACCTAATAAGATGCCGTATATCAATGAAACTTTTTCCAGATTCCATAAATATTTAAATCATTATCAGTTTGAGTCTGTTAACTACAACTGTCGAACTTTATTCGATATGTTTACTTCAACAGATACTAATTTACAGCAATGAAACGTTTCCTTTTTTTGAAAATATAAAAATGGAATCATTCAATAAACATACGAATTGACGGTTAAACAAAACAGTGGTTTCACGTCACTTATTTGTCCGTGGCTGTTTCCAAGTACAGAAATAAAGCCAATTAGTGCCAAAACAAATAACGTATCCATAATAAATTGATTCCGAAAAGCATTGCTCTAATCGACGCAATCATCCGGCAGTATAGTTTCCCGGTATAGGTAAAACGGGAACAAACAACACGTTCTCTCTATATTCAATTGTTTATCCGCTATAAATCCTGTTTTAAATCTATCGTCTTTTCATAACCAACTTTTATGTTTTAAAAATCCCTTATAGTTTTTTTGCTGCACTGATCACGTTTTAGTAGGTTATCGGCATTTTTTCTACCTTGAAATAACTTTCACTCGCCTCGTTATAAATGTATTACTTTTTCTTAGAACCCAGTCTCTTTATGGGACATTTTTTTTCACCACATAAAAATAAGAAGAAATTTATAGCCGAGATAAAGATTTACCCAGAAAAAATATTGCTATTATAAGAGTCTATTTTAATTAAATTAATTTCTGGTGAAATCATAATTACTCCACTGTATAAATTCTGAGATGGACAGGAAAACGCAGCAAAAAAGTGATTTTAACACGTCTTTTTTGAAGCCAATTTTACATCGTAAAGAAACTGAAGCAAATAGTAGGAAGATAGAGCAGATCCGGGATATGTGATGGAAACATCAGCACTTTTCAGACGATTTTCGTCAGTTTTTGAGAAGTCACTAAATTGCCACTAAGTTGAATTCTATTTTATTTTAATCGCATTAGTTGTCTAGAGTAGAGTCATTAGTTGTCTACACTACAATGCCACAAAATACTTAGCATCACCTCCGTTGATGCCAATGTGGGTTTTGCCACCGATTCTAATATTTCACGTAACCTAATTTACATGGACCGCAATCATTCGTTCCAAAAATGGCGCTATTTAATTTTGCTTTAGAAGAAAGTCTTCAACAGAAATTTTGTCCATTAAATATTGTTTCATTACATGTAATCACTGTTAATTCATGTGAAATCGAGATTTTTTTAGTACTTCCCTCCATAAAATATGTCAATCCACCTATTCAATGATTCAGTCAATGAGCGGTCAGAATGAAATGTGTCTTTAACATAGAGTTATTCGCTTAAGCGCTCCTCAACATAAACACCATAAATATTTTGATGATCCTGTGCTACTTGTTTCTCATTTATAACATAATAAAAGACAAACATGACGTACGTACGTAATCTTCTGAAATCTTCGTTTTCGTGGCACAATAATTTTTGACTAAGAAAACGAATGATGTTACATTTACATATATAATGGTATGTTCCAGGGACTATTATATTTCAAAATCTTATAGTATTCCAGCTTATATATGGAGTTTACCAAAAACATCGTATTTTAGTGGATATGTTAGATGAGTATACTCTAACCCGACAAAAATCAGTATAGCCTATAATCCCAACTTCAAAATATTTAATTATTTGCATTGAAATATTATCGATGATGATAATTTGGCCTACTTCAACAATCCCAAGGATAAAAAGATAGGGTTAAGCTCCGCTAACCATGAACACGAATTACATGGACAGTCTGTGTATTTGATGGCATCAAAACAGGATGAACTGCTAAAACCAAATAATACTAGTCTGTTACATTACAGTGGTCTCTACAAAAACAGTTTCGCTAAGAAAATAATCAGAAAGTGGTATCTATCCTCAAAAGATATGTATTTGCTAAAGTCCCATGGGTTTCCTTTAAAATAATTGGTATGGTATATATTAAATAAACAATAGTAACAGAACAATTTTGTCTCAAACCTAGTGAAAATATGAAGTATTACACATTGTTATTACGCTATTTTCTGGCTATCCCAGAGCAGCTTAGTCTTATGTTGTTCTTGGCAGGAATATCTCTCTAATATCTAATCACTGCTCATAGTAAATCTACAACAATCAGATCAGCCTAGTGTAGGTGAACCCTATCATAGGTGAGAAAACGTCTTTAACTCAACCCTATGGAAATAAATTGCCATTGTGCTAAAAATATTAACTTATCAATTAAACTCTGTTAACCATCGACAACAATGGCAAGGCCAATGCCTACAAATTAAAATGATGCGTTTAGATCGTGCACTGAAAGAAAAATGTCCCGAAAACTCTGACGCAATAAAATCATTTTTGGTACAATGTCCACCAAGAATGGATCGATTCATAAAATGCACTTAAAGACAAGATCTTTCTAGGCGGGATTTGCCTGTACCTGAAATTTGATAAAAAGTAATAGATGGCATACTTTAATTTCAGTTTAAGTAAACTATCTTTATAAAACCCTGCTAAATGATTCCACCATCTAATAACAATACCTTAAATAGGTAAAATGCAACAAAATAACCGGATAATCCCTAAAAATAATCATATTATGCGAGTACCCATTCAATTGCTGACTATAAAATTTCTGCTTTATATTTCTTGAGAATTAAGTGAAAAATTAAATCTAGTGCAATGAGGAAACATGAAAATTAAAATGTATTTTCTGTTCCCACAAGACAGTTCAAGAAGTTCACAGAACATTATATCTACTATATTTATATATGTCTATTTGTCAATAATAGAACTAAAAATAACTTTCAGTAGAATAATACCACATTTTCATGAATGAATTAAATTTGAAAATATTTAGACAGAGCAGCTATAACTGATTTGCTATGGATAAGACCTGTATTTACAACCATTATCCTGAATTAAAATTAAAACCTAAGAAGTAGTGTGAATCCTGCTCTTACCAAAGCTTATTCTTGTTCTAGAAATTCGCCAAGAAAACGCTTTGTTCGTAAATAACCTTCCAACTAATAAAGCAATAAATTTAGATAATTAGTATAACTTTTTTGGCTAGGTGGAGGCAAAATTTCACGACAACGCTAAAATAATATCGCTAAATTGACTAAATAGGCTAACAGCAGCACCATTATTAATAATTGAAACAATAAAACAAATTGTGTGTGTGTGTTAGATTAGAAATATTATTAATATTAATTATTTAAAATTCATACAATGAAACCCATTAAAAATATAAGTTTATATGATATCATAATTTTCACAGAAAAGCTATATGAAAATATATCGTTGCCTGTTAAACAACATGGCCATATTGGGTATATGAGTTTCCAAAGTTCATTTGTGTTGTACCACAGGAGACCCATTCTACATCATTTATTTTCCGAGCTAAAATATTAACTATGCCCTTAATGTTTATATAGGGAATTATTAATTTTGAAACAAAACTAAATCGAATAATAAGTAAGTTTTGGCAAATAATTATAATAAAAAAATTAAATTAAATTAGTCCAGTTAAACTTAATTAGTAAGAGGAGAAATATAAATTATAATAAATAAAGTAGTAAATATTACTTCGGATAATATTATGTAATGATATCTTGTGAACTTTATCTTAAATAAACTATATACGTTTATAAAAGAAACACGACGAATTAACCCTGATAAAATAAAATAAAAAACAATAAAATAATAAAACACAAATACTAAAATCAAATCAAGTAGTAAAGTTTTTGCAAATAATTGTAATATTAATATGATGATAAATTAGTACTATATAATAAATTGCAATATATACTTGGTTGCTCAATAAGTTTTGTGGTTCTATGTGAACACACGATCTTATATTTTAATAGTTAAGATATTACAACAATTTTAACTTCACTTAAGCTGTTCATCGATATTCAAAATGGTGGATAGGTTGGGTCATTTTTTAAAATCAAAAGGCAGTCCTGGAGTAATCCAATAATCTTTTGAAAACGAAATAATAAGTAGCGCCAGCTTCTAGAAGTACAAAACTAGTTGAACGTTATTTTATTGGTTATATGGTATGGGCATAGAACAAAGAGATGTAGAAAGGGGAAGTAGGAGAAATCGTAAAAACAACCCGCAGAATTATTGTTTTTGGTTCTGAGTTTTGATCTGAAATTTGATAGGACATTTTTGAAAAAAAATGTAATCTTTTTTATAGCATATGTGGTAAAAAATATTTGTTTAAATACAAAGGCGTTACAAACGTGTACGTGTACGTATACTAGCCCAAAAAAGGGTTTTAAATCT
Organism: Rhynchophorus ferrugineus; assembly: GCF_030347505.1. Taxonomy (NCBI): domain Eukaryota; kingdom Metazoa; phylum Arthropoda; class Insecta; order Coleoptera; family Curculionidae; genus Rhynchophorus; species Rhynchophorus ferrugineus. Next base: position 18,257,548 of record NW_027472590.1, read on the forward strand.
AAACAATGGTAAGCTTCCCTCCTGAGAATATCTTATGACCAGCTATATAACTAGAGAAAGGTTCATTATTTATACTTCAGACCGGATTTTAAAAAAAATGTTTTAAAGTCTCCTTTTACCAACTATGGGTTTATCTAGACTGGGCCTAAAGTTTAACGTGAGCTACGAACCACGGTCCTTGGCGAGTGACCAACTTTAGAAATCATCCCAGAAGATATCCGGTCTTACCCAGCCTGGTTACTGGCGTGACTGGGATCAATTTCCTTGTCGGATTTTACACTCTTACGTAGGACAATCACAAATATCAAACAATCACAATCATGAATTTACGACCATGCCCCAGCAGGATTCGAACCCGCGGCTATCGCAACAGTAGGAGGATCGTCCCATCGACTTTACCACTGCGCCACCAAGCCGGCAGAAACCGGATTTTTATAAATCTAGATGTAAAAGAGCATTACATAATCAAGATACAATTCCTAATTGGGATTTAAATGGTCCTTAATTATGCTTGATGTATATATTGAATTCGAATACAAAAAATGATTCATGAAATAATTAACCTATTGAAAAGGAAAATATGGCTAGATTCGTTCAATATTGGAATCAGAATCTCCACATTAGAATCTTCGAAAATTATTACAAGTAAGTAGAAATATTTTCAGAACGAAGTAAATTAGAGGTTTGAGAAGTATAAATTAAAACATGTACTCCTCCTCATATTCTATTAAAAAAGTCAAAAGTGTGTCTTCAAGTTAAGGCAGGTAAAAACCAGGCAGTACAACACTAATTTCAAAGCGCAATTTTACTTACATTTTCGTAACATATATAAACATTTTCAAATAAAATCTTTTTTTAATTTCAGAAGTTCTCTCGTCTAATGACGCATTATAACTTTTTTTTAATTTTACGCTAATATAAGTGGATGATTGCGGAAATTATTAGGATTCTTAAACCAGGTAAATTGCCCAACAATCATATTGACCAATATCACTGCTACCAATAATATACAAATTGTTTTTGAAAAGCGTTTTCATCATTATACAATTCATCGAGTATACCGTATTACGGATGTAATGGCGTAAAATTGGCTATTGAAACAAATGAAACATGTTGGAGTAACTCCTTATGCGAACATGCCATCACACTGGATGGCAAGCTCAAGTGGAAAGAGTATGTTGAAAAGAAACGACCAGAACTTTCAATTACGCTCAGTGTGGTGGTTGCTTGGACGACAATCTGAATTATCATTCTACAATAAATGGTTATTGTATAAAGAAATTTTTACGTCAGAGGCCCTACGGACTCCAACTATGGGCTTGCATAAAGGAATTCAATATTAGTACGATGATATGTGAGAAATACGATCATCCACAGAGACCTAAGGGTATAAAAAAGCAATAAAACAGTAAAGTAATATTTTATGAACATAAAAACTGTTTTGAACTTCCTTTGAAGTAGTATAGTTAAACTTTGGGTGAAAATTTTGACGTGCTTTAAACTTAAGTGGAGTGTACCACTATTCAAGACAATGTTTTTTTTTAATTAAACATTACTAAATAGTGAATAACTAGTTGTAATATATGTGCCAAGTGTTATTTACAAATTAATTTATATTGAACTACGGTAAGGTGAGTACGGAATTAATACATCAGTATGCATTTCTCAAAATAAAGTAAAACTAATCTATTTAAGCTGAAGTTAAGAATACACTTATCACTAAACAAGTTCGTGTGGTTTGGTTTGCTTTAATCTTCTGATTTCCTCCGCGTTGTGTAATAGCTGTATTGCTTCCATGTTGCTTTGATTTAGCAACCTAATTTCACGTTTTAAAGCGAAATCTTGCATCACTTCGTGTATCCGTTTGATCGCGAGGTCATCGCGCAACTATTCAACAGAAAGCAACTCTATGTAAGATGCTAGTCCGTCCAGTTTGCCTCAACGGCGCACAAATGTGGTACAGGTACGCCTCTGAAAGACAATTTGCACTACTCTAAGTCCGCGTGTTACTCAATGCTCCATGGTTTATTAGAAACGTTATTCGAAAAAGTTTCACGAACACTGAGCATGTGAATAGCAGAACACGAAAATAACTTGATCAAATCCCTACCCATCCACAAACCCGTAGCTTAACCAGATACGACTATCCCAGTATCCTATGGTCTCTGTCACCCGCAACATTTCTCTATCCCGAACCCCAAGCGACATTAGCAAAAGACAATTTGGTTCTAGCTAATCACTATTTCGTTAATTCGGAATAAGAACATAAAATGCAGCTCTTCGTTGGTTACATAGCGATAAGCATTGGTAATTAATCGGGTATGTGTATTTAGTACTTGAGTATGTTGAATTACTAGTTGGTTTCATGTCTTAGTACAACCCCATATTTGTTCCTAACTGGCTTTATGATTGATGAACCAATCTTTTTGATATTAGATCAAGTTGAGAATGTCTTCTGACTAACTAAAATTGCTCGACTTTCAGTCTAGTCTGTTCTGCTTCTTGTCTAACGTGATGTTTCCGGTTTAACCTACCATCGAGATATATTCCGAGGTATTTAGCTGATTCTGCTTGAGGAATCGGGCATCCGTCAAGTGAAATAATTAGGTTTTGGTCATTTCGTCGCAACAATATTAATAATTAAATAATATTTATTTATGTCCATGGATTTTAGTTGCATCAGCATTTAAGTTTTTTGTGACTGATTGACGTGGTATCAGCGTTGAACCTCGAACTTGGGGAACAACTACAAACGTGACATTCCTCGTTGCATGTTATACTCTGGCCTATAGACAATTACAATTAGACCCCATCACAAATATACATTTAGAACCACAACCTGGAGAGTTTCGAACCCGGAATTATTATAACATTACGATAGTCATCCTGTTGCCTTAACTACCGAGGCTATCAAGCTACTTATTATTTTTGTTCTCCTTATATCTACACTGAAAATTGTAAATGCTAATAAATAATAAAGATCGAAAAGATTTTTTAAACATTTTCAGCAGCTGCACAAACAGACTACATACACAATTATCAGCATCTGTATATATTTCGGCTGTTTAAAATCACCTTAACTGTATATATGCGAATTCTGAAAACGCGAGAATCATTTTAACATAATGACTGACTGTTCGAAGAAACCGCATGCGTAGATTCGGGATTGTTCGGTCTCAGTTCCTTATCGAATCCCCGGAAAAAAACCGTTCGGGTTGTTTTAACTTATTGATGTTTGAAAATAGCTCGATAACTATCTCGCGAAAACTAATTCCGCTAACGATGTAAACATGTATGTCCGTCTCGTAATTAAGAAGCGGTGTTACAGCTGGCAGATGTTTTTATGATGTGGGGTGTCTTGAATTTGCAAATATTTTAATAATATTTCATTTTAAAACGGCTACAACTAAATATTTAATGATTAATATTTTGAAGGTTGGCTTGCTAATATTTTGGATATTGTTAATTGCAATTGAAGATAAGAAATTGAATCTAGATCTATAACCTATATCTATACATAGAAATAGATTTAGAATCAATCACTCGTCACTCCATTTAGTTGTAGGGGCAAATAGCATCAATTTTGTTTATGGTGGGAACATTAACCGCCAAATTTGTAACAAAACATTTTCAAGGAAGTCAAATAGAAGTTAACATATGTCGAAATTTTAACGTGATGTAGCCGCAGATTTAAAATCGATAATAAGAAGCAAAGGAGAACATGATATCTTTGTTCAAATAAAAAAGATGCAAAGGGTATGAGAAAAACAATATTCAATTGTACTAGAAGTAATATTAAAGGTAATAATAACTTTTGTATACATTTTGTTTTAATTAACCATCCATTCGTTTTAGGTCAGCGAATGTACAATATGTCAACCAAAAGCTAGATAGTCAGTTCAGTACTCAATTCATTACTTTGATCTGTCCATCAAAATTACTAGCAAAAATTGCAGTACCAGATAAAAATTGGACATTTACATTTATCATGATATATTTAATCATGTAACGGTAAATATTTAATTATTCTTCTATAGGTGAAGTATTGCTTGAATACGTTAAGCAAAAGCTCAAGAAAGCTAAATTGGAATAAAAGAAGAACTTAGACAGGGTTTTGTAAAATGGGAAAATAGTGGAGGACGATACTTTGAAATGATCAAATGTACTAATATGAGTTGACTTGAATCGAATAAAGAAAACATATAATATTAATCATCAATAACACCCTAACGATCGAATGACTACTACTTTGAAGATGGAGGAATGAAACACACAAGGAAAAAAGAATATATTTTTTATAAAAAAAAATATAGGTATATAAATTAACATTTTGTAAAAATAATGATGTACTGACTGGAGACCTCTTTCAGGTGGAAAGTACGATGCTCTACACAAGATCAAGATTTTGTTAATTTTGATAATTGAATGCCATATACAAATATGGTTTCTGAGCTTTTTATCAATACTATTAGATTATTTCAAGTTTTTATGTTAACATGGTTTATGAACTTTTTATAAAAATGTTTCAATACGATATCTTAATGTAAATAAGATGGATGGACTTTATGTAAATATATTCCAATATATTCTCTATATAAATATGGTATTTTCTACTCTGATTTTTTTCAGATTTAGAATAAAATTTTCTAGTAGAATATGATATTTATCTTTAATTGTTTTATTAAAAAATAATAAATAAAATAAAGTACATTTTTATTTAATTGGTAAACAAAATTACAACTTTCAATTATTAAAATATTCATATTAATAAGTATTTAATTTAAAATATTTCATAGAAAATGTATGATAATTTTCAAACTACTATTATTGATAGTCATTACATGAGTTCCCAGCACTTTCTTTACTATGGTATCGTATTTTTGATTATTGCTTTTTATTTTCATGGGGCTAAATTTCTTCGTCGCGAGACGATATATATATTAGACTAAAATTTTCACTACCAGTTACAAAATAAAGTATACGCGTTTGCGCAGTACTTGCTTGGAATAGCGCTTGTTTACTCTGACTATTAATTCAAACAAATGAAAATGCACATGAGCTAAACCGAAATTACCTTCTGTTTACTGTTATTATATATTTCTTGGATCTAACTAGAGCCGTCAATGAAATATAACGTCATAATATAATTGTGTTGTAAATCTAATACACTTATATTTGGAAAATCGACCGCTCTAAGTCAGTGATTCTTTTTCGACTAGGGTATTCCTTAATAGCTATACGGCTGATATCACTAACATATACGCATCAAACTTGAAGGGAAGCTAAATGAGATAAATAAACAAATAATAGTAAATAAATATATAAAATATATGGCAATACAAAATACAAAAGTCAAATAGATTAAATGTTGGAAGCTGCAAACCAATCCACAAAAAACTCTACGATAATTTTCCAGCGTAAGTGTTAACTTACTGAAACTATTTCCTTATTATAGATCACAAAAAAATACATACTACATACACAATCGTAAAAACAAATATTAAATAATTACTTAGTTGAAAAGAAGGCCTGAATTGGATAACAAAAAGTGAAGTTTTCCGTCAATAAATTTCTTCGAAAACCTCCCTTGAAAGAAACTTTGAATTCATCTACTATAATCATAGTTCATACCTAGCAGTATCAACTATTTCGTTCTCTGTAGAAATGTAGCAATGGGATCAAACTGACCCCAAAGAAGCATGCGAAAACCGTGTAAATGTTGAAGAAACTGTACAAGCTCTTTACCGATGGCAACATGGTTCTATATGAAAAAAAGACGAAATCTCGTCCATATTAATGGAGTATATTTAGTTTAAATAAATTAATTTTAACACCATAAAAATCCAGTTGAACTTTATTAATCGTCCTATTTTCGTTAGCAAATATATATTGATGACATGATATAACTATTTACCATTCAGTATTATTGAGGTACACTTTTGTTGTTTCATTTAAAGGAATCTGCTTCACAAAAACCCACGAAAAACTTTCAGAAATGTATGGTGATATTGTTCAGTCATATCCCAACAGTCGGTTCTACTTTCAATGACTTACAAGCGGAGTTTTTTTAGTGTCAGCTTTCAGACAACTTAGCAGCTGATTAATCAGCAGTTTAAAAAGGTTTACATGCGGCGAAAAATATCCAAAAGGGAGCAAAGTGACTACCATAAGAACTGACTGAAAATGTAATTTCGAATTGTTTCACCAGTTTTATTTATTTCCAGTAAAAAAAAAGTTTTCTAGCTAGCAATTAAAAGCGGATCTGCTATGACAGTCCCAAGTGCAAAGTCTTGAATTAATCCAAGAGAGCCATCCATATCGACATCAAGAGGGAATATTCATGCCCATAAAGTATTGTTGTTCACCGTACTCGCTAGACCTAGCATCTTCTGATTAATACTTCTTCATATCGCTGCCGCATGGGCAGACACACGATTTCGTAATGCTGAACAAGTGCGGAGATTGAACGATGTCTTTTTGAACAGGGTATGACCATGTTTCAAGAAAGATGGACAAAAGCTATAGAGATTTGTGGAAAATATTTCGATTAATATAAAAAATATTTGATTTGAAACTACAATAATTTTTCTCTCTTCGCCTTCTTAAAGTGAAAAAATCATTAGAATAGATGCAAACAAGTATATTAACACAAGAAGTTGTTAAACAGTTGGCATCAAAGTAAACTAGCAATTTCTTGTATGAGACTGAATGCAGTTACTGAAATAGGAAAACAACTAAGAAATTAACCTTGATTTTTTCAATATTACCGTCGTTGTGTATATAGCCATTAACCCTGTTCTATGTCTGCGGTGGCAAAACATAGTTCTGAAAATAGCAAAGGTTTTACAATGGTTGCAATTTATAATCACATCACCATAACCGTACGAAGGCCATCTCCACAAGCAACCTAGTTCGAAAACTACCGACATAAATTCACTTTACTTTAATGGTAGTTCTTTATTACCTACCTCAAATTGATTCTGTTTTTGGATATAGATATCGATTACACAAGTGCGTATGGGACTTTATGGCCACTATGACATTCTTGGGCACTTCCTGGGCAGTCATTCGCCAAAATACTGCCTCTATATAGAGTTAAATTGATTATGAAATTATTAGCACGACATTAACTGTTAGTCGTCAATCATACGATACAACGTACAACACACAAAGCATTTTATTAATAAGATATTTGCAATAACAGCCCCAATATTGGAATAATTAATTTAGTCCCTGCTAACTGTTATAAAAATGATTTCACTTGTTTTTACTAAATCATTGAAACAACCGCTTTTTAAATAGTGATTAATATAATAATTAAGAATAAGCCGTTTATTGGTAACAAAATATTTACATAATATTTACTCTGATCATATTAATCAATCACATAAAGGTCTCATACATTCGCAGGTGACAGTTATACTAAAAATTTTTGGGAAAAAATTATTATTGTGAATACATGCAATTTTTATGCATTATACAGTACACCATATATCAAAGTCTATTCAAAGTTTTTTTAGTAATGCATCATGAATTTACTCTGAGTTTTAGTTCAGTTTGGCTTTGACATAAAAGAAAATTCAAATCTAAATAAAATAATTGAACAAAAATGTCATCAAATATAATTTATTTTAACATTATAGTATACCTGAAAACTACAGTTAATTATACAGCCACAATAATTTATAGGTAAGAGTTAAAATCCCTTATCACTATTGCTTTCAAGAATTTTTCATACATCTGACAGCCGGTCGCCGTCTGGTTATCAGATGTACGCTAAATTATTCAAAATATTAGTTAAAATTACTAGAGGTTATAAACCGGCAAACATTATTTTAGCCCTTTATTTTGATAAATTTTAAGTCGCTCCATAATATATCATATTAGTTTGTTTGAAAATGTCAAAAACAATAGATTTTTATGGTCACAAATTTATTGCGGCTTTAATAGGTTATTTCGAAAAGGAACGAACGATAATGGAGGCCGCCTTTTGCTGATAAATTCCGTTAGAGAAGTAATTATTGATGATATTAAATAATATAAGTCCCTACAATTTTATTTATGTACCACTCTAAATATTAGTGTAGGTACTGTGAATAACATCGCTTACAAAATGAAGAATAATATGGTAGGTTCACCCAAGAAAACCTGTCTACATACACAGTGGGTCACGAATCTCGACCATCTTGATATTGGCTCTATTCGAGAGCAAATATACGAAATGTATAAGAACAGTAAGTACACAAACTATTTTATCGATATAAACATAATTTAATAAAATCATTTTAGAGAAAATTATCTGTTTGAAAAGTATAGATAAAAAAATTAGGGACATGCAGCTTTTTGAGGGAAGTAAGACCTCCTTTTATACACTTTTACAGGACATAGGTATTAATTGGTGTAAAGATAACCCTTGGAGAGGTTTAATAGAACTTCCAGACATTACCTTAAAGAGAATAATATTTTTAAAGGCATAAAATAAGACCAAGGAAGATAAATTATTTGAATTTGTGTATTTTGACCAAACTTGGATATTTCAAAATAGTTCACTGTGGCACTCTTGGCAAGACGGTAACAAAAAAAGTGTAAAGACAATAAAAATTTATGGAAAGAGGTAAAAGTTACAATAGCATTCGATTAGGTTTTGTTGATCATTATATTTATTAATAATTAATTGCAGATATATTGCTGGTCGGGAAGGATATTCCATCAAAAACTCTTTGGATATGTGGAAGGAAGAATTGTCAACCATAACACCTTGGGTTTGGATGGACTCCATTAGACATACAGAGGAAGTAATTGATAAATGGTGGAATTGTGAACGTGTTTAAGACAGATTAGAAATTAACAGTTTAGTGATTGAATTGGACAATGAGTGGGAAAGTGAAAGTAACTGAAGGAAACTTTCAGGACATGTGATAATGCTGTGCAATGCTAGAAATTCCTGAGACAGAGTGATGAGAATAGAAACAGGTAAAGGTATGCAGATAATTAATTGAATTTAACTGTAGAAAATAGTATTGTAGGGCATGAAAGATTTGTGTGCACAGATATGATTGTAATTGTTCAAAATTAAACATGAGCATTAAGTTATAACGTATGAGGAGAGAATGAATACTGTTTTGTAGATATGGTAAATGCATTAGATAGAATTCTGTGATTAATTTTATGAAGAATGGTGTACACAGATAGTAGCAGAAGAAATAAAATATACAGTGATACCAATATGACTTGACAAGTAAACACACCATTGAAGGAAACAAGAACTAAACGTAAAAAAGTAGATATACAATTATACAATTGTTAATTTCGTGGATTAGGCCCTCCAAAGGGATACCACTATATAAAAAAAAACGCGCCTAGAAACTCTACCTCATGGATGTTGTGGAAAAGGTTAAAATGTAAATAAAACAAATCTAACCTACAAACTATTATAGCTGTGTCTTAATTGTAGTTTTAAATCCTTCGATATTATATGTATTAGATGTAATATAATGTTAATATAAATTATGTTCCATAACATTTTTGTTTAATTATTTTATTTATATTAGAATTTTCTTGTGTCAAAGCCAAACTGAACTAAAACTCAGAGTTAATTCGGCAACATTGTAATATTTCGACGTCGCAAATATCCATGACGCATTACTAAAAAAACTTTGAATAGACTATATACTAAGTGGTGTAGGTGTATTGATGTATATTAGTAAATTATAAAATCTGTCCTGTGTGTAAAATTTGGATGGGCCGAATTTTACCAAAAGATAATTACCGCCAAAAGATAATGGTCTTTTGCTTCTGCTCAATTTCCTGTTTGTATCAACTGGGGTTTTTCTTCTTTTATGCAATATTCCGCTGACACTTTCATCTCAGATTCGCTTAGATCCTTCATCTTTCCGTCTTTGCTTCCCAAATTCTCTTAAACAATCTTGTCTCTTCCATGCGCTGAGTTCCTCCACTAACTAAACTGTACACTTTGTATGTGTTCTTTTAAAGGTATTACATTGGGGTCTTTTCTTTTTCCAGTGTTTCTCGTATCATCTATACTTATCAATCCTCTCATCCTTTTGAGATATTTAATTTTTGCTGACTTCTGGTTTTTCTCTTTTTGATACTCATGATATTCGCTAAATTTTAGGATTGGTCGATGTATATGGTTTTACATATTTCTATTCTTGTTTTGTCTTTTATCGTTTTTTAGTTCATCCTATTCATTGCGAAATATGCATTTACATCTTTTCTAATTCTGGCATTAATTTCCTTTTGCCTGACTACCATTACTTTCATTTTCTATTTCCAGATATTTTAATTAATTAATTTGTTCTATGCTTACTTTTTCAAATTGGATATATAATTATCCTTGCTCTCCTTTAACTATAGTTTTCATTTTGCTTTTGTTCAATATCATTTTATATTCTTTTAGGTATGTGTTAAATCTACTTAAGGTTTTCTGTAGTAGAGTACTTCGGTCAACGTCATTAACAATAGTTTCTTCCCACCTGTAACCTATGTGCACCGTTGTTCACTCTTTTTAATCTGAAATTTCTTTATTATTTCATTAATTAATGTTATGAAAAATTTTGGGCTTAGACTGCCACCTTATCTTAATCCTGCTTAAGCTCTGAAAGTGCTTGTTTTCTTATTGTCTGTAATTACAGCATTTGTACTTGTTCTGTATATTTGTTGGATCATTTTATCAATTACCCTATGTTCCAATATGACTGATAATATTTTTTCCTTTTACTTTGCTAAATGCCTTTTGCAAATCTATGGCCAATCTGTTTATATCCGTTTTTTATGAGTTGTACTTTTTCGCTTATTTGATCTATACTGAATATGTGGTTTTATAAGCGTCATCCTTTTCAAAGTATGCTCTGTCTATTACTGTCTTTATCTGTTATCTATTCATACATATTTATAGTGGTAAAACGAGTATGTATGTATATATTAAAACTTTACAGCAGAAGTTTCAGTGGTTAGATAGCAAAACTAGTTTAACATAGTCCCGAAATATAAAAGCCAACTTCACATTAATTGAGAATAAATTATACTTAATAGAGACTCTTATAAATTGGGGAACGTTATGCCACTTAATTGTGTAAGTTTACGGATCTCGAGTTCATTTGAAGTGGGTTTTGTGATTTTTACAAGGACACAAAAATCGAACAACGAATATGTGTGTTAAGTATTGCATTCCAAATATAATTTCATATGCCAAGGCATTAAAAACGTTGCAGAAGGCTTATAGGGAATCGATTTTATCAAAAACATGTGCATATGAGTGGTAATCGCATTCAAAATTTTGTAAAGTCAAGCGCATTCGTCGAAGCAGTTTAAGGAAAAATTTCTTGTAACAAAACCCTCTATCTCACAAGACTATCGTTGTACGAATTCACGACGAAAAATGTATTTGCTTAACGTGGTTTTAGTCGATTTTCTCTTTTTAGAACTAATATGACAATCTCTAAACTTCGTATTTCGATGATTAAAAAATAAAAAATAATTTTCAGTGACAACTCAAATCAAACCTACTACGTCTCTAGTCGACTTCTTTGCCCTCCAAAACTGAAATTTTACTACTTTGAAGTGATAAGCCTATTTGAGTGATCTGAAGAGGATTTTGAAAGCTAAGCTTATAGTAAAGATCACCACTATTTTGTCAACTTACTCTTCACGCATTATTCTGGCATGGCTGGTCATTCTTAGATTGACAGGTACAGGTTATATTGGATGTCTTAGATTAACTACGTTTACATTATTTTCTATTTAATATTTATTTCTAAATTGACCTTGACTTGTAAACATTGACACGTGTCATTTCTCAGTAGGAATTCAGCAATGACTAAATATGCTAGAAATTGGAGAATTCGCAAAGAGTAAACCGTTAATATGCGTATATAATACACTTTTAGCACATGGAATTCTAAAAATACATTTAAAGTTATTTCAGCAGTTCGATTATTCGTTTAGGTCTACTTATATTTTATGTTTTCGACCATTTGCCCGTACTTCTCTGACATAATGTATTACTAGTTTTAGTAGTTTTTAGTTGTTCTCGAATTTTTAATAATGGCAAAGAACTACTGAGCAGTTTTACTAAAAAAATGTTATCCTCACTATGATGCTTTCAAACGATCCAGTTATTCAGCTTGTTGATGCAAACTAACGGGTGCCCTAGACGCGCTGCACACGAAGCAGCGAGAGTGTTGAAATCTGTTCCCCGACTGATGCCAGATGTTGAAAATATGAATGATTGTTTACACGTAGGACGCGTGTTGTTTAAATCTATAAACCGGAAATGAAGTTCTTATGGCCTTTCGTACGCCAAACGACGGAGGAAATTATATAAGCAACGTTGCCGTGCTTAGTATTCCGAAACGGTGGTACTGAGCATTGGCAAAACGAGGAATATTATTTCAGAAATTAACATGCTGTATACCAACCGTAATAAACAATATATACCAGGTACACGACCATATATAGGCAATATTGTAAATGTATTATTTTATTGAAACTGCTATGGGTATTATCTGCCGTTGTTATGTAGACATGCATAATAGTTTAATTATTAAAACATTAATGAATATTATACCCAAATATGACCAGAATTTAATATTATATTATATAGAAAATATACTATTGTTAAGAATTAAAATAAATAATGGCATTAAATAGCCGTGTTTGGACCACTAAAGGGTATGTATTAGTATAAAAAGCCTATAGTATCATTAGTACAAACATTAGTAACATTATTTTGCATCATCTCTAAGAGTTAGGTGTCAGAGAATTACTATAAATATGAATGAGAGACCTAATTATAACTGTGTTAATAAAATACAATATAATTATGCGAAACAGCGAAAATATCTAGAGTAACACATCATAGAAGACGAGTTGTTTACGTTTAATTTATATGCAAATGAAGAAATATTTTGTTGCAAACTAATTAAAATTAATTGTTTTGTATGCATACTATCTTCAATATTCATTGTTTTGCCTGCGATATTCGAGATTAACTCAAAAATTCTTAACTCGTCTGCAGTCTGACATGCCATAAATCGTAGCCACAAATAATGGATTTATAGCGAGAGGTCGCTTTCCAGCATCCCGTAGATAGTTATCTTTATCTCTAGACAATCATATTCGTAGCAAAAAATGTAATTCCATTAGATTTCATAAAAAGACCAGCGAGACAAATAGAGATTAACAATAGTCAAACAGACAGAATATGTAAACATAAAAACTTCTGAAAGAACAAAGTAAAAATTAATGTAATAAATTAGTGTATAGTAAAAGAAGTACAGAGAAATATAAATATAGATAAAGTGGATAATACAAAAATAAAAAAGTTTTGAATATAGAAAGATAGAGTTAGAAAAATCAGATTATAAAGAAATAGACAATATATTAAAAAATATTTTAAAATTATTCCATGAGGTCAACGAACGAATCAAAAGTATTATAAAAAAATATCTTAAAAATAATAAAGAGATCATAACACACACATACACATATATAGTCAAAAAGCACTAAAAGCCAAAAACTAAAAGAGCAACAAGCGAGTATATGTCTTAAAAGGGTGTAAGGTTATAAGTACAGAAATATAAATAAAATAGAAAAGAAAACCTAAGGACCTAGATAATAATGGTTTTTTAAAAAGAAGAACAATTTGGGTTTTTATTGAAATTTAGATGGAATCTTCAAATTCAGAGGTCCCTGCAAAAAGGTCCTGGTATTACCAATCTACTGTTCCCGCTCATCAATCCTGTCAGCAGGCTTGCACTGCCCATTAAAATTCCCTTTTAAAATATGCTTATTCGTTCAGTTTATAAGGCTCCGACGTATATCTTCAATATGTTACGCCCCATCAGGTGGAACCTCTTCAAATTTTTCAGAATAAACTACTCAGGAGAATCCTCAATAACCTCTGGTTCACCAGGGATAATCAAACCCGCAAGGAAAGATCTTATCTCCGAGATTTACTCAAGGTATATATCCACACTTATAAGTAATATTATATATATTATTACAATAAAATGTTAACTAGCAAACCACAATTCCTTAAGATGGAAAGTGTTTTCCAAGAAAGAAATAAAAATTATTACCACATAAGACTGAACATGTTGGACTTTTGCATAATCAAAGGTTTATTCCAACAATATAATATAATTCTTTAATATTCTATGGGTCTTATGGTAGATAAGTCTTAGACAACGAGGGCAAAGTTGCTTTGCCTAGAATTGAACAAAAAAATGGAATACTTTATGAATCGGTTTGGATTTGGGTTTGCCATCATAATTGTAAATCAAAACAAGAGCTGAGAGTGGTCACTAGTTTTTTAGAAATCAAAAGTAATCTTATTCTTGAATTAGTTCCAAACTAGTGAAACGATAAACTCAGATTATAATTGCAGTCTTTTGGACCACCTGGGTGTTCCAACACAGCTTAAACATTGTGAAAATCAATTAATTAAAATACGAAATATTCCAATATCTGCTCCATTCGCCAGATTTAGCTCCTTAGTATTTAGAGTTAATAGGTAATAAAGCATCGTGGAAACGTATCCCTACCTAGGGTTAGTGTAAAGTTGGATTATACACATCAGATTGTAAAAAAAAATAATATATAATTGCGTTTTTCTTATCAAACGACAAAACTGTACTGTACTCTGTAATTAATTAAAAATCAAAATAACAAAACTGTAGTCTCCAAGTCATGAACGGAAATGATATATAATTTGTCGGCATATATGTTGTTTATTACATGATGGCATTCATCTAAATTAGCGGCATCTTGTCGTGTGCGACCTTTCTACAGGCATGTGTTCCATTAGTTTTTGTTCCACCAGGGAACTTCGCATATGATTTATTACAGTAAATAGCAAAGCAAAATGTCAACACATTGTTTTTAAAACGCTAATTATAATTTATTTTAGGGGTTACTATTTCTGCATAATATTAAGACTAGAAAATATGTTGTCGTCTCTGACGCCTTGCACACGAAGATATGAAGATATCTAAAAAATAATTTTATTGTTTGTAATAATTGAAATTAACTACATTCTGTCAGAAAAGAACCAGGAGTCAGTTAACGACATATAAAATGTTAATTATTTATTTTAATTAATTAATTAATTAATTTTTTATTTGATAATATAATTAATTAATTAATTAATTAATTATATTATTTATTATTTATTATTAATTAATTAATTAAATTTTGCAAGCTTTTTAAATATTTGTGATACTGTCAACACATGTCTGGTACCTGGTAAATTATTGAATGTTTGCTCATAAAACTAAAATTTGTGTGCATTGACACTTTGTAGTGCTTTTTTTTTGGATTCATGTAACTTTTTATAATTTTCAAAATTTCTTTTGGTGTAACAAGTTTAGTTGGAAGCTTTTTAAGCTCGCTGATCGCTAGGTTATGCTTAAACACAGTTTCTGTTAGATCTTATAGACAGTAATTTATGGGTTTAACTTAATTTTAGTCTTCTATTTTGTTGCAATTTTTTCGTAGTTTTTGTTATTCAACTTAATTTCTTTGGGATAATTAATTCTTTTAGGTTACCTCTTACTTTCAGTAGAATTATTCCAATCAAAAGCTAGATTCTTCCAACAAGCTACTTCTAAGTTTAGTGGTTCATTTGTCTTGAGTAATATATTCAGCTGACTGTAATTACCCAATTCTTTTGCAGATTCTTCCCAATCTGTTCGCTAATTTGTTACTGTTTGGTTTTATTATTTTTTACTATGTTTTCACTTACTGTCAGAGTCACTGCTGAGTGAGTGATTAGAACTCAAAATTTTCTTCTACTTCCATATAGTTTAAAGGTATGTTTCTGGCTATGAAAGCATCTAATAGGTCTGGAGTTTTATTTGGATCAGTTGACCGACAATTTGGCTTTCCTACTGACATGTAGTTACATCCTAGTTCAGCAGCTGCTTTATTGAATGATGTGTTAGATAATAATGATACAATTAAAACAAAAGAGTAAATTGGTTATTAAGGACAATCTTGTTATGTCGTACCGCTCCTACATCTATGTATATAACAGGGTTGGTAAATGGAAGGACTTCGCATTCCAGCTGAAATAGAAATACATAATAACCATCGATATTATATCATAATTAATTGGCACGGAACAGATTTTGCCCATTACATTTAATGTTCGAATTAAATTTAATTCGGTTGGACATTATTAACAGTGATATAAGCCAAACGTAAAATAACAATTTATAGAGGCTTTCAAAGCGCAATTGGTGTATATAATCATTGTAATTGTCTAGAAATTTAAACGCTCGATGGATGACAAACAAACTGTTTATTTAAAAAACAGACTGGCGATTTTGGCGATTCCATGATGTACGACCTGTACATTGAACCAGGTGACCGTGAGTTTATTTATGTTCAACAAATAATCCAAACACTTTTTTATTACAGTAAGAATCTCGATTTTTGTTATAATAACATATTAACATTGCAACGCCACATCGGACGTAAGGTGTTGCATATATATTCAAATATATCAAATTTATTTCTTAATGTTTTTCAGTAAGTTTTGTTATCGTTCAAAAGCCGTGGTCTTTCGGATATCGAATCGTTTGGAAGCCTAACAGGTCAATTGAAAAGTGTCCGGCTACCATTGTAAAACACATTTTTTTGACAATTTTTTTTTATTTAACATAAATCCCTTCAAGGGTGATACATTGATTTTAGCGACCAACTTTTCGATACCATTTTTGTAGTACGATTTGTACTTTGTTTCAAAATGAGTTTCGGTGATCACCTCTTCATTCGACGAAAATATCTTCCCAGCGAGCATTCTTTGGAGATCTGAGAAGAGGAAATAGTCGCTGGGGGGCAGATCTGGAGAATACCGGGGATAAGGAAACAATTCGAAGCCCAATTAATGGATTTTGACATCGTTTTCACTGACTTGTGCATTGTCTTGGTAAAGCAGAACTTTCTTTTTCTTCAAATACGGCCGCTTTTCGGCGATTTCGTCCTTCAAACGGTCCAACGGCGATTTCGTCCTTCAAACGGTCCAATAACGCTATGTAATAGTCGCTGTTGATGGTCGTTCTTTTTCAAGGTAGTTAATGAAAATTATTCCACGAGCGGGTTCATCGTGTGTCATGATGGAGTCATTTCATCCATTGTTACATGTCAATCCAAAAACTCGGGTTTATTATGCTTGATCATCTTCAAACACTGCTCCGAATCATCACCTCGTCGTTGTTCTTAGTCAAAAGTGTGCTCACGCGGCACCCACTTTTCACAGAGCTTTTTCATACCCAAATATTCGTGAATGATATGATATACATGTTCAGTTAATATCTTTAGAGTGTCTGCTGCTTCATTCAATTTTAATTTATGGTCATTCAAAATCCTTTTGTGGATTCTTTTAATGTTTTAGCTTTTGGGCGTCCACTGTGTTCACCGTCTTCGGTGCTCATTTCAATACCTCTAAATTTAGCATGCCAATCCTTGATGGTTGATTTTCCTGGGGCAGTGTCCGGAAACTCGCCATCAAGTCAAGTTTTGCTTCAACTCTATTTTTTTCTTCAAAAAGCGATATTTAACACGCAAAATTCCTTTTTATCCATTTTTTTTATTCACAATAACAAAAGTTGCTTCACTCAAAATGCTATAATTCACAAACTAATGATCCAACAGCTGTCAAATTTTTACACGCATCTTGAGGGTTAGGGCTAACTAGAAAACATATGGATTTAATTCTAGTAGAGCCATATATGTATCAGACTTGGGACTTTTCAATTGACCTCTTAAGTAGATTACACCATAGCTTAAGAGTTTTGATACCAAACTATAATAGTTTAACTATTCACTAATTGACTAATAAAATGACATCTAAATTGTAATTGTTGTAATCGTTTTTGAAGTCACATTCGAATGTGTTTTTGTTCCATATCTAGCGGTATCCACTCCTCGCTATGATTTAATGAATAATAATAATAACGAAAATTAACAACCATATTTAAATGCAGAAAACTATTTTTCAGTGTGAATTATGAGATTTTACTGTACATCATGAACATATTTTGGTACTACACTTTCAAAATCGATCGTATAATTTATTGTGTTATAAAAATATATAAATCATCGGTTATTTTAAATGTATTAGCTATAATCAAAGAGAACAATCATAATCGTTTTTAAAAATATTGAGATTCTCAGTGAATCCAAAAAAAAAGAAAAAATTTAGGTGATTCTCTGGTAGAACGTCTTAAGAATAATAGTGCAACTTTTTATTGAAGTATTATTGACATTTTTATTGACATTAGGTGCTCGCACAGCCCTGATAAAAAGGCTCTAAAAAGACTTATTAAAGGTTCTCTCTAAAAAGGCATTTAATGAGGAAGATTAATAAAATATTGAATATAATCAGAATATTTTCCTCCATTTCAACTTTAGAAATAACGCAGAAAGAAAGAACGATATTGGTTATAATGTAATCCAATCATTGCTTGATTTTCACACAGAATTCTGAAACCGTGTGCCAGCTATGCCACGCTGCGTTGATATGAATAAGTGGCACTAGGCGAATCAGAATACGCTATATCTGCTAAGTATATCTGGGCATGACCTGGGTAAAACTGTTACAATGTTGTTACCAAGCATTAACATGCAAGGCAAGCATTCCACACAATGGTGTTTTTCTAATAAAACATTGTTCAATTTGTTCAATTGATATCAGTAGATCTGATGCAAGACTTTCGTTCGGTTTTAGCAACTCGTAATACACGACACATTTCAGATCCGGCCATATAAAGTGCAAGACTTTCTAGCCAAACATATTCCGTTTCAATATCTTGGAGATAGAGATAGTTCTCATGGACTAACTGGTAGCAGATTCACCTTTCATCGCCAGTTATATTACGCCAAAGAAAACTCTTCATTTTAGCTTGACAAGCAATGAAACCCTGATATTGAAATGAACATTTGAAAACCATTAATGTATCAACTACTTAGCTTCATGACAGTTCTTTGAGAGTTTCAGCTGAGTTTTCATCCAATAAGTCTTGAATTCATTGTCTTCGAACTTTTTTGTTCCTCCAGGTTTTGTCGTTAACAACCAGATTATTATGTGAAAATGATTGAGAGAAGTAAAAAAATTGTAAAATAAATGAGTTACTGCAATAAATCTATACACCAAAACTCAAAGTATAGTTACTAAAATACTTATAATACTTACCAAAATACTTAAAATAACATATAACTAAAAACGCATTGAAGAATGACTGGTATTCCACGTACATTATTTAAGTAATAGGGTATCAAATATTTTAAAGTAGCAGATGTAAACTTCCGAAAAAATACTCACATACTATATAAACATCATAAAATAGTGGTGAAAGTAATTTGAATATACTAGTAGTTTGAGATTATACAAAAGACACAAATTAAATAAAAATGTTATAAGCACATTGAACGACCTAATGTATTGGATTGAATAAATTTTCGCGTAAATGTAATTGTTTATTTTTTATTTTCCTTATATTCTTTGTAAAGTAAAGGTTGTACACCCTATACTACAAGTTCTGAAGATAATTGTAATTTGGAATCCTTATTCAAAAGACAATGTATTTTAGACTTTGTGTAATTTTTGTTTGTAGCTTTTTTTCACTAATGGTTGATTCCATTATCAGTGACTGGTAGTCAGAACGAGCAACCATATCTATGTGGGTAGTAAGTGTTGTAAGTTAAGTTTTTTTTATAGCATCTTTATTAGATACGCTTAGTACAATCTTAATTCACAATTAATTTATTACTACTTTTCCTATGTACTTGGATTAATTAACAAGCAAGACGAGTGCGAGAAAATACATCAGAATGTATTCCTCAATTATAAAATTATAATTATTTATTAATTATTAACTTATAGCTATAGTTTACACTAATAATACACACTAAATGTTCACACAAGTTCGTGTGGTTTTGTTCGTTTCAATCTCCTGACATCCTGCGCGCTGTCCAGCAGTTGTATTGCTTCCACGTTAGTATGATTTAGTAATCTTCTTTCGTGTTTCAAGGTGAAATCCTGCACAACTTCGCAAATCCATTTGTTTTCCAGGTCATCGTGCAGTTCTTCATTGGTTACATAGCAATAGGTACTGGTAATCAATCGAAGAACCTTGTTTTGATAGCGTTGTATGACTAGTTGATTTGAATTTTTAGTGCAACCCCATATTTGCACCCCATAGGTCCAAATTGACTTTATAATTGTATTATTGATCAACCTCTTTGATTTTAGATCAAGTTGGGGGTATCTTCCGACTAACCAGTATAGTTGTTTTATTTTGATTCTAATGTGTTTTGTTTTTGTCTAACGTGATGCTTACAATTTAATCGACCGTCAAGATGGATTCCAAGGTATTTTGCTGATTCTGCTTGAGGAATCGGGCATCCACTGAGTGATATAATTAAGTTTTTATTATTTCGCCTTAATGCAAAATTAACGTGGACAGATTTGGAGCTATTAAGTTGAATTTTCCAATCTTTTGTCCATTTGTAGATTTTATTGACTGCCACTTGCACTTTTTCTATTGCCCTAGGCAGAGATATATCTTTTGCCATAATAACTGTGTCGTCAGCAAAGGTTCCAAGAAGTGTTTCTTTTGTTGTTGGAATGTCAGCAGTGTAGAGCAGATACAGGAGAGGTCCTAAGACGCTAACTTGTGGAACTCCAGCCGAGATATTTTTAAATGTCGAGAACGCCATTTCGTGCGATACTCTAAATTTTCTTCCGAATAAAAATGACTCCAGCAATTGACAATAGTTACGCGGTAACAATTTGCTCATCTTACAGATTAATCCCAAATGCCAAACCCGATCAAAAGCTTGTGAGACATCCAGGAATATTGCAGGGCAGTATTTTTTTTCTTCGAACGCTCTTTCAATAACCGCAGTTACTCTGTGCACTTGATCGATTGTTGAATGGTGATTTCGAAAACCAAACTGGAAATCTGGTGTTGTTACCAAATGTTTAACACGCTTAAATATTAGTTTCTCAAATAGCTTTGATATTGCAGGGTAAGCTAAGTGTGTAAGTTAATTACTTCAGAAGAGCGTTAATGCCCCTAATCAGCTAAATATGAGACCTGATAGTGAAGCGCGTAGACTAAAACCTTTAACACCATCATATCTGATTAATCGGTATATATTGGCTGTAGAGCAAAATTTACAATAGGATATTTTATGCAGGAAATCACTTTAACATGTTTTGACCTTATACACGTCATATATATAATAGCTGCATACGTTACTTAGGATTGATAGAATAGTATTTATACTTTTTTGGTATATATTCAATCCTATGACGTATGCAGTATGTGTTAATGATTATGAACTCAAACTGGTATTATCATAACCCTCTTCTGTATACTACTAATGAAACGGCATAAAAATTGAATCATAGAAAGTCTAAATGGCAAAAAAAGCTGCTACTATTGTTAAAAAACTTATTGTAAAACCCAATACCGATGTTCATTATGTTTTTATTTAATTTTTTAACGTTAAAGCACTCTATAACAATAACCGAATATTAAATGAATTTGTTCCGCTACATATTACACTATAATGAACCTGAACAGTATTATTGAAAAAATCACATAGTATATATATTCAATATCAATGCCAAAACAATAAAAAATGTTTCCTATGATAAAAACATAATATATCGAAACCGAAATATCAAGGGAATATTTATTTATTTCGGTGTTATTCACGAAGTGGAAATATGTTGGAATTTGTTCGAGTTTAATTTATAATAAAAAACCAGTTTTACGGGAATTTTTGAAACACGAATCGTTGACTATATTCGGAAATAGTAATCATATTTAAATATATAAATATGTCGCTTTTAATTTAAAAAAGCACAGATGGAAATGAACACAAAGCACAAACTGAAATCAATAGGAAAATCAAGAACATGAAGCATCTTTCAATAACATCATTTAAAATAATAGTGACGCCATCACAATGTCGAAGGTGATAGCATTTGCAGTTTAGATGCTTTTTATGTGACGAACTGATGATCTGTTGACATATTATTCATCCACAATATGGTCACAGAGTATTACGTGACAGAGTCCTCCCTATCACTATATCCAATCGAATTGACATGGGGAGTAGCAAACTACAATGTATATGCAGGTCGAAATATATAAGTAAGAACTGTTTGGATATATGGAAAGAAGCGATGTCTACAATAACACCTTTTGTCTGAATGCATCAGACATGCAGAATAAGTTGATAAATAAACTTATATCAAAATGACTTGACAAGGACACAGCTACGAAAGAAACAAGAATTAAACGTATAAAACTAAATACGCTCTCTAATGAAAGTAAAATATATTACTTGAATGTTCAATTGTTAATTAGGTGGATTAAGCCTCCGGAGGATACCACTACATAATAACGCACCTAGAACTCTATGTCGTAGGTGGTGCGGAAAATAGTTCAATATTAAAATAACAAAACAAATCTAACCTACAACTAATGAACTGTAGTCTAAATCCTTTAAAATTATATGCAAATTATATTTGCTAAAAAATTCATTATTTCATTTACATTAAAATTTTGTCATAAGCCACTAAAAAATAAACTGATGTCAAGTCAATGTTGATGCGGCAATATTGCGTCGTCTTGACGTAATACATTTTGATGATATAATTTCACTATTTTATTGAATTTTCTATAGAAATACAGTTAATGTATAGCAAGTATTTTTATTTTGCCAAAAGATAATTTCATTAATAAAAGTTTTGACTTTTGAATATCTCATTATCTGCTGTCATAGTATTTAAAGTAAACAAAACAAAACAAAAAATAAACAAACAAACCGATATTTGTACATATGCTTGTGTCTATTTGTCCAAGAGCTACTATTTAATATGAGCTTCGAACTACGGTCTTCGACATTAAGCCTACCTATTGGCGAGTAACCAAATTAGAGGTCATCTCAAAAGACATCCGGTCTAATCAAATCAGGTTATTGGAGTGATTGGGGTGACATTACTTGTCAGATTTTGTACACTTGCCATACAGATAATCACAATTTCAAACATAATTTTGGGACCATTCTTCAGCAGGGTTCGAAACCACAACTACAACTTGACAACTGCGCCAACAAAGCCGGAGTATCTATATTTATATATTATACCGCAATTGCAATAAAATTAAATGTTACTACATCCGAGTTCATTTATAATCTATATTTTCTAGAAGCTTAAACAAGATTTTCAAAATGTGACAAGACTTGTCCTGTTACGAAATTATCTTGGCTTGTTACAGATTTTCTAAAATTTAATTTATTCCAATGGACGAATCGAATGCACCTCTAATAATAAACTACAATACCTAAATGATCCCAAGCATTCATTACATACAATGCTGAAATCAGAATTTTTTCATCATCTAAACCAATTTCTGAATATTGATTTCAACAAATCACATCAACAAGAATACTTTGTTTTATTCTAAGTTTTATTTTTTTTGGGTTTTTTAAATAAAATAGCGCGGTAAAGTTTCCCCCCTATATATATAAAATTTACATTTGGAACATTATGGACACTCAATTTCACATATATGTTGGAAAACAGCGGGTAATCTTAATGTTTATTAGTGTACCTAAATTTTAATTTCGCTAATTAAATGTTACTTATTTATATGAAAGTCTAGTTAAAAAATTCACTATTTTAGAAAATTAATTTTTATTACAAACTTAAATTATATTTATAAACTGGAGGTTGAACATGATAATTATTATATAGCAAAAAAAGTTACTAAAGCAATTATTGCTGTTGCCTCCGTATTACATTACATGCTCCAAATAAATTAATAAATATTTATATTAAAATATCAGTGAACAGCAAAATAAAAATCACTGACCTGCTTCGAAGTTTTCCTTTAGCCGCCGCCACTGTCTAGCCTGGTGCAAGGAATACAGGGTCACCACTAGAAAAAACAGGATGCAAGCAAAAACTGCCGACGTCAACGCGATGGCTTGCCAATCCCATACGAGGGTCTCCGCGCTGGAAAAGGGAGCTTCTGAGCTGGATACTTTCAAATCGATAGTTGAAGGAACATGGGCTTGTAGCTCATCTTCGTACCTGCAAAGATAACCATAAAATATACTGAATACAATTGAACACTACTTTAGCAAAAATAAAAACCATGGTCTGTCCAAAATAGCAGCGAACTATGGTCGAAAAGAGAACTATTTCAAATTGTCACGCGGGAAATATAAATTAAATGGCAATAGATTATGGTCACAAAGTATAACTCCTTCCTCCATATGTATATTTAGTCATATCTAATTCATATAGGGGGAGGGGGCAAAGAATAATTATAATGTAAAATTGTTAATTAGTTGTGTAGCGATCTTGAGGCATGTCGAATTTTACATCGTGGAATAATGGTCTATAGAATACCCAGAAATATGATCCTAGATGTTGAACACCGGCGGGGTACCAGCAGCGCTAACTAGAACTTGATAACGAATATCTGACAACCCCGAAACGTTTATCTGGGAGATTATTGAAGGGTACCTTCATTGATTCAGTGTCTGACTATCGTTCAGTTCAAACTGCCCAAGCCTCGTATCCAGGTAACACCCACTTATCTATTTTTTCCAAATTTTTATGACGCCAATAAATCACGGTCACATCATGTAAACAACCACTGTTTCATTTCGTTCTACCTCCCTTCACCGAACCATGTAACATAAACCCTTAAGTTAGATTAACTGCCCATCACATAAAAAAACGCTCTTATAACACTATCTCACACGTCGGCTGTAAAAGAGTTTAATGTAAATATAACAAACCACCTTACACTACAAATTATTATCCTTTCTTATATGCATTAGATGTACTCTATATTAAATAAAATTTTTTGTTTCATTGTTTTATTTACATTAAAATTTTGTTATAGATCGAAGCCAAGATAAACCAGTTACAATAGAATCTGAAGTTATAAACCGGAATATATTGTAAACTAAAATTCCAAGCTGTTGCGATAACATAGCAACGTTGTGATGTTATAAATTTTGATGACATGAGTTCACTGTTATTTTAGACGAACGAATATATATCGCGTTGCACATTATAAACGTACCAGGTATACTAGAACCTAAAACTAAAAAATATCGAGCTGCATAGGTAGTTCGAACATATCGTAATGGGTAATATACATTTGTTTTTGTATTATTATGTTATGTGTATTACTTACAATATCGCTATGATTGAAAGTTCTAATTTTAGCTAATCAAAATAAATTTAGAAAGGCCGATATTCAACGATAATTTGATGGTACATTTTGACAATTATTGCAATATATTCAAATCGTATATTATTTAATATCATTTTCTAATCGTTGTAATCATATTTCAGATTGGAAAGGTATTTATTGAGTAATGTTGTGAAATCGAATGTCAGCTAAACGACGCTATATAGACCTAAACAATTAGTCAGAAAGAGCTGAGTCTATTCAGTTTGATAGATGCAGCAAAATTTGGAAACCATTGGAGTTGCAACAGTATATCCTTGTTAGTGCAACCAAAACCGGCCATGGGAATATGATAGAGGAGCATCACCACAAGTTTCTAAAAGTATTACATGGACTTAGCTAACAGATTTCTTCAAATCAAACAATATGTAAGGAATGTCGATAATTAAGTTTTGGCCGCTTCTTTGTTAGCATATGTAAACACCGAATTATTTAATAATAATAAATGGAAAACTGTTGTTTTATATAGAGAAATAAATATTATAAACTTTATGCAATCACTTAGCATTATTATAATTAAAAGCAAGAGTACTTGATCTAATTATTCTTCAAATTGTCAATATCTCCTGTCTCTGAGCGGTCTTCTTGGACCTAACCAAAGCCTTTGACGAGGTTTGGCGCGAAGGCATAGTGACGAAATGCATCCGATTAGGTCTACCTGATGACCTAACAGCTCTTATCAAATAATTTCTGTCAGGACGATCGTTCCAGGTGAAGATTAAAGATATTCTCTCTAGCCGGAAAACCATCGACGTAGGAGTTCCACAAGGCTCCCGCCTGGCACCCGCTCTATTTAATATATTTCTCAGATATCCCTAGGAGGCCACAAGTTGAGGCAGCTTTTTATGCGGACGACACTGCTTATCTTTGCTTCTTCAAGAGTAGCATCGCACATCTGAAGCAGACTCCAAAAACAACTAGATGAGACGGTCGAGTGGTTACATTTCTGGAGATTGCAGGTCAACCCAGAGAAACCCCAGGCCATCTTTTTCCGCAAGAATCGTTTTGCACTGAGCATTTCGCGTCTAAAAATCGAGAACGCTGAAATCCCATGGTCAGAAGAAGCCATCTATCTCGGTCTCGTCTTCGATCGCAAATTTAGATGGGATTCCCACATTCAAAGGTCCGTCTATAAAGGTCAAGGTATTGTTAATTTGCTGCCCCCACTTATCAACCGGGCTTCCTCTCTCTATAAAATCTCTCCTGTACGATGTTGGTTCGATCAGTGGTTCTATACGGCTCTAGTGTCTATCTAAAATACGTCTCACCTAGCCAGGTGGAACGTCTTCAAGTCTTTCAAAACAAAATTCTCAGGAGAATAATGCCCCCTGGTTCGTCAGGAACAATCAAATTCATAGAGAAACAGACGTCCCCCAAGTTCACGAGTTTATATCCGGGGTTTACTCGAGGTATTTCTCCACTCTTCGTCTCTCGGACAATAGATATATTACCGAGCTGGTCAATATTTTAGGCCAATAACTCATTCGGCTCTTCGTGGTCTTATTCTATCACAGCCGACACTTCCTCGTTGTGCTCTAATTCCAAATTGTCTCGACCTTCTCCGGCAAGATATTAACTCATGTACCGCAAGCTGCGTGGTGTGATAACGACGCCACGTCCTTGCCTGGTCCTTGTGCCTCTTAACGGTGTTACAGGTTACGGGCACCCTTTTTACTAACAGTAAGAAGTATCAGTTAGGGTTATTGGATCAACTGATAGGGTGGGGTTTAGTGGGTAGCCCAGAGACAGTCCCCACATAACCAGTCCAACTCCCTTATTCTTCGGGTCTTCCCGACCAGGTATCCATAACAGGATTCCCGTTCCCGATTCCAGGCCAAAAAAAACCTCCTGTCTCTGAATATGTCAAACAAATACTACGTTACCCATGAAGTTTTAGCTAAAAATTACTTCCTTACTACAAAAATTACCACACATCAAATATATCTTGACCACATATCACAATTCGATGATATTTTCATAGGTCTTAACGAGCAATTTTAAGAAAACCTGTAATATTCGAATATTAGATTAGACAATATCATACCTCTTTCTCATTTTCTTCTAATAACTGGTCTCATTAACAAATTTGATCAAGAGATTTTATTTTCTTTATTTACGAAATTTATTGATGGCGCGTAAACTAATATTGAGCGATTTTCATATAGATTTGTGTGGGCATATTTTACGAAAATCATATTATTTAGCAGAGTTCACTTTATTATGTCATTTTAATAAAACAAATAACATATCGGGTTGTAGAAAGAAATCTGCGTTTTTCATATTATTCACAGCAAATTTATTCAAACAAAATTAAATCGATAATCAATGATATATTTGTAATTCTTAATGATGATCTTTTACCAATTTTCTGTGAAACCTTTGATTTCTTTACTCTAGAACTTTCGAAAATTGTGAGAGAAAAACTTAATCACTTTATTTTTACAAGTCTCTTTTTAGGTTGGGCTGGCTACAAAGTAAATGTAGCAAAACGAGCTAATTTTTCTACCACTATCTTTTCCGTATATTATTATCATCGGGATAATACTTTTCAACACCCGTAGTCATTCATTCCAAGAATTAGCTACCAGAAATTCACAAATATAATCTTAACATATACTGCCATTCAGTTAAGTAATGGAAAAAAATCCTCTAGAATTAATCTTAATTAATGCTAATAGCATTAGCAAATACTCCAAAATAAATAAGAATTTCGTCAGAATGTTAATATCAAGCTAAAGAAGCAAATGGGCAAACAAATATTTTTAATTTTTACAATTTTCTCAAACTGTATCAATAATCAGTATATCAATAACTGAACGGATAGTTCTATATTGTAAATGTCTTTAATAAAATAAAAATAAACGTTACAAAACAAATTATTTAACTTGCTTTATAAAGAGAACATCTTATAAACCGTTTCGAATCCTTAACACGCTATAGTGTAGCTTCACTAAGTATCACCAGGAATCTGCGACTTTGAAATGATCTAACAGCAAAAAAACGAAATTACTTTTTTCCTAAACTGATATTTTTGGATATCGATTTCGAAGTATTATTAGTCGATAAATACTGTATTTGAACCAAACATTTTATTTCTCAAATCTTCTAATCAACTGTAATAAAATATTCCTAATAATAATTGTTATAATATTAATTTATTTTATAGATTATTAAGGACAAAGGAATTTATTCATTTGTGTGGCCTAAGAATAACCTGACCAACACTATATGATAAATTCTACAGACCAGGAAAAATTACAGCAAAATTTCAAGGGCATAAAAACCATTAAGTCTAACCTCGAATCCATTACAGTTACATCGCCTCTATAATGATTATAATAGGATAATTGCAGTTTTACCGACAGCATGGTTTCTTTGTCGAGGTTGAAGACCTCTTCCGAATACCTCCAGTCATCTCGATTGATTTCTATTTTTGCAACGTCGTCCGACTCTTAACTAATATTACTTTTATTTTGTGCTAGACCACAAATTGAAAGTAAAAAAAACAGGATTGAGTTTTAATTCAAGTAAATTGGTCTCAATACTCAACTATAATTCATATATAGAAACACGTGCTTATTAATTAACAATTGTAAGAAACCAATTAGTGAAATAAATCATTTTTGAGTATCATTAAATTATGTGTAAAAAAATAAGAACTTTTCTCTTTTATCTTAAAAATATTGCTGAAATTATTCTCATTATGTTTTTCAAAATATTTTCCGTAGGCTACTTACTATTATTACTACTAATTATTTTTAATCTATTACAAAATTTTCCTGAAACTGATAATTTTAGCTCTGGGCAAGTCCGGTTTTCACACGAAACCATATCGGGTGAAAATAGTGCTAGAGATTTATTTATTTTATTGCTAAAAACTATTGTACAAAATTAGTATAAATCTGGGTAATATGTCCGTAAAATAGGTTACCAAATCAATCATAGAATATATTCAATCAATAGAATATAGAATTAAATATTAGAGTGCTGCCTATTAAAAATTATTATGCTTAAAAAACCTCACAAACTAGCAGAAAATTCCAGGCCCATCCCACTACTACCTACGATATCCAAATTATGTACAAAATTGCTCTTAAAACGTGTTAAACCGTATATGAAATTTTCTAGAACTCTAAAAATTCATAGTTTGTATTTCCAAATACGCTATAGAAAAAACACTCGAACAATGAATGAATGAAACAATGAAAAAAACAACAATATTCAAAAATGGACTAGACACAAGCAAAAACAGTACAATAGCATCAAATCTGTCTATGTTACTTTTGCATTACAGCAAAATGAAAAAAGCCTAACTACATTACTTAAACGCATAATTCGTCAATCAGAATCAGGGAAATACTTCGATTTCTATCCCGAAATTAGGTTAAATTGGAAACATGACGTCAAGCAATTGCACTGGTTAGTCGGAAGACACTCCTAACTTAACCTAAACTCATAGAAATTGGTTTATCAGCCAATTATATAAATGATTTGGACTAAATCTAAATGGATCTACGGAGTTATCTACGATAAGATTTTGCCTTATATAAGAAAATATATAAGAATACAAATCTCAGCAATGTGGAAGCAATACAGCTACTAGACAACGCGCAGGAAATCAGAAGATTGAAGCAAACCAAATCATATGAACATGTATAGTGTATAAATGTTACTCTTAAGTTTAGGTTAATTAGCCTAATTAAATATTAATTTCGGAAATAGATATTGAAAATAATAAAAATAGATTAATTTGTAATATAAGATTTTACTAAGCATATCTAATGTAAGATGAAATAATGAATAGCCCAGAATATGTTGATGAAATGTATTAAACAACAAAACTAGGATAATATCCATATATATTATTCTTATAAAATAAAATGCTTTTAAGAATCCTGATACTTTCTAGATAAAAAGAAATTACGAGGAAAAAGATTATGTTCACTGACCATTAAGCAAGATTCTTCGAAATATGAAAGTCATGGGTAAACCAAAATTTCTGTGAATCCTGCTTATGTTAACATTACAATTTTAAATTTATTACCACAATACGATACAAAAAGTACTGAGGAAACAAAAATACTGTAATAATAAATAAAATCACACTAAAAGCCAAAGCAAATAAATAGTAGTATTAAACTGTTCTTACCGTAAACTAAAACAAAATCTAAATATTAGAAAATTACGGAATATTTCCATTGGAAATACCCGACATAAGTTCAAAGTTAGACGCGAAAAGGTTCAATTTTCTTTCATCGTTTAACGGTTCGCTAGCTAACTAGATTTTACAATGTATTTATATAATTCAAAGTACAGGAACGACTTGGAAATTCGCTGGTTAATCACTATAAGGTAATGATGTATGCTATTTAAATATTCACCTTTGATGCTTGTAAATAGCGAGCAAACTTGATCGACTTTGACAAAGGAATCAGGAGCACTATTCCTAACAAAAGTCATTTAGCCGGTGGCGCAGTGGTAAAGGCGACAGGATGGTCCACCTACTGTTGTGATAGTCGCGGGTGGTCCACCTACTGTTGTGATAGTCGCGGGTTCGAATCCTGTTGGAGCATGGTCGTACATTTATATTTGTAACTGTTTAATATTTGTGATTATCCTAGGCAAGAGTGTAAAATCCGACAAGGAAAATGATGCCAGTCATGAAGGCAACCAAGCTGTGTAAGACCGGATGTCTTCTGGGATAATTTCTAAGTTGGTCACTCGCCAGTCGGTAGGCTTAATACCGAGGATCGTGATTCGGTCCAGATAAACGGGTGCAGTCCAGATAAACCCCTACTTGGTAAAAGGAAACTTTAAAATATATTTAAAGAAAAGTCATTTAATCAAATCTAAAGTAACTTTGGAATAGGTAATACTAATCTGGTAATATTAAAATCGACTTTTTAAGATTTAATTGTTTTACGACTTAAAAAGATTTAATTCTGAACCTTTAAGCGATTACTAATCTGAATATTTATTTTTATTAAAGTTTTTCTATGCCATTTCCTTTATAAGTAGAATTTGTCCTTTTACGTTAACCCACAAGGTTTTTTTTCCAATTTGGATAAAAATATTTACATTGAATGGCCTTATATCCTTATAATATAGTCTGGGTTATCAAACTTTTCATTGAAAACCAGGTATGCATCCAGTGCTTCCCACTATTATTTTGTTATATTAATTTGGTAGTTAAATATCAATCATCTTTAGATGCCCGAAATATTTTATTGGCCATTGTTCACATGATCATCTATATCATAAATTAATCGGTTTAGCGAAAATATTGCCTCCCTTTTTGAAGAAATTTGGCACAGTTAAAGCTTATATCGAGGAATAATTTTTAGACCTACTATTTCTGTGTTATATGCGCTACAAAAAAATATATTCCAATAAAATGAAAAACGCCCAACTCAAGCAACCTAGAACAGGTCGGTGACACAAAATATTTAAACAGACCCAGCGGGTTGCTGTTAGAATTTAGCTCGCCGACAATAACGTCCTAGGTTCGAATCTCGCTAGAGATAAAGGTTTATTTTAAGTTTATAAATAAAATAAACGATCGTGTTCGCTAAATTAAGTGAATGTTTGTTTGTTACCTTTGGAACGATATTAAAATGGAATTGT
This sequence comes from Rhynchophorus ferrugineus, assembly GCF_030347505.1. Lineage (NCBI taxonomy): Eukaryota > Metazoa > Arthropoda > Insecta > Coleoptera > Curculionidae > Rhynchophorus > Rhynchophorus ferrugineus. The sequence continues at coordinate 18,289,488 of NW_027472590.1, forward strand.
GTGTGATTAAAATATTATTAAACGAAGTTATATAAATTTAATTTTAAGCAGTGTTTTGTATTACTTTCGGTTATTCCCGTATTATTCGAATTATTAAATAGTTGTGGTAAGTTTGGATATAACAGTATTAAGAATAATATGGTCACATAAAGCTATATTTTACATATTTTGCAAAGAAAACAAATTAATGGGCCTGCTTTATTGAATGGTATATATATAGCTGTGAAACAAAAACCCGACATATGTGAAAATTTCATCCCAACATAAATTAATAAAATTCGAGAATAACAAGAATCGTCTGTTTTCTTTCCTTACAAGATATTTAAATTTTCGGACCCAAAATATTCATTTAATTTAACATCTGGTGAAGAAAACGAAAAAAAAATTGATCTTGCATAAGGACTGTTATTAATTGATATGATTGATGAGTTAATAGTTTCTGTAAATTTTAGTGGTATTGACTTCTGATTAATTTCAGATTTCATTAGCAATTAACAAAACATTAACCGTATATTCCAGGTAACAAATACGTTAATTTCTTCATCAAGAGACAAATTGAATAATGCAGAGAATACTAACAGTTATAAAATAGTTCCATAGAAGACAAAATGGAATTCAATAGATAAATGAAAGGCATACAAGACAATCTAAAGATAAGTTATCTGCAAAAGCGAGATCGAAGACTGAAATAACTAAGCAAAGGACGATGCAACTTTGTTTAAAATTTTAAGTAAAGAAATATTTTTTAAACGGCATGGTGTATTTCTGATCTATTGAAAATACTGTAAAAAGAAGTTTCAATAAGATATCATTTTTAAATTAATAATTTTAATACATTGTGGTCGAATATCGAGGGCGATCACTAGTATTCACAAAGTCATTATAAAGACTGTGAATTAGTTTTAAAGTTTCTTTGATTATAAGATGTTATTTTCGTCGCAAAAATTACGAATTTTCAAGGTTTAAAAATTCATATCTTATCTAAAAATAAATAAAACGAATAAATATAAGAGTATTTTATTTAAAATCTTTTAATAATAATTAAGTGAATAGAATGATTATAAAATATAAAAATATCAATTAAACTTGCTTTAAAAAGTAAACTTACTGTATATATCCCATTTTAACGACTACTTGTTCACAAAAAATCACAGAACGCGAAATAATAAATCACAGAAGCAATCTGTATGCACCAGGCACCGAAAATCCACCAGGCAACCAGTGTATCTTACAACTGATCCGTGATCAGCGTCAACACCAACTGGGTTCAGTCTGACCCACTTCTAAATTTTTCGTTAACATTTTCGAACTGCACAAACTGGTTGCCGTCGATATCGTCTGTACCAAACAACAATATGGCAATTAAGAAACCATCGACTATTGGCGCTCTGACCATCAGACTAGTCAGGCGTGACGTCACAGCCGTAATAATACCACAGGTAACTCACGGTCCACGGAAATTCTTCGAAAATGGAATTTTTCTTTGTCATTTTTTTTGTTAATATAATAGTGGTTCGACTTCATTACATTACATTGCTTAAAATAACATCAACATTATAGTCTGCATGAAAAGACAGCTGAGTTAATTATTATTATTAGCAGATTTTGAAGAATCCAGACCATCAATTAAGCTTCCGTAGTAAACACGCAAAAACAGAACAAATACACAGATTAGTCAACCAAATTTAAAAAATCTAAATGATAAAAATATTGCTCCGCTGTATTTCTCGATATATTTCAAGCTTTCGAAAAGGTGTGGCACAATGATCTGTAGGTTAAATTGAAAAAGGTTTACTCCACACGAATTTTCAGCTACTAAAATTATACCCCACAGACATTTGGTACGTACAGGTATATTATTGTGAAACAGTATGACGAATACACTGATCAATATCTTATATAATCAGGTGTCTTTGGTCCATTGTTATATCTACAGTATACAGTTGACCTACCGACCTCAAGAAATACTACTGTTGCATAAGCCGACGTACAGCGGTTTTATCGTCGCACGAGGATCTAATATCAGCCACAAGACACTCCAGCTTCATCTAAATATAGTCGAATTGTGGTTGAAAACATAGAGTATCAAAGCAAATGAAACAAAATCTACCCATGTGTCGTTCACCCTTTGTAAAAACTTGTCCCCCAGTAAAAAGTAATAATTATGTACTCGCACAAGCAGACAATGTTAAATATCTGAGATTGCATTTTGATCGATGCTTAACATGGGAAAACGTATAGTGGCAAAACGCAAACCACTTGAGCTTAAACTAAACCAAATATATTGGCTAGTAGAGCGTAAATCTAAATTATCCTTAAATAACCAGGTTTAGCTCTATAAGTCAATACTTATATTTATGGTATTGAACCGTAGGGTACTAGTAGCAAATATAACAAAGCTATGCTTCAGATATTCCAAAACAAAGTGTTGCGAGTCATCGTCGATGCCCCATATTACATCTCCAGCAAACTAATTCAGCGCGATATCCCCTTTGAACCCATAACAAATGTGATTAAAAGTATTAGTGCAAAATACAGAAAGACTATTAATGCATCGCAATGCACTTGTCAGATAGTAAAATGTGAGCGATGACAATCAAGTGCGTAGAGTGAGATATAATAGTCCTTCAAATAAGATTTAGATTATAAGTCTGTATAGCAAATCACTTGATGAAGCGATCTTCTACATGTATATAGTAATATAGTATAACGAAAATCATTAAAAATACTTATATTTCATGGAAAGATTGTTGCAGTTCTAAGAAATTAATTTAAAAAATCATTGTTTTATTGTTTGAGAAATATTATTTGTATTGATTTTGTATCCAGTAAAAGCATTTGAATTAAGTTAAATTTATTAATTATAAGTTAAAATTATTCCAAATAATTAACATTCGTATGTGAACAATGAGATTCTCCTATCTAATCTATTTTTCATGAACCTACTATCCTGCAAGTCATCTGTGTATACCAAATATAAAATGTTTGTTCACCTAATAAGCTTATACTAATTTTATTTATTTGAATGTGATAATTAATAGCTGTCAAAAGTGAACTCAGAACGACTGTCAGAACGACATATGCTGCCAATTCTAACTGATGTACACTTCTGATTCATGCTTCATGCTGAATTCAATTAAAACTATAGTTATTACTTATGGTTTTAGTTCCTGTATTATATTACTTCTAATATAAATATAACTCTTTAATTACATGATAAGTATTATCTAATATATTTCTCATTATATACATTTTGTATTCATTCCTTTTTTAAGCAAAGGCATTACATTCTATAAAGTACAATATGGATTTATGTTACACTTATATGGGGTGTCTCAAAAGAAGATATTTTAAACAATTGATGGGAAAAGGTAAACCAAAATAAACGATTTGTAAACCTATTTCTTAAATAATATGATCCAAACGTTAACTTTATTTACAAAGCCCATTTTCACAAAAGGAGCATTTGAAGAATGAAGGACTTTTTGTTATTTGTAACAGATTAGTTGCACTACAGTAGCTATTTCTATTATTTACGTGTTCATTAATATAAAACGTTGAAATGCACCAATTGTATAATTTAGTAGTGCTGCTTGCGCTATACTCGCTGACACGGAAGCATGTCGATGCTTCTATGTACATTCATTTCAAAATTACAGGGGATCAGTGGAAAAAATTAAGTGAGTAAGCCTTCATATCTGAATTATTTTTCATCAAAATTATTTAATTGTGAAATAACAATATGAAACGGGAATCGATACGGCGAATTGATTTAATACCTTGATATAATGCTCTTAATATAATGATGTTAACAAATGATTACAGACATTTTATATGACTTAGCTGTGAAACATATATGTTCCTTATAATAGCTTAATTAAAACTTAACACTCTTAATAAAGATTACTACATCGTCTACAGTTTTTTATGTATATTTTACATCGCTATTAAAATCATCCAAAAATACCGTATTACTGAAGAAATAAATAAGTGTATCAAAAATCGCAAATAAAAGAGCGGAGAAAATTTTAAAATCACTAAAATTAAAATTTTATTATACAAAGCGAATATATATTATAGTTATAATAAAAATATACAGATGTATGTGCTTTTTATATACATATTTTGGATCTAACGCAACTATTTACATAACAATTTTCATTTTATTTTTAAATCTTATATTGGATATGCTTAATACAATCTTCACTTACATTTAATTAGCCCGTTTAATAGAATTAATAACTCAAAAAATCAAAAGATTAAAGAATATGAGCAGAACTGCTTTGAAAAATATATAAGTGAATTAAGTCTGAAAACAGACAAAGATTACTTGCTATGGGAAGCAACTCGCATATTTAAAAGTTCAGTTACAGAGTGGCATCTATTAAAAATGATCTAAATGAACGGGTTTGGCGCAACGACTAAAAAACTGAATTATTCGCACAACATTCAGCTAACGTATTCTAACCAAATGATAGAGAATCTACAATGGATACAATTCCTGTTTATCAGCCCGATGTAGCTATACATTCTCTCCAATGTAAGTTGCCACACAAATTGATAACCTCGATCCTAAGAAGGCTTCTGGAATTAATTAGATTTCACCTGGTTTATTGAAAGAGCTGCCGCGAAGAGTTTACTACTGAATTATGTCCCGGAATGTTTCAAGGAGGCACAAATAATTATGCTTAAAACATCTGAGAAATCGAGATCTATGTTTTTCGAAACAAAATGTAAAATATCGCATGAAGGGTCTCTCTCAACATTCAAACGTATTTAGATTGGAGTTCTCCAGGGTAGCTAATTTTGCATTTTACTATTACTGCATCACTTGACGAATTCCCGATTCCTCAAGAGAACTCAGCTAAATACCTCGGCACTCATCTTGATAATAATTAAATTAGAATCATCTTATTAGACAAAAAAACAGAGCAATTGATTTGAGTATTTAATTAAATTCTAGCAACTGTACTGGTTATTCGGAAGTTACTCCCAAGTTGATCAAAAATCAAAGAGCTTACTTATTAAAATCTATTTGTGAGGACGGGCTTGTAATCTACAAAATTATAAATATTGAATGTATGCTAGTAGTGCTCAGTATCCAAAAATATTTCAATCTTATAATACATTACACGATGAAGTAAAAATCGGATTTAACTAAAATATAAACAAAGAAACAAGCTTCCTACGATAAAATAAATAATTACAACAATTAAGACTAATCTATGAAATGTTATTGCCCTCAAATAACAAAAACAATAATTATCTTTAGTTTATCTTAAAGACGGCCTTCCTTCAATTTTGACGACAGTTAACTTAGAAAAAAACATTAACCTGGTTGCTGTCACATAAAGCCTAAATCAAGTTTTAACGTACTTCCGCAATTCAAAAAATGTTTATATGGAAGTCATTTTCTGATATTTGATTGAAAAATAAAAATGACGATAATATTTGAGTATTTAATTAACCGTCGGCCAGCAAAATCAAATTTATCCACGATATGGTATATTTTGCTGACCAACTAGATCTATTTTATAATTGCAATTAATAGTAAGATATCCTTTGCAGCTGATGGAAATGATAAGAAATCAGTAGTCAATGTCGGAATTGTATACAGATTGGATATTAAATTCTGTTGATGAGACCTTAATATCAAATCTGATTGATCTGAGAACATTTTTACACTTGAATAATGAAAATATATTAATGTAAAAAAGAAGGGAAATTAAAATGCAACATCTCTTTCTTAACAAGAAGCAGTCGGAAACTAATATATTTGATTGATATTAAACTATTTCCTATTTATAATGGTCAATAATTTCCAAGAATAAGCGATAATTAATACATATGGCCTATAAATTAATCTTAAAGGATTTTTTAAATTTGATGTGTTATTGTGAAAATTTGCTATCATAAGGAGCAAAGTATAGCATAATTAATACATATGGCCTATAAATTAATCTTAAATGATTTTTTTAATTTGATGTGTTATTGTGAAAAATTGATACCATAAGGAGCAAGGTCTGGAGAATACGGCGGGTAGACTTCCCATTGAACATTGTCATCTAGACTTTATTGTGTCTTTGTTTGTATTCCGGCCATTTTTCGCGCAATGCTGGACTCAAGCGCATTAAATGTAGTTGATAGCGATCCCCACTGATAGTGTCATCAAGTAATGTCTTCAAATCCTCGTCTTCTTTTTTTTTGACTGTCCAGAACGCTGTTTGCCTTTGGTATCAAAATCACTAAATTTAAGACGTCAAAACCAATATTCACATGTAGGAATGGATGTAGCACGGTTACCACAAGTTTCACACAGACCTTCAGTCGCCTTTATCTTCAAATTAGTTGATTGCGATGTCAAAATCGCCACTTTTAAAATGTTAAAACCAGTATGGACATATAGAAATCGCTGAAGCACAATTGTCATAAGCTACACACAACATTCGGTGACATTCAGTCGCCTTCTTCTACAATTTCAATTCGCCTTCAACTGAAGTAAAAAAGTAAAAAAAAAATTGTTCATAGTTGACGATACACCCAATATATTCGGGTGTTCTGCAGGGCAGTGTTCTTGGCCCATTGTTATATCTATTGTATACAGCTGATCTACCGACCTCAAGAAACATTAATGTTGCAACATATGCTGACGATACAGTGGTTTTATCATCACACGAGTATCCAATATCAGCAACAAGAAACCTCCAACTTCATCTTAACAAAGTCGAATTGTGGTTGAAAACGTGGCGTATCAAAGCAAATGAGACAAAATCTACCCATGTGACACTCACCCTCTATAGAAGAACATGTCCCAGACAATGTTATATATCTGGAAAAGCATTTCGATCGACGTTTCACATGAAAAAAACATATAGTAACAAAACGCAAATAGCTTGGGCTTGCACTCGTCAAACAGTTAAATGTGCAGGATGATATGAAGTGCGTACGCTGAAACCCAAACTGCTATATGAACTGATTAATAGACACATAGAGTGACATTTAATAATCTCTAGAATAAGCTAGAATAGTTTTTAGAATAAGTTAGGATAGACTTTATAAAATAAGTTATAATAGTATCTAGAATAAGATTTAGATTATAAGTAGTACAGTAGATCACTTACTAAAGTGATACTACATGTCAGGATAGTTATATTATATTATATAACTGAAATCATATAATACGTATTGCCCACGGGCAGATTGTTGACGTTCTAATACGAGAGACGAGATTAATAAAAAAATACTTCAGTCTATAAATACTAAATACTTTAGTCTATCAATGAGGCTTCAATCTAGATTATCTAAGGCTTGAGGCATAATTCACAAATGCACCCGGTGCGATTTGAAAGAAAGTAACACCATCTATTTTAAATCCTTTAAAATTAATTTAGAGGCCTGATGGTATTCAAAATGCCACAGGGCAACTGGACAATGTCCGCTAGTATTATGTAAAAATACTTCTATTAAGCTATAATACTTTTAACTACAAGAACATACATAAAAAAAATATCTTACCTATTTTCATTATCGCCATTCCCGACCTTCCGATGTCTCTCGTGACGATGCCGTTCATGATGGTGTCTGTGATGGTTTGCGCTGACGAACAATTCACTTAGTGCACTGATAGGTCCGCAAACGGTGTCGCTGAACAATTCGCATGGTCTCAGGACGACGTCACCTTGAGAACATTCCGAGCAATTCGTACAACGTTGTTCTGTCGCGTTATAGTACTGCTTGTCTGGGCAAATCTGGGCAAGAACCGATGAAATAATGGCGGCTAATAAGATTAGGTAAGATGCAGATGCATATCTCATCACCTGGAACAAGAAAAAAACATGAATTAGACAAATATTTTTGAACTTTAAACACAAATAATGGTTAGAGTCATGTGGGATAACTTCACCCAACTAGTAAGCAAAATGACGTAATGGCGCAGTTGACAAATCGTCTAAACCTGTCGTATTTAGTTTTCATTTGACCTCTGAGCAAGTGTATCATGTCACAGCCTTCTCTCACAAAGGCATACATATTTAAACCACAATATTGTTTTTGTAAATTTTTTTCACAATAACAAAAGTTGCTTCACTCAAAATGCTAAAATTCACAAACTGATGATTCGACAGCTGTCAAATTTATACACGCATCTTTTGAGGGTTAGGGTTAAATAAAAAAACATATGGATTTAATTCTAGTAGCGCCATATATGTGTCAGGCCGGGGACTTTTCAATTAACCTGTTATGTATAGTTTCCAAAGTGAGTACATTTTATCGTCTCTGCGTACACTACGTTTCAGCACACCAAAGACCACAAAGCACAACTTACTCTCACCGGTAGGAAAGTGTCCGCATGATTAAGTTTTAATAAAAATAAAAATTATTATTGTCGACTTCATTTACGCAGAGATCAAGGTGACAGGACGGTCCTCCTACTGTTGCGATCGTCACGGGTTCCTAATTCGAATCCTACTAGGGCATGGATGTACTTTATGTTTGTGACTGTAATTGTTAATGTCTTTATAGGCAACAGTGGAAAATCGGACAAGGAATAATCATCCCAGTCACGTCAGTAACCAGGCTGGGTAAGACCGGATGTCTTCTGGAATAATCTCTAATTTAGCCACTAGCCGGTAAGCTTAATGCCAAGGACCGTGGTTTGGAGCACACGTTAAACTGTTGGTCCGGTCCAGATAAAACCTCATTGGAAAAAGGAGACTTATATTGAAAAAAAAATTATTAAATATTTATGTTTTGTTATTACTGACAAAGGTTTGTTGCATTAGAATAAGTGTGTTTTTACGATCAATTAAATCTTTTATTTTGATAGCAATTTACTACAAATTGAGTACAGTTGTACTATATGACTCTATTTATATTTATTTGGATAGTAAAATGGAACCAAATTATAAGGTATTTTAAACATTTATTTTTTTTATATTATAATTTTTTTATATATAATTATTTATAGAAAAGATTTATTAATTATGTTTTACAAATTACCAGAACCTATTTTGAAATATGTTATTGAGCAGAATAACTAAAAAGCGGTAGGGTATTGCGTAATGTCCCCACGTGACAAGAAAAGCACGTACGGACCGTAAAATTTAAAGGCATATTGGGTTTTATAAATAAACAAACTACAAAAATGTCTTCGGCATGCAACGCCAACAACAGTTGTAAAATTGACGCGAAGAAAACGCGACACAAAACAGAACTCCTTTTATTACTTGGCAATTTGTTTGTAACTTTCTTGACGAATGAAGAAATAACACAATATTCTATTAAGGTATTATTAAACAGACATTTACAAAAACGGGTTTATAGTTGCAAAAATCACTTGAATACATAAGTTAAATCAATATCAGGATTGGTATTAACAATTCATAGATATTAGGGATAGTTTTTTGAGCTCTGCGAATCTCAACAGAAAATGAAAAATGTTAACGAACAATATAACATAACAAGCTTAATTATTTCAATTAACTATAAAAAATTTACTTATCAAGAAAAGAAACTGGTATCTTATTTATTCATATATTATTATTAGTCGTTGCTGACTCACTTACAATTTCTTTCTATACTTTCTGCACTTTCTACGAATTAAGACTTTATTTCCGTAAACGTACCTGTCATAATTTTCTCGTAACTGGTATAGATCAGATAAAGTATAGGGTTAGGTACGCTACCTTGGATCACTTCTGCATGTTCTTCTCTTCTTAGAATATTCATTACCTTGTTTAATTCCGAAGAACCTGTTGGAGATATAGGATGTTGGTATCCAGCCCCTTACTTAATATATAATAAAATAAAAGTTAGTAGCACTTTTGAGTGTTTTTACTAATTATTGCACTTCACTACACACAACTACAGTTACATGATTTGATTCTCCTAAGTCAGTTCTTCAAGTTATAACACTCAAGTGGGAGTGTAGTTTTTCTCTCATGTCTTGTTACGAATATCTTAATTTCGTTTGAGACAGCTGGTATCCGAAGATCTCGGTGTAAGCAATTGTTCCTGTAGTATCCGGGCGTATAGTAGTTCTCAAGACTTTATTCGGATATAGTTGTATTATGTTCATATTATTTATCGCAGAACATCCCCATATCTGAACTCCATAGGACCATATAGGTTTTAGTAACTTCTTGTACAGCAGCTTATTATAAAACTTATTATATACGGATAATTTAGATTTTCTTCCAAATAACCAATACATTTTTGTATTGTACTTTCAGTTCATCTCAAGAGACTGTTACATTGTTACTATATGCAATAATATTATTTACATTTTTTCGTATATGATCAGTTTGTTTGTAGATGTATTCTCAGGTAGTCTGGGTCTACTTATTTATATAGCTTGCGCGTTGCAGTTTTCTGATTGATTCTTCGCTACTGCAAATATCAAGTATGGTAATATTATATGGCAAGCGTAGCCATAGTAACATTTTCTATTTGTGGAATTTCACATGTATAGAGTAAATAAGGAAGAGGACCCAAAACATTGCGTTGCGGTACACCTGCTTTTGTTCATTTCATTGTTGAGTACGCTTTTTCTTGCTTAACTATAAACAATCTGGAATGTTTTCGTTACATCCAAGAAGTTGTTTAGCAAACTTTTTTCTCCTAACATAACCTGGCCAATTGTCGATTGATTGCTCATCAAACCAAACTGATGTACAGGTATTATGTTCTTTCTATATAGGATTATTCTTAACCTTTTTAATAAAAGTTTTTCAAATACTTTGGATACCATTGGTAGCAATAAAATTGACCCATCAAATTTTACTTCATTTAGTGGTTTTACAGGTTTCGGAATCATAATAACAGCAAGTTTTGAAACATTCCGGATATGTTTTAGTCAAAAGGATGAAAATAGACAAACTCTTTTACACTTTCGCTCATGTGTTCATTTTATTTTGGCAAATAATGGCAAGTAACTGGTAGAAGACAAAACAATGTATATTTTTCCAACTGCTTAGGTTTTACACAGACGCTCTCATCTGTTATAAAAACAGTTGTAAACCGTTTTAACAACTCTCGCTTCCTTTGCGTGCATGTTGGAGGTCTTTCTAATTCAAACAGTTGACAAGAAGTTGCTAACGATGTAATTGGCATTAACAGCTGATTTACTATAATTTAGACAATATTATATTTTTATATACCAATCCAAAATAATCTCGAAAAATTCGTCATTATGCGAAGACTGAATTCACATGACGTGCATGAATCGCATAAACCCAATTTACATTCATGTAGAACTCTCGGATATTTTCTCAAAAATATTACAGCCCGCTCGTTAACAATAAAGGCATTATACCCATTAATTCTAATTGTTTGTGATTTATGCAAATCTTTCAGTGTCTATTTTAATTTTAATAGTCATGTAGATATTTTTTTAAAGATTGTCGGCTTCTTTCTAGATATAATTATCTACAAAACATGTTTAAATTTGAGAATATCTAAGTATATTTTAAATAGTCAATATTGATGATTTAATATCATTGCTTCATTGTTGAATTAGTTAAGTTTAGTTGGTATATATATATATATATATATATATATATATATATATATATATATATATATATATATATATATATATATAGTCAGTGTTAGAATATTGTCAAAAATATTTCTGACTTAATATAGCATGTACAAATAAGTTTTGAAGTTCTTGTAAGTTTGCAGCTTTGTTTTATAACTGTTTCGAATTTTCGAGGCAACTTCAATACTTAAGATATCGCAAATAACACCTACTAGCTTCAAAACACAATTAGAAGAAGAAGCAACATATACATACATATATTATTGTCTTGTTTCGTTTAAACATAAAAAAATCCTAATATTAAATATTATGGGTCGAGAGAATAGTTACTGTCCTTAAAAATTTAGAAAATAAAGAATAGCAATCGACCAAACACAGATACTGTAATGTCTTTAATGGCAACAAGGGAAGGGATTAAGAAATTAGCCGCTGTGTCAAGTTCAACTTTTAAGGAAAATTCTTACGAGTAAAATATGGAAAAAAGTGTAACGTTATAATTCATAATATTATTTCTTTAAATTAATTTTAAAGGAAATTGTAGGAACTTAACTTGAATTATTGAAGAATTTCATAAATTGCAATTAACTCTTGTGGGCTACCTTATTAAAATACCGACTTAATGACATTTAATACTTAAATAATTGTTTTATATTTATTATGGACCGACCCCAGTTTTCAAACATGGGGTATATTTTTCAAGTAGAAATGAACTTAGCTGGATAATTTGTCAATACTAATATTGGTTATTAAAATGGTTGATAGCGAGGAATAACTCAACGATCTTCATCAGAAATATCTATTGCATATTCATACTTAGGATTTCCTCATCTATGGTGTAACTGTCTTACTTGTTTTATAATATATAGCTGCAGTAGATTTTTCCTCAGACTTGCAAACCAACAGCAAAGTCAGCCGCTTGTTTTCTTACAATTAGCTTGTGGACTGTGAAAAGCAGACTCTATAACAGGATACCTTTTTGTTGTTCGATTTCGCCCATAAAATATAAACAGATTTGGGTGTAGGGCTTTAGGTAAAACGTCAAAATCCTCTTAGTTTTATTTCCTATAGCTTAAAAGATTATGATAATATGTGTTTTTGAATCACGGATGTCGCTCAAAAATTCTACCCGAATATTGTAGATGTAGAAATCCCCAACCACAACGAGTTATCATCGAGAGATATAATTTTAATTTTGCAAAAGAAGTAATTTGTCTTAAAACTATGTACTTATCTGGAAAAACTCATTGATCCATATTTAGTTCCTAATAAAATAAAAGTTACTAGCCCTTTTCAATGTTCACAACAGCACAAATTTACATGATTTAGATCTCTTGAGTCTACGTATCAGTTCAAGGTTCTTCAATAGTTGCAACACTTCGATGTTAACATGGGAGTGGAGTGTTTACCCGTGTCTTGTTGCGAATCTCTGAATTTCTTCTATAACAATTGGAGTCCGAATGCCTCGGTGTAATTGATTGTTCCTGTAGCATCTAGATGCATTTATAATACTTCTCTGGGCTATATTCTGAAATACTTGTATTATGTTATGTGGAGCCTACATAGTTCGTAGAACATCCCCATAAATGATCCATAAATCCATATAGGCTTTAGTAACTGTTTGTATGGCAGCAACTCATTATATAACCAATATATATTTTATATTATAATTCGAGTTCTTTTCTTTTCTTTCTGATATTCTGCTTCCAACGAAGTTTTTCGTCAAGATTCATGTCAAGGTGCTTAACATTGTTAATATATGGGATAATAGTATTATTTATATTTATTGGTATATGAACAGTTTGATTATAAGTGAATCCAATATACACTGATTTATTCTTGTTGACTTTTACTCTCCATGTCTGAGTCAACTTATTTACATTACTACTTCCATGTTGACCTTTGCTGGTTGTTTCTTCGCTATTGTTTCCAATAGCAAGTATCGCAGTGTCATCAGCAAATGAAGCCGTAATAATATTTTCTACTTGTTGTACGTCACATATAAAGAGTAGGTAAAAAGTAAGACCCAAAACACTGCCGTCTTTTGTTTCTTCCATTGTTGAGTAAGCTTGGTCTTGTTTAACTCTAAATATCTTGGCTGCGATTTACGAGGAGTTCAACGTATTGCTTTGGCAGCTGAAGGCTTGCGATACGTCCAATAATATAGCTGAGCAGACCTTCTTCTATTCATAGACTTTTTAAGTTATATAACTTAAAAAATTCCAGCCCATAAATATTGTCAACATGAGAAATCAAGAGAATGCAGCCTTAAAGACTATTATATAAGTTATATATAAGTTAAGTTATAAAATTATATATTAAATTAAATAAGATTTATCATAATTAATCAACAAATATCTACATTATCAAAACCATTTTAACCATAATAACACTGTGCCCTCGATATATATTAAATAAAGTCCAGCAATCTCCATTCAAGCAATAAGCTAAGTGCGGGAACATCGCATCGTCGAGATTTCCTCGGCGGCTCCGTTCCACTATCAGAAAAACGACCATGTCTCCCGTAGTAAATGAATTGCGTGGTAAAAGATCTCTGGCAAGGCGAGAGAGCAAGACCGGGATATCGCGTTTTGTTCGCGGTTTAACGCGTTTCGTCTGACATAACTACGTCTGGATAATATTTGAAACAGGTCGTGCGATAAATTGGTTTAGAACGAAACGGATTGGTATCGTGCCAGATTAACAACAACGATCGTTTACAGAGTCTTAAATCTAATTCACAATACAGTTCAAGGCTTCTCACAGAATCACACTTAATGTAATATCATTAGTAATCATAAGAAATTAATTAATCGTCAAATTTGTAGAATCAGAATTAACATTCAATTTCTATTAGTTCTAGGTCTTTAATATTTTGTTTTATATTATATATATGTATATATATATACATATATATATATATATATATATATATATATATTTAATATACATATTTATTGATTTATTTATTTATTTATTTAATATATATCGAGGGCACAGTGTTATTATGGTTAAAACGATTTTGATATTGTACATATATGTAAATAGCGCATCAGACTGTGTCTTAATAATCGAGAAAATAATACAACATACCAATTAAAACATGTCCCGGATATTCGGAAATGGCTAAAGTTATTATGACTCGAAAACCTGGAAAATCTCCCTGTTGCATCTTTATATGTAAAGACGCTTTTATTATATATGATTTACACGTCGATAGGCAATATTTCTTTCTTCGATGGGTAAGATAGTTCGGATGTCCTTGACATAATTAGTCGTAATGTTTGACATTTATAAAGTTAGGTACAGGTTGAATATAAGCGGGTAAACTGTAAGCATTGTAAATATAGAACAAGAATGTAAGCGTTTAAGGTAACATATGTAGACTGTACAAACTAAAATAAGTGAATAAAGTCCATAAACAGTTTAAAATACAGTATATTATTTGGTGAACCGAAATCGCGGGTTAAACGCCCCAACAAATTGGTCCTTCGAGCCGGATGCAATTGTGAATATTGCGAAGATATAGTTATAAAAAAAACAATAGATTTGGGGTATTGGTCCGATATTTTGTAGTTGGAAATCAAGTGGCTTATTTTCGTTGTGGACTGGAAACAAGAAAATCAACAAGTTTGGTCATTGTAAGCAGTGAAGAAAGTCATCAGTAGAATATTTTAAAATGTTGTGGTAATTAACTCATTGGGAGATAATTAATTAAAAGTTAATTGGATATTGGTGCCAATTAACTGACGAATTTGTAAATGAATGAAAGAAATATTGCCCCTCGGCGTGTAAATCATATATAATAAAAGAATCTTTACATATAAAGACGCAACATACCCCTCACCTTGAAAGGATATCTTTCAGAATAAAATAATGTCCATCTGTATATTTATAAATCACTTCGCTGTTTTTGTTACCATTATCTAGCGACTTCAACGTCCACTATCAATGAAGTAAAATCTTATCGACTAATTCCGTTGCTATCAGTAATATCCAAAGTATTTGAAAACCACCTGTAAAGAAAAGGTTAGAACTAATCTTACAAAGTTTCAGCAGAATTTGCAGCAGTTTGGTTTTATGAATGCTTGATCAGGTATATAGAATCGCAGACATTATTTAAAAAGCTAACAAAGATAAAAATGCTTGCTCAGACATATTCTTTGACATAGCGTAAGCATTCGATAAATTCTGGCATAAGAAACTCATGTATATACTCATATAAAATATTACAGAAACATTATATTGAACAGTAAAACTCCTCATCTGTTGTCTTGTCTCTCTGTTGTATGTCTGACTGTCGATTGTCATGGCAATTTTATTATTTACAATATTTTCGTTTCGTTTTAGCTCTAACTATTTTTATGCTAACCCCTGATATAATTTTGATGAATGTTTGATGCCTTTACCTTATTGAAAAACAAACACATGTAGTTCAAAAAAAAAGACAAAAGGCCCAAAAATCAGCAATCGGCCAAGCTATTGGCAGCTAAACGTTCTATTTACAATATTATTTTAACTATTACCAACAGACTGCTTTGAAGTCGGTGCCGAACTTAAACAATGATATTAATTTAGATTTGTTTTGTTATTAATATAATTTTTGTGTATGTACCTAAATTATATTATTATTTCTGTATTGTTTGGGCGCGGCACCGACTTCAAAGGAGTCTGTTGGTATTAGTTAAAATAATATTGTAAATAGATAAATAGGTTTAGGCATGTATTAAACTAAATTGTGTGTCTATAGGAGAATATGAAATACGTGTAGTAAATAATAGTTTATTTAGTTATTAGAGCGATTATTATATTCATGTTTTATTTTAAAATATTTGTGGTATTAAAAAATGTAAGTCTGAATATTTTTTATTTTTAGCGAGTTCCTTATTAATTTTTTGATATCGGTTCAATTTTTTTATAAAAATATTTTATTTTTCTCTTTTTAGTGTTAATAAAGAAACAACGAAACCACCTCGGAATTACACTCTTTCAAATAAAAAAAAATCATTTTGAAAATCGACCCACAATTGACGGAGAAATCGGCAAAGATACATTAACAAAAAAAAAATTATACAGCCGAACCTCCTCTTTTTCGAAGTCGGTTAATAAAGTAGGATACTATCCTGTATACATAAAATATACCCATAAAATCATGAGTGAATCACCATGTCACGCATCACCATGTTTTAACGTAAATCTTTATAATTCTTAAAAGAAATGAACTTCATAACAGAGTAGATCCCATCATATTTATTTCTCCTTTTTTCCGTTAAAATTAGTCTTCGTATTACTCATATCACAGCTCGAAAAAACAAAAGCAATTCATAAGCACACATTTGAATGGAATATATATATATATATATATATATATATATATATATATATATATATCGCCGCCGCAATTTACGTGTGTGCATTTGACAGAAATATTAATTCCAATTTTCAGTAGAATCCATCTAATTTAAAATTTAGTTCAGTTTATTAACTGACACTTCCCATTTTCGTCAATAGATATCGTTGATCAAAATACATGCAATCACTTAATATATAGTAAAACAGGTCAAGGTAAAACAAGTCCCTGGCTTGCCACATAGACGGCGCTACTAGAATTAGATCCATATGTTTCTTAGTTAGCCCTAACTCTCAAAAGATGCGTGTATAAATTTGACAGCTGTTGGATCATTAGTTTGTCAATAGCATTGTGAGTGAAGCAACTTTTGTTATTGTGAATAAAATGGATAAAAAGGAATTTCGCGTGTTGATAAAATATTGCTTTTGGAAGGGAAAAAATACAGTTGAAGCAAAAACTTAGCTTGATGCCGAGTTTCCGGATACTGCCCCAGGAAAATCAACCATCAAGGATTTATATGCTAAGTTTAAACGTGATGAAATAAGCACCGAAGACGGTGAACGCAGTGGACGCCCAGAAAAGGTCATTACAGACGAAATATTTAAAAAATCCACAAAATGATTTTGAATGACCGTAAATTGAAATTGAATGAAATAGCAGACACTCTAAAGATATCAACTGAACGTGTACATCATATCATTCAATATTTGGGAATGAGAAAGCTCTGTGCAAAGTGAGCCGCGCGAGCTCACTTTTGACCAAAAACAACGACGAGTTGATGATTCTGAGCAGTATTTGAAGATGATCAAGCGTAATTAAAACGAGTTTTTGGGTCAATATGGACATGGCTCCATCATTTCACTCCGAAGTCCAATCGACCATCATCCGAGTGGACTGTACACGATGAACCCGCTCGAAAGCGTGGGAAAACGCAGCAGTCGACTGGCAAGGTTATGGTGTCTGTATTTTGGTATGCACATGGAAAAATTTTCATGAAAAAGGAAGGACCATCAGCAGCAACTATTATAGAGCGTTATTGGCCCGTTTGAAAAACGAAATCGCCCAAAAACGGCCGCATTTAAAAAAAAAGAAAGTGCTGCTTCACCAAGACAATGCACCATGTCACAAGTTAGTGAAAACGGTGGCAAAAATCCATGAATTGGGCTTCGAATTACTTCCTCATTCACCGTATTTTCCAGATCTGGCTCCCAGCGACTATTTCCTGTTCTCAGGTCGCAAAAGAATACTCACTGGGAAGAAATTTTCATCGAATGAAGAGGTGATCGCCGAAACTGAGGCCTATTTTGAAGCAAAGGACAAATCGTACTACAAAAATGGTATCGAAAAGTTGGAGGGTCGCTATAATCAGGGTATCGCCATTGAAGGGAATTATGTTGAATAAAAAAACGAATTTTGCCAAAAAAAAGTGTTTTACTAAAGTAGACCGGGGACCTTTCAATTGACCTGTTATACCATATTACAACATGAGAATAATAATTAAAAAAATGTTAAGCTGAAAGAGTCACGAAATGAATATAAAATATCTAATCCAAACAATGAGTTGTTGAGTCTCGTCCATCAAACACTACATCAACTTATATTTACCCATCTAACAATCTGGATATAAAACGACGAAACAACAGATGTTAAACCGTGTTTATTTAAGTTCACGAGAAAAAAAAACTTATATAATCCAAGTGTGCACGGATCATCACAGACGAACCTGATATAACAGATTAGACGTAAACCAGAACAAACTTAAAATTTTATTTGATATGGGCCGTCTGACTCCTCGCTAATATCATTAATTCAAAACGGAGAGCCGTCGGAAAAATAAACAATTTTCTTTATAGGTTTCGCCTTTTTTTTCGCCCAAGGTAATTTTCCGTCGGCCAGTCTAAAATATTTACTTTAGATTGTCTAAAATTGGGAAGAAGGAGTCAAAATAATCGATGGTCTATCGCAAATTTTAATCGGTCGGATAAATATTGACCGAGCGCCAGGGAAAAACTCAAACGCAGTTGGGGAACTTGGAAACAGATAACAAACAAATGCAATCGAGATTTTTTTATAGAAATGCTGTAAGAGCATTAAAATATGATCACGTCTAAGCTTTCCGAATTCACAACTACACGGCTAACGGTATAAGAGCGAAAATAACAGCAGAAATTGCTTTTATTTCTCGTCCTACTTTGGACAAAGAACTTGTTTTTTATATCTGCTAAAATTTTAAGGCATTTTTGTATTCAGCAATTTTAGTTATTTAATATTATTTTCTGTAAATTAATTTACTAGTATAGCATAAAGAAATGGTCTTTGTTCCAGCTAACTAAACATTTTTGGTGACTGAATTTGTTTTCTAAAATTATAATATAATTTATAATATAGTCATTTAATATAATTTTGTACACACTAGTTTATAATATTAATGATAGTTAACATATCTACAAATTATTGTTTAAGGAATTAAGTTGGAGACATATATGTAAAATAGACCTAAATTTATATGAGCAGTGCTCAACATAACATGCTACTCCTACTTGTAATTTAAATAGTCTTTCATTATGACGAATTGAATTAAAATACTTAACTTGAGTTTGTTCACACATCTTTACCTGCACCAAGCGAAATGGAATCAATATTATTCGCCAAAATTGGAATCAGATCAACGATCAAACAGATCAAGAAGTAAGTGCAACTATAAGTAACCGTTACGTCTTTAGCTGGTATAAGTAAAGATCCTAATCATATTCTATGTCAGTAAATCTCAGTACGTTTCGAAATAAGTTAATAGTTAATAGCAAATAAGATTTCGAATACAAATTGTTTAATTTGTAAGTAACAATACAAATAGAAACATTTTGCAATGCTGTTCACTCGAGGATCTCGTTTACATAACTTTATATTTATTGTCATTCAACCCGAAAATCTGTATATTTCGATTTAAAATTAAATAGTAATGTGGTAATGAAAAAAATGTTATATTTCAAATTGTATAATTCATGTAATCTTACTGTAGAATTGAACTAATTTTAAAATTTAAATAAAGTATTTTTATAAATATTTTGAAATTTCTTAATACTATTGGATGCAACCTTTTAAATTTCCCACTGAAATTGCTAGGCACGCAGCGGATGCAGAAAGATGGGAGATGCTCTTCTATATATTCATAATTCTGTAACATATGAGCATTAAAATAAAATCCAGTCAATCAAATAATTATATACTAATCGTAAAGAAATTCATGGGTAAATTTAATGCGTAATTTATTAAAATTTCATTAAAAATCGAGAGTTGGAAAGAGACTGCAATTTGCACATACTTTCTATTTAATATTTCATGATTTAATCTACATTTTGGATCGGCCACATAAGAAATGTACCGTTCATGAAGTAAAACAAACAATACTTAAAGAAATCAATGCTAAAAAAGATGCTGCTTGTGAAATTAATAACATTCATATTTAATGCCATGCTAAGACTTAATTGCTTTCCTAGCACTTGGAAAGTGGCTCAAATCATTTTGATTCTTAAACCTGCGAAAAAATCAAAAGACGTCTCCTCTTATCTGTGATACCTAAACCTTTCAAAAAACTATACATTAAGATACTTAAATTAATCACAGAGGAGAGAAATATTATTCCATACCATCAATTTGACTTTATTAATAAACACGGAACAACAAACAAATACATAGATTAGTCAACCAAATTAACAAAAACTTAAATGATAAAAAATATAGCTCCTCTGCATTACTTGTTATTTCTCAGGCCTTCAATAAGCTTTCGTCCCATGCGCACTTTCTATTTCACGCCCCATTTTATTGTCAAACAGGGTGACGAATACACTGACCTACACCCAATATATTCGGGTGTTCTGCAGGGCAATGTTCTTGGCCTATTGTTACAGCTGACCTATCGACCTCAAGAAACACTACTGTTGCAACATATGCTGACGATACAGCGGTTTTGTCATCACACGAGGATCAAATATCAGCCACAAGAAACCTCCAACTTCATCTTAACAAAGTCGAATTGTATCAAAGCAAATGAGACAAAATCCTCAGTAAAACCCCAGTAAAAAGTCCCTCAGTAAAACTGAATAGTTATGAACTTCCGCAAGCGTACAATGTTAAATATATGGGAATGCATTTTGACCGACATCTGACATGGAAAAAAAGTATAGTGACAAAACGCAAACAATTAAACCAAATGTTTTGGCTAATCGGGCGTAAATCCTAAATTATGATTAGATAAGAAGGTTATGCTGTATAAGTTAATACTTAGGCCCATTTGGACCTATGGTATTGAACTGTGGGGTACTATAAATCTAACATAGATATCCTATTAAAATCTAACAATAACATAGATAATAAACTTATTTATGTGTTAGAAAACTGAATTTTTAGTGAGTTCCTTTTTTTTAATATTTTATTTTTACACTAAAAATCTATAGACAAAAAGTTTGATTAAACCGTTCTTGATTTTAACAACTTTTTTGACCTCTAGCTTTTTTTCACAAAAGGAAAAACAGAGAAGAACGATCAATAATTAATCTCAAGTATTTTTGTCTGTCAAAAACATAATTATTTTAATTAGTTGTATAATTTATAAATCACGAAGAGAACCGTTAGTCTATCATAAATTGTTTATCTAATTAATATAAAGATGATATAAAAACATCTGAATAAAGTTTATATTTTGATTGGATAGACGTAAACAATTATTGATAGATAGTATAAAACGCATTAAATCGCAGTAAAATGGAAAAAGCCTAAAATACAACCAAAAATTAGCAAAAGCAAACAATTTTGATTATTTTTCATGTGCAGAATTGAATAATAGTTGAGTTTCTTAAATTTGTTTATCTGGAACTAGTTTACACGTATATAACCTTCAAATTCAAGATTCAATCATTCTAGTTAGTTATATGGATTCGTTATACAAACTGGCATGAAATATCAGACAATAAAACATATCATAGAGCGAGATTTAATAATCTCTAGAATAAGTTAGAATAGTCTTTAGAATAAGTCAATGGAGACCTTAAAATAAGCTAGAATATTATCTAAAATATTTAGATTATAAATATTTCATTTAGTTTATAAGTTGTATAGCAGATCACTTACTGAAGTGATCTATATGCTGGGATGATTATATTATATAACGTAAATCATATAATAATACTTATTGCCCTTATACGTATTTATGTCTTAGAAATATGAGTTTGATTATTTTTTAATTTTTAGTGAGTTCCTTATTTCTTTTTTTTATATTTTATTTTTACCTGATTGACTTTCAAATGGTATACCTACCCTGTCATATGTTATTCTATAAAATTAACCATATATTTTGGCAGTTGGAAAATGAATAAAGTACCCATTTAGCCAAGCATGAACTTGAATGAATTTTCGAAACATCCCATCTGAAATACTTTTGACATTGAATACAGTCGAGATTTAATATTCCTCATTCTAATAAGCCCACACCATACATATTCTTCAATTGTGTCAAAAGTATTACACAAAAGTCGCAATCAACAAAACTTGAATCATTACCCAAGTCTTACATTCCTTCAGAAATTAAATAATAATTAATTTTATATTTTCTGATAATTAAAGAGAATAATTTACAAAACTCATTCGATATTATATCCCAAGCCTCAATTAATGAAAGCAGCGTTTTGTAAACTTATCCGAACCATATTATATTAAATTATTTTAAGGAAAATTCAAAATAAAAACGTAGCCAACTCTTAATGAACACTAATTACCAATATTTTAGCTTTTAATAATACTTAATTAACTTGTTTTTCTTTCGACTCTTTTCTCTTTCGTTTAATAAGAAATCAATTTTAATTAGTGTTCAGCGTTTGCTCCATTTCGTTCTAAACATAAAAAGTTAATTAATAACTAGAAGCTATTTTTCAAGAAAAATCAACTATCACTGAAAATCTATAGAGACAAAAAGTTTGATTAAACCGTTCTTGATTTTAATAACTTTTTTGACGTCTAGCTTTTTTTCACAAAAGGAAAAACAAAGAAGACCGATCAATAATCTCAAGTATTTTTGTCTGTTAAAAACATAATTTGTATAATTTTTAAATCACAAAGAGTAATTTTTAAAGAAAAATGTACAAGAACCGTTAGTCCATCATAAATTGTTTATGTAATTAATATAAAGATGACATAAAAACATCACAAAAAAAGTTTATATTTTGACTGGATAGACGTAAACAATTATTGATAGATATTAGAAAACGCATTAAATCGCAGTAAAATGGAAAAAGCTTAAAATACCACCAAAAATTAGCAAAAACAAACAATTTTGATTATTTGTACATGTGCAGAGTTGAATAATAGTTGACCTTGTTAAATCTGTTTATCTGGAACTAGTTTACACGTATATAACCTTCAAATTAAAGATTCAATCATTCTAGTTAGTTATATGTATTCATTATACTAACTGGCATGAAATATAAGACTTTAAAGCATATTATGCAGTGGTAATTTGAAGAACCCCAGAAAAGTAATTGGCAAAAGCATCGGCTGATACTGTGACTGATATTGATAATGATCTGACCTCATAGAATAGGTTCAAGATTCCCGCCAATAATCGTAGTTCATTAATTCAAGTGTTCAGTACATCGCAAAAGTAAGTAATACCATATAAAATATACAATATTCTTAAGTAAAAATAGTTAGTAATAATAAATAGTAAAATAATATTAGTAGTAAAATAATAGTAATAGTGAAAAAAGGTAAGTAATTAAAGTTAATTAAGCGACTTAGGGTTATTCGCATAAACGAAATGTCAAATAGATTTATTTAATAAGGAGCCCCAAAAATATGTAAGTAAGCAGTAAATGCCAGAGGTAATCTGGTTCCAACTAGGAATGCAGAAAAAATATCGATATTTTTGGCCGATATATCGATATATCGACATTTTTTTAGTCGATATTTTTCGATATTTTTTCAGAGGAGATTAGATTTCAGAAGAGATATATATCGATATATCGATATATATCGATATTTTTTAAATAGGTTAAAATAGAAAAATCAGAAAGGTCCACAAAATCAACAAATGGACTGGAGTATAACTAGTAGCACTTGGGATATGAAAAATGCCCAATTCTTCATGCAGAATTCATCTCGTTAGTAGGTTACATTGACAACATCACTCCAGATAAAAAGCTAAACAAATCAGGCTCCAAATTAAACAAATGTACTGGTTAGTTGATAGACACTCCAAGTTGATCTAAGATCAAAGATTTAATAAAAGATATCAATTAAAGCCCACTGGGACTTACAATATTGTGAGTACCGACTATAAACCGATCAAGAACTCACTCTTTGGGATAGCACTAGGTACATTCAGTGCTTCACTTTTAATTCCATGTCTGATTGCAAAACCACGGTCTCATTTCAAGTTGTTGTTTCAAGTTGATTTTATATAGTTTACTTCAATTGATTCAGTTTTACGGTAGTTTATAATCAATTATTTCATAGGTACGCTATATCCAGCGTTGTTTTTTGTTTCACTCACAGCTGATTCAGAAAGACAAGAAGTTAACAATTTACATGGATCAAAATAATCCTTGTATATTATTATTAACTTAAATAGTAAATCTAAAAGTAGTCATCCTGATGGGACACTGGACAAAGTAATTGGTGAATTAGTCATTCAAGAGAAAAAAAGTTCAAATCGCCCTCAGATTTTGAGTGAGTTTAGTTTATGTTAGTGATTGTTTATGGAGACCTATAGAAAATAACATAAAATCCAACAAGGAGTAACCAGGTAGTTACTTCAGTAATCAGGCATGGTTCAAATACATGTACTATTTACATACGTCTTTAAGCAGTATTCTTATTCAAAATCTTTTTAAATATTGTATTAAATTGATTATAAAAGAAATTGTATATTAATACTTTTAATAATTCCCAAAAATGTTTGATTCAGTAAAGTTCGACTTTCAATGTCAACTAGCAATGCAAAACCAATGAACTTTTGCTATAAATAAAAACTGTCTTTCATGCTTTAGTAAAGAATCCGGATATAAGAACATCAAGATTTAAAAAAGGCAGCGTTTCAAACCAGTTTATCCTCGGACAAAAAAAACCCTCTCTCGAAAATATATTATTCTGACATCTTTTGTTAGGACCGTGAAGGTTTTTCGCGTAGTTCGACAACAAAATCAACAAAACAGGCAAATAATATAATCAGGTTTTATTGAATTATTTTAAATCGATTAAACTAATCGAAAAAATGTATCGCAAATTAAATGATGACGTTAATATGTCTCCAAAATACGAAGCATACGGCAAAATTATCCCTGTCATATATTTATGATTTATATCTAACATTGACATAGACACATACATATATGGTCCAAAATGATTTATATATCCTGTAATAAATGATGAAGATATTACATTGCCAAAATATAATGTGCAACTTCTTAGAAAATGCAAACGAAAAACGTAACACAGAAATAACTTGAATCATAACGTACATATAGACATAGAATATATATATATATATATATATATATTGAACTTTTGTTAATATAATTTATAAACGTAATAAATTTAGGAAGTCGGGAAATGACATATCGCATATAATCATGCGGAAGAAGTTATGGAGATGTTATATGTAACGAAAGATCTGTGAAAATGATATTGACACCGTGTATGTGTGTGACCAAAACATCACGTTTTCCTTCTTTGCCACTATTATGAACCTACTATGAAGGTTAATTCGCGTTTTTCGTTTGAAGTATGATTGAAATAAAAAGGATTTAATCTCTTGGATTTTTTAGTCACCGGATCTTCCGCTTAACATGGACTCACTTAGAAACCAATCCAGGTGATATCCGGTCTTACTCAGCCTGATTACTAGCGTAAGTGAGATTACTTTCTTGTCAGATTTTACGCGACAATCCCAGAAAGATCCTCCTAACAGAGCACAGCGGATAAGTGGATTATGGAAAACCAACGAGCAGATGCTGATTTTTCAAACTAAACCAATTCCAGTGATGATGACTAATTATCGTTTTAATGAATTCATTAGTTATGGAAATTGTATTTTTATTTCTGAAAGGTTTTTAATCTTAGAGTAGTTAGAGAGAAATAAATCTACCCACAATATATAATTTTTTTTCCGATTCTGAATTTTAAACATCATCAAACAATTCTTATTAAAAATAACAAATATAATATATAATATATGAAGTTTAAATACTGGTATTCTTTATGCATTACAGGCTTTTTTTTGGCCTGGAACCGGGTAGAGGAATCCTGTTACGGATACCTGGTCGGGAAGACCCGCAGGAATAAGCGAGTTGGACTGGTTATGTAGAGACTGCCTCTGGGCTACCCACTAAACCCCACCCTATCAGCTGATCCGATGACCCTAACTGATACTACTTACTGTTAGTAAGGAGGGTGCCCGTAACCGGTGATACCGTTAAAAGGCACAAAGGCCAGGCAAGGACGTGGCGTCGTTATCACACCACGCAGCTTGCGGTTCATGAGTTAATCGCTCGCCGGAGAAGGTCGAGACAATTTGGAGTTAGAGCACGACGGGGTAGTGTCGGCTGTGATAGAATAAGGCTACGAAGAGCCGAATGAGTTATTGGCCTAAAATGTCGGCCAGCTCGGTAATACATCTATTGTCCGAGTCGATGAGTGGAGAAATATCTCGAGTAAACCTCGGATATAAAATTGTGAACTTGGGGGACGTCTGTTTCTCTATGAATTTGATTGTTCCTGACGAACCAGGGGGCATTGATTATTCTCTTGAGAATTTTGTTTTGAAAGACTTGAAGACGTTCCACCTGACTAGGTGAGACGTATTTTAGATAGACGCTGGAGCCGTATAGAACGACTGATCGAATCAGCATCTTGTACAGGAGAGATTTTATAGATAGAGGAAGCATGCTGGCCCTGTTGATAAGCGGGAACAGCAAATTAACAATAACTTGACCTTTATGGAGGGACTCTTGAATGTGGGAATTCCACCTAAATTTGCGATCGAAGACAAGACCGAGATAGGTAGTTTCTCCTGACCATAGGATTTCGGCGTTCTAGATTTTAAGACGCGAAATGCTCGGTGCAAAACGCTTCTTGTGGAAGAAGATGGCCTGGGTTTTCTCTGGGTTGACCTGCAACCTCGAGAAATGTAACCACTGGACCGTCTCATTGAGTTGTTTTTGGAGTCTGCTTCAGCTGTGCGGTGCTACTCTTGAAGAAGCAAAGTAAGCAGTGTCGTCTGCGTAAAAAGCAGCCTCAACTTTTGGTCTCCTAGGGATATCTGAAGGAAAGATATTAAATAGAGCGGGTGCCAAGGGGGAGCCTTGTGGAACTCCTGCGTCGATGTTTTTCCGGCTAGAGAGAATATCTTTAATCTTCACCTGGAACGATCGTCCTGACAGAAATGATTTGATAAGAACTGTTAGGTCATCAGGTAGAGCTAATCGGATGCATTTCGCCACTAAGCCTTCATGCCAAACCCTGTCAAAGGTTTTGGTTAGATCCAAGAAGACCGCTCCAAGTCTTTCACGTCGGTTAAAAGCACAATTGATTTTTGCGGCCAGCCGATGGGCCTAATGAACGGCTGAATGTTTGGCGCGGAACCCAAATTGCTCATCTGGAATGATATTGTTTGTCTTCGTAAAATCATTAAGAGCATAAAGAATTGCTCTTTCAGCAAGTTTGGAAATGGAACTTAGTAGGCTGATAGGTCTGTAGTCAGAAGGTGATGACTTAGCTCCTTTTTTGGGGATAACTGCGATGAATGCATGTTTCCATGTGGATAGAAAGTGTTGCTGCCTCAGAATGGCTTTGATGATATATTACTTAGTTCGGCGAGCTGCTTGTAGGGAAGATTTTTGAGTTGGGCTATCGAAATATTATCGAAACCCGGGGCCTTTTTATTCCGAATCTTGCTGATCATTTGAGTGAGTATTTTAGGAGTGACCAGATGGTTTAAAAGATAACTCGGAGATATTACATGCTAGCGTACTAAAAAGTACTAGGGAACTAAAAATTTTAGAAACCCGAAAAAAGGAAACAAAACAAAATTAAATGAAACCGTTGGTGTCAAGCACAGTTAAGGGATGAACTTTCTGCCAAATGGTGAGGTGTCGCATAACTTGACCTTCAAAACTTGACTTATTTATGGAATTAAAATGGAGAGCGATCACTGATTTATAAAAAAAACGACGAAAGGTGTGATCTTTCAGACATAGAAAGAGATCAGACATAGAAAATCGTTGATGTTTGATTAGCGGTACTACGGATTAGCGGTGACAAAAAAGACTAAATTGTTTAACGTTTCATGAGCGACAGTATCCACGGCACCGACACAACATTCAAAACATGGTAAAAAATTGTCGGTGAAGAGAAATGGTGGACGAAATCCAAAGTTAAATGACAAAGACTGAGCAACATTAAAAAATATTTTGGCGAAACAACATAAAACTACAAAAGCGGCACCAAAATTTAACACGCGCATGAATAATACTGTTTCGGCAAAAGCAGTATGGCGTGAGCTCTACAGAGCTAAGATTCATGGAAAGATTACGATTGCGAAAACCAACGGAGCTGAGGAAGAAGTGGTTCATAAAACTTGGGCACTTGATGATTGGAAGAACGTGGTATGGTCCGATAAGTAATCGTTTACATAGACCCGTTTGTGGCACGGTCGAGATTGTACTGTTTGTTCTGGAGGTTGCAAATCAACCCCCTGAAAACCCAGGACATCATTTTCCATAAGAAGCCTTACGCAATGCGCGTTACGCAAATTAAAATTGACACCGCAACAATTTCATAGCTGGATAACGTCACGTACCTAGGTCTGCACTACGACCGACGATTCGGTTGGCATTCCCAAATTCAGAAAGCAATCTAGAAAGGTTCGGCGATAGTAAACCTGCTGTCTTCCCTGATCTGCCCTTCTAACAGACTTCCCATCTCCATCAAATGCTTATTTTACAAGATGTTAATTCGGTCCGTACTCCTCTACGTATACTTCTAGTTTATAACCCCCACCCACCCAAAATAAACTCCTCACGAGAATCTCCATGGTTTGTCAGAAATAATCAAATTCATAGAGAATCTGAAATCAAGCACTTCATATCCCAATCATTCCACAAACAACAACTCAGCTCAAGTTCTTCTGAAAACGCGCTTCTTCGCGAGCTGGACCTTCCCCTTTTCCAAGCTGAAACGATCTCATCCGTCGCTGCAGTCATGACTTTTGCCCCCATAGGATAGTATCCAGTCGTGTGTTAACTCAAGTTCGCGAATGAATAGAATCGCTGGGTTCTCGTACCCAATAATGGCTGCCCGATCAGCGGGTGCCATATTCCCAAATTTAATGCAGTAACAGTAGCGATCCACAGGGGTCAACTGTGAGGCGGTTTCGGTATAGTTTATTGGTAAGCCCAGAGGCAGTCCCACATAACCCGGTCCAACTTGTCACTCCAGGACAATTATCCGCGACCAGATATGAGTCATGCCCTTTTTATAAACTCATAAGAGTTTGGAAAAAGGGAATCGGAAATTGTAAACGTTTGAATGGAATGCTTGAGTCTAGAAGGATCATCGGAATCCGTAGTACAAGAACAAATTCACCTTGAAACTTATAACAAGGGAAAAGGATTATTACAATACGTACCAACGACGTACACTCCATAAGGTACTTAGTGTGATTTAATGATAATAACACAGTTGTCATTTTGCAATCTATTGAAAATGGTGTTGAACAAATTGATTAATTGGTTAATCATTTTGCAAAAATGTCCCCAAAGTTGCAACAATTTCTCTCTCCATCTTCTCGATGTGGTTATATAGACAGCGTGAAATATACCTGCAAAAATGTTGTATCGGCATCAGATATTGAAAACAGAGAAACAATTTAATGGTATACTTGGACCTAAATCTTGAATGTTAATTTAAAATTATGACCCTCCCAATTCTGCATTACTTTTGTTGCTCTCATATTATTCAGAAACAACGTGATTACGAATATTATACAAAAGAAATTCAAATGAGATGTGTTTTCATTTTTTCCATACTGCCGATGACGACTTATTAATTTGAAGAATATTGCAGTGGTGAATACTGCAGCAGTGAATAGTATATGTGTATCGGTAGCTCGTTGATGTGCCTCTAGTTTCAGTCTATTAACTCCAAAACATTCATTGTTTTTCTCATTTACATTTACACATATAACATCATGTTAGACAAAAAGCAAAACACATTAGAACCAAAATAAAACAACTATACTGGTTAGTCGGAAGATACTCTCAACTTGATTTAAAATAAAAGAGGTTGATTTATAAGACAATTATAAAGCCAATTTGGACCTATGAAATGCAAATATGGGTTTGCACTAAAAATTCAAATCAACCAGTCATCCAACGCTGTCAAAACAAGGTTCTTCGATTGATTACCAATGCCTATCGCTACGTAACCAACGAGGAATTGCACGATGACCTGGAAATCAAATGGATTTGCGAAGTTATCCAAGATTTCGCCTTGAAACACGAAAGAAGATTACTAAATCATACTAACGTGGAAGCAATACAACTGCTGGACAGCGCGCAGGATGTCAGAAGATTGAAGCGAACCAAACCATACGAACTTATATATAGTGTATACCTTTAGTGTAAACTATAGCTTAAGTTATTATAATTTTATAATTGAGGAATACACATTGATGTATTTTCTCGCACTCGTCTTGCTTGTGAATTAGTCCAAGTACAAATGAAATGTAGTAATAAATTAATTTATAATTAAGATTTTACTAAGCATATCAAATAAAGATGTTATAAATGACATGCATGATTGCAACCAGATTTCTTTAATTTATATTATCCGTAATTGTCCTTCTGTCTTTTTATTTAACCGATACTTACGGATTACTTCTGCATTATGTGTCAATCAAATAAATATAAGTAACAGGTTAAGTTAAATCTTAACAGAAATATAGTCGAAATTTAACTAATACAAATAATATATACTAATACTAAAATAACAATAATAAATAATAAACTAATATAACAGCTTCCAAACAATTGAGAGTCAATAAATGACAATATATTAAAATATTACCATAAGTTATTTTTTATATTTTAAAATCTCCTTCTTGCCAACGAGGGTTTATCTGTACTGGACCTACAGTTTAACGTGAGCTCCAAAACACGGTCCTCGACATTAAGCCTACCGACTGGCGAGTGACCAGCTTTGCAAATCATCCCAGAAGACATCCATTCACTACCCAGCCTGGTTAGTAGCATGACTGGGATCATTTTCCTTGTCGGATTTTACACTCTTGCCTACTCTTGATAATTACAATTGTTAAACAATCACAAACATAAATTTACGACAATGCCCCAGCAGGATTCGAAACCGCGACTATCGCAACAGCAGGAAAAGCGTCCTGTCGCCTTTACCACTACGCAAACCAAGCCGGTTATATGCTATTTTTAACTGACTTCGAAAAAGGAAGAGGTTCTATGTTCGGCTGTATTTGTTTTAATGTATGTTCGGGGATCTCCCCGTTAATTATGGACCGATTTTCTAAATTCCTTCCTTTTTTATTCAAAAGAGTGCACTTCCGAGCTGGTCCTATTGGAACCAATTCAGGATCTGTTGGAGAGAAGGGGAGAAAATCGAGGAAAACTTTCAAATTTCAAAGGTACGTACAAAGTTTTCACATATTTTTATGTAAAATAATCAGATATTTCTTTATAATCCTATTGCTGACCAAAAATCGTGACCGATAATCGGAAGTATTTAATGTAAAAACTATTCAGTTTGCGTTTTAAGCACAAAACCTATAATATGATGCGTCGTAGAAACTTATTAGAGAAGTGTGTGTTTGGTATGACTATTAGAGCGTTACGCTAATACGCGGAGATCAACTTCAATTATCAACGGGAGCAGTAGCTTTTTTTGTTCTAGTTTGGTTGGAAAATTTGTTGGATCACCTATCAGTTTGAAGTCGGTCCCGATCCCATACAATATAAAAATAATAATACAATTTTGTGACATATACAAAAAATTAAATTACGAACAAAACAAATTTAATTTGTTGTTCTGCACCAACACCAAGAGATCAGTTGGTAGTAGTTAAAACAATATTGTAAATAGATAAATATGTTTAGGTAGGTATTAAGCTAAATTGTGCGTATATAGTAGAATATAAAATAAGTTTAGTAGGTAAGTTATATAAGTTTTTTCTTTATTTTTATTTAGTTATTAGAACGATTGTTTTGTACATATTTTATTTTAAAACGTTTTTTGGTGTTTGAAATCTTAGTTTGATTATTTTTGAGTTCCTTATTTATTTTTTGAAGTCGGTTCAATTTTTTTTTGATAAAAATATTTTATTATTATTCAATATATCACTGTGAATAACACACTGTATCCTATGAAAGCAAATATCTGCAAGAACCGATGAGTATATTGGTGTTATAGAAACTAAGTTCAGTTTAACTTGATCTGTAGAAGATAGTACGTTTTAATTTTAAAATTACAAATAATATATCAATATAATATAATTATATATAATATAGTTACCATGATGTCCAGATGAAATAAAAATATTTAAAAAATTCCTGGAACTATAATCACCTATCGGGTCTAACTGTAAATCTAAACCAATTATATGTCCACAAAAAAACACACAAAGGATTCTACTTAAATTGCTTTACAAAGACTTAAATTGCATACACATGGAGAGAATATATAAAGATATACGAAAACCGTTAGATATGGGAATATATTTTTATTAAAGAAAAAACCTAAATTATTTCATCTCCACCATAAAAAATGTTCGTGGTATCGAAGTATTTCTCCCGCCACAAGCAGCACAATAAATCAAGTTTTGAAAAGCTTACCCGACGAACCAACCATCCGACAAACCGAAAAGGCAGCACACTTGACCCATATTACGGGTTCTCGACGGATTTTTTTCCTACTTCGGAGAGGTTCGAGACACTCGAAAATGCCACCTTTTTGTCCTTCCGATTGGAGGTTTTTAACTTTTTTTTTGCCATCATCGGTCGATTTTCTCTCACCGACACCGGAGGTCCGTTTCGGCCCTTCAACTTTACATTTCCACAAAAAAGAGTTTCGGTTAAAAACAAAAACGCAGGATCCGGAACGTTATCTTAATTATATTCAACACGGAATGAATAAATTTGGCTTTGCAATGTAATAGATGTATAATATAATGTATTTTCTATATTAACATTTTATTATAAAATTTAAGTAATAACAACAAAAATTATGGGCCTACAAGTTAGTTTTAAAGGATTTTTTTCAATTTTAAGCCTTATTGTGAAAAATCGGTACAATGAATTTTATTCATAGTACTAGCGACCCGCCCCGGCTTCGCACGGGTGCAATGCTGATACTAAATTAAATACACTACAGAAAAAATATGAACGTTGTATATAAAAACATAGCGGCCCGCTCCGACTTCGCACGGGCATAAAATATATATGCCTATATCACTCAATGAAAACATGATTAAAATCGATCCAGTATTTTTGGTTCATTCATTACTGCCCTTGGCCTGCACGCATTAAATTTGGAGTAAAACAATTCCTCTTCCCCTATACTTACTATGAAGATTTCCTGCTATCTTTGGAATATCTAAATTCATACAATTTTTATTACATTACACATTTTTAAACGCAAATTTTAAATTTGTAATATCTCCGAAAATATTTGTTTAATTTACATGCTGTAAGGAACCATATTGATCTATATTAATTGCACACTGTATTTAAGGTACTTAATTCGATAAGGATTAATGCCGTATTGCTTAAAATAGCTTCGTAAATAAGCCATTTTCTCACGTAAAAAGTAATCAATAAAAATGGTTAATGTGGGTTATCCCTAAAAGATAAACATATACCATCGCGGACTTTTTTGTAGACCTTTTTATGGTGTACAATACTGTAGTACATTAATTTGATCTAACTCGTAGGGTTAGGCAGCGTTTTTGCTAATTGCTAAATAAGCCTAAAAAAATAGGTTAATTTACGACATCACGTTAGAAACCTCTAAAATTAGCAATATTGCCTTAGTATATTATGCATGTATTATACAAATAAACCTTCCTCTTGAATCACTCTATCTATTGAAAAAAAACGCATCAAAATCCGTTGCGTAGTTTTAAAGATTTAAGCGCACATAGGGATATAGGGACAGAAAAGGCGACTTTGTTTTATACTATGTAGTAATTGTCCATCTTTTCTTTTTTTCATCATTTCTTCTCGAAAGAACGATGTATCTTTTGAAGATATCCACGAATCCATTTTTTTGGTATCCTCATAAGTGAAGCCGCTACTCAGATATATCACGACATAAGTCAAAACAAACAAGACCTGGAGAATACGGCGAGTGGGATATCACTTCCCATTTTAATATTTTCATCAGTTTTGCAACATGTGATTGAACGTTGTCATGCTGAAGAATAACACTGTTATGCATTTGCTCGTGGTCCGGCCGTTTTTCGCGCAAAACTCTATTTAAAGGCATCAATTGTTGTTAATGGTGTATCAATTGCAATGTAATAGATGTATAATATTATGTATTTTCTATATTAACATTTTATTATAAAATTTAAGTAATAAAAAGAAAAAATATGGGCTACAAGTTAGTTTTAAAGGATTTTTTTCAATTATAAGCTTTATTGTGAAAAATCGGTACAATGAATTTTATTCATAGTATTGCCCATCTTTTTTTTTTTCATCATTTCTTCTCGAAAGAACGATGTATCTTTTGAAGATATCCACGAATCGATCAATTTTTTTGGTATCTTCATAAGAAGTGAAGCACTACTCAGATAAATCACGACATAAGTCAAAACAAACAAGACCTGGAGAATACAGCGAGTGGGATATCACTTCCCATTTTAATGTTTTCATTAGTTTTGCAACATGTGATTGAACGTTGTCATGCTGAAGAATAACACTGTTATGCATTTGCTCGTGGTCCGGCCGTTTCTCGCGCAAAGCTCTATTTAAAGGCATCAATTGTTGTTAATAGTGATCCCCATTAATAATTTCATTACGTTTTAGAAGCTCATGGGATATACCCCACCAAGCTGTTTCCGCCAAATACAGAGCACTAGTTTGGAGCCATTGGATATTCGGCTTTGACGTTGATCTTGATTGATGACCAAGTAAACCCGATGATATTTTTACTTTGTGTTATTTTAATGAATCCATTTTTCATTACTAGTAACAATGAGATGCAAAAAAAATTTCCCATTTTGAAGTCTTTTGAGTTGAAGCAGCATTTCACATTTGTCTTCTCGCTTCAATTCATAAGGCACCAAAGCTGTCCAGTTTTTCGATGATTGCCATGTTCTTCAAGCGATTGGAAATGGTTTCTTATTACTCGCAACAATTCTGCATATTTTCGATGCGTTTTACACGAATCATAATATGTTTTGCTTTTCCAGGACACTTTTGCCTTTGGTGTCAAAATCACCACTTTTCCAGCGTCGAAACCAGTACTCACATTTTGAAATCTATGTAGCATGATTGTCGCAAGCTTCACACAGCATTCAACGACCTTCAGTCGCCATTTTCTTCAAATTAAAGACATTTACATGAAACAAATTTAGACATCTTCAACGCTCTGAAAAAACTATTTATTCACACTTCGGGGACATGATATGTACCAAAAAGTTAATCTTCAAAGTGCAATTGGTTACAGTTGTACCCGATGCGATTTAATACACAGTAATTCCATCTATTGTAAATTCTATAAAATTAATTTATATGTCTAAAAGGAGCTAAAAAACACTATTTTTATTTATTTCCATAATTTATAGTAAAAATTCTAAGCTGTCCAAGAGACCTTTCGCACTTTAGTTTCTTTTACTTTGGCATAAGCGATCCATATAAAGTGTTCATGATTCCATTGAATTTTCGTACTATTTACAACATGTGGGAAAAATAAAATCCAAAGACGACGCTTTGTTATAAAATAACTGATTTAATATACATTTAAATAGTTACACTCTATTCTATCTCCTATATACAGCTAATCTACCGGTCACAAGAATCATTACTGTGACAACATACACAGATGACCCGCCGGCTGAGATTATATTATTGAATCACACAAAGATCCAATAATAGCATGCAATAACATTCAAACACAACACAATTAAACACAACTATGGTTGAAGTCATGAAATGTTAAACGAATGAAACACAATCTCCCCATCTGTTATCAACTTTTATTCTGCGTAGAAGAACATGCCCACCATTGAATATCAATAATTGTCAACTCCCTCAGCCAGAGGATACGAAACATGTTACTATATCTCTAGACAACTTTTTTATAACTTCTTTATTAGATACGCTTAGTACAATCTTAATTTACAATTAATTTATTACTACTTTTCCTATCTACTTGGATTAATTAACAAGCAAGACGAGAGCGAGAAAATACATCAATATATATTCCTCAATTATAAAATCATAATTATTTATTAGTTATTAACTTATAGCTATAGTTTACACTAAATGTATTAACACTTTATATAAGTTCGAGCTAGAAAAATGAAAACAATTTGAACTTAAATTATATCAAATGTGGTTCATGGGGTGTAAATCCAAGTAATCATTAGATAAAAAGTATTGTAAACCAGTCAATACTTAGCTCTGGGATACTGTAAACAAGTATAAGATAACCTACATGCGACGGTTCTAAAATAAAGTATTGCGTGCCAATGTCGATGCTATACTGAGCTCATTAGAGGCAGTTACTATTAACTCCATGTATATAGAGCCGTATCCTTTTAGAACTCATAATTTCCTTGAAAAAGTGTTGGTGTACTGCAATCTGCTTGCAAATCACGTAAATGTGCGACATCATAATAACATGCGTAGACTAGAATGTTTTACGCCATCCACTCTGATCAATGATTTTTACAATGGAAATCGGTTAATGAAGTCCTTAATCTATCTATTAAATATAAACTTTCAAATAAACATACCTGATATAAATAGTTTTTATATATAATTATTATAAATTAATTATAAATAAACCAAAATTATGAGGTTATTTCATTTCGTTCATACATTACATACTTGGTAAATATATTGATTTCTATCCATAAAATGTCCACTAAAATATTTCCCTATAGATTAATTACTTTTAGATAGCCAGAAAGGTGATTTATTCTCATGTTGGATCTGAACAGTGAAAATAGGAAATTAGTGGAATTGGCTGGGATTACGCCAAGAAGATTAAATGGCTAACCAACAAAAAATTAATTTACTTTTTTTTATTTTAACTTCCATTAAACTAAAATGCTAATGAAATGGTTTCTCGGTCGTTTTATTTGATGGCAGATATTTTTATCAATATTCTAAATATAATCATTGTAAGTAAAATATATATCATTCTTTTATTATTATATTTTATTCAATTATATAATTTTGGATATTTGTTATATCGATTGGTTGTAGATATTATTTGATCATATTATTTTAAGACATTCGAAGTGTTGAATATATATAGTATTATTAGTATATCTATTTGTAAAAATACGAGGTATTAGTATAAACAACTGCTAAACATCCTAATCTAACTGTCAAAATCGCTAGCTTAACATTTGTCTGTATCATACTCAATTTAAATTATTATTAATACTAATAATTAATAATTACTAATATTTCCATTTCCAATATATGCCTTTTGAAAGTGAAAAATACCAAAATTGACGGTTTTGTGAAGGGTAGTATTTTTAATTAATAGTGGTTCAAAAATCTGGCCAGTGGGCTATAAGTATTTCTTATGATAACTATTATATTACTGAAGATGATATCGAGGAACATAGATGTGGTGCCACATAATAGGGCTGTCGAATGTTTAAAAGACCTTTTATATAACAGTCAAAGTACTAAATTTTTGAAAACTGCAACTCATTTATCAAAACTCAAGCTATAGTATTTCACTATGAACATTCCCTTGCTGAAACAGATTTACTTGGAAAAATTGAAAAAGTTCCCATTCCCTGACTGCGAAACGTTTTATGCCCTAGAATTAATCTCAATCGCCATCTAAAATGGTCATCCAGCAAGGCACTGCACTCTCTTGTATATATGAAGTAAACTCCCAATTTAAATTAGAATCCTTCTATGTCAGCAAGTATGATCTCGATTCCTCAAACTGACTAAGACCAAAAGCTGCAAATATTTCAATATAAGATATTGAAAATGGTTCTGGTATGTTGGAAACAACAAAATACATCGAGAAATAGGTAGGTAGATAATAAATAGGGTCTCTGAATTCACAAACAGAATCAACAAAAAATTCATAAAAGGAACTTCATAAAAAGAGCTCCTGCTGTAAAGGGAAGATTTGCTCTCATTTTCTTCATTAGCATTCACGCAGAACTAGAGTAAAATACATGCTTTACTTTAACTTAAATACAAATTACAATATATTATCTATTAAAATACGAAATACAAACTAATTTTAAGTGATGTATTTGATATACAAAATACAGTCAGGTGTGCTATATAACTGAAATAGACTAATCGAACCCAGCCTATTAATTAGTAAAAGAAAATTTCCCTCCATGAACACTGGATATTTAAATGTACTGTTAGAGAAACAAACTCTTGTTGGGAAATGAATAACATCCGCTAAAGAAAACAAACTTTCTACAGGTTTCTTTTTTTCTCGTTTATTTTTCTTATCATTTGAGAAGCTAACTAACACTAACTCCATTTTTAAATATGTATGGTTGACCACTGTCCCCGTTCACAAAAACATAATTAAACAAAAACAAAAATAAAATTCGAATAAGGAAAAACGAAAAATTATTTTATATTTTTTATAATTCTCATGTATCGTGATGCCTTCTGAAAATCAACGCATTTTGTAACTATGGTGGTGGAGAAGATTGCTCCATTAATTTCGGTGACAGTTTACAATCAAATCAAATCTTCTTTCTAAGCTCTCTTTTAGTAGTAAACATAAACACAACAGTAATATTCCTCAAATTTTAATACTGCAGCCGATCGAATCTAGTTCGTAGAGAGATTGAGAAAAGCAGAAGCTTGACGTAGTAATAACTAAAAACAGGCCCTGAAAGTAATCTGAAGGTGCAGCAATGCGTTTCAATACTTCAATAAATGTTTTCGCATATTCTAGCTTTCCTTAACTCCTTGACTGATCTTATGTTCGTTGGTGATACGCTGATATGGATGTTGAGGTTTTTAGCATTCTCCATGCCAAGCCCAATACCAAAACCCTGATAACTGACGGATCGCCTACTATTGTAAATCTCAACGTCATCCAGCTACTGCAGTTCAAGTTTTTAATACCGTAAGTATTTAATATAATAAGCCGAATCGTCCAAGCCGCAATAATGTTAGGTTCTCAAGATGGTGAGTGTGGAAGAGGAGTAGTAAGAATCAAGGCTAAAATCATCCCTTTTCGAACTCTTATCTTGCCAGTTCTTCTGTATGATTCCGAGACTTGCACTCCGTTACAGTCTGACAAATGAAAATTTGAGATCCTTCAGATATGATTCTTAAAACGAATTCTGCATGTTTCACTCCGAGATTATATGATAAACGAGGTCATCCGTTTAAGATATGAGAATCAAAACAAATCAGGTAACAAATCCCCCAATCAGAGACACGGATTACTGGTTCGGCCATGTCCGTCGAATGAAACGTGAATTCTGTGGCGAAATCGACCTTTTGACCAAAAACACATAGATCAAGATCGTCGAAAACGATCTGATTGTCCACAACTAGAACAACTGCGGCCGATCGCGAACTGTAACGGAATTTACTTAAAAATGTGCGAAGAACGTCTTTATAGAAGAACTTGTCCCTCGGTAAAAATAAATAACTATAAACTCCCTCAAGCGGACAATGTTAAATATCTGGGAATGCATTTTGATCGACGTTTAACATGGAGAAAACATATAGTGACAAAACGAAAGCGGCTTGGGCTTAAACTAAATCAAATCTATTAGCTGATAGGGAGTAAATTTAAATTATACTTAGATAGCAAAGTTTTGCCGTATAAGTCAATGCATAGGCTTACACAATAACTTAGTGAAGCGATCTTCTACATGTCAGTAGAGTTATGTTGTATAAGTGAAATCATATTATAATACATATCGCCCGCGGGCAGATTGTTGAAGTTCTAAGAGATTAATTAAAAAAATGTAGGAAGTCTTGTTGCCCCAGCAGTAATATTGGTTAGGAAGTAGACAATATCCCCAAGCGCCGGCAATGGATTGATATTATAGCGATAATTCGTTATTAATTCTCTAGAGGCAAACATTACAAAATGTATATTTCTCTAGATAGAGATTAACAAATAAAAAGTAAAAATATCACAATATATAAACGCAGCACCATTGACTTTTTATAGGTTATAATCAGCTAGTTAATAACTTAATATTTATCAAGTTATAGAAATACTAAATAGTATATAGAAATTATACATAAAAATAAATAAACAATAATGAAATCATTATCATTTAACAAACAACAAATACATTCTGATGCGTCGCCACAAAGATTGATATATTTTGCTTACAAAAACTACCCAATATTATTTTTCTGATCAAGATTTTTTAAACCATAAGTATTTGAAATACTAACTATTCATAAAATAACCTTAGATTATTATGATGTACAAATTAAATTTTAGGAAGTAATTGATTGAAGTTGAATAATAGTAGTAACTAGAACAAAAAACCATAGAAAACAAATATTACCAAATAAGACTAAATATACCTTGTCAAATATTCCTTGCAATTTCGCTGTTTCTCGCATATTAGTGATTAGATTCCTTACCTGAAAAGAAACAAAACATCATAA
Source organism: Rhynchophorus ferrugineus (assembly GCF_030347505.1). Classification (NCBI taxonomy): domain Eukaryota; kingdom Metazoa; phylum Arthropoda; class Insecta; order Coleoptera; family Curculionidae; genus Rhynchophorus; species Rhynchophorus ferrugineus. The sequence goes on from NW_027472590.1 coordinate 18,330,265, forward strand.
GTACTGGAAATTCAATTTCATTAAATTTAATGACAAATTACGGCTACCAGTTCACGAACAAACATCTCCCGCAATACAACGTAAAGAGTTCAAATGATTTCTACCGCAAACCGCCCCAAAAGCGGTATTTGTTCGGTGATGAGGACATTTGCATCGACGACGACAAACACAAAGAAGCGAATGTCGTCTTTTTAATGAATATATTAAAGCGAAATCAGTTTGTGACAGGGCGCCGGTCATAAAAAGTCGTGCCATTCTTTGTCGCGTCGCGCGTTCGACTTTCGGATCTCATTCCGGGCCAATCCATAAAGCGATCGTCTGCCGTCGGCGATGGAACAACGATTAAATTCCCGTCGAAAATTTAACATTTAAATAAAAATGCGCCGGCCTTGGACCTGTAACGAAATTAAAAAAGATGTTTTCGAGCTTTCCGAGTGAAAAACGGTTCAAGCGAGAGACGAACGGTTCATTAGCAGGCCTAAAATATCCATTAAAGCGATGGGGGCTGACTTTCGCCTCGGCAGATGTGCGCCACAGACAATAGAAAAACATTTATATATAGGAAAATGTCGGTGTCGGTGAAGATGTTGCTTTAACGGCATCTTTAGAGGAGAATAGTTAAAATCACGCTAAAATGTATACGTCTCGAAATAGATTTCGAGCTACATTTTACGGTCTATCAACAAATTCCGAGTTTAATATCCTTCTAGTAATTGTTTAACCTCTACATAGGCAGAGACTTTTGAGTCTCGTATGCCGATCAAATTATCCACCATTTCTAAGAAGGCACTTTGCAACTCCAAAACTTATCGTAACAATAGTACAGATGCACACTCCCTGAAAAGTAGTGGGTCCCGACAGTATTACCATCCGACAAGTTCAAAATCTCACTCAGAAATAATCCACTGAGTTAAAATCTAAAATAAAAAATAAAAATATCCATCCACCTGGAAAGACTCCTATATATGACTTATTCCGAAAAAAGGAGACAAGTCTGCACACTTCACCGACCGTCCAATACGAGGTCCATATCAGAAATTGTGAAGAGAATAATCCTCCACACTCTCATCGAAGGTGTGAAAATAAAAAAAAATCCAACACGAGCAGTTTGGAGTTTGAAGCCAAACACTCGTCAATCCATCAAGCTGCAAGACCAGCGAGCGAAGTAAACCTTACTTATATCTAACAAAAACCTAATGAGGGCGATGTTCTTGTATTTAACTAAGACCTTCTACCGAGTGTGGTATCATAGTTTAACATTTAAGGTATTAAAACTTGACATTCCTAGTTATCTTGTAAACCTAATACATTCACACTTGAGAAACCGCTCATTCCAAGTCAAGGTTGGTAATTCTCTTTCGACTAAGAGATTTTTCCAGTCTGGTTTTCGACAGAATCCCCCTGATATCCCGAAGGATGAAACAGCAAAATCCGCGATTTATACGGATGCCAACGCTGCCTCTTCCTACGCTCTCTATTGTCCCAACACATATGCTTCAAACTTCCAAATCAGCCAAATATAACATTCAATTAGGTTTTTTTAGCTCCAGGATGACCAGCTAGATCCAATTTTATTTTGCTGATGTCGCTTCGGGTTCAGTATAGTAAGGTTTGGCGAACGACAGAGACTGAGATACGACTGGGATTGTCGTATTTGGTTTAACTACCGGGGTTTGTGGATGGGTAGGAATTTAATCAGATTGTTATCTAAGGCGCCTAGGGGAACCTCACACTGAGCATGTTCGTGAAGATTTTTACGAACGGATTGCCTGATTCTCGGTAGGTATTCGCGTTCCTCATAAACCATGGGGTATTGAGTAACGCGCGAACTTTTTTAGAATGGAACACTTAGAGTAATGCAAGTTATCTTTCGGAGACGTACTGTACCACACCTGTGCTCCGTAGAGGCAGACTGGATGGACCAGCATTTTGTACAGAGTCGCTTTATGGAGGATTGGGAGTTTGCATTTTCTGCAGAGTCCACTCCTCTAGTGTAATAGTAGGCTGTAGACGCCACTGTCATTGCAAATAGTGTGCTGAATTTGAGCTGATCCTCAGAACTTGCGATCAAATTAGAGACCGGAGTATAATACTTTCCGGAGCCAGGGAATAGGGACTTTTCGATTTGGAGTCGGTATGCGCGGAACTCCTTCTTACGGTGGAACAGAATAGCCTCTAGAATAGAGTTTTACTCGAGTTAATCTGCAGTCGCTAGAATTTTTACCATGCAATCGCCTGGTTGAGTTGGACATGGAGTCCACCGCGGTTGGCGTCGGATTACAACCAGTGGTGAAGAAAGCTGTATCGTTTACAGTCAAGTAGCTCAAATATTGGAAACTGTAAATATACCCACAAAAAAAACCCAAGCGATTATTTTCCACCGTAAAAGTTGACTTACTGAAACCAAATGTTGAAATATTGTTGAAAAATAAGATTCTGATGATGATTCTGAACACCATATGGTATATTAGAAACATGCAACTATATTGAAAAAGAGAGGTACCATCATTCACAGTCGCAATCACCGAAATACACGCATTTCATAAAAGGAACTTCCAGCACCAATAATAATTATAACAAGTCCGATTCTGCTACCACAGTGCCGTGCGGTACCGTAACACAATGTGCAATAGTATATCGATTTGTAATTAAAAGAGCTTTTTAGACCATTCCCGACATCTTATCCTGAAATTAAAAAATTTTCTTGACCCATCCTTTGGATTTCCTACCACAATCTTCATTCCAAGTCCCAATATCAAGACTAAAAAAACTGTGATAAACATTAATGACTAGATCTATGGATTAATTGTTGTCAAATTTACAGTCAATTTTGTGATTATCTCTCGGTCTCGAAAATTAAATATTCACGTTACACACTGATCCTAATTAACTAAAATGATGATCGCAATCGATTTAAAAAGATCATTAAATAACATAAGCTGGAACGATAGAAATGTAATGTTGTAATATAACAATGCTCTGTGGCGTCCAAAACCTTTGAAAAACTACCTGAAAACATTTATATCACAATTCTACAGCACCTAACGCATTTATTATATGTTTAAAAAGCATTTTTTCAGAATAATTGATACCATATATCTTAAGTAAAGTGTTTTCCTTTTTTCATTTCTACTTTTCATTATTTCATTTGCAACTGTGCATAAATCATTCCTTCATGCCCAGCGTTATCATGCGAGTGTCATGGGTGACTCGTCTGTTATTCATTATTACCTTAGTTTTTTAAAACAATACGTTGCTACATTCCTAGAAGTGACGTCGGTAGACATCTGCAGTAAAAAATTCATCATTTTTTAGCAGCTCGCAATACACTAACTTATTCTACCATGTGCACACCAAGAATTTATGCCCATGAATTTTCCATTTCGGTATAGATATGGAAGGTTCTCCTGGGCGAAACCATGATTTTTTACGTTTAGAATTCTCGTGGTAATTCCACCGTTCACCGCAGGTCATAAAACACCACAGAAAACTCCGTTTTCCCTCCTTTTAGATCTTTACCATCGCATACAAACACCTGCAACCAATTGATTTATCTAATTCTAAGCCAGATTTTTATCCAATAAGGCTTGTAATTCAATGACAATGTTTTTGGTCTCCCAGGCTGCTCGTTGTTATTGATGTAAAAATCGTCACACTTAAATCCTTACTAAAACCGACAATCAGGATATGGTGGAGTAGTACCACCATAAATTTTTAAAAAGGTTTGATCAGCTTCGACAGAAGATTTCTTCAAATAAAATAACAAATGTAGTCATTACTTTCAAAATACAATTTGAGTGTCTATCATTAGCCTCTATATACACTGAATAATTCTATAATACTAAATGAAAAACTGTTCTTTTATGCACAGAAATGCAGAAACCATTGAATTTAATAATTGCTAAATTAGTGTCAATTATGTTCACTTATTAATCAAATTATCACTAATACTGGCTATAATACCCTATAAAATCGGTTATTTCAATCAAATTGTGAAAATTGTGACCTCGAATGATATGTAATTTTTCTTTAATTTTTGTATTCGATGACTGAAAAAGAGTATAAGGACCTTTCCTAATTATCCAGCGACATATCACTAAAATGTAATAGATGGGATTATATTAGGAGAGTACGAGTAATGAACATCTCAGTGATTATGCATATAACACAGATCTGATAGCATCCCATTTTTGGCGGCTATGGTTATTCATATCATCCGTGAGCGTTTAAAATAAATCTCAACACACATTTTTTTGAAAACCTTCAATAGTTTCTAAATCTTGTCCTGCAATATTCCAGCATGTTAGTTACGGAGGCTTTATTCGCTGATATACCAGGAAGACTCAGATGTTTTCAGGGGGAGGAGGTTAACTACCGATCACATAGCAACAGTGACCAGTAATCTTCAGAAAAATTCGGAAGAAGTCGAAGAAAAAGCGAATCACGACAACACAAGAGCTAAAAAAATCGAACTGATTGGCCGTACAGTCATAATTTGGTACCCAATGACTTTCTATTATTCCCACATGTTCAAAACAAATTACATTGTCAATAAATTTCGACATCCGAAGAAGCTCGTTTATTTGGAATTGCCAAAGTAGAAAAGTACTATGAAAACGCGGAAAGTACGTTAATTTTCACGTATATGTTTAAGTATAGTATATACTATTTAGAAAAACAATAACTTTAATTTCGATCAACATGGTTTGTTCAATGATTAGATCATAAATGTAAATAACAACCATCACAATCCCTATTTAGCTAAAAATGTACTAATGTATCTTATATATGTGTTATGAAAAAGAGATTGCAGAAAACAAATTATTGGAATCAAAACGGAGTTAACTGAAGATAAGTTTATAGAAAATAAAAGATAGGACCAAACTGTAATCGATATTATTTTAATTAAAGAAATAACATCACAAAGAAAATGCATTTTCCAATATTTTACTAAGGACTTTGCTAAGTTCAATAAACATCGAAATTTACCATTCTTTGAAAAACTGTGTCGTTATTTTATCCACCACTGATATAATTCAAATGTTGTTCGACGATACTTACAAACCTTAATCCCGCGCATAGTAAATTTACATTCTCATGGGACAGACTCCTCGGTTATTTAGAAGGTTGGTAAAAAATACACGCCGAAATTCCCGGAACGAATTTTAAGAACAAAAGTTAAAATACGACGTTGGAATTTTTACGATAGGGGGCAGGGGGTACAAGCACTACGCAATATGAAACGCTTTTTATTTAAACCAACTACCACATTAATAAATCGTGACTGTGCGATCTTGTATTTTTTATGGTAATACCTCCTTACCGGCTAGACTATTTAGCAATAGATCTAGGCACGTACACCACCGAAAATTCACGGAGCTACCACACATGAGGCCAACTGTAGATTAATATGTAATAATTCTCATGTTGTGCTTCATGAAATTTCAATGTACTGAAATACCTTCGACTGAGTTTACGAGGGCAATCAAATAACGAATTGAAGAATCAATTTAATAATCACTATTGCATTTGTAATCAAAATTCTAGTTAAAAACTGATGGATCAGTATTATTCTATTTATTAAATTATATTTTGCACTTTACTTTTTGCTAATTTAGCCAACAAATCTTAGAAGACATTCGGTCGAAAACAGCGTAGTAACTAGCGTAATTGACATGGTTGCTATATAATTGTATTTCTCTAATTGCCTATAACCGGAACGAGATTCAAACCCATTTATATCAAAACAGTAGAACCTTTAATAAACAACAGACTTTTTCAAAATTCTTCTATTCGAAATTAGGAAATTCACAAAATGTATGACATTTTCTTGGAACCTGGAAACATTTTCACACAATTATTTTTCGACATGGATTATCAAGACAGTAATATATCGATGGACTTAATTATTTATACGGTGATAAAGCCCTATCGTTAGTTGAAAATCGTCTCAAATCGCTTGTTGTGCAAGAAAAAATATAGTACGTAGTTCATGTGGCATACCATGAAATAGAGTGAGCAAGATATTGCCTTATCATTTGCCCGTAAATATATTTCTTAATGTTGGACCTCGCATAATAATAAATGCGTTCAAATGCGTTCAAAATACATCCAAAGCTGTGTATAGCATCTATGCAGGTGACTGGAAATACGGCTATAAGTTAGAAACAGCACTGAAATCGAATATGTGTGTCTTCCATGACGAGCTAAATCCAACAAAAATCGTTCGTGGAAAAAAAATTCGAGCTAAAAGGTTTCTTTGATGAAAGACGCTAATTCTGAAAGGTATATTTTCAAGAATTTCGGAAAAAGTCGAAGAAGAGGCGCTCAGATATCGGCTGAAACAATACAATTTCTAATCGACCAAAACATCTATAGGTCATCCTACATCATACAGTCCTGATTTGGGACCTAATAACTTTTTATTCCCGCACAATAAAAATAAAATATATATTCAACGATTTTCTATAACAGAAGAAGCAACTGATATATTCAAAACGCATGTTTTGGTGTTTTGAAATGAAAAACGTGCTACTGCTATTGATTCAAACACATAAAATTTACTGTCGGTCAATTTTTTTTTTCGTTATTAGGCCAAAAATATAAATAGCAACTCCCAGCTCAATCTCCAGAATAAAATGCATAAAATATATCAACAGACTTTAAAAGAGTTCCTCTCAAATTGAAATGGAAATCAGGTATCAACTACGTAAAACATAAATAAAGACGTAACTAAACTTAATAATTCTTAATTTTAAACCCAATTATTTGAAGTAACTCCAACACAAAATAAAAATAACAGAAATAGTTGTAGTGATGCAAAATCCAATAATTTTCTATCCGCACCACTGTTTCCTTCACTTAAGCAATGTTAACTTTATTTGAAGGGGCTGTTAACCGCCTAGAGCAAAAAATTAATGCTCTTGAATGCACTGTACCTCTCAAGTAACTGTGCTTTTGAGCATATTTGAAGTCGATTCAGAATATTCATTTAAGTTACTGAAGCATACGAAATTTAATTTACTCTAAATATTGAAACAAAATTTGCTATTTTTAGTTAAAATAAAAGTAGGTTAATAAATTAAGTTTCATCAGAAATAAAAAATATACAATTAATGTGGTTCATAAAATATGTAACTCTTGTGAATAGTCAAATAATTATTGAAAGTATTATAATACTAACACCAAATAGAAATATCTAAAAAAAATCAGAAAACAACAGGTTATAACAAAAAAGGAATAAGAATAAAAAAGAAAGGAATCACTCAACAACAAAAGAAATAACGAACATGAAACTATATAAAAAAACCCACAAACGTTGATCATTCAAAACACTTTTGTCTGTAAAACAAACGATGATAACAGTAAGAAAAAAGACCTAATGAAAATATCATTAGGTTGAAATATCATTATCATTGGAATTTATTAAAACATGGAAGAGACTCTTTAAAACTAATGGTAGGAACTCTCTAAAAATTAAAAAATAATCAAACTTAGATTTTTACGACAAAAAAAGCATTTTAATATAAAATAATCATAATAATCATAAATCATAATAATCTTTGTAATAATTAAATAAAAATAAACAGAAACCTTTTTTTAATCTATCTACTACACGTATTTTATATTATACTATATATAATACACACAATTTAGCTTAATACTTACCTAAACCTATTTATCTATTTACAATATTATTTTTACTACTAGCAACTAATCACTTTGTAGTCTTTGCCGAACCGAGACAGATATTAATTTAGATTTATTTTGTTGGTAATTTAATTTTTTGTATATCTTCCAAATTTATACTATTATTTTTGTATTGTTTCAAGTCGTTTCGATTTTTTTCTTAAAAATATTTTATTTTTCTCTTTTTACTGTTAGATACTTATGCAATAAATTATGCAGTTATTTTATTAAGTATTACAATGGGTAGGCCAATTAAAAGTGTAGCCCGTATGAGGAAAAATAGAAATAAAAACAAAATGATTGAAAATAAGGAATGCCTCAGGCGTCGGGGTCCGCTACCTAATCTAGGTGATTTGACAAATGGCCTAACTAAACTAGAACAACAAAATGTTATTACCCCTCCAGGAATCGAATTCGCGACGTACGTTTGGGAGCTAAACGCTTTAACCATTACACCATAAAAGCAATTGTCTGCAATATTTATACGAGGTCTTATATGCTTAGTTAGGGCTTAGAAAGCAAACTGATCGACTTTTGCACTGAACGACTTCCGATCTTCCGTCACATCATTTCAGCAATAACATTATACGCAAATATCTGATTATTTCAGATACAAAATATGTGAAAACTTTATACGTGCCTTTCAAATTTGAGCGTTTCCCTCGATTTTCTCCATTCTCTCATCAGATCCTAAAAAAGATCACCTCGGAAGTGCACTCTTTCGAATAAAAAAATAATTTTGAAAATTGGTCCACAATTGACAGATAGATCGGCGAACATACATTAAAAATATATATACAGCCGAACATAGAACCTCCTCCTTTTTCGAAGTGTGTTAAAAAAGGAACAATACACTACCAAAGAAAAGAAATAATCAATATTAAGCCATATAAAAGACCACAAACGTTGACCACTTAACATGCATTTTATCTCTTGAAGAAAACATCAACACTAGAAAAAAATACCGTCAAGAACTTAAGACAAATAAATTACTATAATTGTTTTCGTGACGACATTAATAATTAATCGCATTCAAATTAAAATTACGTAAAAATACCGCCTATTATTTTGTTTCTTCGTAATTAAAACGTGGAACATCTTTCGGACCACCCTGGTAACCTTAATATATATTGCTGCCAGTGTGAGTAGCTGTTGAAATTTCGGTATGCAGTGTCGCCTGGAGGACAATATGGTAATATAATACGCCTACTTGACGTACATTTTAATAGGAAAATTAGAATACTCTCGAAATTTGAAGCATTCTCAACTCGGAACTGTAATAAGCTACGAATTGTTGAAAAACAAAACCATAAAAATCATCTGAAATTAAACAGTAATATACAAGATACAAATATATAAGGTACTATAAATCTATTTACATTCATTATATATATTTTTTATAACATCTTTATTAGATACGCTTTATTATTTATTACTACTTTTCATTTGTACTTGGATTAATTCACAAACAAGACGAGTGCGAGAAAATACATCAATATGTATTCCTCAATTATAAAATTATAATAACTTATAGCTATAGTTTACACTAAAAGTATACATTTTATATAAGTTCGTATGGTTTGGTTCGCTTCAATCTTCTGACATCCTGCGCGCTGTCCAGCAGTTGTATTGCTTCTACGTTAGTATGATTTAGTAGTCTTCTTTCGTACTTCAAGGCGAAATATTGAATAACTTCGCAAATCCATTTGATTTATAGGTCATCGTGCAATTCTTCGTTGGTTACGTAGCGATAGGCATTGGTAATCAATCTAAGAATCTTGTTTTAACAGCGTTGGATGACTAGTTGATTTGAATTTTAATGCAACCCCATATTTGCACCACATAGGTCCAGATTAGCTTTAGAATTGTCCTATAAATCAACCTCTTTGATTTTAGATCTAGTTGAGAATATCTTCCGACTAACCAGTATAGTTGTTTTATTTTGGTTATAATGTGTTTTGCTTTTTGTCTCACGTTGTTTAGTAACAACTAAACTAAATGTATTGGGTTGTCGGGCGCAAATTGAAGTTAGCCATTGATAATAAGATGTACAAATCAATATAAAGACCAACTTGGAATTACAGAATCCAGTTATCGAACACTTCTAACATAACCATCATTCGCCGGTTCCAAAACAGTAAGTATTGGGTACTACAGTCAACACTACATGCAACAATTGTAATGAAATGAAGCTCGATATCCCTCCACACTGTATAACACAAATTTTTAGTGTTAAATGTTTTAAAAAAGTGTAATTTCACCCCAAAATATTTTTCAATCAGCTAAATAACAGTTAGATAATCTAAAACATTTACTACCATCCGATCTCGACATATGTAGACTTGGAGAAAGAAGGATTTAGAATAAGATATTTTACAAAATGGATCACTTACAGACACGATTTTCTGTATATCATGTATATAATAGTACATCACGTAATATAAAAAGCAAATCAAAACAGACTCAAAATAAAAGAAGTATACTGGTTAGTTGGAAGATACTCCCAACCTAACCTAAAATCAAAAGATTGGTTTATTAATCCATTATACAGTCAATTCGGATTTATCGCTACGTAACCAATAAAGAACTACACGCTGAACTCGAAGTCAAATGAATTTAGCCATTTAGCAATGTAGAACCAATACAGTTACTGAAGAACACGCAGGAAATCAGAAGATTAAAGGGAACCAAATCACATCAACTTGAATAATCTATAAGTTTTAATCTTAACTTTAACTTAAGTAAGTTAGTTTTATTTTAATTTGGGAAATATGGGATAAATGAACAGTAGTAATAAATTTATAAATAGTTTAAATAAGTTTATAAATTAGAACTGTACTAAGCATATCAAATTATAATGATGTAATTAATTTAAAAAAGCCGGCTTCGTTGGCGCAATTGTAAAGGCGACAGGACGGTCCACCGACTGTTGCAATAGCCGCGGGTTTGAATCCTGCTGGGGCATGGTCGTAAATATATGTTTGTGATTATTTAATATTTGTGATTGTCCTAGGAAAGAGTGTAAAATCCAGCAAGGAAAATAATCCCAGTCACGCCAGTAAACAGACTGGGTAAGACCAGATGTCTTCTGGGATGATTTCTAAGTTGGTCACTGTCCAGTCGGTAGGCTTAATGCCGAGGATCGTGGTTCGGAGCCCACGTTAAACAGTAGGTCCAGTCCACATAAACCCTCATTGGTGAAAAAGAAACATTAAGATATAAAAAATGTATATATAAAATACAAAATATAAATCCAAATTTCATATAAGTCTACAAAGGCATTTTCTTACTTTCCATTAATTATCTCTAAGAAAAGTTCGATCATCAGCGGCGTTTATAATTTTATAAGCAAGAATGTAAAATTTGATGAAGAATAGTCACCTCTGCTACTCCAGTAGTTTTAGTAAATTGTCAAGAATAAAATCACATGGAGATAATTGAGAATAATTTCCGAAAGTCGCCAATAAAGTCTAAACTGTAGCATAAAATAAAATAGTATAAAACCGATCTACAGCTAGATGATTTCACAAAATCAACTAATGAATTTGAAGAAAATATACAAAAATTAAAAAAAGAAATGTGATGAAACTGAATAATAAGAAGCAACTTAGAGAACATCGATCCAACGAAGCATAAAAAACTGTTGCATAAAAATAGCAGTGCATATAAATTCGTATAAATATACACGCTTATAAAAATTACATAATAATCTCGTCCTCGGATAATACACGTACGTTATGCCGCCTATCAAGCAAATTAGATAATGGTCTTATTTACTGTTTAAATCTTAGACTGTTAAATTAAAAGAAATAACAGCAGATGGCCCCTATTAAGATTGCTCTCCGGGTGCTGTACTGAGGTCAAGTGCCTCTTTGTTAAGGCCTCTCGGTCTTGTTTCTATATATGTGCACAATCGCTCATGCTTCAGACTCCTTGAAAGACCCACCGTTGACATGCCATGTTTGTCTTTATGTAACATATTTTAATTATGAGAAATGTCAACGATGACAAAAAACATGAAAAAAAAATATATCAAAAAACTATTAATCGTCAACTATTATTATTCCTCGCAATCAACAAAAACCCAAATATGTGGAAATAAAAGACCACCCATGTTATTTAAAACATCGAAGGAACTTTATGTAACATTAGAAACAATAAAATCAGGGTTTGGATGTGTATTTGTGAATTCTTTGTATAAAATCGGAATAACGATCATTAATGTTTTATATTTGTGTGATTGTCAACTTGAATAACATATTTTTGATGAATATTCTATTCATATTTTGTATATAATATTTGCTTGCCAATACTTCTTTGTTAGTGATATGACTTATTATTCACATGAATAAATAAATAAATGTATAAAAAATTTAATGACAAAAAAAAACAGAAATAAATTAATCATGAATAATAAGAATATTTTATGTTATATATTAATACTACATCATTTATCATGTATTTATTAATATTGTCATGTAAAAAGATTATTTTGTCATTGCCCCTCTTTGATGGTTTGATGACCAGGGTTGGTATTTCAATTCCTTTTAATTAAAATATGAAATTGAAATGTAAATCCCTATTTGCCGTTTCTAATTCAATTAGTTTTTAAAAATATAATTTGTAATTGGAGTCCTTCATTACTTCAAATTTGCAGTATTTCAAACACTTATTGCCTCAAAATACATTAATCATTCAGTCAAAATCGGCTGAGGTCATAAGGATCTATCTTGAACATCAATTATATATTCCTGTCTCTTAAGATGGAACTCTATGATTCTATAGTGCAGCTTATGATAAGTGTAGTAAAATTAACACTTTCTCGACATAACAGGTCAATTGAAAAGTCCCCGGCCTACCATAATAAAAAACATTATTTGTCAAAATTCCCTTCAAGGGTGGTACACTGATTATAGCGACCCTCCAATTTTTCGATACCATTTTTGTAGTACAATTTTTCCTTTGCTTCAAAATATGCCTCAGTTTCATCGATCACCTCTTCATTCGACGAAAATTTCTTCCCAGCGAGTATTCTTCTGAGATCTGAGAATAGGAAATAGTCGCTGGGGCCAGATCTGGAGAATACGGTGGATGAGGAAGCAATTCGAAGCACAATTATGGATTTTTGCCATCGTTTTTACTGACTTGTGAAACGATGCAATGTCTTAGTGCAGCAGTACTTTATTTTTCTTCAAATGCGGCCGTTCTTCTAGAACTAGTATACTTGAGGGAATTCATTGAAGTATTGAAACCAATTGCAACAGCTTTAGAATACATTCAGGGAAACAACTCAATCTGCAATGATTGTAATCTGAGGCATGTTATTATTATTACATCACAACTATTAGAAAGCTTCCAAACAGTCATATTGGAGTCATGCTACTACCCCAATTACAAAATTTGCAAAAAAATTACAAAAACAACAGTTGAGAAACAAAGATGTTCAAATCTTGCAATTCATGCCTTAGTAACAATTTACACAGAACATGAAATAATGCCTGGGAGTAACCGGATTATCAGTATTAGCGAAGATAATGATTATATTGCTTTTGTCATCAAGGACATTGATCAACCACAGATATAAAAAATAGTCAGAGTTAATCAGATTCCTAAAAGATAAATATAAAAATCTTACATCATTGAACCCTATCCAAATATTAATTGTATTGATACAATACAATACAAGTTTGAACTCTTCAGGACCTGTAGAAAGATTGTTTTCTTTAGCAAGTTTTATTAATTCCCCAAAAAGAAGCTGTTTTCTGACAATGCATTTAAAAATCTAGAGTTTAAATTTTTTTTTACGAATTAATAGACCGAGTTGGATTAGTTCTATTCTACTTACATAACCTGACTGTAATTTGTAATTTGTATTCTGTATTATATTTCAAATGTACGTATTAAAAATGTTTTGGATTTGAAAACAAAGCATGTATTTTAAGTGGTTAAATCCTGGTGTACTGAAATATGGACAGAAACATTGTAATTTAGCTTACAAATCAGCGCATAAAAAGTCGTGCATTATCTACCGTATCAAATAAAGCCTGCACTAAAGTCTTTTTGATGAAACTTTCTACAGTTCAATCCCCAGCTTTTCTATAAACTCACGTCTTGAATTTATACAAAGTTTATTCAACCTCTTTTTACAATTATTTTTAAATAAAGTTCCTAATAAAATACAAATAATTTACTATTTAATTCTAACACTAATAAAAAACATCGCTGTTAAATCAACATTTACAAAACATGAAAGGTTTGGAATTAGAATTATGATCTCGTTTGTAGACGATGCGTAAAAACCTCAAGATTATGACCAACCTGAATCTTATTATTTTTGATTGACTGATATTTTCACACCGTTTTACATTAATTATACTTATCATGTCTTCATATTTCACTATACTCCATATATTTCACGTATAATTACGACGATATGAGTTTGCGAAAACATGTACATAAAAACAGAACGGATTATTTATTTTTAGCCGGTTTAAATATAAAAATAACACGTTATATTTTGATTGAACGTTATTTTTATAACTAACTAACTGGGACATAAGCAATAAGTAATTTTTATTTTAGAATAATTTGGTAAAATTATTTTTAAATTTAACTAAAATCGAATTACATATACTTTATGAATAATTATAGTAAAATAACTATATTTTTTGATATATTTTATATCACTATTATATATTTAGGCTATATATTTAAAGTCTCTTTTTTTTATGAATTTTGTTGTTGTGTTGTTTTACTTTTGATTATTCTTGTATTGTTGGAACTATTAAAGAGTAATAGCAAATTTAAATAAAACTATTAAGCATAATATGATCATCTAACGTTGAATTTTATATTTTTATAGAGAGAGCAAGTGCGGGTGAGAGTAATGTGTCCACTTCATCAGAAGATATCTATAGATGTGAAATTTTATAACCCGATTTTCGAAAATAACAAGAATCGTCTGTCCTCTTTGTTTACAAGGTATTTAGATTTTCGCAAGTAACTTTTGATTTAATATGATGTCTGGCGGAAACAGTACTGTTAAGAAAAATTGTTTTTGTTTAAAAACTGACAGTAATTGATATGATTTTGGAGACAGTATATCATTATACCAGAAGTAATTCTAAAGGTTGTTAAGGTTTGTCAGTACATTTAAGGGATTAGCTTCTAATTTGTGTCAGGTTTCATTAGTAAATGAATTTCTTAACAAAATAGTAATCGAATAATGTAGGTGAAATATACATAAATTTGTACATCAAGACTTAAAATTAATGTTGTTAAGAATATTAACAATTATAAAATAGCTTCACCAAATTTTAATTCCTCATTTGTTAGTGAGTTTTTAGTGGCTATGTGAGACATAAGCCAAAATTGAAAGCAATAGATTCCATATATAACAGGTAAATTGAAAAGTCCCCGACCTACCATAGTAAAACACATTTTTTTTTGACAAAATTATTTATTTTATTCAACATAATTCCCTTCAAGAGTGATACAGTGATTATAGCGACCCTCCAACTTTTCGATACCATTCTTGTGGTACGTTTTGTCCTTTTGCTTCAAAATAGGCCTCAGTTTCGGCGATCACCTCTTATTCGACGAAAATTTCTTCCCAGCGAACATTTTTTTGAGATTTGACAACAGGAAATAGTCACTGGGTTGCAGATCTGGAGAATATGGTGAATGAGGAAGCAAATCATGAACTTTTGGCACAGTGCATTGTCTTGGTGAAGCAGCAGTTTCTTTTTCTTCAAATGCGGCCGTTTTTCGGCGATTTCGTCCTTCAATCGGCCCAATAACGCTATGTAATAGTCGCTGTTGATGGTCCCCAAAATACAGACGTCATAACCTTGCCAGTTGACTGTTGTGTTTCCCCACGCTTTGGAGCGGGTGCATCGTGTGAAGTCCACTCGGATGACTGTCGATTGGACTTCGGAGTGACATGATGGAGCCATGTCACATATTGATGCAAAAACTCGAGTTTATTACTCTTGATCATCTTCAAACACTGCTTCTAATCATCAACTCGTCGTTATTTTTGGTCAAAAGTGAGCTCACACGGCACCCACTTTGCACAGAGCTTTTTCATACCTAAATATTCGTGAATGAAATGATGTACACGTTCAGTTTATATCTTTAGAGTGTCTGCTAATTTATTAAGTTTCAATTTAAGGTGATTCAAAATCATTTTGTGGGTTTTTTTAATGTTTTCGTCGGTAAACCTCTTTTGGGCGTCCACTGCGTTCACCGTCTTCGGGGCTCATTTCACCACGTCTAAACTTAGCATACCAATCCTTGATGGTTGATTTTGCTGGAGCAGTGTCCGGAAACTCGGTATCAAGCCAAGATTTCCCTTCAAAAAGTAATATCTTATCGACACCCGAAATTATATTTTACCAATTTTTTTCACAATAACAAAAGTTGTTTCACTCAAAATGCTATAATTCACAAACTAATGATCCGACAGCTGTCAAATTTATGGACCCATCTTTTCCTGGTCAGGGCTAAATAAAAAACATATGGATTTAATTCTAGTAGCGCCATCTCCGTGTCAGGCCGGGGACTTTTCAATTGGCCTATTACATAAAATATATAATATAAGAACTTGAAATAAATAGATTTACTGACGGTAAAAAAATTACAGCTACTGCTGTAAAGTATGGAATAAATAGCAAAGTAAAAAACGGTGAAATTTAGGAATTTAGCGAAAGAAATTATTCTTTTAGTCTACCCAGTGTATTTATAGCCATTCATTATGTATTTTACCTGAAAATGTAGTTTAAATTAAACTAACTATATAATTTGCATAGATGCAAAACATAGGACAAATAGAAGAAATTGTGAATTAAAATGGCATCATTAATGTAATAAGATATCTTGTAATAATTACATTATTACATCTCTTCCTTATTGTTTTAATATACTTACTGAATATCAAATATTAATTTCAAAGGAATTCAAGTTCTTTTATATTATTTATTCGTATATATATATACCCTGTTTTGATATAGAAACATACGAAGTAATATACTTCATTTATTATTCCATATTTATGTGTACAGCATAAAAGATCATATATACTTATATTTGATGCTGCGAAAATATTACAGTTCTGAAAATAATCTTACTTATAATACTTTTGTTACAATATTCAGTGGTATAGTAATTTAAAATTATTAATACTATGTTGATTATTGAAATTGAATGCAGTTGATTGATTAAATTAAGTGTAATTTAAAAAATATTAGTGACTGTCAGTTCTTGAGACATATAAGATAGATTGCATATATTATAATATGATTTAATATATCACTACATAGTATAAAACAAAGTCGCCTTTTCTGTCCCTATATCCCTATGTGCGCTTAAATCTTTAAAACTACGCAATGGATTTTGATGCGGTTTTATTCAATAGATAGAGTGATTCAAGAGGAAGGTTTATATGTATAATACATGCAAAATATACTAAGGCAACATTGCTAATTTTAGAGGTTTCTAACGTGATGTCGTACATTAACCTATTTTTTTAGGCTTATTTAGCAATTAGCAAAAACGCTGCCTAACCCTACGAGTTACATCAAATTAATGTACTACAGTATTGTACACCATAAAAAGGTCTACAAAAAAGTCCGCGATGGTATATGTTTATCTTTTAGGGATAACCCACATTAACCATTTTTATTGTTTACTTTTTACGTGAGAAAATGGCTTATTTACGAAGCTATTTTAAGCAATACGGCATTAATCCTTATCGAATTAAGTACCTTAAATACAGTGTGCAATTAATATAGATCAATATGGTTCCTTACAGCATGTAAATTAAACAAATATTTTCGGAGATATTACAAATTTAAAATTTGCCTTTAAAAATGTGTAATGTAATAAAAATTGTATGAATTTAGATATTCCAAAGATAGCAGGAAATCTTCATAGTAAGTATAGGAGAAGAGGAATTGTTTTACTCCAAATTTAATGCGTGCAGGCCAAGGGCAGTAATGAATGAACCAAAAATACTGGATCGATTTTAATCATGTTTTCATTGAGTGACATAGGCATATATATTTTATGCCCGTGCAAAGTCGGAGCGGGCCGCTATGTTTTTATATACAACGTTCATATTTTTTCTGTAGTGTATTTAATTTAGTATCAGCATTGCACCCGTGCGAAGCCGGGGCGGGTCGCTAGTAAACATATATAATATTAATTAATGTTATTTATCATATATATGTCTGATCTTATATTAAAACTATTATCAAAATAAGTTTTAGTAGTACGACTTCATTCAAGCATCTCTTTTAAATTATTATCTCTACTCTATTATGTGGGAAACATGATTAACTTAATAAATCGTAACCGAACTTCGAACCCTGGCAGATCACTAGTGAATATTAAAGTCGAAAATATCATAGAAATCCCGTCCTAGGTTAAATCTAAAAACTTTTTACCTAACGTATTATATCAAAAATGTCTCATTTAGTTCAGCTAGCTTCATTTGCAGACGGGAAAAAGGGATAAATAACGTTTAACGACACCTCGATACTTATAACAACCCTTGATATTAAACCGAAGAAAAAATTTCCTCTCCGACAAAAAAACCGATGGCGGAAAGCCGAAAGAAAATTGCCTTCGTAACGGCGACGAAAAACTTCTCCCCGGACAATTGTGTTGTTACATCTTCGGAATCCATTCGCCAGGTCTGATGTTCGTTCGTTTTATTCGGGCCGAAGCGGAGTCAACTAATAAATCAAATACAGAAGCAATGTATGGACACTTGCAATTGTCGTCGGAATAGCAATGTAAAACCACGGACGGTTTTTCTCTTGTTGGATATGACGGAAAATGTCCGCGTGGTTCTGGGTCAGCGGATTTCGGCGTTAATGTCGTCGTGCTAAAATGAAATATGTCGAAAAGAAAAAAGATAAATTGTTTAACTTAAGATTAATTAATTATTAAATTTATACATTTCGAAGTTTATAATAGAAATAACAGAATTATATTCAATTAATTAAAATTAAACTTACCCTACTGATAAAAAATACGTATATGGTGGGCCCTTGTTGCTTTATCCAAGAAAGAAAGAACAACTTTATTAAAATGGCTGTCATAGCTGGCGGTAACCCATTCTCTTTTTGCCCAAAAGTTTGATGATTAATTTCTTTAAATAGATTAATTGTTTCTATATATTTGTAGCAGTGTAATTTTTGTCCACCAATGTATATCAATAATTTCCAACTCCAGCAAGCAGAGGATGTTAAATATCTTGGTATGCACCTAGATCGACGCGTAAATTGGAAGAAGCACATACTCGCCAAACGCAAAGGACTTAACTCTACTAAATGTATTGGCTTATCTGGCGCAAATCCGTTATCACTAGATAACAGCATTGCATGCCATTGTCGATGCTCCATACTATGTTTCAAATGAACCAATAACTACTGTAATAGAACGTGTTAGTGTGAAGTACTTGAAGAAAGAGTGTCAGTGCATCCCAATGTACTCGCTAATCAGTTAAATATGCGAAGTTACAATAAAGGACGTAAACTAAAACGTCTAACATCATCCGATCTGATTATTTGAGGTATAGACTTTATAATATAATTTAGAATAAGACTAATTAATTAAAATAAATATTATTTTAATTAATTGTTATTGTAATTGATGTTAATTGATTTAACATCGATGTTTTTATTATAATTAGAATTCAATAGTAAATTATTTGTATTTTTTAAAGAATCTAAACTAAAATAACTGTAAAAAATGGTTAAATAAAATTGATATAAGTCGAATACCTACCAAAGTATCTAGGTTTCTGCCATATCTACTGAAACTATTCATTGGTATTAAATCCATCCACATCCAAGTGAACAATATTTTGTAATATTAACATATATTTTATGTTAATATTACAAATAGCACAGTTTATTTTTCATGGCTCCAAAATAATAGAAAATAAAATAAGTCTCTTCCAGTTTTTGAAACACAAAATATAACTAAGATAAAAATGAGCCGGATCCAATATTAAAATAACAAATAACTCAACATTGCTTTACACATATCTCTAATAATAATAAAATTTCCAAACTGGGTATTTAACAATAGACATTTGTTTGTTTTTCCTATTAGCTGTAAGAAAACTCTCTTTAAATGTTCAATAGTAACAATAATACCATAGCAACAATCCCATCCTAAACTATTTTCTTTCATATTTCACCCACAATTTTCATTTATTAATATGTTTGCTGATGACCTGTGTGTTCTATGTTTACAAAACAAGAATGTTTAGAACGACAGATTGCCTTACAGATATAAAAAAGCACTATCTCAATAGTCACAAGTGCTAAAAATATTATGAAAGATAGTTTTAAAATGATTGAAGATTGATTGATTCATTAATTCTATTGTTTTCACAACCTTTTGGACCAGAGTCAAAATATGCAAAAAAATATAATATATTAGGTCGAAGAAAAATAATTTATTTTTGGTTATATATTTGAAAACAAATTTATTTATTCAAATTTTAAATATTATCAACGCTTTATGTTTTCTTTTGTGTCACTTTTTTAAGTAAAATATGACGAAAATGCCTTTCTGGGACCTTCATTTTCAAAGGACAATACTTTTTGACTGAGTATTGATTAAATCGTTATATTATGGTTGTACTGAATAAGTACTACTATAGATATGTGAATATACAAAATTACTTTTTTCACAACCTTATATATGAATTAAATAATTCGCTATGCGCTATAAAAAAACTGATATTAAAACTGTTTATAATATCACACGATGTCATTGCTGTGACTAAATAAATATATCCTGGGAAAGGGAATATTTAACTATTACTAGGTATATCCATGTTGCTGATATTATCTATGTTCAGTATGAAAAGACAGTCTTCTTCCGGGGATGTTAGCTACGTTTAACAGTAAGTAATATTTAATAAATATTTTTGGATTATTCAGATCTATAAATCAAATTATTTTTACTGAGTCTGATATTTAGCTCCCTAGAAGATCTATCCCAATTATTTCCGCACATGCCGGACAGCTACTGGACAAAGCATTGGAAGTCAGAAGACTGAAGTAAATCAAAGCATATGAACTTGTATAATATGTAAGTACTCTTAACTATGGCTTAAATAACCTAAAAAATATCAAATATCATTTGTATTTGGGATGAATCTTGACGCAAAATTTTATTGGAACTGCATTGGTATAGCAAAAATAAGAACCCAAGTTAAAATATAAAGAAATTATTGGCCATTTGGAAGAAAATCTAAATTATCCATACATAATAATTTTTGCTATACAAGTAGAAGCTAAAACCAATATGGATATAACGAATTCCGTTATGGGGATGTTCTGCGAGAAGTAAAACAATACAAGTATTTCAGAACAAAGCCTTAAGAAGTATTTTGCACCCATATATTACAGACACAAATACTTACATCGAGACCTTAGAACTCCAATTGTCTTAGAGGAAATTAAGAAATTCGTAACAAAACATGGGCAAGTGCATACACAATTTTCCCAGTAATAACATTATATCACAAGAATAATAAATACACTACTATATTTAATTAAACAAAAATTATTGAGAAGTTAACTATCTAAGGAAAAAATATGATCAGAAGACTAGAATTCTAGTTGCATCATTGCATAGAAAGAAATCTAGTTCCAACAACGTAAATAGAAAGGAGATGAATTCGCTAACTAACAGGCAATAGAGACTATAAATAAATTTAGAGAACGTAAAACAAAACGAGATAAAGGATTTAAAACAATAAAAATTAGTTTCACTGCAGTTCCCAGAAAAAGATACTATATAGCGACCAAAGGCCTCTAGTATAAATTAAGTCCCACCCAAACGACCAATTAAAGTAATGTACGACACAACAACCCAAAAGCCACTTTATTTCAGCGTTTTTATGGTTAATTCGACATTACGACGCTTTCGAAAAGTGTCGCGACCAATTTGGATCCCCCGAATTACGAGCTGAATCCGAAAATACGTCGGTTCGAACCTTCCTCTATAAACGACCTACGAGGTGGATAGGAAATGTCGGTGTCTTTTTTAAGATTTCCGGAAACGTTAAAATAGATATCAAAAATTCCTCGGCTACCTCTTCCTGTATTCAATTCTCGGGTTACCTACATATATCCCTCACAGTGTCTTTTATTTTAGAATATAAATATAATTATTAGTAACAGCAAAGTATCATCATAGGAATCTCATATATTTATTTGCAGTATTATTTTCGATATTTTACAAGATAATTGACATATTTAAACACAGATAAATTGTAGCAAGAATAGATAAAAGACAATATGTACGATGAAGAATACAAAATACGGAGCAGAAAAATATCTTTAAAATGTTAAAATAAAAATGACAGAAAATTTAATATTATTTTAAGTTTTTTTATATATTTTAAAGTCTCCTTTTACCTTTTATTTTTTTACCTATTTTACCTCCTTTACTATGGGTTTATCTGGACTAGACCTACAGTTTAACGTGGACTCCGAACCACGGTCCTCAGCATTAAGCCTATTGACTGGCGAGTGACCAACTTTAGAAATCATCCCAGAAGACATCCGGTCTTACCCAGCCTGGTTACTGGCGTGACTGGGATCATTTTCCTTCTCGGATTATACACTCTTGCCTAGGACAATCACAAATTTTAAACAATCACAAACATAAATTTACGACCATGCTCCAGCAGGATTCGAACCCACGGCTATCGCAACAGTAGGAGGACCGTCATATCGCCTTTACCACTGCGCCACCAAGCCGTCCTATTTTGAGTTTTAAAATATATTTTTTAGGAATATAAAAATGCATATATACTTAAATAAAATTATTTAGTTAGTTAAATAGAGTTAACCAAGAACTACAAAACCAAACAAGAAACCAAAAAAAATCGTTAAAATTCAAGACTTACATGACTAAATACCCAACTAAATAATATAATTAAAAAAATTCAATAAAAGAGAGTTCGAATCATTCTGTGCGGGAAACATGAATATTATTGGGTGGTTGACCTGTCATATTTATTCTTATGCGCAAAATTAGAAGTATTAAGATTAAAATAAAAATTAAAACCAACCAAATGTGTATTTTATTTACTTTAGATTATTACGTAATAAATATTAATCAGGGCGAGGGGTACCGCTATAAAATAACATTACGTAATAAATGAATGGCATCTTGCGTCCTAAAAGATACAAAGATATCACAGGCGTATACCGAACGACAGTAGACAGCTAGGACATTGTATACATCATCAAACATAAATCAGCAATTTGATCCAGCAAATCCTTTTTAACATTTGTTAGGGATTTTATTTGATTTGAAGAAATGTGCTGTGAAAGGAATGTTGAAAGTCCATTGCATACTTTTAGAAATCTATGGTGATCTATAGTGATGTTGTTCATCAGCTGTTATTTCATCTCGATCCAAAAAGAGAGAAAATAGCTATCACACGAATAGACTGAAAACTAAATAAAGTACTGTTTTCATGCAAAAAAGAATACATTTTATAGTGGAATTAGCAAAATGTATTGCACTAACTGCTGAATGAGCTGCTAAAACTGAATGAAACTGCATGTTTACCGACCTTAATTGAACAAACAGAAATGCATTTTATACGCAAAGTCAACCTTTTATAGGACAATGCTCGGTCATGTGTTGCAAAAGTTGTAAAAGCAGCTTAATCATCATTACATGTAAAAGTCACAAAAAATGTTGAAAAATATTTTAGTCAATATATATATATATATATATATATATATATATATATATATATATATATATATATATATATATATTGTACTAATTCTTGTCCATAAAAAACTCAAAAGTGAAGAAACAAAAATGATAAAAAGACATGGAATCACATAATAACTGTAACTAATAACAATGAATCTGAAACTATTTATATTATAACATGATATTGATTGATTTCAGTAATTTTTAATTCAGTAATTGAGTCAGTAGCTCAGTAATTGCATTATAAAAAGGAACGAATATAACAGAATAAATCATGTCCAGAGTTTTATATCTGCCGTTGAATAAAATCAATTTATATGAAACTGATAACCTAAGAGAATCAAAACAAATACCCTAAAATTTGAAACATGCTGTATTTTGTTTAAAACAGACTTAACAAGCTTTGTTGAATCAATGAATCAGTATTAAGAGTTATAGGATCGACAATGTAGCAAATATAATATATAAGTATATATACCTGAGCACTAAATTCGAATACACGAGATAATAAGACGAAATGTAAATCTCAGGTGAGCAGCAAATGGAAAACAAACCTATCTCCTTAAAAACGGTTTCTTCATGTACCAAAGAGAAGAAGAAAAATATTGACCAGATTTATATTAATTATATGCACCATTACTTATGCAACGCGAAAATCGTGACCTAGAATCTAACATTAATTATTAACAAATCACTATGGCGTATAAAAAAGACGAATCAATGCTTAGATATAGTTAAATTAAATAGCAAAATCAAATAAAATTGATGTTATGAGTATTGCTCATGTATTTAAGCGAAATTAGCCCAGAATACGTGACCTGAATGAGATAGATGTAGCAGCAAACTTAATTGGAAACACAAGGAGATGTACGAGAAATCCAATATAGACAGGACACGATAGTTGAATACAAGGGCGTACGTTCAATACTTAACTTGATAGTGTTAAAAAAATTTATAATTAATACATTGTTAGTAATTGTTGCGTACTAACCTATAATTTGTTTTGCACTAACTCTAAAACTAAATATATGTCCAGGAGAATGCATCGACCCTTAGTCAGTTTCTATAGTAATAATGTTCATGTATTAACACTGATTTCTTTTCGGTTAAATAGATTTACTAGTACTACATATCAAATGATTTGATTCTTTTGAGTTTACGCCCTGCTCATTATTCAAGTGTTGCAATACTTCTCATGTATCGTATAACCAATACATTTTAAATCTAGTTCTTTTCGTTTTAACGTGTTGCTTCCAAAGAAGTTTTGCAACAAGGTTCATGCCAGGTACTTGGCGTTGTTGTTATATGAGATGACAGTGTTATACATAGTTCTTCATAATAATTTGCTTACAAGTAAATTCAATATACTCTGCTTTACTTTTAATTAACTTTCATTCTTCAAGTTCTTCAAATTCTTTTCTGCAGTTTTTGTACAAATTCCGTATGCCTAACCTTATGGAAGACTTACAAGAAGGGAAGACATCGTGGGCTTTTTGTCTGACATCCGCTATTTTATGCATCATGTTATTTGTTGAACGTTTGTTTATAAAACTAAACTGATGAGCAGGAATTAGATTTTTCCTGTCTATAATCTTCTTTTTTATGAACATTGCATTCAACTAATTTATTCATATCCCGTTATTTAATGCATTAGAACTGAGTTTAAAAAGGAAATGTAATTGAAAAACAAAAACAAAATAACTGTCTCATTCCTTCTTATAACCTCCAGCTAGGTCTGAAACTCGCTGCAATAACAGAGATATTAAGGTCGAAGAAAACGTCCGAACAATAAAAATATATTAAAACAAAGTAGTTGAAGGAGTTAATGCATACCAAGCCAAACCGAAGCATTTCACACGCGTTTTACGACTTATTCCCGGTATCTTAAACATAAATGTGCCTTAAAAATACTTAATAAGGTTATATAACATATAAATACCCATTGTGCTTGTCTACCAGAGAATAAAAAATAATAATGAACGGAAGCAAACTGAATAGATCCTATAAATGGTCGTCCAACATAAATACCGGTAATCTTTCAGTTTTTAAAAGGCCCATAACAAGTAGGAAAACTACAGAAATAGATTAGAACCGCACCTGGACATTCCGAATACATAAATCGACCTGTAACCGAACGATTCGAATTATACATAGCCGTGAGACAACGTGATAAATTATCGACATTATTTAATATTTTCCTGGATGGAATAATAAAAAGTTGTAAAGTTGCCATAATAAATAAACCGGTCGAGTAGCAAGATGCGTTGTAGTAACCGAAAAACTAAAGAATATAAATAGAGATGCTAATGTATACGCTGGTATGGTTGGTATGTTTACGTTAATGTATAAGATGTCAGATTTTAAAATGTGAGAAGAGTCAACTCAGAAAACTTAAGAAACTACATCAAACATATGCTGCAAATTATAAAGTTAATAATATAGTTACTTGTATAATATTAGATAATTGCATATATTCTGATTATTTTTTCACTTTATAGGGTATTATTAAAAAAAAGGTGGTATAATATATATTAATGAAAATATTTTCTTTCCATTTCTCCATTCTCCACAACTTTTTCCTGTTTCTCTAGCAACATGGCCGAGAACCGCGTAGAAAGTTGTGTTATCAATATAATATCAAATATAAATTATTTTAACATTATAGTACATCTAAAAACTACAGTTATTAGCCACAATAGTTTATAGGTTAAAGTTATAACTTCTTAGCACTATTGTTTTCAAGAATTTTGCATACGTGCGACAATTGGGCGACTTTGGCAGGGTCATTCCTTTACTTTTTCGAACTAATCAGACAGCATTGTGCATGCATTTGAACTAGAATAAAATTAGAAGGAAAATATTGTCTAATTCTAAAGCGAATATATAAATTGCGACAAGCAATACATTAAACATCTTGATGACGTATGTACAAAAAAACTTTGAATAGGCTATATATACAATTTTTCAGGCAAGAAGGGCAGAAATGAAACCGTGATGTTAAAACGATTCAAAATCGCAGTTCTTTTCGATCTTTCCCATGGAAGGGAAATGTCTGAATATACATCAAGTGCAAAGGTCTTTGAAAGTTTAAGCTGGGTCTTTATCCAATATGTCTTATATTGTCTTGGAACTTTTTGGTCCTCCAGGAAGTTCTTTATGATTATTATCAAAATAATAGCTTTTAAACAGTTGTAACCAAAGGGAAGACTTTGGTTATGATAGAACAGTATCAAGTTTCCAAAAGTGTTTGGTAAACATAAGCAGAAAATTTCTTCAAAATTGAATAAAAAATAATAAATGGTGAATATGTAACTTTGAGCGTCCCGTTGAATTTAACAGTTAAGTTAAGTTGTTGTTGTACAGCTCGTATTTCCCCAATAAATATCGCTGATGGAAATACATGTAATTACCTAATAATGAATTGGTTTTCACGATAGTTTCTTGGATGCATTTAAGCTTCTCCTTCTTAGCTGTCATCTAAGTTTCTCAGAGATGGTTTCATTTAAATATTAAAGTTGATTGCTCCATATTTTTGCGATTTGGTTTGCCCTAGCGATACTACTTATTGTCTATCGTCACTAATCGATGTAAAGACTTTCCGCTTCTATCTTTTTAACAGTGATTGGCATGAGAAAAAAGGACACTCGACTATTCTTCACTTAAGCGGTTACAGAACCCAATTTGCTTGTTTTTGTGCCCATGGCCTTGAGACATCATAAAGTGGCATAACTTAGTAACAGACTATAGTATACTGTAAAAATGATTCTGTATTAAAGTCAGCAAAGATTATGCCTTAAAACATTAAATAAAGTTACCAAATCAAAGCAACCTGTAAGAAATACAGCTACTGAACAATTCGCAGGAAATCAGAAGATTAAAGCGAATCGACCAAGCTTAACTTTAAATTCAATTGTCTAATTTAATATTAACTCATACTCCTTTTCTTGTTTACTGATGCAAGTACAACAAATAATACATTAACCTGTAAATTGAGATTTTATTTTATATTTTTATATATTTTTTTATTTATAGACAACAAAAAATAAGCCCACATATTTTATTCTAAAAGCTGTCTAATATATCCTTTTTCTTTTTTTAATTACGGATATTTTTCACGTGTTTATCGACGGTCATCATCAATTAACTAGTTATCAGTAGATCTCTTTATGTAACTACATTAAATTAGAAGCAGTTAAACAAAAAATAGGATGGTTATAGACTTCAGTATTTTTAGAAAACTCACCAGCAGGTAAAAATCTATTGTAGAGACCTCTAAAATAAGAATCTGTGGTAAAACATTCCATTATTGAGAAATGTTATTTTCGTAGTCTAGTGATTTTTCCTTGTCGTATTAATAATCACTGAGTTTCTCAAGAGTGAGGAAGGTTTTACTACACGTTTCATTCGTTTATATGCTGTAAACTTTCTGTGATAATAATTAAAACTAATTTATATTTGTTAATTATTTATTTTATCCTTTTAATTTTTAATCTATGTACCTTTTATAGGGTTTCTCATAATTATTGATACATTTATTCTCAAACAAATATACTACGAGATATGCAACATAATGCAAAGAAGAACGTTTAGAATTTTGTAAACAATTAAAATTTGAAAAGTCATAACGAAGATTTAGAAGCGTAGCTGATTTCTGTGTGTTATTACTAGTGATTGGTGTAACCTTTCATTAAAATAACTTATTTCTTTTTTTCTAGCTGATATAGATACTACACTCAAAATATTTTTAAGAATATT
Source organism: Rhynchophorus ferrugineus (assembly GCF_030347505.1). Taxonomy (NCBI): domain Eukaryota; kingdom Metazoa; phylum Arthropoda; class Insecta; order Coleoptera; family Curculionidae; genus Rhynchophorus; species Rhynchophorus ferrugineus. The sequence goes on from NW_027472590.1 coordinate 18,358,477, forward strand.
TATATAGTCTATTCAAAGTTATTTTGTACATACATCATCTAAACTTGTGACGTTAAAAGTTTGCAATGTTGCCGCATCAACTCTGAGTTTTATTTCAGTTTGATTTTAACATACAACAAAAATTAACCTAAATAATATAATTGAACAAAAATGTTATCAAATATAATTTATTTTAACATTATAGTACACCTAAAAACTATAGTTCTTAGCCACAATAGTTTATAGGTTAAAGTTATAACCTCTTAGCACTATTGCTTTCAAGAATTTTGCATACGTCCGACAATTGGGCGATATTGACAGGATCATTCCTTTACTTGTTCGAAGTAATCAGACAGCATTGTGTCTCTTTTGAACTAGAATAAAATGAGAAGGAACATATTGTCTGATTCAAAAGCGAATATATAAATTGCGACAAGCAATACATTAAACATCTTGATGACGTTTGTACAAAATAACTTTGAATAGGCTATTTATACAATTTTTCACAAGCATACGATTTAGAAAAAATATAGTTTTAGTTTAAATATAGTTTTTATATAATTTGTCCATCGATAGCCATTAATTCTTCTTAGCATGCAGGCAATTTACGGATTCCATCTCGAAAAAAACGATGTGTATTTTGGTTTCGGCTAGCCACGAATCAACCAATTTTTTGGTATCTTTATAAAATTAAAGCGCTGCTCAGACAGGTCGGGACTCATATGTCGGAATAAGTAGTAGTCCGAAGGAACAAGGTCTGGGGAGCACGGCGGGTGATGTAGCACATCCCGTTTTAAAGTTTTCAAGTATTTATTAACCGGTTTTGTAACATGAAGTCGAGAGTGGTCATGCTGAGGAACAATATTACTGCATCTTTGCTCAAACGCACCAATTGTAGTTGGCAGCAATCCCCATTGATGGTTTCAACGAATAACGCCTTTAGATTCTCATCTTTCTCAAATTTTCTTGGCTGTCCAAAACGCTGATTGTCTACGGTGTCAAAATCACTACATTCAAAACCACAAAACCAGTATTCACATGTCGAAATTGGTGGAGCATGATTGCCATGAGGTTCACAGAGCATTCAGGGACCTTCACCTGGCTTTTTTTCAAATTCAAGTAAAACTTCCTGCAAATACGATTTACTCAGTACTAACTGAAACCGAATCGTTTTCAACCGACTGAAAAAATTTGTTGTTAATTATTAAATTTAAAAATTACAAAAAAGCATGAAACCTTTAATGGGTTTAATAAAGGAGAAGAAAAGAGTGAAGTTTTAAAAACATATACAGAACCAAAACTTAGTTATAGCTAAATATGAGTAAGAAATTTCACACAAATACTGATACGTACATTAAATTCAGAATATCTCAGACATTAGATAAAAAATTGCTCAAATATTTAAAAAGCCGAAAACGTCGACATGGATTCCCGCATTGATTACAAACATTTTTGAAGCTGTCTTGGTTTAAAATGTCTTCCGATCGGTTGCCTTCTTGCCGTTTCAAATTACCCCGAAAACGTTACATGATATGGGTGTATACCTTGTCACCGCCTAGCAAAGCCATATGTCATTCGACAAAGTTTTATTGGGTCCGGAATTGAAGTTTTAGGTGGATCTTGCGAACTTTCATTTTGACGAGGTCTCAGATTAACCCGTATTCTTTCGTTTAAACTTTAATCATTACCACATAGACCAACGTACAGTGACCGCAACAAAGAAATTAATTAGATCTTTTATAACATAACCGTTTTAAAAAAATCTGGCGTTAGAATTTGTTATTACATTATATACATTGGGAATAGTAAAAAGTATCAATTTCAATTAAGTTCGACACTTCGAGCTTACTCTATATTTAACAACATTGTAATTATTTCAGTGATTAAACAATGATATGCTATGTACTCTAAGGTTATTAGCTGATTGGATATATTCTGAACATTTTTTCACTAAAAATACATTTATTGAGAAAAAGTTGTATAGTATATATGTAAATCAAAATAGTTTACATCATTTTCCCAATTTCCTCTGATCTCTATGGTAACAGAGCGATACTGCGTTGAAGGAACAATGTTAGTATGCCAGCGATTAATTTTCAAACTTCTTTAGCATTTCGAAGTCGTATGCCAGCTAAACCACGCTGCATCGATGTAAGCAAGTAGTAATCAGAAGGCGTTAGCTCTGGTCAGTTGGGTGCAGCAGAACTTCCTATTCGAATAGCCAGCGTGCATCCTTCACCACCCTTTACGTCTGCTACTGGTCATTACTGATCACGTTGGCAACATTACGTCGTTAAAGTTGTTGAATTGGCATCTGGAACACACCCGCTATAACAATTTGTTTTCTATTTTAATAAATCCACTGTTTACTAATTACAATACGCCACTCTGCACTCTTTACCTAGCCAGCAATGAAACCAAGCAAGCAAGTTGACCCAGACATAGAGAATGAAAATCGATGAGAATAAATCAGTGCATATTGAATTCAGCTACAACCAAACTATTCATATATTAATATGAACAATACTATTGTTTCAATACCTCATCGGAAATAGCATATCAAAAAGAAAAAAAAGCTCAAATTACAGAACAGAAAAACGTATTGGTTTTTCGAAAGAAAATCTAAATTATCCGGACATAATAAGTTACTGCAGTACAAGCAGACACTAAAATCTGCGAGAAGTACTATAGTAACCTTAATTTACACAAAAACCTTCGGATTTCAAATATCATAGCAGAGAAAATTCCACTCCCATGTTAACACCAAGTGTGACAATCCTTGCATAATACTGAACCAAGAAGCAAACTCAAAACTCACTCACACAGATAAACAAACCGTGTAAAAAACCACTAAAAATTGCTATTAAATTTTATTTTATTTTATTAGCGAGTAAGCAAGGACCAAAAGGTATTAGCTCGGCAACAACCAGTGACAATATATTAATAAACTAATTTAAAAAATTAAAGAAAATTTAAGTGGTAGCCTCTTTCCTTCCTTTTGAATCATATTTGGTTTAAATTAATTAATTTCATACTATAAAAAGTCTAAAATAATATACAATAATATAATATCAGTTTTTTACAAGTTTGGTATATCAAAAACATGAAATATTAACAAAACCCAGTTGAACCATTACCTATAATTAAGTTTAAATTTTTCATTAAAATCTTAAAAGCCATTTAATTTTAATTTTACGAAGAAAAGCATATTAATAGAGAAAAGTAAACGTTCTGGCAGTAAAAATACATTAAAACAGTACAGCTAAAAAAATTAAATGCATTCCAAGCTAAAAGCAAAGTATTTCACATACGTTTTACGACTTATTCTCCGTATTTTAAACATAAAAAGAGTCTTAAAAATACTTAATAAAATTTAAACCACTAACATAAAATATACGTAAGCTTTCCATCCAATTATCGACAAGTATAAAATAAAAAATTAACGATATGATATGATAAAATTTGTTGTAGTGTTTGTTTCATATAAATAATTTAGTTAATCAGTTTTTATTGGACACTCTAGATGTTTCAATAGTCTCGATCCTTCGCCTAACATCCTAGACAATTTTTCCGAGTCCGGATATGTATCCGGTCTGTGTTATCCCAGAGACGGTGGTGAGTTTTTGACATTTGCATCCTCTCTCTTCCTAGTTAAATTTACTAGACCCAAACCATCCCATTTGGAAACGATTAATATTTCAAGTTTAACGGAAAATAAACCGTTCAAACATCGACGGTATCCTTATAATTCGGCGTGTTAATAATCGCACACGTGACACCGTATTTAACTAGGAAAGTGTCGCTCTAATTGCTACCATTTTAGATATAACATAAACGTTTACATTAAAAAGATATACTTCCGACAACTGTTAATATAAAGGTTTTTTTTAACAAATAAAATTTTTTAAATCAACTGAAATCTAATTTCTCTGTTTCTACTGCAATATTTTTATTACATGACACTTTGAAGAAAAATAAACAATATACCATATTATATTTTTCGAAACTAAACATATTCAATTACAAGTTAATAAAAAAGAGACCATCCAAGAACACCATCCAGCCTTATTCTGATTGGTTTGTGACTGGAGCGGTTGTTCCTTGTGGGATCTTAAACTCTTATCCATATATAATCACAAAAACCATCAAAATTGCAACCAGCTATCTACTCACAATTTTTGTCGAGTCACTAAAGATGTGTATAGTCTGTCAGTGTAATGATGAAAGACAATGCCTTTCCTAATTATCACTTATGACCGTTTTTTCTTAATCTACATCGATTGCTTTAATTGTTAAGAGTAAATAGTTCAGTTTAAGATTTCGTCAGGTCCAAACAACTCATGATGAATATTGAACAATTTCAACAATTCAACAATTAATGAACAATTGTTTTCCAATCCTACCTAACGCATCATCATTAGCATCATCTTCCTTTACGTCAATGCGAGCTTTGCAATAGTTTGTGAAACTTGTGCGGCCTTCAACCATGTTTTTTTCCCACATCATTAATGAATGTGATCCAGTTTTCATCGCCTGTGCTCATTTATTTAAAAAGTAATTCGATTTCTTTTCGTTTCAACATCATTTTAAAAATAAAACTTTGCCCATTATTTTGTTTTTTATTAATTAGTGTATAACCGAAATGTCGAGCCTTCATCGACTTTTTCAACCGAACAACAGAGCTCATATTTAGTATTGAAATTTAACCGTTTCAAAGCCCCAATACTTCTTGGCTCAGTAAGTATAGTAGCATGGCTTTCTTGAATAACAGGTCTATTTAAAAGTCCCCGGCCTGACACATAGATAGCGCTACTAGAATTAAATCCATCTATTCTTTAGTTAGCCTTAAGCCTCAAAAGATGCGTGTAACAATTTGACAGCTGTCGGATAATTAGTTTGTGAATTATAACATTTTGAGTGAAGCAACTTTTGTTATTGTGAAAAAAATGGATAAATAGGAATTTCGCTTGTTGATTGCATTGCTTTTTGAAGGGGAAAATAGCAAAAGAAACAAAAACTCAGCTTGATGGCGAGTTTGCGGCCACTGCCCCGGGAAAATCAACGATCTTAGCATACCAAGGATTAGTATGCTAAGTTTAGACGTGGTGAAATGAGCACCCAAGAAGGTGAACGCAGTGGACCCAAAAGAGGTTGTTACCAACGAAAACATTTTAAAAATCCACAAAATGATTTTGAATGACAGTAAATTGAAATTGAATGAAATAGCAGACACTCTAAAGACATCAACTGAACGTGTATATTATATCATTCACGAACGTTTGGGTATGAGAAAGCTCTGTGCAAAGTGGGTACCGCGCGAGCTCACTTTTGACCAAAAATAACGACGAGTTGATGATTCGGAGCAGTGTTTGAAGCTGATCAAGCGTAATAAACCCGAGTTTTTGCGTCGATATGTGACAATGGATGAAACATGGCCCCATCATTTCACTCCGATATCCAATCGACAGTCATCCGAGTGGACTGCACACGATGAAGCCGCTCCAAAGCGTGGAAAAACGCAACAGTCAGCTGGCAAGGTTATGGCGTCTGTATTTTGGGATACGCATGGAATAATTTTCATTAACTACCTTGAAAAAGTAAGGACCATCAACAGCGACTATTGCATAGCGTTATTGGACCGTTTGAAGGACGAAAACGCCTAAAAACGGCCACATTTGAAGAAAAAGAAAGTGCTGCTTCACCAAGATAATGTACCGTGTCACAAGTCAGTGAAAACGATGGCAAAAATCCATGAATTGGCTTTGAATTGCTTCCCCATCAACGATATTCTTCAGATCTTGCCCCCAGCGAGTATTTTCTGTTCTCGGATCTCAAAAGAATGCTCGCTGGGAAGAAATGTTCGTCGAATGAAGAGGTGATCGCCGAAACTGAGGCCTATTTTGAAGCAAAGGACAAATCGTACAACAAAAATGATATCGAAAGGTTGAAAGGTCGCTTAATCAGTGCATTACCCTTAAAGGGAATGATGTTATATTAAAAAAAATTCCAAAAAAATATATTTACTATGGTAGGCTGGGGTTTTTTCAATTGATCTGTTAAATATCATTACAAAAATGCGACTTTAAAACTATCTGTTAGGAAAAATCGGAATTAATCTTCTCCAATCTTATTTTCTTGATATTCATAACATCAAATAAAAAAAACTAAAATATAAAAAATATGCGAAACAGAAGAAATCAACAATATATTTTGATCCAAGAATTCATCTTCCAAGAATCTCTCCGTAACCTTTTTTTTAAAGACGAAAACATTTTCCAAAGGGCCAAAACATTTTTATTTACTTGCTCCCTTTTGCCTTCCCAAAATAAGAGGCAAATTATTCCACCCCAATAAGCTGAAAGCAAGAATAAAAAATTACTGTTGTACCATTTGCCTTTCTCCATGTATTAGATGCTGCAAAAATAAATCGAAATGTTTTCAACTTGTCCAATTAATTAAACGTTAACGTAATTAAGTTTTTTATTATTGAACAAAATGCTCAAAAATTCTGTAAACAATTGTGAATATAACAAATAACTGCTCCATATTGTTTATCACATAGCTCTCATAATAATTCTCAACTCATACAAAATAATCATCATAATAATCTTAAATTATTATAAAACATGGGAAAACTGTGGTAAAGTATGTGGTATAATATATATAGTAGTGAAAAAATGTTTAATGTAAGTTATGAGGGTATTGTTATTAAAATTGTTTCTATAAATGTCTGAAATTAGTTGTAAATTAAAGTTGATCAAACGTCTGACCTGATCTGGATTGAAGTAGATTTAACTATATCTTCAAAAACAAATAACTGAATTAACAGAAAGTAACAGAAAATAAAGACAATTAATTGATAATTGTTAATAAAAAGTGAACTAAGAATGTGTAGGAGCGAATATTTCAACTTATTTTCATATTCCGTTCGCTCTCCTAAAGAGGTGAGAATGAAAATTAGTACTCGAGGGTCCTTTGATGTCTCCCAACAAATTACCTGTAATTACGGGCAATGAATGGCTTTGCTCATTAGATGGGTCTAACTGATAGGAAACAAAACTTAGAAAATGGTCGTCAAAGTGACAAAGGACTGTATCTGAACGTATCTTACTCATTAATTTATCGAACTAACTTATTTTAAACACAACACTTTGATTTAACTAGTTTCATATCGTTTCTCATCAGCTAAGTATACACGGAGATTGTTTCAATTAGCATACAATTAAAAATATAGGAATAAAAAGTACTTGAAAATAAAAAAATTATAAAATATTCTAGATATAAAGTTAACATTTTTTGTTTACGAAAATAGACTTTCTAGAAATTCATGAAATATTACTTTTTTTATTACAAAAGAGGAAGACTGAAACGCCGCACAGTATCTTAAGTGAACGTTGATACCAGAGTTTACTCATTTGCATTCAGGAAATGGCGATGTTAAATATGAAAACTTAAGGCTGCATTGGTTCAGAGTAAAAGCCAATAAAGTTCTTTAAAATATCAACGTAGATCGATATGTTTCATCATTACCACACAACGGCACAACCACAAAACAATTTTAAATCAATTATATAAAACTGGCTATCAAAAAAGCTCGATATTTGGGTTTCCCTTGAATTAACGATGAAAAATGTAATAGACAACATGGAAGGTGGATGAAGTGTTTGATGGCATTGAAAAGGAATTGATAATTATAATCTGCTCGAAACCATTAATTCGACTTTTGATCGACTTTCTTCGAGTTTGATTTAAATAAGATTAAACAGTAAATCGCTTCTTTCAGGACGGAATTAATGGTTTACCAGAAAACTGGCAAAGGTCATCGTGTTTGAAATGTTTATGAATAAATTTGCATTAAAATACACAAAAAATGATGAACTGATGACAACCATAGTAAGAAAAATATAGCCCTTCCAATAAGACAGCCAATGCAAATATAGTTAGTAAGAAAGAAATATTTGTTTTAAATTCGGAGCTCCCCATTTTACCCCAGTTAATAATTGTTAATCTATAAAATTTTATTTGTGTTGGTACTGATCGATCTTGTTGTCAAATTTTTATAAAATTCTTCAAATCATTAGTAATAATAATTAAAGGTTATGAACCAGCAAACATTGTAAACCAAAAGTTCAATTTGATATGGATTTACGTGCTGAATTAATGGATAGACTATATAATCGTTGTTATTGGAGTCATTATTGAATGACAATCTTTCCGATTGTATTTTTTTCCGTTTGTTTGATTATAAAACTATTGTTTGGATCTTATCAGCTGAATTTCATTATACTGTTTTATGCACAAACATCTTCATTTTAAAGGAATATAATTGAAACAATAAAATATATATAATAACATACAGTTTTGGATATTTGGTTTATTATTTCAAATAATAAAGAGGATTTAGTTATTTTTTGATGTTTTAGAGCCCTTTTTACCTACTAAGGTTTATCCGGACTGCATCTACTACTTACCGTGAGTTCCGAACCACGGTCATCGGTATTAAGCCTACTAACTGCCCAGTAGCCAACTTAAAGATCATTCCAGTACACTTCTGCCTTATGGACAATCATCAATAATCATAATTATAAACAATCACAAACATACAATTACAACCATATCCCAGTAAAATTCGTCTTTACTATTGTGCCTACCAAGTCGTTTTTTTCAAAAGTTATTTTAATTCAAACATTATCATAATATGATAATAATATCGAAACATGATATCATAATTAAATTCCAGTTATATCGATTAATATAAATCACCAAAAATAAAATATCCTAAACCAAAGTTTAACATGTTAAATAATAAGATGCACTCATTACTGTTTCATTTCATTGCAAAATGCTGCCAATTTTTTATAGAATATATTATATAAACAAACAAATACTATTTTGAAAGCAATATTTTACAGTATTATTCATGAATCTCAAGAAGTTTATAACAATTCTATTTATCAAATAAATATCTAAAAGAACAAAAGGAAAAATGTTGAAAGAATGCCATATTAATGCATTTATAGCAAAATACCTTTAAACCTAAATTAAAATATGTTTTGTCATTTCATAACTTAGGATGAGGCATGACCAAGATAGGGTCATGTTGTCAGGGAGTCGTTCTGTGTTATTTTTTTTAAGTATTTGAAGTCCCTTCTTGATACTACTAAAGTTTTTCTATACTCTTGGTATACAAAACCATCTACATATGTTTACTATCTGCAACATTTGGTTAATGCTGTGTGTATTCACTTAGAAAACCTGAGATGAATTCCAAATTAATCCCAATAAAATTTACACAAGAAAATCCTAATAACTTTTACCATTATTTTTAATACAACGATATGCTGTCCCTAGAATAATTTCAATTACTAACATCTCTTATGAGATTAGACTCCTTAATATTTATCTTATAAATTAGAAAGAGATGTTTCTGAAAATTGTCCCCTTGAAGCTATGATACTTTTTAATATTATATTGTGTTAAGCTATTTCGCAGCATTTTTTATCTAAGTTATCCGTGAACAATCAAAGGACACAATAATCAAAAATGTAGATAGTATTACTTAACAATTAAAAGATTAATAATTAATATAGAATTGCATGTCACAATAATTTATTGCTGTATAATACTCTGATGATTACTAGCTTTACCTAATCCAATTAGAAACGTTCTATAATTCCGAACAGCAGTATTTACAAAAGCTTATGGATAAAATCAGGACCATCAAACATCATGAAGTTTGAGGAACTATGGAGAACGTACCACCGTCAATAAATATACAAATTAAAGTCAATTTCAAAAATGATAGCTTATAATACTGATATTTATGGTTAATTTTGATAGGAAACAAAAACAAGGTACTTATTTTTATTGTTTAAAGCTGTTTTCGAGAATATGGATTCCTGGAACAGACGTTATACTTTATCGCGAACCTGCTTGCAGAATGATAAATGAGGAACGTTTTTAGATATAGTAGCATGTTTAATAATAAAAGTCTGTAAGTCTATAATTAATGTGCTATTATGTTTCTCAGTCAGTATTTCCGTTATTTTCTTTATATCTTGTGTGTTTATTTATATAATGTTATTATTAGTTCCGTCGATTAGTAGTATTAGTAGATTTGTTCCAGATAAATCCTAATTCGTGAAAGGGGGACTCTAAAATGTGAATAAAAAGTATGAGAACATTGTCAATATTTGATATTACTTATAACATTTAAACTTACATATAAAATAGGAATAACTTTTAGTATATTAACATGTCCCTTTTAAATTTATTTTTGAGTATGTATCAGTAGAAAAGTTATACAAGAAATATAATTAACTTAATGAATTATACCTACGACAGACAAGGCATTTTATAGGCCACCCAGCAATTACTAGTGAGTATAATTTCTCTCAATTTTAATACGTCTTCTAATATAGGGATTTAGTAACTATTAATTATAAACATTTGGTCAATCTTATAAAATTAGTAGATTTTATTGTTGTATACGATCACCCTAAGTTACTAACAGTATTACTTGAAAACTTTCAGCAAAGCAAGCTGGATTTATTTAATATAAATCGAACTAATTCTCAAGAAATTGAAGTATGGAAGACGAAACCGACTAATTTAACTTTTAACTGAGTATAACAATCTTAAAATGTAATGAAAGATCAGATCTCATTATTATTTCAAGCCGAACTAATTATCAGCATTTGTGACTACATTCTATTTTATCAACTTCCATTAATTACCCTTTTAGTCAGTCGACTAGAGAGTTTTCAACTTTCAGTCGGGCCCGCTTATCGACTGGTAATGAAGGAACTGAAATATGACTGGCAGCGTCAGTCCGACTCTCAGTAGATCGTTTCGACTTTTGATTTGTTTGTTATTGGTGTCGAATTTTTGACTGTTTACGAGGGGCACATGTTCGAAATGACATCGAATATAAACGGAAATACGTCTAGGTTAACGTTACATAACTGTGAACTGATTTCACATACTCGCGTGTGATGAATCTGAATAAATATTTTGATATTTAACTTTTAAAAATCTATATAATTATAATTTGTATTAATTTGTTTCACAACTTAGGACATTTGTTTTGACACACTATATTTGTTTTATATTTGATAGATTGGTCATACAACAAACAGTGTTATGCAGGAGGTTTGAATCAAGGCTGATTGTTGAAATGAAACGATACGAAACAAGCTGAGGGTGAATTATTAACAAAGATATTCACAAAAAACCTCACAAGAAAACTCTAGTGGGGTAAAATTGTACAATCTTGGTGATCAATTCATATCACTTTTGCATAACCTTTGCAATATCTTCAGACATTGCGCAGACCTTGTAAGTTATCAGCTGTGCAACCCATAATGCCGTCCTGCTGAAATCCCATCTATTGGATATAACTATTTTATATTTTTCGATTTTATATTTTATTTCTGTCATCGTTTTGTTGCGCTTGTTATTGATAATGATGGCATCACCAACATCATTTTGGAAATGCGTGCTTTAAATATTCAGGCTTTTAACCCGCGTTTTTAGTTTCTTCTTAAAAACTTTTTAGGAAAAAAAACCTTATTAAACCAGTTCGAAAAAATATAAATATTATGCTAATCGACTAACTTATAGGAACTTTTTTAGATTATGTTACTTCTCTTTCAATATCGTTAATTTAAACCAAGATATATTGATATATTGATATATATTGATAAGAAAGTTTTATGGTTTGGGTGGGTATCAGTGTGAATAATAAACAACAGATTCAATAGGCATCACCAAAAACTTATGTCCCAATAGGCTGCCAACGTACATTCGTAACATTTCAATAAACCTATGTTTTTATTGTTAAAATTCCTAAAAAATATGGATTAGATATAACTGGTATATATAATTACCATATTAGATATACTATTTAACGGATTTCTTGTAAATTAATTATGATACATTCTATATGTTATTGTTATTTAAATATTATTCACATTCATTATTGAGAGTAACTTATTCACATAAATTTTTGGCGCCTTCATAAGAATACAAGCACTAGTTAGCCAGCGGTATCCATTGAATTGGAAGTGGTAATGAAACAGTGAATACATTATGTACAAACGATTCCATTGTCTTCAGAACCAACAATAGTTTCATTCGACTTAAGCGTTCAATTCTTCATCTTTCAACCCGTTGGAGTGGGGATTGTGATAGGGAATCCAAAGGATGGGTCAAGGCATTTTATTAATTTCTGGACAGGATAATTTGGAAAAGGTTTAAAGACATTTCTTAATTACCAATCGGTAAGACAGAGTGGTAAATGAATATAATTAAGCTATTATATATATCACAAGTACTTTTTATAATTTTTTGGTGATCATTTTTATAAAATCAGAGACTAACGGCACCACCATTTTTCGATATATTTGTTTATGATATACCATTAGGTATACAGAATTATCCCCAGCTTCTTATTTTCGAAAACTTGCAGTTTTCTGACCTTACTGTCTACTAAGTTGGTTTTAGAAAAAAAACTTTTTATTTACATTAAAAATCCAAAAAATAAAATGCAATTTTTGATAATAGTTTGAGATAATTATGTTAGGTGCCAATTGAAATGTCCAAAATGACGTGAAGTGACGTCATTTATTGTAAAGCACTAAATATTTATGACGTCACGATTACCTTAAATATGACAATAAAACGGTATAAAACCAAGTATTAACTAAATCTTATTATATCTGATATTATAAATTGGACAAAGCAAAAAAATTGCAGATAATTCTGACTGAATAGTGACAATGGAGAAAGGTAAATCAAACAAAACATATGGCCTGGACTGTGTAGAATTAGCAAATTAAATCAAAACCGGTGAAATGACATAATAATCGAAGAAGACTATGCCGTAATTAGTTCATCATTGTAGCTAAATATTTTTTAAATTAGTTCTGACACCAAAGTTAATTTAGGCTCAATATTAAAATCATTTCTATATACAAATATCAGATTTGATAATTAAATAAACTCCATTGTTAATTTAACAGAAAACCCGAACAAACTACTGTCTAAATTGGCTTTGAATATTTTATAAAGAACTAAAACTGTAGGTCCACCAATTCCCGCATCCTTCTCTTGTCAGTCCCTTCCCGGAAGTGTCTTTCTTTCAGACCCTCCAAACCGCTTTGGTTATTTCTTGTCTCCGTCGTCCTCGACTTAAATTTTAATTCAAAATGATATTTTGCTAAAGTTTATCTTTAATGAATTCAGTTCTTTAATGAGTTCAGTTAACTACGTAATATTGAACAACTATATTCATGTCTGCTACATTTATTACAATAAATTAACAAATTTATTCGAAACTCAATAATCTATTGTCGACGAAGGTATTCAAGATAATAACTAAATCGACCTTTCCATACAACGCGGAATTTCCCATTGAAATACACAGCCCTTTGGTTTCTCAGAAACAAAATCGTCAAACCAATAAAAACATTTGTTGTTCCTGTTTTGTCTACTGCTGTTCCTCATTTTCTTTGTCTAAGAGGGATTTATTTATTTTTAACTTGTGAGCACCGTATAATTATTTCTACTGAACTAGAAGGACTTTTGACATTTGATATTTGAAATTGAAGTGAATAAATAAATACAGTAAACTATATAGCTGCTTCATCTCTAGAATGAGATACATTTCTTGGCTACATTGATCCACAGACTCCAGAATTCCATTGATCGCTATTGATTGTTGTATTGAAGTTTGTGAGTTATTGTTCTAAGAGTGACACTACTTTTGTTATTTTCAAAACAATGGGTCAAAAACAATTTCGTGTTTTAATTTTACACTGCTTCTTGACGGGAAAAATACCGCTCAAACGAAGCATTGGCTCCATCAGAAATAACAGTAAAACGTTGGTTGACTTCAAACGTGGTCGTAGAGACACCGATGATACAGAACGCAGCGGACGTCCAAATGAAATGGTAACATAATAATGATGGAAATTGGGTAAGTTAGCTAACGTCGTAAAGATATCAAAAGAACGTATTGGTTTTATATTGCATGAGTGTCTGACTATGAGAGAGCTCTGTTCAAAGTATTGATGATTCTGCGCAGTGTTTTGCCATGTTTAAACGAAATTTTTGCATAGATATGTGACAAAACGATAGTCATCTAAGTGAACAGCAGCTGGTCACAGGCCTATTTTGAGGCAAGACATAAACCGTTCTACAAAAGTGGTGTTGAGTTTTTAGAGCGGCACTGGAATGATCGTGTGGCTCTTGGTAGATATTACGTTGATGAATAAAGTCAATTTCGAACAAAAAAACCGCGTTTCCTTTGTTAAGCCCGGGACTTTTCAGGCCATGTGTTAAATAATGTTGCGTACACTTATTAAACAACCTGGTATATAATCTCCAAGCATAATTTTATTATGGAAACGCTATTATAACACCCACGTTATTTACAGTAATCACGCAGTATTTATTTTATTGCCCATCCAGTTAAAATTACTGTAAATATTCGCTTCGAAGCGTGGCCGTTTATATAATTACTTTATCGTCTTGAGAAAATATTTTCCAATCCGATCCAGAAGGCACAGCCCGAGCCATCGACGTCCAAATAATACAATAAAACGCGCATCGAGACTAAATCTGGTACATAAGCGTGCCGAAGTATGACTTATCCCGAGGATATCTCTTCTGTCTGGCCGTGGTCTCGACGCTGTTTCATTCTGATTTCCCTGCATCTATTTTAGTTTGACATCGGCGTGTTTATTCCGTTTTGGATTCGATATATGAACGTCCCGGAATGTTATTGTTTATTTTTATTTCAAAATGGAGTTTTATACGATAAAAACGGTTATATAAGTTATTATCTAATAAAATTCATTTTCGCATTTTATTTATTATTATAAAACGCTTTCACAATCAGTTTCAAAAAATTGGGGGAATTATTCAAAATATAGGGAAAGGCTCGACACCATTAAACAGATAAAAAGGAAACTGGAAAGAGACAAAAGAGGATGCAATATGTTGAGGAAAAAGTGAAGATGAACTAAAAATTGATATACAGACTTTCCTGGAGCACAATCTAGACGGAGATGTGTCAAGGATTATCCCAAAAAATTGGGAAATATGACCGATATAATCGAATTAGAAAATATCATGAAACATAAAATATGCTGGTTAAGTTAAATTTTAGAGGAAATATATATTAATTACATCTTATCTTAGACAAACCTAGTAAAACAATTTATAAATTAATGTATTACTGTAACTACTACAGCCACATCAGTATGCATTTCCGAAAATAAAATAAAATTAAGCTACTTAACCTAGAGTTAGAAGTAACACTTTTTCACTATACAAGCACTTGTGATTTGGTTCGCTTCAATCTTCCGATTTCCTTTTCTAGTAGCTATATTGCTTCCATGTTGTTGTGATTTAGTAGCCTTATTTTATGTTTTAATGCGAAAACATCGTGCAACCATACGTTGGTTACGTAGCGATAAGTATTGGTAATTAATCCTTTGCCTTGGCTGTTGGGTTACTAGTTGGTTTGTTATTCTAACGCAACCCAATTATTTGCAATTATTTGCTTAATGCTTGCTGGCTAAGTTGAGAATATCTTCCGACTAACTATTACATTTGTTTGGTTTAGAGTCTGATCTGCTCTGCTTTTCGTTGTTTCCAATATACATTAATGAAAACATTTCTAAACAACAATAGAAGAAATTACACGGAAATATAAGAAATAAAACGAAGTAAGAGAGATAGAAGAATAAAATCAAAAGCCTCTAATATGGTAGTCTGAAGAAATAAAACAAAAGAAAAAAATCTAGAGGACCGACCTAAACGAAAAGATGGCTGAAGACTGTGAGATATATAAGAAAGTAAGTATATACAGGAAAACTAATAAGAATTGTACAAGAGGCAAAGAAGAAAAGATGGATACTGTTTGGGAAGAGGACGAAGGAAAACAGTAGTGGAAACCAGAAACTTTTTTAGAAAACTTTTAAGAAAGTTTAAACATTTTGCAAAAAAATAATGTAATACATAAAAGATAAAAAAAATACATGCTAATTGAAAATGATAACATAAAAGAGATTTCAAAGAAATCTTTCAATAATTATTTTTCATACAGGAGTAGATATGCTAAAAAATATACAGACCAATAAGAACGGTAAATGAAGAAAGAGAGGAGATGCAGAGAAAAATTCATATTCTTAAGTTTTTCTTAGGTTCTTCAAGTTTCAAATATCTTAAATAAGTATTCATATCACATATTTTTTCTCTTTTTATTATAATTTTGCAGTGAATAGGATACTTACTTCTTTAAACAAAGACATTACCTACTTTTAACAGTATATGATAATGGCTTAAATAAAACAGATTGCGAATAATTGGGAAGATAAAAAACCGTAATGGAAGACCAAAACTGTATGCGGATTGAATATGCGCATTGAAAAATCAAACCGTACTAAATTATCATGGAAGACTGATAAAAAATTGAACATGAACATGAACATTTAAAACATGAGAACTTTCATATCTCCATCATATTTTTCAATCAAAATACAAAGTACTACTCTGCCCCCTATTTGGCAGACATTGATCCTTCTTATTTAATTGGTAACGCATATCTGATTAGAGCCTAAAAACTAAGTGAATTAGTGGATGTTACAAAAGATGGGAGGTAATGGAGAATATTGTGTATGCAATAAATACTCAATATAAGATTTTAAATAATGATATTATGAAATATATATTATAAAAGGGCATTATTTTAAAATTCTAATATTTTAATATAATTAAATATTTTGAGTTTATATTTTTTTCACAACATTGTACAGTAGGCTAAATTTATTTTAGATTCATAATGCGTAACATCAATCATTTTAAGATTACAATAATAAAATTAATGACATTCGCAAATAAAATATATCAATAATCATCAAACTCTCAATAATAACGATCTATCCGTATTTACATCGATATCAAATCGAAATACATCATTCAACAAGGACAATTAATCATACATTATATCGCACGATTCGTGCCTGTAGTTTTTATCGATGAACTTTAACAATAACTGTTCTGTGAAAGCACGAATGACAATCGTATCAATCGATATTTGACATTAAATGAACTGAACAATAAGCATTCCGCAGGAGAATAAAGAAAATGCCACGTCAAGTGAACAATAAGGAACGCTGAATTTTGAAGGTAAATATGGATTTTGCAAGGAACAATAGCATCATTATAACAGTAATAGCACGACTATTACTGCTATTATCTTTATATATTAACTATTGAACGAATATATTAAATGTATCTGATGTAGTTACATGTTAATATTACTGATTATTACTTTTTTCAGTATTTTGTGTGGAAAAGGAGGAAACTATTTATTTGCTCCCTCATACACTTGATGTCGATTTTTATACTGAACCTATCTTAATTTATAATAAGGGTTGCCATTACCAATTAATAAAATTCCCCAATAATTCAAATCAAATTCCGAAAATGGAGGTAACACATTCGCCATAAATTAAAATTATTTTAAGAAATGATAAGTCTCAACCTTGCTTGTGAGTATTTATGTGTGATGCGTTAAACCTGACACTGCAGCCAAATTGTTTAATCTCTTACTTTGCTCCAATTAAATGCACTACAGTATCCGTATTTAGTCGATTGGATTGTTTTACATTTTTTCTCCTAATAGATGCACTGTGCAGACAGCAGTAAGAACATCGCAATTTATATGTTTGGGAACAACTATTCCCATACAGCATTTTTAAAGTGAAACACTATCCCAACAGCATTCGACCTCAATGTTATATGTGTTCATACATGAACATCTAGTTCAAACCCACGTGGATCAAAATCTAGCATAGCATGAACTTGTCATCTAATTTTTGCAATGTCACAGATTTATGAAGCACTGGAAATCGCTTCAGCACAAGCACCAGTAATTTAATCTGTAGCTGTTGAGCTTCTGATGAAATTACAGTAGATATAAAAGAAACTAAAGGATCGCTGAAATTAAATTGCTTGATAATATCTGACGTCAATATATAATATAAAATTCTTAGCATGTTCTCTAGAAATCAGTTTTAGCAGCAGAAGAAGTAATGAAATGAATGCGAAAAACATTGAAATAATTATATTGGTGCTTGGAGTTCTTATATATAAGAAATGTTCTGAAATCCCCGCCTTTTGACGGCATAATGCAATAAAATCAAAAAATAAATAAATCATAAAAATTTCATAAATAAAGGAATAAATAAATAAATACATAAATAAAATAAATAACAAATAAATCCAATGTAATAAAAAATAAAACATATATAAAAAATAATATAAAAAAATATATAAATAAATAATAGAATTAATAAATCCAATAAAAATATATAGTTAACATAAATCCCCAATCAATCTAAAATTCCCCGCATATTGGGGATTTCCAGGTTGTCAACGCACATATCTCAGAAATTACACAGGCAAAGGCAACCATAACATAAAGAAAACCACGCCAAACTGAACATAGGGATGAGTAAGTAAATTGATAAAAAGACACTGGAAAATAAAACCAAAGCAGAAACGTTTTATAAAAAGATCAAGAAAATAGACAATTTAAATATCTTACTGTTAGGTTGTTACGAAATTATAGCGCCAAGGCTATAAACGACGACATAGAACCAAAAAAAATATATTAAAAACAGCAATGTTTAAATTAAAACTAAAGATATAAGGCTGATGGTCATATGTGATGAAAAACATTAAGAACCACACCAGAACTAACAAAATATCTGAAGAGTAACGCATATTATGAATGGGATACAAAATAGAAAAAGACATAAATATATATAACATGATAAATAAAACAAAAATAATATGGATCATATGTCTTTGTCAACACTAGACAGGGAAAAGAAAGAACCAGATAGAAATTATTCGATTAACTGAAACATGATTATGTTATAGATAAAATTAGGAACTAATGAAATAATAAAAAACCTTAGCGACAAGAAGGTATAGAGAAATGTGTGTTAAATAGATTTTAGTATTGTTAGGAGTTAGGAAAACCACTTAAAACTGATACAAAAAAAATTCGAAATTAGTATGGAAGACTACTCAGGAGAATTATCTCAAAAGATTTCCTCAAGAAGATGTTCATCAGTGTGAATTGGAATGATGACAATAATTTTGAAATCCTGTTCTATAAGATTCTAATGTATTTACTGTTTCTCCTAAACATTCGTCTGCATCAAATGAAATTAGTATACATTTGGTAAACAATGAAATTTTGTAGAGAAAGTAGCAAAATTACTAATTTGGTTATGAATTCGAAAGTGTATGTGTGTGATCATACACAAACCTAGCTAAATATTAAGTCATAAATTAACTGATCAAAAAATCTATATGTTATCGAATTTCGTACAGAGCAAAACGATGTTTGCTGTTGTTCAAAAAATAGCGAAATATCTATAAAATCCATACAAATAAATCTATATTTTTTCCGAATACCGTAAAGATATCGAAAATCATTTTATTTCAACAAACCGATATATTTTCCAGACTACATCTTTTTAAAAATGGTAATATATTGATATTTTTCCTCCTCCAACATCTCTATTGCATCCGTCACTGAACATTGACGTAATTCGTTCTGATTGTTAACAAATAAATTACTAATTTCGTTCATCATTCTCATTGGGAATAATTGATTATGTTTAATTATTTTTATTCAACGGTTTTGATTTTATTGGAATATAATAAAAACTCACTCCTCGGAGTAGATGTGGTTTGAGAATCTGAAAAAATGTTGAAGAAAAACAATATAAAAAAATTATATACAATTTCATTGTTCAATTTTTTTCTTAAAAAATGATGCTCTTTCCGGCCATAACTTTTATGACATTTTTTATATCCGTAATGTACAGATAATCTATTTATCCTCAACAATGAAAAAAAAAAGAAAATATTAAACATGACGTCAAAAAGGTATGATCCATCAACATGACAATACCTAACCCCCATACGCCACGTGCTACTTGAAAAAAAAAACAAAACCAACTAGGGTGGGAGTCCTCTTTCATTCACCTTCTTGATTCTTTTGACGGCCTCCCAACGCCATCCATCACTCTCAACGAAATTAACAAGAACACATATAATCACTCCTCACTTCATTAAAAATCATCAGATTAATTGAAAACACGAAAACGCCCTTTAAATCACGCCGTTGTCCGCGTATGTCATTGCGGAGGGTGAACAGGAATATGCTTTTTTTAGCGGTACGTAAATATATATATAAATACGTATAGAAATAGAAGTAAATCGAAAGGAAAAGGAAATCCATTATTCCGGCCTGAAATATTAAAATATATACACCGAGAAGGGCCCATCTGTTTGCAGTTGATAAGAGGGAATTTCCAAAAATACGTACGTATCTGCGGCAGTCCTAAAGCCACGTTTTCGCATGGACAATTTCGAATAGCGGAGATTTTGTCAACCATCTGCGAAATTTATCTTCCATGAAAACATCCTCATGCGGGTTTGGCAAAGATATATATTATGTTCTATAAAAGGTGAACAAGTATAAAACATACATGACATATAGAAGTATCTCAAATGTATTTGGAGCAGTAGTATAAATAAATAATAGTAGTATAAATAAATAATAGCAAAAGTATAAATATATATGAATATATAGCGAAAAAAAATTAATTTCTTGACGTTCCTATTATTTTATATTAATTTACAGTAATTAAAGGATGATGGTGTTATTAAAAAATAGATAAAATCTAGAATTTTGTATGTTGATTACTTAAATACATTACGTTAAATATTTATTATGGGCAATCTCCCTATATTTATTATGAGCGCCCTTCTTACCCAGCTTGGCAACAGGTACAACTAAAATGATTACTTTGTGTCAAATAATACACTGTTACACTATTCTTTATGGGTAACTGTAAAACTTGCCATTGACGATACACAAAAATTCATCCTAAATGGATCGTTATTCGTTTAAAGTGGACATATGCATTTCGTAAACATTGCTTTGAAAATACTATTATATACTATTTTATAGGGTATGTTTATTATAGGTTCCGTTTACTCAGTAAAACTTCATTATAGTCAATTAATGAATGGCTATCAAAAAACCAATATATTATTGTAATATGTTACCCTATATTATAACATTTAAATCAAATTAATGGCAATTGTATATTTTTGTTGATATGTATACTTATTATTTAGTCCCAGAACATTATTTGCCCCTGTTGCAGATGTATAAAGTCCCGCTTTCAACTTTCAGTGTTTTATAACGGAATTAATAAACAGGGACCTGCAATTTAATATCATATAGGTCTTAGGGTAACTGTAGGATATGTTTACATACAAAACACTCTTTTTTAATTAATTTTATCGCAATATTTATTAACAACATTACCATATAAGATTGCTAAAAAGTAATTATTGATGCCTCATATTAAATTAAAAGGACCCTTTTATGTCTATATCTTTTTAATTATCTGCAAATAGAGTAGTATTAAACACTCTTAAGCATAACAATTGAAAAATATTACCTTTACTATAATTACAGTTCACAATAAATACAGTAGCTTAATCTTAACAGGTGTTCTACAGTAAACCCTATATGTTTTTAAAACAATAGGGTATTTTTATTTAATCTACTGGTCAGTTATTCTAATACACTAATACACATACACATACACTTATATATACTAATCAGAATTCTGTTAATTGATAAAAACAACACTATAATCGCAAAGTTGAACGACGACTATCAAAAAGTACATTTGTTTAAAAAAATTTAAAAGTTCATAGCTAAAAAAATTTTTCGTTAATAAATAGAAAGGAAATAAGAAAAGGCCTTAAACATTAATTAGGCCTATAAATTAGTTCAAACGGATTTTTTTAAGTTGACGTTTTATTGTGAATATCGGTGCAATGTAGTTTATCCAAAGCATTGTAGTCTTTCAAGCAATTTATGGATACAGTCTCGAAAAAACGATGTACCTTTTGCTGTTATCCACCAATCGATCCATTTTTTGGTATCTCCAGCTCTGTTCAGACAGGTAACGACATACGTCAAAACAAATACTAATCAGAAGGAGCAAGGTCTGGAGAATACGGTGGGTGCAGTAGCACTTCCAATTTTAATGTTTTCAAATATGTTTTCACCGATTTTGCAACATGCGATCGAGCTGGAGAATAACATAACATTGTTGTGTCTTTGCTTGTATTCCGACCGATTTTCGCACTGAACCCCATCAATTGTAGCCCAAAGCGAATTGTAGTAACCATTGATGGTTTCATTAGGTTTTAGTAGCTTATAATATACCAAATCAAGCTGATCGCGCCAATCTTTGCGATCATTCCCATGATCTTCAACCGATTGCAAATGCTTATTGTGTTTTTCCCAACAATTCTGCATATTCAATAAAATCCTCGTCTTCAGATTATTGATATTATTGACATTACATGACATTTGATGACCTTCAGCTGTAAAATTTAGTTCTTCAGTTTGAAAATTCAGCTGACTGAAATTTTTTTTATCACATTTCGACGAAATTACATTGCTGAAAAGTGAAGCGTTTGACATGATGAATACCATATGTTATCAATCCTTTAAAATTAATTTATATGCCTACTAATTATAAAAAAATTATGCGACTGGAATATTTGACTCAAAATTTCAACTTCAAACAAATTTTACACAAACAAACAGTATTCGAATCCACAACCTTTCCAACACATTAACTATATAAAACAACTCAATAGTTATTGGTAAATGAATGGATTTGGCTGCATCTAATCATTATTTACAATAACTATTGATAAAATTTGATTTCAGAAAATGGGAATTAATGCAAATGATGAAATCATGAAAGATATGGAATATTCGAAAAATCATCAATCTTATGCAGAAAACTATGTTGATGAAAAACCTTAATATATATGTTTACAAATTAATTAAAATAAACTTTTTTAGCTGATGCTCATTTATGAATCGTTACGAACAAAAAACAAGATCAGAAACAATGTTGCTCAATAAAATGTTCCAAAGTTCACAGAAAAAAAACAAAATCTCTGACCGGACTGATTGTAGAAATGGGAATGTGGCATAAAAATATGTGCTATGTTTATCGGATGACCAAGAATAAAATTTATGAGCTTCCTCTACCCATCATATTTTATATCGTAAATGTTGAAATGGATCCATTCCAATGGCCCTTAAAACGTTCTCTGATTTTACGGCTTTATGGCGTTTTACGATGTGAGAAATTACCCACATTTTCCTGTCAATCAATGAACTAGTTGAACATTTTTATTGATTATACGGTGTGTTAACTGCGTTATATGGCGACAGTGGAAAGCGAGTAAAATAATCAAATGACAAAAGTGGTCAAAATAGTGAAATATGTCGCGAATCACTTATCTGATGATTTTATTGGGTAAATAAAAATTTGTGAATTTTTTAGAGACAACGTGAATTTTTTAGAGACAACGTGGGCTCTGAACTACGATCCTCTGGATTAAGACCAACAGCAGGCCCTGCTTTTTAACAAATAAGGAAAATTTTACATCGTACAGTTATTAAATGCTTTGTAAAAAAGGCTAAAAGGCTGTGGAGATTTATATTGAAAGGATAAACGTTTAAGAAAATATTTGTTGAAAAATATTGGTTGATAAGTGAGCTTGTTTCTTTAAAAATAGGCCTTAAGCGTCAACTAGTTTTGTCCAATGACCTTATCTATTAATATCGTTCATAATATTTAACTCGTAGGGATGCAGAAAAAATATCTATACATTTTCTCGACATTTTCTGAAAAAAAGATAGCGAAATTTTTTGGCGGATATATCGATATTTTTTTAGCCGATATTTTTTCAAAATGTGATAATACAAATATAATACAAATATAATAATATAATTTACAATATTCTTTAAATTAATATAATTTTTAGTAACCTTTAAAATTGGTACTTAATACTAAACGTTTTGTGATACTTAATTCTAAAGGTGAAGAAAAATATATTTCTTCTTGTAAAATATCGATATTTTTTTTTAAATGTCGAAAACGATATATCAATATTTTTTAATATAAATATTTGTATTTGCCCACGTCCTTTGTAAGGAATGTCCTACTCTAAGCTCAAAAGCACAATTGTCTTATCATTGTATAGCCACGAAATGACAATAAAATTATAAAAAGCGAATTGTTTTTGAATCATTTCAACTTCTGTATATTAGATATATTGTGATTTTGTAACATTTACAGATATATCAAGAAATATTTAATGTAGTAGCTATTTTCAATGTTTAATTGAATCAAATTTGATTGAAATAAATTTACCCGAATAATGATTCACGTTTCACGATTTTCGACTTCTTTTATCGATTTTCCATATTCTTGTCGCTTGTTAAATATCATATTATTTTTTATAGAGTTATACATTAATAACTGTAAAATTATTTAACTATAAAATTAGTAAAATTAGTAACCTATTTAAGATAGAATAAATATACTCTTCATCAAAAGTATATCAAAATATTAAGAAATTAAAATATTTACAATATTCTTTAAAATAAGTTCAATAAGTTTGTTCAAATAAATCGGAACTTTCTGAAAAGCTGGTTAAATTTTATAATAATATCTACTAAAAAAATGTTTCAAGGTTTAGGAAGTGTCGAAAATCGAAGGGAAATAAACCTCGATATTAAAAAGATTCGTACATTAATTAATTGATTTTTTGATGCGTTTTAAAGGAAGTTAATGTTTTAAGTCAATATAGTCTGAAGGTTATAATAGTAATAATGTATTACTTTATGAACTTGAAGATACATCAGAAGATCCATAAACACAATGCCTTTTGAATCCAAAAAAAAACTGACGCTAACACTTTCTTGGTTAATTTCTATACAAAATTCATTTCGAAGAGTTCAGTTTACACTACATATTAACCTTTTTTTGTTTATATTAAAGGCATAGTGGACTCAAACCCAAGCCTCATGCATAATGATAAATCATTAAAATTGAACTATAATGTGTTCTTGTTGAATTATTAGCGAAAACAAGTACCCGCAAGTACAAGCAAGGTTTAAAACCCAACCTAATAAATAAAATTTAAATATAAAATTTTTTTCCCAACAATGCCCTAATAGTCACCATAGATGCACCCAGATTTTACAGAAATAATTACATAAATTGGGAATTTCATGTATCGACTATCACCCCAGATATCAGGAGAATAGTAAAAACACATGAGACACGTCTCATGTCTAACACCGAACTATCATAGTTCATGAAGCAAGACACAGAACCAATGGACAGATGAGTTTCCCTAGATATATACTTAGTTTTTAAGTTTTTGTAAAATCAAATTGTAGATTAGTCGGCAATGACTAGTAACTTATAAAGTTATTAATTAAAATGTTTTAATAATAAATTGTTCGCATATATATGATAATCCTCGAATTTATTAAACGTCGTACTCTACATATGTTCAGTAATAACAGGAAATCCACGCAGTTTATAAAAGTAGTACACAAAAATATTAATAGAAATTATCAGTAAACAAAATAGAAAGTAAAGACGTGAGGACCCATTTTAGTTAACAATAACTAAAATAAAACTATTATGCATGAATTCTTATAAGGTTAGAAAATAGCTTCCATACTTATGAGTCACAGATTACGCGATATGAAATAGAAAAACTAAATTCTTTAGAAAAAGCACTAATTATATTTTAAAAATAATGATAATAATAGTTACACTCAAATATAAAAACTCGACCAGAAAACAAAACTAAATAGATTTTCGGAGTGCAATACAAACAAATGGGGTCCCTATATTTCGTGAATACACAATCAGAATGGTTAATTTCTTCCGACAATTTCATTTTCACACTATTACAAAAATTAAATCAATAGGCGGGAGAAAACTGACCCTATATATTAATTGTAATACACGTAAAATAAATATTATCAATTTATAACCATATCTATTTTAAGACATTTTATCTTAACAACACAATATAAATTCACGCAACATCCGATTTACACGTGCTACACAAATATTTTCGGGTGTATCCGGTTTTAGGTTCAAAATATTTTTTTAGGTCCGAACCCTACGAAACTCGCCCTGAAAGTACCATCGAACAACGGAAGAACTCTTGAACGAGCATATTTTATGACCTAGCGTACCCTCATATTGGACACAGTGTCTTTTTAGTAGCTTCGTTGTTGTTTTGTTGTCTTATTTACATCATGATGTATATAGCGTTAAACTTGATATATTAATATTGAATAATATTTATTTTTAATTAAACATAGGGGTAAGACATTTATAGCATAGTTTATTTGGATTTTATCAATTTCAATTGGATTTGATTTAAAATAAATGTATGATGATAAATATTGGTTTTAACCGCTTCTCAACTTTAATCCAATATACCAAAAATATATGAGGATAATTTTTTTATATGTTTTTAAATATATGCTGACAATATTATATTGAGGATAAAATTCAATAAATTATAGTCATAATACATATTGTTTTAATTATTAAATTAAATATACTAATTTAATTGTATTATATATACCAAAATATTAATTTACATAAGCATTATGATTTATATTAATTTATATCGTAAATATAGTTCAAAAATTTAATTCACTAAAGAAATATTATTGTGTGTTATGTAATTAGATCTTTAGAATTTCTTAGAATACAAATCACAACAGTTCAATATCAGTTCTAAGATTATATATGAAATGGATGATTATTTTTATTTTGCCTTCTATCTTAAGTATCATATTCCAAAAACTATGATGCCCAACAAAAAAAATATGTTTCCTTCAATTGGTCAGTCAATTCTTACTAAGCTTGCATTAAAAAACATGAATATGACAACGAAAATAATTTATTAGTTTTAATTATTTTCATCATATAACAAATTATAATTGCTTGAAACCATAACTATTTTATTACTATTTAAACATTATTCAAAATCGGACTCACAAGATGCTGAAAGATTTTCAAGCCTGTTTTCCATACATTTTAGTTTCTGCTTCCAACTCTTAAAATTTGTGATGGGGTACGAACTGGCAAATTGTTTAAATATATGAAGTGAAGCAAAAATAACAGTCAAGAAATTGGACTTGAATTTGAATACTCACGCCAAACCATAAATATAACAAAATTCTTCAATACGCTTGAATGTGTTCATTTTCTTGACATGTTGATGTAATAAATCTTACTCTTTAACCAAAAATAATTTCCAAAACACAAAATACTAAAAAAATACCATTACAATAATATTATCACCTTTTATAACCTTCAAACATCTAGATTATTTGTATTTTGATAGTTAACAGGTATACATCGAAAAATGAATTTCTCACAAACTAAAAATATTCAATACGGAAAATATAAATTGTTACCTGATTCTGTAAAACTAAAGCTATTTGGTACATTTTAGGGTGATTTTCAAGCTTTAATAAAGCAAAAAAAATAATAGGTATTTTCAAGTCAGAAACATTTTTGTTGTTAGGTAGTACTATAATTTATTTGTCATTTGCTTATTTGAAAAGCTTATCCCAGTATATTTAAAAAGTATAAATCATAACAATATATAAAGTTACGTTTGTATTATTATTTTAGCTTCATTTAGTTCCTGTTTTTATATTGTTATTAGTTCTCATAGTTTTATACAACTAAATTCACATATATATTCATAGTTAATTATCTACACCATAAAATGGAATTAAAATTAATTATATTTGCTTCTATAATATGGGTGGTAACTTTACTCTAAGGGAAAATCACAAAACGGCTCTAGAATTATATTTTAGAAAATAAGTTAATTTTAATTATTGTTATTATTATCATATTATTTATTTTGTTTATAGTAATTTAAAATATTTTGAATTTTAACATATATGATATATATTTTTATATAATATTTAATATTTTGTTATATTTTTTTTTGTAATATTTTAATATAAAAAGATATATATATATATATATATATATATATATATATATATATATATATATATATATATATATATATTAATTGAGAAAAAAAATAAAAACTATATTTCTATGATAAAATAATAATTATCTATCATAATAAACCAAATTATGTATTATATATTAATAAACTAATTATGTATCAAAATAAGATATTCATTTCTAACTAAATGATGTCATTTATAAAAATGTTACTTTTTCTGAATATTAATTAAGAAAAATTAATAAATTAAATTTCCAAGATAAATTAATATGTATGCGTCGTAATAGTTACTTTATATTTATGTAGTGAACAAAAACAAAAAATATTATAAGTCAATATATTCATTTCTAGTGTTCAAGAGATCAGAGGAACATCAGATCTGAGGGAAGCGTTACTAATGAAGATCGCCAATAAGTGATAAATCGTCGACAACTTACCCCTAAAGTCTTTAGATCCGCCATCCGTATCAATATTATCCAAGGCAATTTATCGCAAAAGATATACCGAACTGGCAAAAACGGACACGAACTTACGCCACATAATCCTTTACCGAATGCCGTTCGCAAAATTCTACACGTCGTCGTCGTCGTCGTCGAACCGTCCCCTATCCAGAAAAGTTCATAGCAAAACGCGCAACACGCGACTGACTGCTACGCGCGTTATTTTCGAATTTAGAGCCGGTCGTAACACGGACGCCTGCGCACTTGGGTGACTGTCGGAGTTTTGAGAAACCATGCGACGGATTTTAAAAGGATCCTGAGAGTCCTTCGGCGGCAAAAGATGTCGCGTATCTTCCTGGAGCTGTTCAAGCTGTAATAAAACAGAAATTTATTAATAACTGGTGGTCGCCCGATGCTCTAAATTCGACCACAATTTATTAAATTAATCGTTTAAAATTAATAATGACGACTTTCTCATAACAGAGCAAAGTGTATAATTAAAAATGGTATGTTACTAAAACTTGTTTTAACATTATGAAGTCGATGCCGAACCCAAACAGTTATATTAATTTAATGTTATGTATATGTCACAAAATTATATTATTTTAGTTAAAAAGTTAATAACTAAAAAATTTTAGTTATTAGGTAGTAGTTAAAATAATATTATAAATAGATAAATAGGTTTAGGCAGGTATTAATATCAATTGTGTGTATATAGCAAAATATAAAATACATGTATATAGGTTAAATAAAGTTCTTGTTTATTTTTATTTAGTTATTACAATGTTTATTAGGTACATATTTTATTTTAAAATATTGTTTTTTTTGTGTTAAAAATATATATTTGACTATTTTAAAATTTTTAGTGAATTCCTTATTTATTTTTTTGAAATCGGTTCAATTTTTTTGTTACATTTTTTTTCTTTTTAGTGTTAGATGTTTACAGAATGAATTACGCAATTATTTTATTAATTATTACAATGGGTAGGCCAAGAAAAATAGGAATATAGAAATAATGATTGGAAATAGGGAACGCTTCAGCCCCCGGGGTTCGCTATCTAGCCTAGGTGATTTAACAAATGTTCTAACTAAACTAGAACAATAAAAATAATTCTCCATGCTGGGAATCAAACTCGCGACCTCCATTTGGAAGCTAAACCATTACTTTAACCATTATACCATAGAAACAGTAGTCTACGATATGTCTATAACGTCTTATATGTTACAGTTAGTGCTTAAAAGGCAAACTGCATAACTTTTACAATGAACGACTTCCGATTTTCCGCCACATCAGCTCAACGATAACATTATACACAAATGTCTGATCATTTGTCCCCCATCAGAACCTGACTTGGTTCCAATAGGGTCACCACGGAAGTGCACTCTTTCGAATGAAAAAACATTTTGAAAATCCATCCACAATTGATGGAGAAATCGGCGAAGATACATTAAATAAATACCGACGAAATATAAGACCTCCTTCTATTTCAAAGTCGGTTAATGAAGCAATTTTATGATTGTTAATATTCTTTTCAACATTTATTTTATCTCTTGATGCACAAATTAGCTTTGTTAAGAAATCCATCTAATGTATATGTAATGTGATGAAATTCAAAAGTTATTACCACTAAAATTTACAGAAAAATCATAATAAACTTCAGAATTACTTCTAGTAGAATGATATATTATGTCTCTACAACCACATCAATTGCAATCAATTCTTAAGCAAGAACAATTTTTCTTAATTGTTCTTAGTTCACCAGACATTAAATTAAATAAAAAGCTAATTTAGACAAAGAGGATGGGCGATTCTTGTTCTTCTAAAATTTTGTTAATCGATTTTGGAATGAAATCACAAGTATATGTCGGGTTTTTCTGTCATAGTATATATCTTTCGATAAATCAGACAAATTAATTTGTTCTCTGTATAAAAAATGTAAAGTATTCTTAATTTTCATTTTGCATTTTAATTATAACAGTACAACATGATGGACAATAACATGGATTTGAATATATTATTGAAAGAAAACGAAGAATTAAGAACGAATAACGAGCGTCTGAACCAAAAACTGTTGTAATTATCTAAGGATATAGCTGCTATCCGTTTGCAACTGCAAGATCACATGCAAGATACACCAAAAAGGCATACTAGTTATGCAGAAGACTACAGTCTAGACACCGATGAAGACGAACTAGCATTAGAGCTAGGGGAATAGTTTGACTGGACCGAAGTAACAAACAAGAAGGATAAAAAGAGGAAGAAGTCAGAGATGACGCCTTCGCCAATCGCAAAAAGTGCTATAAATATTTTAAAAAAAGAAGAAGAAGAAGCAAGAAGACAAAATCCCTCTGCCCCCTCCGATCAAGGTAAGCAATGTTGGCAATTTTAATTTATTTAGATCACAAATAAAGGTAGTAGCCTCTGACCGAGTGCAGTTTAAATCTTTGTCTAACGATGATATTAACGTAACCCTTGATAATGAAACGGACTACAGGAAAGTAAAAAGGCATCTCATTGAGATGAAGAAAAACAATTCATTCAATAAACTCGACTACCCCACTTATCAGTTAAAAAGTGATAAGTGGTATAGAGTAGTCATTAGAGGATTGCCGTCCACAACAAATCAGGATAATATTAAATTGAAATTACGGGCTTGCGGGCACGAAGTAGTGACCGTCATGCCTATAGCGAAAAAGACAACTAATGTAAATAGTGAAAAACAAATTAAAACTTTTCCGTTGTTCTACGTAGGCATGACACAAAACGAAAATAATAAAAATATATATGACATAAATTATTTACTAGACTGTAGGATAAAAGTGGAACTTCCGAAGAAAAATAATAATATACCACAATGCACAAACGGTCAAAATCTTGGATACAAAAATTTTTTAGTATGTACTATAGCTAGTATGTAAGTGAATTAAGCCCACATGCAGACAAAGATTATTCGCTATGGAAAGCAACTCGAAGATTTAAAAGACCAATTATTCGAGTACCGCCATTTAAAAATTGTCGAAATGAATGTGTTCGACGCGACAATGAAAAAGCTGAATTGTTCGCACACTACTTAGCTAACATATTTCGACCTAATGATATAGAATCTACCATGGATACATTTCCTGTCTATCAACCCGATGTAGATCTAAATCTAATTTCTCCACTGGAAGTTGCCACTAAAATTGATAACCTCAAGCCTAAAAAGGCACCTGGTATAGATGACATTTCACCTGGATTATTGAAAGAACTGCCACGAAAAGCAATCATCATGTTGACATATATATTTAATGCCTGTTTAAGGCCGAAGCATGTCCCGGAATGCTTTAAAGTGGCACAAATAATTATGCAGAAACAAACCTGCAGAACAAGTCGAATCTTACAAACCTATTTCGCTACTACCTGCAATATCAAAGCTATTTGGGAAACTGATATTTAAACGTGTCAAACATTTGGTAACAATACCAGATTTTCAGTTTGGTTTTCGAAATCACCATTCAACAATCGATCAAGTGCACAGAGTAACTACGGCTATTGAAAGAGCGTTTGAGGAAAAGAAATACTGCCCTGCAATATTCCTGGATGTCTCACAAGCTTTTGATCGGGTTTGGCATTTGGGATTAATCTGTAAGATGAGCAAATTGTTACCGCGTAGCTATTGTCAACTGCTGGAGTCATATTTATTTGGAAGAAAATTTAGAGTATCGCACGAAATGACGTTCTGGACATTTGAAAATATCTCGGCTGGAGTTTCACAAGGTAGCGTCTTAGGAACTCTGCTGTATCTGCTCTACACTGCTGACATTCCAACAACAAAAGAAACACTTCTTGGAACCTTTGCTGACGACACAATTATTATGGCAAAAGATATATCTCTGCCTAGGGCAATAGAAAAAGTGCAAGTGGCAGTCAACAAAATCTACAAATGGACGAAAGATTGGAAAATTCAACTTAATAGCTCCAAATCTGTCCACGTTAATTTTGCATTGCTTTTGCACTGATAATCACACTGCTGTTCCACAAATACAAAAAACAGCAAAATTTCGTGAAACCAGATTGGACGGCAACCAATAGACCAATAACCTGTAATGGTAAAATGTAAAATTAACCACAATTAGTTTGTTGCTCAACCTTTACATCACCACAAGTTTTCCATAGCGTTCCTTTGTTTATACTGCGTAATCACTCGGAATGGATGGTTTTTTTAATGTACAATATCCAATAGTCACCTTCAAACTCAATTTAGAACCATCTATGAACAAACGCCATTCATTTCAGATACATATGTCATTTTTCATTCAGAAGAACGACGAAATAGCGTGATTTCTATTTTTGTATATAATGACTTGTGTTTTAGAATATTTCAATATGTTTTCACTCCTGCCACCATGATGTCAAGGACTCTGTTTTGTTTCGATAAATTCAAGTCGCGAATCAAACCATTCAGTTCACTTTGCA
Source organism: Rhynchophorus ferrugineus (assembly GCF_030347505.1). Lineage (NCBI taxonomy): Eukaryota > Metazoa > Arthropoda > Insecta > Coleoptera > Curculionidae > Rhynchophorus > Rhynchophorus ferrugineus. Next base: position 18,391,375 of record NW_027472590.1, read on the forward strand.
AAGTTAGATGCCTTGCTTCCATAACGAAATCGTTTTAATTGCCCGCTAATGATGAAAACGATGTTCTTGAGACATTTCTTAGACTTACCAGACAACTAGACAAACTGGCTATGGATATTTGGGGTGACATGAAATGGCAAAACCGTCGAATTTAACAATTTAAGTTACTGGGTATCACGGATTGCTTAGACGTATGTATATTTCTATTCTACCATTCAAGCTGAAGCTCCAAAGGTTGCCTAGCTGTTCAGATATTAACAGAGTTAAATGGATTAGTTAAGTTTTTAATATATATTACAGCTTAAGTCCTATAATTACTTTACGTTCGTTAATCCTGTTGAGAATAAATTTCGTCGTTTGCATTGATATAAAGTTGTACTGAGTAATCTTAATGCTTAAGTTTAGTTACAAACTGATTACCTTCATATATAAATGAAGCATATATAACAGAAATGATTTTTTAAAAAATACTGTTATCTTTTGTTTTGAAGTAGCTCAGGTAATGAAACTAAAGACACATTAACTATTCTTCTACATATTTTATGATTATATTTATTTTATTTGGTGTTTTAGAATCGGAATTTAGTCGGTAGGTAGAAACTTTTTCTGAATTCAGATGTGTCGATATGATTTGTTGGACATAAGGGAAACTTCTTACAGGCACGCAACATACGTCTTCGCTTTCTATTTGTATTCCATCGCAGCTCTGAAAATTTCTTCATACAATGACGATCTTTTAAGTAATATTGAAGCATGAGGTAATAAAATAAACACTAAACAAAATCCTACAGCACAAGAACAACTATAACAGGTCAACTGAAAAGTCCCCGGCCTGGCACATAGATGGCGCTACTAGAATTAATTAAATCCGTATGTTTTTTAATTATCCCTAAGCGTCAAAAGATGCGTGTATAAATTTATCAGCTGTCGGATCATTAGTTTGTGAATTATGGCATTTTGAGTGAAGCAACTTTGGTTATTGTGAATAAAATAGATAAAAATGAATTTCGCATGTTAATAAAATATTGCTTTTTACAGTGAAAAAATACAGTTGAAGCAAAAACTTGGCTTAATGCTGAGTTTCCGAACACTGCCCCAGGAAAACTAACCATTAAGTTTAGACGTGGTGAAATGAGCACCTAAGACGGTGAACGCAGTGGACACCCAAAAGAGTTTATTACCGACGAAAACATTTAAAAAATCCACAAAATGATTTTGAATGACCGTAAATTGAAACTGAATGAAATAGCAGACACTCTAAAGATATCAACTGAACGTGTACATCATATCATTCACGAATATTTGGATATGAGAAAGCTCTGTGCAAACTGGGGGCCGCGCGAGCTCACTTTTGACCCAAATACAACGACGAGTTGATGATTCAAAGTAGTGTTTGAAGATGATCAAGCGTAATAAACCCGAATTTTTGCGTCGATGTGATAATGGATGAAACATAGCTGAACCATTACACTCCGAAGTCCAATCGACAGTCATCCGAGTGGACTGCACACGGGGAAACGCAACAATCGGCTGGCAAGGTTATGGCGTCTGTATTTTGGGATGCGCATAAAATAACTTTATTGACTACCTTAAAAAAGGAAGGACCATCAACAGCAACTATTACATAGCGTTATTAGACCGTGAAGGACTAAATCGTCGCAAAACGGCCGCTTTTGAAGAAAAATAAAGTGCTGCTTCACCAAGGCAATGCACCGTGTCTCAGATCTCAAAAGAATGCTCGATGCGAAGCAATTTTCGTCGAATGAAGAGGTGATTGAATATTTTGAAGCAAAGGAAAAATCGTACTACAAAATGGTATGGAAAAGTTGGAGGGTCCCTATAATCAGTGTATCACCCTTGAAGGGAATTATGTTGAATAAAAAAAACTCATTTTGTCAAAGAAAATGTGTTTTACTATGGTAGGCCGGGGACTTTCAATTGACCTGATACATATGGTTTCATGATGCTACTGGAGTCATTGGCAGATCTGTAAACCATCAAAGAATGCTGCACCGGCACATAAACTAATTAAAAATTACTCTACATTAATTATAATATAAATCATTTCAATCTAGCTTCTGTCCATTACAGTAGAGTATTTAAATATTTTGCGTTGGCAAAAACTGTACCAAAGGGTACAATTTATATGATATTCTCGTATTGTTACACCTGTTTGAACAGACTGCTAACTTCTTACAAACACAGCTTTAGGTGATTTTGACGTTTTCGATCGATAGCCAATAATGTCTCGATTTGGTAAATAATGTTGAAAGAACTAGTTGGAAAATAGACATTCTTTCCAAGCGCCGGCTATAATCCATATCATCAATCGATGACAATGATGACGATGATGACATACGTAATAACGAAATAAATCAATTAAAACTATACAAATGTAATTAATATCTCAGGACGTAAATAACCCATTTGGTTTCTTTGGGATTCTTATCTCAGGAGTTTCTATAATTATCTAAACTCAACATTATTATTATTTTTAATTAACAAATTTTCTTGTGATACACCATTTCATACTATTTTTAATTTTCTTTTATCTTTGCTTTCCTCTGAATTCTGAAAACATTCATAAAATTGTGACTAGTTCTACCTGTTAATTTTAATAGGAAGCTATTTAAATCGTAAGGTTAAATTTACGTCAGAATATAAACTCGATTTCAAAATACGTTTATAGAGTGAAAGATCTTCAAACGAATCTATTATATTCTGTATATACTGATTTCGTTAGATGCTAATGTGCACCAGTTCGTCATTAACTGGTGTTGTTTATCTTAATTTCCTGCAATACCTCTGTAATTAAAAGCATAACTGCTCTTTCCTCAGGTACAGTACATTGACAGTTAAAAAAATCAAATAAACAGTAATTAAAAATAAGTGCCAATGAACTGCAAATAGTTTGAAATGTAATAATTCAAATCTTCTGCATAAACTAATATAGGTTCTTTGACGATGGCTTAACCTCTTTCATCTGTTGCTAAATGTACTTGACCATTATATTTTCAAATATAAATTATCAAACCAATAAACGATCAAAATTTACTTGTTGTAGCATACAACTTTTTCGAATATTTGCCCTTGAGACTTATTTACCGCCATTCTAAACACAAGATAATTGGAAAATGAGTTGTTTGAAAGTTAAGTACTAAAATAGTACCGGAGTATGATAAATATATAAGTGGGATCAAAATTAACGCACATTTTGGGTCCATTAACTAATACTTCCTTTTTATTGTAGTTTCTGGTGAATAAAACGAAGTAATTAACTTTCAATAATAACTTTTTTACTATTACTAATACTATTTTTTTATTACTCTTAGTAGTTTCACAATCTGCCAAGAGGGCAATAAGGATTTGTTACGTTTATGCTATACTAGCGACCCGCCCCGGCTTCGAACGGGTGCAATGCTGATACTAAATTAAATACACTACAGAAAAAATATGAACGTTGTATATAAAAACATAGCGGCCCGCTCCGACCTTGCACGGGCATAAAATATATATGGCTATGTCACTCAATGAAAACATGATTAAAATCGATCCAGTATTTTTGGTTCATTCATTACTGCCCTTGGCCTGCACGCATTAAATTTGGAGTAAAATAATTCCTCTTCCCCTATACTTACTATGAAGATTTCCTGCTATCTTTGGAATATCTAAATTCATACAATTTTTATTACATTACACATTTTTAAACGCAAATTTTAAATTTGTAATATCTCCGAAATTATTTGTTTAATTTACATGCTGTAAGGAACCATATTGATCTATATTAATTGCACACTGTATTTAAGGTACTTAATTCGATAAGGATTAATGCCGTATTGCTTAAAATAGCTTCGTAAATAAGCCATTTTCTCACGTAAAAAAGTAAACAATAAAAATGGTTAATGTGGGTTATCCCTAAAAGATAAACATATACCATCGCGGACTTTTTTGTAGACCTTTTTATGGTGTACAATACTGTAGTACATTAATTTGATCTAACTCGTAGGGTTAGGCAGCGTTTTTGCTAATTGCTAAATAAGCCTAAAAAAATAGGTTAATTTACGACATCACGTTAGAAACCTCTAAAATTAGCAATGTTGCCTTAGTATATTATGCATGTATTATACATATAAACCTTCCTCTTGAACCACTCTATCTATTGAAAAACCGCATCAAAATCCGTTGCGTAGTTTTAAAGATTTAAGCGCACATAGGGATATAGGGACAGAAAAGGCGACTTTGTGTTATACTATGTAGTGATATACATCTCCTGTATAAAGTATTATTTTAATTAATTAGTCTTATTCTGAAGGTTGTTCTGACGTTTATATATGTCCAATATTCAGATCCGATGGTGTTAGACGTTATAATCTATACGTTTGACTGTCACTTCGCATATTTAGCTGATTAGCGAGTACATTAAGATGCACTGACACTCTTTCGAGGTACTTCACACAAGCATGTCGAGTTACACTCGTTATTGGTTCTAGAGGAATGCCGCATTGTATTATTTCATTTGAAACATAGTACGGAGCATTAACAATGCCACGCAACACTTTATTTTGGAACCGTTGTATGATAGCAATATAACTTGCTAGCGGTTCCCCATAGTTGGATTCCATATGACCCAATAAGCTTGAGTACAGATTTATACAGTAATATCTTGTTACCTAATGATAAATTAGATTTGTGACCGATAGGAAAATACATTTGGTAGAATTTAAGTCCAAATTGTTTTCCTTTGGCGAGTATGTGTTTTTACCAACTTATTTGATGATACTTCCGGATAGTTATAAACTTACATCATACATTATTTTATTGTAGCTATGATATGTTGTCTGTTCACCTAATATTCGATTGAATATTTAAGTTATAATTAAAATGCACAGTATTCCAACATATTTCTATATACCTCATTAATGTTTCATTTTCTGCCAATTGTGAGACTTTTTCAAGAAATCTCTCTTAGAAATATATCTCAGACAAAATTATCCGAACATCATGGAAAATAATAGTACATACACTGCTTCCGTATAAATAATACGACGATAATACGCGTATGTACTGATCATTTTAAATGTTACAAGTCTTTTCGGTTATATTTCAGTGTATTGTTCCGCAACAAGCGATCTGTGAAATGTGTGATCTTTCAGATGATGTTTAACGTTTCACGACCGCCACTATCTAAGATAATAAAGAATACCCTAAATATGATAAAATATTATCAGCAAAGAAGAATAATGGGGGAAACCCATACTTAACTGACAGAGACCTACGGACATTAAAAAGGATTGATAAAAGGATACCGCGGCAAAAGTGACAGCAGAATTCAACACTCACTTGTAACAATGTTTCGACAAGAACAGTACGGCGGAGACTCCACAAAGCTAACATTCATGGAAGGATTGCAAAACTTTTTATAATGAAAGCCAACGTTACACTGCGAAATAAGTGGTGCAACGATTATAAAATCTGACACGGCCTGATTGGAAGAATATAATATAACCCGAGAAATTATCATTTATCATTATTGTTTCCTAAACATTGGTTTATATAAAGAGAAGCCAACGATCCGGACTGTCTAGTTCCTACAGCAAAACATGGGAAACCTACCGTTATTTGGATGGAATATTGTGGTATTTAACTAGTCCTCCCAATCCCATCATTGGCAGGATTATTGTGAATAAATATCTCGACATCCTCAATGATTAATTTCCTACTATGACTAGCATATTGCTCTCAGACTTTGTATCAGTCTTTGTTTGAAGGACATCAGAATATCACTAAATATCTCTCCAGCAGAATCGACAGACCTCAACATAATTGAACCATTATGGAAGTTTTTGAGCAGAGAGTGAGGAGTAGATTGCAATAACACCAATAAGAACAGCATCCCGTTAGAAACTATTCAAACACTACGAATCTATTGCGAACTATATCACAAAGTACAGCTATGCTATAAAAGCAAATGCTGGCTCAATATCTTACTAACATAATACATAAATATTATGTATATGTCAATTGTTCATATTATTTTGTTCTTCTCCAGTAATTTATGAAAATAAAAAATGTGTGCCAACTGGTGATACAACTTAATATTTATCAATCATAATTAATTAATGTTACGTCTATAGAGTATTAACTACTATTGGTTACAATTTTCTAAAATGTGCATAGATGATAAAAAATAAAACACAAATTTCGACCTCCAAGTAACAGTGTTATATCTGCCACTGCAATGTGCATTGTTTCAATATAGCGAAGATTACAAGCAAATTTGGTCTGTGAATGAATGCTGTCTGGTGGATATTTATTCACAACACGCATAAAGGATTAAATTTTAAAAAATATCTAGTATCTCGATGTAAGTTTATCAATAATTGCTTTAATAAGTTATTAACATTTAAACATGATGTTGTTCTCTAAATTCCTACTGGTTTTTTAAACAATTTTAGAAATGTCATTTTTGATTTCTTCTGCTGAAATGGATACGTTTATTCACCAAAAAGTTAGACAAAAACAAACATAAATAATAATCACATGGAGAAATGCAAAATTTCAATGTCAAGCACTTTTTGACTTTTCTGTAAAGTTTAGTATAATTAATAAAATTACACTACATTATTTACAAAATACGATATAACATTAAATCAAACAAATGAATAATATTGTTATAAAATATATGTAATTAGGGATGATTTTCCTTTACAAGAAGCTCTAGTAATGATTTTCGAAATAGCAACTTAAGAAACAAATGATGCTGAAGGTGCTGCCCGACCAATAGGAACCTATTTCTGTAATTAATCTTGTATTAATGAATTATGAATATAAAAATTGCTTTAACCAAAACAAGGTATTATTCAACCCCTTTGTGGTATGCAGAGTCTTATGCCGAGAATATTTTTCCTTCTACATTGAGCACTTTAAATGATTTTCAGAGTTTCCTGAATTTTATGGTTTTCATATGTTAAGTCCGCATCATCGTATCATATGTATAATTCATATTAACTTTGAAGCTTAGTTGTTTCCTATCGGCGACCCGTTCTCGCTTGTAAATTAGCTATTCCGAAGACGTTACAAGGATTTTCGCATTACTAATAGACGAACTGCCATACTCTTGAAGTCGTATTTATTACGTATAAGCGATATACCAAATTAATGACCAATTTTCAATAAAAAATCCTAATCAGAAAATAAATTAATATATAGTCTATTGTTTATGTATTCTGATCATTTTTTCACTTTAAAAAGCATTTTAAGAAAAACTTATACGACATATACTGCCCAAAATACAGAAGTTGTAGAACATCATGTTCTACAACCTGTTCCCATCTTTCTAGCCAGATGTATACCATGTCACAAGAGCGACATTGGTTTAACGATAATTGATCCATTTTTGCACTTCTTCAGCATTTCAGAACCGTCTACCATCCATGCCATGCTGTATTAATCTGAAGAAGGAGAACTGGATATACTTCGTATTCGAGATGCGACAGTGTCACCCCACAACTTTTGCGACGTGTGGCAGTTGTGTTTATGATTTTATGAATATATCACTTCAAATTAAATATGGATGGCTCTCCTGAAGCTAACTATTTATGCTTGGTATTGTCGCAGTAGATCAATTTTTCTTTTAAAACCACTGTTTTGCCCAGCAAGCGATGAAACCACAATGTGGAAATAACATTTTCATTTAATATGTATTTGGATCTTCCTCATCGCATGTAATCATCTGAACAAGTAAATTCATCAACTGCTAAATTGTTTGAACATTTTTGGTCCACCAGATCGTCATTTTATCAAGAGCCCTCAATGATCTTATAATTTAATTACCATCAACAGCAGATTTCTTCAAATCAAACTACAAATAAAGGATATCCCAAAATACAATTTTGAGCGTTCCATGACCAGATTTGTATGCACTGAATAACTCAATGATGCCAAATGGAAAACAATTATTTTATACAGAGAAATGAGAGTTTGCACTTTTACCAATATATATATATATATATATATATATATATATATATATATATATATATATATATATATATATATATATATATATATATGTCTCTTATAAAAATGCGCAAAAGCACTTAACAATTTGTTCAACAATTTTGCACTATATTTTAATGTTTTATTATTTGGTGTTGAACACCAGCAAAATTTTATAATTAAATCAGAGGGAATTTTAAAATTTAAAATTGAAATTAGTTAGTTGAAATTAGCCTACAGTGAACACTCAAAAGTGTCTTTAAAAATATTTTCAGTCGATTCAACACTATGTATGAGTCTTGCACATTATGCACATTTAACAATTAACTAACAATTAAACAGTGTATTGGGAAAATTCAAGAACAGAAAAGCACCGGGCCCAGATAGGACACTACCGGAAATGTTGAAAAAAAATGAATCAGGATGCTACTGAGTTAGGGACAAATCCCACAGGATTGGCAAATAACACTTATTGTTCGGATATATAAAAAAGGAGATAAAAGAGAATGTCATAATTATAAGATTACTATGGGTGCACAGCTTGATTGAGCTTGAAAGAAAATTATAGAAAATCGTCTTAAATTAGTACTAGATAAGATGCTTACAGAATCACAGTTTGATTTTGATAGGGAATATGCATAGAAAACCATATATTTAGTAACAGGTCAATTGAAAAGTCCCCGGCCATATCATAGTAAAACACATCTTTTGGCAAAATTAATTTTTTTTATTCAACGTAATTACCTTCAAGGGTGATACACTGATCATAGCGATCCTCCAACTTTTCGATACCACTTTTCTGGTACAATGTGTTCTTTGTTTCAAAATAAGGCTCAGTCTCGTCGATCACCTCTTCATTCGACAAAAATTTCTTCTCGGCGAGCATTTTTTTGAGATCTGAGAACTGGAGATAGTCGCTGAGAGCAGATCTGGAGAATACGGTGGATGAGGAAGCAATTCGAAGCCCAATTCATGAATTTCTGCCATCTTGACTGACTGACTTTTGTCTTCACTGACTTGTGGCATGGTGCATTATCTTGGAGAATTAGCACTTTCTTTCCTTCAAATGCGGCCGTTTATGGGAGATTTCGTCGTTCAAACGGTCCAATTACGCTATGTAATAGTCGCTGTTAACGGTCCTTCCTTTCTAAAGGTAGTTGAAAATTATTTCATACGCATCCCAAAGTACAGACGCCATAAAGGTTATGGCCAGCCGACTGTTGCGTTTTCCCACGCGGGTTCATCGTGTGCAGTCCATTCGGATGACTGTCGATTGGATTTCGGAGTGAAATGATGGAGCTATGTTTCATCCATTGTCATATATCGACGCAAAAACTCGGGTTTTTTACACTTGATCATCTTCAAACACTGGTCCTAATCATCAACTCGTCGTTGCTTTTGGTCAAAAGTGAGTTCGTGCGGCACCCACTTTGCACAGAGGTTTCTCATACCCACATATTCGTGAATGATATGATGTACATCAATCTACATCAATTTACGGTCATTCAAAATCATTTTGTTGATTTTTTTAATGTTTTCGTCGGTAGCAACCTCTTTTGGGCGTCCACTGCATTCACTGCCTTCGATACTCATTTCACCACGTCTAAACTTAGCATACAAATCCTTGATGATTGATTTTCCTGGGGCAGGGTCCGGAAACTCGGCATCAAACCAAGTTTTTGCTTCAACTGTATTTTTCCCTTCAAAAAGTAATATTTTATCAACACGCGAAATTCCCTTTTATCCATTTTTTTCACAATAACAAAAGTTGCTTCACTCAAAATGCTATAATTCACAAATTAATGTCCGATAGCTGTCAAATTTATACACATATCTTCTGAAGGTTATGGCTAACTAGAAAACATATGGATTTAGTTCTAGTAGCGCCATCTATGTATCAGGGCGGGGACTATTCAATTGACCCGTTATAACAACAGATTAGAAAATTAGAAAAAATAGATTATTAATTGATTTCGAGAAGACATTTGGTAAAGACACAGAGTAAAGTGAGAAACGCTATGGGTCAAAGAGATATATTAGAGAGAAAGTATATTAGAAGAAAAAGGTGTAAGTAATAAAATTGTAAGAATAATCCAAAATATACGGGATAAATACCAGTGAATTGATGACAATATCAAATCAAAAACCTTCAAACCCAGACAGTACTAAAACAAGGCGGAAGATTTAAGTCCAACCATCTTTATTATAATAATTGATGAAGTAATAAGAAAGTATCAAATAGATAAAAAAGAATTACTTATAGGGTATAAAATTAAAGAAAAATAGAAATGTCAGTAGGAGCTTTTGTAGATGATGGTCATTGATGAAATTTATGGTGATGGGAGAACCAGAAATAATAAATATCAAAATTGAAGAAGTAAAAATAAAAATAATAAAACAAGTAAATGCATTTTAATATCTAGGTATAGAAAGTAATGGAAACCGGGAGATGAAAATAAATGCCAGAATTCAAATAAATAGAAAAAAAATAGAAGAAAAAAATTAGGAAATATCAAGCAAAATTAAAATGAAAGTGTATAAAGCAATTAACAACCCTAACTAACCCTAACCTAAGGCCAACCCTAACATTCAGTTGTGAGACGTTGTTGTAAAAAGTAAGGTACAAGCAGCAGAAATGAAATACCACAAAATTAGGTGTGTAACTAATATGAATAGATTGAGAACTAAAGAAATAAGAAAATACCTCTATATTGAATGAGTCGAAAAGTACATAGAAATGAAACAACTCAGTTGGAGAGAACACTTACAGTTTTTTGTTATATTTTAAAGTCTTTGAAAGTCTTTATCAACTAGGGTTTATCTACTGATTTACTTAACATACTGATTAATGTGGGCTCCGAACCACGGTACCCAGCTTTAAGCCTACCGACTGGCAAGTAACCAACTTGGAGATAATCCCAGACCACATCTGGCATTACCCAGCACTCTTGTCTTAACGACATTCACAAACATAATTTTCAATCATGTCCTAGCAGGACTCGAACTCGCGACTATCCCAACAATAGGAGAACCGTCCAGTTGCCTTTACCACTACGCCAATCAAGGTGGTAACATTTACGATGAACAGTAAAATGAATATTGGAAACAGAGAAAGATCCAAGCAAACTTGGGATGAACATTAAAAAAAAAGAAAATAAATTGAACTCATATTCCATTTTAAAAGCAAATAAATTGCTATTGACATCGGCCGAAGACTTTCTATTCGAAAGCTAAGACGGTTCTTTATCGTTCTAATGATATTTCTCTCACTAATTAAACAGACTAAGTTGAGCGTATAGTTAATTACATCCATTTATCTTTATTGATCCCAATCAGTTAAGGATTTCAGTATCGATGTCATTTACCTTTTTAATGTCTATCGTTAGTTTTTAACTAATGAAACGGTAAACGTTTTAGTTGAAATACTTGTCGGATATAAAGTGTTTTTTCCGACAAACTGTCGGACATGCGTATGCTGTTTCATAATAATTAATTAGAAATATGTTGGGCAAATAGTATTTCCGGTTATTATTAAGTTGTTTGTCTCTAGTATGCACAGGTTAATAAATTCTGGTGAACCTTGGGAACAGAGAAAATCAATGTAAAAGTGTATTCTAAAGTTAATCTAAAGTGTATTTGTTAAGTTTGTGGTAGGTGTATCGATATTTCGATATTTTTAAAAATATCGATATATCGGAGGAAAAAATATCGATATTTTTTTGCATTAAGGAAATGGTAAAACAATAAAACAAGAAGTTAGAAAAATCTCTCAAGCTAAAGCTGACCCTATGAAAATCACTAAAAAAATTAAACCCATTCTGAATAACATCCCCTTTCTTATTTCTCTTAAACTAAAAAAATTGAAAATAAAAATTGTGAAATGTTAGCCTAAAAATATATATTATTTCTAAATATCTTAAAAAGTGGTATATTTGATTTATTCTGAAAAAAATATCGAAAAATATCGGCTACAAAAATATTAATATATCGATATATCGGGCAAAAAAATATCTGCCAAAAATATAGATATTTTTTTCAGAAAATATTGATTTATCGATACAGGGAATCGATATTTTTTCTGCATCCCTAATTTGTGGATGTTATATGCTCGGTAAACGACGAACACTCAAAGATGCGTATGACAAATCCACTCGAAGATGCGTATTTGCAGTATTTTGGTTTTGCTATAATAAACACTGACAAGCCATGGGTACCAAAATCGTTTTATAACGGGTGCAGGATAATGCCGCTCAAGTGATCACTTGGTAAAAATGTATACTTTTCATTTTGTGTGCCAAAGTTATGGAGAGAACAGAAAAATCATATAGATGTTTTATTACTTTTTCTCGATAAATATCATCGGTATAAATGTAAAAAAATAATACAGTATAAATATCCGGACGTATCATCAGAAATTAGTTCCACTTACGCATAGTAATCCACTGCTAGTTTGTTCAGGTACAAGTGCCCAAATGCCTTAACTTCGTCTTCATTACCAACCAACAACGAAAGCGATTTCATTATGGTAGAAAATTATTTAATTAATTAAGGAATATTTGTCGGACCATACTAATGACAAATAAATGGATTATAAGAACGTAATCAATAATTTGTTGTAAAATTACAACAAGATTTGAGCTCGAATGTCTCTCAAAATATATTTTCAGCATTCACATCTCGATTTTTGCCACAAAATTTAGGCGAGGCCAGAGACAAGCAGTATAAACAACCCAGTTCAACCTCTGTTTATTTCTGATTAATTATATTTTCTTAGTTTATATTTTTTAATACAATAATTAGCCGTTAATCACGATTAAATATTTCTAAAAATACAACAGATTTTAAAAAACGGGCCCTTAACATACTATGGCAATTCAGCCCCGAATTTATCTTACAAACAGCTTTTGGTTCCTCAAGTCCAAAAACGTGTATACTTGTGTATTTATTATTTCCATCCCTAAAATAATCTTATACAGTCCATAAAACACACTAAATATAAAAATAACGTCATTCATTTACTTCGCCAATGATTAAAATTAATAAGTTTTGAAAATAGAGATTCTCAATTAGACTGAGACTCCAGTGAGACCACCAGTCTCAGAAAGGACTTGCTAATTTTTATTCCGTAAGTTTCAATGTTAAAGATGAACCTCGTTCAGGCCGGTGAATCTTTAAAAAAGGTCACTGAAATTCTTAAACATCTCGAAGTAAACTTTCACTCGCTATAAAACTAAATAAACGTCCGTAAAATGGTTTCATTCAAAAGAGTAATTCCTAAAATAAATAAGTACTACTGATGAAGATGAAGCTTCCAGCATACGGGAATCTTCACCGGTTCCATATTACGTATGTAAGGTATGAATGATTAAATTAGTACTACTACAGTTATCTGTTATTATAATCTACAAGATAAGTTATGTTAATCTTGGGTTCACCAAAAAGAAATCCTCATTGAAGTGGGTAACCAATCAAGATCAACTTGTTCTTAGCTCTATATGAGCTCAAATAGCATAACAGGTCAATTGAAAAGTCCCCGGCCTACCATAGTAAAACACATTTTTTTGGCAAAATTAGTTTTTTTTTATTCAACTTAATTTCCTTCAAGGGTGATACACTGATTATAACGACCCTATAACTTTTTGATACCATTTTGGTAGTACGATTTGTCATTTGCTTCAAAACAGGCCTCAGTTTAGGAGATCACCCCTTCAATCGACGAAAATTTCTTCCCAGGGAACATTCTGTTGAGATCTGAGAACAGGAAATAGTCGCTGGGGACTATCTGGAGAATACGGTGGATGAGGAAGCAATTCGAAGCCCTATTCATGGATTTTTGCCATCGTGTTCACTGACTTGTGACACGGTGCATTGTCTTGGTGAAGCAGCACTTTTCTCTTCTTCAAATGCGGCCTTTTCTCGGCGATTTCGTCCTTCAAACGGACCAATAACGCTGTGTACTAGTCGCTGTTGATGGACCTTCCTTTTTCAAGGTAGTCAATGAAAATTATTCCATACGCATCCCAAAATACAGACGCCTTGCCAGCCGACTGTTGCATTTTCCCACGCTTTGGAGCGGGTTCATCGTGTGCCGTCCACTCGGATGACTGTTGATTGGACTTCGGAGTAAAATAATAGAGCTATATTTTATTCATTATCACATATCGACGCAAAAACTCGGGTTTATTACGCTTGATCATCTTCAAATACTACTCCGAATCATCAACTCGTCGTTGTTTTTGATCAAAAGTGAGCTCACGCAGCACCCACTTTGCACAGAGCTTTCTCATACCCAAATCTTCGTGAATGATATGATGTACACGTTTAGTTAATATCTTTAGAATGTCTGCTATTTCATTCAATTTCAATTTAGGGTTATTCAAAATCATTTTGTGGATGTTTCCCACAAATGTTTTCGTTGGTAACAGCCTCTTATGGGCACCCACTTCGTTCACCGTCTTCGGTACTCATTTCACCACGTCTAAACTTCACATTAACAAAAATTGCTTCACTCAAAACTAAGGAGAAATAAAATGATATCAAAATGACCTTAGAAGAAAACACTATGCCGAAGAAAACAAGAACTAAGCATAAAAAGTAAATATACTTCTTTAATGAAAGTAAAATATATTACTTGGGTACATAATTATTAATTAAATGGATTAGGCCTCCAAGAGATACCACAACATAAAAAATGTAACTAGAACTCCAATTCATAGGTGATATGGAAAAGAGTTCAATATAAAAATAATAAAACACAACCCTAACCTACAAACTATTATAACTGTATAAATAATTGTGGTTTTAAGTCCTTGGATAATATATGCCTTTGATGACCTATAATGTTAAAATAAATTATATTAACTAACTAATATTCAGAGTTGATAAGGCAACGTTGCGACGTTTTGAAGTCATTAATTCAGATGACGTGAGTTCACTGTATTATTGAACGGACTATAGTAACATTTAACTTCAAACTCCTTTCCCATTCGCTCTATTTACCAAACATCGGTTGTCTGGACTAGCACTTGTTCCGATTGATAATAAATTGTTTGTTGAGAAGCACATCAATACAAAATTTTTAAAAAGTTCAATAGACTATATTTTTCAAAAAAATGTATACAATGTTTACAACAATGCCTTGAAATTAATTGAGAAACCTCAAGACTTGTTGATAGCCGTATAATGCAATTAAATAAAATTATAACTTATATATGAATTATTTATATACATATATATTTATACACGGGGTAGTGTCTTGGGACCACTCCTGCATCTGCTCTATACTGCTAATATCAACAACAAAAGAAACAGTACTTGGAATATTTGCCGACGACACTGTTATCATGGCAAAAGATATATCTCTGCCTAAGGCTGTAGAAAAGGTACATGTACCAGTCAGCAAAATTTATAAATGGACTAAAAACTAAAAAATTCAACATAATAACTCCAAATTTGTCCATGTTTATTTTGCGTTACGGTGAAATGACGTAAACCTAATTGACGGTTACTCGGTTCCTCAAGCAGAATCAGCTAAATATCTCGGCATACATCTCGATGGTAGGTTAAATTGGAAACATAATTCTAGACAAAAAGCAGAGCAGATAAGACTCCAAGTGAAGTAACTGTACTGGTTGGTCGGAAGATACTTTGAACTTGACCTAAAATCAAATAAATTGGTTTATCATAAAGCCAATTTGGACATGTGGGCTGCAAATATGGGGTTTCACAAAAACATCAAACCAACTAGTAATACAACGCACTCAGAACAAAATCGTACAGTTAATTACCAATATTTATCGATATGTAACCAACGAAGACCGCGAGGACCTCGAAACCAAATGGATAATCATTAGTTAAGATGTAATTAATAATTATATATATATATATATATATATATATATATATATATATATATATATATATATAATTATTATTAAACAATATGCCTGTAGAGCCTACAAAATCCAGTAACTGAGAAACTGGCTTATTTTCAACGGCTTACAATGCGTCATATTATAAATTAATAATGACAGATAAAAATTATCGTTCAAATATGTTTCCGAAAAAATTAGGACAGTGTCAATGATGGTGAAGAGGGAGGCTCGTTACCTTGCTCTTTGTTTGTAAACATATCTCGAGGCAACACTTCGTGAGCCTTCTATTGTTTACGATGTCGTTACGGCAAAACCGCAGAATTACGCCAGGATCCGTTGAAGAAAATCACACAGAACACCGTCATCGACTCGGATCGTCTACTATTCGAACGTTTTTAGAAACAATACTAACGTTTTGCCGCTTATGAAGACTCAATACTGCTACTTCCGTTTCTGACCTTAAGTATTTTAATTAAGTATTCAATTCCTACCGGCTTTGAATGCTAATGCCCGACTTCACACTACAAGTGGAAGTTACAATATAACGTGAAAATACAGCACGTTTATTGAAAGAAAAATCACATTACTGACCATGCTCTATTGTTTTCTTCGAATTTAATTTTAAGTTTCGCAATAGTTTTAATAATAGATACCACTGTTTTAAATAGCTGCATCACGTCTTCATAATAATTACTTATTTTAATATTATTTACATTAGTCTAAATTTATAATAATAATCTTGAAACTGTATTTAAAAATAGATAAGTTTTACCACACGTAACATTAATAAATGTTCTAAATATTGGCAGTTATCCTCTGATAAACATACAAAATTTATAACTAAGACAAATCATTATGAAACAAACAAATCTTCAATTATTTTTTCTTATACAAATGAGAGATATTATTTAAGTTAAAGATGTATAAACAAGTTTATAATTTATATAATATAATACTATAATTTATAATTATATATAAAGCAACAACATTAAACATACCTTGAATCATAAAACCAAAAATAGGACATAGTTATGGAAAGTAGTATTAAAACATCACTTTTATTGACACAACTGAGTTTGAAATAAAAATGAGTGATGAAATATCAAAAATATACATATAAATTAATATAAAACGGGTTGTGATACATTATATTTAAACATACATTTTAAATTGCCATTAATTTGCAATCAACATTTAATTGAAAGCTGTACATAATGTTTATGTGTTACTATTTCATCTCTTTTTGGTTTAACTCATTGACAAACCCAGGCAGGTGTTTAATATTAGTATTTTAGGCGCTCTGCAACTTTAAATGACAGTGAATCTGAAATTATTCTTAGACCTATTTACAGATATATGCATCATTCATGAAGCCAGACAGTATGGCTTTCGAATCTCATACCGTAACGTTGAATTGCAAGCATGTTCTAAATATATTTCTAGTTAAATCTGCTGGAAATAACAGCAAACAGTAAATAATATATAATAACCATTATATAAACACAAAACAGTTTATAGTAAATATTTCTAATTATATACAATACATATATATTAAGTACTATTTTATTACATGTAATATATTTAACTTTAGTTTTCCATATGTCATAGTTATATGACCAACAATATTCCTCTTCTTTACTTTCCATTACTGTCTAATATTTTATTGGCACCTAGGAAGTAAAAGAAGATTTTGACGTAACTATTATAACTTTAGTTTTTGGCGGAATGTATATCATTTAGATATTTATTACAAAAATTATATACTTTTAGCATATATACCTAAACAATTTAATATTTCTACTAGTTTATAACCCTCGGAATTCCGTTTGGAAAAATTCGTTGATCATTCGAAAAAAATTGAAATATAAAAACTGCCTTAACCTAGAAAGGTGATCAACCCTTATACCGGTCAAAAGGCATTTGTTTATACATTTAATACAAATCAAGATACATGGCGGGAAAGAGAAGTGCAACTAGTGAATTAAATCATGATAATTGGGATCAAGAGGAGGATGTAGAAGTCCAGGGAACATTCCAAAAAGCATCAAATGAAACTTTAAAAAGTAGAGTAATTAAAACAGCAAAAAGGAGGAATCCAATTCGTGTTAGTAACATTATTTATGTTTGTACTAGAAAGCATATTTTCAGGTATACAGAATAAGTAATTAGTAGAATATTTTTATTTGTAGTCTGAAGAAGGCAGTGAGAAAAAAAGTGCATTTGCAAGTTTTACTGGTTTTGGAACTAAAGCTAGTACTGATTTTTCATTCTTATCGAATACATCAAAGTCAGATAGTACTCCAAAAACTAATGGCATTGACAATAATGTTTCTAAAATAAACTCTATTTTTAATTTCAATCCAAAAACAAGTCCAAGTATCTTTGGTGCTCCAGTAACAACTTCCACTACATGTACAAACATTTTTGAATCCAACAATGTTGCAAGTAACTCAATAGTTCCTAGTACATCAAGTGTTACAAATAAATCCGAAAAATACTGCTCTAAGTTGAAAGGTTTAAATGAAAGTGTTTCTAAGTGGATATCCAAGAAAGTAGAGGAAAATCCCCTAATTAGCCTGCAGCCAATATTTAAAGACTATGAAAAGTATTTGGATGAAATTGACAAAGAAGAAGCTACTGAGACAAAGGCAGATAAAGTAGATAAATCAGAAACAAAAACCTCAATACCAACTTTTAATTTTACACCCACAACAAATAAAAACAATAAAGCTATTGCAGATAGCACAACAGAAAAGTCCACTAAAGTAACAGAAATAACTAGTACTACAACTACATCCTCATTTGGAATAACATCAACAATTTCTACATCTACAAAACCAACCTTTAGTTTTGGTTCAGCAAATAATGCTTCAGAAGTATCCAAATCATTTTCATCACTAAGTAAGTAATTACATTTCACATTATATTATATTATCAAATATGAACTATAATTATAGTTTGAAACATGAGGGTTATGTAAAATAAATTTTAGATTCATCTTCATCTACTCCTACATATTCATTTACATTTGGTAGTAATACTACTCAAGCACCAAGTAAATTAACATCACCAATGTCTACTGGCTTCACTTTTGGTAAAATAACCACCGCAGAAGAAAAAGGTTTGAATACAAAGTATTTCACTATCATGGTAATATATTTAATATTTTAATTATAGACAAACCTAAGGCAGATGGTGAAGAGGGTAATGATGAAGATGAGCCTCCAAAAGTAGAATTTCAACCAGTTGTTGAAAAAGATCATATATATACAGTTAAATGTAAAGTATTTGTTAAAAATGGGGATAATTTTGGAGACCGAGGTGTTGGAAATTTGTATTTAAAAAAGATTGACAATAGTGAAAAAATTCAGGTACAGATATATACCGTAGATTCATGTAAACACCAATTTATCTAATAATTATTTTAGCTAATTGTTCGAGCTAACACATCTTTAGGAAATTTATTGCTGAACTTTATTCTTTCTGAAAGTGTTCCAACAAAAAGAATGGGTAAAAAAGATGTAATGTTGGTTACTATTCCCACTCCAGATGCACAACCACCACCAGTACCATTACTAATTAGAGTTAAGTCAGCTGAAGACGCAGATAAATTGCTAGAAGTGCTAGAGAAGCACAAAAAATAATCAATTGCACTTTTTTATTGTGTTGATAATTGTCTATTTTATTTTTTGCTCAATAAACATTTGTTCTTATCTTTCAAATGTTATTATTTACCAATTCCCCTTCCACTGCAGAATATCATGTGCTATTGATTAAAATTAATAGTTATCTCTAAATATAACATTATAACATAACATGTACATTGTAAAAAAGTAACCATAAAAATGCATATTATCAATGTTTAATAATAAATGGTTTAATCATTGACTGTTTTAATAATGTATATATTTGGATTTGAATTTTTTATCACAATAATGGAATGTCTATATTTATGCTGATTATAAGATAATTATACTTTTAATCAGTCGACAATAATTCAATATATTTGATAATTGACTAAATAAAAAAAAAACATTTGATTGTCTTTTACATGAGTTTTCGTTAGTTTAGTTATCAAATATATTATGAAGTATTTCATGTCTATTAATATCGTTATTTTTATATAAGTTTAATAACATTAGATAAATAAACACAAATGTGATAAATCAATATTTAACTTTAAAGTGATGATTAGAAAATAAATGTTTTTCTTGTAGCCTTAATTAAAACTTACATGCTTCTGACGATGCTTTGCAGAAAATCTCTTATGGTTTTTTACAGAATTATATCAATGGCTATACCGTGATTATTAAAATAAATTGAATTGGGACCTAAATTCTAAGCGTAAATAGGACAAAATTTCACGTCATTCCCCAGTGGCACGGCTGATAGCTACAGGTATAATTCAAACCAATATAGCAGAATGTTCACCTATACTTTTGTGGATTTATTATATTCGCCTCAATAAGATTAACCACATCATTTTCTGTAGTATACATAACAGACTGTAAAAGAGCTAGATAACTTCTGTAGACTGTTATGTTCATCAGGCTGTTTCATAATAGTATTCGCTTGTCATCAGAGAAAAGAACTTTGCTTTAATCACGTTTATCATTAGCAACTAGGTCTCGCGCAAATTGTAACCGAGTAATTTTATAACAGCCTTCTTTTAACTGTTTTTAACTAATACATGCTTGTCATTCATTAAACAATTCAAATTTACATGTCAATACGTGAATTCGATTTTGTAACGAGTGAGCAGTGATGATAAGATGCAAATAATTTTTAATACTCAGATATTCGTTTAATATATTTTAAACATATTGTAAATAGATTTCAAAATAAAAATTACACATATACTGGTAAAAAACATGAAAGATATATGTGTCCGGTAATCATATAGATAAGATAAAATATGATCTAATCACGAGATAATTAAAGTTAACACTTTAATTTATACTAGGGTGTTTATTAAGTTCGCAAAATGGAAATGATAAGCAGATATATAGTTATAAATATGACTTTTTTTATTTGATTGTATAATTTCCCTGGACTTACAATACATTTATTTTTATTATACATTATTTTCTGTAGTGACTTTCCAGGAGTCCTTCGAAGTACGGCTCCTCTTGCTGCTTGTTTTAAAGAGAATCCTCAACAAGAAAATAATTTTTTGAGATGTAAGAATCATCGGAAATCTCATGGAGTTAAACCTAACAAATAAGTTAGACGTTAAAACAATTCGCCTTTAAATCGTTTCTTAAACTGTCTGAGCCGGTGCATTCTCTTTATCAAGTTAGGAGGTTTCTCTTTCTTTTAAATCAGGTATTTTTTTCCACAAAATGTTCCATGCAGGTGACCCATACAGTCAATATAATAATTTGAGTTTATTGTTTTACCCACTTGGGTATTGGGTATTTATCATGAATGTACATTTCTGATTAATTTTTAGATAGAAGTCTCCCTAGAGATAGAACTACATCGTCAAATAAACATAGTATTTGGGAACTAATTTAAAAGTTGTTACACATAAATTAATATACGATCTGAAAGGCCAGTTTTAATATAAAATTAAATACAAAAATTACAATCAAACCTATCTTGTTCCATGAATGTAACAATACCAGTTATGTACGCAGCTTTTTAAAAACCAAAATTCTACTAAAAGAATTACTAATTGTACATCCCGAGCTTCCTCTACATCTCACTTAGTTGATTGATTATTTTCCAAACCATGTCCTGTATTTTCGCCCGAAAAATTGATCCTGTTTTTAAATGGACTCCAAGATGTATACGACCATTTGCAAACAGACCATTGTATTTGGAAACTGTTGTTCTTGTAGAAGCCGATTTGCCTGTTGTTCAGTTTTTTCCATTTTGCGCTGATACATATCGACTTTAAATGGATTGTATAAAAGAAGACAAATCAAAATAAGTTCATTTAAGTTCTTATAAAAACTGAAATATCTAAATGACTTTCATTTTTTTGGTTGTATTATCTATCAGTAAACAATGTGTCACGAACTTTTGATGTTTGATGCAAATAGAGTCAGCAATAATCTGCTCACAATTTAACATTAATTAATTATTAAATTACAAAGGATAAGGAGGGAAATAAAACAAGATCGATTTTATATCAATGCATCACATTAATATTGTGTATATTGTTTCTTTTATTAATTTTTCAAAAACAACACAGATTTACAAAATAGGTTTGTACAATAAAGTAAATATACAATGAAAAAAAACACATTCAATAATAAACATATTCATATGAAAATATGATCAATTTAAGTATCTAAAAATTAACCTTTAATTAAACAGTATTATTAAAAAAAATTAAAGAGTAAGTTCAAACTTTCTGTCTAATATGATCTTCAAGATTTAAATTACCTGTTTAATGGAAGTCCATAAAACACAATAATCTAGCGTACAAAATGCTATATAGCAAATTTGTTATATATATATATATATATATATATATATATATATATATATATATATATATATATATATATATACATATATATATATATATATATATATATATATATATATAATTAATGATTGATTGTATCTATCAAGGAAACATGATACTAGATGTATCATGTGTAATAACAAATGATATTTAAGGTAATCTGCAAATAGAGTCAGCAATAATCTGCTCACAATTTAACATTAATTAAATATTAAATTACAAAGGATAAGGAGGGAAATAAAACAAGATCGATTTTATATCAATGCATCACATTAATATTGTGTATATTGTTTCCTTTATTAATTTTTCAAAAACAACACAGATTTACAAAATAGGTTTGTACAATAAAGTAAATATACAATGAAAAAAAACACATTCAATAATAAACATATTCATATGAAAATATGATCAATTTAAGTATCTAAAAATTAACCTTTAATTAAACAGTATTATTAAAAAAAATTAAAGAGTAGGTTCAAACTTTCTGTCTAATATGATCTTCAAGATTTAAATTACCTGTTTAATGGAAGTCCATAAAACACAATGATCTAGCGTACAAAATGCTATATAGCAAATTTGTTATATATATATATATATATATATATATATATATATATATATATATATATATATATATGTATATATATATATATATATATACATATATATATATATATATATATATATATATATATATATATATATATATATATATATATATATATATAATTAATGTTTGATTGTATCTATCAAGGAAACATGATACTAGATGTATCATGTGTAATAACAAATGATATTTAAGGTAATCTGCAAATAGAGTCAGCAATAATCTGCTCACAATTTAACATTAATTAAATATTAAATTACAAAGGATAAGGAGGGAAATAAAACAAGATCGATTTTATATCAATGCATCACATTAATATTGTGTATATTGTTTCTTTTATTAATTTTTCAAAAACAACACAGATTTACAAAATAGGTTTGTACAATAAAGTAAATATACAATGAAAAAAAACACATTCAATAATAAACATATTCATATGAAAATATGATCAATTTAAGTATCTAAAAATTAACCTTTAATTAAACAGTATTATTAAAAAAAATTAAAGAGTAAGTTCAAACTTTCTGTCTAATATGATCTTCAAGATTTAAATTACCTGTTTAATGGAAGTCCATAAAACACAATGATCTAGCGTACAAAATGCTATATAGCAAATTTGTTATATATATATATATATATATATATATATATATATATATATATATATATATATATAAATATATATATATATATAAATATATATATATATATATATATATATATATATATATATATATATATATATATATATATATATATTTATATATATATATATATATATACATATATATATATATATATTTATTTATATATATATACATATATATATAAATATATATATAATAATAATTAATGATATAATGATTGATTGTATCTATCAAGGAAACATGATACTAGATGTATCATGTGTAATAACAAATAATATTTAAGGTAATCTCCAAATAGAGTCAGCAATGATCTGCTCAAAATTTAACATTAATTAATCATTAAATTACAAAGGATAAGGAGGGAAATAAAACAAGATCAATTTTATATCAATGCATCACATTAATATTGTGTATATTGTTTCTTTTATTAATTTTTCAAAAACAACACAGATTTACAAAATAGGTTTGTACAATAAAGTAAATATACAATGAAAAAAACACTTTAAAATAATTCCATGAATAAAAATTCTATAAATAAATACTTTTTTCATAAACTAGCCTACCTAAAGTTATACACAATGAGCATAAAAATGGAAATAATAAATAGTGTTTTTCTCTTGTTCTCAGTAAAATTAAATAAAATATATTCATGTGAAAATATGATCAACTTAAGTTTCTAAAAATTAACCTTTAATTAAACAGTATTATTAAAAAAAATTAAAGAGTAAGTTCAAACTTTCTGTCTAATATGATCTTCAAGATTTAACTTACCTGTTTAATGGAAGTCCATAAAACACAATGATCTAGCGTACAAAACGCTATATAGCAAATTTGTTATATATATATATATATATATATATATATATATATATATATATATATATATATATATAACATTAATGATATAATGATTGATTGTATCTATCAAGGAAACATGATACTAGATGTATCATGTGTAATAACAAAGGAAATAAAATAATATAGGGAAATAAAACAAGATCAATTTTATATCAATGCATCACATTAATATTGTGTATATTGTTTCTTTTATTAATTTTTCAAAAACAACACAGATTTACAAAATAGGTTTGTACAATAAAGTAAATAAACAATGAAAAAAACACTTTAAAATAATTCCATGAATAAAAATTCTATAAATAAATATTTTTTTCATAAACTAGCCTAAATTTGTATAGTCGCGCAATAATAAAGTTTTACACAATGAGCATAAAAATGGAAATAATAAATAGTGTTTTTCTCCTTTTCTCAGTAAAATTGATTTAGGCTACGAACATAATTCAATATTCAATAATAAACATATTCATGTGAAAATATGATCAATTTAAGTATCTAAAAATTAACCTTTAGTTAAACAGTATTATTAAAAAAATTAAAGAGTTAGTTCAAACTTTGTGTCTAATATGATCTTCAAGATTTAAATTACCTGTTTAATGGAAGTCCATAAAACACAATGATCTAGCGTACAAAATGCTATATAGCAAATTTGTTATATATATATATATATATATATATATATATATATATATATATATATATATATATATATATATATATATATAATTAATGATATAATGATTGATTGTATCTATCAAGGAAACATGATACTAGATGTATCATGTGTAATAACAAATGATATTTAAGGTAATCTCCAAATAGAGTCAGCAATGATCTGCTCAAAATTTAACATTAATTAATCATTAAATTACAAAGGATAAGGAGGGAAATAAAACAAGATCGATTTTATATCAATGCATCACATTAATATTGTGTATATTGTTTCTTTTATTAATTTTTCAAAAACAACACAGATTTACAAAATAGGTTTGTACAATAAAGTAAATATACAATGAAAAAAACACTTTAAAATAATTCCATGAATAAAAATTCTATAAATAAATACTTTTTTCATAAACTAGCCTAAATTTGTACAGTCGCGCAGTAATAAAGTTATACACAATGAGAATAAAAATGGAAATAATAAATAGTGTTTTTCTCCTTTTCTCAGTAAAATTGATTTAGGCTACGAACATAATTCATTTAAAATATATACAACAAAATTCAAACTTTTCAATTATTTGAATCACAATAAAATTGTATTCTATACAAACATTAGAATCTGATTAAAACTGTTATTGCACACTTTAGAAATCTAAAACTTTACAAACAATACAATAGTTTAATCCAACAGTATCCACATATACACCAACCATCATTTAAAAAATAAAATCTATGCCTTGTTATTTTTAGACTTACGTCTCCTCCGACTTTTGAAGCCGGATTGATTAAATTTAAATTGATCCGATCGAGGGAAGCATTAGAATATGACTAGTAATGATTACTCGATTTAAAAAAAATGCAACATCCGGACACGCGTGGTAATTAATACGACAGACACTCTTGAACACATCGTTAAAACAATTTGATTCATCAAATGAATCTGATTATCTCGCTAAACTTTTCCTATCGGACCGATTACTAACTTGTCCATGCTAGTTTGATTCAAACCCACTTCGATTTGCTTCATATGGACCTCAACACATGTTTGAAACACCTGTTGATTGGCTGGACTTAATTTCCTTTTAATATTCTCAACAGTACCTAAGATATGAACGAAGATAACTTTAACAAATATACCTAACTATTTCAATCTATTAATTTTCTATCTAATTCTTTTGTTTTTTAATAGGTGTTCACCAAATAAATAATTGTCTAATTACCATTCAATAACAAATAAACAAATTTACATTATCAAATAGACTTGACCTACCTTCTAAAACTTGAAGCTCATAGGCGTTGTGATCATTGTCCGCCAAACTTTTTATTTGTAGCATAAGAGCTGTGAGATCAGTAATTAAATCCAAGACACTAGGATTTTGGAACGAACCTGAAAAATTATGAAATCATTGACAAATCCTGACTGTAATAAAGAATAATGTACCCTTCTCCCCGGAATTAACAGAATTATGTTTGTTAATTATATCTGTTGCTTCCTCTCTGCATTTCTCTCTTAAGTGAGAGGGAGCCAGCATTGCAGCTACACTTGGTTCTGGTGCAATCTCATGACAGTAAACCTAAAAACAAGTAATGTGTTAACCATCATAATATTATTACATATGTTAGTTACAGTACCTGCATTTCATCCAAATAAATTTGTAAATCCATGTTCAACTTTTCTAAATCTATTAAAATACTGGCATATTTCCTTTCAAAATCTTCTGGTAACTCTTCGTTGAAAGAATTAAGTTTTTCTGCTTCAGAATTCATGTGTTTCAATTGCTTTATTCGGCTTTCTTTTGTATTTAAAATTTTAGTAACTGTTACCATTTTTTCGAGAAGTTTAACTGGATAACATCCCAGTTTTCCTTCAGTTGATGCATACATAATAGGACGGTTTATCATGGATCCTTAAAATATCTATCAGTAATTGGATAAATACAAAAAAAAAACATCAACCTGATAAAAGAGGATCCTTCTTATAATTCAATGGTTTATAAATGGGACTCTTAATGTCAGGTGAAAATGGAGACAATCCATTATTACGCGGTCTAAATTTATTTTGAATACTAGAAATGGTTATTGTTTCAGGTGGTTCATTTGAAAGTACTTCATAATCTGGTACAGAATGAGTACCTAATCCATGCCTTTCAAAGGTTATCCGATATGTGTTGTTTGATGTGTCAAAAGCATCTATACTACCAGTATAAAGGCCATCAGAAGGTTTCCTTAACCTAATAAAAATTTTAAATATTACAATAAAACAATGTGTTGAAGTGTTACCATTACCTTGCTGTTACTTTTGTGCCAATAACCAATTGCATCGGTATCTCAGCAGGTAAATCTTTAAAATTAGTAAGATCTGTTGCTTTTCTCTGTTGTAGTGCCCTAATCTTTTTTCTTTTTTTCTCCAGTTCCAAACGCTCTTCATTAAAAAAAGCCTGTGAGCATCTTCTAGGTTTTCCCATCATTCTTCTTATTTTTGTCCATTCAGTGCGTGTTAATTCTCTTGTTTTTAATTCTGGAAAGGACTCTTTTAAACAAATTTGAAAATCATTCTCTCCAGAAAATAGACATCTGCAATAATTCTTATTAAACTTCTAAAATATTCTTGATATTATTTTGTTATATTTACCTGTCGATATTACTATAAAACCACTCATAACAAACCCACTTGTGTGCTTTTGGTAATTTTAGAAGGTTCCTTAATCTCATTCCAATTTTCTGTCCAATTTTTCGGTCTGGAGAACTCATCCGTGGTTGTATGGGTATATTATTATTTACACCTTTTCTAGGACTCCTACTAGGAGTTTCACTTTTTGCTCTTGGTGTTCTTTTTGTAGGCGTTTGTTTTTGTTTTTTTGCACTTGGTACTCTAATTGAAAAACATAATCATGATATTAATAGAGCATAGGAATAAAAATTTAAAATGTATACCTATGATGAGGTGTATTCACAATATCATCATCATAAAATAATCTATTTTTCTTTCGTATCCTTGCAGGCATACCTCTAGCATTTAAAACTTGGGTTGGTGGTGTAGGAGCTGGTTTTGGAGGTGGGAGAGTACCTACTCTTTGAAGGCCCAAAGCAGCAGGGCCCAGTGTATTTGGATCATCATCATCAACCATCATTTGGTCACTATGATCATTTTCATCGTCCTCCAAAATCTCTTCCTTAACTTTAATTTGGTTTTCGTTCGTCATTGTTTAGTTGTTTACTGTGGATTTTTAAAAACGCTACATTAACCTAACATTCTTAAAATGTTTTAAAGATAAAACTGGAATTTATTTTATATTTACTTTCAGGCTTGTATTAAGTAAACCTGAAATAAGTATGATTTTAAATCGCAGTTGTTTTACATTGAAAATTGGAAACTCGCAACATAAAAATTTGAATTTGGCATAACACTATTTTCAAATTTAAATATACTCAGACCTGAAAAATGAATAGCCAACGCAACATTTAAAAAGTCACGCATTACTAAAACAACACTTAAAACACGTGAATTTCAAGCACATAAATTTACCTGTTAAATTTTAAAACACACGGATTTCAAATATAGTATTTAAAAATTTCCAAGTTTATTTAGAAATATTTAATTTGATCCGCCATATTAACGTTGCTTTGAGTGGATTATGGGTAATTCGAGACCTGCGTACTAAATTATCTTTAAACTGAATGCACAATAGAAGCGAACGCATTCAATATCCATGTCATATTATGTTAGTAAATTGAAATTAATAGACTAAATAAACATTATCAAACATTAAACAACAAAATATACAGAAATATTAAGTGGAAAAATTTTGAAAATTATCGATAGATTTGCGCAAGTCCTAAATAAACGCGGACATGGATTCAAAAGAAATGCTATATTGCTAGAAACAAATATATTAATTATGAAACTTAGAACTGGTCTATTTTATATTGTTAAGAGATGTTGTCTACTTAATATTTATATTGCAATTGTCTATTCAATACTCACCTCATAAATTAGTTTATATTTCAAATGGCCGTGCACAAATATGGCAACATAGCAATTTCAAATACATATGTTATATTTAGTAAAATAAATTGGTTTTAATCACTTTGTATAAAACACGTAATTTAAACATTATATGTTAAGTTATTTTATATAACATTTTAGGTATGTTTATTAATTTAGAGCTATATAAGTGAATTATAAAAATTAGGTTAAATAAAATTTCAAGCCATATATGTCCAGTCCACGTATAATAATTTTTGGCGGGAAATTTAAATATGAGTACTAAATTACAACATTTCAAAAGAAATTCAATTTATTCTAAATATGTGCATCATAAATTTTAGTGATAAATGACATCATCAAATATTGAGTTGTTATTCTTAGGGAGGGGTATCATACTAGGCAATGCATTCTTGAAAGTCTCCTTGCAAGGTAACTTATGTACCAGAAGTGAAAGTAAAGAACCCACAAAATATGTCGCCTTGAATAATGTAGACGAACAGCTTATTTGAAAATGTTTATTAAAGATAAATTGTTGGGTATCTTGGGCATTTGTTTAATCCTAATCAGTGTTTGTGATGGTAAGTAAATTATAATTATTTTCTAAGGATTTAGTTCATAATGGAATGCGAAACAGCAACGAAATGTCAAAAGTACCGTAAAAAGTGTTTTAACTTAACTAGCAACTAAAATAATTAGGTTTTATATTTGAGATATTTTGATTTACTGTTAAATATTATATTTTATCGAGAAAATTTAAACAATTAATAATATCCGGATATGAGTCACTATGGTGAATTCTACTTCATAACTGTTTTAGGACTCCAAAGATGTTTTGCGTGTAGATCGCGAGGTGAATTGGGAAGTTGCAAGGATCCTTTTACTGTAAATATAACCATAGTGGAAAATAAACAGGAAATTGGTGTTGAGTCTGTGCCTTGTGCTTCTGGATGGTGCGGAAAAATAGTAGAAAGTGAAAATGCATTAAAAGAAGGTAATTTATTCCCATTCATGCTATGTCGTCATCAAAAACCCAGCTTTCATGGTATAGATTGATTTGCATCACTGTTTAGAGTGCTGAGATCGCTAAGTCATTTAAATTATTATTTTTTAGAATATGGAGTAGCTACTCAAAGAATCTGCTTACAAAGAGGGCCATCAGATGGTGAAGATAGATGCGCCTATACAAAATGGAACTATCGGCGAGTTTTGATGTGTTTCTGCAAGGGAGATTTATGCAACCATAGTACACATATTAGTGTCAACTATTTCTTAATGTTTGCAATATTAGTTGGTACTCTTTTTATATTCTAGACTGAGGCATTATTATAAATTATAGAAATATATTCTATTTTCGATAAAATGTGATGTATTGAATATTAATTATATACAATAATTTTTGGTAATACTTGTTCTATCCACTTATATACACAAAACTTAATAGTTTAATGATTTATAGTACATTATTTAGACCTATGTTTAAAAATTATATTACCATAATCGTTCCTAAATCATTTATAGACATTGTTCATTTTAGCTATTAGTATTTTTTAAAAAAGTTATTCAAAAAATATAGGACTTAAAAGAAGAAAAATTAAAAATAATTTTTGTTTTTTTAGTTGTAGGCAACTCAATATACCATCAGTGGAAAATTGCAATAACATATATTAATTATATTATTATTGTGTGCAAGTAAGATTTACTCATAGGATCATACATTTTTTTATGTTTAAATTTAATTTATTAGTGCCTGTATAAATAGGATTATATCAATTGATGTTTTTTATTTTAAACTGAGGTATACTGTACATTAAAAAACTATATTTTTGCTAACGCAACAAATGTCATTTATTGAATTTATATTAATTACTCATAATCAATCATTTTCAATATTTTATAAAGAATCTCAATTAATTTTTTCAAACTACAACTATACAAAATTAAATAATTTAAACAATTTAAAACCATAATTTGAAACTTTATTTAATATTTTTATTAGTATAGTATCCTATATAACATTTATTGAGGCAACTCTCATGTTAACAATTCGTTTATAAAGACCATTTAAAAGTATAACATAACAAATATATTAGAATATCGATAATTGAAGACCCTATATACTGATTGGTGATAATTTCATAGAAATATATTAATTACATTGTGATTAGGATTAAATGTAAACTTTTTAATGATATTTAGCTATGAGAATACAATCTCTTTTAATTAAATATTTAATAGGACTGTTTATAAAAATAAAATTATGTTCTTTCATGTTTATATAACCAGGTATACACAAGAGCGTATTATGAGATAAAAAATATATTAAGGTAAAGTTCGTTAATCAAACATTGGATGTACAGATTAGGAACTATTAATGTCAAGTATTAAACTGATTTATCATAGATTTTTCCATGATGTTTAGAAATATATGAGTTAAATAATATAATTTTTTCTTCTTCTTTAACATTATGTACCATATTGTATAGCACGAAATATCTTCTTTTTAAAGATATTAATCAGAAATATAGAAATAATACAAATTAGGGCATTATATTATATTTATAGAGAAAAAATATAATAAAATACAAAATAATAAATAACTAACTTATGAAGCTAAAAAGGTGTTTATATGTTAAAAGGGTGTGCTCCATCATCCTTGAATCGATTCCATGGAGACACCAGTCGTAGAGATCCGAGTTTCATAGGAGATAATCCGTTCAATTGTCGACTTTCTTGGTTTTTCAGCAGTGATCTGACGTGAGGAACTTCGTCGAAGAATAACTCCTTCCTATATAAGAAGGAAGCTGCATTTTTGGCTTCCTGTCCTGTTAGCAAGAATGGATCAGAATAATCTAAAAAACAATCACATAATATAATTTTATTTTTGAGACAATATATAAATGTTTACCGCTCTCAAAGTGCGAGGAAGAACTGTCTGGAAATGTCTTATCGAACTCAAACGAATCCGAGTTGAAATCGTCATGATTAGAGTTCCATAAGCTGAAACCGGGGCTGATGTGAGAAAATTCTTGGGATGAACCTTAAATATATTGGTATGGTTAGTTGCCTATACTGTATGCTATTTAGTTTTAGTTAATCTTACCAAAACTATGAACGGTTGGATCGAAACTGTTGGATCTGCTTACATAATCGGTTCTTCTAGTGAACGATCTTGACGGAAAGAATGTAACCTTACGGAAGGAATACGTCGAGCATTCAGTAGAGTATAATCCAAATGAAATCAGTAAAATTGCTTTCCACACCTGTAAATATATAAAACAATGGATTATTTACTTGTATTATTTTATTCTATGTTTATATAACTCTATATTATTCTTATTTATAGCAATTCTTGGTGATTGTTATGATAAAATTTATTATATAACATAAAATACAAAAACTAAAGCTAGAAAGAGAAACCTGCTAGAATGATGTGGCCCGCAGTTGTACCGTGTACATAATAAATCTACCAACGACAACTCACTTTGAGTTTCTCAAAAAATCTTTGGATATTCTGATCAGCAAATTCTCATTTAGAAAGGCACATGGTTTCGAGGGAATCCTCGCAACTCAGTTTGAAAAGTTCCCATATAGGCAGTTCGCGGAATTGGTAACAGCTAACTCTGTTCTGATGCTGCAACATTTCCTAGCGCCATAAAAACGCTAGCATATGACCGTGATTTTTTCCAGCACAAAGTCCTAAGGAGCATAGGAATGTCACATAGGAAATCAAGAGAATCACAAGAAGGCAGGAGTAGAAACTGCATTTTCATGTTGATATCGAAGTATTGCAACTCTTGGAAAACACCAAAATAGGATAGTCTCTAAAGAAACGTTATATTAAAAGTTTAATTTAATATCGATTTTTTGTACATTTTAATGGACTAACTCATGGTATACATCATTATACAGAAATATTATGGGATCCAATTTTAATTATTATTTGACTTTGGTTCTTCAAATAGCTACCGGATATCAGAAACACATTTTACGAAGCAATCCTTTTATAAATCAGAGGCTATAAAACATACTGTACAAAATCATCATTAGACATTATGGCTAACGGCTGCAGATAAGATTCCACACTTGCTGGATTTCTACATCATTACAGATATTTTAAGCAATTATATGTACAATGAAGAAAACGTAGAACTAAACACAGACCATTCACCGATTGTGTTGACTTTAAGTGAGTACATCATGTAAACATTAAATAATTGTTATCAGGTAGCAATAGAAAAACCACTTGGATAGGTCTTGGAGTGGCAAAAGTATATAAAATCAGCTTAGGGGAATGGATACAGACTGAAGAAGAACTGGATTTTGAGATGAAAAAGTTGAAGCCAGAAATGCGAAATACCTCAGAAATCACATAGAAACTAAATTAACTACTAATTGACTAAATTAGGTCGTAGAACTCGCAATGCCAAGTCCAAGATATATACTTAATGCGTACCAATAAGGAATTAATACAATTAGGAATTAAAATATGCAAAAGTTGAGACGCGAAACCTTATAAAATTCCGATGCACTGAAAAACATTTAAAAGAAACGTTCCTCTCTTAAATCAGCAAGACAAATATGTCTATGATATGGTCATGGAAGAAGTTAACGTTGAGACTGGCGGATTTTTTTCTTATATCCTCTTCGAATTGCTAAAACATATTTAATATGACAGGCCTATACATTAGTTTTAAGGGATTTTTTTAATCTGAAGTTTTATTGTGAAAAATCGGTAAAATATATTATCCATAGTTAGCCGGTATTTTTTCCCATTTTTCAGGCAATTTACGGATTCCATCTCGAATGAATAATGTAACTTTTGGGGTTATCCATGGATTGACCCACTTTCTGATATCTTCGTAAAAGGTGAGGTGCTGCTCAGACAGGTCATGACTGATATAGTGGAACAAGTAGTAATCAGAAGGAGCAAGGTCTGGGGAATACGGCGGTTGGGGTAGCGCTTCCTACTTTAATGTTTTCAAATATGTTTTCAATGGTTTTGCAACATTGGTCGAGCGATACCATGGTAAAGAATTACATTGTGGCTTGGCTTGTATTCCGGCCATTTTCGCACAGTGCTCGGCATATTTATTTTAGTATTAACATTATGTTGCGGAATATAAACCAGCAACATCTTTGTAATGGCACCCGGCTTACGGTGAAGAAATTGATGAACGTCATCGAAGTCACAATAAAAGCGAAGACGTTTTTATTCCATGCAACCCTATTATTTTAATGACGAATGACTCAGAATGTCATTCGCCTTTAAACTGTTACAATTTTCAGTGTGGATTGTATCTGCAATGTCGATAAATAAATCGCTAGGGCAGTCGTTAAGTATTTGTGGCATCAATCTTGAATATCCATGATTTTTACGTGGCCATTTGTATCTCGCCAGTTTTTGTGTCGCGAGACTATCAAAATTATTTATTTGTACAATATTTTTATGTTAAAAATCACTACAATAAACTCTGTGTCGTTAGAATGTTTTTTTTAAGTCAAACCAAATATAGTGTCTGAAATAGTCGATAGGAAAAAGTACTCAAATACTAAACAGTCGATAGTCAATTTCAATCGATAGTTCCCAACACTAAAACTAATGTAAAGATAGATTACAGGTCCCTCGGCAACGATTAGTAACAAAATAATATATTTTAAATAAATTGCTAAAAAATCACCCAAATCTTTGCCTTCGGACACTCGGACGTCTACTTAGTTCGATCTCCAAACTTGTCCAAGGAGCAAATCTTCAAGTTTACTAAATTATTCCTGATGAACAGTTTGGGTTTAAAGCCAATTACTCTGCCGTTAACCTGGTCGTAAATTTTGCGTAATAATATCTAGAAAGTCTTTAATATTTTCAAAAGGTGGGCGTAGTCCTTTTAGGTCTAACCAAAGTCTTTGATGTCATATTTTCGATTTGGTTTACTCGAGGATCTTGTAGCCCTGATAAGATCTTTTCTCTCAGGAACTCCCATGTAAATATAAATTCTTGTCTCTCCAATCGAAAAAATATTAGTGTTCCAGTTCAGCGTTCCACAAGGTTTTTCGTGGGATTCCGCTTTATTTAATGTTTTCTTGGCGGATATAAACAGGTAGGCCATATTCGGAGGAGGTACAATGCCAAGTTAAGTTAATATTCTAGCAATTGAAAATCCACCCGAAGAATACAAGATAACGGCTTATCTTTCATTGTAAAAAATTACACCGAAACTCCGGTTTCACTGTTAGAAATTGCCAATTTGAAAGTTTCTTGGTTAGAAAAGGCAATGTATCTAGGTCTACTTTTTGACTAAAGACCAAAGACACTGGTTACAACTTATCCAGATCGGTTTACCAAAAGGTTACGGTACAGCTACCTTACGGTCTCTGTATCCGCTCATTTGCAGATCGAACGATTCTTTCAAATGATTGTTAAATATTATTCGACCCATTGTATGTTTTTTTTTGTTCTGGCCTAAAAAAGGCGGTGGAATGCATGACGCATACCTGGTCGCGGAGACTTGCCTTGGAGTAAAGAGTTGGACCGTGTTATGTGGGACTGCATCTGGGCTTACCAATACACTAAACCGAAACCGCCTCACAATTGACCCCTGTGGATCGCTACTGCTACTGCATTAAATTTGGGGATATGGCACCCGCTGATCGGGCAGCTGTTATTGGACACGAGGACCCGGCGATTCTATTGATTCGCGAACCTGAGTTAACAGACAACTGGATACTATTATATGGGGGCAAAAGTTATGACTGTAGCGACGGATGAGGTCGTTTCAGCCTGGAAAAGGGGGGAAGTTTAGCGGTGATGCGGTGCTAAGCTCCCAGCACGTCGACCACCTCGCGAACAAGCGCGTTTTCAGAAGAACTTGAGCTGAGTTGTTGGTTGTGGAATGATTGAGATATGAAGTGCTTGATTTCTAGAGTGTCAGTTTCCTTGAGGTACACCAGCATCGATTTCTTTACGACTGGAAAATGATTCCCTGATATTGACCTGGAGAGATCTGTCCGAGAGATAGGACATGATGAGAGCAGTTAGGTCTTCTGAGAGGCCTAACCGCACGCAGATTGTGAAGAGTTGAGAGCGTAGAGTATTGCCTCGGCAAGCTTCGAAATGGCGCTGAGAAGGCTGATAGGCTTGTAGTCAGATGAAGATGATTTTGCTCCTTTCTTGGGGATAACCGCTATATATGCGTCTTTCCAAGACGCCCGGAAATGTTGCAGCCTCATGATGGAGTTAATTATGTTTGTCAGTTCTGCGAGCTGCTTATGCGGGAGTTTTTTTAGCTGGTTAATTGATATTCCGTCGAAACTTGGAGATTTTTTGGTTTGAAGTTTGCCGATCATAGTCTGTAGAGACTTTGGAGACACGAAATAGTTGAGAGGAAAGGCTGGGGTTACTGGTCTTTAGATTTAGTGTTCACTGTGGGTGGGAGGCATTTCATCTGAGCTTCGTAGGTCTCTGCAAGGAGCTCGACTTTTTCTTGGTCAGTGACTGCGAAATTTCCTGTAACCGCTGACTTCAGGGGGGGATGACATTGTACATATTCACCACGAGGCATTTGGAGACACGCCAGAAGGAAGGGGGCCATCCAGTCTTCAGGTCCGCGAGAAATGAGTTCCATTTCATTGCTCGCCAAGTCGAGACGGCCATCTTTACCCCCTTGCATGCTCTGTTCACCTCCCTTTTGTCTGCAGCATCAAGGGTGAATCGAGCTAATCTGCATAAACCGTTTCTGATGGAAATTTCACGTTTAAGAGAGGCGGGAAAGTTGTTTTTCTACTGTTGGGGTTGTGATGAAATTTCGACTATTGTAATTTTCGGAATTGGATCGGATTTCAAGAGAAGAGATCGGTAATTTTTCCTGTCGGTCTTTTTTCTGAATCTTGTGAGTGGTGGAACAGTTTCTGAATTTTACATGGACCGGACGATGATCAGAGTCTACCCATTGTATGGTATATGGGTCTAATCTATAAGATGAGAAAATTGCTATAGCTGAACTATTATCAACTACTGGAGCCATATCTTTTCAAAAGAAAATTTAGAGTCTCGTATGAAGGGGTATTTTCAAAATTTTAACCTATTTTGGCTGGAGTTCACCAGGGTAGTGTCCTGGGATCACTTTTGTATTTGCTCTATACTATTGAAAAACAGTACTTAGAAGATTCGTTGACGATATAGTTATTACGGAATAAGATATACTCGTATATCTACCTAAGGGTGTATAAAAAGTATAAGTGGCAGTCAACAAGATATACAGATAGACTAGAGACTGGAAAATACAGTTAAATAGCGCCAAATCTGTCTGTCTGTTAATTTTGCGCTGCGGCAAAATGATAAAAAATGGCATCAGCTAAATAACTCAGCAGCCACCTTGATGGTAGGTTAAATTGGAAGCATCATGTTACCCAAAAAGCAGAGCAGATCGGACTCAAAATCAAGCAAGTGTACTGGTTAACAGATACTCCTAACTTGACCTAAAATCAAAGGGGTTGTTTTATCATTCAATGATAAAGCTTATTTGGACTTATGGGGTACAAATATGGGGAAGCACTAAAACATCAAATCAACAATGCTGCCAAAACAATGTTCTCGATTAATTGTTAAAGCTTATGGTTACGTAACCAATGAAAGCTTGCACGATAACCTCAAAAACAAATGAGTTTACGAATTTTTTCAAGATTTCGCTTTAAAACATGAAATTAACTTACTAACAAGTCAAGTGAAAAGTCCCCGACCTACTATAGTAAAACACATTTTTTTGGCAAAATTAGTTTTTTTATTCAACATAACTCCCTTCAAGTGTGATACACTGATTATAGCGACCCTCCAACTTTTCTAAACCATTTTTGTAGTACGATTTGTCTTTTGCTTGAAGATAGGCCTCAGTTTCGGCGATCACCATTTCATTCGACGAAAATTTCTTACCAGCGAGCTTTCTTTTGAGATATGAGAACAAAAAATAGTCGCTGGTGGCCAGATCTGGAGAACACAGTGGATGAGGACGTAATTCATGGATATTCACTGACTTGTGACACGGTGCATTGTCTTGGTAAAACAGCATATTTTTTTCTTCAAATGCTGCCGTTTTTCGGCGATTTCGGCGCCCTTCACACGGTCCAATAAGATCTGTAATAGTCGCTGTTGATGGTCCTGCCTTTTTCAAGGTAGCCAATGAAATTTATACCATGTTGATCCCAAAATACAGACGCCATAACCTTGCCAGCCGACTGTTGCGTTTTCCCACGCTTTGGAGCGGGTTCATCGTGTGCAGTCCACTCGGTTGACGATCGATTGGACTTCGGAGTAAAATGATGGAACCATGTTTCATCCATTGTCACCTATCGACCCAAAAACTTGGGTTTATTACGTCTGATAATCTTCAAACATTGCTCCGAATCGTCAACTCGTCGTTATTTTTGGTCAAAAATGAGCTCGGGCGGCACCCACATTGCACACAGCTTTCTATTTTTTCGTACTATTTCCCTTCAAACCGTATTTTTTCCCATCAAAAAGTAATATTTTATCAACACGCGAAATTCCTTTTTATCCATGTTTCTCACAAGAGCAAAAGTTGCTTCACTCAAAATGATATAATTCACAAACTAATGATCCGACAGCTGTCAAATTTATACACGATCTTTTGAGGATTAGGACTAACTAAAAGACATATGGATTTAATTCTAGTAGCACCATATATGGTCAGGCCGGGGACTTTTAAATTGACCTTTTAGATCACATTAAAGGAATACAGCTACCGGACGATGCGCAAGATTGAAGCCAACCAATAATGTTTATAACATTAGTTGAAGTAGTTTAATTTAAGTTTAATTTGGGAAATATATACTGATGTGTATTGATGCAAATACAATGGAGCAGTATTAATAAATTAATTTATAAAATAAGACTGCACTAAGCATATCTAAAGTAATGTAATTAATTTAAACAAATCTACCTCTTGTTTTATGCTATAAAATATTTTTTCAAAAATACTATATATATCTGCCTTAGACTGTATTAGAAATGAAATCATTCGTTTGACGCATCAACCAGTATATTGTTGAGGAATTAATTCAGAGACGCAGATGGACGTTTGGACATGTTTGTCGAGTGAATGGTGAACTAATTCCGCACTTCGGCGAAGCTACTTTTGTGGCGAAATCGACCTTTTGGGTGGAAGACGCAGCGAGCCGCTTCGAAAAAAAGATATGGATGAATATCATAGAGAGCGACCTAAAAATAGGAGATTAACATTGTCCGAGGCATTACGTTATCCGTGGGGGTTACGTTCTGATAAGATGCCAGCGGTTGGTTAAACCGCTGTTAACTCTCGTCATATATGTATATACGTGTCTCATCTATACGTGTACGAACTAAAAGGAGAAAATCTCATGTAAATTTACGACTTATAGTTGAATTTACTACGTAAATATAATATTTATTTACGCTTATATTTTTGTTAGTGATAAAAACATAAAATAACATAAAATAACTATAGTACATAGTCATAAAGTTATATGTACTTGGTAAATACAAATGTAACAAAATAAAGTCCACTTGTTAAAAAATGAAAAGATTGTTGCGTTTTATCATAATAAAAGGATCCAATATCAGCCATAAGAAACCTCCAACTTCATCTTAACCAAGTCGAAGTTTCGTCAAACGTTTTCAACCACAAAACGTGGCGTATCAAAGTAAATGAGACAAAATCTACCCAATGACATTCACCACTTGTAGAAGAACTTGTCCCTCGGTAAAAATTAATAATCATGAACTTCCGCAAGCAGACAATGTTAAATATATGGGAATGTATTTTAATCGACGTTTGACATGGACCAATATATAGTGACAAAACGCAAACAGCTTGGGCTTAATCTAAATCAAATGTATTGGGCATAAACCTAAATTATTATATTAGATAACAAGGTTTTGTTGTATATGCCAATACTTAGGCCTATTTGGACCCATGATAAGGAACTGTGTGGTACTACTAGTAAATCTAACATAGCTATCCTTCAAATATTCCAGAATAAAGTGTTGCGATTCATCGTCGATGCCCCATCCAACTCCAACAAACTGATTCAGTGCGATATTCCCTTAGAACCCATAACGAGTGTGATTCGAAGTGTTAGTGCGAAGTACTCTGTTAGTTAGTGCATCCCAATGCACTCGCCAAACAGTTAAATGTGTGCAATAACAGTGAAGTGCGTAGGCTCAAACGCAAACTACCATACGAACTGATTAATAGATACATAGTGAAATATATAGAGTGAAATATAATAATCTTTAGAATAAGTTAGAATAGTCTTTAGAATAAGTTAGTATTTTATATTAGAATAGTATTTTGAATATGATTTAGATTATAAGTTTGTAGAACAGATCACTTACTGAAGCAATCTTCTAAATGTCAGGATAGTTATTGTATAACGGAAATCATATAATAATACTTCTTGCCCACTGGTAGATTGTTGAAGTTCTAAGAGATTAATAAAAAAAATTGTATTGCTTTCCATAATTTCAAAGAGTTACTCTTCTGTGAGTTCATTGCCATTAGCGGCTAAAACTTCCTCAACATCTGTTGACTGAAGATTTTCAAAACCTTCTCCATGCATTTGATGCATAGCTTGTAAAATGTTAGTGACTTCGGCTTCCGGCATTCCAAAGAGAAATTGCAGCGAAAAAATTCCGAAAAAAAAGAGGGACCGCGGTTGGAGAGACCACGTGTGACGAGGGATTGATCTATTGCTCGAAAAGTAGACACTACCGCCGAACATCTGCTGTGGATTGACGATGATGGTATTATATATTACCGTATTTTTTGATACAATAAATTAGTGAATTAGGTTTGAGTTTAGAACGCCGTTATATAGAAAAAAAATGTCAGGAATTTAATATAAGCTGTCAGAATCAGAGTAGAGTTTGTAACTATATTATTGCAACTATTCTCACGATTTTTAGTTCACAGCAATATGAACATTATAAAGTTATAATGGCTTCATAATAGTATATGCTACGTTGTAGTGATGTAACAAGAACCCAATTAACGGATAAGTTGCAATGCCGTTTCAAAACAAAAGGATATATGTTCCATTTATATATAAAATCAACAAATCAATCAATCAGTTTTGGCATTTCGTCGCATTCGTAAAATCTGGTTTCCGATGACATTTAAAAAATAATTATATCCTTCGACTTGTTGCATTTCTATTGTAAGCTATGATTTTTGTTTGTACTGAAATCATAGTCATATTAAAATATCATGTAGCAAAATAATGCAGGATACAGAATGGCCTCATGTTCAACAGTTTAACATTTTAACTATGCTACGAGGGTTGCTATTTATATTTTAAGCCTAATATTGAAAAGGCAGTATTTTATTAATGAAAATGATTTTATATTTTCCTTGAGTTCAGGTCCAACCTTCGTGGGGTGAAGACGTATTCTCAATACGCTCCAAGCTCTAGAAAGATACCTTTCTTGAAAAAAAACCCAGTATTTTATTACGGTTATTTAATTGAGTGTTAAAAACGCATAACAGATGCGGCTATTCGTCTCTCAGCGGACCTAAAGTGTAGTGAATACGTGTTTACGTGACCAGACAAAAAGACTGCATCTCATTTTTATTAGTGTTTTAAAATGATTTCCCCTTACTTTACAACAGTCCTTTTCAAATTCATTTATAGTATTTTTGGTCAAAAACTAGTGCAAGAAATAATACGTAAGTGAAAAGTTAAGTGCAATAAACAAAGTATGTATTTTATTTTTTTATCCTCTGGAAATAAATAAAATAAAATATTAAAAATCTAAAAATGGCAAACCACAGCGGTGCAACCAAATCACCTGCACAATTTGATATAAGATTGGAACGGTCAGCAATAATGCAAACTCCACCATCAGAATGGACTATGGTCATTAATAAGAAGCGACTGAGAAGCCCAGAAGAAGAAATTGCGAGAAAACAAACAAGGATCAGTGACTATTGGTTACAACAGAAACCAATAGAATCAAAAAACAGCTTTAGCAACCTATCGGAAGAAATTGAAGAGAATATACAAACAAGCCCTGAAAAAGTTGTTCCCAAACCACCACCAATAACAGTTTATAAGGTAGGAGCAATTAAAAACATCCATAACCTATTGAAGACCATCACTACGAACTACACAATTAAAACAGTGAGCTATGAAACAAAAAAATTCAATTGTTCGAAGCGGAGCACTTTAAAGTTCTAGTAAAAGAACTAGATGAAAGAAACACCCAGTACCATACATTCAGGCCTAAATCCGAGAGAACATTTAAATTCGTGTTAAAAGGATTACATCACGGGACGGTCTTTAACACCATCAAGGTAGCCCTAGCTGAACAAGGTCACGAGGTCGTAAATGTTCACAATATACGACATCGCACAACAAAAAAAACCCTGCCTATGTTCTATATTGATATTAAACCTAATGGAAATAATAAGGCGGTGTATGAAATCACCAAATTAGAAAACAACATTATTAAATGCGAACCACCACACACAAAAAGAATTATACCACAATGCACAAGGTGTCAAGCACACGGGCACATAAAACTTACTGTCGCAAATCATTTAGATGCGTAAAATGTGCAGGAGAATACAAAACAGGAGATTGCAGTCGTAAAGTTCGCCATGAAAAAGTGAAATGTGCTAACTCTAACGGAAATCATTCAGCGAACTACAAGGGCTGCGCAGTTCACAAACAACTGCAGCAGAAACTATACCCAGCCTTAAGAGAAAAAAGGTATCAGCCACAACAAAAACAATCCTTACCTACCAGCCTACCCACCAGACCAAGTCAACCAGATATAATTTATTCGCAAATGGTTGAAAATGGTTCAAAACAAAAGCGAGAAACCACATCACAATCTACGGAAACTAGCAAAAACATCTCTAGATTAGAAAATATGATGGCCAAACTAATGGATCAGATGAGTACGATGCTTGGTCTACTCACAACCGTCGTCAGCAAACTTGCCTAATGCCTGAAACCATTAGCTACAAAATTGCCGTCTGGAATGCCAATGGGCTCCAACAACACGCCAGGGAACTAAAAATGTTCGTAACTGAACAAAATATTGATATTATGATGGTCTCCGAAACACACTTTACGGACAAACATTATTTGAAAATTCCCAAACATAAGCTTTATCATACAAATCACCCTGATGATAAAGCACATGGGGGTACAGCCATAATCATTCGAGATGATATAAAGCATTTCGAAAAAGAAAAATTCCGCAAAGACTACCTGCAAGCAACCAGTATAACCATAGAGGAAGTTCATGGACCATTAACAATGTCTGCAATTTATTGCCCACCCAAACATAACAACAAGGCAGAACATTTTCAAGAATTCTTCAGTACGCTAAGTAATATATTTATAGCCGGAGGAGATTACAATGCAAAACATTTAATGTCGAGTTCAAGAATAATAACCTCAAAAGGTAGAGAACTGCTAAAAGCAATAAAGACAGATAACTAACATATCTCTACTGGTGAACCAACATATTGGCCTTCAGACAGAAATAAAAAGCCAGATACTATAGATTTCTGTATTACAAAAAAATATTGATACAAAAAAGTGTCATGCAGAATCAAGTTTTGACCTGACCTGTAACACTTTTTT
This sequence comes from Rhynchophorus ferrugineus, assembly GCF_030347505.1. NCBI lineage: Eukaryota > Metazoa > Arthropoda > Insecta > Coleoptera > Curculionidae > Rhynchophorus > Rhynchophorus ferrugineus. The sequence continues at coordinate 18,435,128 of NW_027472590.1, forward strand.
CAAAAATTGCCATCAAAGATAAACCCCCTTCTCTGTGCAATAATAGAACTAACTGGTCATCATTTAGAGAAAACTTAGACCGAAACATCTCTCTAAACTTACCGTTACAAACTGAAATTGACATAGAAATGGCAGCAATAAACATTACAAAAAATATACAGGAGGCAGCAGACTCCGCGACTCCTAACAATGAATCATTTAAAAGAAAAAATACACATTTATCATGTACAATACAGAAAAAGATAGCAGAAAAAAGAAAGTTACGTCGGAATTGGCAACAGCAAGGAACTGATGAGAATAAGAGAAAATTTAATAGGGTAATAAAGGAGCTGAAAGAACTAATTCAAAACGAACAAAACCAAGGCATTCAAGAATACCTAGAGAATTTGACACCAACTGAGGCTACAGACTATTCGTTGTGGAAAGTAATAAGAAAGCTTAAGAGATCCCAGCAGCATAACCCACCTATTAAAACAAGCGAAAATAATTGGGCTAGAAGTAATAAAGAGAAGGTCGACATTTTCTCAAAACACTTAAAAAATGTTTTTAAACCTTTCCAGTCTCAGCTACATAAAAATGAGGAAAATAAAATTAATAGCTTTCTAGATTCGCCATTTCAAATGGACTTACCGCACGAGAAATTAACGGTCAAAAAAGTTAAACAAACAATAATGGGAGGAATTAATTTTAAAAAAGCTCCTGGTTATGACTTAATTACTGGTAAAATTTTAAAAGAACTATCAGAAAAGGGTATGAAACTACTAATATTTATATTTATTGCTATGCTACGAATTAATTACTTCCCTAGCATCTGGAAAGTAGCTAAAATACTAATAATTCTTAAACCAGGAAAAGTACCAGAAGATGTGACCTCCTACCGGCCTATAAGTTTATTACCGATAATCTCGAAAGTTTTCGAGAAACTGTACATCAAGAAACTATATAATAGAAAAAAGAAAAATTATTCCAGAACATCAGTTTGGGTTTCGCAATAAGCATGGGACTATAGAACAAGTGCACAGACTTGTAAACAAAATAAACGCTAACCTAAATGCCAAAAGATATTGTTCGGCTACTTTTCTAGATATATCTGAGGCTTTTGATAAAGTATGGCATACGGGCTTGCAGGTTAAACTAAAATCGTATCTCACTGATAGACATTTTATTGTAAATCAAGGCGAGGAACATACCGAATTAAACCCTATATATTCAGGAGTTCCGCAAGGTAGTGTACTGGGTCCAGTACTGTATCTTCTGTATACGGCCGATCTTCCCACCACAAAAATAACTACTGTGGCAACATACGCAGACGACATAGCAATATTAGCATCCCATGAAGATCCGGTCACAGCACCAATACACCTACAAACCCACCTGGATCAAATACTATTATGGTTGAAGCAACACGCGAAATTCCTTTTTATAATTTTTTTTTCACAATAACAAAAGTTCACTAAAAATGCTATAATTCACAAACTAATGATCCGACAGCTGTCGAATTTATACACGCATCTTTTTAGGGTTAGGGCTAACTAAAAAATATATGGATTTAATTTTAATAGCGCCATCTATGTGTCAGGCCGGGGACTTTTCAATTGACCTGCTATTTAATCCTCTTGCAATGTACATGACTTGTTTCGTACAAATCTTGTTGAATCCACACATCTTCAATTAATTATTCTTCCATTTTTAAACACTCCCCGTGACTTTAGGCTTTAGGCGAACAACGTTTTATCGTTATGAAACCTACAAAATCTCGGCGTGACTCACACTGGACTAAAACATGGCTTTGTGGTCACGCATTTTATTGTTGATATGCGGCAATAAAATTGTTATTTGATGCCTAATTTTGCTGTTTCAGCCGATTTATGAGAGCTTCCATTGTCATGGTGTTATGCCGCTTCTTTTTCTTGAATTTCACGTAGAATTCCTGGTAAGCAAGTGGTGGTGTACCATTCAGAACTTGCCATGCTACATTACTCTGACGGTACGGTTGCTACGGGTCCTGTTATTTTGAAGAAATGAACGATTTTTTGCTTAGAAGTCGTTCGCGCACCAGTCGCTTTTGTCGGCTTTGAATCTCTTTAAAAGACCCTATAATGGATTGTTGTTATCTTTGACTCATATGTATAGGTCCAAGATTCATCATCTGTGTAGATATTTAAAGTAGATGTAGAGCACATATTTTGATGCACCGCGATTGTATTTATTGATAATTTCTTTGCACAAGTTGACACGAACATATTTTGGAACTTTTGTCAAATTATATGGGATCCAAAGTGAGCAAATGTTTTTCAGAGCTAAATGTTCATGCAATATTTTATTGATGATGATTTCACTAATGCTCCAGGATGATTAAATCTCACGATAACTGATCTGGTGATCTTGCAATATCATTTCACACGCAGCATCAATGTTTTCTGGTAAAATAATTAACTGTGGGCGATCTACATGACTTTAGTTTCTGAGGGAACCAAGTTTATAGCTGAAGAATGTATGGATTAAGGATGGGAATTCATTGGCAAATATATAGCAACCCTCGTATAGATAATAGTCCAGATCCTGTGAACGTCAAACTTATTTTATAAAAGTATTTTTTTAAGAATTATACTACTACATTTAAGGACAATTTGCTAGTAGCTTTGACAGATAAGAGCAATCAAATATGAAGCCAATACATGTTGTTCTGTTTACAAGATAAAATGGCAATTCATATACTCAACAGTCAAAAACTCTCACCAGTTACCCATAAAGTAAATTAAAATTTTTATAAACATATTTTCAGAGTGTGCCTTCTGGTATCTCGAACGTTTCCTTTTTCGTTACAAATTGCCATATTGATAGGGAGACTGATGTTTCATTAATTCGGACATTTATTTTCCAATTATTTACGTTTTATCAATTAAAATCAAGACACTGGGGAAATAAATTCGTCGGTAAGCAAGATATGCCAGAATGAGTCGTAGTTTGGTTTCAGTGCGGTAAGCCGTTTTTTGGTCCGCTGGTCAGTCCTCATAACCCAATCAAATCAGTTGATTCATAGTCAGGTTTCCTAACCAGTTGGGCGCATATTTGATAAAATATTTTCGCCACCTTGTGTCAGGCGTAAGTTAAAAAAATGTCGGTCATAAAGTATCTGGCAGTTCAGAACGTAGATTTTACCTCGTAAGTAGTATTAATAGGTAATAGCGTTCATTTTATGACGTAATGACATTTGCTACCTATTCTGTCAAAGCCACAGTGACCGGCTTATAATAACGAATTGTTGTTACTTATATTGGTGTACTTTCATTGAAAAAATCAGCTTTCATTAGGTGTTTGCTTATATACTAGCGATATATAAAGATATTTCTCTACACGAAAAGAGTTTTTAGAGTTATTCAGTCTATACAGACACCACGTATATTTCTAAGTCCTTCTAAAACCTTTAGAAATCTATAGTGATATTTCCTGTATTTCTTCGTCATATCGCAGTTCATGGTTTTGATTTCAACGTTTTAAAAATGACTATTTTCATGTTAATGAGAAAGAACAATTTGGAAGACCAAAAATGTTGCAATTGAGGGAGGTAAAATTGCCACCACGCGAATTAGTTGAAAATGCTATTTCGAAAAGAACACAGAGACTGGCGATGAAAACTACGACAATACCCGGAGCAAACAGTCATGAGATATTGCAGGAGAGTCTTCCACATCGACGCTGAGGTTCAAAATTCATGAGAATAAGGTTTTTCTGTGTATATGGTTGGATCAAACAAGGTGTAGAGAATTAGCAATGACGCGTATATTACCACTGCCAAACATCTTTTGTACAGTCGTGCGAGACGCGGAAGTGTATTTATTGAGCCATTAGTATGATTACAGTAAATTTCAACGCCCTTAAGTTTTTGTTCTCGTTACCCCTTTGACCTTAAAAAAGCAAAAGTTCTGTTATGTCTACATCTTTTTTCTTTCGATCTTTATGGGTTAAAGCTTTATCAACCTTGCTACACAAATTGGTCTTGGTCAGAATATTTGCCGAAGTTATTAAAATTCCACAAGAATTTCAATCATTAGCACGAGAGAGTAATAACTCAAGTCACTAATAAGCAGATGAAAGAGTATTGTGCAAGAGTATACTGCAAAGAAAAATATTCTATATACGAGGGTGGTTTGATAAGTACTTAGCCTACAAAAGAGGAACGAAAATTTTGGAAACGTGGAGATTTATTTTAGATCGAAACGTTTATCCCAGCGTTGCTCCAACTTCTTTAATCCGCCTGCAAAATACACAATTAATATAATTAATACTGAATACTGAATTTTGTCGAGGTCTGCAAAAATTTTCTGCCCGGCGAGTGAATTTTTCAAATCCCGAAATAAACAAGTAACACGGGGCCAAATCTAGAGAATACGGTGGATGGGGCAGCAGTTCGTAGTCCAATTTTAAAAAATTTGGCGTGACAAGTGCGGAAGTGTGAGCTGGTACGTTGTCTTGGTGGAAAATAAAGGGAGATAATGTACAAACGTTTCTTCATCAGATTTAGTTAAAAACAACGATTTAGTAAAACTATTAAAATTGTCATTAGGTCTGATGTGATCTAATAGCCGTAATATAATCATAGGACCTGACAAAACCTATGCTGGTGAGTACACGGTTTAATGAGTAAGAGGCTTAATTCCCCGACAATCGACATAGTGACTATTGTTATTATCGGAGAAAATTTGTAAAATAGGTGTAGTGGATAAAATTTACCGGAGCATCTAGTTTTGCTATAAAACTCTTTTTGTGTATAAAAAAAGAAAAATGTGTAGAAAATGCTGGAAAATTTTGCCTCCCTTTGTGGCGAAAATGGTATCACCGGGAGGCTTCAATTTGCACTGTTAAAGCTTAACGAAGAAATCATTTTTAGATCTAAAATGTTTGTATAATATGCCCTACAAATAAGTAAATTCCAAAAAAAAACGTAATATGCCCGAAACAAGCAATCCGTCCGAATAGCCGTCTTATCGGTGACACATAATAGCTATATAAACAAATATTTTGGGTTCTACTACAGAGCAATGATGTGTATGATTTTGTATTAAATATTGTTATCATTGATTAGTTATTGTTGAAACTATTAAAGAGTCCTGTTAGTTATGATTTAACGATTAAGAACAGTACGAGGATATAAACTTACATTTTACAATATTTGTAGGAAAAACAAATTAAGGTGTTCGTTTTATCGGAAGGTATATTCAGTTGAGAAAGAAATACGCGACATTTACAAATATTTCATTCTGATATAAATTAACAAAATTCAAGAATAACAAGTATCGTTCGTGCTCTGTCTACAAGATATTTAGATATACGCTAGTAGCTTTTTCAGATTCATAATATAAGTATTTTAAGAATTAAAATTAATTTGATATGTGGTGATAAATTGTTCTTATTTAAGAACTGGTAGTAAGATTCTAAAGACATAACAAATCCTTGTATAAGAGGAAATTATAAAATGTATTAAGATTTTTCTGTAAACCAAGTACTGCTGGTGATAAATACATTAATTTGCATCAGGAGTTAGAAAATGTATTACTTCATTTAATATTTCATGTTTATGATGATCAAATATATTTCTGAACTTTTTTATATTTTATATTTTTTTATATTTTAAAGCCTCCTTTTTACCAACGAGGGTTTATCTGGACTGGACCTACTGCTTAACGCGGGCTCCGAACCACGATCTTCGGCATTAAGCCTGCCGACTGGCTAAGACCTTAGAAACTATCCCAGAAGATACCCGGTCTTACCCAGCCTGATTACTGACGTGACTGGGATAATTTTCTTTGTCGGATTTTACACTCTTGCCTAGGACAATCACAAATGTTAAACAATCACAAACATTAATATACGACCATGCCCCAGCAGGATTCGAACCCGCGACTATCGTAACAGTAGGTGGGCCGTCCTGTCGCCTTTACCACTGCACCAACCAAGCCGGATGACCTTATATTGATCTCCTGACTCTATTATGAGAGAAAAGTGATCAACTATATAAAATGTGGTTGTACTTCGACCATAGGGCGATCACTAATATTGATTAATTATACTATTTTTTCTAAGTAAATGTCTTTTTAACTCGAAAAATATTGGATGGTATGAAATGCATAAAAAAAGAGAAGGAATACATTAATATACCTAATATAATATTATTATAAATAAACGCAAATATATTAATACATATTGTGGTTCCCAGGAAAGTTTGTCTATATTTTAGAATGTTAGTATACTCGAAATAGATCACGAAGTGACCCTAATCAATTGAAAAAAAAACCTGTCTGTGATTTTAATCCCATTGATCTAGATTTATTGGTCATTGAAATTTAATACGTTACAACTTGTTTTGATTTAATAAACTATTGTTAGAATAAATTGTTTATTTCTTATTAATAGAATATTGATATATGATTTAACAAATAGAGAACAAGGATGCAATCGCTGAAATATATTACTTTCTTTTTAGTATTAAATGTTCGTTAGCGGCAAAATATAATTTTATAAGGTCGGGGAAAAGGAAATTTGGATTTTCCATAATAAATAGTTTTAAAGTTAATTCAATGATGTCTTCAAATGTCTTGATTAATTTATCGTCTAATGACTTCTTCCACAAACAGCGGCCATTTTCTATTCGTAATTTACCAGGCATGACCGTAATAGCGTGATTAGATCTTCGGATATACCTATTATGACCTTGTAGACCGTTGTGGTTGCAAAATTTGTCAAATGACTTGGTTAAGTCATGATGTGCGTGTGGATTTCTACGGCCAATCGAATGGTCTGATGTATTGTTTATTAGGGATGAGGTTGTTCTCGTTCGTGAAGATGTTGAGCAATATTGAAGTTCACCCCAGCCTTTTTCTCAACCATCTCGTGTCTCTAAAGTCCCTACAGACTATGATCGGATAACTTCAAACCAAGAAATCTCCGAGTTCTCTCAAGCTCTTGACGAAATATCGATTACACAATTAAAAAAGCTCCCACATAAGCAGATCATTAGCAAACATCAGTAACTCCATGATGAGGCTGCAACATTTCCAAGCGTCTTGTCCAAGAAATTGGATCTTGATTCCCAAGAAAGGAGCAAAATCATCACCATCTGACAACAGGCCCATTTGCCTTCTCACTGCCATTTCGAAGCTTGCCAAAAGGGCAAAATCATTCCTGACGAACAATTCGGCTTGCGCGATCACCATTCTTCCGTCCATTAGGCCACCCGTCTACCCACACCACATCATGCTCTTAACCAAACTAAAAAGCTTAGAGCGGACCTCATGGACACAATCAAAGCTTTCGACAAGGTCTGGCACTACGGTTTGATTGCAAAGTGCGTGAGAAGACTTAACCACTCTCATCAAATCATATTTGTCGGACAGATCTATCCAGGTCAAGATCAAGAAAACACTCTCAATTCGAGAACAAATCGACACTGGCGTACCTCAAGATTCCCTGCAATATTCAATATGGGGTAATATCCACGCCCAGCCTTATTTAACCTCTTTATTTCAGATCTGTCGAGAAAAGGGCACATTGACGTCGCGTTTTACGTTGATGGTACTGCTTTTTTTCACGACCTCCAGGCTCGAAGTTGCCATTCAAGAACGTTTACCGAAGTAGCTCAATCATGCGGCCAAATGGTTCAATTTCTGGAGGTTGCAGGTCTAAACTTCGATCAATGGTTCGGTTAGCATTCCCAAATTCAGGAAGATTCGGGGATAGCAAATCTGCTATCTTCTTTGATCTGCCCTTCTAGCAGACCTCCCATCTCCATCAAATGCTTATTTTACAAGATATTAATTCGGTTAGTACTCCTCTACGAATCTAATGTGATATCGCTTCAAGTCTTCGAAAATAATCTCCTGGGAGAATCTTAAACGCTACATGGTTTGTCAGAAACAATCGAATTAACAGGGAAACTGACACTGCAGAAATAAAGCACTTATTATCTCAATCCTTCCACAATCAACAACTCAGCTCAAGTTCTTCTGAAAACGCGCTTGTTCGCGAGCTGGTGGACATGTTGGGAGCTTAGCACCGCCTCATCACTAACCTCCCCTTTTCAACGCTGAAACGATCTGATCCATCGTTAGTTTTTCCCCCATACGGCAGCATCCTATCGTGTGTTAAGGCAAGTTCGCTAATCACTATCACTCTCTGATTTTCACTATCTGATTTTTCGCCGGGTCCTTGTGCCCAATAATGGTTACCCGGTTAGCGGGTGACATATCCCCAAATTTAATGCAGTAGCAGTAGCGATCCACAGGGGTCAACTGTGAGGCGGTTTCGGTTTAGTGTATTGGTAAGCCCAGAGGCAGTCCCACATAACCCGGTTCAACTTGTCCCTGCAGGGCATGTCTCCGGGATCAGGTATGCGTACCGTCTGGCCTTAGGCCAGAACAAAAAAAATATTGAAATGTTTACTCAGTAGGCGAAGAGTTTACAATTTTTTTTTCGAATCACGGCTATGGGTGCGTATTTCCGTATTTTGGAAATGTAATATTCGCTAATTCTGCGAGCTGCTTGTATGGAAGCTATTTGAGTTAGAATACTGACATTTTGTTGTATATATTTTTAATTAATTATATCTTACATTAGATGTGCTTAGTACAATATTAAATTACAAATTAATTTATTACTTATTTTATTTATTTTAGTATTATTTACTGTTCTGTTGAACTTGTATTAATACGAACAAGGCAAACTACTTACGCAAAAATTAAGAATACAGTTATATACTAAAGAAGATCATGTGGTTTGGTTGGCTTCAATCTTCCGATTTCCTGCGTGTTGTCCAGTTGCTGTGATTTAGCAACCTTAATTCATATTTTAAGGCGAAATTTTGGATTACTACGTATATCCATGAGATATCGACGTCATAGTACAGCTCTTCGTTGGTAACGTAGCAATGAACATTGATCAATCATTTTCAAACCAATCTAATCTCTTTGATTTTAGGTTAAGTATAAAGTATCTTTTGCCTAACCGGTACAGTTGCTGAGTCTAATTTCATCAGCTTTTTTTCTAAAATGTTTCCAATTTAACTTACCATCAAGATACATTCCGAAGTATTTAATTAACTTTGCTTGAGGAATCGGGCATCTGGTAAGTTATATAATTAGGTTTTGGACGTTTCGCCGCAGCGCAAAATTAACATGGACAGACTTGGAACTATTAAGCTGTATTTTCCAGTTTCTAATGTAATTGTAGATCCGCTACTTGTACTTTTGAATAGTCTTAGACAGAGATATATCTTTTACCATGACAACTGTGTAGTCGGCAAATGTTCTTGTTCCTGAGAAGATACTGTTTCTTTTGTTGTTGGGATATGAGCAGTATAGAGCAGATACACGAGTGGTCCCAAGACACTACCCTGTGGAACTCCAAATGAAATAAGTTTAAGCGTTGAGAATGCCCTTTCATGCTAGACTATAAATTGTCTTTCGAAAATATATGATGCCAACAATTTGCAAATTTTGTAGATTAATCCTAAATGTCATACTCGGTCAAAAGCCCATTTTATTGTATATGATTGTCCGGCTACGGATATCAACTTTTAAGCAACCATGTCATATCTAAAGTGATCAATGAGATGGAAACGGTGTTTCAGCCGGTATGCTGGAAGAATTTCCACATAACCCAATCAAATCTACACTCAAAAGTACCGGCTGGTTAGGCACCAAGCATTCTCTCCACAGTGCGTCAGGCAAAGTTAAAAATATGAACCATACCATAGGGCGTTTGAAAGATAACTCATTAAACATTTTAGATATAAAATTAGCGTCATTTTTTTATAAATATGAAGATATCGGAAGGAAGTTTTTTTGTTATATTTAGGTTGCTTACTTTCAGAAAGTTTATTAGGTTTCTCGAAAACGTTGTAATATTTATGTAACTACTTATAAATCGAATTATTCTGGAAAATCAAACAAATCTCAAGTAATTATCGTCAAGCAATTGTTTGAATTTCCATTAATTATTGTACTAGGACAGTTTTATATTGTTCGTTTAATATTTATTTTGCACAATCATTAGGTAAAGATTCGTATCAATTCGAAGATCGTACATTCTAATATATTTTTAATTGCACTAAAAGAGATAATCATCTGTGATATAGATAAGACAGAATGAAAATTAATTTTGGTCCCATTCTCTTTAGTGCATTTATTTTACATTTTTTCTCATCTGCAGTTTTCCAAAAGGTCACCAGTAGGCATACAATTGATGATTGTGTGTAATTTTTGAATGAATTCTGAACATTTTCTCATTTTTAAAAGGCATTTACTTAGAAAATTGTATTTATTTGGCACAATATATATTAATTAAAATATTTCCATCATTTTCTGCAACTTGTGTTTATCTTTTTTGCAGCATGGGGATACCGCGTTGAAAGAACGATTTTGGTTTTACAGTGATCCATTTTCGTACATTTTTTCGGTAATCAGAAGGCACTATGTCTGGTTCAATTTATTTCGTTGATATTGGAAGACACCTGCAGGGATAGTTTAATTCAGTTTTGTCAGCCCTTAATACACTAAACATTGATGACCCCACCATATGTACAATAATACTTTATGGCTTTAATATTTCGCTTTGGTGTCGGGGTAAATGGCTCTCCTGTGCTGACCCATGATTTTTTTGTTCTTGGAATTATCGTAATAGATTAACTTTTCATGTCCAGTTAGAACATACTATAGAAAAGTCCTCTTTTTTGTCTGGCAGTCGCTAAGCTGCGTGAAATATCTTTGGAACTTTGTGCTGGGTTTTCGTCCAATAAGTCTTGCAATTCATTGTATTAGAACCTTTTTGGTTTTCCATTTTTTTTATCATTGACATCAAAATGATCACTTTCAAATCACTGAAACTACAATAAAAAATTGGGATATGACGGAATAGCATAACCATCAGATTCTCAAAGTGTTTAAGGGGTTTCGCCTGCAGATTTCCTGAAATTATACAGTAAAAGTTATACATTTCGAAAATGCAATTTTGAACATTCATGATCGGCATGTACCACATGGGTTAACGGGGTTTCAAAAGAAAGCTGTTAAAATTTAATGATATTCTAAGTTTCTAAGATCTCATAAGTTTGTGAGTTACTGTGCTAAGAGTGATACTACTTTTGTTATTTTAAAATCAATGGATCAAAAACAATTTTGTGTTTTAATTTTACACAGCCTCTTGATGGGAAAAAATACCATTGAGAAGCAATGGCATCAAAAATGTTGTAAGGACTCCGCTCCATCAGAAACAACAATAAAACTTTGGTTTGCTGACTTTAAACGTGATCGTAGAGACACCGATGATGCAGAAAGTAGCGGACGTCCAAATGAGGTGGTAACACCAGAAAATACCAAAAAATTAACAAAATCGTTTTGAACGATCGAAAAGTAAAGTTGCGCGAGTGATTTTATATTGCATCAGCATTTGTCTATGAAAAAGCTCTGTTCAAAGTGGGTGCTGCGTTTGCTCATTGTTGACCAAAAAGAAGAACGTGTTAATGATTTTGCGCAGTGTTTCGCCATGTTTACACGTAACAAACCGAACTTTTGCATCGATATGTGACAAAGGATTAAACGTAGATCAATCACTTTACCCCGGAGTCAGTAACTGGTAACAGGCCTATTTTGACCCAAAAGACAAATCGTTCTACATAAGTAGAGTTAAAATGTTAGAGCTGCGCTGGAATGATTGTGCGGCCGTGGATGAAGATTACGTTGATGAATAAAGCTAATTTTGAACAAAAAATATCGCGTTTTCTTTGTTACGCTCGAGAATTTTCAACCCATGTGTTATATGCACTAAGTGACACATTAATACTAAATGGGAAACTGTTATCTTTTGTAGATAAATATCAAAACCATCGAAGGTCAAAATACAGGCAAGAACCTATTAAGTTCTGAAATAGCGATCTTACTAAATCCATCATATTCCTAAATTATAAGATTGTGGAGAATCTATTTTACTGTTGTTACTAAATATTTTGATCGATATTTTAAACGAAATTGCTATCCGAATAAAATACCACTTCATTAAGAGACTGGACAGTAAAACTTACCGATCTCTAAAGAATTTATTTCGGTACTGTATTGTATATTGGCTACATCGACGTTTTGTTTGTTTTTCTTTCGATTATTATTAATCTTCTCAGAACTACTGGTGGAGTGGGTCATAGGCCATTTAGCGTAATAACGGTGAAACAATTTAATGCATTTACTTTAGGTTTTGAAATCCAATGGAATATTTGATATGTTATATCTATATATGAAGAAAATTTACTATCTGTATATTTACTTAAATTAATTCATATGTTGTAATCTACTGTATTTACGTATGTCTTTATATTCATATATTCGTTGACCTAACCTTAAATTTGAATACATTTGTTTTTAGTTTTGTTTACAGAAATTTTGGCAATAATATAACGTTCTATTATGAGTCATTAAATTCACAATTATGTTGAAGCAACTTAAATGATAATTAAATATATAAGTAAATGCCCACTATTCTACATTCGATATATACAATACTAACCAATAGCGCTATTTAAAAAAAACACTGGACATAGGAGAACATTTGTAGCGCTTTCCTTTATACTTATATTAATTAGTAGTTAGCTAATCTAATTAGTGTAATGGCTACATTACTAGATTACACTGGTAGATTATTTAGATTATTATTCTATTATATTAGATATTTATTATTACTGGATTATTACATGATTAGATTAGCTAATTAGGAATATGGTAATTTAATATCGAAATAAAGACACAGTGGTGGTGAAACATAAAATGACAGTTTTCCTCTTATTATTATTGAGTTATTCAGTGCTAATAAGTTCAGTTGCAGATTGTTGATATACATTAACATAAAATAATCAGCTCTAGACAACTAGAGAAATTACACTAAACATTTGAAAGAAAACCGGCCGAATTGTTGACATATTTTTTTGACGGTTTGTTTAGAAACTGCGACACTTTGATTGAATCTTAATTGAATTAAAGTACTTTTAAAAGTCTGTGAAAATCATAGAATGTTATATCACGATGCTATCCAAAGAATGGAGAATTATTGCCCATAATAATGGAGCCTATTTTATTTTGTAATACATTTTAACACCGCAAAGAAATTGTTTCAATTTTTCTATTTAGTTTAATGATTTTTATGATCCAATCCTACAACAAATAATTGATAATATATAACAATAACGAGACTAGGATATGCTAATTGTAAGTATTCGAACGTTTAAAGTATATTTTCATTTTTTGAAAACTGATTAAATGGATTTTTTAAAATGATATCAAACCTACTAAGTGTCCATTCAACTCATAACTTGACTTCCTTGATGATATCATCTTTAAGATGTTGCGTTGGTCAATCTTTTCCGTATCTTGACCTACTCTCTCTATCTCTTTTGAATAATACAAAAAGATTTAGTATTAACATAAAATCTAGGTGAACTTTAAAACCATACATTTCGAATTGGAAAACTCTTGGGAATGATTATGTAACAGCATTTTATCCAAAAATACTAACATTGCAGATGTTTTATTTACATTTTGGTGGTACGAAATAATCGTAAAATTTATAAAAAAATATATTTTAATTCAAAAATTGATTAAGTTACTAAGATTACTAAACAAAAGTGTTGCTAAATAATTCGCAAATATTGCTTCCTATCTCTTGTTCTTGATTGTGTTATACTAACAAAAAAATAACGGATATCATTAGTAGTTCCCACCAAATAACAATAAAGTTCCTTTCAAAAATTGATTAACTAATGAATGCCTGAACGATACTTCGTTAGTATAAGCGTCATTATTATAAATCATGAGAAACTGAAATTATATAGTGAAAGGTTCCATTGAATATTCAGATAATTTATAGTTTTGTGTTAGTTGGTATAATAGCCCTATAAAACCAATTAAAAAAAACAATTTTTATGAATATAAAATCGTCCAATAAATTAGTGGAGAACCATCTATTTTCATCAATAAAGCCATAAATTTGAACTCATTTTAATTTTATATCCCGCCTTTTTAGCACTAAAGTGAGTTTGTATCACAGTTAATATTTATTTGATATTCTTAACAGTAATTTTTTTCATGGGGATTGATAATTTATGCATTTGTGACCGGTCAACTATTCAAACTTTGCCGCCTCTACTGACCTCTACAATTCGATACTCTAGTTTAAAATGAAAAAATATGAATTAGATATTTTGGTCAATGAAATTATTATATAATTTCTGCTTAATTTTCCTCATTACATCAGTATCTTCTCGTTATTAGTTTGATTATGAATTAGAGCATTATTGTGTTAGTTTTTAGACTTTGTACTCATGATTTCATGAATGTTACACAACAAATAGTTTTTGAATATATTTCTGAGTTAAGAAAAGCTCGATCATGTTCTATTTATAAGATGTAGTAAAATATGCCTTAAAATTACTTACACAACATAGGTTAAAAATATAATGTACATTTGACAAACCTTGATAAATATCTTTTATTGCACTTTCTGTTTTAAAACAATATGAATAATATCCTTATTAATTTATTTGTTAACAATCCGGTGGATGATGACAATGAACAATTAAGTTGTGAAAGTTTTAAGCAACTCCTCTCACTCGAAGAATTTGTTGCTAGTTTACATAAAGTTGTTTGAAATGATAGCTATATCTAAGTTTAGATAACTTTTTTAATAAAATCTGCCACTCCAAAAAATGAAGAATTTATTTATCTAATTGCCTTCAGGTTTTTTATTAATTATTAAATGACTAGTGAAGGTTTCAACCATTTGTTTAGAGTTTTTAGCCAAATGATTTTCATTGTGTTTAACGAGTGAATTGTACTGTTCTTGCTATTTGAAATCTCTTGCTGCTTCTCACGATAATTCTTGCCTCAGATGCCTTCAGATTTATTAAGTGTTTTTATTATATATTATTTATAATATATTAGTTTTGCTTTTTTTATTATATATTTAAGCTGTTCTAATGCTCTGTTAAGTATACTCTTGTTTTCTTCAGTTCTTACTTGTTACAAATTTTGTCCCAGTTCCCTTTTCTGTAGTTTCTGCTTGATACGCATTGTAATATGTATGTTATTATATGATGATCTTAGATATTGGCATATATTCTGATAATTTTTTGAAATTGGTTCAATATATTGTATTAATATACTAGATATTTACAAACGTCAATTGGAAAAATCGAATGCCTCATTGTTGCATGAAAGACCAGTGATAGCAGGGTATGTCTATTGTTAAGCGTTTTCATACTATTGCATGACAGCTCTTGGTCACACGTAGCCAGGGTTTTGAAACTATTGGAGTATGAATGGGAAGTACATCGGCTACATCCAGTACATTCATCAGACATAACTCTTTCTGATTACCACTTGTTCAGACGCTAGAGCATGGGTTCGAAATGCTGAAGAAGTGTGCGATAATTGGATCGTTACCAAAGAAACGCTATAGTTATGTTCTCATAAAGATGGGAAAAATTGTAGAAAATGATAGAAAATATATTATATTAATTTTTGCAAAAAAATACCTTTTTAAGCTAAAAAATCAGAATGCATATAGGCGCCTAATAAATATATAATATGCTCAACAAATACTAGATATTAAAGAGATCAAATTTTATTACAGAGATAATAGCAAAACATATTATATTTTTTATTGAATTTTATATCTTTTGAGGTATTACTTCTTGGCATTTAAATTAGTAAACGGTCCCTAGTACGCCTATGGTGGTCTTTGTACTACAATAAAGTGTCAAATTTTTTGTTATGCACTATTTAGTTTAGTATCATCCTAATGCTATTGTATTGATATTTGTCGAAAGTTCGAGTTTATTGACATCATAGCAAATAAATTGTATCCTTTTCAACAAACGAACAATAACTAAATTGATTTACCATAATGCGTTGCATTACCATATGCTTGTAAAAGTTCTTGATACGGAAATATGGCGAATTTTATTGAAAATAACAATTACTAATTGCGAAAGTGTAAATCGACGAAAAGTCAAAGCGATTCTCGCTATGGTTCGCATGTTTTATAGCCCGATTTGCCTCGTCGCTGTCTGTAATTTTATTCTTTATAGCGTCATGGGAATTCTAACCTAATACCAGCCAACTTGTTTGCTCATAATTACTGAAACCTAAGTATTGTGACTATTTAATGTACTATGGTTTTACTCATGATGAATTTTGTGGAACACCTGTCTCATTTCCGATATATTACAAATATCATAATTATTTAATCATAACCGTATGAATTAATATTTACATATTTATTTTTCGAACTTAATATTGAATTTCAAATTAAAAGTTAAGTTTTTTGTGACTTTTAAAAGTTTAGAACAACGAAGAATACCGAAAACTTTTTGAGTTGCATAATATTTCAGAATAGTAAATTTTGTATTAAAATGGATGATGGTAATTAATTAACTGCCGGTGAAAAAGAAAAATTTTAATAATTTTTTAAAAAGTTTTTAGAGATGATTATTTTATATTAGTATTAATAAGTATTTTATAATAGTAACCAATTCTGTTAAACCCATATGGGTTTGCCCGAACACAATTTATGTTAATGTTGATCAACAATCAACAAATAGAAAAGCTTTTTGGGGAAATTTGTGCCGCATGATAAAGGAAAAACTCGTGATATACTGTATAAGTTACTGTATAAAACACTGGCTATAAAAGACAAAAATATATCATTCACCAAGCATAGTCATGTTCTTGAATGTAACCGAATTGTTATAATATAACAAGTATTTATAAACGATTAAATCACAATATCTCTACCAAATATCAACTCTTACTCTATCTCGTATATCACATCACACAGTGCACGCTAAAAGCTAATTCACTACATAGCTAATTTCTCTATACAATAATGCAGATATAATCTTAATAGTTTTTATTTATAGAAATGAAAAAAGTTTTGAATGTAATGGCTTGAATGCACTTTGAAAAGGTATTTGCTGACAAAAATTGGTACAGCATCAATCAAAATATTCTCCATCATCTTCTACAACTTTCTAGCATATTTCTGACAAAGAAATGTACCGAAAGAATCATGGCAGCGATCCAATCATCTATTCATTCTCGCACTTCTTCAGTATTGCGAAACTGTGTGGCTAAGACAGGTTAATATGAACAAGCAGTCATCAGAAGATGCTATGTTTGGTGAGTGGGTTTGGTGTGGCAGCATTTCCTGTTCGAGCTGCAGAAGAGTATCCTACACAAATTTTGCCATGGGTGATAGAGTATTATCACACAAGAGGATGCCTTTGCGTCTGTCATTTGCTATCGCTGTTATTTTTTTGCAATTCATTCATGCAACGTCATTTAATTTGTTAATTTATCATAGGTAGATATCTGCAGAAACAGTTTCATTTGGTTTTAGAAGCTCATAATTCCCTACACTACCTGTTGATTATAGCATATGCACAGATTTACTTTAACGCCATAAATATTTATCTTCGGTATCCATATGGATGACTCTCGTGGTCTAACCCATCACTTTTTAACCTTGGAATTATCGTAATAGAAACCTCAACTTTTTATTCTGACTAACTCTTCTTTTTGTCTAGCAATTAACCACTGTATCGAAAAGGTTTCAAATGGCATTTTCAATCAATTTCTCCCTTCTGAATATTTCTTATCTGGAATTTCTTAATGTTTGGAAATACATCAGCTAGTCGCTTTGAGCTCTCAGTCTGATATGAACGCTCAGTTTTTTTTTCTGAACAACTAGGTCCTCATCAGTACCTACTATTATATAGGATTTGGCGGGATAATTCGAGAATAATATAAATAATCTGATCTTTTTTCTACATCAACACAAGGTTCTTGGTCAATTTGATTTACGCAAAAATCTTCTTCATATTCATAAAGAATTTGATATCTGGAGAACATATGACAGCAGATAAAATAAAACTCTTACTTAAGAAATGATACTGGTGGAAAAAAAGTCAGCAATTACATTGTACTAGGGGCTATTATTTAGGTTTTTTCTGCAAATTTTTTCAAATTTCATTTAATGCATCTTAGGTTTCCCAAGTATATATTCAAAGCCCCAACATAATATAACCAAGGTAGTAAATCCATCTATTACATAAGAGAGTCAATTATGCAGAAAAGTCATATAAGAGTTAATTGTGCGTTTTCAACTGATTTGATCCTGAGAAGTATTACAGTAAATTAAGATAAATAACACAAATTAATGACAAATTGGTATAAATCCGCCGTCGTCCATGTTAATATCATATAGAGAAAAAACCTAATACCAACACACCAGTTTGGGTTTACTAACAAGCATTCAACAATTGACCAGGTCCACAGAATAACAGATGTTCATGAAGCATGAAGGCTTTGTTCATAAATTACAGAAAATGATACCAAAATAACACACCAAACTATTCAAATCGTACATTATAACCAGAATGTTTAGAGTCAAACAAGAAGAAGCATACTCTACAAGAAAACAAGCTAAAGCAGATGTACTACAAGGAAGTGTACTGCGAGCAATACTTTATCTACTCTACACTTGTGATATACCACAAATGGAGAATATTACGATGGATACATTTGCTGATGATACTGCGATTATAGCTGTCGGAGACAATAGTTCACTCACGAAATAGAAGCTTCACGAAAATTACAATAGGCAAATGACATTTTAAATAATTGGAGACAATTAGAAAATAATACCTATAAACAGACCGTACAAGTACATATGTATGTTACATCATTCCATATAGCAACAACGCAAAATATCTCGGAATGAATCTTGATGCAAAACTTCGCTGGAAGAAACATATAATAAAGAAAAGAACTGTAATTGAAATGTAGGCAAATGTTAATGGAAGAAAATCATAATTATCACTACATAATAAATTGCTATTATATAAGCAAATACTGAAACTTATATGGACATACGGAGTTCAGTTATGGAGAGGCGAAGAGTAATATAAATAAAATACAAATTTTTCAGAATAAAGTCCTGAGAGGTATTGTGGGTGCACCCAAATACTGTAGCACTGATTACCTACATCCAGACCTTCAGATACTCACAGTCAGTCAAGAAATCAAGAGAATTGCAAGGGGGCATGAGGAAAGACCCCATTCTCATGAGAATATTGAAGTTCTGCAGCTTTTGGATACTACCAGAATAGGACACAGACTCAAAAGAATCAAACCATCTGATCTTGTGTAGTGTTGTGTAATGAGGTGCATATAATAGAAAATACAGCAGTTACACGTATAAACATTATTTAACCAGAGACTGAGATAGGGCCGATGGGTCCTCCTAGTTATATATCTGGATTTAAGTTATCATAAATAAAAATTGTAGGTTAGACTGAAACGATTAGTAACACTGTAATAATTAAATAATAAAAAAAATCTATATTAGTGTATGGGAAATATAATAGATCAATATTCACAGGTAAGACGAAACAAAATATTATTAATTTATTTTACTATGGTCACATTTTGGCCATTAGGCGATCACTAGTTTTTATAAATAGATAAAGTACTATAGAAACGGCTTGATATACTTCGTGTATTCTTTTTTTTTGGTATATGTTTAATCATAATAGAAAGTTTTATGCCCCGTTGTAACATTGGCATAAATGCACCGGGAATTTTGAAATGCATTATGAATATTTTACACAGCCTTAACCGCCTAATATAAGCTTTGCAATAAATGTTACGTAACAATATTGCAATTAGCATATTGTACCAATTACAGTTTACGTATCCTTACATTGTTCGATGCTATCATATTTCACCTATTTTCGCAAATCTTTGTTTGTGATTATTAATTTATGTTTTTTTTTGTTAAATTGTACTGTAAGTAAATAAAATTGTTACTGTCGACAACATACTAGATTCTGAATTACTTGTCGGATATATCTGCAACAACACAGACTGTTTTCCATTGATAATTAATAGATATTGCTTAATACATACATATTATATAATAAACGAGGTAATACCGTATTTTTCATAATTAAACTTTAATGAGTCATGCTTATATAATACAAAGATAAAAGGAAGTACATTCTGTGAAAGCGACTAGCCTCTTGATTCCATCCGAAAGATGGTAAAAATGGCATTGTTGTTCAACCAGTCCATGTGATTTGTATCCAAGTACGTACTAATTCATAATTCTGAGTAATTGAGTTTTTTTTACGTTTTTAGATTATTTAACTGGGTTTATCACGTTGTACAGGCACTTTGCTTCTTTTTTTTCTTGTAATATAATAGTATTTTTATTAACTTTCAGTTCAAATTGGTTCATTTTATTTCTGCAATTTGAAATTCCAACTTAATGAATTTCGAACGTTCTCGTTTGACTAGGTAGGAACTTAGCAAGAAGCTAGCTGCATTCTCAACATTTTTTATACTATCAGATTATAATTATTATTGCTCTCCAATATAGTTTGAATTAAAACCGAAAAGTAACACTTTTCACAAATTGAGAAACCGATAAAATGAAAAACAAGCTTATAAATAAATAATTTTAAAAATAACTCAGTTATAATGTAAGTATTATGGTCTTGCCCATATATTACCAGCGATATTTATTGGTGAAAAGGTATCAATCTAAATAACCTAACTCAACTGTTGATTTCGATGTCTATTATAAACATATTGTGATGCTGCTCCAGTAGTTACCAATTTTCGGGTTTGGTTTCGTTGATTTAAAAGTTAATTTAAAAGGGACTTTTATCTGTAGAACCGATTCGAAAATACTAAATTGCAAGATCTATTGCAAACTCAGTTCAAACTCATATTGAGCTTCCAGACAGCTTAGAACTTGATGATGATCAACTGTTTACAGACCTTTACATGCGAGGAGAAAGATCTAAAAAGGAGGAAAATGGCTACTGTACGAATTGATTATTTGAACTGTTTCAACATTCAAACTTCCAACTTGACTTAAAATTATTTCATCTGTACGCAAACATTTGTAGGAAGACCTGGTTACAGGCGAATTCATTTAGATAATGGATTTACCCAAAAAAAACTTAACTAAAATAGGTGAATAGCAGTAGGAATAAGTGTCGTAAATGGACAAAGTTGAACGAAATCTTAATGAAATATAATATCAACAAGACATGCGTTTGTACATGTTTATTTCCGGAAATATATGTTTGCATAATGATTTAAAAACATTCTAATTAAAAATTAAAATATACGGAAAAATCTTACCATTAATTACCAAATCAACATGCTATGACTGTGACTGCAACTGATATTAAAACTAATATTTTAGCAAGTAATTGAAATAAATCTTTCATAATAATTATTAATTAGTATTTGTGTAATTTTGTTATTATTTAAATTTATTTCAACCATTTTGTTCATCATAACAACATTAACATCACGTTAGACAAAAAGCAAAACATAATAGAACCAAAATAAAACAACTACACTGGTTAGTCGGAAGATACTCTCAACTTCATCTAAAATCAAAGAGGTTGATCTATAATACAATTATAAAGTCAATTTGGACCTATGGGGTACAAATATGGGGTTGCACTAAAAATTCAAATCAACTAATCATACAACGCTGTTAAAACAAGGTTCTTCGACTGATTACCAATGCCTAACACTGCGTAACCAATGAAGAACTGCACGATGACCTGGAAATCAAATGGATTTGCGAAATTATCCAAGATTTCGCCTTGAAACACGAAATATTACTAAATCATACTAACGTGGAAGTAATACAACTGCTAGACAGCGCGCAGATTGTCAGGAGATTGAAGCGAGCAAAACCATACGAACTTGTTGTTATAATTTTATAATTGAGGAATACATATTGATGTATTTTCTCGCACTCGTCTGGCTTGTGAATTAATCCAAGTACATAGGAAAAGTAGTAATAAATTAATTGCTAATTAAGATTGTACTAAGCGTATCTAATAAAGATGTTATAAAAAAAGAACAACATTGGGGTCATCAATAAGTCATTGACCTCAAATTATCCTATGTTTCTATATCTTGACAGGATGGTATGAAAAAATGACAATATAAATGTAAATAAATGAAATTATTCAGGATATAATGCATTAAGATTACCAATTATATTAAAATTTGATATATTGGTGTTATATGAATTTTAATGATTTCTGTATCTTCAGTAAATGGATTAGTAACATTTGCTGTGATTTATATTATTATTCATCTTTATATCACTGCACGTGTGTATGTCACTATGAACTCCTTCTAAGACTGGATCGATTAATATCAAATTTCTGTATTTGAATAGGTCCGGAGATGGTCTAGAATCAAAATAGGGACCTCTAGAGAGCACATTTTTTAATAATTTTAAATATGTTCGTATATAAAATGGTATAACAAAATTCACACCTCTCTCGCCTACCACTTTTCAATTTTTTTAAATGCAAGAATCCGGAATATCGGCTTTTCTAAGAATTACGAATTCACATACACACCAGTTTGAATTAAATGCTGGGTTTATCAAGACCTGGACTGATTAAGAAATATATATTAGCACGTATCGATAGCTGGGCATTGTTATGACATTTTAAATTTTCTTTATGTTGCCTGAATGGGCGTGGAATCAAATTATTCCATTTAAACGAATAACCCATGTTGGAGCTGGCTATCATCTGTCATAAATTGCATGATCTTGAACGCACTGCACTTTTAAATGCTAGGCATGTATTTTGATCAAAGATATCTCTTGATGAAATACCAGTTTTTCATTTAGTATTATTAAATTATTCATTACTTTTGAATTTTCAAAATTCAGTATATTTGTTATTTTATTTTAAAATATCTTATTGATAAATCCTTGTTCTTTTAACACATTTCGCCATATTGTCAGAAAGAAAGAAAAAAGTTGTAGGCCATGATGTGAAATGCTTATAAATTAGTATATATTTTTCAATCCAATTTTTTTATCCAATTTTTCTCAGTCAATTAAAAATTGATTAGACTACGTGCAAGCATCTGGTAAAATAAATCTAAACTTAGCACAGTTTAACAGCTCAAAGATATTTTGAGGACATTATGTGACCTATCACGAGATTTAGGTATCTTTAGACATAAATGGAATTAAAACACAATAATCAACATTACCAAAACATTTGGCTGGACAACGTTCAAATAAATCAAAATCCTATCGTAATTATGAAAGAGGCTTTTCAATTCCATTATTGTGTTAACTCGGCTTATTAAATGTAGTCGATTTTAGTTTATAACAAAAATATTATTACTCAGACATGGTCTATTATACTCGATGCTCTTTAAGTTAGCATGATCTTTTCTGTCATGATAACTTATTTAGATATTTCGATATTATAGTTTTTTAAATTATTTTTTGTTAATTCTTGTACATAAGAATACAATTAGAATTAGAATATAATTAGATTTAGGCCAAAATGCCATATTGTATGTTGTAATGGAAGTTTCTATTGTAGAAGTTGGATAGTAATGCTGGAACAAAATTATTATTTTTATATTGAATTAAATTAGTCCACTTATATCGTATAATAAAAAAATAAAAATTGTAAAAAAAATTTACAATTTTTATTAAGATTTTATTCAAGATTTTACGAGAATAAGCATTTCAAAACTGATACTTATTTTTATTATGCTTGAAATTGGTCAAAGACATTTCGGAGCCAAACACAGACGACACGTAACTTCGACATAAATGGATCGTCATTTTTTCATTGGTCATGCTTTGAAATATGTGTTTTGATGTTTTAAATAAATTGTGACATGTTGAAATTATTCCCTTGAATTACTAAATGGCCACAAAACATAATATTGTAACATAATACTTTAGATTATAAAATTTAAATTCGGGAACAAAATAATAGGTAACAGATATTTTAAGACATGAAAATATAAAGATATGATTAATGCTAGACTAATATTAACTATTTAAATATTAATCAATTAAATAATTTATACCAAATTAGTCACAATTTTATATTATTTTATAGATATTTATTTTTTAAAAAACATTATTTTCACTTGTTCCAGTTTTTAACACTTATAATATTCTACATTGTCATCAGACATAAAATAACTACCGTTTGGTATTTCAGTTGTAGTATTAATCTTGCAATACAGTATATTAATAAATAGTAAAAGAATACGACATGATATTGAAATAAACTATATTTGAAAATATGTTTTGCGTTATTTTTCACACCTTTCTTTCCAATGCATTCTTAGATATTACTACTAAAAGTATGCTAATTATAGTTGTATCTCATTAAGCTAAAGTGATATTTTTTTATCTCTTATATCTGTTTGATTATCTGTAAATAGAGCAATTGTGTTATATATACTTAAGTGTAATTTTAGATATTCTACTAGGATATATTATAATTCTGATACCAAATAAAATAACAATGTGAAGACAAACTATGAAAAACAAGATTACCACTGACTATTCTTATCATATGAGAGCTGACGCCGAATATTAATTTCAAGCAAACTTCGTTAAAGTACCTAAGCTTACTTTGAACCAATCAAGATCCACATTGTTCCATAGCATTCTGTTTTAATTCATGTTTTTGGTAGTATCCTTATCTTTTTAACCGTCTTCAAAAAAGGAGGTGGTTCTATGTTCGGCTGTATATATATTTTTTAATGTATCTTCGCCGATTTCTCTGTCAATTATAAACCGATTTTCAAAATTCTTTTTTGAGGGAATTTCCGAGGTGGTCCCATTGGAACCAAGTCATGATCATTTTGGGAAAGGGGTTAAATCGAGGGGAAACCTCAAATTTCGAAGGCCCGTACAAAGTTTTCACATATTTTTTTATCTAAAATAATCAGATATTTGGGTATAATGTTATTTCTGAACTGATGTGACGGTAAATCGCAAGTTTGCAGTTTGCCTTTCAAGCATTAACCATATCATATGGAAAGGCGTAGAAATACCGCAGACAACTGCTTCTATAGTGTAATCGCTGGAGCGTTCAGCTCAGATGCGGAGGTCGCGGGTTCGATTCCCGACGGGGGCAACAACTTTCTGTTGTTCGAGTTTGATTAGAACATTTGTCAAATCACCTAAACCAGATAGCGGATACGGGGCTTGAAGAATTCCTTATTTTCAATCACTGTATCTTTATTCCGATTTTCCCTCATTCGGGCTGCACCTTTATATGACCTATCCATTGTAATACTTAATAAAATAACTGTTTAATTTATTGAGTAAATATATAACATAAATATAAATATAAATAATAACTAAAAACAGAAAAATACAATATTCTTAACAAAAAAATTGAACAGATTTCAAAAAATAAATAAACGAACTCACTAGGAATTAAAAAATAATCAAACTTTGATTTTTAACACAAAAGGAAAACGTTTAAAATAAAATATGTACAAAATAATCGTTGTAATAACTAAATTAAAATAAACAAAAACTTTATTTAACCGTCTACTGCACTTATATATATGCTAATATATGCACACAATATAGCTTAATACCTAACTAAATCTATTTGATTATTTACAATATTATTTTAATTACTACCAACTTAATCAGTTTGAAAACGATACCGAGCCCAAACAATACAAAAATAATAATATAAATTTGTAACATATACATAAAATTAAATTACCAACAAAGCAAATCTAATTTGTTGCTCGGTTTTTGATTATTTTTTATTCTTAGTGAGTTCCTTATATATTTTTTGAAGTCGGTTCAATTTTCTTATTAAATATATTTTATAATCGTTTAAAATGGCACTCAAATATGTTTTTCTATATTGTTGGCGAATACGTGCAAACTTTTTGGTGCGTATTTACTATCCTCAATTTTAGCTTAATTTAATGTAATTTTGATCAATTCGTCGTTGTTTTTGGTCAAAAGTGAGTTCGCGCGGCACAGAGCTTTCTCCTACCCAAATATTCATGAATAATATGATGTACACATTCAGTTGATATCTTTAGAGTGTCTGCTATTTCATTCAATTTCAATTCATGGTCATTCAAAATCATTTGTGGATTTTTTAAATGTTTTCTGCAGTAACAGCCTCTTTTGGGTGTCCACTGCGTTCGCCGTCTTCGGTACTCATTTCACCACGTCTAAATTTAGCATACCTATCGTTGATGGTTGATTTTCCTAAGGCTTCGGAAACTCGGCATCAAGCCAAGTTTTTGTTTCAACTGTAATGTAACAAAAAGCAATAATTATCAACACTCGAAATTACTTTTTATCAATTTTTTCACAATAACAAAAGTTTCTTCATTCAAAATGCTATAATTCACAAACTAATGATCCAACAGCTGTCAAATTTATACACACATCTTTTGAGGGTTAGGGCTAACTAAAAATATATGGATTTAATTCTAGTTGCCCCATCTATGTGTCAGGCCGGGAACTTTTCAACTGACCTGTTACATTCGGATGAAAATATGTTAGTTCTTAAGAAAGAAATTCTTAATAAATAATTCTAAATTATCATAAATTATAACATTGACCTTTATTTTAAACAATATGTTAATTTTATAATATAATAACGATATAAGATTATGTTTTATCTGTATGTATATTATAGACCCGAAGTAAGGTCAATTCTTTGCTTAATCGATTCTTAAGTTGCAACAAATTGCCTTTTTTCTATAATTCCCTAGATGAAATGAAATCAAGCCTTGAACATTGAACGAAATGGTAACAAATTAACAAAGAATTATTCTTTTTCGTAAGTGGCCAATAGCAGACATTGTAATGTTTCTTTTTCTGTTAATGCTGATAGAGAGTCAATCTCATTGCAGTTCATAATGAAATACCAAGGCAAAGGTTAATAAGTAGGTTTTGTGAAACTAGATGAAGGTCAGGTAAATAATACGGTTGATTCAACTAACGTTAAATTAGTCTAGTCTTAATTTTTGCTATTGTTATATATGTACAAAGTATTTTTACTATAAAAAATACTGTGATTTCTGTAAAATTCTGTCTATGTTATATATTCAAAGTTAGTTTACGTTTAACTAATAATGGATGACATATTTTATGTCGTATATATATGGAGAATGGACAAAATAAAATGAACACCTGCCATATACACAATATTTATTGATTAATAAAGCGTTGAGACATTGACACTGACACCATTTGCTTTTAAAACAGCTGAAATTCTTTGCGGAATAGTGTCTGAATAGTTTCTAACAAATTCTGGTCTTTTATCAAAATAGATGCCGATTGCTTCAACGATGAAATTCACTCCTCACTCTTAACTCTAAAACTTTCCATATCAGTTCAATTAGGTTGTGATATGGCGATTGTGTTGGTCAGGGAATATGTCTGATTATATTCTGATTATCCTCAAACCAAAACTTAAACCTATGGCGCATAAAATATATGGACGCATTATCATCTTGGCAGAAGAATATGGCAGTTTTTGGATGCTCTCCATACAGTAGGAAGCAGGCAGTCTGGATCTGGTAACGACTTATCCATACATAAACCTGGACAAGGAAACAAATGCAAATAATGATCCATCGGGGCATGCCACGTTCTTGTAATCACCAACGGTCTAGTTTTTATGATTGTCGCACCACTTCTTTCGCAGTTTAGTGTTGGGTTCCGTTATAAAGGGTTTCGAAATCGCAGGCCTTCCATGAATGTTAGCTTTGTGGAACTCCCGCCGTACTGGTTTTGTTGAAACAGAATTAGTCAAATGAGTGTTGAGTTCTGTTATTACTTTTTCACCGGTAGTTTTATGTCGTCTGGCCACAACCCTTTATTAACTTTGGATTTCGCCCACCATTCCTCCTCGCGGAAGATGTTTTACCATGTTTTGCGCAAAGCGAGCATCGGTGATTTGTCCTTTTTCATCTGAAAATCTGAAGTCTGAAACTCAGATTTCATCGATCGCTTGTTTTAAACATGGCAAAGCAAAGTGTATAGATCAATAAAATACAGCATAACATACATATAAAATACAAGACTTGGCATGTAAACTGAACTTGAACTGTGGTCAACTTACAAAAACTAAATTGCATAATGTTCATATTATTTTGACTATCTCCTGTATATGGTATTTATATGTAGCAATGGATTACAAAAATGTATTAGCTAATATCTTGACAAACCATATTAAATTTAATTCTTTGTAAAAAACGCATATCCTGTATATATAGGTTTACTACAGTTACATGACGAAATACAGATGACTGTCTATCTTTATTAAAAGTTTAAAAGATACATTCACTAAGCTGTAACGCATATATTGATCTGGCTTTGAACGAAAAACTTATCTCTATAATATTATTTCTTAAATATTCATTATATAACATATCAGTTATCATTTGTGTTTATATTCTGTAAATTATGAACTCCTTAAAATCCACATATCAAATGGATCTATACCATGAAAGTCTTGAAGAGACTGATGAAGTCTTGTCAAGGACGTCAAGCAAATAATAATTAGGCATCAAATACATAACTGATGTATTAATACCGTACTTGTCTTGTTTGAATATTCATGCAAGTACAACAAAACAGTAGTAACAAATCCATTTGTAAATTAAGATTGCACTAATCATATCTAATGTAAGATGTAAGTAATTAAAAAAACATGATTATATTATAAATCGAAAAATTCTATAGTAGCAATCAGAAAAATGCATAAAATAAATAACATTTATGTTTAGTGTAATGCTTCAAATGAATTATTTCCATCCTTCCGGCATTTAAAAGTTAAAAATTTTAAAAAATGTAAAGCAGAAGATTTCTGGAAAATGTAGAAAAAAGCTAATAGATCTAATCCAACAATTGAAGATATAAATTTTATTTCAGAACAACAATTTGGATTTTGTAATAAGTACGGAACTATACAATAGATAAATACATTAGTGAGTTTAATAAATTCGGACTGAAATGCTGAAAGATATTGCTTGCCTACATTCTCAGACATATCTTAGATTTTTGTTGAATTATAACACATAGGGCCGGAGTTAAACTAAAAAGCTTCTCCCTTATCCGTACTTTCAGCTAATGAAACATTATGTTACAGATAGATAGTTTACTATAAAATAAGATAATGAACACACTAAACTAGAATTGAAATATAGAAACACTGAAATATATTCAGAGTTTCACAGGAGGATCTCACGATCCCAACAAAATAAAGAAATGTTGAGTTCTATAGTCGATGACCGTAGTACGTTTACAATAAAGTATAGGGATCTAGAACCCATAATGAGTATAATTCCAAATGTTAGTGTACTTCAGGGGGTCAGTACGCATCAATGTATCTGCCAATCAGCTAAAAGCGAGTGATAATAGTGGAGTGCGTAGACTAAAACGTTTCCCCTCGTCCATATTACATACTGAAGCGAACTTGTACACATCATATAAATGATAATTATTATCAGAACAAAATAAAAAATAAAAATTTATATGCTAGCCGATATTAAGAGATGGTGAAAAATCAAAAGTTAACCATATTACTTAGATCGGAAGAAATGTATTATTCATTGTAAAGCTGAAGATGAATTATTTAAATATTTCAATACATTATTGTTTCCGTACACAAGTATACATTCCATGCGTGTTACACAACTCACATGGAAAGTATGTTTTTTCATTTTAAATAAACAATCAATATAAAAATGGTAAATGTTTATTGTTTTCATTGTTTCTTGTCTATTACGATTTTAGAAAACAAACATATCACTTCGAATAATGTAATTGAAGATAGCCAGGATTGTTGAATTAATAGAGTGCAACATTCGCTGAATTCAGTAATAACGATGGTGTTCCTTATCATATAAGGTGTGCAACTTAAGACGGTATATCTCTTTGGATTTCTAATTTTTATGGTTTAAGATAAATCAAAACATCACTAAATTCATAATGAACAATGTTCTCGTAAGCGTATAATTCACCTATAATAAAGTGTCCAGAAGAAAGACAAAAAGATTTTGAGGACAGAGGTAAATTTAGCTATTGAAAAAATTTAAAATAAAATATATAGCATAAATAAACACAGTAATACATTCCTGACACAGTAATGGATTTATTGAGATTCATATATCTCAACACATATATAACAAATTATATTATAATATTAATTGTTTATAACAAAGAAATAAACAATTTACGAATATCACACCTCAAATGATCTTAAATGAACAAAAAGCACGTTAGACAAAAACAGAGCAGAGCAGACGCAAAATCAAAGAAGGGTACTGGTTAGACGGTTACTCCCAATTTGACATAAAATCTAAGATATTAGTTTATCGGTCTATCTTAAAGCCTATTTGGATTTATGGGGTTCAAATTTTGGGTTGAACTGAAACATTAATTCCACTACTAATACATTAGTACTATATCAGGCATAATAAATAGTAAATTAGTTGTGTTGGTAGTGTATTTAAAAAATTATTAAAAAAAAAGAAACGTCTTTTAGACACCATATAGATCTAATCTAATCTAACCTAAACTCTCTTATTTTCAATATCTTTTGTGAACGTTAAATTTTTTATTAATAGGTACAAACTATTTACTTTCTTTTATGTCTTTGGCAACATTTTTATATTGGAAATAAAATTAATATTTTGATCAAAAACTCTACTTTTTTCAGGTATTTCATAAATATAATGTTACTAAGCTGGAGTAAGGTACTAAGGTTTGGTTCGATTTAAATGTCTATAAGTTTTAAAAATTCGATCGACCTTTCCCGTGTTGTAAAATAAATAAATTAGGTTAAATTGGTTTAATTTTATAATAGCAAAAGCTGATAAAATTATTTAAATAGTCCAAAAAACAACAAGAATATCTCCAATATCCAAAATTGATATTGTAATTGAGCTAAACATTTATTACACGAGCACATTAAAAGAATCAGAATAAATAACAGGTCAATTGAAAAGTTCCCAGACTGAGACATAGATAGCGCTACTAGTTTCTTAGTTAGCCTTAATCCTCAAAAAAAGCGCGTATAAATTATAAAATAGCTGTCGGATCATTAGTTTATGAACTATAGCATTTTGAGTGAAGTAAATTTTTGTTATTGTGAAAAAATGGATAAAAAGGAATTTCTCGTGTTAATAAAATATTGCTTTTTGAAGAGAAAATAATACAGTTGAAGCAAAAACTTGGATCGATATCGAGTTTCCGGACACTGCCCCAGGAAAATCAACCATTAGGGATTGGTATGTTAAGTTTAGACGTGATGAAATGAGCACCGAAGACGGTGAACGCAATGGATGTCCAAAAGAGGTTGTTACCGACGAAAATATTTAAAAAATCCACAAAATGATTTTGATTGACCGTAAATTTAAATTGAATGAAATAGCAGACACTCTAAAAATATTAACTGAACCTTTACATCATATCATTTACAAATATTTGGGTATGAGGAAGCTCTGTGCAACGAGGGTGCTGCGCGAGCTCACTTTTGACCAAAACAACGAGTTGATGATTCGGAGCAGTGTTTGAAGATGATCTAGCGTAATAAACCCGAGTTTTTGCGTCGATATGTGACAATGGATGAAACATGGCTCCATCATTTTACTCTTAAGTCCAATTGACAGTTCCGACAGATTCGAGTGGACTGCACACGATGAACCCGCTCCAAAGCTTTGGAAAACGCAACAGTCGGCTGGCAAGTTTATGGCATCTGTATCCTGGGATGCGCATGGAATAATCTTCATTGACTACTTGAAAAAGGAAGCACCATCAACAGCGACTATTATACAGCGTTATCGGACCGTTTGAAAAAGGCAATCGTCGAAAAGCGGCCGCGTTTGGAGAAAAAGGAAGTGCTCCGTCAATAAGACAGTGAACTGTATTACAAGTCAAAGAATACGATAGCAAAAATCCATGAATTGCGTTTCGAATTGCTTTCTCATCCACCGAATTCTCCAGATCTGCCCTCCAGTGACTATTTCCTGTATTAAATAATTCAAATTTCATCGAATGAAGAGGTGATCTCCGAAAGTCAGGCCTATTTTGAAGCAACACTACAAAAATTATATCGAATAGTTGAAAGGTAGCTATAATCAGTGTATCACCATTAAAGGGAATTATGTTGAAAAAAAAACTAATTTTGCCAAAAAAATGTGTTTTACTGTGGTAGGCCGGAGACCTTTACTTTAGTAACTGAAATATAGGAAATACACTGGTTAATTAGAATAAAATGTTCATTATCCATACGTAAGAAGTCACTGTTGTATAAACAAATTTTAAAACCCATATGAACATATGGAATTCTGTTAAAATGTTCGATGAAAAGCAATGTAAATAAAACACAAATTTTTCAAAACAAATTCCATACTACAGGAATGATTACTTACACCGAGACCTTCAGATGGTGACTTTTACTCAGGGAGTCATGAGAAACACAAAGAAACATATGAAGAGACTCCACTTTCATGTTAATACCGAATATTAGTCAGCAATTACTAGTAACTAATAATAAAGGAGTATACTTGGTTTAAATAAATTATAGAGAATATATCTATCATAAAGAAAACAAGTCGAGATTTATGCAACAAAAATGTCACGAACTTTTCACAGACCTAATATTATTTATATAAAGCAAGACAATCATAGATAAAACCATGAAATCAAAACTGTCTATAAACATGATATGCAATTGCATCGGTATAGCCTTTCTTAAGAATATCTAGATTGCGTCGATAACACGGAAAAGTCCGCAATTTAGGTTGCGATTTAAGCAAGTTACATCTGATGCAAGATATAAAAACCTCCATTCCATTATACGTTGAAGAACGTTTCGCATCGAGAGCTGGTTATCCTCGATTGCAATCAATTCAAGTACAAAATTAATATTGTGAATAATGGACGGTCAATACTTATCTAAAGGTTAAAAGGTACTTTATAATTATTTCCTTGTTATAGTAATTAAATAATTTGTTTCCTATCGCATGTAAACATAATATTCAAACGTTAAGAAACGCTGAATAAATCCGTTGATATATTTTTTTATATTTGTAATATCTTAAACAGGTATTAAATTTGTATATAAGCAATAATAATAATAAATTGTATATATATATATATATATATATATAATAAATATATAAACAACAGGTCAATTTAAAAGTTCCCGGCTTACCATAGTAAAACACATTTTTTTGCCAAAATTAGTTTTTTTACTCAACATAACTCCCTTCAATGGTGATACACTAATAATAGCGACACTCCAACTTTTCGATGCCATTTTTGTAGTACGATTTGTTCTTTGCTTCAAAATAGGCCTCAGTTTCGTCAATCACCTCTTCTTTTGAGTTGGGCGTCAGGTCTGGAGAATACTGGTGGATTTTGCTATCGTTTTCACTGACTTGTGACACGGTGCATTGTCTTGATGAAGCAGCACATTCTTTTTCTTCAAATGCGGCCGTTTTTCGGCGATTTCGTCCTTAAAACGGTCCAATAACGCTATGTAATAGTTGCTGTTGATGGGCCTTCCTTTTTATAGGTAGTCAATCAAAATTATTCCATGTAGATCCCAAAATATAGACACCATAACCTTGCCAGCCAACTGTTGCGTATTCCCACGCTTAGGAGCGGGTTTATCGTGTGCAGTCCACTCGGATGACTGTCGATTGGACTTCGGAATGAAATGATGGAGCCATGTTTCATCCATTGTCACATATCGTTTATTACGCTTGATTATCTTCAAGCATTGCTCTGAATCATCAACTCATTGTTTTTGGTCAAGAGTGCACAGAGCTCTCTCATACCCAAATATTCGTGAATGATATGATGTACAGGTTGAGTTGATATCTTTAGAATGTCTGCTATTTCATTCAATTTCAATTTACGGTCACTCAAAATCATTTTGTGGATTTTTTAATGTTTCCGTCGGTAACAACCTCTTTTGGGCGTCCACTGCGTTCACCGTCTTCGGTGCTCATTTCACCACGTCTAAACTTAGCATACCAATCCTTGATGATTGTTTCAAAAAGCAATATTTTATCAATACGCGAAATTCCTTTTTATATACTTTTTTCAGAATAATAAAGGTTGCTTCACTCAAAATGCTGTAATTCACAAACTAATGATCTGACAACTGTCAAATTTTTACACCCATCTTTTGAGGATTAGGTCTAACTAAAAACATATGGATTTAATTTCAGTAGCACTATCTATGTGCCAGGACAAGGATTAATAATATTTCAGGCATTCTGCACTAAAGAGGAATACATTTTTATGTTTATTTTATAAAAAATAATCAAGAACAATTGAAGAACGATGAAGAGCCTTAATTATTAGTTAACAATTTGAGAAATTGGAATTCTGAACTTAGAAATTATATTTTTTAAAATAACATTGTTGACAAATAGCATCGAGCCTTTTACTAATAACCTATAAACAAAAAATTCTTCGTGGGGAATTGTGACGCTTGATGAGTCTATTTTTAGGACACCAAATACAACAGAATAAGCAAATAATTGTTGAAATTGCATTATTTAAAATTTTAACAAACTTAACAATTTTTTAAAGAGTAATTAAGTATCAATTTGATATAAAAAATGATAACTATAATAAAATTGACGTTAAGATGTTATATTAGAATGAAGTAAAAAAATGAAACGTTAATAACAAATTACATTTTTGTTAATTATTAAATATATTTCGATCAGCAATATTTATTCATAAAAATGTAAAATACCAATAATAAAAGTATCAAATATATAGAAGTATCAATGCAAAGAACTGTTAAACAACCTATCCTAACTGTTAGATTCGGCAATAATGATATTAACGTGCATAAAATAAAATGTTTCCATATAGTATAATTCCGTATTCATCGTGATCATAAAACATTCAAAATTTAATTTTCGACATTGCTTTTGCTGTTTGATTTGAATAAATCTACTACCGAAGCTCATCAAACATCTTTAGAATTTGCTTTAATTTATGAGGCTAATCTATGACGTACGATCTGTAGAACCGAAATAGTTCGAAAACTGGGAATTGAAAGTCTTATCGGAAAGTCGAAACACTCAAGAATCTTTGACAGTTGAAAAGAAGTGTGAAAAAACATAAAAAATGAGGGAAAGTTATAAAAATGATATAATGATGCATATATATTTTACCAATTTTTCTCAATAATTTTTTTATATCAAATTTTTTTCGGAATACATCTAAGTATCTAATATTGAGGAGTCACATTTGAGTACAGTTTTAAAAATGGCAGAACTCTTTAATAGGTGTGAAGTTTCATCTTCGAATTACATGTGGAAACTTATTCATACTTGAAATATATAAACTAACCAATAATATGATACCTGGCATGACAAATAAACTTTTAAATGCATTTAACGTACTGTGAAATCATGTAAATATTTTACAGTCTCCTTTTACCAACTATGGGTTTATCTGGACTGGACCTACTGTTTAACGTGGGCTTCAAACCACGGTCCTCGGCATTAAGCATACCGACTGGCGAGTGACCAACTTAGAAATCATTCTAGAATACATCCGGTCTTACCCAGCTTGATTATTGGCGTGACTAGGATCATTTTCCTTGTCGGATTTTGAACTCTTGACTAAGACAACCACAAATATTAAACTATCACAGACATAAATTTACGACTAGCCGGAGACCGTCCTGTCGCCTTTACCACTGCGCCAACCAAGCCGGTTAAAATCATTTTTATACAATAACATTAGGTCATACGTTCGTAAACTGGTTACAAATACTTTTTTACTTTCATAAGTTTTTCATTTCTAAGGAGAAATAAGAAATAAGAATTCTGTTGGCAGAAAGTCAAGTATGTTCAAGAAGTAGTATTCGATACTAAAATAGTTGATAAAAAAAATCAAATGAAATTGCATACCTAATTCTTAATTTTCCATACTATATGCAATATAGTAAAAAGTAAGACCTAACAATTTGTGTTGAAAACGTAATTATATCTTCAGGCTATTCATGAAATCAAATATTAGTCAACAGGGTAATCAAAGATGAGAAAAATTCGATTTGCAAAAAATGGGAAGCACAAAATAAATGAGCACCATGTTAGATATTAGAAAATAAATTGAATTGAAATAACTAAATTGATTACTGAATTAGATATAATTTGTTTAAAGCATTTAAATATACGCTAAAACGAATATTATATTTGTAACTCAATTATTCCTTTTACTAAATTTCGAAGTTGAAGAAGAAACAATATAGTTTCTTTATATCACTTCTTTAAATTGTTATTTATGTCTTTTTATATGATTTATTTAAGCAAATATAACTATATGTTACATAGAATATATTCAGATACACATAACAAATTGTTATTTTTCATTACATTATCAAGATTTTAAAGGAGAATAAATTAATATTAAATATAATTTAAATATTGAATTACAAAATGACACATCACAAACTTATAACATTAAACTAAATCTTTTTTTTTTATTAAAAATGGTAAAATTACTAAATATAATTCGTTATAGTTATTACTGCAATGAAATATTTTATAATTTCTTTTTTCATATTTTGTAGAACCTTTAATTGATTGCTAAATCGATTATACGTGCACCTATAAAATTTGTTATAAATATAAGTGAAAAACTTAAACATTTATTTAGATGCATGTAATCCTAACCATCTCTGTCGAAAACTTAATTACATCTTCAGGCTATTAAAAATTCAAATTCTAATTTAGGGAATAATCGGAGATGAAGCAAATTTAAATTACAAAAATTTGAACCGCAAAATTAATGCACACAGTATTAAATATTACATCAATGTTTCAATTGCTATAATAGTCATCAGATAATTTGATAATTTTAAATCAATTATAATTAGTTTAAAGCATTTAATTACACGCTACAAAAAGTGTTAAATTTTTAAGCTGAATTACTCCTATTCAAATTCATAATATTGCTTCTTAAATAAATTTTATATATGATTTATTTAAATAAAACGAACTACATATGACATGGAATATATTTAAATAGAAATAATGGCTTTATTAAAATGATAATTAATAATGGTAGAACAAATTAGTTAGTAAATTATTAGCTTATATAACAATTATAACTTGTTTAAAGCATTTAATTATATGCTAAAACAAATATTATATTTGTAACTCAATTATTCCTTTTACTAAACTTTCGAAGTGGAAGAAGAAACAATGTGGTTTCTTTATATCACTTCTTCAAATTGTTATTTATATCTTTTTATATGATATATTTAAGCAAATATAACTATATACTACATAGAATATATTCAAATACACATAACAAATTATTATTTTTTATTACATTATCAAGATTATAAGGGAGAACAAATTAATATTAAGTATAATTTAAATATTGAATTACAAAATGACGCATCACAAGCTTATAACATTACATTAAATCTTTTTTTTTATTAAAAGTTGTTAAATTTATATCTAATATTTTGTTTCAATGGTATAATTTCATTATAGTTATTACTGCAATTAATTTTTTTTTCATATTTTCTTAAAAAATTTAATTGGTTGCTAAATCGATTATACGTGCACCTATAAAATTTGTTATAAATATAAGTAAAAAACTTAAACATTTATTTAGTTTCATGTAATCGTAACCATCTCTGTCGAAAACTTAATTACATCTTTAGGCTATTAGAAATTCAAATTCTAATTTAGCGAATAATCAGGAATGAAGGAAATTTAAATTATTTAAAAATTTGAACCGCAAAATTAATGCACATCGTATTAAATATTACATCAACGTTTCAATTGCTACAATAATCATCAGATAAATTGATAATTTTAAATCAATTATAATTTGTTTAAAACAGTTAATTACACGCTACAAAAAGTGTTACATTTTTAAACTGAATTATTCCTTTTCAAATTCATAATATTGCTTTTTAAATAAATTTTATATATGATTATTAATAATGGTAGAACAAATTAGTAAGTAATTAGTAAAGGTAATTTAAAAATAAAATGACATTACGATCACTTAACTATAATATCGCATTAATTATTTTTTTAGTTAAAAATTCTAAAATTACTGAATTTAAATCCATAATACTTTATTTCAACCATGTAATTTCATTATGGTTATTAATAATTATTTTTTGTTAAATTTTACATTTCTCCATATACTCGAATTATAAAACGTTCCATTAATTGTTAAATTGAATATGCTTACATTACAACATTTTCCAGTAAATATAAATAAAATTAAATAAAATAAAACAGGTAGTTGCATGTAATCCTAACCATCTATGTCGAAAAGGTAATCATACCTATTAAATAATCAAATATTGGCCAAATAGTTAAAAATTATGGAAGTTATGATTTGTAAAAAAATTAACCAAAATATAAATGTACACCACGTTAAATATTAATAAAAATTCAATGAAAATTTATTAATCCAATTTTTTTTTAAATAGTTTTCTAATTTAATTTTTTTAAAATTATTTTTTATTTTTATTTGATTACCTTAAATACAAATAACAAATATTACATGTAAAATATTAAAACATAAATAATGGATTTTTTCACTCATTTTTAAGATATTTAAACAGAACAAATCACAAATCAGTGCATTAGTTAAAGATAATTTAAATTTAAAGCTACAAAAATATGCATTACAAATTTAAAATCATTGTTTTTTTTTAATTTAAAATTATAAAATTGCTAATTTTAAATACATAGTATTACTGTTATTCCATTATTTGTTAAAATATTTTTGAAAAATATTTAATTGTTTTTAACCTCAATTATTTATTTAATTAAATATTCAAGTGGTAGAAGAAACAAATAATCTTTTTATTATAATATTTATATATAAAATAATATTATTTGGTATGCTTAAATAATCATTTTTATGTAAAGCATATAATTACACAATACAAAAAAAATTAAGTTTACAATTATTAACACAATTATTATTTTTACTAAATATTGGATGTGAAAGGACAATAGTTTTTTAATTTCAACATATTAAAATTATTTTTTATTTTTATTTGGTTACCTTAAATAAAAATAATTGCATTAACAATAATGGATTTTTTTAATTACATTATCAATATATTTTTAAAAAATCAGAAATTAATATATTATTTAAAGATAATTTAGATTTAGAGTTACAAAATGATACATTTCATTAAATCATTGCGTTTTAATTAAATAATGTAAAATTGCCAAATTAAATCTATAATTTTATTTAATCCATATAATTTCATTAAATACTGTTATTTTATTTTCGTAAAATATTTTTTGTTCAATATTTTATAAAAATATTTCATTGATTGCTAAATGCCTTATAATTGCGTCAATTAAATTTCCTATAAATATAAACAAAACAAAGTATTTGCGTGTAATCTTAATCATCTATGTCGAAAAGTTAATTATATTTTGAGACTATTAAATAATCAAGTATTTGTCAAACAAACAATTAATCAAAGATGAAATAAATCTCGATTTAAAAGAAATGTGAAGCACAAAATGTATATCTTATTAAATATATAATAAGATATAAATTTTATAATAATGATAAGATTAATCGATAAGTCCAAATTAATTATAATTTGTGC
The DNA here is from genome assembly GCF_030347505.1 of Rhynchophorus ferrugineus. Taxonomy (NCBI): domain Eukaryota; kingdom Metazoa; phylum Arthropoda; class Insecta; order Coleoptera; family Curculionidae; genus Rhynchophorus; species Rhynchophorus ferrugineus. The sequence continues at coordinate 18,474,684 of NW_027472590.1, forward strand.
AAAGCCTTTTATTACACAGTAGAAAAAAAAACCTCAAAGGTCACCCAAAAACATTCAGAATGAAAATTTGGTGGATCACAAATATAAAATATTGCATCAAATCATTATTTCTAATAAAAAATTAGAAAATCGATACATTTTTATACAAAATATTTTATTTAAACCATATAATTTTATTCTAGTCATTAATGTCATTTAATTTTTTGCTAAAATGTTTTATAATGCTTCGTAAAACGCTCAATTAATTTCTAAATCGATTATACTTGCATAAATAAATTTTCGTATAGACATAAATAAAACAAAATAAAATAAATATATAGTTGCGTGTAATACAAATCGAGAGAGTTATTAATTAAATACGTTAAACTAATTAGAAACAAGAAGTAAACAGTGCAACAAAAAATAAAACTATTATTAGGAAATTATAAACGTATACTGATTGATATTGAATATTGAATTTAGGTTTTAATCGCTTTCTCAATAAAGTTATCTAAAAGAAATAACATGCAAAATATAAAAATGGTCTACATAAAAAAATAAGTTACTGGGATATTGTATTGAAAAAAGAATATCTTGCAACATTAATTTTAGAATGCTGTAAAGGCTGTATACTTGTTTTATGTATACAGTATAATTAGAAATACAAAACTATTACAAAAAATATAGATCGAAATGGTGCTTTTACTTGGAACAATTTTACTAATAAATAACTAAAAAGAGCAAATATAACACTTTTGTTGGATATTTTACTGTAATAGGTTTTTCAGCACATGTGGATCAGTATGTTAAGAATAGTTGCTTGTTTGTTGTTTTTTTCGTTGTCTGTTTAACGTGTATTTTTTCTAATATTTAATCACTGACACTATGTCGCCATGGCAATGGAATGGAATTTTTGGATGAACTTTTCTTCTGGTTTTTCTGGAGATCATAACCTCTATTTCATTCTAGGTCTATCTGGTATACATAAGTTTTTCAAAATAAATGTTTGTTTAATGATTTTTGACCAAGATCGTCACAGCTTGTTTCAAGATCGACACGATTGCAAAACCTTAAGTTGTTATTACTAGTAACATACATTTTAGAAAATTATTCATATATTTTCTATAATTTATCAATAATTTAATTATATTTTGTACTGTATTATTAACATTATACAAGGTGGAGATATTTCAACCAAACAATCTATTTCCAATAATATTGAGGACTCAATCTTTAACAGCTCTTTATGTAATTTTTGCTCAAAAATTATATTAAATGGTTATTCTGTAGCCCGGATTTATTACCAGTGGAGTATATTTTATGGATGGGTCCTTGAAGTAAATATTCCCCCAGAAAATATTTATAAAGCAATCGGAATTTATTGAAGAAGAATTAGAAGAAAATGTATGCATTCCAATGCAAAACACTGCATTAATCTGTTTAACTAAAATTAAAATAATACACAATACACCACCGAAGTTAAATTATTATATAGATATGTTTTCATTAACCCTTCGACAAATTTAAATAGAAAATAGAAGTTCTAAGGCATAGAACAATATACTAACGATATATTTAGCAGCACATTTTCTAGTTTTTAACACACAAATCACAAAAAACGTCTAAAAACAATTAGTACTAAATAATATCTGTAATCATCAAAAATTGTAATATACATTGTCACATTAAATGAAAAACTTGACCATAAGTTAATAATAATTAATAAAGCATAAACTTGATTTATTACGAAAATAACAGATGATATTAATAAACCGATTAAAAATTATTACAAACTATTTAACATGTTTTTTATGTATTTTTTAATGTATTGAATAAATAAAATAAATATAAATGATAATATATTGACGTATATTTTTCCTTTTATATATTATTCCACGAAATACATTCCATGAAACTGATTTAATTTTAAAAAATATGATTTACAACAAATAATATAAAAAGTTTTAAATTAAAAATTATTTTTAATAAACTAAAAACCTAATGGTGTTTTCTTCTTTCATTAATTACTCACCATTTTTTAGTGGTATATCCAATCAATAAACAGCACCAATATCGACAGAAGTAAAGCAGTTACTATAACTAAACAATCTGAATAATCAAAACGGTAACGCACACGAAAAGATTATAGCGCGCACAGTGCCAGTGAAGAATGAAACCGAGTTTGAAGATCTCCAATATCCCTCCTATGAACCGCGATCTTGCATAAATTCGGAACCGCCGTGCAATCCGTAACAAATGTACCAACAACACCCTTTCACATCATTTAATTTTGTTGTTGGCGTAGTAAGGAACGATGATTTTTTTATTATTCGATGAGATATTATGCAATTGAAAAGGAATAGAGGCGTCATTGCACAAGGACTAGCACACATATATTTTTTCTCATCATTTTCTTAGAATTATATACTGGGTTCAATTAAAAACTGTATTAATTAGTATTAACGTTGTATAGAAAATTGCACATCATCTCTACAGATGTCTTGATTATAATTAAATCTGTTTCCTATAAATATTAACGTGAAAATGTTTATAATAAGCAACAATATACAAAACTTGTTTAATTTATTTTATAAACGCAATGAATCTGGGGCAATGAATATCTGAGCAGCAGACAATTTGGTTTATGTGCAAGAGTTTTATAAAAACTGTGATTCGGTCTTTTTCTTCTTACTAGGCGCTTGCATGTATCTTGATCAGCGATATCCACTGAATCAAATTGGTCAATTTTTTAAATTAATTACATCTTACATTAGGTATACTTAATACTATTTACAAATTTACAAATTAATTTATTACTACTGTTCTGTTCTACTTGCAATATACAATATATTCTACTCTAATAAGTACAAAAGCAAGACGAGTATGGGATAAATATATCTTCTTAAAGGTATTCTTCTTTCATGGTCAAGCTCGGCCACAAGTTGAAAAAGTTGTAAAGGATACAACGTTATGACTAGAATGAGAATTTCTGCACCCAACATACTCATTGGACATAGCTCCATCTGATTACCATTGATATATGCAGCATAGATTAACTACCACACGGTTTTGAAAAGCTGAAGAAGGGCGAAAATGGATTAATGATTAGTTCGCTACCAAAACAACATTTTCGTTATCGATACGGTACCTTTATGTAGTCAGAAAGTTGTAGCAAACAGAATTATGGAAAATTATTTGATTAATATATATTGTATTAATAGTTCCCAGTTTTCTGGACTTTCAACTCTGAGTTTTAGCTCAGTTTGGCTTTGACGTACAACAAAATTCTAATTCTAATAAAATAATTAAACAAAAATACTGTCATAAAATATAATTTATTTTAAAATTATAGTAAATCTAATGCATATATTATTAAAGGACTTAAAAGTACATGTGCCTAATATACATGTGTTTAAAAGGTGCCTAATCCACCTAATTAACAATTTTATATTCAAGTAATATATTTTACTTTCTACTTAAAAGGCATATTTACCTATACGCATTGTCCTTTGGTACAGTGTTTACTTGTAATTACATTGATATCACTGTATTTCTCCTTTGTTTGTAGTCTAGTAGCAGTTTGTAAGAGTAAAACCTAGTCAATTGTTATTCCAACATTTACCTTTTTCTGTCAACTCTTCTTGTCATAATACTATTCATCGAAATACATTAATTGAAATAATAAGTCTTCCTTCATTTTATTATATGCTTTTAAAAATGTTATTCTTTTAATACCGAAAATTTTATTTAACCTCTTCGATACTTCTCAGATTAACAGTTTCCTTTGAAATAATTGTATTAAGCCATGTTTGTATTGAAAAGTACTCACTGGTTTTAAATATTTCATATAGTTAATCTCTATAGGCCTAACATCAAGCTGATCTTGATTTGTCACTCGCTTCGTATAAGGATGGTTTTTTTCGATTAATTCAGGATCATATATTCCAGTTATTAATATAGTTCAGTGACCGTGTCCATACTAATAATCAGAGCAGCTGCAACATGCTAAAAATATTTTCAATTAAAATCGTAGCAAATTAATATTTAACAGAAAAATGCTTACTTGTAACGAATTTTACTGGCAAGAGGAGGCCTCCATTATCTCGTTTCCGTTCAAAATAACTGAATAGAGACGCAATATGTCCTGTCTGGCTTCGGAATCTGAAATCAAAGTAATAACAGGTCAATTGCAAAGTCAACGGCCTGACACATAGATGGCGCTACTATAATTAAATCCACATGTTTTTTTAGTTAGCCCTATCCCTCAAAAGATGGGTGTATAAATTTTACAGCTGACGGATCATTAGTTTGTGAATCACATTTTGAGAGAAGCAGCTTTTGTTATTATGAAAAAAATGGATAAAAAGGAATACCGCGTGTTGATATAATATTGTTTATTGAAGGGAAAAATACAATTGAAGTAAAAACTTGGCTTCATGCCGAGTTTCCGGACACTGCGCCAGAAATATCAACCATCAAGAATTGGTATGCTAAGCTTAGACGTGGTGAAATGAGTACCGAAGACGGTGACCGCCCAAAAGAGGTGAACTTTTCTTATTGTGAAAAGAAATTATAAAAAGGAATTTCGCGTGTTGGTAAAATATTGCTTTTTGAAGGGAAAAAATAGAGTTCAAACAAAAACTTGGCTTGATGCCGAGTTTCCGAATACTGCCCCCATAAACCGTCAAGGATTGGTATGCTAAGTTTAGACGTGGTGAAGTGTGCACCGAAGACGGTGAACCCAGTGGACGCCCAAAAGAGGTTGTTACCGACGAAAACATTTAAAAAATCCACAAAATGGTTTTGAATGGTCGTAAATTGAAATTGAATGAAATAGCAGACACTCTAAAGATATCAACTGAACGTGTACATCATATCATTCACGAATATTTGCATATGAGAAAGCTCGGTACAAAATGGGTGTCGCGCGAGCTCACTTTTGACCAAATACAACAACGAGTCGATAATTCGGAGCAGTGTTTGAAGATGATAAAGCGTAGTAATAAACCCGATTTTTTGCGTCTATATGTGATAATGGATGAAACATGGCTCCATCATTACACTCCGAAGCCCAATCAACAGTCATCTGAGTGGACTGCACCCGATGAACCCGCTCCAAAGCGTGGAAAAACGCAACAGTTGGCTGGCAACTTTATGGCGTCTGTATTTTGGGATGCGTATGGAATTATTTTCATTGACTACATTGAAAGAGTAAGGACCATCAACAGCGACTATTACACAGCGTTATTATACCGTTTGAAGGACGAAATCTGGGGCTTCGAATTGCTTCCTCATCCATCTCAAAAGAATGCTCGCTGGGAAGAAATTTTCGTCGAATGAAAAGGTGATCGCCGAAACTGAGGCCTATTTTGAAGCAACGGACAAATCGTACTGCAAAAATAGTATCGGAAAGTTGAAGGATCGCTATAATCAGTGTATTACCCTTGAATGGAATTATGTTCAATAAAAAAAATAATTTTGCTAAAAAAAATGTGTTTTACTATGGTAGGTCGGGGACTTTTCAATTGCCCTGTTAACAAGCAGCGATTTGAAATTTATTAAAACAAGCAAAGCATTAACATAACGTTTGCCGATTTATAACCTTTTTCTTATCACTATTGTTTGAAGAATTTTGCATACGTTCGACAACCGGACGACCTTGACTGGCTAGTTCGGTTACATGTTCGAACTTATCAGACAGAATTGTGTCTCTTTTTAAGTAGAATAAAATGATAAGAAAAATATTGTCTGATTCTAACACGAATTTACAAATTGCGACAGGCAATACATTAAACATTATACAATACATTTCATCTCATTTGAAAATAGGTCAAAATGTTTCAAGAAACCATATGTATGTTAGGTGCTTATTGGTTTGTATTTTCTTTACATTTTCTCTGTAAATATTTTTACCAAGCATTTTTCCGATGTTATGCATTTTGTAGATCTTTGTGAACCTCCTGTTATGTTGATATTCCATCCTCCCCAGTCTCGTGTCTCCATCTTTCTTGTGTCATGATGAAACTGTCCCCTTGTTTTTCACCCACATAATCTAAGCTTTCAGGTGAAAAGTTAAGGTGGTTGTACAAGAAGCGCCCTTTGAGGCTCATCAGACAATCAAGCGTTCTGAATTTATCTCTCATATTAGCTACCACAAATTTATAGTTACGGTCTTTCATATTCCCTAAAAACTGTATTAATTATATTTGCTTTTGATTTGCTATCCTATTCATGTATAAAACATGGACATTTTGTAAATCTCTTTTGTTGACTAAGGAATATGGAAACAACTTTTATAATGTATTTAAAATATTGTTTATTATTTTTCTTTTATATGGACTGAAAGATCAACAGATGATTTCACCATTAATTATGCATGCAACATTGAAATTATGCATGGGTTATGCCATTTTTTATTATTATTTTCAGAATCATCACTCCAAATAATATAGAATTAGTTAGTTAAAATTATTGAAAGTGTTTTTCTAGCCTTGACCTGTGTAAATGTTACACATTATTTCGACAGACGACTTTTCAGGTTGCCGATTATTTTACAATTTCTCTACAGTGAGTTAAAACTAAGTACTCATTTACGAATACCTATTGGTCCTTACTTAGTCCCTAACAATATAATAGTTAGTCTTAGTGTTTTTATAGTTTAGTGCTCTTCGTTACATAACTACACCAGATATTGTCCAAGAGATGCAGCACCTTCTGCACTCTTGCACTCATATCTTGTTGTGAATTCTTTATTTTTCTCTTTGAAAGTTTTTATCGGAAGATATTGGTATAAGTAATTTTTCCTAAGATATCTGGATGCATCCACAATATTTACACATTTTCCTTTTCTTATTTTGATGTGTTCCTTCCAACGAAATATTGCATCAAGATTCCAAGATAGTTAGAATTTTTACTGTATGGGATAATAGTATTATTCAGAGATATTTGTGTATGAACAGTTTGTTTGTAGGTGAATTTAATATACACTAATTACTCTGGTTGAATTTTATTCTATACGTCTGGGCTCACTTATTGAAATTATTACTTGCTCTTTGCTCTCTTCACTATTGTCTCCAATAGCAAGTATCGTAGAGTCATGAGCATATTCTATTTGTGGTATATCAGGTGTACAGAATAGGTAAAGAAGCAGGACCCAAAACACTACTGTGCGTACATCTGCTTTTTCTCTCATTGCTAAGTAAGCTTCTTTTTGTTTAACTCTAAATATCCTAGTTGAGATGTAAGCGTTTAAGAGCTCCACGTATTGATTTGACAACATTTAATGGAGTTTATACATGATTACTATTGTAGCGACCTTGAGGCATGTCGAATTTTACATCGTGGAATAACGGTCTACACAATACCCAGAAATATAATCCCAGATGTTGAACACGGGCGGGCTGCCAGCAGCGCCAACTAGAACCCGATAACGAATAGCTGGCGGCAACCCCGAGACGATTATCTGGGATGTTATTGAAAGGTATTGCGATTCATTCAGTGCTCAACCCCCGTTTGGTTTAGACGTGCCACCATCGACTGCCCAAGCCTCGTCACCAGGTAACACCGCTGCCATCCGTTTTATTATTTGTATTTTTCACATTTTTTTATATTGCCAATAAATAACGGTCACATAATGTAAACACCACTGTTTCATTTCGTTTTACCTCCATTCACCGAGCCACATCATTTACCCTAAACTATATTGGAATAGTCCATAGTCCAAGAATCTAACTGAGCAAAGTATTTCCCCTGCGTAAGCTTTTTTCAATAATATAATGTGTTATATGTATCTAATCATTTATTGAATGTTCATAAACCAAACTGGTGTGAAAGTATTAGATGATTGGTTTTAAACTTTTTCACAGGAGTTCTTCAAATACTTTGCTTAAACATAAATTTTGCTTCATTTAAAGGTTTCCCAGGTTTCCAAACATCTGGGACATATTTTAATAGAAATGCTGAATTAATCAAGTTGGTCAGTTTTATAATTGCCTTTTTGGTATAATTTTCAGCAGTTCTCCAGCAGCACTTTTTATAACCTTGGAGACTTCTTTTGGTCTTCAAGTTTAATCGAAAGATATTCGCACTCGCTGATCGGTCGATTATGTTCAAACTAGACAATAAAAGTCGAGCGGTCGGTGAATCTTTCAGATTTTTGTTGATTGTTGTTAGCCCAATTTCCTCCCATAGTGAATAATCTACTTTGTACATCTCGTAGATAGTTATTTATGGATTCATTCAATATTTCTCTTTTCAACCTTTGTGTTATGTTGTTTAACTTAATTTTATTCTTAGGTATTCTATTTTGTTACCATTTTTTCGTAGGTTCCGTTTTCCAGCCACCGCGTTTACTTAATTTCTTTGGGATAATTGATTGTTTTGCTTCTCCTATTCATTTCAGGGGTATTAGTCCAAGCAGCTTGATGGATACCTACAACAAGTTTTTTCAATTCTAAGTTTAATTATTCAGCTATCTTGAGTGGTATATTCAGTTTGTTCGCTTTTTTGGTTTTATTTTGTTTTTGTTACTTTTTCACTTAAAGTCACTGACCGCTGGTTACTGATCTGAGCTTAAATCGAGATTTTCTTCTAGTTCCATATGGTTTCTAAATATGTTTCTGAATTTTATTTAGATCAGTCCACCAATAAATTGAATTTCCTGTTGACATGCAGTTACATCCTAATTTAGCAGCAGCTTTATGCAACTCATTACCTTTTCCTGTTGTAATTTTATACCACCGTCTTGTATTTTAGCATTGTAGTGTGTTCAGGTGATTTTCCTTTCAGCCTTCAGTTTTTCAGGTGATTATATTGATTTTTTTTTAGTTTAAATTAATCAAAATTGACTTTAACTACTATATTTGAAAAATAGAACTTTCACTGCAATATTACTCAACATATCATATACAGCCCGCTTGGCATTCGCAACCTATAAGGCGACAGGACAATCCCCTTAAAATTTCGATAATCTCGGGTTTAAATCCCGCAAGGGCATGGTGTAAATTTATGTTTGCGAATGTTTATAATTGTCATTATCCATAGACAGTAATATCCCACAAGAAAAATCATGTCAGTCCATTACCAGACTGCAATGTTTAATGCCAAGGGACGTGGTTCGAAGTCCACGTTAAACAGTAGGTTTTATCACAAAATAATCCACTAGGTTGACAGGTCTAAAACACATGTACATACCGTATAAATTAATTTTTAATTTTTTTCTATATTTAAGCAACGAAACCTCTTTCGCAAAATAATCAAATTTATTATTAAGTAAATTAATTTTTTAAATTTAAGTAACATCCAGCAGATGGCTTATGTAAGTCTTCTATTGTTTCGAACATTACGACAAATCACTTGGAATTATTACATTTTCACACAATTTTAAAACCAGTAATAATTAATCGAATTAACTAAATTATTATAAAAAGATAACCATTAAAATTAAGCACTAAATTATTAGTAAACTGTGCAGTAATCTTTTAAGCAAATTAAGCAAATTGTTTACATGAAGCTTTATTTTTGTAGTTAAATGTTAACGATTAATTAATAACGGTTAACGAAAAGCGAATGTTATGATTTTAGATAATTTAATAATTTAGATAATTTCAATAGAACTTTCAATACACTAATTATCTTAACTGTTAAATGTTAATAAAAATACATGTTTAGAGTAATTTTTATGCATTGACTTGGTATTATTTAAGTAAAATGAAAAGAATTATTTTTACAAGGACAAACAAAATACATAATTTTCAGTTCTAATTAGACGAATGCATTTTTTACTTTTGAAATCTATTATGAGTTTTTCTTTAAACTGTTCATAAGGCACTGAATCGATTTTGATGAAATGTTGTGTGTGTTTAAATGGCTGCTGGGATGATTTAGATTCACAATTGGAATTGGTAGTTTCGCGGCGTTGCGATAGGATTCTTTAGTATTCTTTGATAATTCACTTGCGTAAGTTACACGTGTGTACAAGTTTTTTACTCTTAGAACTTAGAACGCAAAAGAACAACAAAATAAAATGTTTGATAGATAAATAATTTTGAAGTACAGTGTTACAAATTTAAAAATTTAACATAATAAAAAACGTAACAGTCAAAGAGTCATTAAAACATAATTAACAAAGTTAAACCAAATTAATAGAGCCACAAAAACTAAATATCTAATCAACATTAACCTAAAATAAAAAAATGATATTAAAATTACTCTAATACTGCTAAACTTATTAACCTGGGTGTCACATATTTGAAGCTTGTTTAAGTCTAAATTCTAATACAATATTCACAGTAAACACTAAATCTGTTTGGTATGAGGTTCTATATATTTTTCGTTGAGCTTGATCAGGTGATCATTTTCTGTGTTATAGTAATAATAAATAGTAATAATAGTTAAAGTAAATGCACAGAATTATATGTAGTTAAGATGATAATTATCTTCAATCTCTCTCAATTCACACTAAATGGTTGGGTTCTAGTCTAGAAATATGAAAAAGTCGATTTCCTGCGTAATTTTTAAATATATAATATAATCCTTTAATAATTGTACTTAAGACCATTTTTAAAAATTTAATTTATTTTAGGAGATATAGCTGATTTAGAGACTCGATATCCAAAAAGGAAACATTAAACTATATGGGAAGAAGTGCACACTCTCTTTGGCTATAAAATCCGTTCATAACTATGTATATATCCACACGTATCTATTGCCGATTTATCATATAAAAATTAAGAAGTCTAGTTTGAATTATAAGGCTTTTGATGAAATTGAAAATTGAAAAACACATGACAAAAAATGCCAGAAAAAAATTCATGGTTTGGAAAGAATAATTTGAAATACAAACTTCAGATGAAATAATGTAAAGGCCTAAATAAAAACATAAAGCATCAACCGGATGTTGCATGTACTCAATGTATTTATGTTTTATTGCCCATCAAAACTAAATGTATACTATTAAATCTACTATTAAAAATAAAAAAGTTTTAGATCACTTTAAGCTTGAAAGACTAAAATAAGTAATGGAAACAATTAATTGTCATTCAAATAAGTAAATAAGTTGTTTTTATTATTATTAAGACTAAAATATTGTTAGTTACTTATTAGGTGTTTTAGATGGAAAATGTTGAATATACAGCAGAAGCTTATATGGAGAAAATAATAGAGAAAGTTTATACAAAATATTACAGGTAATTTCAATTCATGGGAGATATTCCCAATAGAACAAATAATTTAATAACTTTTTTAAATTTAGGTAACTTATAAGATAAGATGCTTATCAATTAATGTATTAAAATATTTAGTAATATGAGTTTATATTTTTTTAACAATTTATCAATTGTTACTTTAATTATTTACTTGATAGATTTATACACTTAATAGTTTTCACTATTTTCACACATGTTGTATTTTCAACTGATATTTTTAATATTATATCTTCAACATAGTAATAAACGCTTTTTTCTTAAATATTTAACCGATCAGCCGCCGAGGTTATATTGGGTCAAAATATAACCATGTGATGTATCTATAAATATTTAAATTTTTTTAATATATTGAGTAAGCTGCATATAGTATTGTTTCCAATATCTTGCATAATGTCATTTTACTATGTAAGATGTCGGTGGCATATTTATGTATACCAAACCAAACCAAAAATTTGGATATAACATAAATTAAAGTGCATAACATATAAAACGAATATTTTTAAAATAAACATTTTCTACTAAGGAGAATTCAAGATCTTAGCGGATAATTTCAATTGACTTTAGTCTCGCCTAATAATTTCTGTCCATGAAATAATTTGAAAGAGTAATTAGTAAGAGTGGGTGTATTTTATTATTTAAAAGGTTAAGTTTTGGTTAAATACCTTTGATTTTTGCTGTTTTATATTATATAATATATTTGAGATGTAATTCTAATATCAAAATGATTATGAATTAATAGGCTAGATGACTGATGTAATAAAAAATCACAAATATATTGATTTATAATAATAATATACTATAGATAAATTATTAAAAATACATTTATTTATAATTTTTTTTATTACTCTTCGTGAGTCCACAATCTGCCCTATTGGCAATAATAATTTCTTCTGTTTATATTATATATACATGGCATGTAGAAAATCACTTCATTAAGCAATCTTCTGCATAAAATATTATCTTAATTAATTAGTCTTATTCTAATGCTTATTCTAAACTCTACATATGTCCAGTAATCAGATCAGGTGGTGTTAAACGTTTTAGTCTACGCACTTCACTATCACGTCGCATATTTAGCTGATTAGCGAGTGCATTGGGATGCACTGACACTCTTTCGAAGTACTTCACACAAACACGTTGGATTACACTCGTTATAGGTTCTAGAGGAATATCGCGTTGTATCACTTTATTTGAAATATAGTACGGAGCATCAACAATGGCACGCAACACCTTATTTTGGAACCGTTGAATGATGGATATATTACATTTGCTAGCGGTACCCCATAGTTGAATTCCATATGTCCAAATGGGCTTGAGTATAGACTCATACAGCAATACCTTGTTATCTAATGATAACTTGGATTTGCGCCCAATGAGCCAACACATTTGATATAATTTTAGTCCCAGTTGTTTCCGTTTAGAGAGTATGTGCTTCTTCCAGGTTAGGCGTCGATCTAAATGCATACCAAGATAATTAACATGCTCTGCTTGGGGAAGTTGACGATGATTGATGTTTACTGGAGAACATGTTCTTCTACGCAGGGTAAACGTTATATGCGTGGATTTTGATTCATTGGCTTTAATGCGCCATGTCTTCAACCATAATTGTATTTGCTCCAGGTGGGTTTGTAGGTTTATTGATGCTGTGACTGGATCTTCATGGGATGCTAAGATTGCTGTATCGTCTGCATATATTGCCACAGTAGTTATTTTTGTGGTGGGCAGATCAGCCGTATACAGAAGATACAGTACTGGACCCAGTACACTACCTTGCGGAACTCCTGAATATATGGGATTTAATTCGGTATGTTCATCGCCTTGATTTACAATAAAATGTCTGTCAGTGAGATACGATTTTAGTAGCTGATAGTCCGGATGAGGGAGAAGTTTCTTTAGTTTAACCTGCAAGCCCGTATGCCATACTTTGCATTGGCCGTATGCCATACTTGCGTCTAGGAAAGCAGCCGAACAATATCTTTTGGCATTTAGGTCAGCGTTTATTTAGTTTACAAGTCTATGCACTTGTTCTATAGTCCCATGGTTATTGCGAAAGCCAAACTGATGTTCTGGAATAATTTTTTTTTCTATTATATAGTTTAGTTTTTTTATGTATAATTTCTCGAAAACTTTTGAGATCATTGGGAACAAACTTATAGGTCGGTAGGAGGTCACATCTTCTGATATTTTTCCTGGTTTAAGTATCATTAATATTTTAGCTACTTTCCAGATACTAGGGAAGTAATTAATTCGTAGCATAGCATTAAATATATGTGTTAATAGTTTTATAGCCTTTTCTGATAGTTCTTTTAAAATTTTGCCAGTAATTAAGTCATAACCAGGAGCTTTTTTAATATTAATCTCTCTCATTATTGTATGTTTAACTTTTTTGACCTTTAATTTCTCGTGCGGTAAACCCATTTGAAATGGCGAATCTAGAAAGCTAGTAATTTTATTTTCGTCATCTTTATGTAGCTGAGACTGGAAAGGTTTAAAAACATTTTTTAAGTGTTTTGAGAAAATGTCGGCCTTCTCTTTATTGCTTCTCGCCCAATTATTTTCGCTTGTTTTAATAGGTAGGTTATGCTGCTGGGATCTTCTAAGCTTTTTTGTTGCTTTCCACAACGAATAGTCTGTAGCCTCAGTTGATGTCAAGTTTTCTAGGTATTCTTGAATGCCTTGGTTTTGTTCAATTTGGATTAGATCTCTCAGCTCTTTTATGGCCCTATTAAATTTTCTTTTATTCTCTTCAGTCCTTTGCTGTTGCCAATTTCGTCGTAACTTTCTTTTTTCTGCTATCTTTTTCTGTATTGTACATGATATATGTGTATTTTTTCTTGGAAATGTTTCACTGTTGGGAGTCGCGGAATATGCTGCCTCCTGTATATTTTTTGTAAGATTTATTGCTGCTATTTCTATATCCATTTCAGTTTGTAACGGTAAGTTTAGAGAGATATTTTGGTCTAAGTTTTCTCTAAATGAGGGCCAGTTAGTTCTATTATTGCACAGAGAAGGGGGTTTATCTTTGATGGTAATTTTTGAAGAAATTGTTATTATTATTGGTGAATGATCAGAAGACAGGTCGAAACATGATTCTGCCTGACACTTTTTTGGATCAATATTTTTTGTAATACAGAAATCTATTGTATCTGGTTTTTTATTTCTGTCTGAAGGCCAATATGTTGGTTCACCAGTAGAGATATGTTGTAAGTTATCTATCCTTATGGCTTTGAGCAGTTCTCTACCTATTGAGGTTATTATTCTTGAACCCCACATTAAATGTTTCGCATTATAATCTCCTCCTGCTATAAATCTATTACCTAGCGTACTGAAGAATTCTTGAAATTGTTCTACCTTGTTGTTATGTTTGGGTGGGCAATAAATCGCAGAAATTGTTAATGGTCCATGGGCTTCCTCTATGGTTATGCTGGTGGCTTGCAGGTAGTCTTTGCGGAATTTTTCTTTTTCGAAATGCTTTATATCATCTCGAATTATTATGGCTGTACCTCCATGTGCTTTATCATCAGGGTGATTTGTATGATAAAGCTTATATTTAGGAACTTTTAAATAATTTTTGTCCGTAAAGTGTGTTTCGGAAACCATCATAACTTCAATATTTTTTTCAAATACGAAGATTTTTAGTTCCCTGGCGTGTTGTTGGAGCCCATTAGCATTCCAGACGGCGATTTTGTATCTATTGGTTTCAGGCATTAGGCAAGTTTGCTTACGACGGTTGTGAGTAGACCAAGCATCGTACTCATTTGATCCATTAGTTTGGCCATCATATTTTCTAATCTTGAGATGTTGCTAGTTTCAGTAGGTTGAGATATTGCCTCTCGTTTTTGTGCTGAACCAATTTCAACTTGTAGCGACCTTGAGCATGTCGAATTTTACATCGTGGAATAACGGTCTACAAAATACCCAGAAATATAATCCCAGATGTTGAACACGGGCGGGGTGCCAACTGGAACCCGACAACGAATAGCTGGCGGCAACCCCGAGACGTTTATCTGGGATATTATTGAAGGGTATTTCGGTCATTCAGTGCTCAACCCTCGTTTGGTTAAGACGTGCCACCATCGACTGCCCAAGCCTCGTCAACAGGTAACTCCGCTGCCATCCTTTTTATCATTTGTATTTTTTTATATTGTCAATAAATAACGGTCACATCATGTAAACACCACTGTTTCATTTCGTTTTACCTCCATTCACCGAGCCACATTCATTTACCCTAGAGTGGTGACCCCGACGTGATCTTTCGGAAAATTGGGTTTGGACTCGTGAATGGAGGGTACGTAGAAAATGGTGTATTTTACGTGACCGTTATATTTTTTTTGTTTCGAAATTTTAAATATTTTTAATTCGATTCGTTTTCAATTTTACCTTCATGATTCATTTTCATTTTATTCCGATTAATTTCATTATTTCCAATTCATTTTTAAAATTTTTTTTTTGTCAAAATTTTTTTTTCACAATCTTTTGAATATTTTTACATCACTGCTTAATCATCAGCGTCTCGGCTAAACATTTCTTTCGGCGCTATGTTTAAATCATAATGTCTTCCTTCGCTCGCCGTCTTCGTCATAATGGCAGATATTTTGATTTAAAAGGCTTTGGGCAGCTTCGGTCGGATAGTGTCGTTATTTGTTTTTTTCTGAATTAACCTAACGTATGTGACTACGGATTAGTCACAGAGCAGCTCCAGAAGCTAGGTACCGATTGCAGTCACCGTAGACTCGTTATGTCTTCGCCGAAGTACCAGAATTGCTAACGTCTAGTCGTCGAAGAAAATAAGCTACCACGTCGTCGAACAGTCGATCCTCCCACAGCGTCGATTACGGGAGCCCTGTCTGAAGAATAGCTTGTTTTCAACGTCGTCGATGGACCACATTCAAGTGCCAAAGCGACGATGATACAACGGTATCTGTAGGACCGGAAGATATCAACAGCCGTACCAGATCGCAACCCTACCAACCACAACCGTTTCAAACTATCATATTCTTCAAAGCCCATTTTACACAGCACATTTTGTTTGGTATATATTTTTTTGTATTGATATTTTTTTTTCAAACATTTTTGTATTTTTGTTACTTGAAATAATTTGATGTAAAATTCTGGCAGGGGAGTATTGTAGCGACCTTGAGCATGTCGAATTTTACATCGTGGAATAACGGTCTACAAAATACCCAGAAATATAATCCCAGATGTTGAACACGGGCGGGGTGCCAACTGGAACCCGACAACGAATAGCTGGCGGCAACCCCGAGACGTTTATCTGGGATATTATTGAAGCGTATTTCGGTCATTCAGTGCTCAACCCTCGTTTGGTTTAGACGTGCCACCATCGACTGCCCAAGCCTCGTCAACAGGTAACTCCGCTGCCATCCTTTTTATCATTTGTATTTTTTTTATATTGTCAATAAATAACGGTCACATCATGTAAACACCACTGTTTCATTTCGTTTTACCTCCAATCACCGAGCCACATTCATTTACCCTAGAAACTATTTGGGCATAAGTTAGGTCTGGTTGACTTGTTCTGGTTGGTAGTGGTAGATTGGTAGTAGTGGATTGTTTTTGTTGATGCCTTTTTTCCCTTAAGGCAGGATAGAGTTTCTGCTGTAGTTGCTTGTGAACTGCGCAACCCTTGTAGTTCGCTGGATGATTTCCGTTACAGTTAACACATTTCACTTTTTCATCGCGAACTTTACGAGTACAATCTCCTGTCTTATGTTCTCCTGCACATTTTACGCATCTATATGATTTGCGACAGTAAGTCTTTGTGTGCCCGTGCGCTTGACACCTTGTGCATTGTGGTATAATTCTTTTTATATGTGGTGGTTCGCATTTAATAATATTATTTTCCAATTTGGTGATTTCATACACCGCCTTATTATTTCCATTAGGTTTTATATCTATATAAAACATAGGCAGAGGTTTTTTTGTCTTGTGATGTCGTATATTGTGAATACTTACGACCTCGTGGCCTTTTTCAGCTAGTGCTACCTTGATGGTGTTAAATTCTGTCCCGTGATGTAATCCTTTTAACACGAATTTAAATGTTCTCTCGGATTTTGGCCTGAATGTATGGTATTGGGTGTTTCTTCCATTTAATTATTTTACAAGAACTTTAAAGTGATCCGCTTCGAACAATTGGATTTTAATTGTTTCATAGCTCACTGTTTTAATTGTGTAGTTCGTAGTAATGGTTTTCAATAGGTCATGGATGTTTTTTACTAATCCTACCTTATAGACTGTTATTGGTGGTGGTTTGGGAACAACTTCTTCAGGGCTTGGTTGTATGTTCTCTTCAATTTCTTCCGACAGGTTGCTAAAACTGTTTTTTGTCTCTATCGGTTTCTGCAACCAATAGTCACTGATTCTTGTTTGTTTCCTCGCGATTTCTTCTTCTGGACTTCTCAATCGTTTTTTGTTAATGACTGTAGTCCATTCTGATGGTGGAGTTTGCGTTATTGCTGTTTGTTCTAATCTTATATCAAAGTGTGCAGGTGATTTGGTTGAATCGCTATGGTTTGCCATTTTTTAATTTTTAATATTTTATTTAATTTACTTCCAGAAGATAAAAAAATAAAATAAATACATTGTTTATTTCACGCACTTCATTTTTCACTTACGTTATTTTAGCACTAGTTTTTGACCAAAAATACTATAAATGAATTTCAAAAGGACTGTTGTAAAATAAGATGAAATAATTTTAAAACACTAATAAAAATGAGATGCAGTCCTTTTGTCTGGTCACGTAAATACGTATTCACTACACTTTACGTCCACTTATTTATAAATTAAAAGTCTAAACATTTACTAGAATTAAAGACACAAAGTTTCAAAATTTGTTATTTTAATTCAAACACCTCGGAAGCGCTACGAGCCATTGACGTCACTTACCGTTTCCTAAACATCATTTCCACAATCAATAATTTGAACTTTTTAGCGCTTAGAAATGGTTTTGTGCAACTTTTGTGAAAGAAAACGTATATGAAATATTTAACTGGAATTCATTGATGCAAATTATTAATCTAAATTTTCGAAATCGATTCGTCGATGGTGGCTGTACCTAAAATGATAATTTTAAAGAGAATACTAGGGCTTTTATAGAATTGAAAGGAGTGAGTATTCCATCCATGAAATGGGGTAGAAGATTAAGTAATATTAAGTAAATATACAGTCAGTATAAAGCTTTCAAGAAAATTCATAAATGCATAAATAAATCTTGGAAGTTGGGGACTGTGAGAATAGTATTATTGAAATCAAGTGCTGTATATTTGTTAGGAGAAATTAAAATTGTATCGATGGTAAACCTACTGAATACTTTTATAATGATAATTTTGAAAGTGCAGAGGTAAATGCATTTGAGGGGGATACCAAAATATTCCATTTACATATTTGAACAAAATTATTAGGGTCTCATATACATAATAAATTAAAAAAAATGGGGTACAACCTCAAATGTTATTTAAAAATATAGTATAGTATAACCCATAAAACTATTTGATATACAAGAAACTAGATATTTGATATTGGCTTTTCGTAATCGAACCATGATGAGATTTGATTGATAGTTGTTGAAGACTTGAATTTATTTAAATTTTTTCTTTATATTTTGAGAACATATAACCAGTAGTGAGCAACAGTCAATGTTCACTGAGTTCAGTTAGAAGCCCATTTTCTTCTGTCTAGTTGGCATTTGAATTTTGTAAATACACATACCGACTTATACACTGATACCACTAAACCAGTCACGTTATATTGAATATAATTTTGTTTATTATTTGGTAGCTAAACAGAGAATAAAATTATACATATACGCTCATATACACAATAAACAAAATAATGAAGCCTAACCTCAAATGTTATCAATAGTGTTATTTATCTCGATATTATGTTAATTAACTTGGAACGAAAATACACAATTTGTTTGAGGGTTTTGGGCGATGTGTAATTGTAACACAAAATTATTAAAATATTGTATAAATAAGACGTGTACCCATAAAAACCGTCCAGTCAGGCTACCCGTCTGGCCGCACACATCCATCACGCTCTTGGGCAACGTAAAAAGCTTAGAGCTGTCCTTCTGGACCTAACCAAAGCCTTCGACAAGGTCTGGCACGACGGTTTAATCGCAAACTGCGCGGTTAGGTCTCCCAGAAGACCTAACCGCTCTCACCAAGTCCTACCTATCGGAGAGATCTTTACAGCTCAAGATCAGGAAGACACTTTCCAATCGAGAACAAACCGATGCAATTCCCGCTGGTCCCAGCCTTATTTAACCTCTTTGTTTCAGATCTGCTGAGAAAAGAGCACATTGACGTCGCGTTTTACGCAGGCGGCGTCATGTTCGAAGTTACAATTCATGAACGTTTCGCAACTTAAGATGGATACCGCAATAATTCCATGGCTGAATATCGTCATGTACCTAGGTTTCCATTTCGGCGGTTCGTTTGGCATTCCCAAATCCAGGAAACAATCCAGAAAGGTATGGGGATAGCAAACCTGCTATCTTCTCTGATCTGCCCTTCTAGCAGACTTCCCATCTCCATCAAATTCTTATTTTACATGATGTTAATTCGGTCCGTACTCCTCTACTGATCTAATGTCTACTTTTTGTAACGAATTTATTACACCCAACCAGGTGAAACGGCTTCAAGTTTTTCAAAATAAGCTCCTCAAGAGAATCTAAACGCTCCATGGTTTGTTAGAAATAATCAAATTCATAGGGAAACTGACACTCTAGAAATCAAGCACTTCACATCTCAATCATTGCACAAACAACACCTCAGCTTAAGTTCTTCTGAAAACGCGCTTGTTCGCGAGCTGGTCGACATGCTGTAAGCTTAGTACCGCATCACCGCTAACCTCCGCCTTTTCTAGGCTGAAACGACCTCATTCGTCGCTGCAGTCATAATTTTTGCCCCCATACGACAGTATCCAGTCGTGTGTTAACTCAAGTTCGCGAATCAATAGAATCGCCGGGTCCTCGTGCCCAATAACGGCTGCCCGATCAGCGGGTGCCATATTCTCAAATTTAATGCGGTAGCTGTAGCGATCCACGGAAGTCAACTGTGAGGCGGTTTATTGTATTGGTAAGCCCAGAGGCAGTCCCACACAACACGGTCCAACTTGTCACTCCAGGGCAAGTCTCCGATACCAGATATGCGTCATGCATCCCACCACCTGGTTTCAGGCCAGAACAAAAAAAAGAAACAAACCGTCCAGTGCGACCAAAACAACTACGTCACGCTCAGATTAGCAGCGTTTTAGCGTGCATTTAAAATTTCATTATTTAAAACGTCAATTTGCCTTTCAAATAGATTTTTTTCAGAAATAACTTTGATTACGAGTAAAGTAAATACGAAGAATTGCCATAAAAGGGTTTCAATTCATCCAGTATGTTATTTTTAGATGAAACTGGTTTGCAAACATTGACAAAACTTGAAGATAGGACCAACTTTGTTATACTAGTGTACAATTTTAGTTATCCATCAGTATAAGAATTTCACAAAAAAATGACATAAAGAATAGTCTTGAATTAATTAAGGTGGAATGTCCACTACTGGGCGATAACTAGTATCCCGGTATTGGCTCATTAACACCGATATTTTCAAAAATTTTATTTAATTCGGTATACCGGTACTTTGGAAATTCGGAGTGCCGCCAATCAACGCTGCAATAAGGCATATTAACCTTCAGCAACTAGTAAAGCCTGAAAGTGGCTGATTGAAAAATGACCAGTTTTACCTATTCTGTTTAATGACGTAACAATAACATCCATACTCTGAGAAAAATTTGAGCTGTGTTTCAGTTTAAAGTATAATTTAAAAAGTCATGTGAAATATCGATAATCATAGTCATTTATTTTAGTTCATATATTTTTATTTATTAGTAACAATGTAATGTAAGTCGTTGCTGATTTACCTGTAATTTGTCTTTAACATCTCTTAAAACTATGTGTTGCGCCTAGCTTAGTCTCTAGTCTATTTATGTTTATTTATTTACTATTTTTATTTTAAAAGCAGCTTGCTTTACTAAAATACACAAACTATTTGATCTTTTTGAGTGTATCCTGTTCTAGTGTTATCTAAGAGTTGAAATACTTCGATATTAACACGAGAATAGAGTTTCCTTATGTCTCCTTGCGATTCTCTTGATTTGCTAAGTGACAGTCGGCATCTGATGGCAATATAAATAATCAATCCTATAGTATCTGGATGCCCTTATTGTCCTTCTTAAAACTTTGTTCTAGAAAACTTATTTTTGCATTGCTTTTCAACATCCCCCTAATTGAATTCTGTTGGATCTTATTGCTATATATGCTCTTATCTTATTATAACATTCACTTATAAATAGAAATTTATTATATACTGAAAATTATGATTTTCCTCCAATTAGCCAATACATTTTACTATATTTCAACTCCATTTTCTCTTTTTAACATGCTACTTACAGCGAAAGTTTTTATCCAGATAACAGGTCAATTGAAAAGTCCCAGGCCTACTATAATAAAACACATTTTTCTGCAAAATTAGTTTTTATTATTCAGCATAGTTCCCTTCAAGGGTGATACACTGATTATAGCAACCCTCCAACTTTTGGATACCATATTTGTAGTACGATTTGTTCTTTGCTTCAAAATAGACCTCAGTTTCAGCGATCACCTCTTCATTCCATGAAAATTTGTACCCATCGAGCATTCTTTTGAGATCCGAGAACAGGAAATAGTCGCTGGGGGCCAGATCTGGAGAATATGGTGGATGGATGGATTTTTGCCATCGTTTTCACTGACTTGTGACACGGTGCATAGTCTTGGTGAAGCAGTACTTTCTACGTAGTTAGTAGTAGTACGTTTCTTAAGTACGTCTAAACTTAGCATACCAATCCTTGATCTATCCATTGATCTACCACTGAACAGGCTACCAAGTCTTTTTTCAAGAAAAGGTTGCGTCCATTTAGAATCATATCAAAAGTTTAAATGTTACATGGCTAATTCACAATGTAGTTTTGCATCAACTCAAAATATGATGACGAAACAATGTTATCTTTAATTTTTGTTATCATAAGACGTTGATATAAATGCTACGTTAAAAGATAAAATATTAATATAGTCGAATTTTGGCGATGATAAGTCTTTTAAAATCTCGTTTCATAGTGTATAAACGACTTTGTAGTTTCTATATTTGAACGTATAACCGTATTATAACATATTACACATCTACCACATGTACACTATACTACATAATGAAATATTGTGCGAATACTGTTGCCTATTATTTTCTCTCTAACTGACTAATTTAGCGTACAAGGGCTTTCTCGAAATTAAGTTTTCACGGATTTGATTATTTATTTATATTTTCAATTGATTATCTAGCGAAGTGCACATGATTATAACGATTAATAGTGTGAACAGAACTTATTTATATACACAGTCTCCTATTTTACAGTACTAAATTTATTGCAATTTTGTTTATTACGCCATATATCCTAATATTTTGTAATTTTGATAACTTATATATTCATATAATTACGAAATGCGTATCATATCGCACAAGTTGATATTACTAAGGCATATTTCATGCATTTAAAATGGCTAGTCATCTTCAGGAATTCCATTTGAAAGTAACCCATCGGGTAATTCCACGAAATTTAATCCTTTTACTTTCGATGAAAGCTATAAATTAGTTGTATCAACAGATATTAGGCAATACAACCAGTTCATCTAATGCTCTCATCTCGTCTCACACCAAAACATTATTAAAAAAATTATATCCTTAATTTGATTTTGTTAACTTTTACTATTTGAATTTCTTAACTTTTACTATTATATTTTATGATGATTTCAGTGATGCAACTATACTGAGTTTTCCAGTAAGTTTTCTGCTTAATAAGGGAAAAGACATTTTATGCATTAAAATATATTTTAAAACACGTTTTAAATTAATATTTTATATACTGATATAAACTATCTCCAAAACTAATACACACATTTTTTAAATTGCCTTTAATTAAATCTTATTCATAGATATAGGCATAGATTGTAAATTGTAAAAACATAAAACTTCTTTTAATCTCCGAGCGGATTTTTTCTTCTGATTTTACTAAATAGCATTACCCTAAACTTAAGAAGACATAGAAAGCTTCCTGATGGGTCGGGACACGTAACCGAATCTTATATATAAAAATGAATCGCAAAATATGTTCCTAAGCGCATAACTCAACAACGCCTGGACCAATTTGGCCAAATCTTTTTTTAAAATGTTCGTTGAAGTTCAGGGATGGTTTTTACGGCGAGAAAAATTAGAATTATTGCTGGAAAAACCCTAAAAATAGCCCTTTTTGTTTGAATTTGTTTCGTGTATCAGTTGACAATTCATCTGTCATCTGTCAAAAGTCATCTGTAACAGACAACTTTTTTTTTTTAAATTTGATATGACTTGAACTCAAATCCTTTTAATCCGTACGAATTGTTTTATTTATTTAAAATTTTTTATTTGTTTAAAATTTAATTCAAATTTTAAATAAATAAAACAATTTGTACGGCTTAAAAGGATTTGAGTTCAAGTCATATCAAATTTAAAAAAAAAAGTTGTCTGTTACAGATGACTTTTGACAGATGACAGATGAATTGTCAAGTGATACACGAAACAAATTCGTATATCGTGTTTTGTGCAGAGTGTTTAGTTAGTTAGTGTTTGTTTAGTTCGTGATTAGTGAAAAAATAATTTATATTTGATTCGCGTGAAGCGCGAGCGCGACATTCAACTAATAATCGCGCAAGTTTGAATCCAGCTGCTTTCAGTTACGATGTGTCAATTGACTACAGTAACTACCAATGTGTTGTTATTGGTTCTATGAACTTGGTTTGCTCACACTGTAAGGCATTAAAATACAAAAACGAAGCCAATGGATTGTGTTGCGCAAATGGTAAAGTGAAATTGATACAATTGGATCCACCACCAGAACCATTGTACTCATTGGTTTCAGGAATAGGAACAGATTCTATACACTTTTTGACACATATTCAACAATATAACAATTGCTTTCAAATGACTTCATTTGGGGCAACAAATGCAGTTCGGGAAAATTTTATGCCAACTTTCAAGGTATGTATTATAGCAGTTACTCATAATTATTTTAGCGAACAAAATTTTCTGTCACCAAAGTTAAGATGTGTTACTAATCTTCAATTTCTTAATCATTACGAAATATATCACTTAGTCATCATATTATATGGTGATTCAGTTTCAGTGACACTTTTATTATATTTTATATTTGATAGATATTAGTTAAAACTAAATATATACTTTTTAAGATCAAATATTATTTAAGTTTGATCATTGACAATCCATTAATTTATACCACACCATAATATTTTTTTTATTTACAGATACAAGGGCAAATATATCACAGAGCAGGTTCACTGTTACCAGTGTCAGATAGCGACAACAAATTCCTGCAAATTTATTTTATGGGCAATTCACCACAAGAAATTGATCTGCGTTGTGCACATAACAATTTAGTAAAAAGGTCTATTGTAGAACAATTACAAACTTTATTTCATCAACACAATCAATTGATTATATTGTTTAAAACTGCCCTGGATCTGATGCCATCCGATAATCACAAAATTGTAATCAGAGCTGATAAAACACCTGCAGGTCAACATACAAGACGTTTTAATGCACCAACTATTGATGAAGTTGCTATCGTTGTAGTTGGAGAAAACTTGGAATCCCGTGATATTGTTTTACATCGTCGGAATTTTCAATTACAACCTATAAAGGAAACACACCGCTCATATGATGCACTGCAATATCCCATTATATTTTGGCAAGGTGAAGATGGCTACGATTTATCAATAAAAATGATAAATCCCATTACAGGTAACTAAAATATTAGTTTAGCTATGGCGATAATATCTCAGTCACTATATTATGTATTTTAATTTTATATTTGAATGTTATTAAAACAAAATCTGTTTACAGGTTCTGAAACCAACAAAAAAGTCAGTTCAATGAACTATTATTCATACCGCCTAATGATTCGGGAAAATGCAGATAATCGCATATTGAAATGTCGGCGATTATATCACAAATATGTTGATGACATGTATGTTAAAATTGAAACGGAGAGATTAACATTCATCAGGTTGAATCAAACCAAACTCCGATCTGAAGAGTATATTCACCTTCGAGATGCGATTAATACTGATGGAAATGCACAGAATGTCGGTCGGATGACTATTCTTCCAGCAACATACATCGGAAGCCCTCGGCATATGCACGAATATGCTCAAGATGCCATGTCGTATGTTCGTCATTATGGTACAGCAGATTTGTTCATCACATTTACATGCAATCCGCAATGGATAGAAATTAAGCAGGAGTTATTACCTGGGAAATCATCCATTGATCGTCATGATATTACAGCCAGAGTCTTTAGACAAAAGTTGAAATCTTTAATGAATTTCATCGTAAAACATAATGTGTTTGGTGAGACACGCTGCTGGATGTATTCTGTGGAGTGGCAGAAACGAGGATTGCCACATGCACACATTTTGATTTGGTTGGTTGAAAAGATAAGGCCAAATGAAGTTGATGCAGTGATATCAGCTGAAATCCCTAATGTACAAGTAGATCCTGGATTGCATGAGGTAGTTATCAAAAACATGATACATGGTCCCTGTGGAACTCTTAATCAAAATTCACCGTGTATGATGGATGGTAAATGTTCAAAACGATATCCACGGACATTAATATCGGAAACAATTACTGGTAATGACGGTTATCCATTGTATCGTCGCAGATCGACAGCAGACAATGGAAAATCAACAATTGTCAAATTAAATCAACAAGATATTGAAATAGATAATCGTTGGATTGTTCCATATTCACCCATTTTATCAAAGACATTCAAAGCACACATCAACGTTGAATCTTGCCATTCAGTGAAATCGATTAAATACATTTGCAAATATGTAAGCAAAGGGAGTGATATGGCTGTGATTGAAATTGGTGCAGAGAATTCTAATGATGAAGTTACCCAATACCAAATGGGCCGCTATGTCAGTAGTAATGAAGCAGTTTGGCGAATATTTTCTTTTCCTATTCATGAGAGACACCCTTCTGTTGTTCACTTAGCTGTGCATTTAGAAAATGGACAAAGAGTGTATTTTACAGCACAGAACGCAGTACAAAGAGCTGCTCAGCCACCATCTACTACATTAACCAGTTTTTTTGAGACATGCCAAAACGATGATTTCGCACAAACATTGCTATATTCTGAAATGCCAAAATATTATACCTGGAATCAATCCTCAAGGAGATTTATACGACGGAAACAAGGAAAACCAGTTCCAGGATATACAGATGTATATTCCACCGATGCGATTGGCCGGATTTATTCAGTACATCCAAGCAATGATGAATGTTTTTATTTACGACTGCTATTAGTCAATGTACGTGGCCCAACATCATTCCAACAGTTACGAACTGTTGATGGTGAATTGTGTGGATCCTACAGAGAAGCCTGTCAACGTTTGCAATTGCTTGAAAATGACGCTCATTGGGATCAAACTCTCAATGATGCTGTAATATCATCACACACTCATCAAATACGAACATTGTTTTCTATAATCATATCTACATGCTTCCCATCAAACCCAATTGATTTGTGGATGAAGTACAAATATTATATGTGTGATGATATTTTGTATAAAATACGGAATAGAATGGGAAATCCAAATATACAAATCAGTGAAGAAATTTACAATGAAGCATTGATTTCAATTGAGGACGTGTGCTTGATAATGTCAAACAAACTATTAATTCAATTAGGCCTGACCGCGCCCAATCGTCCAATACATGACGCTTTTAACCAAGAGTTGCATCGAGAAAGACTGTATGATCTCAACGCTTTGAAAGAATAAATTCAAACAAATCTTCCACTGTTAAATGAACAACAGAAGTATGTATTTGAAACTCTTATGAAAGTAACAAATGATGAAACTGGAGGGATTTATTTCTTAGATGCACCTGGTGGTACAGGAAAAACTTTTTTTATTTCATTAATATTAGCAACAATTCGCTCACAAAATAAAATTGCACTTGCACTCGCTTCGTCGGGAATCGCAGCAACTTTGCTTGAAGGTGGTCGAGCAGCCCATTCAGCACTAAAATTGCCATTAAATATGCAAAGCAATGAAACTCCAACCTGCAACGTTTCGAAGAACTCTGCAATGGCAAAGGTTTTGCAGCAATGTAAATTGATTGTTTGGGATGAATGCACGATGGCACATAAAAAATCTTTGGAGGCTTTAGACAGAACCTTAAAAGATCTACGTAGCAATAATAACCGATTTGGTGGTGCAATGATTTTATTAGCAGGAGATTTTCGTCAAACATTGCCAGTGATTCCACGATCAACGCCAGCTGATGAACTCAATGCATGTCTAAAGTCCTCCAATTTGTGGAAACATGTTAAAGTACTTCATTTAAGCAAGAATATGCGTGTCGAGTTGCAAAATGACCAATCTGGAAACATATTCTCTAAACAACTCATTGACATTGGTAATGGCAAATTTCCTATAGACATGTTGACGGCTTGCTTTTGCTATGACTATAAACAAGTCCCAGGGGCAATCATTAAGTGTTTGTGGTATTAATCTAGAAAACCCATGTTTCTCACATGGTCAATTGTATGTTGCCTGTTCCCGTGTTGGAAAACCATCAGATTTGTTTATCTATGCGCCAGGTAATCAAACAAAAAACATCGTATACCACAAAGCAATATAATGATAATAATAATAATAATTATGATTCACATGATTAACAATAAAGCGATTACTTACTTTTCAATCCTTATATATGTTTTATTTAATTATTTTTTATTCACAACGCCCTATCACCAGGGTGATGGTTCTGTTCAGGAGAATTTTTTAAAATACGTAGGCACAAAAACTGCCACATTACAAATCTTTTTGACAGGACGAAGTCTGTCGGGTCAGCTAGTTAGTCTATAAAATTCGATTTTTGTTGGTAGTGGACGACACTGTTTTCATACATATGCAAAATCATTCAAAATATTAATGATAATAATTAGAGGTTATAAACCGACAAACGTTGTTTTGGCGTTTGTTTCGATAATCTTTTAACTACAGCTTAATATTCGTAAATATACTGATTGAAAATGCCAAAGCCTTTAAATAGTCACAGCCTGAAACTGATTGTGCCTCTCAGTTACATGGAACAGGAAGAAAATAATGGTGGCCCGCTAATGCATCTGTAAAAAGGTAAATATACTTTCTAATAAAAGTAAAATACATTACATTTATATACAATTGTTAATTAGGTGGATTAGGCCTTCAGGGGATACCACTACATAAAAATCGCTTAGAACTCTACCTCATAGATGGCGTGAAAATGGATTCAATGTAGGAATGTTCGTCTGTCCGGTCGGTCGGTCGGTATATGTGGCTATCGATGCGATTGTTTGTCCGAACACTGACTAGTATTTTTGGAAGGAATTTGCACGAGAACTAAAAACACTGATTGAAGAAATACTTATTTATTTCTATATTAAATTGATACATGTGGTCGAAGGGAGAATGTAGAGGAATTAGGTTAAGGTAAAGGAGGTACGGTAGCGCCATGGAAGCGGCACTGTGACAAGGGGGTAGAGAAAAGAAAAGAGAAGAGAGCGAGACGTCGTCGTGATGGTCTTTTATAACCTGGAACTGCATAGTACCAATCCACCATCCAATCAGGGGATACATTTCCGATTTATTCTTCCATGGTATGATCGGAGGTTATTACTACGTAAAATAGTGACGGGTGATCAAAAAATGGATTTATTTTGAAAACCTTAAGTGCAAAATATCAAAATTGTCATCTAGCGAAGCTAGACGATCGACTCCAACGCCAAATTTTTTGGTCGCAATACAATGCTTTGTGTTTAGTGGGACCAGAGTGGTGTAATATAGTAAGAACTGAAACCTAGTGAAATAGTCAATAGTGATGGCTACTGACAACAACTGATCAATTTAAACTATGCAGTGATTCAAAAACGTCCAGAATGGGCCCGAAGACGCACTAAAGTGATTTTACATCACGATATCGCACCTTCTCATAAAGCAAAACCGGTCGAAAAAGCGTTGAAAGTACTTGGATGGATCCGGCTAGCAGATCAGCATTCGCAAATTTCGAAGAATTTAGAAATTAGCTCGATAAATGGTTTTGCTCAAAGGACAAACGTTGTTTTTGGGATGGCATCCGTAAATTTCAATAATATGAGCAAAATATGTAGAATCTATAGAATCAGTAGAATACTTTGAATAAATCAATTTTTGCATATTCTTGAAATGTATCTAATTCTTTTCCGAAAAAAACCGATAATGAGGTTCTGGTATACCTAGCATACCTACAAGCTAGTGTTCACACATTCACAGTTCACTTATTTATTTATTTTCATTTTTCTATTGGTATTTTGTGAGTCAAAATAAATTTAACTTTTAAATTTTTCTGTATTTAAAATTCAATTAAATTACTTAAATTTGATGTGGCAACATGGCATTATAAGTTTTAATGACGTGCATTGGCTGTTCTATTGGATGGACTATAGTGCAGCTCGAAAATTCTGCCGCACCCAGTATACTCGCCAGACATGACACATCAATGCAGACGATTTTAAAATGCTTGAAAAATACGAGAAGGGATCGATGATTGGATCATGGCAAACCAATATCGTTCTTTCTACACGTTATCGCTATATTGCCGGAAAGTTGGAAAAATATGGAAAATGGTATTTTAAAAAATATTTTGATTAATACATAATGGCAATTTTTTTCAACAAATTCCTTTTTAAAGTAAAAATGATGTGTGACCACTAACGAAAAGAAAGGTAACAGATGGGGCAAGAGTCCCGCTACCATGTTGATTGTGCGCCATTTTGGTTGTGTGGCGTTTAGCTCAGTTAAGCATTGTGTTGTGTAGAGGTCCAAATTTTATTATGGATAAATGCGCCACAAGAACGAGCCAAAATAGTGACGATAGTTATTGAAAATAATCGTTCCATTATTGCCACTCAGCGGAAATTGCGTCAAAAATATCCTAATCATTCAGTGCCTCACAAAACCACAATTTACCGTTTGCATACGAATTTTCGACAGTGCGGTACGACAGCAGACAGGCCCCATTCTGAAAGACAACGGACGTCTCGTAACGCTGAAAATGTGGCTCTGGCGCGCGATAGTGTTGCAAAGTTTCCAGAAACATCAATTCGGAGACGTGGTTCCCAGTTATGTATAAGAGGAATTTTCAAAACTGGAAAATGTTCCCCTACAAAATTCAATTAGTCCAAATATTTCTAGCGAGAAATACTGATCAACGATTTGAGTACAGTAATGAAATCCTACGGCTGTTTGGTGAAATTGAAGATTTTTAGTCTAAATTGAACAGTCGGTTTTGGGGAACACAGAATCCTCAATTAATTTATAAACCATCATTGCATCCACTAAAAACAACTATATGGTGTGGTATTCATGCTGGAAACATCATTGGTCCCTATTTTTTTTAATGACCAAGATGTTGCAGTTATTGTTAGTGCTGAACGGTACCAAGACATGATTCGAAATTTGCTTGTGCCTGAAATGGAAGAACAAAGACTAGAGGACATGTAATTTCAGCAAGAAAGCGCCACAGCACACACACAGCTCGTTCAACAATTCAATTATTGAATGACCAGACTTTTTCTTATGGGATTTTTCAAAATCAAAATTTTATGGGAATAAGTCCCAAACCATTTAACATCTTAAACACAATATTCGTCATGAAATTGAAGAAATTTAGCCTCAGAAGTTGCAGGATGTTATGAAAAATGCTTTAAATATAGGCAAAAGTTGCATAGCGAATCGAGATCATAATTTTACCGATATAATTGTTCAATCATTATGAAAAAAATGTAAAGAACAAATAAACTTTTATCAAAACCAAACAATATCAATATGGTTTTTTGCCCCACGTTATATAAAATCAGATTAAAAAAAAACAATTGCTTCTATATTTTTGTAGTTTATTATTAATTTTTAACCAATCTATATATAGCATTATTATTATTATTACCAGCTACATTAATTATTTCTAGACAAATCGTTAAAAAGACTTTCCATAGTCCAAATTTCTTGTTTAATCTGCACTTCCTTCTCCGGGTATAACCTATTTGTCAAAAATGACAAATCTATATTTCCCAAATTCCCGAATTTTATTTTATCACCCTGTATATTGCCTAGTTGATTATCCAACTCCTTATAGGTTGATTTATCAATTGTAGTTCTAAAATAAACAGCAAATGAAACAAAACGATACTAAATACACTCATAATAATAACATACACTGGTTTGACATCATGTAAATTCAAAGGGTCATCCTGAACATCATCAATATCGGGGATAATGGGAATATCATCGTCATCCTTGGTGATATCTTTCGTGTCTCGTTGAAAACGTTCTCTAAATATTTGCATATCTCATAAATTCTAAATCAATAAAATAAAATTAATCAAACGACTTACAGTTCAATTATGTTTGTCGTGCTCTTACTTGACCTAAAAAGAGGCAGGCTTTTAAAAAATATTTATTTTTCCGCTATAATCTTTACTTAGTCGATTTCGTGGCTTCCTCGCCCCACACGCTCGTTTTCCTTGGTCTTACCTCGGGCCGTTCTTCTTTGCTATCTAAATCGAACGGATTAGTATTGAAAAGTTCCGAAGAACCAGCTTCTTCCGGCGTGTTTGGATTCGATCTACGGCCTTGTTTAGCATGTACCTGCATTGATAACTCTTATTAATAAACAAAAACTTCAGTTATTGGAATTATAATCTTACCTTTCTACCTGCAAGCAAATCTATATCTTCGTCCCAATGCATAATTAATAAAGAATTGTTGAAAATATTTATAACAAATTAATATTGCTTTCAAAACAATGTTTATACCTAGATATTTAGAGGTTACTATGGTAACTGAGCATTGACATCTCCAACTTTAGACAACCGAATATACATTTATAAAAATACCTAAAGTTTTAAATATAAGATATTATATTTAAAACTGTGTTTTAATTTTGAAAAGTTATGTTAAAATTTTTAAAGACACTATAAAATAGATAAAATTATTAGTAAATTGAAAAATCGATACACAATAAAATTGCATACCATTACCAACTAAAAAATTATAAATAAAACCTCTATATCCATGTACGATGTACGTATCATGTACGATAGATGGCGGCGTTGTTTTTTTGATTTTACACCTTACCTATTATTTTATTTACTATCTATTTTGTTTATTTTTTATTTTAAACCTTTAAATGTTATGTATTAAGCAATATAATATTAATTATTGGATAAATTTTATATACATATTCAATAGTTTCACAAATATTGGTGAAAATAAATTGCAGCCTTTATTTGTAAAATTTTAATAAGAAAAACAGAAAAGTAATTTTAACTGTTAGATATTTCCTTTATTTTTTCTTGTTAAATATATTATTTTTAAACGGTATACTGACAATTCAATAAAATAGACACCTATTTTTAGGAAATTATGTTAGATGGCGCCTTTGGTTAACAAAATTTTAATTTATATTATAAGTCACCGTAATTTTTAATTTGCAAAAGGAATTTTATAAATTTATGAAAAGTAGATGTGACATCGAATGTACTATCGAACGAGATTTAATAATTTACCACGAATTGCGGAACACGGGTAAGGTTTTACATTTACCATTAAATGCAAACATTAAATACCATAAAATACAAATCATAGTAGATATGGTGTGTTGGAAATAACACAATTCTTGAGAATAACTGTCTGACTTAACATGTGATTTCATGAAATCACGCATTAGTAAGGTCTATCCGTAATGACATATTATCCAGAATTATTGAATAATAACGGTTTTTGTCACACCGTCTTCAAACTTACTCAATACTCACAATTAACCATCTACTCTATTTTTAGTTAATTGTTATAATTTAGTCTAAACTATTCTAAAATGTATAGAGTAGTAAGAATATTTAACAAATATAAAATTGTTAGTCCCTTGACGGAATCCAGACTTTGTGCAGAGAGTTACGCCCCCAAGTCCAGAGTCTTCGTCAAGGGATTATGGTCGCGGGGTGTAGACTATGGTCTATGTTCCGCGACTATAATGCGGGAGTGAGAACCCCGAGGCTCCAGTCTGTCCAGGGATTTGGAACCCCAGTACCAGGCGAGGCTGCGGATCGCCGCGCAGGTTCCGCTCGACCGTCATCCGTTGTCTGCGCAGTACTTCCGGTAAGTGACCATTCCGGGGTGTAGGAATTATTACTTGCACCCCAAATACGGAAGGACACTTCAGACTCCCCGTTTCATCGAGTGTATTGACGGCTGAGTTGTTTGCCATGTATAGGGCCCTGACCGCAGTACAAGATGTGCAAGACCAACGATTAGTTATCGCCTCCGATTCAATGAGCTCCTTAACACTACCTCTACACCCGCTAGGAGTGCTTATCCGTGAATAACCTCTAAATTAGAAAGGATCGGCAAAACTATCACCTTTGTGTGGCTCCTTTCTCACTCTGAGAAAATTGAAATTGATAGAGCGGATTACTTAACCAAGAAGAGGGAGGGATCACTTGCTGAAAATGTCCTCTTCTGGAGTAGAGATATGAAGCACCATTTTACTAGAATCTTTAGACATCCAGATCAACTCAGATATGATCTAACAGAAAATAACAAGCTTTGGGAGGTGAAAAAAGATTATTATCAGGACCTTAACACCACTAACAACACTTAACGAGCAGGTGCAACTTAGGATTATTCTCGCGTCTCAGAATTGGTCATTGCAAACTGATCCATAAGTTTCTCATTAAGGGAGGACCGCCATTGTGCATCGAATGCGGTTCCTCAATGTAAACTAAACACATACTAATCAAATTCCGAAGATACAACTCGCAAAGACGGTTGATCAACCTGGGAGGTACGATGGACCAGTACCTTAGACTGGAGAACCTGGATAAGCTAATTAATTTTCTAACCGTAACAGGACTATTACTAGAAATATAATGGTGTGTATCTGTATGCATTTTGTATATTGTATACTTATCATTGTCATGGGTTATGCGACCATTATACTGTAGCATTCGTATATCCATGCATCTGTATGCCTTAACATGTTTTGCTTGTCATCTTGCAACATACTTGCAGTCACATTATATACTTTAAGTGATACTGTAACTGTATTGTATATTACATATCTGTAAACAGATCCTAAATAGTCCCGGAGGCTGATAGGTCTATAAAGTACAAATAAATAAATAAATAAATAAATAAAATTATTAATAATATCTGAGAAATAAATATAATTTCTTTAAAAATTAGATAACTATTTAATATTCCTAATTAACTAATATTAATAATAACTAATTAACTAACTAACTAATATTTTATTTGTCGTCGCAATGCTCGTCTGTGTGACCAAAAACTGCTGTTTAAGGTAAATTGGGAAGTTGAAAATTAACAACCCCTTTTTTAAAATTGGTTTGTAGTTGTTTAAAATGTTTGTGAAATATTCAATAAATTCTTTATTTTATTATTTTTGATCATTGATGGTCATTTACTGACTTAAAAAATATAAATGAGGAATCAACAGAGCTTGAAATAAGTCTTATATACTGTTTGAGTTATCTTTCACGTATTAGAGTCCAATAGTAATCACACCAAGCTGTGAATACATAAAATATATTTTGAGAGACATTCGAGCTCCAATCTTGCAATAAACTGTCGATTACGTGCTTGTAATTCTGTCATATGTGGTTACCAAGAAAGTTGTGAACAGTACTTTGAAATAATGCCAATGTTGCTGCTTCTTCAGGCGTTAAACATGTTGTAAAATATAGGTCAGTTACTAGATCTCAAATATCAGGTTCAATAAATATTCCTCTTTTGATTTTTGCTTTTGAGTTTCAGGAACAACTTAGTTAAGTTCTGGTAAGCAGATCCTTCGCGATTGAGCGTTTTAGTAAAGTTATTAATAAGGTCAAGTTTCATGTGAATATATGACAATAAAATATCCTGTAGTAAGTAGTAGTAGGTGTGGTAGTAAACGTAGCCACAAGTGGTATAGAGAACACGTTTTGCTTTTCTGGCTCATAAAGGATACGACTCGATTATACTCATTCTAATATAATGACGATGAACTGCACAGATGTCACATTGACAAAAAACAGCAAAATTTCGTGAATCCAGATTGCATCCTAACCAATATACCAATAACTTGTAGTATATTGCAGTAGTAAATCAATTAATTTCTCGAAATTAAATAGAATTAATTTATTTCTCAACCCTTAGAATCCTCGTTTACCGAGCATATAACATGCACAAAAGTAACAAAGACATTTTGGATCGACTTTGCAACGGTATTTGTGTTTTTCATACGTTCCAAAGTAAATCATAGCGCAAAAACAACAGCTGTCCGCCGTTATAGAGCACAGTGCTGCCACCATGTGCGAATTCGAAATTCAGGGTATCAGGGTATCCACGCTAAGAATCATTTCGATCTGCTTGCGTCCAAAAGTTGACCCTAATTTGTAAACTTGCTATTTTTATCGGATATCGGGATTTGATACAATATTTGCCTTCAATTTTTAGTGATAAACGATTTTTTATGAAAATGTTTAATCCACCGATGGCAAGAAATAACATTTAATCAAAATATACAATATCCGATCGCCGATAAGCCGATCGTATCCGAGTGGAGCCGAATTGGTAGACCATAACATATGTATTTTAATATGTGTTACAAAGAAATCCTTCGCAAATTTTCTGAAAAAATTCTTTTAATAAACATATGATAATGCTAACACCAAAATAATATTACTTATTAAACGTTCTATTAAAAGTTAAAGTTTAAATTTGGCTGTTAGTTTCATTATTGATAATTCGAAACATAACCCTCAGATATCACTCTAAATATTATAATAACATGATATAACATTATAATAAAATAAATTATACTTCTAATTTTCGGATAGTGTGAGTGTTATTACTTATTACCTAAGAATTTGGAGGTATTTTCATATGATACACATTCCTTTGGATATATTTTTACATTATGCGATCTTTAGTCAAACAAAACAGTCACATATACTAGAGATTAACTGTAAACTTATAGAACGAACATTTTGAAAAGGAATATTTTCTACTTTATAAAGAATTCGAGAGTCTAACAACTAATTTCAATTGACTTTAGCCTCGTCTAACGATTTCCGCCTATGAATGACTTGAAATAGTAATTAATGAGTGTGTGCATTTTAAAATTTAAAAGCTTAACTTTGGTTAAAAACCTTTGCTTTTTGGTGATTTATGTTATTTGATTCCAGAGTTAAACATTTTAGAAATAAAATAATTTTTGAAAAAAAAACTGTTTTAAAGTAATTCTCAACATTTTAAATTATTTTAACATCAATTAATTCTGATTATATATCAGTAGATCTTTACAAAAGAAACATAATTAACTTGAATAAGTTACGCACCATAGAAAAAATAGAAATTTCACGGTATAGGCGATCTTGGGGAAATGTTTTGTTTAGTTCAATCAACGGTAGCGCTGCGATCGTAAATTCTGATTGGCTAGTTTAAATTCCTGGTGCCGCCACTAACATGGAATGTGATTGGTCGATCAAATTGTGTGAAGTCAGCATTTTTTATGAGCATCCATTTTTTAGTTTGTTTGAAGGTTTTGGTTTTTGTGTTTTTGTTTTGATCAAGAAATCTTCGTTTTACGTTGTGCATATTTTCTGTTTTATATTAATTATTATGGACTAATAATATAAAAATTGATGACAATGTGTCAGTGTAGTAAAAGATGTAGGGTACCGGGGTAAAAATCTACTACGGAAATTAGACATCGTTTCCCAAAGAATGATCTCGCTCATTTCCAAAAATGGGCTGATCAAGTAAATAGTAGTAAGTTACCTGGATAAACCAAAATGCAAATATATCAACGTAATGGTGTCTGTCACGGACATTTTAGTGAAAAATTTAGAATTACCCTTCCTTCACGAAACAGGTATTAGGGTAAATGCATATCCAACATTGTTTTTATCAGGTACATATAAAATTATCTACCTACTACATGTCTGTTTATATTTTGTTTGTTTATAGAAATTCAAAACCTACTTATGAAGATGTTATTAGTAATAAAATTCAATTAATCTACTAAGTTGTTCGTATGCTGTCATGTGATGTATGTCTCTACATAAAGAAGTCTTACAAGAAGGTAATAATTAAGATAACTGGATAATTAGTGCTAATAAATACTACTTTTAATTGTAAAATATCCCTAAAATATTTGTAATACTTTAACTTTTTAGAAGAATCAGTGTTCAATAATTTTATAGTAAAGCTATTGTATATTTAAATTTGATTGCCTTGTTAAGAAAATATAAAATACAAATCTTAAAGGGCATATCATCACTTCAATTTTCTCACATCATTCTCCCGGAGAAAATTGTGAAGAAGATGAACATGTTAGATAACTTATATTCTTTTTTAACGACAGATCTAGTACCACTTGAGGTTATTAAATCACCAGTTGAGTCTATATTTTCAGTTCCAGAGAACTTTGCTCCGAGAAAAACAAGAGTCTAATATTGTATTTTAATCTTATTTCAGGCTATTTAACAAAACTTCTGAAAAAGAGACAACATGCAATATTTGTCTACATTCTATATTAAGTAGTTCCACAGATTAAATACTCTAAAATCTAAATATGTTTAAAAAACATATACATTTTTAGTGTTTCAACTGTCCAATCCATAATATTTTCAAGACCAAATTTGAAAAGTTATTATAAGGTGTGATTATATTTTTGGTTTAATGAAGCTAATGCAATATCAACACGGAAGGATTTAAAGTTCACCTTCAATATATCAAGATAAGTTAGAATTCTAATAGATCCCATAAAATTGATGGCACTAAACAAATATGGAAGGCGTTATAGAAGAATTATAGATATTTTAATTTTGACTAGAATAGAGTTCATAATTGTTTTTTTTTTGCTTTTTGTTTATATCTATTTATATTATTTACACTTATGTATATTTGTATAGGATTTTATTTTAATAAATTTATTTAAAAAATTAAATTTAATATTCATTTAAATACTATTGGCCAATAAATGTGACGTCACAAAGTAATCTGGCGAAATGGCAGACCAATCAAAGCAAAGTATTTTCCTTACAGGTTTCTACATAACTATTTTAAACTAACCAATCAAATTCACGTTGTCAGCGGCGCCAATGATTGAACTAAGCAAAACTTTGCCCCACTACTTACCATTGGAGTTGCACATCCCTCTTACGCACGTCACTGGTGTCGCATCAAATTTGACTTTTGATTTATTTCTGTGGTTTATTTTGACTTTGACATATTACAATACACTAATGTCTTGGAGAAATA
The DNA here is from genome assembly GCF_030347505.1 of Rhynchophorus ferrugineus. Lineage (NCBI taxonomy): Eukaryota > Metazoa > Arthropoda > Insecta > Coleoptera > Curculionidae > Rhynchophorus > Rhynchophorus ferrugineus. Next base: position 18,513,369 of record NW_027472590.1, read on the forward strand.
GAGATTTAACTCTATAAGGAAATTTTGGGGAAATATTTCGCAACGTCCAACATGTAGATGTCGCTACTAACTTATTACTTGTTTTAATCGATCGGCTGAGCCGCGATGGTATCCAATAGCTTCACTTCGTCTATATAGCGCCTTTATTGTTTATTTGTTTCATGCGCCATTTTCAATGTGCCTAACATAAGTAGCAGTGCATTTAGATGATTTAGATTTAGATTCTCTAAAGGTTATAAATGAGATTAAGTTATTAGTTAATTAGTATTTACATGACGGTAGTAAAATAAGTAAAGTGAATTATCGATTTAAAAAGTGTTGTGTACCCGAATCCACGATAGTAATCGTTTAACTTCGAAGAAGTTTTTAGCTATCTTTAAAAAATGGTTGATAACGTTAAAAATCCCAAACCGATTGGATTAACCATCAAAGAAATTTATAATCATTACAGGGTGTTTTGTTGTTGTAAGTTGAGGTATGTTTTTTTTTATATTAATAATCATATAAAATATCAAATATTTATTTTTCAATTTCAGATTTAATCCCTCTCCGAAAGAAGCTACACAAACGGCCATATACTTTTATTCTTGAAACTCCACTAAAACAATGGCTCTTGAAAACCTTTTAAGAGAGGGTTAACCAAAGTTCAATCACTTTGAGGGGGTTCATTTCATTAAAGAAAAAATGTATAATTATCCGACCAAATATATTGGCTTAAGGCTACTTAATTAGTATAATTTGGATTTTTTTTGGGTCTATTAGTGTTCATGGATTGAAAAATATATATTCTTCGGCTAGTCTCTTGGACAAATCATTTAAAGCGCTCATAAGTTTTTTTTTCATTTCATTTGCCTTTAGGAAAATGCGAAAAGGTTTAATCCCATACTAACGAGGGATGTATTACCAGGAGTTGAGAAATTGCAACTTCACTTTTGTACCTTCAATTGCAAATGTTTCTTCATGAACAAACGAGGCAAGGCAATATCATATGCCCCAGAAAATTGTTCTATTATACAGTTAGTAGTTCTTTGAGCTATCTTTTTCATCTATTATTTTATCTCACGATATTGCCATGTCAATAATATGACATATGTTTTGTCAAACATCTTTTAAAAAAGTAAATTTAAAACCTTTGGTTGTACACTATTTAATGATCTTCCAGATAGAATGTTATAAATAATATAATATAATATTCATATACTTCTGGATAAAACAATGTTTGCTTTCAGTATTAGAAAACAAAAAGTCAGAACTCTAACAGATGCTGTTAAATTGATGGCACTAAACAAGTATGGCAAAAGGAAAATACAGAAAAAATAATTTTGATTTGTTGCAAATTTCTTTGTTTATGATAATATTTATGATAATATTTATATTTATGTTTATTCTATATTTATAATTGATACATAATTCGCAGTTTTACAGATTATATTTATTTCAATCATTGAATTTTATATAATAATTTTATTGGTGAATTATTATCCGACCAAATATATTGGCTTAAGGCTACGTAATTAGTATAATTTGGATTTTTTTTTGGGTCTATTAGTGTTCATGGATTGAAAAATATGCATCTTTCGGCTAGTCTCTTGGACAAATCATTTAAAGCGCCCATAAGTTAATTTTTTTCATTTCATTTGCCTTTAGGAAAATGCGAAAAGGCTTAATCCCATACTAACGAGGGATATATTACCAGGAGTTGAGAAATTGCAACTTCACTTTTATACCTTCAATTGCAGATATTTCTTCATGAACAAACGAAGCAAGGCAATATCATATGCCCCAGAAAATTGTTCTATTATACAGTTAGTAGTTCTTTGAGCTATATTTTTCATCTATTATTTTATCTCACGATATTGCCATGTCAATAATATGACATATGTTTTGTCAAACATCTTTTAAAAAAGTAAATTTAAAACCTTTGGTTGTACACTATTTAATGATCTTCCAGATAGAATGTTATAAATAATATAATATAATATTCATATACTTCTGGATAAAACAATGTTTGCTTTCAGTATTAGAAAACAAAAAGTCAGAACTCTAACAGATGCTGTTAAATTGATGGCACTAAACAAGTATGGCAAAAGGAAAATACAGAAAAAATAATTTTGATTTGTTGCAAATTTCTTTGTTTATGATAATATTTATGATAATATTTATATTTATGTTTATACTATATTTATAATTTATACATAATTCGCAGTTTTACAGATTATATTTATTTCAATCATTGAATTTTATATAATAATTTTATTGGTGAATTATTATCCGACCAAATATATTGGCTTAAGGCTACGTAATTAGTATAATTTGGATTTATTTTTTGGGTCTATTAGTGTTCATGGATTGAAAAATATACATCTTTCGGCTAGTCTCTTGGACAAATCATTTAAAGCGCCCATAAGTTAATTTTTTTCATTTCATTTGCCTTTAGGAAAATGCGAAAAGGCTTAATCCCATTCTAACGAGGGATGTATTACCAGGAGTTGAGAAATTGCAACTTCACTTTTATACCTTCAATTGCAGATATTTCTTCATGAACAAACGAAGCAAGGCAATATCATATGCCTCAGAAAATTGTTCTATTATACAGTTAGTAGTTCTTTGAGCTATCTTTTTCATCTATTATTTTATCTCACGATATTGCTATGTCAATAATATGACAAATTTTTTGTCAAACATCTTTTAAAAAAGTAAATTTAAAACCTTTGGTTGTACACTATTTAATGATCTTCCAGATAGAATGTTATAAATAATATAATATAATATTCATATACTTCTGGATAAAACAAAGTTTGCTTTTAGTATTAGAAAACAAAAAGTCAGAACTCTAATAGATGCTATTAAATTGATGGCACTAAACAAGTATGACAAAGGGAAAATACAGAAAAAATAATTTTGATTTGTTGCAAATTTCTTTGTTTATGATAATATTTATGATAATATTTATATTTATGTTTATACTATATTTATAATTTATACATAATTCGCAGTTTTACAGATTATATTTATTTCAATCATTGAATTTTATATAATAATTTTATTGGTGAATTATTATCCGACCAAATATATTGGCTTAAGGCTACGTAATTAGTATAATTTGGATTTTTTTTGGGTCTATTAGTGTTCATGGATTGAAAAATATACATCCTTCGACTAGTCTCTTGGACAAATCATTTAAAGCGCTCATAAGTTTTTTTTTTTATTTCATTTGCCTTTAGGAAAATGCGAAAAGGCTTAATCCCATTCTAACGAGGGATGTATTACCAGGAGTTGAGAAATTGCAACTTCACTTTTATACCTTCAATTGCAGATATTTCTTCATGAACAAACGAAGCAAGGCAATATCATATGCCTCAGAAAATTGTTCTATTATACAGTTAGTAGTTCTTTGAGCTATCTTTTTCATCTATTATTTTATCTCACGATATTGCCATGTCGATAATATGACATATTTTTTTCTTTCAAACATCTTTTAAAAAAGTAAATTTAAAACCTTTGGTTGTACACTATTTAATGATCTTCCAGATAGAATGTTATAAAAAATATAATATAATATTCATATACTTCTGGATAAAACAATGTTTGCTTTCAGTATTAGAAAACAAAATACAGAAAAGATAATTTTGATTTGTTGCAAAGTTCTTTGTTTATGATAATATTTATATTTATACTATATTTATAATTTATACATAATTCGCAGTTTTACAGATTATATTTATTTCAATCATTCAATTTTATATAATAAATTTATTTCAGAAATTAAATTGTTCCTTATTTATTTTATTGGTGAATTAAATGTGACGTCAGAGCAGCAAACTTTATCAAACAGCCAATCAAATGTCTTCACAGCAAAATGTTTTCCTTACAGGTGTCTCTAATGGAAATTTAAATTGACCAATCACATTTTTTGAATGGCCTATTTAACCCCATCTGGATGTTGGGCAAAGCAAAACTTTTCTCCAGAATCCCCTATTAAGTTGGCCCTAGATTATTCTAATGTAGATAAAATAATGAAATAAGATTATCACATACAATTTATTTTAAAATTATAGTACATACAATGCCTATATTACCAAAAAAACTTAAATTACAGTCAATGATACAGCAACAGTAGTTTGTAGCGTATGGTTGTTTTGTTATATTTATATTAAACTCCTTTCCTCACTGTCTGTTAGGTACAGTTCAAACCGAGATTTTTAGGTAGTGGTACTCTCTGGAGGCCTAATCCACCTAAATAATAATTGTATATTTAAGTAATGTTGTATTTTACATTTATTAGAAAGTGTATTTACGGTTTTAGGTTTATTTCTTCTTTCATTTGTTGTTATGTTTCCATCATATGTTTCCTTATCGAGTTATTTTGATATCACTGTATTCCTTCTTCTTTTCCTTTGTTACAAGTATTTCCTTCTATAAGTTATGGTTTATTTCTCCATACTAGTCGACTAGGCAAACACTAAATCGTCTTCAGGAGTAAAACCATTCTAGTTTCCAGCATAAACAATGATATATTTGCAATAAATTATTAAAAAATGTTGTGAGTAACAAAACTTAATTAAATGCCAATCTAACTTTTACCTTTTCCCATCAACTATTGTTGTCTTCACACTTTTTTTATTAGCGTCTTGCCATGAGTGACCTAATGTTCTGGTTTGAAATATCCATGTTTCATCTAGATATGCAAATTAAATAACGAAATTTCCTTAATTTTTGATATATATTTTTAAATATTCTATTATTTTAAATCCAATGTTTCTAAACAGTATATGAAGGGATTATATATATTCCTCAAGAAACAATTTATTTTTAAGATTTCTAAGATACTTTACGGACTTACAGTTTTCTCTGAAAATTTTCTAAAATATCCCTAAACTTAAAACTCATTTTTCCATAAATTTCATCGGAGATAGAGCTAATATCAAGATGATCTTCATTCTGCACCTGCTCCGCATGTGAACTCTTTCTCTTTGGCGAATCTAACATTATATTGTTAATTTTTTATAGATTTTACCCACAGTGTAAATATTAATATTCAGTGCAGCTGCAACGCACTAAAAATATTTTCAATAAAAGTCCTAGTAACTTAGCATTTAATTGTATTAATTCTCTAACACACTGTAATAGCAAGAAGAGAACCCATTATCTCTTGCCTGCTCGCAGTAACAGATTAGGCAATCTAACTTCTAATCTTATTATTAACACTAGTGCTTGAAGATATATGCAGACATTTGGCAACATGACCCGCCATAACCAGTCAAAATAGCATTTTATAGACTGTTTCGAATGTTCCGACGCATCACACAGCATCTTATCTTATTTTAACTAGGATAAGATGAGAAGGAAAGATCCACTCCTAGTTTAAAACAAATTTTAGATTTTTACAAACTGCAATTGGCAATATATTCGACGTCATTTATGATGTGATTGGGATTAACAGATATGTATTACTCAATATTTTAGTTTGTTATGAATGCCTTATATTTAACTAGAAATAAATAAAATATTTGCTTTTATTTCATTCACCATCACGTTACAGTATTTAAATCTGATTCTCCCCATTTTAACCTTCGTCCGTACACCATACAGAGATCATTCACTCGATTGAAAATTAAGGAACGTCAACTAACAGCTAGTCATATTTAAACCCGGATTGCGTACGAGGAAACACACGAAACCTTCACGGCATACGAATTAAAATGTAAAATGTGTACTTCTCACTTGACCCCGGTAAGAAGCGACAAAAAGAAAGTGGCAACAAGACGACCATAAGTCCAACCTCCTTCGGCAGTAACAAGAATCGACGGCAGAAATCCTGCCGCGTAACTCTGTCTGCTAGTCAGCCAGTAAAAATTAGTTTATGTAGCGTAAAGAAGCGGTAATTCGATAAAATGCGGTTTTTGACGGTTTTTACGTTAGTGACTTTCAGTGTTTTTAACAAGGGTGAGTTGTATTGTTCGTCTCTAATCGTTAACATCATTCAGAGAATTCAATTTCACGCCATCGAGCAGTTTCATTCTTCATTATTATTCGGTAGGTTTTTTTTTGTTCTGTCTCGAATTCAGAACTTTCGATTTCAGGTTAACGTGGAAGTATATATATTTTTGATACAAACGATTAAGCAATTTTGTTTTTTATATACTAAACTAGTAATTAATATTTTACGCTCAATGTGTGCCAGAATATTTTTTTATTTTAACGATTTTGTTAAATAATACGTATTTTCAAATTTGTTACTGTACCATATATATAAATGGACAAAAAATAGTGTTAAAGAAATATCTGATATTGGATATAATTATCTCTTATACAACTTTTACATAACAACATTTTTACGCAACACAAAACTTTATATATATATATATATATATATATATATATATATATATATATATATATATAATGCTTCCAAGATATAATGGAAACAACATTTCTTGGTATTGCTATGCTATCCTTTCTATATCAAAATTTAAAACAGTCTCAAGGTAAGTTATTTTTCCGTAATCAGAATCACAAACTGGTCGCAAACAAATAATTCCGTTAAGAAGAAATAATTATTCTTTACAAAGGCTACTGCGATGAATAAAATATAAAAGTAACAGGGTGACTAGCTTTTTTCTCGCGTCATTTAAGCTTTATTTAATTTTATATGGAACAATCTTGTACTATTTGTAGTAGTATATTTCTAAAAGATGAAACTATACAAGGTAGTCCACACCTATCTGGTTGTCTTCATTCTATATATAGACAAATAACATTATTCATAACATGTCTTCTGAAACCCGTAAATTGACACGGTGTAAGTGTGCTATTTAATTGTCAATTCTTTTTTAATAAGTCTTGTTTTATTAGTATCCCTCTTATTAATTCATCAAAATAACTTCCACTACCAAATCTATGTAGATTATATTTACCTTCCGTGTTTTGAACGAAAACAAAACATTTTCACTGACCTCAAATTTAAAGAGATGAAGCTGACAAAAGATGAAAGATCAATAAAATCAAAGTTTGATGGAAGTAATTTTTGACTTGTGTGACATTTGTGATATGTTGCTTTAGAAAAGACCTCTATAACTTGGTACATTCGAGATATAAAACATGCAAAGTCTAAAACAAAATTACATTTATTTCCATTAAGCAAAAATTATTTACTTTAACGAAAAAAACGGCGGCTTTTGGAGCGACTTTACCAACAACACTATTATTCAAATCCTATTTAACATAGCATAAACATATGTTTTCTTCCATATTAATAATATAAATTATATAATTTTTCCAATAAGGCCACATTAATCACGCTATATAACACCAGCATATCCACCGTAACTACCTTCTAATCTGATAAATTGGAATGCTGTAAGTTGTTGCTCCCTTCTCAAAAATGTTTAAAGAGAAGTATTTACAGACAGGAAATCCATTTTTTTAAATAGGTAAATATTACAACTTCAAAACAAGCTTAGTTCAACATTGTATACTACATTTATATTTTAACAATGAATCTTCTTTTAGTTATGCAAAAAAGAACTCATCTTATTTAACCTAGTGCAAAGGAATTTTCTGAAATATACACTAAAAATAAATACAAGAACATTAATACAACTATATAACAATAGAAAACTTTAAACTATTAAATGCTCGTGGGTATACTAATCATTTTTCACTTAAAAAATCCCTTGAGGAGAAAAATTAGCAATTATTTTATGCCGAAAATGCAATTTAAGTTAGAGAAGTTCCAATTGGAGCTGCAACACTGTATTTTTTACATCTTTTTCAACGTGTGGCCGAGCCTTCTCATGCAAGAGGAGCAAAGTAATCCTAAGCTGGTAATACACAATACCTAAAATTAGCCCCATATGCACAGCAAACTTTGTGGCCATGGGTTTTCTGATTTGATATTAATGTAAGTATCTCTCCTAGAATAACCCATGACCTCTTTCTGTATTTAAATTTGTCTTGATGCTTCAACATTTCATTGTCAGTTACAATGAGCCACATCAAACCCTTCTTGTCTTGCCTGGCCAGCAATAAGACTGCTATATTAAAATAGTTCGGCAATGGCCTTTTTGAATCAGTTCGTTGGGTGACCATTTTCTTTTGGATTCATCCCATCCATTATAAACATCTAGAATCTAAGTTTTCTGAAACGCCTTGTGGAATGTAAGCTGAATTTCCTTCCAATAAGTCACAAATCAATGTTTCGCTTTTCGTCCTCTAGGTCTTTATTTATCATTAATATTAAAATGACCGCTTTTTAAATAGTTGAAACCAAAATTGACAATAGATATGTGAAGGTATAGCATCACCATAGGTTTCTAAAAGTGTTTGATCCAAAAGTGATTTGAAATTTTGAGCGTTTCATGTAGTAAATAACTTAATAAGGTTATATAGGTTAAGTTGTTTAATATTTTACATTGACACTTTGCATTTTCACCAATAAATGTTACTAATTAAAATAAAATACATACATTACTAATAATTTAATACCAGATATATTTTTGACACAATTCAATTTCATATAAATAAAAGGCACTATTCCTACGTAGACAAAAAATGTATAATGACGTTTTATAACGAACAAGATTAAAATAAAATTTAAAAAAAAGAAAACCCAAAAAGAGATTTTTATAGTTTCATAGAAACATCTGCACAACCTCTCGACAACTTTCATCCACGGCATGAGTATAATTTTAGCACGCATTCAAGGCAACAAATCATTTCAATAATAATTAGTTGCGAATAAGTAATTAGTCAACGGAAAAAACGACAACCTCGTAAAATCTGAAGAGCCGACTTGAGTTGAGCCTTGGAATAATTTTCGAACGTCAAATCGTTTCGTAAAGGGAACAAGGGACAAGTTTGAGTTTCTTTTTCGTTTCCATATTTGAAAAAACTTTCTCGACCACCGAGGCAACGGAAGAATGCGTGTGTAAACACGAAGCCGAATACGTAGAGCCATCTGTAATTATTTTTACTAAAAAAACAGTCGCGTTTCGAGCATATTACATTTTCATTAAAGAAAAATTTCTTGTTGGTATTTTTCAATTTTGATTTTAAACATATACCTATTATTCTGGATATATTTTTATTTATTTATTAATATATTACTAGAATCGCCTAGCGATCGAAATTCAGCCAAGATATATTAAGTTTATTCATGTTACTCACATAATAGAGTGAAGAGATTACTAAAATTTGTTTTGACAATATTTTTAACAAAGATTAGAAATATATTTTGACATATAATATTTAATAAAGTATTATATATGCCTGTATATTAAAATATATTAAAATATATATAATAACTATTTCAAGAACTAACTGTCACTAATCTTTTTAAATTGCATTTAATGAAATCTAGTTTCCATTAAGTTTCAATAGTCAACAAAGTATTGGTCAGTTTAAATTACTACACCATTGAATAACTCATAATAACAAGACTCATAAGAGATCATAAGTAAGATTATTGTCAGAAATATAATAACAATTTCAGACCATCAAATATAAGTATATATAATATTTCTCTACCTTAATGTTATATACATAAATATGAAGTAATAAATGCAGTAATAAATGTTTGTATATTAAAAGATAAAATATATGAACAAAAACAATTTTGAAATTGATATTATACTATGGCATATACATTAAAACTATAACGAAAACAATTAGGTAATTTATTTTTTTTAATTTGGAATCTTTTACTATTAAAGGAATGTATTTACGATCATTATATAAACTATTGACTTTTTAAAACATAGATCTCTAATGTAAATAGTTAAAATAATTCTAAGTTTTAAAGAATAAAATGCCATAGAGTTAGATATCTTACTACACTATAATTACTAAAATATTGCATTAAACACTTTAATATGTTTTAATGTTTATCTTTTATCCATATTTGTCACGTAAAATATATATTTAAAAATAAAAAACACATCAGGCTGATTAAAAGCATAATTTATTTACCTAAATTTTCAGTTAAAATTGCATCGTTCTTTGTTTATTTATTCCATTCTTCAATCTTTAAAATAATATATGTAACTCTTAAGCTTTCAGTAGATGTATTTATTTTAAGCTAACGTATTATGTATTTTATGTAAATCTGGAATCTCACCCTTGCTAGTAGCTCATCTTCTTTCATTTACCTTCCATAACTTTCGTGAATCCACTGATTTCTACTTTGCCTTATGCTCCAATAAGAAACTAATAACACACCAACAAATGAGGAATTAAAATTTTATGAAGCTATTTTATTTATACATGTTAATATTCTTTGCCTCATTGTTTATTACTTCCAATATTCGGTTAGTGCTTTTTGTTAGGAAATGCATTTACTAAAGAGACCTGAAATGAACTAGAAGTTAATACCACTAACATTTACTATATATCTAGGACTATCTCAATAACTATCAGTCTAAATCTAATACTATGCCTTAATTTCCACTATGACAGTTTAAATCTGAAGGTGTCGGTGTAAATAATAGTTTTTGTAGTAGCTGAGTACACTGACAATACTTCTCAGGACATTATTTGAAATACTTTTATTATATTGTTATTTCTTGCAGAATATCCCCATAACTGAATTCCGTAGGTCCAAATAGGTTTTAGTATCCGCTTGTACAGCAGTAACGTATTGTCTACTCATAATTCAGATTTTCTTCCATATAACTAATACATTTTTATATTCTAATTCGAGTTCTTTCCTTTTCTTCTTAATATGCTCCATCCAACGTAGATTTGTGTCAAAATTTATCTCAAGGTACCAAGGTAGATATCAAAATATATATCGCCGGCTTGGTGGCGCAAGGGTAAAGGCGATGGGATAGTTGTAGTTGTAGTTGTAGATAGCTACTGTTGCGATAGCCGCGGGTTCGAATCCTGCTGGGGCATGGTCGTAAATTTAAGTTTGTAATTGTTTAATATTTTTGAATGTTCTAGGCAAGAGTGTAAAATCCGACAAGGAAAATGATCCCAGTCATGCCAGTAACCAGGCTGGGTAAGACCGGATGTCTTCTGGAATGATTTCTAAAGTTGGTCACTCGCCAGTCGGCATTACATTATAATATCTTCATAATTGTGCTTTCGCTTCTATTCTTCTGTTTCTATTTCATATACAAATTTCGCTTAAATATCTTAAATATCAATTGTCCTTAATAGTGTTTAAGTAAACCCAAACATCTTTATAATAAATCACCTGACAACAAACTTACATATATCGGCTTAATTTCTGTCAGTACTTCTTCATGAATGATATTCTCAGAATCAACCTGTTTAGTCAGTCACAAAAGTCAAAAGTATAATTTAAATTTTGAAAGTTCTCCATGAAAACATATTTTTAAAGGTCTAAACTTTGAATGTATTTTTAAAAAATCATTTCTAATTCCTGTTATTATTATTGTATCAATAAACTAAAATTCAGATATATAAAATGTTGTTTTGGAATATTTTTTGCTAATATATATGATCAATCAACTGATTGGTACTAAAATTTGCATAAGTGTTTTTAAATATCATTTTCTTGTAAGAAATTATTTTTTACTGACAAATTAAGGCGCTGAATGTGGTCGTGGAGTCTAGACATTATACATATGTATAAGTTCCAGGTCAATGCTTAAAAATATTTTAATCGTGCACATAGGTATACAAACTATACCATTTCTCTCAAATCGAGGATATTAACAGACGACCTTCACGAATATCGTGACTAAAACGTCCAGAAAGTAATGCAGATCTAACAGATATGTGCTTTCATTAATTTATGTTACATCACAAAAAATTATTTGTTATATAAAGACTGTGAATTAAGTTTGCGATAATTTTCTATAGTGAAAGCTTTTCTGTGAAAAATTATAAAGAAGTCCAACTGATATCAATATTTTTCTCGTCTTTATTGGTAGTGCTTGAATACTAAAAAACGAAAATGAAAACTCAAATAATGTGGAATTAATTGAAACAAGTTATTGAAACAAGATCCTTTTTTCCATTCAATTGTGTATATTCATGTTATTGTACTGCAACCGTTGTACTTAAGTATCCAGCAGTAACACCTTTCAAGTTAAATAGAAAAAGTACTATTCTAAGATATTCTATGAAATAACAATGAATAGCTCGATATCACCTCAAATTAGACAAACTTAGGATACGATCTACCATGTATAAAGTTGTAAACTAGTTTTGTTCTTAATAAATGAACTCACAACGTGCTATTCCTCAGAATGAATACATCTTGACTAATGTAAATAAGAAGATTCACCAAATTAGCAATAAGATGTATTGCTCATATACTACAAAAAAGTAAGCAATAACAGATTAGATCAAAGATGTTTCTCTAGCAGTCCTCGTCCAGCGGTAGCCTTTTGGCATTGGCGTTTCCCCAGGCTCAATATATCTATACTTTTAAAAATATTGCTATTTGGTTTTTGCAGTTATTTAAATTAATCGTTATGTAATTGTTAATTTTATTGAATAACAATCAAAACTAAAATTTGTCTCTTTCAAACTGCTATATTGCCAATACTTCTCATAGAACAGCCAGACATAGAACGTTAAATAGAATAGATAGAATGTATAAAGTTTTAACCAAGTTTTCTAAACTATCTGAGGGTGCGTCAAGCGAATTTATTTACTACAGGGGGAAATTAAATATTTAGAAAGTGAAAAACACAATTGATAACTTATTTTCTAATTAAACATTGGTATTGCCTTAGATATTATAAGTTTTTTACCTTAAAAACTATACTATAACTAATATACCTACACTATAGCTATACATATATAATATATAAATCTATACCATAATTATAACCTATATAGTTTTTATACCTATAAATTAAAAATCTTTTTTTCCAAAATATATTTAAAATAACACATTTGAATGTACTGAATATAGTAATTACATGTGATATAATTTTGATCACGAGATCTCCTTTTGTTATATATTTTTTTACCTAAATGGACACTATCCAATTTTATGAAAACATGCAACATTTTTCATTTTTGTACTTTGCAATTCTATATTTTCATGTTCACTACAACAAGCAACATTAATTATTATTATCTATAACATTAATTAAAAAATCACCGTTTGCTAACACAATATCTTAATTCTTCTTGCAATGTTACTTGCATATACACTTAGTTTTTTGGTGTTATACTATCTGATCCTTATCAGCATTACATTGAAGACACAAATTTGTCTGTTTCAAAAGCATCTGCTGAGAAAACATGTGATATAATTTCCAGTTTTCAAACCTTTCAGTTTAGCTCCTTAGTTAGTTCCTTAGCTTCCTTCTCCATTTCCAAAATATATTGTATATATACGTACTTCTAATTCTTCTAGAAGATTCTAGTGTCGGCTAGGAAACCGCTGATACCAATATTTAACTTGTAGTCATAGTTTACTTTTCAATAAGTTAAGGGAAACGATCTGTGAATATACACATGTTATGTATTTCAGTTCAATTATCGATATAGAGTTTAATAAAAACTTACTATTAAAATTACAATTAAGATTTGCATCTTGCATCTGAAATATATATAATAAACCTTCCTCTTCGAAAGCTTGATGTAGGAGATCATAAAAAGTTTCCTGAGGTTCATCATAGTTTACTTTTAAAACCGGCGTTTCTGTGTTAGAGCAGAATCCTTTGGACGAAAATTAATTTTATTTGACTCTTGATATCCTGGAAAATAACACTCCTATTATATTTTCTTTAAAATTATATTACAAATATGGTAAATAAAAACAAATATAAACTGATAAAAAGATGTCTTAAAAAAACTTCCAATCTTCAAACAAAGAACATAAATCTGTCATCTTTTTACCTTCGGTCCTCTAGTGAATTAAACTTACATATACATATATTTTGTGATACTTCTGTATAACTCTGAGACTTTGACAATGTTATAGTCACACATAAATAATATAATATCAATATAATATAACAATAATATACAAATATAATATCTAAGACAAAATCCAATGTATTTGTCACTGAGTTCGGATTAGAAATTAAGTTATTCCTTTAATATGCGACAATTAATGCCCAGTTGACAAACAAATCGAGAGACGCAGACTACAATGGTGTCTCGAATGAAAGGTGAATGAACGATTTGAAATCTGAAATCGACAATTCGGTTGGAAGGCTCAGCAAGTAGCTATGGGTTGATGATGATTCCTGAATAACAATCGTTTACATCTTCCATCACTCCATGATAGTAGTTTGATAATGACCCCATCATAGTAGATGGTAGTTTTATATTAAAATGAAAAGAGAAATGTTCACAAATGGCAAATTCAAGAGAAACGATCGAATTGGATAATAAATAAAACAATTCCATATCATCACAGTAAAAACGAATTAAGTGAAACCGAAATGAATCATTAAATATTAATTAACAACCAATCTAAACGTATTTGAATATCATTAGACTTTTGGAAAGTCGTCTCTACGTGACCTTGTCCGAATATTTCAAGAACAGAATGCACAAAACCATATTAATCACCTTTATATATACATAACCGATACCGGTCGGCAAACAAATTTAACAATATAAGAACAGTATTTTCTAATGAATTGCGTCGAAAAAATCCAAATGTCAAGCAATCGATAAATTGCAACATAGTCGCGCTGATCTCGGCCCAATATATTCGCTTCGGGCGACTCTGGTAACGTGTGGTGCTATCTTTAGGCGCCTAACGGAAACTGAGCAACACTCGCATCGAGAATGTATATAGGCCCGGGCAGGCTTACATAACTTACAGATTACATTATTTATATTGAATTATCATGATATGCTTTCTAACTATTCCCCACAAGAAGGATATAATAAGGTATAATTAATTATCCCTGTAACAATATACTGTACGTGTATCATATTGCGTTATATGTTAGTGTTAAATTCGTTTATCAAATAATTAAAATAACTTACATCGCTCCTAAAAGCATGGGCGACAGAGTTCTGATAAAAAATAAACAACCATGATGTTCGTTATATTAGTTCGTTATACTAAAAAAGCTATAGTCCGTTCAATAGAACAATGAACTCACGTCGTCTGAATTGATGACGTTAAAACGTTGCATAAACTCTGAGGTTTAGTTCATTTTGACTTTGACATACAACAAAATTCTAATCTAAATAAAATTATGAAACAGAACTGTTATCAAGTATAATTTATTTTAACAATATGCTACTGCCATCTACTGCATATATTATCGATGACTTAAAATTACAATTAATTATTCAGTTATAACATATTAGTTTGTAGATTAGGGTTGTTTTAATATACTTACATTGATCTCTTTGCCACATCACCTATTAGTTATAAGCTTGAGTTCTTGGTTCGTTTTTTATGTAGTTATATCCACTGAAGGTCCAATCCACCTAATTAACAATTGTATTTCTAAGTCTTATTATATTTTACTATTATTAAAGAGCATACTTACCTTTTACGTTTAGTTCTTGTTTCCAACTGTACGTGTATAGCTATACACATCTCTTGATAAAACTAGAATTAATCAACTAGATTCTCCCTAATATATTTCCATATCTCCAAAAAACTTAGTATTATTTCTCACCTCATACATTTTAACCAGACGCTCATGTACCAAACCATGCTTTTTAAGCAAACCAAACCTAATTTTCATACTCTACAATAAGAATTCCTACAGCTATTGTATATTAATTATATATTCACCTTTAGTTGCTTCCACTCTCATCACTTTATATTGAAAATTGCCGACATTGAATCAAAATGAATTCAGATCAAAATCATATTCAGAAATGTTCATTCAAGTGAATAGCTAAGCTGTTAATTTCCAATCTATCTAACATTTGCTCATGATTCCATCATTTCTTCTTCAACGTGTCTATCGAGTTCATTAAAACCGAAGGTTTTATTAAGCATTCGAGTTGCCAGCATGAAGAACAATATATCAGCAATGAATTATTATTAAATTTGATGACTAATAAAACCTAATCAATTGTTATTCTATTGTTTACTTTTTTCCAACTTCTATTGTCTTAAGACTATATTTATTATCATCTTCTCATGACTATTGGGTATATTGGTCCCTTTCTGAAATATCCCTGATTCATCTAGATATACAAATTAAAATAATAAGTCTTCCTTGATTTTATTATATCTTCTAAAAATGTATTCTTTTCAAAACAATGTCTGGTAGTTTCATTGGACCTCTTCGTGGTTTATATTTACCCTATTTAAACCCTATATTACCCAACAGTTTATGAAGTAATGTTTTACATTACTCAGATGGTGCTAGTTTTGTTACGTTCAACGCTTTTCAGTTAGCTTTAGTTTCAACCTTTAAAAGAAAACTGTTCAAAAATTTCATGATATTCTACTTATAAGTTTGTGGGTTAATCTGCTAAAAGTAACTCTAATCACTAAATCAAAAACAAGTTCATGTTTTCATCTTACATTACTTCTTAATGGGCAAAAATACCGTTCAAGCAAAGCAATGGCTTGAAAAGTGTTATAAGGACTCCGCTTCATCATAAAGAACAATAATACGTTGGTTTGCTGACTTCAAACGTGGTCGTAGTGGCACGGGCGATGCAGAACGCAGTGGGCATCCAAATGAGATGGTAACACCAGAAAACATCAAAAAAGTCCACAAAATCGTTTTGAATGGTCGAAAAGTGAAGTTGCGTAAGTTAGCTAACATCGTAAAAATATTAAAAGAACGAGTTGGTTTTGTATTGCATGAGCATATCACTATGAGATAACTCTGGTCAAAGTGGGTGTCGTGTTTGCCCACTGTTGACCAAAAACAAGAATGTGTTAATGATTCCGAGCTGTGTTTGGTCATGTTTAAACGTAACAAACCAGAATTTTTGCATTGACATGTGACAATGGATGAAATGTGCATCCATCACTTCACTCTGGAATCGAAACGATCGTCATCTGAATGAACAGCAACTTGTGAACCTCGATATACTATCAACAATGAATATTATATTGCATTATAATATTATTACGAATAAGGCAAAGAAATATTTTTGTTTCATCACGACAACGCATCGTGTCAATCAAAACAATGGCAAAACTAAATGAATTGAACATCGAATTGCTCCTATATGTAGTGTATTCGCCAGATTTGGTTCCTAGCGACTAACTGGCTGTTCGCATCAAAAAATGCTCATCGGTAATTGATGGAGATTACGTTGACGAATACAGCCAATTTTGAACAAAGAACGCGTTTTCTTCGTTACGCCCTAGACTTTTCAACCCATGTGTTACATACATACATTATGATTCAGAAAATCTACATGTTTCACAACGTGTAAATGTTTGTTGCGGATTTGGAGATCTAGACATTATTGAACCTCAATTCTTTGAAAATGAGAGGGGTCAAACAGTCCCTGTTATTGATGATTATTATCCCAAACTCTTTCTATAGTCATTCCTAATAAAACGGCCAATACATATCATAGATAACCTCAAATGTTCTACTAAATGCAGTTTAAAAAATGTGAAATTAATTTTAAACTCGGAGCGGATTTTTCCTTCCTATTTTACCCTAGTTAAAAAGAGACAGAATACTGTCTAGTGCGTCGGAACATCAACCGAATCAATCTGTAAAATTCGATTTGTGTACTGTTTGTTGTCCAATATTTACAAAATTCTTCAAAACATTAGTCGTACTAATTCGAGATAATCAAACCGGTGAGAGCTGTAAACCACGATTCAAAGTTAATGCGGCAACGTTGCGACGTGGTGACGTTATAAATTTTGATGACGTGACTGGCTGTTTTATTGAATAGACTATAACTAAATTGGATGACACTGATCTCCACATGTGGTTTCAACAAGATGATGCCACGTGCCATGCAGAACTTCAATAATTACTGAGATATTTCCTGTTGTGCTTACCTGCGAGTGCTTCGTCGCTACATCAAGAATTTTATACAAATATTTTAAAATATTTAGTAGCTATAAGAATATTAAAATACATGGATATAAAAGCTTTTGTTAAAATAGTTTAAATAAGTTGTACTTAAATGTTCTAAAATGAAAAATAACCTGAATCATTCACCGAATTATTGCATTGGCCTACTTATAATGATTCATACTAGCTATGTTCATTCTTCTTAAAAAAACTAGACTCCTTTTAATTACTCGAAATATACGCCTAATATTATTCCGATACTCTCACTTTATATTTAGTGCTTGAATGTTGAATCATATTGACATAAATATGACTTCAGCTATACAACTACTGGTACTGATTAATGCCTACTAAAAATAATTTACATTGTAATTAAAATCAGTAATATTACCTTGTCGTATACAAGATACAATACAAAGTTAACTTATAGATACTATTATATCTTATAGATAGAGATAAAAATTATCTACATCTATACAAAAAAGAAATATACAAAAATAAAGATTTTTCAAATTACCCAGGTTATTAATGACACAATTGATAATGGATTAAATCCAATCCAATTAGTTAACTAGTATACAGGCCTAATCATCAATCTCACCTAAACATTATTTACTTTGACGATATACCAACTTCAAGAAAAACTATCAATTTAATCTAATGTATTATAGATTAAATATACGTCATATATATAGCAAATTCTATAATCAAGAAATATCTGAAACTATACAGCCGATTGATTTGAAATTTGGACTAATTACTCCTTCCTAGCGGTAGACATCAACTAAAAACGGAGATTGAGGATTCCTATTCAAAAGGCATTTTTAATTTTTATTTAATATATAAAATTCAACTGACATATATATATCAGAGTGCCGCCATTTCCATGGTAACCGCTGCAATAATGGCCCATGCTATGGTTATATATTCAACACTGTCATAACTTCATTCCTAGAATAGTCAGATATAGAACGGCCATCTTACATATGAGAAGTTGTATCTAAACTATTCGCTTCAGAACTACAGAGAGCGTCTTAAGACAGATTTTTTTTTAGCGGGATATTTAAAAAATATAATTTAATTAAAAATGTTTTCTTTATAAAAATATATACATAATAGTAGCAATATAATATAAATGCTATTTAGCATTTGAATATTAAATAAATTTTAAAAAATGTCCAATCTGACTATTGGCCTTTCAGCAATGATACTTAAGATGCGAATCCAACTTCAGTAAAATATTTTTAACAAAAAATTAATAAGGAACTCACTAAAAATTAAAAAATAATCAAACGTAGATTTTTAACACAAAAAAACATTTTAAAATAAAATATGTAGATAGTAATCGTTGTAATAACTAAATAAAAATAATAGAAACCTAATTTGACATATTTACTACACGTATTTTATATTCTACTATATACACACAATTTAGCCTAATACCTATATAAACCTATTTATGTATTTACAATATTATTTGAATCCAAACAGTTATTATAACGATTATTATGTACATATTTTATTGTAAAATATTTTTTTTGGTTAAAAAACTAAGTGATTATTTTTTAATTTTTAGTGAGTTCCTTATTTATTTTTTGAAGTCGGTTTAATTTTCCTGTTAAAAATATTTTGTTTTTCCTTTTAGTGTTAGATATTTACTCAATAAATTACGCAGATATTTTATTATGTATTACAATGGGTAGGCCATGTAAAGGTGCAGCCCGTATGAGAATAAATAGGAATAAAGAAACAATGATTGAAAATAAGGAGCGCTCCAGGTCCCGGGGTCCGCTACCTAACCTACGTGATTTGACAAATATTTTAACCAAACTAGAGCAACAACAAAAAGTTCGCCGGGAATCGAACCCGCGACCTCCGCATGTGAGCTGAACGCTCAAACCACTACAATATGGAGGCAGTGGCTAGAGAATGCTCACGCCAAATTGTAAATATCATGTCAAGCATCTAGAAAAAAGTAGTTTCAAGAAAAACAATTTCGAAATTTCGCTTTTGAATGCTGCGTTACTAAAACGGCTATATATGGGAAAGTAATTTATTTTTTTTTAATGAATAATCCCCTTAATGGCACGTTCTTTAGGGTTAAGATTTGAAAATGTGAAAAAATAAAGTTTTTTTGTTTTTCTAAACTAGAATACGCCCTTAAATAATCGATAGAATGTGGGTTGAGGAAAACTGAACAACCTAATATAAGATGTTTGTTAGTAATTTAAAGAAGATAGTAAGTGGTGTTGGAACAAATATGCCTCATATTAAAAGCAGTATTAAAGGTGAAAGCTTAAATTAACAACACAAAAGTCAATGTTATTTGTAGAAATCAGTTTTACACTGTACACTGTGAATTTGTTATTTCAATACCAATGTTTAATATGCGTAGGTTTATATTATCTTCTTAGTTTCTCATAAATAGTTTTAACTAAGTTCATCTAACAATAAACATGTTGGTTGTGATTTTAACAGTATTTTTAGCACTTTGTAATAAATGTCTGACAAAATCCTGACAAATATTTTAGACGTACATAAAAGATAAATAGGCATATGGCATCTTCAAAACTAGATGGAAATAAACTAGTTCATGAAGAAAAACAACGCTATTTATTATAGTGCCGCAATTGAGGCTAAAATAGAAAGTAATTTTGTGATGATATGGGAATAGGCTGTTTCACTTTCGTTTATTTATGTTTCCTGTCCGAACGTTTCCAAACTTCCATCTTAGACACGAATTTGAATTTTATTAACACAATAGAAACTTCTGTCACGATTTAGCGAAACGAAAGTCTAGGAAATTGGCAATCAATTATACGAAAACGAACGAAATACGTCTTAGTTTCATCTAAAATTATATGCAAATCAGGGACATGTGTTAAATAATGGAATAAGAGGTTTAAAATCGTATGAAACCTTTATTTTACCACAATTTTTTAACCGTCTTCAAAAAACGAGGACGTTCTATGTTCAACTATATATTTTTTATGTATGTTCACCGATTTTTCCGTCAATTGTGGACCGATTTTAAAAATTATCTTTTTTTATTTGAAAGTGGGTATTTTCGATGTGGTCCCATTGGAGCAAAGTCAGGATCTGATGCTAGAATCTGGGAAATCGAGGAAAACCCTCAAATTTCAAAGGCACGTACAATATTTTCACATTTTTTATTCTAAAATAATCAGATATTTGTGTATAATGTTATTGCTGAGCTGATGTAACATAGAAAACACAACTCCTCAACGGTTAGGAGTTACATGATAATTCTTTAAATATTTTGAAGACGTACAGACAACTAATTGTATACTCTGAGGTTATTTAGATAAGCTGATGATGAAAGCAGGGACTAAACCGCTATACCCTTCAGGGGTTTTTGAGGAGTTTGTAAAGATTAGCTTACCAAATCCGTTCAGTTTAAAAGCCGTTCAGTTTGCTATTTAACTTTACAGGTAAGTGCCCCTATGATGTTGCGGTTAGAGCGTTCAGGTCCCACGTGGAGTTCTTCAAACTGATCAGTTGGTAGTCGTTAAAATAATATTATAAATAGATTAATAGGTATAGGTAGCTATTAAGCTAAATTGTGTGTATATAGTAGAATATAAAAAATGTCTAGTAATACACAGGTTAAATACGGTTTTGTTTATTTTTATTTAGTTATTACAACGATTATTATGTACATATTTTATTTTAAAACGTTTTTTGTGTATTAATAATCTAATTTTTATTATTTTTTACATTTTAGTGAGTTGCTTATTTATTTTTTAAAATCGGTTTAACTTTTTAAAGTATTTTATTCATTCTTTAGATTTACATGAAAATTATTATTAATAGGTTTCATTATTTGTATGATTTTTTTAAGAGTTTACAAACCTACACAACTATGTTATAATTTATGTCAAATGAAGTTCATTACACTACATCAGATCAAATTATTTGGTAATTTTACATCCTTCTCCAGATTTATATAACACTCTTTGCAATTATCATGCTATACATTTACACTATATATTACACCTATACATTTGCTTACATGTCCTCTGTGTTCAATAAAAGAAAACTTCATCTGTTAAGTAACTTTTAAGCCATGTATTGAATAGAAACTGACCACAATAACAATAACATAAGTTAAAAGGCATATAATTAATATTATCTTTTTATAGTGAAAACAATTAATTAAAACATTTTGTAGTACAATCTTAATTTACAAATTAATTTGTTACTTCTGTTCTATTGTACTTGCATTAATGTACAAGCAAATAACAAACAAATAAATAAAACCACTTACTCTAAAGTTAAGAATATACAATAAAAGCAGACTAATTTATGGTACCCGAAAAAAAGTAAACATTTTGGGACGCGAGATACCTTTTGCTGTGGACACAGCAGTGAAAAGTATCGTATTTTTTTGGAAGAATACTAATTGTCGTAAAAGAGAGGCCATAAAAACGGCAAATTACAAAAATATGGTACGTTTTTGTATTTTGCCGAAACGACAAAACAGGCCTGTGATGGTAGTCATAAACCGGTTTGATATCCAATTGGCTAATTAGGATCATGAAGTGAATTCGAAGCGACGTGTGATAAACGTTGTATACTAAAATTACCTTGAATTGGAATATAATCATAAAAATTGATTTGAGGCAAGCTATAAACCTTTTCTAGTTATAAAGGAAAATGTCTATGATGTAGGGCTAGTGTACCTAGGGGGGTTCCCGATGGGACAGTCTACCTGTGGTAAAGCCGCCGGTAATATGTTTCACTATTGCCGCCCTTTCAACCGACCTGTTGGAAATTGTTACCTATTTAATTCTTTTCCTTTTAATCTGATTGACCCACAGCAACATGTAGCAGGTGTACAGCAAAATAAATACTACTATATGAAATAAAACTATATACTATCAATATTCAAAATAAAAACATATATCAAACTTCTCTGGTTGTTCAACGTTCGACAATGATTACATATTGTTTCTTAGTTTTCTCTCTTTTTGGATTTTTTTTTAATTTAAAGAAAATTGTTTTTCTTTGTATAGTCATTACTTCTAGAAGTTTACAGTAAAAATGAATGAAGTTGGGCGAATAAATTTAATAACGTATTGTTGCAAAAAAGACCAACAACAGCGAGTAACTTCTATCACAAAGTGCGACCACACGTTGCGAAAGTCGTGAAGACACACTGTTATAGCTCGAATGGGAAATTCTGCCCCATACAGCCTACTCACTAGGCATACAGTCCTCTAATTAAAACTCGCTAAGATCGATGCAACATGGTTCTGTTTATCTGGTAACGCTGTCCATGAAGCGCAGTCCATGCGCAAATGCATCGATTCCAAACCAACATTGTTATTTTTTTAGAAAGATGAGAAATAGTTGTAGAAAATGATGACAATGACTAATAATTAATATATATTGTACCCTTTTTTCTCAATAAATGTCCTTTTAAAGAATATAAAGTAAAATATGATTAGAGTACAACGTCGAACGTTGAAAGCTAATCAGGATCAATCTATCTGACATTAACAATAGTTATTTTTAATTATTAAACAGTCAATAAAGGCAATTATAACGAGGTTAACAGCTTTTCAATAGACATTTAATTGAAATTTTTTGAAGTCCATTTAAGGTTACACGTATTTTTTTAAATTGCCAATTACATATTAGTTTCACGATCTGAGTTAAAATAATGCAGAAATATCGATATATTTCGTAAATAAAACTTTTTCTTGTTGCTACAAAATTTTGACATGTTTCAGAATTGTGTTTGTCTAAATAATATAGTTATGCTTTTTTATCGAAATTCTTGCAATAATACTGACGCATAACAAGGTCAGATCGAAGTTTTCGAATGCTATGATTATTACAACAGAGAACTTATAAACTTTATATTTTAAAATATGATTTTTGTCATCAAGGTTTGATTCACTAATGTGTATCTTATTGAGTACATGATAATTAAGCTGTTACCGTAACACAATTATTATTCTACTCCCGTCTTATAGGCCGTTATATTATTTTGAATTCACAACAAGCATATATAGTGTATACTCATTCAGATTGTTTATATCGCTTATTTAATAAAATGAAAACTACTACAAATTCTTAATCAATTTAAAATATTGCTAGTTATCTATAGCCCGCAAGTTATTTTTTGTTACACATTTTAATTAACATACGATAGCATTTTGATTCAGTCAGCCATTTTTTCAATTAAAGATATTTTTCGGCAAGAAAG
Organism: Rhynchophorus ferrugineus; assembly: GCF_030347505.1. NCBI lineage: Eukaryota > Metazoa > Arthropoda > Insecta > Coleoptera > Curculionidae > Rhynchophorus > Rhynchophorus ferrugineus. The sequence continues at coordinate 18,537,519 of NW_027472590.1, forward strand.
TGTTTTTTTTAAACATTCCAATGGTTTATTCCTTGCAAATAATAACTTTTTCACAAAATTAATATGTTTTTCAATAATGACCTCTTCATTTGACCCAAATTTCTTACCACCCAGTCATTCTTGCAGGTTTAGAAACAGGAAATAGTCACAGGGACCTAAATTTGAAGAATATGCCGCATAGGATAACAAGTGTGCATTCGTGCATTGTTTTGATGAAACAATGCTTTTTTCGAAATTTCACAGTAATCTATTAATAGATTGCAGTTGAAGGCAGCAGCGATGCATTTAAAGTTACTGCGCGAGTAAAAGTTATTAACTTACCAAACTGCCCTTGTAAAATCCATATAAATAAAATTATAAGCATTTGTTTATCCAAAAACGAAATATTCCAGAAGGTCTTCAACTATTTGTTTAAATTTTGACGCAACATCGCTTTCGAATATCTGCTGGTTATTATGTATTTATTGTCTGATACATACAATATTGTTATTCATGCTAACCAAAGACCAGAGAATATTTAAATGTCATTGTTCCAAGAAAAAAGTTGACGTCAGATACAATCAAAGGTCCAGTCAAATACCAGTGTAGGAAATTTATCGTAGGGACAATACGTTATCGAAAGTTGTAACAATTCATGCTACAAGACATTGCAGAAATACATAAAAGAGTATTGTTGAAATACTAAAACATATTATGGGATCAAAAAAACTCATCGATTATATTTAGAATTTTGCATTCCCTTTTGCAGCTTCATGCATAAATTGCGTATTCTAGAGTCGTAAATCAGACAAAATGTATGTCTTCAAGGACAACAAAAATGTTGAATATCCATAAATATAATCTTTCACTCTATTCCTTTTAATCTGATCGATCCAGAGCAACATGTAACCGAATACAGGAAAATAAATACTATTATATGAAATAAAATCATATGATATTAACATTCAAAATAAAAACATTGTTGTTTCTTAGCTTTCTCTCATTTCAGAAAATGTTTATTTAATTTAAAGAATTTTTTTAAGTAGGCATTACTTGTCTTGTATTTTAAACGTTTGAGAGAACAAATACAAGGAACATATCGGGAGCTGTGTTATATACAGGACATTATTCCTTCTAAATAATTTCTTATTTCAAGCAAAATAACATGATTAGCCTAGGCCACATCTAATATCATATTAAGATGAAAAAATTGTGATGTTTCGTGTATAAGACAAAGCAATCTTCCGACTTAGTAGCCATATGCCACCTGATAAGTCGGATTAATCGGAACGAAATGTTTTAAGCTAGACGAACTAATTTGTACTCCCAATAATTAAATATAAACTAATTAGTTTAACATTGTAACACCAATAATTATATAACTTAACCTTGTCGATTCAATAAACTACAGAAATAGCATGCTCGTGATATATATTTACGAAATATATTTTAATCGTACACATATTTATAAAGTCAAAAAGAACTTATGCTCACGGTAGATTGTGGTCAGATCAAAGTTTAAGAAACAATTTCTGGTTAGAAAGCTATTTTCTACCTGGTTTTTATCTATAGGTTCTTTACAGTTATCAGTGAAGGAAAAAACGAGGAATTTCAATGTCCTTCCGCAACGGGTACAGGAAATTTTGCAGACCCAGTCACTTGTCGCCGATTTTACCAGGTAATTAATTATGTTTATCTCTAATAATTACTATATGAGAAGATTCATATAATAGAGTTCATATAATAATAACCATATAAGGTAATTCGATGTCAAATTCCAATAATTTCATTTCAAACGAACTTAAAATATTCTTGATATGCGACCAGGTAATCTAAACAATTAATGGTCTCATCACAAAGCCATAAATAGTTCCTTTCTAAGAAATTAAATTAGTATGTGGCTGATGTTCTTACAATAGATAGAATATTAAATCAACTTAAAAGTTCAAGGTTTAGTAGGCTTAGGTACTTTATAGTACTATTATAATCATTATCATTCCAACTTACCAGTTTCTATGTAAAGCTTAATATTTAAATAATTGATATATAATTGTTATATAAGGTGCTTATATGCATTCTGCTATGTACCAAATTCGATTAAGCAATATTAAAAAATATTAATCAAAATATTTTTGAACATCTTCTACAATTTCCCATATTGCTGCCAATATGTCATTATAGTGTAGAAAGTACGAAATTGGTTTGGCAGCAATCCAGTCATTGGCAGCATCCTTTAGTCTTAGACTCGTTCGCAACTCTTGCAACATGTGGCCGAGCGTTATCATGATAATACCTGTCTCACAACGGTTATTGTCAAAAAACTAAGTGAGTAGATATTCACAAGCCTTTCTTGTGGCGTATTTTTCACTAGCAAAATATTCGCCATGAACAGGATCACGTAATAGTAACTTGGTGCCAGGTCCGGACTGTTACGTGGATGCATAATAACTTTTCAGCCAAGCTCCCGGAGTTTCTGATGAGTCACCATCGATGTATGTGTCATGACCTTGTCTTGATGAAACATAATATTTGTCCTAGTGGCTAAAGTTGACCACTGTTGAGCGACTGCTTCATTCAGATTGTTCACAATACTGGTTCGAATGAAGAGTTTGCTCGTAATGAAGCAGCTACAATATTATATAATTCCTTGAGAATTCCACAAAATGCATATTAAAACCTTTTTGGTTATCAAACAACTTGTCATCACCATTCGCTTCAGAAATAGGTCGATTCTGTTGGGTTTTTTTGGTTTAAATCGTGTGGATCCCATACATATATCCAGCTTCTTTTTGTATTCAACTTTTCCAAGTGTTTTTTAGCAATGTTTAGCTTCTAAGTAATAGAAGCCGTGTTTATATGACGGCTAAACTCGGACATTTCCATGATTTCATCCACAAACTCGGCAAGTAGCCTTTTAGAGCCTAGTACATATTTGACATCGAAATTACCATAGAACAAACCAGCAGAATCAAAAAACTCTTCTTACACAAAATATCTATTCACATTTGCAGCCGCTAAGCACGAGTTTTTATGTTTATTGAAGAAAGGCCGTATAGCATAATTTCTCTTTATTATTGCCCATTTTGACGACAAAACCTAGTCAACCTTTCACAAAACTGTCAAATAGTTTTTTTTTGTACGAAATCCAAAATTCTAACACCACCTAATGTAAACTCATTTGACTTTATTAAATTTGTCTATTAGAAAAATAATGGATTTCTTTTAACTAGATCCATATATTCACTAACATACCTTTTTACTTTACAGTGCGTTGATGGATATCCCTACTTAAACAGATGCCCTTCCGGTCTGTTCTTTGATGACATAAGCAAGTTCTGTACCTTTAAAAATGAAGCCAGATGTGGACCCATCGCTACAAGTATGTAATAAAAAATAATTCATTGCGAATATGTATGTTAACGCAGGATGAATTGTATGCTATAATGAACTTTTTCAGCACCAGCACCAATCACAGAATCTCCCACTGATTTAGCAGAAAAATGCAATCCTGCCGAATGTCAACTACCATACTGTTTCTGTTCCCGAGATGGCACCATAATTCCTGGAGGTTTAGAGCCTGAAAATGTAATTTCGTTTATCTACATGATAGCATATTTTTTAAAATTAAGTAAACATTTACAGACCCCCCAAATGATTATTCTGACATTCGACGGGGCAGTCAACTTAAACAATTACGATCATTACCGGAAAGTGCTGAACGGCAAAAGGAAGAATCCAAATGGGTGTGCTATCAAAGGCACTTTCTTCATATCACACGAGTACAGTAACTATCATATGATCCAAAGATTAGCAAGTGAAGGTCATGAAATAGGAACCGAAACCATTTCGTAAGAAACAATAATTAGATAATAGGCGTAACTAGTTGCTAAATACCATAAATTGATATATTTCAGACTTCAATCAGGTTTACAAGATAAAGGCTATGAAGAATGGGTTGGTGAAATGGTGGGAATGAGGGAAATTTTGAAACATTTCGCAAACGTTTCCAAAAGCGAAGTGGTAGGAATGAGAGCTCCTTTCTTAAAACCGGGAAGAAACACACAATACAAGGTTCGACTGTTTGAAATTATTACCAATCGTTATCTCAATATTATCATTTCATAGGTAATGGAAGAATTTGGTTACATATATGACAGCTCGATTGGCGTTCCTGCATTGCCAATACCTATTTGGCCATACACACTGGACTATAAAATTCCACACGAATGCAAAGCAGGAACTTGTCCAACAAAGTCATTCCCAGGTAAAATAAATATGTTTATTTCATTTTTAAGTCAGCAGGATCTATCATCGTCAGGCAAATTAAGTTATTTAATTATTCGCCAATTATCAAGATTCAATCTAGGAATTTTATACACAATTATTTTCAATAATAATAATAATTTATATCGTATCATAAGTACTTAAGAATAAGTGAAGTTTCTATCTCAACAATCCTTGTTCAATGAATAATATTATGCAATCCTAAATTATTAAAAAAAAATAAATATTTTCAATATATCAAATCATTTAACAGGTCAATTGAAAAATCCTCGGCCTACCATAGTTAGACACATTTTTTCGGCAAAATTAGATTTTTTATTCAACATAATTCCCTTCAAGGTTAACTGATTATAGCGACCCTCCTACTTTTCGATAGCATTTTTGTAGTACGATTTGTGTTTTGCTTCAAAATAGGCCTCAGTTTCGGCGATCACTTCTTCATTCGACGAAAATATCTTCCCAGCAAGCATTCTTTTGAAATCTGATTCTTTTGAAAACTGGAAATAGTTGCTGGGGACCAGATCTGGAGCTTGCGACAGGGTGCATTGTCTTGGTGAAGCAGCACTTAATTTTTCTTCAAATGCGGCCGTTTTCAGCGATTTCGTCCTTATACGTCCTACGGTTCAATAACGCTATATAATAGTCGCTGTTGATGGTCCTTCCTTTCTCAAGGTAGTCAATGAAAATTATTCCATGCGCATCCCAAAATACGGACGCCATAACCTGGCCAGTCGACTGTTGCGTTTTCCCACGCTTTGGAGCGGATTCATCTTGTGCAGTCCGCTCGAATAGCTGTCAATTGGACTTCGAAGTGAAATGATGTAGCCATGTTTTATCCATTGTCACATATCGACGCAAAAACTCGGGTTTATTACGTTTGATCATCTTTAAACACTGCTCCGAATCATCAACTCGTCGTTGTTTTTGGTCAAAAGTGAGATCGCGCGGCACTCACTTTGCATAGAGCTTTTTAATACCCAAATATTCGTGAATGATATGATGTACACGTTCAGCTGATATATTTAGAGTGTCTACTCTTTCATTCAATTTTAATTTAAGGTCATTCAAAATCATTTTGTGGATTTTTAAATGTCGATAACAAACTCTTTTGGACGTCCCGTGCAATGACCGTCTTCAGTACCCATTTCACTATGTCTAAACTTAGCATACCAATCCTTGATGGTTGATTTTCGTGGGACAGTATCCAGAAACTCAGCATAAAGCCAAGTTTTTGCTTCAGCTGTATTTTTTCCCTTCAAAAAGCAATATTTTATCAATACGCGAAATTCCTTTTTATCCATTTTTTTCACAATAACAAAAGTTGCTTCACTCAAAATGCTATAATTCACAAACTAATCATCCGACAGCTGTCGAATTTATACACGCATCTTTTGAGGGTTAGCGCTAACTAAACACACACTAGTGTTACACTAGTATTGACGTGTACACTAGCAATGTGCTCTGATTTTACAATAATAGACAAGCTTGGTCCTCTTGACTGTCTTGTCCGATCTAAGCTGTCGAGAAGCCGGACTGCCTCAACATCGACGTGGTGAAGAAATCTTGGTTCATGACTCGGTACTAAGTTTTTAATGGCCTGATTAATGTCTTCATTTTTCAAGTCTCTATGAAGATCACGCTTTCTAAAGTATCACAAGGAACAATCGCTGAATTGACACTCTCCCTTGTCGACATTTTCTATGATCATGATGCGGCTAGATTTCATTCATGTAGCATTAAATATCCTTCTTCAATATATGGATGGATATTATTAACAGAAAGATTTGACTTCAAATAACACCATAAAATGAATCAAATGGTGTTAGTCCCCCATAGTCTAAGGGACAATTCTGATAGCCATATCGGGAGAGTATAGTTTCATGGGCTATGTGGCATCATCTTATTAAAATAACATGTCATCAATTTAGGCATCACTTGATCATCCTCATTTTTCAAGAAACAAAGTTCAATGATATCTTGGTATGATGTTCAATTATACGAAATGTTTTTTAAAACAGACAGAACTCCTTCACCGATCTGATGTTCGCTTCACGAGTTCTTCTTTAGTTCACGCTATCGTACACATTGCAACGACTTTAAGTCTTGCGTATCTTTTGAGTCATTTTTATATAAAACCACATTTAAAACAACATGTAAACAATATACTTTGTTCATATAATAATTTGATCATTTGGCACCTAGGACAGTTTCTAATATTTTGGTTAAAAAGTAACTGGTAGGAATAAATCATACTAAATATATAAAGATCATAATGCATTAACAAAAAACAGATTTTCTGAAAATCTCTGCAAAATACTCTAACAAAAACGAAAAACTATTCAAGGTATAACAGACGTTATGTTCCTTCGACTAAGCCAGTTCAAGTTAACTTTTCTTTCCTTTTAAGATTTTCTGGGTTACTAAGATTAGATGAAAACAAACACGGGTAATTGCTATAGCTAGTTTTTTGTTTGTACAAAACTCTACGATAAATTGTTGATTGTATCAGTACCTATAGCACTCAAGGAACACGTAAATTGCATTATTTAAAAATATGTCATAACCTAGATTATTTTGTATATACATTTTTTATCAATAGTTTCATATCAGATTAAACAACAAATTTTATTACGAACTGGGTGAAGATACTTTTATATTTTCCTCATACTTTGAAATAATACTTTAAAACTACGTATATATATAGGAGATTAGTATATTTACTGATACTTGAGAATAAGACAAACATATTTTATGAACTGCTGAATCACCCGATATTATAAGTACTTTATTAGGATCTGAAATACAAGAACCGAATTAACGAAATTGCGGAACCTTCCGCTTAAGATGATGTGTGTGGAAGAAGGAAATGTTACAATTGAGATTAAAATTAGATTCGTCAAAAAGCCTATTTCTGTGTACATTAAGACTTGGCGACGCTGTTACAGTCTGACAGCTTCCAGTATCCCAGTGTAATCCTTAAGGCAATTTAAACGTGTTTCTCTCCAAGATCGATAAGATGAAATTATATGATTAAAATAATGGTTTGGACATGTTTGTCGAGTAAAGAGAAAACGAGTTCCTTACAGAAAAAGAAGCTATCTACAATATAAAAGGTTAATAAGTCAAAATAGTTACAATGGATCGTCAGTAGTGATGAAACTGGATGGAAAATGTTTGTCAAATGAAGAGTAAACAATTTCTCGAATTCGAAAATTAAATTCCTGTGCCACCGATAGTAGCTTATTAGTTACCAACAGTAAACATTCTCCATAATGATCAGAAGCCAAATCCAGGAGTTGAATTTTCTTGTTGGTATGTAGATTTAGGATATTCAAATACCATTTTCCTTTAATAAGACTACTTGGTGTCTTTTTGAGAATTTTCTGGAATTATATGTACTGTTGATAATCATATATCGTCTATATTAAGTCTGATAGATATTGGGACATATTCTCTTTTAGTAATCAAATTAAACAATTGTTAACATTAAAACAACAATGTATTTAAATGCTGAAGAACCAGCCAAACTCCCGGTTTATCATTATTTCTCTTCCCTTGCCAAATAAACCCACAAAACATTATCTTTTCATTGTTTCGGAATCCCATTCCAAGGAACGTATTTAAATTGGTCTATGGTTTCTTGTCTTGTCATTATTTCATGACTCAAGCTAGTTCTAAGCATTTGTAAATATTTGCAACCTCTCTGAAATTTAAAGTTCTCCTTCTTCTAAAAATTTTATAGTATCCTTCACTTTGTAGACACAACAAATATGAGGCCAGTGTTCAAGGTCCTTAGTTAATTAGAGAGCTAAGGTATAACCTTCATTTATACCGGTTTTATAAACCTATTAAAATGTACATTATCTTCAAATATATATTAACTACATACACTGGGATTAGAGTCTAAGCAACAATTTTTGTATAATTATAAACGCATTTTAAATAATACACCTGCTAAGCAACAGATTCCTTTATACTTATGTAATTCAATATACTCCAAAAGAAGTCCTGACAGGAAGCGTATGAATTTAATGGTTATAATTTTCAAAGTTTTTGAGAAACTGTACATCAAGGGACATAACGAATAAGAGAATATTTCAAAATAGATATACTGTACCACAACATCAATTTAGATTTCGTAATAAGCATAACATGCATAAATAGACCAAATAAATAAAGGTTTAAATGCTGATCTAAATCTATATATATTGCTGAGCTGTATTTTTAGATATATCGCAGGAGCAACTAAAGAGCATCCCTCAACCGCATTTCATCACGCAGATAGGCAACGTACTACCAAATAAGATCATGAGAACACTGAACAATATACAATATATTATACGGCAGTTTTATCATCTCACAAAGATCAAATAATAGCATCAAGAAACATTCAAACACACCTTAATAAAATACAACTGTGGTTGAAAAAAACCTACCTATAATCCGTTCAATAAAGCAGTGAACTCACGTCATATACATTTATAATGTCAAAACGGTACAATGTTTTATCTCATCAACTTTGATTTTTACCGCATCAATTTTGAAACAAAAATAATGATAACATTATAATATAATATAACAGTATAATTTATTTTAGCATTATAATGCATCTAATGCATATGTTAACTCGTTATTGTTCAAAGTAACTGACTAGAGACGAAATTTACTTCTGACTCTAACCATCTTATGACTTCGACATTTTCAATCACAGTAATAATACGCCGAGATTTGATTTTCCAGAACAAGCAAAGCGTCAAAATATCCTTTGAATATTATTACTAATATTTTCAAGAATTTTGCAGATGTTTGACAAACAGGCGAATTTTGAAGGCTAATTATGTATCAGACAGCATTGCATCATTTTTTAACTAGAATAAAACGAGAAGGAAAATATTGTCTGATATCGAATTTAAGAAGAACATTCCTATCAGTAGTATGTAATGAGAAGAGTGTAATTCAAAGTATTAATGATAAGTACTTCAAAAGAGTGCCAAGGCAACACAACGTTCTTGTCAATCAGCTAAATATGAATACGTGTAATGATAAGAAATGTGTATAATAAAACTTTATAGATAACAGATATAGAATCTGGAGTTTAGTTAAGAGGTAGAACAAGATATTTTACATATGAGAGCACTTATTGAACTGATTTTCTATATGTTATGTAACAGGTTAATTGAAAAGTCCCCGGCCTATCATAGTAAAACACATTTTCTTGGCAAAATTAGTATTTTTATACCACATAATTCCCTTCAAGGGCGATACACTGATTATAGCGACCCTCTAACTTTTCGATGCCATTTTTGTAGTACCATTTGTACTTCTTCTGCTTCAAAATAGGCCTTAGTTTCGGCGATCATCTCTTCATTCGACAAAAATTTCTTCCCAGCGAGCATTCTTTTGAGATCTGAGAACAGGCAATAGTCGCTGGGGGCCAGATCTGGAGAATACGGTGAATGAGGAAGAAATTTGAAGGCCAATTCATGGATTTTTGTTATCATTTTCAATGACTTGTGACACGGTGCATTGTCTTGGTGAAGCAACACTTTATTTTTCTTCAAAAGCGGTCGTTTTTCGGCGACTTCGTCCTTCAAACGGTCCAATAACGCTATATAATAGTCGCTGTTGGTGGTCCTTCCTTTTTCAAGGTAGTCAACGAAAATTATTTCATGCGCATCCCAAAATACAAACGCCATAACCTTGCCAGCCGACTGTTGATTGAATAGATTTTTTGGGCGTCCACGGCGTTCACCTACTTCGGGGCTCATTTCATCACGTCTAAACATAGCATACAAATACTTGATGGTTGATTTTCTTGGGGCAGTGTCCGGAAACACGACATCAAGCCAAGGTTTTGCTTCAAGTGTATATTTTCGATTTCAGTTGACCTTATATATAGAAATTATCATAAAATATTTATTGCCATTTCTCCAGATTATTGAACCACTAAAAGTGATAAAAACATGCCAATATCTTTAGTACTTACATATAAGAATAGATTATTAAAGTTATGTACATTATGTCAAAATATAGTTATATACATTTATTCTAATTTTCTTGTTCATAGGTATCTGGGAAGTTCCTCTTAACGCTCACTATGTAGAAGGATTCGAAGGTGGACATTGCCCCTATTTGGATCAATGTGTTTTACACAATCATGATCCTGAAGATGTATTTGATTGGTTGCAGGAAGATTTCTTGAGGTAGTATATCAGTATATCTTTTACTTACTCTTAAATATTTTTTTTCTTTTGAATTTCTAGATATTATGATCAGAATAGGGCTCCCTACATGATGCCATTCCACACAAATTGGTTCTCAATTAAGGAGCTAGAAAAGGGACTTGAAAAATTCTTAGACTGGGTGGCTACACTGTAAGTACAATCCACAATTAACATGAACTGGTAATTAATTATGATCGTAATTTCAGAGATGACGTATGGTTTGTCACAGCTACACAAGCCCTGACCTGGATTACTGATCCGAAAGACGTAAAGCAACTAAAAAATTATGATGCCTGGGGTTGCTCCAAGAACGAAAATCTTCCACCTAAACCCTGTAATTTATCCAACAAGTGCGCACTAGGTTTCAAGAAGAACAACATCACCGATACAAGATATCTGGAAACTTGTTCAGATTGTCCCAACCAATACCCTTGGTTAGGTGATGCTAGTGGCTCTGGTATACCAAATAAAGACAATTACGTGCCAGATAATGTATAGACAATAGTTTCTAGATGTAGGAAGTAATGCAGAAGCTCTTTTGTACTGATTACTATTGATTATTGTTTCATTTTATTGTTTTAAGTAATACAACACTGTGGATCTTAATGAAAGATTTTTTTACTGTTGCTCTTATTGTTAGTAAAATTATTGTATTACTGTTATCGTTTTAAATCAATGTTCTGTCAAATAGTAAATCAATTTTTTGGCCTTATTTAGATATGTGCTATATATTCTAATACCAATTTCAAATAAATTATTCATACCATAATAATTCTGTTAGTATTATTTACGCATATTCGAAATAAATCAATTATAATAATATTCATCATCAATAAGATAATTTTTCAAAGCCAGAGGTGACATTTTATCATTCACCATCTACCAATGCAGATTAGCCAGACCGGTGGTGAAATTCCACTAACCAAGTTTACCGAAAAGTCATTACTGTTTTTTTTTTGGAAAAAATCTGCATAATATTTAGGAAATCTGAATTTATTCAAAGCATTGGTTATTTGATTATCTACATCTTGCCAAACTTTCAGGCAATTTATGGATGCCATCTCAAACAAACTGTTTGTCCTTTGAGAAAAATCGTTCATCGAGCCATCTTTTAACTTCTTTAAAATTGGCGAAGTGCTATTCCGCAAGCGCGTGGCCCATAGATGCGAAAAGTTGATAGTCAGCCGGAGCAAGGTCTAGAGAGTACGGCGGGTACGATAATATATCCCATCTAAATGCTCACAATGTTTCCTTGACCGGTTTTGCTTTATTAGACGACGCGTTACTGTGCTATCAGATCAGTTGAGTAAGCACATTCTAAACGTTTTTCGATCAATGCATGATTCAAATTAATCATTTGTGGCCGGCAGTGATCACTGTTAACTGTTTGACCAGGTTTTAACAGTTCGTAATACACCACGCCACTTCAAACACACATCTTCAAAGTTTTTTGGTTTACCAGAACGTTCACTGCCTTTCGCATCAAAATCACCACTTTTTTGAATGTTTTTAAGATTAGACTAATAACTTTCAGCGGCTTTCTTCTTTTGATTAAATAAGAAAATTAATGCGTGCCGCAGAAGCATGTTTTCAACCACGAAAGACATTCTCAAAAAGACATAAATCTATGGCGGTGTTACTTTCACAAAGCATAACGTGTCTGCCTTTGAAGCTTGATGTCAATAGGCAAATTACTGTTATTAACTACTTTTATTTTCAAATTTAATAAACAATAAATGTACTGTTGAAAGGGTTAACATTTCCTCCTGTAACTGACCTTACAAAATTAAGGTTTATACATTTATAATATGCGCGGATAAGGATAAATTTGTTAGAATACGAAGGGAAAACATCTAAGTGTACAAAAAGAATATTAGATATTACTTCACGAACAATATTTGTACCTTGATACTACAGTTTGAATCTTCTTATAAACGATACTGTAAAATCCATACAGCATACATGCTTCACTATTGTTCAAGAGTTAAATAATATTCTTCTGCCTCAACCAATCGGTGAGCTGTCTTTAAAAATAACATTTCAAATTTAACTATGTTTACGTGACCAGACAAAAGGACTGCATCTCATTTTTATTAGTGTTTAAAATTATTTTATCTTATTTTACAACAGTCCTTTTGAAATTCATTTATAGTATTTATAGTAAAAAACCAGTGCTAAAATAACGTAAGTGAAAAATGAAGTGCGTGAAATAAACAATGTATTTATTTTATTTTTTTTTTATCCTCTGGAAGTAAATGAAATAAAATATTAAAAATTAAAAAATGGCAAACCATAGCGATTCAACCAAATAACCTGCACACTTTGATATAAGATTAGAACAAACAGCAATAACGCAAACTCCACCATCAGAATGGACTACAGTCATTAACAAAAAACGATTGAGAAGTCCAGAAGAAGAAATCGCGAGGAAACAAACAAGAATCAGTGACTATTGGTTGCAGAAACCGATAGAGACAAAAAACAGTTTTAGGAATCTGTCGGAAGAAACTGAAGAGAACATACAACCAAGCCCTGAAAAAGTTGTTCCCAAACCACCACCAATAACAGTCTATAAGGTAAGGATAATAAAAAACATCCATGACTTATACTACACAATTAAAACAGTGAGCTATGAAACAATTAAAATCCAATTGTTCGAAGCGGATCATTTTAAAGTTCTTATAAAAGAATTAAATGAAAGAAACACCCAATACCATACATTCAGGCCAAAATCCGAGAGAACATTTAAATTCGTATTAAAAGGATTACATCACGGGACGGACTTTAACACCATCAAGGTAGCACTAGCTGAAAAAGGCCACGAGGTCGTAAATATTCACAATATACGACATCACACGACAAAAAAACCTCTGCCTATGTTTTATATAGACATAAAACCTAATGAAAATAATAAGGAGGTGTATGAAATCACCAAATTGGAAAATAATATTATTAAATGCGAACCACCACATATAAAAAGAATTATACCACAATGCACAAGGTGTCAAGCGCACGGGCACACAAAGACTTACTGTCGCAAATCATATAGATGCGTAAAATGTGCAGGAGAACATAAGACAGGAGATTGTACTCGTAAAGTTCGCAAGTGATTTTCTACATGCCATGTATATATAATATAGACATAAGAAATACTTATTGCCAATAGGGCAGATTGTGGACTCACGAAGAGTAATAAAAAAAAATTTAACTATAAAACATCGATACAATCTCGAATAGTCTAGCATAATTGATGCAACAACCCCTGTAAAATTTCAGTTGGGAGAAACTTACGATTTATAAATTTCGATAATAGTACAAAATATGTAGCTATTACTCTAGTTTAAAAAATTAAAATGATGATTTATGTGTATTTTAGTGTTGTGGTGCAGAATACTTAGTAATGTTGTTATTTTTAGCAAGATGTAACAAAAGCAAATATATCGCTAGTTCGTAAAAGTTTAAAGGAACATCATTCAGGTAGAGGGTTTAAGAACATGCTCGTAGATGCCAAAGAATTAACACCTTGCTTGGAAATAGAATCCAAATTCAAATATTCAGATATTTTAAGGCAACGAAAAGTAAAAAAATCCTACGAAAATGAAGATCTTCCAAATGAAAACCTACTTTTGAAATTTAAAGTGAATTATCTTTAAATCTTTAATAATTTATAATTTGAATTATCTTTAATAATCTTTAAAGTTATAGACGTTACCCTTTGATCCGTTAATGATAGATGTGCCTTCGACCGGCAGTTCGGTTGGCATTCCCAAATCCAAAAAGCAATCCAAAAAGGTTCGGGGATAACAAACCTGCTATATTCGCTGATCTGCCCTTCTAGCAGACTTCCCATCTCCATCAAATGCTTATTTTACAAGATGTTAATTCGGTCCGTACTCCTCTACGGATCTAATGTCTACTTCAAGTTTGTTACACCCAACCAGGTCAAACGGCTTCAAGTTTTCCAAAATAAGCTCCTCAGGAGAAAATTAAACGCTCCATGGTTTTTCAGAAATAATCAAATTCATAGGGAAACTGACACTCCAGAAATCAAGCACTTCATATCTCAATCGTTCCACAAACAACAACTCAGCTCAAGTTCTTCTGAAAACGCGGTTGTTCGCGAGCTGGTCGACATGCTGGGAGCTTAGCACCGCGTCACCGCCAAGCTCCCTCCCTTTTCCAGGCTGAAACGACCTCATCCGTCGCTAGAGTCATAACTTTTGCCCCCATACAACAGTATCCAGTTGTGTGTTCAGGTTCGCGAATCAATAAAATCGCCGGGCCCTCGTGCCCAATAACGGCTGCCTGATCAGCGGCTGCCATATCCTCAAATTTAATGCAGTAGCAGTAGCGATCCACAGGGGTCAACTGTGAGGCGGTTTCGGTTTAGTGTATTGGTAAGCCCAGAGGCAGTCCCACATAACCCGGTCTAACTTGTCACTCCAGTGCAAGTCTCCGCGACCAGCTATGCGTCATGCATTTCACCGCCTGGTTTTTAGGCCAGAACAAAAAAAAATTATAGATGTGAGCTATTATCCGCTCATTCTGATATTTAATTCCTTGAGGAATATTAAGGATTTTAGTAAGTATTTTGACCAAGACAAATTTTATTTTCGTAGAAAGCTTTATGAAGCTTTAATTCACAGATCGAAAAGAAAAAGATATAGACGGAACAGAATTTTTACATGAATTACACAATTTCTACAAGATTGCAATAAAAATGTCGTCTGTAATCTGCAGTCCGTAGAAACGGCCAATTATAGAAACTCATTCATTCCCAAACATTATTATTAAATTACATATATTATTAACTGTATTATTTAACCAATTTTTAAAGCTAAAGCTGAGGCGGTCTATAAATTCCAACGATTTAAAGCAGTTAGGTAATAAAAAATGCATGAACACATTTTCCGAAAGAAGAGCTATAAAAAGGCAGTATCTATAAGATATTTTCCATCATGTTTCCATTATTTTTCATCAAATATAATTATTTAAAAAAGCGATCCGAAGTTTTATTTGTTAATATTTCAAAATATATGTTTTCATATTTTTACACTGTTTTTTACTGGTTTTTTTATTGTTTGTCTCAAATAAAAAATACATACGAGGAAGTCTAAAGTGTAAATTCTGTAACTATTACCTATATTAAATTTTTACGTTCATGAAATTATTAACTTTTTTCAAATAATCTGAAAATTCAAAGGACTGACCAGGACAAAAACTTAACGGGCGTTAAAAGTTAATGTAATCCTACTTTTGACTCAATAAAGACGGGCCACTTTAATAACACTACAGTACTAAAATATATGTTTATATTAATGCAGAAAATATAAAGAAATACAAAATCACAAATTCAACTGACAATAAATAAAATCAATTTTCAAAATATCTAGTTCGGATCCGCGGTCTTTCGAGTATCTTTCCACTTTTCAATTCAGAAAATAAATCAACAGCTTGGGTAGTCGCGACCTCTTCGATTTTGTTGAATTCCTCGGTTCTCTGGTCCACTTTTTTCGTAAAGACCTTCATGTCCACTTTATCAGGCACCAAATTTCTATGTAAAATGTTAATTCAAATATTTGAACGATACGGGGATTGCTATTTACATTTCCGACATTTACATCAAATGTTACGAGACAGCTTCGTTAAGCATAATCTCCTTCAGAATATTTTGTAATTTTAACGCGATTTATGCTGTTTAGAGTAACTTAAATTAATCTCGGACAAACAACAAAATTACTTCGTAAACAAAATAGTGTATCGATAAACTTATTTCTTTGTACCGCTATTCTACAGGATTCTACATGAAGATCGTACAAGATCAGTTGCTATATTAGAACATATCGATGCTGTACATATTGTGATAAAGAAAGATTGTCATGTGATATAGCGTATATTGAGGTATTCTTGGATATTATTATGATGAGCATCACTAAGGTATTGCATGATGATTTAGCTCGAAAAAGATTAGTACGCAACTAAAACACTGACTGCTGTCGATTGGTGCCAAACAGTAAACGACTGTATGTTAGCCAAAACTTCCAATGCCAGTCAAACCTAACAAAATTATTCACAGAAAAATACATATAGAAGAAAATGGTTGCTTCTTCCTTCAGCATTAATGGTCACGTATAGTCTATCCAAAGTATATCATCAAGATGTGTAACGTTTCGCCAATTGCAGTTTGTAAATTCGTTTTAATACCAATTAATACTCTGGTTGAAAATGTCGAGGCCAAATAGATAGTCAGTCAGAAACAGATTACGTCTCTAACCAATAATTTCGAAAATAAATGAGGTAAGGGGTGTAGTCTTACCAGTAAAATGCGTTAGAGAGGTACTATAGACACCATTAAATATTAGGCTGCTGGAATTTTTAATGTAAATATTTTTATTGTGTTGAAGCTGCACTGAATATTAATATGGTCACTATAACTGAAATATCCAAAATTAAAGAGAAACGATATAATTTTTGAATTCATCAAAAAGAAAGTATTCAGTTAAGTCGCAATCTCAAATCTAACTGTTATTATGGAAAGTACCCATAGAAAACTTAGGGATATGCAGTTCATTGAGGAATATAAGTCATCACTTGTGCATAGACATAGGTATTTCAATATCGAATATTATGCCTCCCTTACCAAGACGCAAATAAGAAGAGAGTGAAGAAAATAAAGGTTAATGGAAAAGATAAAAATTAGAATAACATTTAATTAGGTTTTGTAAATCATAATATTTTTTAATAAGTCACTGCAGATATATTGTTCTTCATGCTAGAAACAAAAAGATCCCAACAAGTAGTCGGCAAAGGCTGTAATTAAGGATTGGCTTGCAAAACATATTAAGATTTGAAATACCACATTAAAGAATGAATTATTTCAAATTGTCATTTGGTAAATATAAATGAAAAATTTAATTGTGTTTTATGTAATTTACTTTTTCATAAATACACCTGACAATAGGTACACAATAGATATATCCCCAGAGTGTAAAGTCTTCCTCTCTATCACTACATATTCAATCACATCGAATTGTTATGGGATGTGGCAAAGAATTATTACAGTATATATGTAGGCAAAGAAAGATATACAGGCAAGAAATATTTGGATATGGAAAGCAATACACTCTCCACAATAACACCTTTCGGTTTGGATGAACTCTATCAGATACACAAAAGAATGCATTGACAAATGGCAGAATTGTAAACTAGTGTTAGATTGGAAATTAACAGCCTAGTTATTGGCTTGAATAGTAGCTCGGAATGTATCAGTAAGTGAATGAAACTTTTTGGATGTGGACAATACTAAGACAGAGTGAAGAGAATGAAAATAACTAAAGGTGAGTATATACTTAATACAGGACAACTGTAGAAATTAGTTTTGTAGAGTGTTAAAGATTTATGTGCATAAATATGTGTCTAATTCAGAACATATATAAGTATTTGGTTAAATTTACGATGAGAAAATGAATACTAACTGGCAAATGCAATTTTATCAAGTAAAATGTACACAGGTACTAAGAAAGAAACTAAGAAGAAATACAGTGATATCAGAATGATTTGACAGGAAAACACAGCAAAGAAGGAAGCAATAACTAAACATAAAAAGTAAAAATGTTTTCTAACGAAAATAAACTAAAACCTATAAACTATCGTAGCTGTTTAATTAACTGTGACATTAGATGTGCTGTAATGTTAAAATATGTTATATTTTATAATATTGTTGTTTCATTATTTTATTTATATTGGAATATTCGATGCTAAAATAAACTGAAATGCGTAAAATGTTAACGTTAAAAGCGGCAACATTGCACCGTTTTAACGTCATAAATTGAGATGATGTGAGTTCACTGCTACTTTGGATAAACTATAGTAAATGTAGCGTTGAAGCAACGTAATGCGATAAATTATGAATGGTATGCGACCATTGAATATTTCGCAGCACAACAGTAACAAGAGCTCACACATCGCCTCAAATAATGGCATTTTAGTAATTCAAAATATGAAACTGATATATCGCACACTCTTGACTTGGCAGCCAGTGATCTTTTTGCAATTAATTACAACGCATGGAAAAATGTATTGGGTATCTCAGAAAATATATTGAAAAACAATAAAATTATTTTTGATCTTCAATATTTGTTATTTCATTGTAAGTCAAAAACATAAATAGCAACCCGCGTACTAAATTTATTGCTCTTTTGTCCCTAACAAAATTTTAGCACATTACACATTTTTCATTCCAACTTTTAATAGAAATACATTTTTAGCTTCTATATTTTTTTATATTCATAGAAACATCGCAAAGAGACAGCTGTTTAAAAAAAAATAAGAGAGCTAACTTACCTAAGAAAACAAAGAAAAAAAAGATCAATAATTTAAGTTTTTATTTTACTAATGGATAATATTCTTCTTCATTTTTCAGAACTTGAATCAATGTCTTCGGCAGTATGTCATATAGGCTTTTAATAATCAATAATCTTCATCTAAATTTCTCCAATCATCTGCATTTTTAGTTGCTCAACATTGTTTATGTAACATTTGAGTGCACAGCTCGTGCTATCTTATCCCAATTATTTTGAAAAATATTCGTATAGCAATTTAAATGTTGTATATTGTATTTTAAAAAACCTTTAACGAGTTTCATAGTATGAACAGCAGCATTGTCTTGTTGAAAAATACAATTCTGACCGGTATGTTTTGTTCCATATTTTACTAACTGTTCGTCTATTAGTTTAACATAAATTATACTATTAATTTTTCCAGAAATGAATTTGATAATATGAATTGATGAATAGAAATATTTCCATCAAGCCATCCAAATCGAATTTATTTTCGACCGAAAATATTACATAACGTCACTTTTTCCATGAAATATGTTCTTCGACAAATTGAAACTGTGTTTTTCACTTAAAGGTGGTTTCTGTAAAACCTTATTTCCACCTAAATATACAGAATCATGTAAGAGAAGTTGAGCATTTCTTATATTTGTTTTTACACCAACTGCAGATGCGTTTGTGGCCTTTGGCCGGCCTCCTCGATTTTTAAATAATTTTTTGAGACACGGTACTCACAGAACAAAAACAACACGTATTAATTTTTTCAGATCAACTGCAGACTGTATGTGTGCTGCAATTTTGTCGCATCATTCGGCTGATACGATTTATGCGGTATCCATAAGAAAACAATAACGGTCTCTTTGTGAGGTTTACATGAATACCTAATATCTATAATCTATAATGAACACTCTAATAGTAGGTTATAAAAACTACACATTTATTTTTAAGTATGTATAGAACAAATGTTTATTGTGCTAAAGTGCTGTCGTAAATATATAAGGTGCTTGCATGTATATTGATCAACTATCTATATTAATGAAAATTCAAGGTATTAATATAAAAAATTGTTAGACAACTTAACCTATCTATTAAATGTCATGGCTCGGATATCTCTCTGCACTCTTCTACAACAATTTTCCATTTAGTATGAATGATATTTGCTGCCGATGTAAATAAAATTATGGTGATGCTGCCCCATCATATATCAATTGTCGGTTTTGGTTTCAACGATTTAAGTATTGATTTTGATATCAGTAAAAAGTACGTCCCGAAAGATCAGAAAAGTTTGAAGATAATTGCGGGACTTATTTTGTCAAACAATTGATAAAAAAAGAATGCCTAACACACTAATTAGCGTCGCAAGGCTAATGCCTAACACTAATGCGTGACTGACGATAAAAAAGTGGATCTACTATGACAATCCCAAGTGAAAAAAGTCATGGGTTAAAATGTTAAATATTATATTGTTTTCAGTCATGTCAACCTCTTGGTTTAGTGACTTATTATTTAGTGACTACAGCTTAACTGGGCTCCGAACCATGGTCCTCGGCATTAAGCCTACCGACTGGCGAGTGACTAACTTTAGAAATCATCCCAGAAGACGTTCGGTTTTACCCAGCCTGGTTACTGGCGTAACTGCGATCACTTCCTTGTCTGATTTTATATTTACATATTGCCTAGGACAGTCACAAATATTAAACAATCGCAAACATAAATTTACGACCATGCCCTAGCAGGGTTCGAACCCGCGAAGAGTAAGAGGACCGTCCTGTCGCCTTTACCACTGCGCCACCAAGCCGGCAAGTCATGGGTTAGTTCAGACAAACTATCCACATAGAACCATCCTAATCGAAATATTCATAGCCGTAACATTTTGCTGTTTCTATGATGACTCAGCAAGATGTATATTACGAGCTGCTTAATGTGGATATTTAACGACGTCAATTGAACAAACTAAATGATAGGTTGTTGTTAAAAAGACCTGAAATAGCGAGTACCAGACACAAAATCAACCCCTTGTACATCCAGCCTACTCACCAGATTTAGTGTCTTCTGATTACCATTTGTT
This sequence comes from Rhynchophorus ferrugineus, assembly GCF_030347505.1. Classification (NCBI taxonomy): domain Eukaryota; kingdom Metazoa; phylum Arthropoda; class Insecta; order Coleoptera; family Curculionidae; genus Rhynchophorus; species Rhynchophorus ferrugineus. The sequence goes on from NW_027472590.1 coordinate 18,558,410, forward strand.
CAGACCGATGTATCATGGCTGAAGAAGTGCGAAAATGGATTGATACTTGGATCCAACCAAGATTTCTTTCATAAATCACAAGTGAAAAAAATATCAGAATACATGCAAACGCCAAATATAATATAATCTGTAATACACCAAATCTATAATAATATAAGAGTTCAATAGAAATATTTGCTAGGCCTAATTACCGAAATTCCTTTACTGAAATTACGTATACTTCAGTTGTTTCAGTTGCAACGTAGGAATATGAATGTGTTATCTCATTGATTAGTTTAAACAGTCCTTCCAGTCCTATATCGTCGCCATCTTTCAAATGGGTAATCTCGACTTCGGTGGCATTCAGAACGGCAACCGTTCCGTAATTAATGAAAAATATGTTATCTATAGGGTCATTTCTCTGTGAATAAATACAATAAATTAAAACACAAATTCAGGTTGAAAACAACAAACTAGTTAGAGAAAACAAAATTTTAATAGAGTGAAGAATATTGTTAGATAGACCCAACTTCATAGATCCATTCAACGGGATACGTTATTTAGAAACATGATTACGGATTTGGCACATGCGTGCATGAGACTTCACTTATCTTAGTAGGAACAGAGAACCTTTTGATTTTTGACGCATGTATTTATACAACTGGGAAGTCCAGGGCACGTTTGAAAAAGGTGAATAAATATGAAAATGCTCGAAATTAAATAAAAACAATTTTGTTTTTTCTTTGATTTCGATGATCTAATCTGACAATCTACGCGCGCGATAACTTTCTTAACTTCGGTGATCCTTTGTGGTAGTGACATTTCAAATTGTGTTCTCTTTTTTTTGTTGTTTTTTTGTGATAATGACACTTTACTGCTAAGTTCGCGAGAATGTTTCTTACTTTGATTAATTACAATTTACTTTACTGCTAAGTGAGCGAAAACTTTTCTCACTTTGATTAATTACAATTTACGATGCCGAGGAGAAGACGACCTGACCTAGTTCGTCGCAGTCAATCAAATGTGCGAAGAGCTACCTCACGTGCTAACCGCACTGATGAACAGAGAGAGACAGATCAATGAAATAGTCGTATTGCATTAGAGAGTGACAATGAAGTAGGCTTAGAATGCAACGAGTTCGTGAACATCAAACCCAACAACAGCGAGCACAACATAAAGAAATTGAGTGATTCCGCAGACACAGTACTCATGTGATCCTAGAATGAGCTGCAATCCACTATGATGCGGCAATAGATTATTGTGCCGACAAATCGGTAACAGTTGGGGAAATGACAATAATTTGTAAATATTGTAAGGCGTTAAAATACAGTGTTGGATTATGTTCTGCTGGAGGTAAATTAAATTTGCCACAATTGGCCTCACCACCAGATCCTTAAAGCTCTTTAGTTTCTGGGATTGGAAATGATTCTAAGCAGTTCTTGGCCAACATTCAGAAATATAACAGCTGTTTCCAGATGACATCATTTGGCGCTACACATATTATACAGGACAACTTCATGCCCACTTTCCCACAATTGACCTAAAATTGCATACAGTAGTTGCCAAACACGTGATACATGTACCTTGGAGTTTTCAACTACAATTCACCCTGTATGGTTGACGGCAAGTGTTCCAAGTGATATCCAAGAGACCTGATTGCTGAAACCAAAACGGGAAAAGATGGATTCCCATTGTATCGTTGGCGATTATTTGCGGACAATGGGCGATCGATAGTTGTGAAGATAAGAGGACAAAATTTTGATGTAGACAATCGTTGAATCGTGCCGTACTCGCCAATATTATCCAAAGCTTTTGAGACATCATTGTGGAATATTGTAACTACATATAATACGTAAATATGTTAAGAAAGGTAGCGATATGGCCGTCTTCGCTGTAACCAATGCAAATGACGAAATGTCACAGTACGAGATGGGTCGCTATGTAAGTAGTAACGAAGCTATTTGGCGTATATTTTCATGCGATCCGTGAAAGACACCCTACAATAGTACATTTGGCAGTCCATTTAGATAATGGTCAGGAGGAATAAAGTCAAGGATTCGGGATTGTCGAGGATCTCAATACGACCATTCAGAATTTTCTTCCGGGACAGTTGGTTTGCTTCAAATCAGTCGACACCGTTATGAACCAGGACGACGTAGTCAACTATCCCACGGAGTTTTTAAATTCACTGGAATTGCCTGGATTACCACCTCACAATTTGAAGTTAAAAGTGGGATCAGTTGTCATCATGCTGCGTAACATTAATCAACTGCACTGTGCAATGGAGCAAGACTGGCTGTGAAAAAGCTGATGAATAACGTCATTGAGGCAACAATCATAAAGGGAAAATACAAAGGAGAGCATGTCTTGATCCCGCATATACCGATGATTCCAACCGATTTACCATTCGATTTTAAACGTTTATAATTTGTAATTTACGTCTGGTCTTTGCGATGCTCATAAATAAATTTCAAGGCCAGTCGTTGGAAGTTTGCAGAATTATAGGTCGCGTATTCGCGCGTCGGAAAACCGTCATCTTTGTTTATTTACGCACCACAAAACAAAACAAAAAAATATGGTTTATCAGAAAGCTTTAAATTGATTAACAAGCTGGAAAACTACTTTAGGAAAACCCTGTTTTTAAGTATGAAACATCATGTGTAATTAATCGAAAATAATAATAAAAATTCACTCATACCGAGCATTTTTTTAGTAATTACTTTGATGGATTATTAGATAATTTATTTATCGATTGAGGCAGTACGAAGTCTGCCGGGTCAGTTGCATTTGATAAATATTTGATTATCTTTAGTACTACTTTTAGTATAATTGTGTATTATTTCTTTCATACCCTTAACAATTTATTATTTGAACAGTAAGAATAACTTTCTTCTCGAAAAGAACGTACATACCGAACGTTAGAAAAAGGTAGACATTGAATTTTATTCTATTCAATATTGTGCGCCCTGTAATTGGAACCAAAATCATTTTTCTAAGTAACGTATCATCCACGCCCCTTATAAGTTCAAGGTAGTACAAACAGTTATGCTGGTACCATTAATGTTTTAGTTCTAAGAATATTTAACGAGATATTTTACAAAACAAAATATATTATTACCAGTATTAGTGCTTTGTTTGTTGTGAACACCATTTGTTTGCTTTTAGAAATGATGGTTGACACAGTGCTCTTGGGGAGATATTTGAAAATGGTTACCTTGGAGATTAAACCTCTTGCAACAAACAATTGTAACTCTTGTCTCAAATATTGTGACAAGGCGTTATATATAGCCCTTTCATTAAAGTAATGATATTGATATTTATACCTATAATACCTGTAATATAACAACATGGTTTTATATAAAATCTGTGAATAAAATATTTCTTATTAAATCTAAAATCTTACCACAATCACGATCTACCATAACAATGGTAATGAGCAATAATATAAAATAATATATTCGGAAAAATTGAAACCTTGCATTCATTAGTATTAGTTATATTAACCAGAACAAAAGAGTTCATTATAATTATTAGGTAATTTTATTAAGTATATTTTTATCAACGATATCTATTGGTGAAAATGCCAATTACTAAATGTAGTATTACTGAGTTTTTCAGTGTATGGAATCGCTACTCATGAATGAAAAGCCCACAGTTCCTGAAAGAATGGTCAAAGGCATCTACGTGATCATTCACCTATCTAGACTATTTACTGCTGTAATAAATCTTTTTGTGAATATTGACGTTAACTTCCCCCGTCAGTTTGCCTTCGATAATTCGCTGAATTGCATTATTTTCATCTAAATTCCCATGGTATAGAATTTATGGATTGGTTTCTTAAATGTATTGAAATAATTATTACCCCAAGGCCTTTCTCACAATAACAGTCCTTTTCAAGTAGTTAAAATGACCTGTTGCACGAAGAGTTCTTCTAGCGTCAGATCGTGAGCATGATCGTGTCCAATTCAAACACTTTTAACAGATTTTGTGTTCTTGTGATTGATAAAGTGCGGTATGAAGAATATTATACAGAGTGGAACTTTAATGACATTTAATTGTGTAGAAAGCGTTCACTACAATTAACGTGTTGATCGCCTAAAAGAAAGTAAGATTTAAATTTGAACTTGAAAGGAGGTAGTATATTCAGCGTCTTAGGAATATATCTTAGCTAAAGGTTTAACGTGTCGTGTTGTTGTCAACCTTTCTTTCTTTAAGCATGTCACCTCAGATGTTATTCAAACATAGAAAAATACATTTTTGAACTTTACTCCGATTGATCGACTTGCCTACGCCGATTTGCGGTAGCCCATCCAACTCCTAATATTTCAATATGCATAAAAATATCACCCCACCCTCCTTCTCTAATTTGCCATATCGATAACGCGTTATTTAACTAGTGGATGGAAAAGTATATTTTACTCGCACCGAATTCTTCAATGCTTGGCAACTTCTCCCAGATATTTCTTAAAATTATTATTATTTACTTAAAATGTTTGTACATGGTGCCGATATTATACAGTGTGCTGTCCACCTATCTAACCTATATAACCTCAGAAGAATGAAGAACTTCAGAGTATGAAGAACGTAGGAATAAAGATATGTGAGCGTATAAAAGAAGCTATACTAGAAGAATATTCAAAGATCAACATCGACAAATCGAATTTTCTCTACCTTCTAGTTTCATCCAATTCTTAGATAATCAGAGCAAGAACTTCGATGGCGAAATAGATCCATAAATCTTGCTATATTAGATTTTCTTTCAGAGTCAGATATTTATGATAACATTTTTACAGGAAGTATTCCCCCAATATCAATTTTCGAAAATGCAAAATGCAACAAGTATATCCGGTTTAGGACCTGAGTAACCAAAAGCTGTTTATATGGAAGTTGCTGAATCCAAATCAGTAGCCCGTATTTTTTTAATTGATTCTAGCCTTCAAAATATTTAATGAATTAATTATTTTACTATTGTTGGCCATTAACCGACAGTTATTGAATTAAAAAATATAAATCAGAAATGCACAGAGGCTGAATTGATTCTTTTATACTGTTTGGGATTTGATTTTCGCTATATCTTGGTGTACCCACTCTACTTACTCGTTTTGTTTTGTTGAAAAATCAAAATGTAAATGCAGAAAATATATTTGGAGGAGCTTTCGAGCTACGATATTATGGTAATTTTGTAGAAAATTGTCGACTGCGTCCTTGTAATACGGTAATTTGTGGTTAAAAAAAAAGTTGTGAGAAACTTCCTGAAACGATGCCGATGCTGCTGCTTCATTAGGCGTGAAACGTTTTCTAAAATTTGCGTGTGTCATCAATTTTCAAATATCAGGTCCAAAAAATATTCTTTCTTTGATTTTTATTGAAACAATTGACTAATAACGTGTAATATATTTCATTAGTAAATCCATTAATATTTCTAAATTAAGTATTAATAATTTATTTCTCAAGCTTTAATTCACCACAATTTCTTATTGGTCTTGGCCAGAATTATAATCATTGTGTCGTAGCATTTTTAGTTTGCACTGCGTGAAAAATCGAAATGCATGGTTTTTATTTCAATATGGAGTACACCGCTTTCAAAATGTACTTAGTAATATCTATGAATATAACAGGTCAATTGAAAAATCCACGGCCTGACACATAGATGGCGCTACTAGAACTAAATCCATATGATTTTTATTTAGCGCTACCGCTCAAAAAATGTGTATATAAATTTGACAGTCGGATCATTACTTTGTGAATTATAGCATTTTGAGTGAAGCAAGTTTTGTTATTGTGAAAAGCACGGATAAAAAGGAATTTCGCGTGTTGATAAAATATTGCTTTTTGAAGGGAAAAAATACAGTTGAAGCAAAAACTTGGCTGGATGCCGAGTTTCTGAACACTTCTCCAGGAAAATCAACCATCAAGGATTGGTATGCTAAGTTTAGACATGGTGAAATGAGCACCGAAGGCGGTGAACACAGTGACGCCCAAAAGAGATTGTTACCGACGAAAACATTTAAAAAATCCACAAAAAGATTTTGAATGACCCTAAATTGAAATTCATTGAAATAGCAGGCACTGTAAAGATATCAAATGAACGTGTACATCATATCATTCACGAATATTTGGGTATGAGAAAGCTCTGTGCAAAGTGGTTACCGCGCGAGCTCACTTTTGACCAAAAACAACGACGAGTTGATGATTCGGAACAGTGTTTGAAGATGATCAAGCATAATAAAGCCGAGTTTTTTCGTCGATATGTGACAATGGATGAAACATGGCTCCATCATTTCACTCCAAAGTCCAATGGATAGTCATCCGAGTGGACTGCACACGATGAACCCACTCCAAAGCGTAGGAAAGCGCAACAGTCAGCTGGCAAGGTTATGGCATCTGTATTTTGGGATGCACATGGAATAATTTTCATTGACTACCTTGAAAAAGGAAAAACCATCAATAGCGACTATTACATAGCGTTATTAGACTGTTTGATATACAAAATCGCCGAAAAAACGGCCGCATCTGCAGAAAAAGTAAGTGCTGCTTCACCAAGACAATGCACCGTGTCACAAGTCAGTGAAAACGATGGAAAAAACCCATCCATTCACCGTATTCTCCAGATCTGGTCGTCAGCGACTATTTCCTGTTCTCAGATCTCAAAAGAATGCTCGCTGGGAAAACATTTTCGGCGAGTGAAGAGGTGATCGCCAAAACTGAGGCCTATTTTGAAGCAAAGGACAAATCGTACTACAAAAATGGTATGGAAAAGTTGGAGGGTGGCTATAATCAGTGTATCACCCTTGAAGGGAATTATATTGAATAAAAAGAAATTCACAAAAAAATATGTGTTTTACTATGACAGGCTGGGGACCTTTCAATTGACCTATTACGCCATTCATTTTAATCATATGATATATTCATTACATTAAATAAACCTTTTTATTATTAGAGAAACACATATAGTTTCATCAAACACATTCTTTTTTGTAAAACGGTAAAATCGCATGAATTCTATTTGTGTATATAGTGACTTGGGTTTTGGGGTAAATATGTCTCTATTCCTGCAACCGTGATGTGAACTCTTGTTTGCAACTTCTTGTTTCGATATATTTATATCGCAAATCAAATAGTTCACTTTACGAAATTAAATGTTTTTCTTCCATGACAAAAACGCTTTCATTCCTCACCGATAATAAAGACAAAGTTTTTAAGGCCTTTTTTGCACTTGTATCTGGATTAGTTAGATAATTGGCGATGGATCACTGTCCGTGCATGGAACAAGCTTCAACACTGACGATACATCCGGATATTTATACTGTATTATTTTTTACATTTATACCAAGAAAAAGTAGCATCTATAATCTGTTCAAAGTTATTTTGTACATACGTCATTTAAATTTGTGACATCAAAACTAAGCAATGTTGTCGCATCAACTCTGAGTTTTAGTTCACTTTGACTTTGACATACAACAAAATTCTAATCTAAATAAAATAATTGAACAAAAATATTATCAAATATAATTTATTTTAACATTATAGTACATCTAAAAGCTACCGTTAATTATGCAGCCACAATAGTTTATAGGTTAGAGTTATAACCTCTGATCACTATTGGTTTCAAGAATTTTGCATACGTCTGACAACCAGACGACTTTGACAGGGTAATTCGTTTACGTGTTCGAACTAATCAGACAGCATTGTGTCTCTTTCTAACTAGAATAAAATGAGAAAGAAAATATTGTCTGTTTCTAAATCGAATTTACAAATTGCGGCAAGCAATTCATTAACCATCTTGATGATGTACGTACAAAAACTTTGAATAGACTATACATGATTTTTCTGTTATCTCCATAATGTTGGCACAGAAAATGGAAAGTATACATTTTCACCAAGTGACCACTTGTTCAACTTGTTTAACACCCACAATCACATCACAAAAACAAGTTCCAAATGGCAAAGCACCATGCCACCATGCACGAAGTCGAAAACTAGAACCTATCTTGACACACGTATTGAAGATCCGAGTTCAGGGCATCTAGTCACATTAAGAATCATTCTCGTCTACGCGGGTCCAAAATTTTACACGAATTTGTAAACTTGTGTGATTTTTTTAGGGTTTTTATTTGGCAAAGAGTTGGTCCAAATGTACTTCCATGTGGTGCACTCTAACTCAATTTCATTCTTGACCAGATTTCCTTCTCTATCTGTCTCTGTCAAAATCGGGTTATTAAATTATAGCCTGGTGTTTTCTTTAGATTAATGTCAATTTTTGTATTAAGGGTTATAGAATATTTGTATATATATAGAGGAAGAATTGACGCAACCAAAAAACGGTGGCCCAAAATAGAGAGACAATGTTCCAGGTGAGCAAACGATCGAATATCACTACCAGGATTCTGAATCGATCGATGCAGAGATATGATCATAATTGACAATTATGTAATTGACACGAGAGCATAAGCGTTTGTGACAGAAATGGATGGCTGATGACTTTGAAGGGTAGTTGTGGAACCCGGTAGAAGAAAACTATTTCGATAATCTATTCATAGCTCCCTAAGTCGTTCTCGCAGGTTGGTGAGCTTATCGTATGCAGTAATTATCATTTATATCAATTTATCAATTGTATCAGAGTATCAAACGGTAAAAACAAAATAATTGATGAACCCGTATATTAATCATTTTGTTTAAGGTGTCTTAACTACTAATAACGAATAGTTTGAAACTTACTCCAAGAGCATCGTTCTAAATCCAGAGGGTATGTTTTTTTGGACGATAAAAGTCTCCAGTTGCGATAAGTATTCTTCGTATTTACTTTCTGACATCGACCGTATAGTTAAAATACGGAGAAGTATGGCGATAACGAAAAGGCTCCATAATCTTCCAACTATCATGACAATTATTATAACAACTAAATCAATCGGGTTCTCTGGGCGAGTTAAAGACTCTCCTGAAATTGAAATTCTCATTTTACAACGTAGAGCAAAAGTCTCGCTACCATTTTGATTGCCTATAAGTTTGCTCAAAGAAAAGATAAATAATTTTGGTTTTCATTAAAAGTTACTTGGTCTTAAGTACATTTTTTTCGTTATGATTGAAACATTTTATTGACTAAATGGTGACCACGATTCGCTATGGTACTTTCGCCTCTTTTTAAGACATTTTTTATGACATTCTGCAACATTTGAGGCTGGATTTCTTCAATTTCATGACGAATATTGTCTTTAAGGTGTTGAATCGTGGAATTTTACTAATCGATACTTTTCTGATTCTACGAACTTTTGATTTAAAAAAAAACATAAAAAAAGTTTGATGTTAAATTCAGAGATCTGGCTGGCCATGCTAAATCGCCACTTGGCCAAATCAATCTTCGTAGAAAAACATTATTCAATAATTGAATTGTTGAACGAGCTGTGTGTAATGTAGCCCCATCTTGCTGAAACCACGTGTTTAGAAAATTTCGAATCATGTCTTGGTACCGTTCATCAGTAACAGTAACTGCAACTCCTTGGTCATTTTCAAAAAAATAGGGACCAATGATGTTTCCAGTATGAATACCACACCATACAGTTGTTTTTAGTGGATTTAATGGTGTTTTATGAATTAATTGAGGATTCTGTATTCTCCAAAACCGACTGTTCTGTTTATTGAAGTGGCCACTGAGAAGAAAATGGGTTTCTTCGCTCATTATCAATTTAGACGAGAAATTTTCAATTTCACCAGACAGCCTTAGGATTGCATTACTGTACTCAACTCCTTGATCGGGATCTCTCGGTAGCAATTTTTGAAGTATTTGAATTTTGTACGGGAACATTTTTCAAATCAGTTTTCAAAATGCGCCTTAACCTGCATGCAGAAATGTGTAACTGGGAACCACGTCTCCGAATTGATCTTTCTGGAGACTCTGCAACACTATCGCGCACCAGAGCCACATTTTCAGCGTTACGAGACGTCCGTTGTCTTCCAGAACGAGGCCTGTCTGCTGTCGTAGCGTACTGTCGAAAATTCGCATGTAAACGATAATGTGGTTTTGTGAGGCATTGGACGATTAGAATATTTTTAACGCAATTTCCGCTGAGTGACAATAATGGAACGATTATTTTCTATCAATATTGTCACTCTTTCTGCCATTCTTGTGGTATATATTTATCCATAATAAAATTTGGACTTCTACACAACACAGTCTTAAAAGCGAAACTGAGCTAAACTTCACATAAACAAGATGGCACGCAATCAAAATGGTAGCGGGACTTTTGCTCCACCTGTTATTATATCCATCGGTGGCGTAGCGTAGTGCGGGTCGGCGCTTTTATGGGGCGGCAAGATTTTAATAAATAATAATAATAATATCTAATACATTCTCGACCCATCTATGAATTGAATCAATTGAAATGAGCGCGACATTTTTATTTACATTATCTATCACAAAATGGGGAATCCCCTTTCTTTAAATTAACATATAATAATAACAAATTGCTCATTGTAGGGTGTTCGAAAGAGAGCATCAAACTTCTATTTTGGGATTTTTTGCCCCTCAATTATAAAGTGGATTTTGTGTGACTTGGTATCAAAATTTTTATATCGATATCCACATATTTAGTATTCTTTTATATTTTCATTTTTTATATATATTTATTTATGTTCATAATTTTCTCGGAGGACGACATCCCTAGTCTGTCTATTTTTTATTTTTATTTATTTTTACAGGTTGGAGTATACTTCTCCCGTTTCTACCGTTCTGCATTTTACCTTCTGGACTGAAAATTACTTACAAAAATATAAGACAATGTATATTTCATCCCACTAATGGCCACTGATACAAATTAATGGGATCATAACATCAGTATGTGATTGAAGATGATAAATGGATGGCGCATCATCACGATAGATCTATTAATCAATACGAAGTAACAATTTTCGACAGATTCTTTTAAAAAATTCAGCATTCAGGATCCATTGGAATGTGTCAATATCTTCTTCATATATTTTATCCACGTTTTGATGATACTGCTGGTCAAAATCTACCTTCAAGTTCTTGATCTTGATTGAATCAATATGTATCAGAAAGTCAAGAGATTCAGAGCCGTCAAACTGTATTGGCTGCGTGTGCTACGCAAGAATTCATCGCGTCTGCGAGGGTTGATTTTATAGAAACACAATTTGAGATTCCTAATATTTCGAATGTTCCTGAAGTGCTCATCCACGAAGTTCTCCACTATGTAGACAGAACAGAACACCCAAACTGATATTAACAAAACCAATGAATAATCGTACGTGCTTTCTGATCCAATGGACAAATGGACGTGGATAAAAAAATCAAGAACAACAAATTATTCCATCATCCGTTATTTGTAAACTTTTAAATACTCACAAGTTTTATAATCCTACTTGGACACAGGCGCAAACATGCTAGCAAGTCGGAAATAATCGCTAACGGCCCGTATAAAAATATGTAAGAGAAATAAAAAATAAAATCGACCACAAATCAAAGAAAATATAGAAATAAAAATGAACATGAAATCAAAATCTAGGCAAAGAATTTAAATAAATGTCGAGTCACAGAAATTGTGCTATTGTCCATTATGTCGAGAAAAAATACGGCGTACATATAAACTAAATACACATACAAGTGTGGATTGAGTATACAATTTGTAAGTTTTGGTTTATACATAGCCTACAACAGCTACGAGAGTGACATATTTACATGTAATTTACATTAATTTACATGAGTTTCTCTTCTAATCTTCTAATTATTGCATATTGATAATTGATATCGATACTGATAGTGATTATGGATTTCTCTTGATATTTTAGTCTGATTCATGATTTTCAAATTCAACTTCAACAATCGTGTCTTTTCTATTTCTTCTTCTCCTTCTTATTCTTCTTCCCGTCAGCTATTTCTTCAGTGAAATTAGATGAATTCTCGTTAGCAGTAATCCGGCATTATGTGGTTACGGAGAAAGTTGTAAACAACGCTTTGGAACGATGCTCATGCTGCGGCTTCATCAGGCGTTAAACATACTGCAAACTTTGCGTCAGCCATTAGTTTTCCAAAATCACGTCCGACAAATATATCCGTTCTTTGATTTTTACTTATGACAGTTTTGCTGACCATTTGGTTTGCTTGACAGATTTCTTAACAAGACCAAGTTCAATGTGAAGAGGTGACAATAAAATATCTTATAGGTTCACAAGTGGTAGAAGACATGTTTTATTGTGCTGACTCATAATGGGTACTATTTGGTCACACTTTTCTCACATAGTAGTGATCAATTTTAAGACTGTCCCACAGATACAAAAAATAGCAAAAGTTCGTGAGTCCAGATCGCATACCAACCATATACCAATAACCTATAATATATTTCATTAGTAAATTAATCTCCAAATTGAAAACAATTAATTTGTTTTTCAACCTTTAGGTTGCCACAAAAGTTCCTTTATCTCGACATAAATTGCGAATTGTAGCAACTTTTGTTATTGTGAAAAAAATGGATAAAAAGGAATTTCGCGTGTGGATAAAATATTGCTTTTTGAAGGGAAAAAATACAGTTGAAGCAAAAACTTGTTTTGATGCCGGGTTTCCAGACACTGCCCTATAAAAATCAACCATCAAGGATTGATATGCTAAATTTAGACATGGTGAAATGAGTACGGAAGACGGTGAACGCAGTGGACACCCAAAAGAGTTTTTTACCGACGAAAACATTTAAAAAATCCACAAAATAATTTTGAATGACCGTAAATTCAAATTGAATGAAATAGCAGATATTCTAAAGATATCAACTGAACGTGTACATTATATCATTCACAAATATTTGGGTATAAGAAAGCTCTAGGCAAAGTTGGTGTCGCGCGAGCTGACTTTTGACCAAAAACAACAACGAGTTGATGATTCGGAGCAGTGTTTCAAGATGATAAAGCGTAATAAACGCGAATTTTTGCGTCGATATGTAACAATGTATGAAACATGGCTGCATCATTTCACTCCGAAGTTCAATCGACAGTCATCCGAGTGGACTGCTAACGATGAACCCGCTCCAAAGCGCGTGAAAATGCAACAGTCGGCTGGCAAGATTATGGCGTCCGTATTTTGGAATGCGCATGGAATAATTTTCATTGACTACCTTGAAAAAGGAAGGACTATCAACAGCGACTATTACATAGCGTTATTGGACCATTTGAAGTATAAAATCGCCGAAAACGGCCGCATTTGAAGAAAAAGAAAGTGCTGCTTCCCCAAGATAATGCAACGTGTCACAAGTCAATGAAGACGATGGCAAAATTCATGAATTGGGCTTCGAATTCTCCGTATTCTCCAGATCTGTTTCTGATCTGATTCTGTTCTCAGATCTCAAAAGAATGCTCGCTCGGAAGAAATTTTCGTCGAATGAAGAAGTGATCGCCGAAACTGAGGCTTATTTTGAAGTAAAGCAAAAATCGGACTACAAAAATAGTATCGAAAATTTGGAGGGTCACTATAATCTGTGTATTCACCCTTGGAGAGAATTATGTTTAAAAAAATTATGATCTGTAAAAAATTATGTGGAATAAAAAAACTAATTTTGCCAATAAAATGTGTTTTACTTACTTTTCAATTTGCCTGTTAGAAATGGCCCCAAGACACTACCTTGTGGAACTTCTGCCCAAATAGGTTTAAGCGTTGAGAATGTCATTCTACATTTTGATTCAATTAATAATACAAATCACCCAATTCACATTGCGAAATTAAAAACATTTCTTGCAACTATGCATATGACAAATTGGTAAATGAATCACTTTCCGTACGTCGAGCTGGTTTCCACACTGATGGTTCGTCCGGATTTTCTTTGCATTTATACAGAACATTCATCCAGCATTCATTTACAGGATTTTTCTGTTCTTCCCATAATCTCGGCACAGAATATGAAAGGAACAATTTTTCACTGCGCGAATAAAGGTGTTACTCAGCAAAACCAGTATACTGCCATCTTTGACTGCATTTGTCATAATTCTTCTACGTTTATCGAATATATAACATCCACAACGTAACAAAAACACTTCGAATCACACAGGCTCCAAAGCACAAAAACAAGTTCCAAATAATGTTTAATGCCAAACTCAAAAACTAGAACCAATCTGGACATACGGATTGAAAATCCAAGCTCAGTGCATCAAATAAAGTTAGGAATCTACTCGGGTCCAAAAGTTGACCCTAATTCGTAAACAAGTGTTGTTTGTAACCTGTATAATACCAAATAATGATACCTGTTAACAAATAATGTTACTATTATTGTATATTATGGAATTTCAAATTTAAATACCTAAATAAGAGGTTGGAATAAGAACTTGCCTTCCGCCCCCGATAGCTGACGTCTATCCCACGCCACCGATATCCGATATTTATAAAAAATTTTAAAAATGCACCAGAAACATTTCATTCTACTACTTGCCTAATCCCCACATGTAACTTTCGATTAAAACCAAACAAGATATGTATACAATCATGTTATTATCATTATTTACAAGGCCTGCCTTGTGAATCCACACTAATTGACTCCCAAATTCGTTTTTATCATAAGCCAGGAATGGTAATAGATAAAATATACAAGTAAATATGTGCACCATGTAGATGCTTATCAAGGCCAAAAATATACATTGAATCACTTGATCAGAAAACTAAAATTAATTCCTATTTATCACTTAAGATAACAGCTTAGTAATTACTTACGCCATAATCCTGAAAAAATCTTTTAAAAGCATCACACAAGGTGGTCGTTCTGAAAAATATGGCCAAGTTGAGAAAATAAACTATTCGGCTTGAATTATTATCTAAATTGGGTATCCAGAGCGTAAGAAGAATATCAATGATAAAATACGTCCTTAAATATCTGCAATATAAAATAATTACTAAAACTATAAAATAATAACTTCATGTTTTACTTTTTCACAATATTCCACTGATTTATTTCTATAAATTTCGCCATATTTATCCTATATCCTGTGAAAAAGCATGTCACAACCCAAAATATTTCCAAACTAAATATTACCATACCAGCATATTTAAAAAAAGCATCCTAAAATTCCAATATAAATATTATACTAAGCTTGTTCTATAGTACTTCCAACAAAACGGCAAAAAAAATGATGCGGCAACATTGCAACTTGCTGGCGTCTTAAATTATAATGAGGTGTATTGGCTACTTTATTGCATAGACAATTTGTATATAAAATATACCTACATATCGGTCATCAGCAAATTTCGCACCAAAACTAATATTTAATGGTGCTGTAATAATTTCGAATGTTCCAATAATAATAAAAACCAAATCACGTAGCATTTGCATATCACTATATGGATGAATAATATAAAAATATTTGCTTCGGGCGTGTCTCCTTCTTTCAGCGCATATTTGGGATCGATTTCTGTAGTTGCTGTAATTGCAAATTCAATTACCCTGACAAATCTAAAAAATGTAGAAAGGTAAAATGTACAAACCGTTTACTAATTGCTGCATCAGGATTTGGCGACAAAAATCTTCTAATTTGTCTAATAAATCTCATACGAAAAGGGGCATTAGGTGGTAGCTTAGTTAAACCACCATCATCCAATGCCAAGTCGCAAACATGTTCAGCATATTTATGTTGAACCATCGCTTATTTCATAAATTTAATGACATTAAAATAAACGTCTTTTTTGTAATAACTGGTAACTACTAGCCTTTTTTGTTTAATAATATACAATGTTTAATAAAAAAATGTAAGCTATCTATAACTATACATTCAAATTCAGAAAATTAATTAATTCAATAATAATTGCTATTCAAGTAGGTGCACTATGCTTTTTACTAGTCTAAAGAAAATAATTATTTAGATTATCATATTTTCAATAATAATTTATTCAATTGTATATAACTTTTATGGTAGTTCAGAAAGGATTTTTTTACAGAAAAGTAAATTATCATATATAGCTAATTACCCATAAAGCATATGGTTATTAACGTTATTATTAGCGTTGGGAATTATCGACTGAAAACAGTCGAAACAGTCGATAGTCGCAAAACAGTCGAAAGAGTCGATAGTCAAAAAAATAACGACAGAGAATAGTAATTACTAGTGATGGGAACTATCGACTGTAATTGAATATCGACTGTTTCAGTTCACTGTCTTCAGTCGCTATTTTCGGTCCGACTGATTTTGTTACTCTTATTATCGACTGTTTCAGCCATGTACTTTTAGTTACTATTTTTAGTTCTACTAGTTTCATTCGACTGATTTTTAACGTTCTGGCTTTGTCGTTCCAGCCGCGACCTTGCCAAAAATGTACCCAATTTATGCTTATATATTAGAATTATGTGTAATATATATAATTTCATGATTTTTTTGGTAGTTTGCTTGTAAATAACAATATATTGTATATTAACAGAGCAGCATTTTGGAACGATATTTTTCAAGATTGTTATTGTAATAGGGTAAAAATATTAAAATTGTGAATGATAAAATAGTAAAATACTTTTAACTGTTTTCATGGCAATAATAGATACTAATTCGATTATTCCCTCGATTTTTGTTAATAAATAGATCCGTTCATTAATAAATAAAGCATTTAATAATAAAAGCTCTAGTAGTTAGTATATGTTAAATTTTTATTTAGAATTTATGATTATTGTACTTCTTTAGTTTTTAGTTTTTTTTTTAAGTTCTTTTGTATTGTCTATATTTATTATAGTATATTATTTAAAAATAGCGATTATCATATTAAAATACGAAAAACATTTGTAGGGTATTATTCCAGTTAAAAAGAAATTATTTAGATAGAATTTAGATATACGAACGGAGTAATAAGCGAGACGGAGATGTATATATTCGTTAACATTTAACTTTAAAATAGAAAATGAAAAAAGTAATTACTGAATACTATTAACTTACAATTAATAAAATCTATAAAAAGAAATGGAATTCTATGGAATGGAATAATACCCCACAAATGTTTTATAGTATTTTAATGCGTTAATTGCTATTTCTATATAATATACGATATTAAAAATAGACAATGCAATAGAACTTAACCTAAAAACTAAAGATGTACAATAACCATAAATACTATATAAAAATTAAACATATATATGACATAATTAAAAATGAAATGAAATGATATAAATGTTTTTTTTATTATTGAACGGAAATCGTTTTTAACAAAAATCGAGAGAGTAATGGAAATATTACCTATTAATGCCATAAAAGCAGTCAAAATATTTTACTACTTATCATTCCCAATTTTAATCTTTTTACCCTACTACATTAACAATCTTGAAAAATATCGTTCCAAAATTCTATAATATTAATATACAATATATTGTTATTTACAAGCAAATTACCAAAAAGCATAAAACTACATAACATATAAATCTATGTAAGAATAAATTGGATATATTTTGTCAAGGTCGCGGCTAGAACGACAGAGCCAGAACGTTAAAAATCAGTCGAAAGAAACTAGTAGAACCAAAAATAGTAACTGAAAGTACGACTGAAACAGTCGATAGTAAATAGTAACAAAATCAGTCGAAAATAGCGATTAAAAACAGTCGATTGAAACAGTCACTGGTAACAAATAAGTAGTAAAATCAGTCGAACCAAAGATAGCGACTGAAGCAGTCGATAGTAATAAGTAGTCAATTACTAAATAGTCGATAATTCTCAACACTAGTTATTATCCTTAAAAAGAGCTTTCTCCCCGAAATTTTAATGCATTCGACCTACTAGTAAATATTTATTCCAACTACAAATATCTCTAAATGTCAAGAACGTCAAATATTAGGTTAAATCTAGAAGATATACTGAAATAACACAAAAAACTGGAATATAGTTATAGTCCATGGAAGAAAATCAATTTTGTCGATTATGTTTAATACCATCTGCTGTTTACTTCTCTCTACTTAAAAATAATGGCAAGGAAATGTTACTTTCCCTCACGGGAATCGAGGTAAACAATACTTACCATACCTTATAAAATATACTTAATAACCAATTTGCCTCCAGCTTAACGATGAATCAAGTTCAAACGACACTTGTGCAAAATGTTGGTTAGATTTAAAATTAGCTTATCATATTCAGCAAGGATTTGTTGAAGCAGATAAAAAGTTCCAATTAGGAAACCAACATAGTCAAACAAAAGAAGAAATCAAATCGCCGAAACAAGAAGAGCCCATTGAGTCTGATGACAATAATGAAAATATCAACAATTATAGTAAAGAAGAAAATAAAATGGTTAAAAATGAGGAAATTGATATAACTGATGATGAAAAGGTGTACCCTGAAGTGATATATATTCAAACTGATGATGATCAGAATATTGAAAGTAGCTCAATATGTCCTATATGTGGAATAAATTATCAAGAAAATGAAGCTTTTTATCAACATGTGAACACACATTATAATAAGCCATTACATTGTGAAGAATGCTTATTACCAATACAAAATATATCTGCTTATAGAGATCACATTGAGTTAAAGCATCCAAATCAATTCAAAACCCCATACACATGTGATATGTGTCAATTATCATTCCGATATAAGCCTTTATATGATCTGCACATAGTAACAGTGCATCCTACAAAAACCACGAATAAAATCAGGAGACAAAAGGATGCTGATAAGCTTGAAAATAAAAATGAAAATTTGAAATGTGATGAGTGTAATAAAGTTTTAAGAGACAAGGCAACATTCAAGGCACACGTAAAAGGTATATATTTCAAGCAATCATTTTATAAGGTATATGATTAAGAGTATGAACATTTTAGGCCATATTAAAAAGCCTTGTCCAATTTGTGGTGTGAATATTACAATGTAAGTACTATAATCTGTAATACTAAAATCTGTATCCTTATGTCAAATGTTACCTTTTCAGATATAACTTAAGTAAACACGTATCACTTCATAAATCTGAGCCAGCAGTTTGTCATTTATGTGGAATTACATCTAAAAATTTTGAAAGCTTAAGAGGCCACATGTATTATACCCACTCCCAAAGAAGATTAAAATGTGAAGAATGTGGGAAAGAATTTAAAAAATTGTATTGTTATAAAATGCATATTAAAAAAGAACATACAGGTATATTTGCTTACTTATGCAGCACTTTATTTTAGCTGCTAAAACTTCATGAAATAATAAATATATATTATATCAATTTTATTTTTAATACTTGACCTATATGTATTAAATATATAAATTATATTAAATATGTAGTATTTATTAATAAGGACATTTTAAGGTGAGAGGAGCTTTACATGTGATACATGTGGAAAACGTTTCTTTACGAACTATGAATTAAACAATCACATAAGGTCAAGACATCTCAAACAAAGGCCCCATATATGTCAATTTTGTCAAAAGGGATTTGCAAGTAGATTTTCATTAAGAACTCATGAAAGGTAATCCAAATGTACTGTTTTTAAAAAAAAAAATTAATAAACTTAAGATTTTCTTTTTACTGAATAATATTGTGCCTGAAAATAAACAGTAGCTGTATTTTTTTATAGACAACATACAAATGAAGCGCCATATATCTGTGAAGTATGTGGAGAAGGATTTAGACAAAATGTGTCACTAAGAGCTCATAGAAAATCAAGACATAATATTATTGAAAGCAAAAATACACAATGCCCTGTTTGTGGTAAGATGTTCGTTAATGATTGGGCTTTAAGAAGTCATACAAGATCTGTACACGATTAATAAAACCCTTTTTAGTATAAGCACATATATTTGCTTTATTCATTATAATTGAGTCCTATAAATAAAAATTTTTTAACTTATAAAGGTTTTCACAGAAATTAGAACCAAGCAGTTTTTATAGCATAACATATATTAATAAATGCTATATAATATTATGTAATATAAGAATTCTAACAGAAAATATAAATTTTATTTTATATATATATCCTCTTTATAATTAATCTATATAAATATCATGGAATAAAACCTTTATCTACACAGTGTTTGACTAGAAAAGCTAATTTTTCATTTCTATCTTTTTGGAATTCTGGAAGTATCCAAACGTCCTCTAGTGGAACAGCATCTTCACCCTTAAACAATTGAACCAAATTTATACACATAGCTGATTTGATGTATATGTAAAAAACTTTGATTTAAATATAGACGAACCTCTAAAAAATCAATATCTGCGACCTCATCATCATTTAAGAGAGCCATTAAAGAACTCTCCAGTGCCATAACAACTCCAACTAATGCATGTTTCTGCATGCATTCTTGCAATTCATACAAAGTGATGAAGTTTTTTCCACCTCCGAGTTCTTCAATACGACTGCACAAAGATCGGTGATAATGTGCAACCAAATTATCCCACTCTTAACAACATATCAGATGGAACGCCTGAATATAAAAAGTGTATTAAGTCGTTTGTAAACGTTGAATATCTGAAAAATAATAATTTGATATATGATGTTAGTTAGTTGGTTGAAAGGCGCACCGAGCTAGTTGAAAATCTATCAACACAGCAACTAGTTTTCCTTCATTCATTTTACTAAGAAAATTTGGTAACCAGCAATCTCCTTCAGTTACACAAGAATATTTATTACCAACTCGACAAGCTTTGCACACATCCCTAAATATTAACTCATTAACAAAATCAATGTCATCCTTCCAAAACTAATAACTTACCCATATAAATCTCTTTTAAAGAAATTAGTTATTTTCTCAAAATACATTTCAGGTAATAAATTCTTTGTTGCTTTCTGGTAATGAGGACCCATAGAATTGTACATAAAATTTTTATACCAGCATTCAAATTTCTCAGAAAAATAACTTTCCTATAAGATTTGAATAACAAATATTCATTCCAAAATATAATTAATTTTATTGATATAATATCCTACCTCTAACTTGGCAGCTTTCTTAGCAAAATTTGGATCTGACTGTTTTAAAGCCAAAGATAAAGCATGGAATTTCGCTAATAATTCTAAAAAACTGCAAACTGTTCCAACGCTAAAACTTTCGTCTCTACCGCTAGCTTTAAAACCATCGTAACTCAAATCCTTCAAAGCAATGAAATCATGTTTACCATCAATCCAGCTATATAAATGCCTTTAAAATATTTTTTCAACTATTATTTAATTGCAAATCATTTTATATTAATTTATTGCAATAATTTAACAATTATGGAAAAACAATTCAAATTTTAATTCTTTTTAGATTTATTTTATCTCTCAAAATTAGATTCTAATTTTGAGAGATAATGCACTTAGGTGCATTCTAACTTAATAAAAATAACTATAAATGAGTATAACATATCATCATTAGAACAGTAATACTTACAATGGTACTTCATCAATTTCATCAGGAATTTTTGATTGTTTAAATTTCTTCATTTCAGGCCATATCTAGATAACAGTAATACAAAGTAATACAATGTAATAGTGATAATGACGCCCATTCTTACTTGCTCATAGAAATAAATTTCTGTTTTAAAGAAATCTACAGAACGGAAGGTCTTACGCCTGGCAATATTTTTTGGAAAATATTTAACAATCACAGGTATATAAACTTCTTCATGAGTGCCTCTATAAATGATGTTATAATAGAATACAAAAATATGTAAAAAAGCATATGTAATAAGTAAGAACTATTAGAAAGGCTTATATGTGTCTATGAAATTAAATTTTAAATTGAATATGAATAGATTTATTGCATTCCAATATACTTACTTCTGGTTTTTTCCGGATGCAGTTATCGAAAAACGGCAAATTGTACTTAAATAAGAATCGCCTTTCTTTGAACTGCTATCATTTAAAATAATTTTATAATCTGTGATTTCTTCCAAGGTACCTTCGGATAATATCATTTTATGAATACTATTCTCACATACTGTAGGATATATAATTGTTTGCAATTGATTTAAAGACATTATACTAAAAATACAATGTAAATAGTTTCAATTAAAATAAAGTGACTTTAAGTGGACTGTGGAAACGAAAAGTATTTTATATATTGAAGAATTAGACAAAAACGGACCGTTTGCAAATAACCACATCAGTGATCATAGAATAGGGAGGGGAGACGATTTAGATGATCATCTTAACTGCTTAACATTCAAATATCTCCAAGTTTTTTTATTTGTTATCTTAAATAAATATTTTAATATAAAACTATAATATATTATTATTATTTGTTCAATAGTAAACTTAGGGTTATGTTAACTTAACAAAACGGAATGAAAATAAGTTCGTTTGGTTGCATATTGTTCAGAAACTTTAATATAAACAGTATATTGAAAATAACTAATTGTGAAAAATGTACCTCTTTTAATATAAATGATCATAATAAAATTACTAAATTAAATTGACTCCGGCGATAGTATCACGTGATATGCGCCAATCGAATACCAAAGGAAATTCATTTATTAAGGAATTCTAGGGTAATGGAATACATTAAATGAATATGTCATCAATTTATGTTAATATTTTGGATAATAAGTTATAAATAGTGAAAATCATTTTAATTACAATGGTTCAAAATATGTTTTATTCCATTTCTAAATTAAAAAAAAAACATTAAAAGATTGCTTTCTCTAAGCCTCTAACTTCTGGAGGATTATTCAGTTCTCCTGTAACCTTAACAGTATTTATTCTTAGATAAGTTTGAGGTATTTTATAAACTGGAAAATAAAATTTAACCTTATACCTGTGTTACAGATTAATCTATAATACATACAATGAATTCTCTTATACTGTTTCCTCCTTTTTTTGCGGAAATGTGTTTTTGTATGTGATAATGTTTTCTCAATAACCGTGGCTTCTATATTTACTAAACCCCTCTGCACCAATGGCCGGCCTATAAGAGTAAAATCAGATGCACCAACTAATAAAACCTAAAATGAGGTTACATTTATCCATTAAGTAGTTTTTTTTATAAATAATAACCTTGTCTAAAGAAATTTTATCACCACAATTTGGTGGCCAGTACCCTTCCACAACTAAGACATCTCCTTCAGTAATCCGAAACTGTTTGCCAGCTAAATGCACGATAGCAAATAATCTGCCTTCTTGTGACTGGGCAATTTGGTCGTTAATTTTTTTGATAATATCTACAATTGACCTCACAAATACATTGTTTATAATCGCCTAATTTTCCGATAAATCACCTTTGGCTACATTAGTTTCTTTATCTTCATCTACTATTTCATATGGTGTCGACGCGATAATTGTGGAATAACGTTTTGTTATTGAACTTAATAAATTTCCGGCTTGTCCCAGTGATCTACTGTAGTTTTGCCCATTTCGCAGGGACAATTTACTAAAATTTGTTAATAATTTCGTTATTAAACACGCCATTTCTTAGGTTAATTATTACATCTACGGTCAATATATTGGTACTTCCACCTAGTGGCAAAATTTGGTATAACAAATTTAAATTTCCGATCTTCAAGTATAAAATGGATTATATTAATTAATTAACATTAGGGATGCTTATTAAAACTGATTAAATTATATACATTGTTTTATAGCATTCGATACAACATTAACAATAAAACCTAATAATAGTTAATATAAATTAATACTATAAAATTGAAATGTATGTTTTTTAAAAATAGTATTCATATTCACATATTATAGGAATAATACCTATCCATAATTACAAAGTTGTACTGGGCTAATGAGATAAAAGATAAAATTATATAAATGTTTTTTTGGGATTACTAACCTTACTTTGTGTTGATATTCTGCGTTATCCATAATTTATTTATTTTAGTCATTATTATGTACTAAGTGTAAACATGTATTTAGGTTTCAAAAATAGTTATTTTCTTATTGTTTTAATAGTAACAACATTTCATAGTATTTACTGCATAAGAACTTACGCCAAAAATGACTTAGAAAAGCTGAGGTAGTTATTTACATATTATTTGTATAATATGTATATATACGGTATATTTTAGAGATGAAGTTAAAGAAATGTTTTATCATGCCTATGATAGTTATTTAAAATATGCATATCCTTATGATGAACTTAGACCAATTAGTTGTGATGGAATAGATACATATGGAAGGTAAATAACTAATGATATTGTTGAAACAATTAAAATAATTAAACTGAATTTGTAGTTACTCATTGACCCTTATTGATGCTTTAGATACATTGGCTATTATGGGAAATTATTCAGAGTTTCAAAGAGTTGTTGATTTACTTTCTGCCAAAACTGACTTTGATGCAAACATTAATGTTTCAGTATTCGAGACTAATATAAGAATTATTGGTGGATTGCTGAGTGCTCATTTATTATCCAATATGTACAAAAAATAATTATTTTTTATGATCAATTAATATATTTTGAAAATTTTTTGAAGAGCTGGAGTAAAATTGGAACCGGGATGGCCATGCAATGGGCCCTTATTACGTCTTGCTGAAGATGTAGCAAAACGATTATTAGTGGCATTTGATACCAAAACAGGTATGCCTTATGGTACAGTGAATCTTAGATATGGAGTTCCAAAGGGTGAAACTCCTATTACATGTACTGCCGGCATAGGTACTTTTATTATTGAGTTTGGTACATTAAGTAGGTTAACAGGAGATCCATTATATGAAGAAGTATGTAAATGTAAAATTAGGCCTCGTTAAGTACTTATAATTTTATAGGTAGCAATGAACGCACTATATGCTTTATATAGTCACAGATCACATTTGGATTTGTTTGGCAATCATATAGATACTAATACTGGTAGATGGACAGCTCAGGATGCTGGTATAGGTTCAGGTGTTGATTCTTATTTTGAATATCTTGTTAAAGGGTCAATTTTGTTACAAAAGTAATTTAATGTAGTGTCTATTATTAATTTATTATCAA
This sequence comes from Rhynchophorus ferrugineus, assembly GCF_030347505.1. Classification (NCBI taxonomy): domain Eukaryota; kingdom Metazoa; phylum Arthropoda; class Insecta; order Coleoptera; family Curculionidae; genus Rhynchophorus; species Rhynchophorus ferrugineus. The sequence goes on from NW_027472590.1 coordinate 18,583,215, forward strand.
CATTTTATTTTATAGACCTGAATTAATGGAAATGTTTCATGTATCAAAGAAGGCTATTGATAAATATTTGAAAAAAGATGATTGGTATATGTGGGTATCAATGGGTAAAGGACAAGTGACTTTGCCAGTTTTTCAATCATTGGAAGCATATTGGCCAGGAGTATTAAGTCTGATTGGTAAAATATTATGACTTACTATTGTAATTAATTTAAAATCTCAATATAATCAGAATATTTATATTATTTGGAGTTATCTTCTTAGGTGAATATATGTTTAATTAATAAATGTTTTATTCAGGAGAAACTTCAAATGCTATGAGATCACTTCATAATTATCATCAGGTATGGCAGCAATATGGCTTTACACCAGAATTTTATTACATAACTCAAAATGAAGCTGGTGTTGGAAAAGAAAGTTATCCACTGAGGCCTGAACTTATTGAATCTATCATGTATTTATATAGAGCCACAGGCGACCCATTTCTACTGCAAGCTGGAGAAGATATTCTTAGAAGTATTAAGCATAGTGCTAGAACCCCTTGTGGATATGCTACAGTAAAAATATTGCCACTAGTTTTTATTTAATATAATTTTATAATTTTTCAGATTAAAGATGTTAGAGATCACCGAAAAGAAGATAGAATGGAATCATTTTTCCTATCTGAAACAACAAAGTATTTATATCTTCTTTTCGATGTGGATAATTTCATCCATAATCAAGGCCAGCATGGGACAATTGTTAATACCCCTAATGGAGAATGTATTTTAAATGCTGGTGGATATATTTTTAATACAGAAGCCCATCCTATAGATCCTAGTGCTCTCTATTGTTGCCATAATATACCAATTGATAAGTTTGATTTTAAAGAATTCGAGACCAAGAAAGATTTATATCAAGGAAGTCTAATCAAGAAAAACAACAAAACAGATCAAACTGCAGAAGAAAATGCTAATAATAACATTATTAAAAATAGCCCTGTAGAGATGACATCAAGTGATTCAAATAAAGCAGTGCAGAATAACTTGGAAAATTCATCCAATTCAACAAATCAGACTAAACATGATGTAACGACAACACAAACTGAAAAGAAAATATTTATTCCTCAACTAATGCTAGAAAGATTCAGAAGAGAAAATAAGTACCCAAGAAATACAACTTGGGAAAATAATTATGAACTTTTAAGTTGTAAAGCACAACATTTTTTGCAGAGATTATCTATAATGGGAGAGTTTTTTAAAAAGTAAATTGTACTTAATAAAAATTATGTATATTCATTGTTTTAATTTAAAACTACGTTTGTTTAGTTTAGTGATCAATTGTAAGCGTAAAAAGAATAAATTTTTGATGTTATTTAATATATTGAATATTAGGGTTTTCCAAGTATCCCGTTATTCTTATTTGCTTTCCATAGTATTTTCGAGTAAGAGTTTTATAATTAATGTGTTAACTAAACATCTATTTTTAGAATGAATTTAAAAATAAATAGTTTAAATTAATGTCATATAAATAGGTTACATTGGAAATATTAAGCAATTTATAAAAAGGCCAAATAATCATAAAATAATATTCATTTATTTAATGATACGCCATATTGTATATGGTATTCATACAAAAATTTGATTACAATTATGACTTTGTCCCAATAATATTAGTTGATTGTACATAATACTCCTTTGTACATATATTTAATTCACTATTTACTATTTTCTTTCAAATTGATTACAATTCCGCCTATTTGAATAACATAAAATTGTTCTTATAACTAGAATAGTTTTTCATCAAAATCATAGTTTTTCTACTGACTCTACGAATAAACCTTTTAATTGTCATATTCAAAGTTCCATAAATCAATTGCCTTTCATTTTGTAATTAGAAGAATAGCATTTTTGTGAAATATTTTTTGCAAAGTGGTTTTTTAATTAATACATGTTATAAGAAACATTTATATACATGTTTTAAAAAAATATACTTTCTTAATAATGAAGTAACATAATAACATTTATATTATACATTTATATTTTTTATTATACATTTTATTATATTTATATTTACATTATACCTGCTCCCCCGCCCCCACCCTTTTACAAGTTACTTGAATGCTCTCTGGCACGTTTTACTTTAAAGTTCATTGTAATGCAGAGCTTCCAAAGACGCGTTTCGTTCGTTTTAGAGTATTTTTGATATTTTGTGGTTTATTATTCATATTTTTATCTACTTTATAAATTTAAATTAACTTGATTTAGTTCTCTATACTTTCCGGGGATGTTTATTTAAAAAATATGTATATACGGTAAATAGAAATCTTTTCTCCTTGCGGTCCGATATAAGATTATAACATCGGAACGAGTCGGGTGTGTTCGTACGGGAGTAATCTTTTATTTAATTTAATATTGTGGTTTTATTATAGTTTTAAACATTAAAAAAAGTGCTTAAAGGGATAGATTAATTGATAACAGGGTTCTCATTGTGTCAGTTGGACAATTAAGGGTATTTCTCATACATAATCAAAACTTGCGTATTTATCGAATTTTATTTGTGAACATATTCGCAGCGTGCGCCGATTCATACAGAAGTCGTTGATCAAAGTATCCGGCACAGAAAACCCCGTGTTATTTGTGGTTGCGAAAGTAGCAAATTATTTTTACTATTTCTATCAATTAAATAAGTTTAAAGGTATTAAAATATTAAAAATGAACGGGCTAGAAATTACAAAGGAATTGAAAAATGACATTGAAGTAAACCAAATTCAGTTACAAAATGCTATTCGTAATCATCAGGTAAGTTTTAGACTTTTATAATTTTTCTTCACGTTAGCCACTCTACATTCTTTCTCTAAGATATTCAATTCTGTATATAATTGATAAGGATGGAAAGACCTAGAAGGGGAGGTGTGGAGGAAAAGTTTTGTTGATTTTTTTTTATATTTTTCTCTAATGTATTTGCAAAATATGAGAACTTATATTTGTATATTTTTTGTTTCAGAATTTGGTGATAAAACTAAAATGTGTAACTACTGATGTAAGTATAAAACTTCCTAAAGAAACAAAAGGTGATAGATTTCAACTATACAATGATGATTTTAATTTGCAGGCAAAAACACAATATTCAAAGGAAATTAAGCAAGCAGAAGAGAAAATAGTTCAAATCGGTTACGAACAGGTTAGTAAAATTCATAAAAATTACTTTTCTTTATAAATTACTTAACCTATGTACTCAAAGTAAAAGTTAAAAAACATATCTTGTTTAATTTGTTCATGATATGCTAAATTTTATTTGGGTGGGGTTTAAAGTAAATTTAATCATGCTATAAGATAATTTATCATAACATTATTTATATATTTGATTTATTTAATAATTAAATAGTCTTACCTATAATATATTTTTTTTTTACAAAAACTTGTTTAATGAAATATTAGTTATATATATAAATTATCCTATAAATGGTGATTAACAATAATTATTTGGTAATGCATTTTTAAAGTATTTAAATATTTTTTTATTTTTTATATAGAAAAAACTACTAGATCGATTGAGAGAAGAATACAAAGCACATCAAAAATCATTGAAACAAAACACTATTAAGTCTTCAATTGAAGAAAGAAGATTTAATTTAACAACTGCTTTAAATAGAGCTCGTAAACAGAACTTGTAAGAAAAACCTGACATATATTTAAGTTCCCAGATTTTACATTATTAAATTCTAGATTACCCCGTACAAAATCATCTCCAATAAACTCTTTATCAGATGATTCTGATCAAAGGAGATCTCCACAATTATCCATTGATAATAGGCCTACCCATCCAAATGATATTAGTCAAGCTTCATTTTTGGGCTACTTTCGTTTGGCTACTCATGAAGTATATGGGGAAATGCAAAAAAAGAGAGCTGAAAGGAAACGCAGGAGTACTGCTAATCCACAATTTGTTTATGGCAACAAAGGGTGGGATTTGGGACCTTCAACTGTAAGTCTAATTTTTCTATATGGTTATTATTGAAATTAATATTTTTCCATTTTGACAGAAAAGGAAACGCAATAATTTTCTGGCTCATCCGCCATCACCACCAAATACCAGAGGAAGAAAAAGGCAAGAAATGGCGAGATCAAAGTCAAAATCTCCGCCCTCCTCCCAAAATAACTTGACTAATGAGAAGTTAACAAATGGGGACCAGTCTAGTAAGATTAATATTAACATTAAAATTTAAACTTTTATTTGAACCAAAAAAAAAATTTTCAGATCAAAAAAATGATATTAAGTCTTCATTCCCTTCCATACCAAATCTACCTAGTGGTTTAATAATTGAACGGGTCAGCCCGGGCAGATCGTCACCTGATGCAAAACAGTGCATTATGTGCAAACAACCAGGTATTTTTTTCTTATGATATTAATGATGGTATAAATACTGCTTTCTCTGCAAGCTGCTTGAATTGTGAAAATATTTGTTCATGAAAGCCCATAACCATCTAAATATATAATGTGTTGGACATTTTCTTAACAAATAAATATGTAATTTTCAAGAGCAAATAATATTTGTGAGCACAGGCTGTCAAATATATTAAACAATTTTTCAACACTATGGTTGACATCCACTCTTTCTATGCCATTTCAGGTGACAGCGCCTTTTGTTCTAGGTGCTCTATCGATCTGCGAACAATGTACCAACGGATTTCACATCAGTTGCCACAACAAACCTTTTGCCAGAACGCCGAAGGAGTGTCCCAAGTGTCTTTTAAAGGAAAGTCGACGGTCAGGAAGTGCGTCACATAATAACACATCAGGTTCCGCTGCTGGCTGTCAAACCTCGATTGACCTGTCAGGTCAGTAAACCAGCTCAACAATACCACCAGTTGTGTCAAAGTTGCTTTGTTTTTAATTCTATAGAAAAGCTAAAGCTAAAACAACAGTTGGAAGAAAAGCATCAGACTTTAATCGCCGAGCTGACCCAGCTGCAAAACAGACACTCGGAATTAACAATTTCTTTAAAGAACCAGGAATCGGAGAGGGAGCAACTTCGTTCTAGTAACCAGGCGACTGAGACTAAAGTGAATGAAATCATTAAATTTATTGAAACTGTTAAAAATACCCCCGTCCAAGAAAAATCCAGTTCTTAACGTTTTCAGTTATTAATTATTCGAGTAGTGAGACACTATTCCCATGTAGTAAATTGATCAAATGTTTAAATGCTCATGTTACATAGAATGTTATTCTAGCAATATTTTTTTAATATTTTGTAAATTACATATAATATTGTAATATATTATTGAATTAAGTCTATTGTGTTTTTTTCTTATCCTTACAAAACGAAAATCACTAATGTAACTTAAAAATATATTCAACTCGTCATGAGGCAGAATGAATGACAGACAGAAAAAGATGACTGGTTATTCATGTGAAAACTATAAACATCATCCTTATTAGCTAACAATCATATAGTATATATTACTCTATGGTAACAATTTTTGGCAACCATACAGTAGTGTGGTATTTTTAAAAAATTTAGTTTTAGCCAAGATAAATAATAAATATGATGCATATTAATGGACTTTAAAAGGTAAAAATATTAAAACTAAACTGATGACATAACGCATAATAATATTGTTAAAACATTTTACCATCGCATCTCCTACACAAATTATGTTACAAATATACTTTCATATAGTTGTATAAAGACAAAGTTAATATATTTGTGGTTGCTTTTCTAATTTTGGTCTTATTATTATATTTCAATTCATTAAATGTACCGTAGCACCCAAACTTAAGTGATTAAATAGGCGGTAATTTAACATTTCTTGCATATGTCTAGATAGGTTGGATATTTTTTACACTTGGCAACATTGAGGTTCGTCAATAACAGGTGTTCCATAAATAACAATATCGAAAAGTAAAATAACACTTAAGAGTCATAAACAAAATGAAAAGCTATGTTTTTCTATCAAAATTTCGTTTATTATTCGGTTTTATTATTATTGTTATTGTAATTTATGTACTTTTAATGTATTTGTCAGTACATGAATTTGTTGCTGGTGTAAAAAAACCAGTTGAAATAAATTTAAACCCTCTCTTAAATAGCAGTTCTCAGAAACTATTAAACATTCCATTTAGGTACGTTTTAAATAATGAACTGTTATGTGCCAATACCAATGGTGACATATTAGCTGTAATTATAGTAACATCATATTTAGCGAATGTGGAAACAAGGAATTCTATGAGAAGAGCTTTCAGCGCAGCAGATTTAATGTCGTTTAGAGTACGAAGAGTATTTTTGCTAGGAGTAGCCCCTACTGATAAATATATTAAGCAAAGTGCTATTGAAAGCGAAAGTCAAACATTTGGTGATATTGTACAAGGAAACTTTACTGAGGCATATAGAAATTTAACATATAAACATATAATGGGTTTAAAATGGGCAACGAGATTTTGTTCTAACAGTAAATACATTATAAAAATGGATGATGACATTGTAGTTAATATGTATAAATTGGAACAAATTCTAAAGCCCTTGACCAAAATAAGTAATAAGAAATTTATAGCAGGTTATGTGTTAAGAAATATGTTACCTATTCGTGACCCTGATAATAAGTGGTTTGTTACTAAAGAAGAATTTTCTTTTAACCACTATCCCTCATTTGTTTCAGGATGGTTTTATATAACCAATTATGTATCTGCCAAAAATATAGTACTTCAATCGAATCATGAAAAATATTTCTGGATCGATGATTTATTTATAACAGGAATCATTGCAAGTAAATTAAAAGTGATGTTATATGATATTAGTCAACACTTTACTCCAAACTCTGAATTTTTGCAGTGTTGTTTACAAGATTTTGATAAAAATATTATCTGTGATATTAGTGTAGGTCCTAATGGAGGTGATAATAATATGTTCTATACTTTTAATACAAAAGTCTATAAGTGTATCTTATTAGGAAATTGTATGAAGAGGGTTAAACTCATTAATGAAACATGTGTTGCTGAGAGAAAGTTTAATTTAGGTAGAGGTATAGGACAAATAAGAAGCTTCAAATTAAAATAGACTAAAACTACAAAGTGTATTGTCATTTAAATTACTAAATCAATTTACATATTAATATGGCATTATTGGTGTACTTAATAATGTGTTTTAAATTATTAATATTGTGATATTGTCTAAACATCGGGATGAATAAAAATTATGCTAATAATTTGGTATTTCATTTAGTTTGAATATTATTTAAAATATCTGTAAAGGTACTACTAGTGCTCAGTTATATGGTCCATGAGTGTCCTTGATATACCAAATACTATCGATTATGGCTCCTTGCTTATCATCAGATATCTAATAATATAAAAAATGTGAACATGTTATAATGCCTTGCTATAACAGACTTAATATTGTTTAATTTACCTGTTCCCAGTATAAGTGAGTACTGTTAAAAGCTTTCAATCTAGTGTAACCATAATCTTGGCTTATAAAGGCAGACCATTCTGGCCGTTTCCCCTTAAATTCTTCCCTTCCCTCTTTACATCCAGCTGATCCAGTGGTAAAATGAACTGGAGCTTTTGGATTAGTGTATGGGGCATGATAACTACCATTGTAAACCTTAAATTAACAAAACTCCATTATGAACACAAATGTATTAAGCATTCAAGTATGTGATTTAATTAGACTGTTAGTGGTATTATTTTGTAGTTTACAGTAATAGTATACCACACAAATACTTACTGTATAATTATATATTGGCCATAATCTTTCATAACTATGTTCATGTGCCCATATTTGAAGATCAACACCATATTCATAGAACAAATCTTCAAGGCCAAACCAACTTAAGAAAGGCAATCCTGTCCTGGTCAATGTTTCATAGTGTGTACAATCATCAGTATTATTATTGCTACAATACATAGGCCTATGCCCTACAACAATTATCCAGGGATGTTTTTCCCTGTATATTTAAAATCATCAGCATATGTTATAACAATAATATATATTTGCAAACCTGTTTGCTGGCAAAGTAGCTTTTTTTAAATCCGTTTCCAGCCATTCATACTGAAAAACTAAGCTCTTAATGCCATAGTTCATAAAATAATACACTTCTGTGGATATGAAAATAATATGCATTGGACCAATATCGAGGCTGTAATAAAGTGAATCTGTACCTCCTGGCATACTAAATCTATTCCGATAGTGACTAAAGTTGCTAAAACACTTAAAATAGTCATATTCTTACTACTCCTATACAATCACCTACTTGGCTTCTTCATGGTTTCCTGCACACGTCATATAGGGTACATAGGCAGCAATTGATTCAATTTGTTTCATAAATTCATCTCCAACACCACCATTATCCTAAAAATATTTAATAAGCAATTACATTTTAAATATAACATGGAAAATTTACTGAGTTCATATCATATGCAAAATCCCCTATGTGCAGAATAGCATCATATAGACCTCTTTGTGTATCTTCTTGTAACCTTGCAAGAGATTGTGCATTCTCATTTCCCATATCTCCATATATAGCTAAATGAGGTATCCAATTATTTACTTCTGGGGGCGTTTTGAAGAAAAAAATGTTTGACCAGCCTTTATCACTTCCACAATGGTATTCTTTAATAAACAATCAGTGTATTAGAAATCTGATGAAAATAATCTTTTATCATACCATATCTGCTATTTGAGGATAGATTATCTAGGAGCACTCTATGAATATATTGAGTGTGCCTTTCAGTACCACCATCAACAAATTCAGTTGATGATCCTGATGCTTTTAATATGAGACCATTAATACCATATTCAACAACAGACTCAGTTGTATCATTCAATGTAGACCAAGTTATGACAATTTGTTGTAGGTTTTCACCAAAAGCTATATGAATTTGTTCTGGTTGATAGAAATATATATCTGAGCAAAAACTCAATTGTACTGCACAAAGGAAAACAAAAGATATATATATCATTGCTATTACTATAATAATGAGAATCAATGAAAAATTATAAATAATACAATTATAAATTTAAGATAACACTATTAGACGCAATTCAAAAATTCAAACATCACTTTTGTTACAAAATATTTTGATTCCAGGACAACAAACATTGATTAAACTGACACTAATAGAGAAACAATATTTTAAATGTTATCAGTGTATGAAAATTTAACACTCATTCCGATAAGACATAATTTTAGTAATAACTGCATGCCTCTTTGTTTACATATTTTTACTTGCATTCATCAGAGATAAGAGGCCCGATTATTTAAAATTGTAAACTTTGACAAGTTTAAATAAATATATTCCATAAAGTATGGTTATGTTGATTTATTGGTTGCCTATGATCGTTATCTACTTGCATTGACTGTTAATAATATACAAAAACATAATTCTTACTCCTAATAAACAGCTTTATTTTGAGAGGGCATCATATATCAAATAAATATCGAATTTGTTTTATCTAATATTTTATTCAAAAGATATTAATATATTTTAGGCTTGCAAATAGAAGTTGGTCTGTACAATATTGTGTTTCTATAATAGTTATGGAAATTTGTTTAAAATCAATTTCTTGCTTAAAATTGCAAAAAAACTTGAAAAAAAAAGTTTAGCAAAGCCTGCTTAAAGGTATTCATTTCAAATTTATAGAAAGAAAACTTGAGGCGGATAAAAATTTACAACAGAGACAAATGTTAATGACAAAAAGTTATGGATATAACTACAGTATATCACGTGGCGTATTTAACCCGTTGGAGGCCTTGGGCATATTAGGATTATGGGATCCCCATATGACCTTGAGAGAGCAGTATTTTGTTCGAATATACAAAGTTTTTTGTTTATTTATTACATTGTTACTAGTCGCCAACGTCTAACGTACAATTTGTTTTTACATTAACTTAAATTTAGTTATGTATCTAGGAGGACCAATCGGCTCTATCTTAGTCTCTGGTATAATAAACTCTGTGTATTAACACTATTGTTTTTGAATTAAATGCGCGTCACTACACTATTCTATACAATATCAAATGGCTTGGTTCTGTTGAGTCTGTGTCCTGTTCTGGTGTTATCCAATAGTTGTATTATTAGGATATTCATATGAGAATGGAGTCTGTCTCCAAGTCTTCTTGTAATTATTTTGATTTGCTGGGTGATAGTCGGTATCTGAAGGTCTCAATGTAGGTAATCAGTCTGGTAGTATCTCGTTGTATCTACAATGTTCCTCAGGACTTTGTTCTGGAAAAATTTTATTGTATTATTTTATTATATTTGTTTTCGCGGAATATCCCCATAATTGTGTTCCATATGTCTATATAGGTTTCAGTATTTCCTTATGAAATAACAGTACGTAATAGTATTGATAATTGTGGCTTTATTTCAATTAATCAATACATTTTTCTATATTTCCTATATTTTAACAGTCTTTCCTTTTATTTTTTACATTGTTACATGTTGTTTTACATATTAATCTGAGATACTTAGCGTTGTTGCTATATGGAGTGATATTATTATTTATTGTTGTTGGTGGTTGAGCCGTCTGATTATACGTGAACTTCACATGCACATATTTACTTTTGCCAATATTTATTTTCCAAGTCTGTCTCCGTTTATTTATACTGTCACTTGACTGTCGTAATTTTCATGTCGATTCTTCACTATTATCTCCGATAGAAAAAACAGCAGGGTCATCACATAAAAATTATATAAGTTTCTAGATTATTCTTTTTTACATTAACATTAAAAGAACAGGTAATTTAAGGTAATACACAAAAGTTTAATATTTACAGGTTAATGCTTAAAGGTCTATGTTGTTTGAAGAGGTATGTTTCTAGATTTGAACAAAATGGTTAATTACTCTTTCAAAGGCTATATTTTTTTAGTATATCACATTATATGGACATCAGCGACAAACTGGCAAATCTCCCTTGAATCACCATATTTCTTAGTTTACTTTATTTTCTTCTCGTTGAAAAAGAGGCGTTCCTCACGGGAGTTAATAACCATCTTGTTAAAAAGGTGCAATGTAATGTCTGCATTTAAAAATGTTTCTAGAATTTTGTTTTATATTAACAGAAGATATATTTACAGTATGCTATTGATACTTTCATTTACTTATAAACATTTTTCAAGTATCTATTAATTGTACATTTTCTATTTTCACATATTACTTCATACTAACTCTTACTCTTCGAAATCCAGAGTTTTCAACTGAAAAGTATGCTAAATATCTATTTTATATCGATAAAAGAGCCCATTCCTATTATGTAGAAATAAAGAAGAATAACTGTAGAGGGCGTTATAGTATGTCATGAGCGGCTGCATAGAGTAATAGATTAACTCAATAGGGGACTCTAGCGCAAAGTTTTGCTTTACCCAACATCCAGAGGGTGTCATAATTGATCATTCAAGTAATTTGATTGGCCATTCCATTATAGGCACATGTAAGAAAAATATTTTACTGTGAAGACATTTTACGTAAAAGGCACGTCACAGCCTTAACGTCATGTTTAATTGACCAATGAAATTTAAATAAATAATGTTTGAGTTCTGTTTTTTTTTGTTTTCTTGTACTGAAAGTAAACTTTAAGTCTTTCCCCCCTGAAATTCTGTTCACCTGCTTTACTCAAAAGTATATTGTTAGAACCGATTTGGTGAAGGTGTTTGGGCAATTAAAACACTGGATTCAACTGAGTCACTCTCTATTTATTTCGACAAACATCTCGATCAAAGCCCCAACACAGAATGAATCAAGATGGCGGAATCTTCATCCTGTCCGGATGGCATTAGTACGAGCATGCGCCGTAGCGTTTATTATAATTTACAGGAAACTAATTTAATATCGACTATGCAACTATATATACATCGTCAGAGGACGTCTGATGTAGGCGCATCCACTCAATTATTTATATACCCAACAATATAGTGCACCTTGTTATTACTTTTAATATATTATCTGAGAGATTATTATGGAATGTACAATTAAAGAGTTAAATTTTTTTTTAAACATGTGAAAAACATTTTGTTATATTATTGACTTGGTAAAATCACTGAATAAAATAAAGGGGATAGCTACTGCCAGTATAATAAAACCATTTTGTTGAAGTTTAGGGCACGAGATATTATCTTGCCTCTATAAAATCAGTCTCAATTTGTGCGTCTACTGATTTATTCATAATTGTATGTAAGCAAAAATCAATCAATTAATTTAATTTTTCAAAAGTTTTGCTAAATAACCTGAGATGTACACTACGGTACAATGTAAAACTTTATTTATGGTAAGAATGAGCAGAGATGGGGGTACTGGCTGAATTAATAGAAACTTTACCATTACCTTCTGGAGTTTGTTCAAATGTCGATGACGCTTGCTTCGAACACCCTGGTTGTGGGCCTGGAACGATGGAAATAGGCACTACAAATATAGTAAGATAGTTTTGAAATTAATGCTAACAATTATGAACAGAAATGTCACTGACGCCTTCAATTTACCTTCTATATCATTTTGGTTTTCCATCCACCTCCTTTTGTACATATTCTGGGCTCGTGGTTTTATTATCACCATCACTAAATTGTTCTCATAAATACTTAAAGGAAAGTTTAAAAGTATCACAAAAATGTCTATGACAAACGTGGTAACGATCAAAAATCTGTTTCATGTTTAACCCAACCAGTTTAGAATTTCTAATGCTTTTTGACCATTTCTTAAAGATCGCTGGGTACTTTTCTAACGGAAAATGATGATGCATTTCCTCACTATCTGTGCATCAGTGCACACAACGCTCCATAGAACGAGAATGCATTTCAACTACAGACTTGTAGATACTAATAAAATAAAATAATAATTTAATCTATAAACGTTATAAAAAACTGACCACACTGTTCTCTATATAAGACATCTTGAAAATCGCGTACAAAATATACAAATCACACTACCGTCGCGGCTCTTAGCATGGCGATTAAAACAAGTAATATGTGACGACCGCCACGACCCTTTAGATCACCACGCATTCACCAACAACAAGTTCAAAGATTGGCACCGCCGGTGGATTGGTACCATGCGGTTCCAGGCTATAAAAGATCATCACGACGACGTCTCGCTCTCTTTTCTTTTCTCCATCCCCTTGTAACAGTACCATTTCCACAGCGCTACCATACTTCCTCTATCTAACCTAATATCTTGTCAATTCTCCCGTCGACCACATGTATAAGTTATAAGTTAAAATAAACAAGTTTGATTCAAGCAGTGTTTTCAGTTCTCGTGCAAATTCCTTTCAAGAATGGTAGTGAGTTGCAATCGCGTCGACAGCCATTCATTCCGACCGACCGACCCGACGAACATTCCTACAAATATTTTTCCATAAACTATTTCCTATAAACTTAAATCTCTATTTCTCTATGAGGGGCTGGTCAAGATATATAAAAGAACAGTAATGTAGATAAAATTTCTCTCCTGTTCAGAAATGCAAATATTCAAATGCAGTTTGTAAAAGTGTAATAATACTTTTAAAATCGAAGCGGATGTTCTTTCTCATTTTACTCCAGTATGATTGAAATAAATGAGTTCGACGCAAATATCTGAATTATTCGCATAACATTTATCTAAAGTATTCCAACCGAATGATAGCTCGATGTAGCTGTAGATCTGATTTCTCCAATGCAAGTTGTCATAGAAAATGACAACAACCTCAATCCTCAAAAAGGCTCCTGGAATTGATGATATTTTACCTGAGTTATTGCCACGAAAATCAATCGTCAAGTTGATATACATATTCGATGCCCGCTTGAGACTGAAACATGTTCTGGAGTGTCTTAAGGTTGCTCAAATAATTATGTGTCAACAAGTCAGATCTTATAGGCTTATTTCGCTGTTACCGGCAATATCAAAGTTATTTGAGAAACTGCTGTTGAAACGTATTAAACCATTTATAGAGAAAAAAGATTTCCAGTTTGGATTTCGAAATTACCACTCAAAAATCGACCAAGTGCGCAGAGTAACAGCGCTTGTTGAAACGGCATTCGAAGGAAAGAACTACTGCCCTCCAATATTACTCGACGTCTCATAAACTATAAAATGATTAAAACGTTACTGCGGAATTACTATCAACTGCTGGAATCATATATTTGCAAAAGAAAATTAAGAGCATCGCGCGAAGGACACAGAGCTAAGGAAAAGTTGGAGATAATTCACTCTGATCTATGTGGTTCAATGGAAAATTTTTCGCTAGGTGGATCAAAGTACTTTATAAACTTTGAGGATGATTTTAGCCCAATGGTTTTCCTAAAATCGAAAGATCAAGTGCTGGAATGTTTTAAGAATTTCAAGAACATGTTAGATAATGGCATAATATAGATCCATAAGTCTTTTTTCGTTAGTTGAAAATCTACTGGAAAATATCATAGAATACGAGAACATCTAGTAGAACATCCTCACACTCAAAAGAAAAATTCGTTCACCTGTGAAACTTTGTGATACAGATATTCAACAATCAGATGTAACAATCCGTATCATCGAAGTACTAGAAAGCAAAATGATGAGAACTATGTTCAATATGCCACCGTACAATAAACATGTGTACCTATATTTGAATGTGCGAACAGTGAAGGAAGACATTTAGTCGTACAGCAAAAACGATCAAGCCATATACCAATAAATTAACTAGGTAACTGCTGAACTGCAGGGACCCATTCCCTTCCAGATCTATCGTTAAGATTCGCAGGCCGAAGTTGAGGATCAATGGATCAAAAATGTAATAGTTGTTTCCAAATGACGTCGTCATCATCATTCTTACATATTTATTTTATGGACGATCTGGATACGTAAATTGATAAGCTCACAATCCAACGCTAAAGTGTTTCTTCTTTCTTCAGCTCACGTGGAGAGGTTTAATTTACCGACAATGGACCAAGAGGTTATTGTTATTCTCAGAGAAAGTTTGACCATAATGTTCAGTTATTAGTAGTTCATTTTCATGGATTGTGGCTGATATGGTTTTATACAATGAGTGTTTTGATTACTCTTTTCTTGATTTATTTTTGACAGGAGAACAATTATATAAATAATTCACTAAACCGCTTTCCAATATGTATTTCAGTTGTTTGGTGCTACAGAACCACTCTTGCTATAATTTGGGCCTAAACTAGATTTGATTGTGTGATAAATAATTTCTAACTATACATACATACGTGTAAGAATGGGATGATTCGCTTTTTCTAACCTAATTGGCATTCATTTGCAGTGCATGAAGTTGATGGTATTCTCCGCATTCATGACTTTTAGATAGGTATCATTTTTACAACTTCTGAAGTAGTGTATGCTTACACATTGCGTATAGGTCGGCTTGGCATTGTAGCTAGTTGAACAGTGACTGCTGTAGTACTCACCCATATTGCCCTTAGAACTCAAGGCGTTTACTTTTACTTGCTGGTGAATTGTTTCATTTCATTGAGTTTTTATGTTTCATTTCTTTATCAATGGAGAATCCTTGTAATAAAATTCCGAGTTTTGGATGTGGGTGGGTGTTCTTTCGGCTTTGGTTATGATTGAAGCGAACCGTTGTTTCAGAAGGGGAATAATTTCTAAAATTAAAAAATAAATATTTGATATTTTACATGATTATTAATATGAATAAACTTACCTCAATTTACAACAACCAAACTCGCTGTAATGATCATGAATTTCTTTGACACTTCATCCAGTCAGACCGTCGCGGTTCTTAGCATAGCGATTAAAATAAGTAATTAGTTAGAAATAGCGACATCTAGATGTCGCGAAACATTTCTGTAAAATTTCCCGATGATTAGAGCAAGATATTAATTTGAAAGTACCTCTTAAAATAAAGAAGCAAGAGGAAATAGTTACCTTTGCCACTGCCATTCAAGAAGCTGTATCCCTATTTTTAAACAGAAACTGCAGGAATATAAATATTTTAAAAGAAATTAGTGGCTTAATTCCGAAGAAGCATAAATTTAGAAGAAAATGGCATCAATCAAGAAACTCTTGTGACAAAATCCTGCTGAACAGCGCCACACAACAATTAACAAAGGAAATTAAAGAAATCAAATAAGCATCAATCGTTAGATTTCTTTCGGAACTCTTCGTTAATAGTAAGATGAATACGACAGATATTTTATTATATCATCCGAGGGTGATCTACTGACAAGTTTATCGCCATTTATTATACATAGAGAATTACTGTCAGGGGTGGGAGAAGTACAATCAGTTAAAAAACTTAGAAATGGAACAATACTAGTTGCAGTGTCAAACTTTAGACGGTCAGAGAGAGTGCTGAAACTAAAGAAATTCCACAGTATATAGGTAACAGTTGCCCCACATAATACACTAAATTTATGCAAAGCAGTTATATCGAGCAGCATCTGTGTGTACAGACGAGGAGATACTGGAGAATTTAGCATCACAGAGAGTAACATCGGTAGAGCGCATCCACTCGAAGAAAAATGGAGAGATCGTTGCAACCAATAGCTATATCCTAACATTTAGAAAGGATCACATCCCTGACAAAAGCAGGACAGGTTACCTAAGTCTGAAAGTTAGACAATATATCCCAATCCCCATTAGGTGTTATCAATGCCAGAGATTCGCTCGCATATCCATGAATTGTACATATGGTCCTACCTGTCCCTTTTGTCGGAAAAACATACATGGCGCAGTAGAATATCGCCTCATGGTATTAACTGTGGACAGGAGCACTCCCCAAGATACAGGGATACACTTCCACAAGGGAGGCTTCTTCAATTACGAAGAAAACCTCCGCTGAAAACACCTCGATTTCAACAAGAGGGCTACAGGCCCCTCCACATTCACACCGAAAACCCTCCCCAGCCCGGGTTGCTACGGGTGGGGGGATCGATCCCTTATCCGCCATCCTCCTACCCTTCATCCCTATTCATCCGGATCTCAGTCCCAGAGAAGGGGAGAAGCTCCTTCAAGTCCATCCAATAAGAGTAAAGAGAGGCAGACCGTTTCCGAAAATTATTGTAATTCAACGCCTGGCTTTTCGCGTAGCTCATCACCACCAAGCAAGGGGAACAACAGTGGTTACTCTAAAGACCGTACCAAATTAAGCTCAAAGCATAGATCAGGCAGTGATATGGAAATAGAAACCTCTACACAATAATTAAAATGACTATCATAGTGCAATGGAATATTAATGGCCTTAAAAGAAAACAGGAAGAGCTTCATCTCGTCATGCGACTTTATAAGCCATCGATTATGCTCCTACAGGAAACTTATCACCTACAGATTCTTTTCAACTGCGAGGCCATAAGATAATAAGAAAAGACAGGACAAATAGTGCACGTTCATCTAGAAGCGTAGCTATTTTAATCTGCACAGAAATACACGAAGAAAAGATTAACATAATAACAGAGCTTGAAGCAGTAGCTGTCAGGGCATATTTATCTGGCAGAAATGTTTCACTGTGTAGTTTGTATCTGTCTCCTTCCGCAAGCATTGAAGAAACAAGTATTGAAGCTCTCGTCTCACAATTGCCACATCCCAAACTCATCATGGGGATCTCAATGCTCATGCGCCTGAGTGGGGCTCATCTAAATACAATCAAAGGGTCCATAGACTGTTGAGGTCATTAATGACAATAGTCTATGTATTATGAATGACGGATCCCCTACATTTGTATCTGCTTTATCGGGCACATTGTCACACCTGGACTTAAGCCTGTGCTCTTCCTCATTGGCTGGACAGGCGAGATGAACAACTGTGGTTGATGCATGACAGCGACCACTTTCCCACTTTGGTTGAACTCACTGACACACTTGGCATATTACCTACAGCGACCGGACTTAATAGTAGAGGTATTGATTGAGACCAATATAGGTCGTTGATTGAAACCACAGCAATCACAAAAAATATAGACACAATCGTAAAAGAATTCACCGATTCCATTATCAATGCAGCTAGAAGATCTACTCCTATTAACACCACAAAAATAAATAAATTACCGGTACCATGGTGGAATAAAGACTGTGCTAGGGTGATAAGGGATAGGAAAAGGGCCCTTAACAGATTCAAATTAAACCCAACATCCGAACACTTTCAAAATTACAAAAGATTAAAGGCAATTGTGAGAAGAACTATTCGGCAATCAAAATTAAGCTCTTGGAGAAAATTTACAAGTATATGCATAATAAAAGGCACCCCACAATCTAAAATACCAGTTGATGGAAGTCGACGCATTGAAGACCTCTGTGAAATGACTGAAATATTTGCAGCACACTATCATTGCATATTCCAACAAAACATAAGGAGAAAAAGATGAACAGCAATGATGGGGTAAGCAAAAATGTACATGACCTTTTGAATATTCCATTCACAACTGAAGAGCTTAATAAGGCCATGAGTAGGGGCAGAAACACATTTTCTGGACTAGATAACGTTTGCTTCCCATTAATTAAAAACCTAACTCAATTGCAACACTTCATTTGCTTAATATCTACAATGAGGTTTGGATGAGGGGACATTTGCCTTTGTCGTGGAAGCAGTCGCTGTTAGTCCCTATATATAAGCCAGGTAAACCACGGCATTCAGTATCCAGCTACAGGCCTATCGCGTTAAGCAGTCCCCTAAGTAAAGTACTTGAGCGCATGGTCTGTCATAGATTTATATATGTGATTGAAAAGCAGAGACTACTAAATAATCATCAGAAATCAGAAAGTCTTTCTTGACTTAGAAAAGGCATTTGACTCCATCAATATCGATTGCATCCTGAAACAACTATCTAACTGGGAAATAGGGGGCAGAATGTTCGATTTCATTGCATTCTTCTTGACAAACATAAGTTTCCGAGTCAGGGTTAATGCAGTAATATCTACAGCACATCACCAAACCAACGGTGTACCTCAGGGCTCCTGTATTAGCCCATTACTATTCATAATTGCTATGAACTTTATTAACGAAGTTATTCCCACTTATATCAACGCCCGAATCTATGCTGATGATGTGGTTATCTACCAAAAATATACTAACCATATGTACAGCCAATCCCTATTACAGAATTGCCTCGATGAACTGCCTGCGTGGGCCGGACCGAATGTGTTGAAGTTCTCAGCAGAGAAGTCCGTGAGTGTTCACTTTTGTAGATAGAGGAACTGTTCGCGAATAGCACTATTAGTGATGGAGGGTAAGAACCTGATAAACAACCCAGAACACAAATTCCTTGGTTTGCTGTTCGATCGCAAGCTCAACAGGCTCCCACACATAAATTATCTCAAGAATAAATATTTGGCAGACATAGGTCTACTGAAGACCATTTCCAACATCAATTGGGGAGCACACAGAACATCGTTGAGCAATATATATCAGATGCTGATAAGAAGCAAATTGGATTATGGAAGCCAGTGTTATATTACCGCACCACCTTCATACGTGAAGAAATTGGATCCCATACAAAACGCCGCTATGAGAATCATACTGGGAGCATTTCGCACTAGTTTGGTTGAAAGTTTGCAGTGTGAGGCAGAGATTTCATCACTTGAGTCACGGCAAGAGCTACTGCTACTAAACTATGAAAGTTCAATACCTTTTTCTTACCTAAGACAAATTGAAGCAATATAAGGAAGAGGCACTTAATCATTAATCTTCCAGTGGATATATAACGATTAATGATTTTGATCCCAGATGCAAAATGTAGAATCACTAATATACCACCATGGCAGTTCTCAATAATACACATAGACCTCTCTGTGAAGATTCTGAATTAGGAAACAAATAGTCCTTCTACAATAAAAGCTTCTTTAGACAGATAATCGAAGAGAACTATTCAAATCATTTTATCATCTACACGGATGGTTCAAAATGTGAGAACTTTGTGGGTGCTGTTTATACGTCTAGTCTACTCGAGAGGCACTTTTGGCTTCCATCATTGACTAGCATTTTCACCGCGGAGCTGCTGGCTATATATATGGCCCTATCTGCCTTGGAAGTATCACGGATTAGCGAATCCATATTAGTAGTATCGGATTCTATAAGTTCCCTAGAGAGTTTAAGATCGACAAGTACAGTCTACCCTCTGGTCACATAGATCAGAGAGATACAGACAAAAAAAGTAAATTTACAATTTAGGGCTGTAAGAATAACATACCTCTGGGTCCCTTCCCATAAAGGAATATCTGGAAATGAAAGAGCCGATCATCTGGCAAGTAGGGAAGAGGAGTCGATAAAGTTAAACGAACTGTTCAGCAAAAAAGATGCCAAAGTGTATATGAAGGGCTTAAATAGGCAATTGACTCAATTAGAATGGGACCTTCTCATAAAGAATAATAAATTATGAGAATCATATGAGAGTCAAGAGGATCTTTTATCAATCTATAGACCGTAATAGCATCGGTAGACACAAGTCAAGCGCCCTCGCACGACTGCGAATGGGGCACTGTAGACTGTCATGAATGAACACATGAATATTTGTTGAAGGGACAGAGCCCGCCCTTATGTGATTTATGTCAGATTCAACTTAGCGTCAGACACATCCTACTGGACCGCCAAAAATATCATGATTTGAGGAGACAACTTGAGATGCCGACAACATTGGAACAATTGGTCCAACCTGAGCAACTGAATCTGCTGATTGAGTATCTAAAGACCATAGACCTACTTCAACACTTTGTGTATACAAATGTATGTTCATTTATTATTGTGTAATTGAGAAATGTTATTGTTTATATTCTACTGTTTATAATCTACTGTGTAGTATTTTAACCTGTAAATGTTCATATAATGTATTGCAATTTACGCTAAATAGCCCAAGAGGCTGACGGGTTTAAATAAATAAATAATAAATAAATAATTAATAAAAAAGCACAGGTTATGCCTTTATGACGAGAGTGATATTCAAACGACTACAACGAAAGCGATTCATTAAGCTAATAAATTTATTTAATGATGCTTTCGGTTAAGCTATATTCCAGATCCATTGAAAACAGCTGAAGTTATGATAATACCCAAACCTGATCAAAATGTAAATGAAGTGGTTATGGTTTATGGTTATTTAATTGAGAAATTGAATCTAAAGTGCCTCAAATCTATTCTCGAGCAAAGAAAGCTCTAGTTATTTTAATTTTATTGTTAATTTTTTTATTATGCCCTATTCCTCAAGCAGAATCAGTTAAATACTTTGGAATCCATCTTGACGGTAGATTAAATTGGAAGCATAAAAAGAAAAACAGATTAGAACCAAAATAAAATAACTGTACTGGTTAGTCGGAAGATACTCTGAACTTGATCTAAAATCAAAGAGGTTGATCTATAATACAATTATAAATCCAATTTGGACCTATGGGGTGCAAATATGGGATTGCACTAAAAATTCAAATCAACTAGTCATACAACGCTGTCAAAACAAGGTTCTTCGATTGATTACCAATGCCTATCGTTATGTAACTAATGGAGAACTGCACGATGACCTGGAAATCAAATGGATTTGCGAAGTTATCCAAGATTTCAACTTGAAACACGATAGAAGATTACTAAATCATACTAAGGTGGAAGCAATATAACTGCTGGACAGCGCGCAGGATGTCAGGAGATTGAATCGAACAGAACCATACGAACTTATATAAAGTGTATACATTTAGTGTAAACTATAGCTATAAGTTAATAATTAATGAATAATTATAATTTTATAATTGAGGAATACATACTGACGTATTTTCTCGCACTCGTCTTGCTCCATTAATCCAAGTACATAGGAAAAGTAGTAATAAATTAATTGTAAATTAAGATTGTACTAAGCATATCTAATAAAGATGTTATTAAAAATATATTTACATACTTTCTTTAATTTGCCACTCCATTGTTATTAACAATTATTATTTTAGGTAGATAGTAATTGTTTGTACATTATGATGGCTCCTCAGTGAAATCCTAAATACAACCCTGTTTAATACTAAACACAAACATTATGTAAATCTAACGAAGCTAGAACAAGAAAGTATACACTCTCTATATATCTGTATACACACTTCTGCGTATACACAGAATAACCTGCTTTTGTCCATAATACAGAACAAATGTTCTATCTTACCTGTAGGATCAATAACCTAGCGTTTTTATGAAATTGTTCATATAATTTCAAAAATTATTGTAATATTATTCCGGTCTGTACAATAAATAACTATGGCAACAAAATGTTGAGCTGTGTGTTGTTCTATACAGGTGTTCTTTAAATTTTTGAAATTCCATTTAATTTCACGACTACCTGAATTCATGTACACGTTCTTATGACAGATGATATATTAAAATGGCGTCAATTTTTTATTTTACTGTGAGCAAATAGATACTACTCCTGGAAACTTATAGTTCATCCTACTACAATTTGTTTCCTTTTTATCCAGTTTCTTTATATATTTATACTATATACATAAACATCTATCCCTTATGGAAGAAAAGCACCATAAAAACTTGATTGAGTATTCCCAGAAGCACGAAGGCAGTACTTCAACAATAAAGCTCTACGCACACATCAGGTAGGGTCGTGGGGGATAAATTTAAATAAGCAATCACATTAGACCTAAATTCAAATAACAGTTCGGTTCAAACATAACCAAAGCCGAAAGAACACCCACCCACATCCAAAAATCACAACGGAATTTTATGCTTGTTTACAAATATTAATACGCCTAATTACCTTAAGGTCTCCGAGAAAAAACACCTCCGCATAGTTATCAAGGGTCTAATCTATCATAACAGAATAAATTAAGTAAGACTTCATCTCCCAAGGATATATTTTTATTCTTGGATCAATTATTTGATAGTTGCAACTCCACTAAACTAATAGCTACTGAATGCAAACCTTTTAAGAGAGGATTAGCCGAAGTTCAATACACTAGGAATTTTGATGCAAAGCGATTGAGGACTTAAATAGTATACTTAAATGTAAGCATACATATTGGCCAAGTAAGAAAAAAATTGTTAATGTGCTATCAATTAATAATTTATTAACTACCTTGAGGGGTTTCATTTCATTAAAGAAAAAAAAATTGTGTAATTACCGGCATAAACGTATTGGCTTAAGGCTGTTTAACCAAGATAGGTTGGATATTTTTTTGGATCTATTAGAGCTCATGGATTCAGGAATATAATATATATCCTTGGGCTAGTACGTTTGAGAAATCATTTAAAGCGGTCGTCATGAATTAATTTTTTTCATCGTATTCGACTTTAGGAAATTGTGAAGAGGATGAACATGAGGGCCCTTTAGAAAATTTATATTCTATACTGATGGGAGATGTATTAACAGGAGTTGAGAAATTGCAACTTGACTCTATGTACTTAAAATAACTATATACCTTTAATTCCAGATATTCTTATACGAACAAAAGAGGCAAGGCAATATCTCATGCTCCAGAAAATTATTTGATAATACTGTCTGTAGGTCTTTAAGCTATCTGTTTTATTTTATACCGCGATATTTTCACGTCGATAATATAACATATTTTTTTAATATCTTTAGAAAAATGTAAATTTAAAGCTTTTCAATTGTACACTACATAATGATCTTCCAGATAGAATATTAAAAATTGGTGCACCATATACTTTTGGATAAAACAGGTAAACAGAATTTTGACAGCGAAAGACTTCGAAAGAGAAAAGAAAACAAAAAGACAGAACTCTAATAGATCCTATTAAATTGATGACAATAAACAAATATGATAAACGGAAAAGGCAGAAGAGATAATTTTGATTTGTTCCAAAGTTTTTTTTATTAATCTCTTAGAACTTCAACAATCTGCCCGTGGGCAATAAGTTATTATATGATTTCCGTTATATAATATAACTGTACTGACATGCAGAAGATCGCTTCAGTAAGTGATCTGCTGTACAAACTTATAATCTAAATCTTATTCTAGATACTATTCTAACTTATTCTAAAGGCTAATCTAAGTTATTCTAGAGGTTATTATGTCTCACACTATTTGTCTATTAATCAGTTCGTCTGGTAGTTTGCGTTTGAGTCTATACACTTCTCTGTCATCGTGCATCTTTAACTGTTTGGCGAGTACACTGGGATCCACTAACAGTACTTTGCACTAACACTTCGAATCACATTCGTTATGGGTTCTAAGGGAATATTGCGCTGAATTCATTTGTTGGAGACGTAATATGGGGAATCGACGACGACTCGCGACACTTTATTCTGGAACCTCTGAAGGATAGCTATGATTTTTTTTTGTTCTGGCCTAAAAACCAGGCGGTAGAATGCATGACGCATACCTGGTCGCGGAGACTTGCCCTGGAGTGACAAGTTGGACCGGGTTATGTGGAACTGCCTCTGGGCTTACCAATACACTAAACCGAAACCGCCTTACAGTTGACCCCTGTGGATCACTACTGCTACTGCATTAAATTTGGGGATATAGCACCCGCTGATCGGACAGCCGTTATTGGGCACGAGGGCCCGGCGATTCTATTGATTCGCAAACCTGAGTTAACACACAACTGGGTACTGTTGTATGGGGGCAAAAGTTATGACTGTAGCGACGGATGAGGTCGTTTCAGCCTTGAAAAGGGGGGAGCTTGGCGGTGACGCGGTGCTAAACTCCCAGCATGTCGACCAGCTCGCGAACAAGCGCGTTTTCAGAAGAACTTGAGCTGAGTTGTTGTTTGTGGAATGATTGAGATATGAAATGCTTGATTTCTGGAGTGTCAGTTTCCTTATGAATTTGATTATTTCTGACAAACCATGGAGCGTTTAATATTCTCCTGAGGAGCTTATTTTGGAAAACTTGAAGCCGTTTGACCTGGTTGGGTGTAACAAACTTGAAGTAGACATTAGATCCGTAGAGGAGTACGGACCGAATTAACATCTTGTAAAATAAGGGAAGTCTGCTAGAAGGGCAGATCAGAGAAGATAGCAGGTTTGCTATCCCCGAACCTTTTTGGAAGGATAGCTATGATTTGCTATTAGTACCCCACAGTTCAATACCACAGGTCCAAATTTGTTCCAAAGTTCACCAAAGTTTTTTGTTTATGATAAGCGCATAATAGATTGCAGTTACCTTGAACCTTTGTTTGGTTGATTTGTTACAATTTTAGTTCAAATACTCAATGTCTTTGTGTCTCACTATCTCTATGTGTTCTTCTTTAAATGTCTGTTCAGTGGGTGTTATGGAATTTAAAAACTGCTCCCAATTTGGTTAAGTCGCAGGTTTTGATCTTGTAGTTAATATCTGCATTACTTGATTTAGCAATTCGTTGGTATTTTCAGGCTGTTCGATATTGGACGGATCATTTATTGATACAATTTGTATGATTTGGAACTTTGCGGTGTTTCGATACTTTTTTATTAGAAGTACTGGGTGCTTAGATTTATTTTTGTTATCTCCAATTTTTTAAAGTTGTTTAGTTACATCAAATCCTTGGTAGTTTGCGAGGTGATTTTTACATTTTGCGGATTGTTGTAATTTGATGATAAGTAAGATCTAACACACTTGACGCATTTAGGTGGTAATAATTGCAGTAATTTTTAGTGAATCAGTTCATTACTTTTTAGTTAATTACTTTTTAATTAGTCAACAATAACATTTGCGTTTTAACATTGTATTAGTGATCGCGCTGTGGTCGAAATTCAACTACAATGTGATGATCTTCATGTCATAATATATTAAAAGGAATAATTTAAAAATGATATGTTAATAAAACATGTAAAAACAGAAAGGCTTTTTAAACCAGCAGCTTTTTAAACACAAAATCTTAAATAACACTGCCAACTAAACAGAAAACATATACTTTCTGCTCTCTTCCTGGCCATCACAAAGGCTTTTGACAAAGTTTGACATGAAGATTTAATACATAAAGCCATAAAAGCAGGCCTACCAATAGACCTGATAATATTCCTCATTATTGTCGGAAATATCCATTCAAGTAAGGGTGGAAAAATCCTTCCCTAGTACCAAAATAATCAATTCTGGAGTCCCCCATAGATCTCCAATAGCACCTGCCTGCTTCTTTTACCTCTATATGGCCACCAAGTGCTCGTTCCCCAGAAAGAGCGCACAACAGATTTCAGGGTCAACTTTCCGCAGCCGGGAAATGGTTGAGATTTTTGAGATTAGAAGTTGATCCCCAAAAAATTCAAGCCGCAACCTTTCACCAACAAAAGGCTATCTGGATACACAAGCTCTAGGTGAACAAAACATAAATCAGTCGGCGGGATAAGGCCACTTAATTAGGTCTAATTTTTGACTGCCGATTTACCTGGAGACTCCAAATAAATAAAGCTGTATGAAAAGACTATGGAATCTCCTCTGTTCTGAACCCTCTTCTATTCCGTGGAAGTAAACTTGTTCCAATAATAAAAGTTCTGCTTTACAAGAGCTTAATCAGATCAGTGGCCCTCTTCGAGGCAAACACTTTGTTCAGCTACGCTGCGCCAAGCCTGGTCAAAAAGCTGCAAGTAATGTAGAACAAAATAGTGCGTTAAGCCCTGCGCGCCCCGTGGTTCGTCAGAAACTCCCAAATTCATAGAGAGACAGAAAACCCACCAGTGACCGAATTTGTGAACCATATTTTCAACAAAGTCCTATAATCTTCAGCCCTTCTGTGAAAACCCCCTGTTAAAATCACTCTCAAAGGTGCTCGCACCTCGATAACCCCCAATCCCTAAATAGTCAAACGGCCGAAAGCCGCCCATGGGCTCTCGCGCCCAGTCGCAACCCTGCCTTCACGGGCACCTGAAGAATTCCAGTGGAAATCAGCAAGGGCTTTTTAAACCAGCTGGGTTGAAGGTAAAAAAAAGGTTTCAAGTAGCGTTGGGAATTATTGACTGAAAACAGTCTAAATTGTCGATAGTCGCAAAACAGTCGAAACAGTCGATAGTGAAAAAACTATCGACTGAAAATAGTAATTACTGTTTTCAGTCAAAGGCAGGGTTCGACTGTTTTTTTTTTCAATTCGTGATGTCAGACGAAGATGTACGAACCCTTTCCGGTATAAATTGTGAGAGAGGAAAGGACGGAGATAATTGCTTGGAAAAGTTAACTTTATATGTGCTTATATTTTCTAAGGGTAGTATAAGCGACACGGAGATGTACATATTCCTTCACGTACTAACTTTAAAAATGAAAAGGAAAAAATAATTACTAAATACAATTAACATGCAATAAATAATTTCATTTTAAACGAAGTAGAATTGTTTTTATAGTTGAATGTTCTGTGGATCTGTAAAGAGAACTGTATGGATTTTTTCTACGGAATGGTATAATGCCCCACAAATATTTTATCGTATTTTCATATGTTAATTGCTATTCTCAAATAATATTCTATAATAAATATAGACAATACAACAAAACTTAAACAAAATCTTAAAACTAAAGATGTACAATAACCATAAATAAACTAATAAAAACTAAACTAAACTAAAACTAAAAATAAACTAAACATAAAAAAACTAATTCATGATATAGTTAAAAATGATCGAACAATAACTACTAGAGCTTTAAAAAAAAGTAAATGCTTTATTTATTATTGAATAGAAATATTTTTAACAAAAATCAAGAGAGTAATCGAAATATTGCCTATTATTGCCATAAAAACAGTCAAAAATATTTTACTATTTATCATTCACAATTTTAATCTTATAATATTACCCTATTACATTAACAATCTGGAAAAATATTGTTCCAAAATACTGCTATGTTAATGTACAATATATTGTTATTTACAAGCAAACTACCAAAAATATTATAAAACTATATATATTACATATAAATCTATGTAAGTATAAATTAGGTATATTTTTGCCAAGGTCGCGGCTAGGACGAGGGAGCCAGAACATTAAAAATCAGTCGAATGAAAGTAGTAGAACCAAAAATAGTAACTAAACGTACACGACTGAAACAGTTGATAGTAAATAGTAACAAAATCAGTCGGTCTGAAAATAGCGGCTTAAAACAGTCGACTGAAACAGTCACTGGTAAAAAGTAGTAAAATCAGTCGAACAAAAAATAGCGACTGAAGCAGTCCATAGTAAAAAAGTCAGTCGTTAGTCAATTACTAAACAATCGATAGTTGATTTCAGTCGATAGATCCCAACACTAGTTTCAAGCGTTCACGATGAATTCACGATAATTTTATATTCAGTTCTTAGACAAAATTGTAAAATAAGATGGATCCATAGAATCGAAGTATTGTCTAGTGTTGATTTGTATGGAAGCAGTTTACTTTTGTTTAAAGATAGATACCCAGGAACTAACTGTTGTCAGTTTCGTGAATCACTGACATCTCTAAGAACAACTTATTTTCGACCCTATTGAACTAGTGTTTCGGAAATTATTTACTGAATTAAACAAGTAATTCAACATTGTTCTCGGTTGAAAATTGCCAACAACAATTTCGCCAACAATAGAAAAGTATTCCAACTATTTTCCAACATTTTATTAACCCCTATACAAGTGCACCTATAATAATATTTTTTTGCTATGTATAATAACGTATGTCGTTCATTTAAGCAAGAGTATGTAGCAATGAGTATTCTAACAGTATTTTTAATATCTAGCGTTCAATATCACTATTATTAATTATATTAAATACGTATTTAAATATTTTTAGTTATTAATTTATGATTTTATGCTAATGCTGGTCGTTTATTTGATGTTTTCAAAGAAATATTAAATAGTCATATAAATATATTATAACAAATATTTACTATAAATAACAACCAGACTTCGAATCGATAGCACTTGCCAACATTAGATACTTGATTAAATAAAAAGAAATATTGCGCTCAACGAATATAAATAAAGCTGTCATTAAATCCCCAGTTTTCCTTAATTAATTAAGTAATAACTGTAAGAACAAGATGAAAATATCCCCTATTTCAGAATTTGTATTTTCTTGTGTTGTGTATCGGAAATGGATTGTAAAAATTGCAGTGATAATTACTGTTATAAGAATGATTATCGAAACATTTATTTGTTCAACCTTCGTTAGAATAACACCTTTTATTCCTGTAATAATATTTGCTCATAACGTATGTCCACTAGCTATGTATAATTAATGTTTTCATTAATTAGATTATTTTTTAACTTTTAGCTGTTCTTTACGTTAATAATAATTTTGGGATGCAATAAATATTTCAAGTCTTCATTTGCTTCGCTAGGAAATATTACAAAACCAATAGCCAAAATCACGAAACGAAATCTTGACTTTATGTTGCATGGTAAGATAATAGATGGATGCCTTGTTTTCATTCATATTGCCACTTTAATTAGTAATTTGGTATGGCACATAGGAGGTAAGTAATTTTATTGTTTATACTTGATTAATTAATATATATTATACCTAATTTTAATAGTTACTTTTTAGATGGAAAAATAAAAACACCCATAATTTTTTATATGTCAAAACTTTATCCTGAATTTGTGTATACAGTTATATTTCTTCACATTTGTTGGTTTCAAATGGCTCTATCTTTATCAATATTTTTGTTACATATAATTCCTGTTGTTGTTTATAGCTATATTCTTAAAGTAGGATCAAGGAGTATTTTTTATTATTCAAGCGATACATATTAGTGATTTTAGTTCGGCGATTTTATCAATTTAATTGAAGAATATCAGGCCTCAAATGTAAATAGAGTTATGAACGAAATGTACCACAAAAATATTACTATGCATCTAGTGTTTGTGTATAAACAGCATTTAAAATTGATGACGTAAGTTATTTTATATAAAAAATACAAATATCAATTAATAGGTACAAGTTTTAGATATTTACACAAATTCACTCGGAGTTCCATGATAAAATTTATAGGAGGTATTTTTTTGCTTGTAGGGCTATGCTTTATGCCTCTATTAGTATTCTGCATGAGTAACTTTTCTATAGTAAGTAACCAATTTTTTAAAAATTGTTTATTTATTTTTCAATTTTTAGATTCAAGCTTTATTGATATCTCTTGCCCCTACATGTGCCTATTTTTTCAGTACCTTTATTTCATTTAATGTTGCCCAAATAATCGAGGATCAGGTATAATAATTAAATTTCAAATATAGAACATTATCATTATTTTTAATACAGTTCGAAGATATGTATTATGCATTGATCAATATGCCCTGGTATCTATGGAATCAAGAAAACAAAAATATATATTTGGTACTGTTGAATAAAATACAAAAGGGTAATCAGATATACATAGGGTTTAATATGCCGTTAAATAGAAATTCGTTATTACTTGTAAGTATGCGAATTAAGATTAAGGTATTCATAGTAAATTTGTTATCTTATATTTTTCAGTATATAAGAAATACTTACGCTTTCATAACATTCTTATATCAAACAAATGTATTCAGATTATTTTGAGGATATAATTTGCAATTCTATAGACCTAAGATATAACAACATTTATTTTGATCGAAATTGACCCAGTGCTCATTCGTCCATAATTTGTTAAGTTAATCAAGTTTCTCACATAATAGTGTAAATATAATGATATGTTACACTACTAAATCTTGTATTGATAATATTTTCAAAATAAGGCCAAAAATATATTTGATATATAATATTAATTAAAGTAATGTATTAAAACATATTAAAATGTATGTAATGTAATGTATACTATCTCAAGAAGCTCTCACTAGCCTATTTTAAATTGCACTAAATTAAAACTAATAAGTAATGTATTTAAAATCATTAAATAAAGCTATTCACTTTTCCCAACCTAGGTCTATAAGGTAAATAATCAAAACAACTGACAAAACAAAAGAACGTTCAAAGAACAAAATCTTACTGTATTAGTCCTTAAACACCTTAATATTTAGAAATGTTTTCAATTGTTTACGAAATGCCTTAACAATTCATATTTTTTTCGTCCTATGTGTTCCATCTATGTAACTTATGTAGTTAGTATTATTTTAACTGCTGCATATTTTAATTATTTTTATGTTATGTATTTATATAATACAAATCTATATCCATATTTTCCACCTAGGCTAATTAAAAGAATAATTCCTTTACCTAAATTTTTAAATAAAAATGCATCTTTTTTGCTTATTTATTTTACTCTTCGATCTTCAAAACAGTAGCTGTAAGTTTTTCTTGTTAGTGGATGTATTTATTTCAGCCTATTATTTTATGTAAATCTGGAATCTCGGCCTTGCAGGTAGGTTATCTCTAATTTGCCTTTTAATCTACTTCTTCCTACTTTGTCTTTTGTCCTATGTGCGAATTATACACTGACTATTAAACAAGGTATTAGTAATCTATAAAGCGATTTTATAATTGTTAATATCCCTTCAAAACATATATTATAATTTTTATGGACAAATTATTGTATTTATTATCTGCAATATTCAATTAGTGAAGAAATTCATTTATTAATAAAACCTGAAATAAATTAGAATATAAAACCACTAAAATTTATAGAAAAATTCTTGTAATTCTTATTATTTTCGAATTTTGTTAAACTTCTATCTAGGATGAAATTTTCGCATATGTCGAGTTTTTCTTTTGCAGCACTGCATACTTTGCTATAAAGCGGATATACTAATTCTCTCTACAAAAAATGTAAAATGTAACTTTACTTGATTACACTATTCTTAATCGTTTTGTATCTAAATTTGTGCTAATTGTATAATTGCAATAATATTACACAATATAACAAATCTCAAACAACACGGCTTAAAATTTAACTACGTTTACAAATACTGAAATATAGAAGGTACTAATCAGTTTGTAAAACACTACAGAGAAAAGATATAGTGTGGAGCATCCACAACATTTTATTATTAGAAAGATTTTAATAAAATATGTATATCTTGGTTGGTTAGGAAAATAGATAAAATAGCTAATGGCAAAATATTTTTTTTCAATGCAAAATGTAATTATTATATAGATCCTGTACAATTGCACATTAATAAATATATATAATATATTATATATTTTTTTATTTAATTAATACATTGTTACTAGTTGTTTCAACCTACAATTTGCCTTTATAATAACTTAAATCTAGGTATATAACTAGAAGGACCCATCGGTCCTATCTCAGTCTGTGGTGAAATAATGTTTATATATGTCACTGCTGAATTTTTTAATATATGCACCTCACTACACAACACTACACAAGATCAGATGGTTTGATTCTTTTGAGTCTGTGTCATGTCCTGGTGTTATTCAAAAGTTTATTTCAATATTCGTATGAGATTGGAGTCTTTCCTCATGCCCCCTTGTAATTCTCTTGATTTATTGACTGACTATGAGTATCTGAAGCTCTCGATGTAGGTAATCAGTCGAGTATTTGGGTGCACCCACAATACCTCTCAGGACTTTGTTCTGAAAAATTTGTATAAAAATTATTTATGTTACTGTTTGCAGAACATCCCCATAATCGAACTCCGTATGTCCATATAGGTTTCAGTATTTGCTTATATAATAGCAATTTATTATGTACTGATAATTGTGATTTTCTTCCAATTAGCCAGTACATTTTCCAGTATTGCAATTCCAGTTCTTTTCTTTTTTTTATGTTTTATATGTTCCTTCCAGCGAAGTTTTCCATCGAGATTCATTCCGAGATATTTAGCGTTGTTGCTATGTGGAATGAGAGTGTTATTTAATGTTATTGGTGCTTGTACGGTTTGTTTATAGATGGACTTCATATGTACAGATTTATTTTCATTAATTCTTATTTTCCAAGCTTGTGTCCAATTATTTATTTTGTCACTAGCCTGTTGTAATTTTTGTGAGGCTTCTTCATTATTGTCTCCGACAGCTATAATCGCAGTATCATCTGCAAATGTAGCAATCGTAATATTTTCCATTTGTAGAGTAAACAAAGCATTGGTCCCAGTACACTTCCTTGTGGTACACCTGCTTTAGCTTCTTTTTTTGTTGTAATGTATGATTTTAATAGTTCGGTGTGTTGTTTTGGTAGCATTTTCTGTAGTTTATGAACAAGGCCTTCATGCCAAACCTTATCAAAGGCTTGTGTTACATCTAAGAATATAGCTGAGCACACTTTCGTTTACTTTCGTAGGCTTTTTCAATAACATCTGTTATTCTGTGAATCTGGTCAATTGTTGAGTGCTTGTAAATAAACCCAAACTGGTGTGTTGGTATTAGGTTTTTTCTCTCTGTGATCGGTTTTATTATTTTCAACAGGAATTTTTCAAAAAGCTTAAATATTACTGGCAGCAGTGATACAGGTCTATAGGCTTTTATTTCGTTTGCTGACTTCCCAGGTTTTGGGATCATTATAATTTCCGCCATCTTCCAAATGTCTGGGACATGTTTTAATGTAAATGCTGTATTGATCAAGTTGGTGAGTTTTATAATTCCCTTTCTTGGTAGTTTTCGCAGTAATTCTCCTGTTATTAAATCGTAGCCTGGTGATCTCCTGGGCTTAATGTCAGTTTTAATAACTTTGGTTAACTCTGTCGGCGTGACTAATTCAATCATCGAATTTTTAGCTTCTATGTCCGGCAAGTTATATTCAGTATTGGTTTTCTTAGGTTTGAAAGTTTTTTCTAGATATTCAGCAAATGCTTCTGCTTTTTGGTGATTGTCACGTGCCCAATTCCCACATAGGTCTCTTTTGTGGCTTTCCAGAGTGAGTAATCAGTTTCTTTATCATCTGTTAAATTTCTCAGATAGTCATTTATGGTTTTGTTTTTAATTTTCAGTATTTCCTTTTTTAGTCGTTGGGTTATATTGTTTAAACGATTTTTATTTTCAGGTGTTTTTCAGCTACCATTTCCTTCACTTCTTTTGGGTAATTAATTCCTTTAGTTGTATTCTTAATTTCTGGAGTATTATTCCAAGCAGCTTGTTGAATATCTACTACGAATTCTTCTGCTTCATAATTTAATTGTTCAGTTGTCTTGAGGGGTACATTTAGTTGAATTTGTTTGTTCAATTTTTCAGCAAATCCTTCTCAGTCTGTTCTCTTGTTTGTTAACGTTGGGTTTCGTACTTTTCTTATTATATTTTCGCTCCACGTCAGAATCACTGGCGTATGATCTGAATTTAGCTCAAAATTTTCTTTGACTTTTATGTAGCTGGATGTTATGTTTCTTACTATGAAGGAATCTAACAGGTCTGGGGTTTTCTCTTGATCAGTCGGCCAATAAGTTGATTTTCCAGTTGACATGTAACTACATCTTAGTTCAGCAGCTGCTTTGTGCAGTTCATTGCCTTTAATTGTTGTCATTCTGGATCCCCATCTTGTAATTTTTGCACGGAAATGCATTGCATGAAAACCTCCAATTATAATTTTTTCTCCCAGGTTGCTTAGGACATTCAAATAATTTTACTTTTTTTGATTTTTTCTTGGAGGACAATAAATTGCGGCTATTGTAACCTTATATCTACTTGGTTTAATAGTTACTGCTATTACCTGATTTTCTGTTGTACTGAGCCCGGGTTGTTGATGGTGAGAAATGTTCTTTTTAATTATTATTGCAATTCCTTCTCTTGCGGTATTGGCTGGATGTATGGTATGCAAAAATGTATATCCTTTAAATTTAATAAAGGATTCTTTTGTTAAATGGGTTTCTGATATTAGGCAAATAGCGTGATGTTGCTGGATTCCATTAGCATTCCAAATTACTATTCGGATATCTCTATTTGCCATTTCGGGGTTTTTGGACCACAGGCCTAATGTTTTTCATTTCTAGTTTTTCAATCCTTTCGTAAAAATATTCGATATTTTTTTCTTGTCTGGCCAGCTTTCCTATTAATTTAAGTACCAATTCGTTGGTGGTTGCTTCATCTTCCTTTGGGTGATTACTTTGACTGTTTTTTTTGTTCTAAAAACCAGGCGGTGGAATGCATGACGCATACCTGGTCGCGGAGACTTGCCCTGGAGTGACAAGTTGGACCGGGTTATGTGGGACTGCCTCTGGGCTTACCAATACACTAAACCGAAACCGCCTCACAGTTGACCCCTGTAGATCGCTACTGCTGCTGCATTAAATTTGGGGATATGGCACTCGCTGATCGGGCAGCCGTTATTGGGCACGAGGGCCCGGCGATTCTATTGATTCGCGAACCTGAGTTAACACACAACTGGATATTGTTGTATGGGGGCAAAAGTTATGACTGTAGCCACGGATGAGGTCGTTTCAGCCTGGAAAAGGGGGGGGCTTGGCGGTGACACGGTGCTAAGCTCCCAGTATGTCGACCAGCTCGCGAACAAGCGCGTTTGTAGCGCGTGCAGTAGACATTAGATCCGTAGAGGAGTACGGACCGAATTAACATCTTGTAAAATAAGCATTTGATGGAGATGGGAAGTCTGCTAGAAGGGCAGATCAGAGAAGATAGCAGGTTTGCTATCCCTGAACTTTTTGGATTGCTTTCTGGATTTGGGAATGCCAACCGAACCGCCGGTCGAAGTGAAGACCTAGGTACGTGACGTTATCCAGCCATGGAATTATTGCGGTGTCAATCTTAAGTTGCGAGACGCGCCTTGCGGTGTCGATCTTAAGTTGCGAGACGCGCAGTGCGTAACGATTCTTATGGAAAATGATGGCCTGGGTTTTCAAGGGGTTGATTTGCAAACTCCAGAATTTGTACCACTTGACCGCATGATCGAGCTGCTTCTGTAAATGTTCATGAATTGTAACTTCGAACCTGGCGGCCGTGAAGAAAGCAGTGTCGTCAGCGTAAAACGCGACGTCAATGTGCTCTTTTCTCGGCTGATCTGAAATAAAGAGGTTAAATAAGGCTGGGGCCAGCGGGGAACCTTGAGGTACGCCAGCATCGATTTGTTTACGACTGGAAAGTGATTCCATGATCTTGATCTGGAAAGATCTGTCCGAGAGATAGGACTTGATGAGAGCGGTTAGGTCTTCTGGGAGGCCTAACCTCACGCAATTTGCGATCAATCCGTCGTGCCAGATATCGAAGGCTTTGGTTAGGTCCAGAAGAACTGCGCCAAGATTTTTACGTTGGTCAAGAGCATAATGGATGTGTGCGGCAAAACGGGTAGCCTGATAGACGGTTGAGTGGTGAGCGCGAAAGCCGGATTATTCATCAGGAATGATGTTGTTTTCCTTTGTGAAAGAGTTGAGAGCGTAGAGTATTGCCCCCTTGGCAAGCTTCGAAATAGCGTTGAGAAGGCTGATAGGTCTGCAATCAGATGGAGATGATTTTGCTCCTTTCTTGGGTATAACCGATATATGTGCGTGTTTCCAAGACGCCGGGAAATGTTGCAGCCTCATGATGGAGTTAATGATGTTTGCCAGTTCTGCGAACTGCTTATGCGGGTACTTTCTAATAGAACTAGGTATTCGATATTCCGTCGAGACCTGGAGATTTTTTGGTTTGAAGTTTGCCGATCATAGTCTGTAGGGACTTTGGAGACACGAAATGGTTGAGAAGAAAAGCTGGGGTTACTGGTCTGTTGATGGGGTTGGATTCGTTGATGACAGTGGCATTGTCTTTAGCTTTAGTGTTCTCTGCGGGTGGGAGGCATTTCATTTGAGCTCGTAGGTCTCTGCAAGGAGCTCGACTTTTTCTTGGTCAGTGACTGCGAAATTTCCTGTAACGGTTGACTTTAGGGGGGGATGACATTGTGCGTCTTCCCTACGAGGCATTTGGAGACAGGCCAGAAGGAAGGGGGGCCATCCTGTCTTTGGTCCGCGAGAAATGAGTTCCATTTCATTGCTCGCCAAGTCAAGACAGC
Source organism: Rhynchophorus ferrugineus (assembly GCF_030347505.1). NCBI lineage: Eukaryota > Metazoa > Arthropoda > Insecta > Coleoptera > Curculionidae > Rhynchophorus > Rhynchophorus ferrugineus. The sequence continues at coordinate 18,619,826 of NW_027472590.1, forward strand.
CGCCCTTACCCCCTTGCATGCTCTGTTCGCCTCCCGTTTGTCTGCGGCATCAAAGGCGAATCGAGCTAATCTGCATAAACCGTTTTTGATGCGAATTTCACGTTTTTTTGACGAAATTTTGACTGTGACTTGTGTGTTAATTTTCGGAATTGGATCGGATTTCAGGAGAAGAGATTGGTAATTTTTCCAGTCGGTCTTTTTCCTGAATCTTGCTAGTGGGACTTAAGTGGTGGCGCAGTTTCCGAGTTTGAGAAGGACCGGACGATGATCAGAGTCTAGTTCGTTAAAGACTCGAACTTCGGAATGGCGATTTACGTCTTGAAGAATAAAGAAATCAAGGGCTCTTGCTGCCGCTTGAGAAACTATACTAGGGTGATGGGTGGGTTCATCTGGCAAGAGTGATCGGTATTCGGTATAGTTGAATGCAGAAGATTTCCTGTATAGGGATGTAGTCACAAAATGACGTTCTTGGATATCGATTTTAATGGAGGTTGCTTCAAAGTTGTTTAATGATAACGATGGAAGGAGCTCGTGTTTGACTCATTTTCTGATGAAAATGGCGGTTCCACCACCTCGACCCGGAGTTCTATCGTTTTTGTAGAGAAAAAATTGTTCGAAAGAGAGACGATGGGAAGGTTTCAGGAAAGTTTCCTGGATGAGAACGATGTCGACCTCATAGAATGTCATGACGTTTTCCAGTTCCGCTTGCTTTCCGCGTAAGCTGTTTGCATTCCATGTCATCAGTATAAAAGATTTCTAAACAGTCATTTCGAAAAATTAGAAGGCTGCTGGAAGTTAAAAAAACAGGCTCGGCAATACGAGCTGGAATGCCCGAAAAGCTGGCAGTTGAATCACTGCATTGGCTGGCCGTTTCCCCTCTGAACCTCGACCTTCACTGTTATGACCCCGAGTTTGGTCATATATATGATCTGTCGCTCTTCGCAAGGGACAACTACCTGAACAATTGGTAGTTATATCCCGGATTTTAATTTCCATCTTTACACAAATTTGCGATGGAAGCCTTGATCAAGGAGAAGTTCACGTACCTCGTCAATGCAGAGTGATTCTGGGATGTTTCTTATTATTAACCGGAATGCTGGGTTGGTCTTGTGGTATCTTGTTTCGGTAGTGGTTGTGGGGCCGTCCTGGTGGTCGGCTTGTTTTGCACTGGTCTGGTGGAAAATTTTGTAATCGAAGGCTGTACGTTAGCCTTGGCTTTCGATTGGGTATTTCGATCTAAGTCATCTTAAAATTGTTTAACATTGTAATGACACATTATTTTTTGTGGTTGGCTAGTTATCATGTTTGAATCATACCATAATCAAATAATACCTGTACTAATATTAATATCTTTTAATTAAAATATAAAAAATATAGTATTACATAAATCGTAGTAACACCGGCTAGCAGATTATCTTTTGCGAAACAATAACAATAAACAATATATAACAAGATATACTATAATATAACATAAACAATAGAAGAAGACAGTAGTATACAGATATACAGTATGTAGTATATACAGTAGATGCCAGTAGTATATCATATATATTATGCTATATATTATTTTATTTGCAGATGAAAAAGAACTAATTGTTGGCTATGAGTACATATACCTCACATGTTTGCATACATTACGTTTTCTCTTTTTACGTAATAAGTATAAGTATTAGTTCACCTTCCTGCCTTCCTTAGTTCTTCCTGCAGAAGTAGGACATCCGTTTGTTGGCTACGGGTGAACCCACGTCATCTGAATAGATGATGTCAAAACGTCGTAATGTTGCTGCATCAACTTTGACTTTTAGTTCATTTTCATATTTAACAGAATTTTAATCTAAAAAAAAAATAAACAAAAATACTGTTATCTAATATAATATATTTTAATATTATAGTAACTCTAATGCATATATTATCTAAGGACTTAAATCTACAATTAAGTACACATTTATAATAATTTGTAGGTATTGTGTTTGATTATATTTACATTGAACTCTTTTCCATACCACCTATGAGTAGAGTAAGAGTTCTAGGTGCTTCTGTAGTTGTATCTCCTGGAGTCCTAATCCACCTAATTAACAATTGTATGTCCAATTAATATATTTTACTCCCATTAGAGATCATATTTACCTTTTACGCTTAGTTATTTTTCTCTCGGCACAGTGTTTCCTTGTAAAATAAATTGCTTCATTTTGATATCGTTGTATTTCTCCTTAGTTTGTTCTTTTACTACCTGTATACATCTTTCTTGATAAGCACCTCAAAAGTGTTATTAACGATTCGTGTTTTCATCATAAAAACCAATATATCGGTAACGAATTATTAATAAATGTTATGACTAATAAAACCTAATCGATTGTTATTCCAATCTTTACCATTTTCCATCAACTTTTTTTTGTCTTAACACTATTTTTATTATCATCTTGCCATAAGTGATTATAGGCTGTATTGATCCCATTCTAAAATATTCAAGTCTCACTTAAATATACAAATTGAAATTATAAGTCTTCCTTAATTATATTATATGCTTTTAGAAATTGTATTCTTTTAAAAGCAATGTCTGGAAGTTCCATTAGACTTCTTCGTGGGTCATATTTACACCATTTAAATCCTATAATACCCAGCATTGTATGAAAAGATGTTTTACATCCCTCAAAGAGCTGCATATCTCTAAGTTTTCTATGGATACTTTTCAGATTAAATATCTTCTAAAATAATTGTATGAAATTATGTTTACATTGAAAAAACTACTCACTGTTATTATACATTTCATATATCTGATCTCTGATAGAGATAACATCAAGCTGACTTTGATTCGTCACCCGCTTCCTATGAGGACGGTTTCTTTTCGGTGAATCCAAGATTATATTTTTAATTTTTTGAGATATTTCAGTGCCCGCATCGATACTAGTATACTGTGCAGCTGCAACACACTAAAAATATTTTCAATAAAAATCGATGCAGCGAATTAATATTTAGCAGTAAAAATGCTTACTTCTCTAATGAATTTGGCTGGCAAGAAGGACTTCCTTTATCTCCTTCCTGTTCGACGTAACTGATTAGAGACACAATCTGTTCGGCATTTTCAATCAGAGTAATAATAAGCAGCGACTTTAAAATTATCAAAACATTCAAAGCGTTAAAACAACGTTTGTCGGTTTATAATATGTAGTTTATTAATTGTAGTTTATTACTTATTAGTTTATTAATCTGTTGTTGCTAGAATAAAATGAGAAGGAAATTATCTGATTTTGTTCGATTTAACTACACGGCTCTTTTCTGTTTTCGATTTTTACTACTGTCCATCCAATTCAAGGCCAAATTGCTTTGGTTGCAAGTTAATGCTGTGTATTGTGAGACCAAGCATAGATCACAAAATGTCAACAATACTTTAGAATTCTATTCGTATGTTGCTTGTAAGTAAGCAAGTAAGATGGGCAAATTGTATAGAAACAAATAGCCAATACATTGTATAAAAATTGTATAAAAATACTGGAAAGGAATTACCAACAAACCAGTTATATATTCAAAAAATATACTGAAGACGCTTGAAGATGAAATTTGATTTTTAATATCTTGTTTCTGTGGTAAGTAGACATGTATGTTAAAACATTGTTGGATATCATAGCTATCTCTGATCGGCGACAGATGTAGCAAATATCTGCCAAGATAAAAGTAATTCCTTATATTTTTAAAAGCGTCAGTATTTTTGAATCATTTATATTCAATATTGAAGTTCATATTCAATTACTTCAGAGTTCACTTAATGTTCGACAATAATTTGTAATAGACATTAAATAGCACTTCAATTACAGAATTATATCATATGATCATTAATTATTAAATATAAAAAGGGAAAAATACATGATAACAGTGTACTATAATTGACGATAATGCAAAACGTTTAAAAATACTTTTAATTTATTCATTGTATTAGATAATGTTTAACTAGAAAATTCCTTAATACTTTTTGGTTAAACATATATTGTATAGGCTCTTTAAGGGTAATAAATACCGTCGTTTTATTTCTTCGGAAATTTTATATTATACCGTTATGTATGTATGCATAACTAATATGGCCTTCGCTAGCGACTGGATACTCTAAAAAACGGGCTATGTGATTGTTTTGAGACTGAATGAAAATAAAATATTTTTTAAAGGGTAATAAAAATTACTGTATCTAAAACTCTTTAATTTCATAACTGACACGGTTGGTAGGATTCTAGGGTGATCATAAGACCGTTCTCTTTTTAATTAGCCGGAATAAAATTATTAAAGAAGGAAGATAGGTGGTCATTAGATTGGTAATCGCCTCGCTGTTACTCGAACCATTCCTATTGAGTGGAGTTCAGGGAAAATTATTGCCCATTGAGCTATAAGTTTAAAAAAGGTGTATTAAATGTGCTCCAAGATCCCTAACGATAAACTATTCCAATTAGGAAATATTCGTGTTTTTTTAAATATATATTTTAAAGTCTCCTTTTATCAACTATGGGTTTATCTGGACTGGGCCTAAAGTTTAACGTGGGCTCCAAACCACGGTCCTCAACATTAAGCCTACCGACTGGCGAGTGACCAACTTAGAAATCATCCCAGAAGACACCCGGTCTTACCCAGGATGGTTACTGGCGTGAGTAGGATCATATTCCTTGTCGGATTTTACACTCTTGCCTAGAACATTTACAAATTTTAAACAACCACAAACATAAATTTGCTGCCATGCCCCAGCAGCATTCGAACCCGCGGCTATCGCAACAGTAGGAGGACCGTCCCATCGCCTTTACCACTGCGTCACCAAGCCTTCCTATTCATGGATTCCCGTTACAAGAGTGACAGTTCAGGATGTACGGCCACCAAAGGCGGACTGAAGTTACTGTAATTTAATATGGTCTTCTAGAATTTGGAGAGAAGCTGCAGTTTAGGGTGTATGGTCACGAAAGTCGAATTGCAAAACTTGGGAAACCATTTCATATAGGGTATACTATAAAAACTTTGCTGTTCAAACGGAACAACGACCTTGTACATACTTTTGGTTGTATCTTTAGCAGGGATGTGCTATACTACGCAACTGTTTACTAATACTAAAGATGTGAACTAATTAACTTCTATCTTCATGGTCATGTCTCTTAGAGCCGTTAATATAAATGAACACACGGTCCGAGTAGTTTTTGTGGATTTAAATTATAAATATGTCTCTTTGGACATATGCTGTAGTTTATTATTAACATTATAGGCAGTGGGGAATTGAAAGGATTGCAAGTAGTTTTTTTTTGAATTGGTATATGCTGGACGATTTCGCTTCTTCAAAAGTAATTATTTGAAAAAGCAGCAAAGCTGCATCAACACTAAAACACTTCAGTAATAAGCCATAAAGATGGTTAGTTGGCCAAGAAAGACTTAGTTGAACTTGTAGACCTTTTTCTAGTTTGAGTTTAAAAAAGCAAGTGTGTTGCATTCAGCAACAATGACATACATTAGAAAAAATGTCATTTTAAAAGTTATTCGACATATTCGATGTGTGCTTTCGTCATTATAATTATCCTATTAAAATAAGATGAGCGAAGAAACTAAATTACGAAATGGTATCAAAAGGATTTGAAAGTCTGTTAATGGCTAGAAATATAGTGAAGTTTATAAGCATAGGTTTTTTAAATATAAAATCTTAAATATATATTATGTTTGTGAATTCTGTAAACTAGTAATACTAACTTATAATTTTATAGTTCTTTCGTGGAAAACGATTCTCAGCAAGTGACATTGGTATGATAATATTTTTTTGTTTGTAATTATCACTTATACCAACTGTTATAACTAAATAATATTTAATCTATTATATTATTAGTGCAGTGTGCAAAGCTATTTGTGAGAAGATATTCTAAATTAATAAACATGATATTACATTGCGTGGGCTGCGTGTTTAGTTGTATCATGATGTGTTTCATCTAAAGATAATTTAAGGCTGCCCAGTTGATTGAGTAAACTTTTGTAATGTAACACTTCACGGTATTAGTATATATGGGTTTGGATTTTGGATTTGATTAATAACGCTTTTCTTTACTATTTAAATTAACTAAGAAAGAAATGAACTAACTGATTCAGTCGCTGTGTAACATACATGATTGAAATGACTATATTAACTACTATTAAATGACTTATATTAACTTGGTTAGATTATGTTTAGGGAAATTTCAATTTAAATAACCTAAAGTCAATTTAAATCACACTCATTATTTATATATATTTTAAGTACGAATGTATGATGAAATGAACGACCCATCGTCTCTATAAAATGTTAGTTTGTTCAACATTATATGTCAATCCGTATACATTTTCATTTTCTATTTCTATATTAATATTATTATATACTATCAATATTATGGATAAAAACAAACATAGTTGGGTAGTTAAATTACAAAATATAATTATATTCTTAAGCCACCAAATTGTCATGAACCGGAAAAAATGTTCCGTACGAATGGGCACCATAATAGTATTAAACATAAATGAAAAAACGAATTTCTATCACTATAGTAAATATTTCATCATTATAAGGATTTAACGGCGAGTACCACTCTTTTACATATTTGATTTTCTTGTATGTTGATGGAAACTTATTTTTTTCTGTAAATCGGTTTCTTTTCAAAATGTTTTGCATATAATTGTTTCAGAAGGTTCGATGATTGATTTACTATTTTGAAGGTAACCTGGGAACAACATCTATTTCACATATGTTAAAAGCTGTTTTTCTGTTAAATGTAAAAACTATTGCCGACAAAGTTGTATTCGGGTGCCCCTGTACTTAGAGCTTTTAGAAACCCTAAACTTCACTAAGAATATTGCAGACAGTACTATGTGAAATATCCAAATAAATCTTTCTAACAATAAATAAGCTACATTTTTCTTGTTCAAATTTGCAATTTTATTATCATTTGAGGGTTTTCTGCTTATTGTTGCCTGTTTTCTGCTAGTGCTTATTGATTAATACATTATTTAAATATTAATTTGTAAATTCTATAGATATTTTAAGATAATAGAAAATTATGTTTCAACAAAAAATTTGAATATTTTAGATAAAAATAATATTATTATATTTAAAAATAGTTTTGTTCAAAAAATATTAAATAATATTTTAATAATTATGATTACTTTATTTTTCAAAATATCTTATAACAATTAGTTATTACCATGAAAATATTAATAATTTACTAATGAACTATCAATTAATTTAAGAAATAGTGCAAGCTCAATCAAAAAATACTAAATAATTTTTTAAAGTCTTTGAGAAGTCGTTAATACAAACATTGATCTTTTTGCTGTCAACAAGATAAAATTTGAAAGTTGGCTCATAATACTCTTAATAATTCTACTTATATATATGTGAGCGTCCATGCTGCATCAGAACAAATAGCGATAACAATAATCTGAATTGGTCTTTGTAAATTGTATTCTACAGGAGACAAAAGGTTTCTAAATATTTTTTTTATTATTACTCTTCGTGATTTCACAATCTACCCTACTGGTAATAAGTATTTCTTATGTCTATATTATATATACATAGCATGCAGAAAATCACTTCATTAAGCAATCTTCTGTATAAAATATTATCTTAATTAATTAGTCTTATTCTAAAGCTTATTCTAAAGTTTACATATGTCCAGTAATCAGATCAGGTGGTGTTAAACGTTTTAGTCTACGCACTTCACTATCACGTCGCATATTTAGCTGATTAGCGAGTACATTGGGATGCACTGACACTCTTTCGAAGTACTTCACACAAACACGTTGAATTACACACAATTATCACTTTATTTGAAATATAGTACGGAGCATCAACAATGGCACGCAACACCTTATTTTGGAACCGTTGAATGATGGATATATTAGATTTGCTAGCGGTACCCCATAGTTGGATTTCATATGCCCAAATGGGCTTGAGTATAGACTCATACAGCAATACCTTGTTATCTAATAATAAATTGTATTTGCGCCCGATGAGCCAATACATTTGATACAATTTAAGTCCAAGTTGTTTCCGTTTAGAGAGTATGTGCTTCTGGTTATTCCAGGTTAGGCGTCGATCTAGGTGCATACCAAGATATTTAACATGCTCTGCTTGGGGGAGTTGATGATGATTGATATTCACTGGTGGACATGTTCCTTTAGGTAGAGTAAACGTTACATGCATGAATTTAGTTTCATTGGCTTTAATGCTCTATGTCTTCAACCATAATTGTATTTGCTCCAGGTGGGTTTGTAGGTTTGTTGATGCTGTGACTGGATCTTCGTGGGATGCTAAGATTGCTATGACGTCTGCGTATGTTGCCACAATAGTTATTTTTGTGGTGGGCAGATCGGCCGTATACAGAAGATACAGTACTGGACCCAGTACACTACCTTGCGGAACTCCTGAATATATCGGGTTTAATTCGGTATGTTCATCGCCTTGATTTACAATAAAATGTCTATCAGTGAGATACGACTTTAGTAACTGATAGTCCGGATGAGGGAGAAGTTTCTTTAGTTTAAACTGCAAGCCCGTATGCCATACTTGGTCAACAGCCTGAGATATGTCTAGAAAAGCGGCTGAACAATATCTTTTGGCATTTAGGTCAGTGTTTATTTTGTTTACAAGTCTATGCACTTGTTCTATAGTCCCATGCTTATTGCGAAAGCCAAACTGATGTTCTGGAATAATTTTTCTTTTTTCTATTATATAGTTTAGCTTCTTTATGTATAATTTCTCGAAAACTGTCGAGATTATCGGTAATAAACTTATAGGTCGGTAGGGGGTCAAACATCTTCTGGTATTTTTCCTGGTTTAAGAACCATTAATATTTTAGCGACTTTCCAGATTCTAGGGAAGTAATTAATTCGTAGCATAGCATTAAATATAAATGTTAATAGTTTTATACCCTTGTCTGATAGTTCTTTTAAAATTTTACCAGTAAGTAAATCATAACCAGGAGCTTTTTTAATATTAATCTCTCTCATTATTGTTTGTAACTTTTTTGAACGTTAATTTCTCGTGCGGCAAGTCCATTTGAAATAGCGAATCTAGAAAGCTAGTAATTTTATTTTTCTCAACTTTATGTGGCTGAGACTGGAAAGGTTTAAAAACATTTTTTAAGTATTTAAGAACATGTCGGCATTCTTTTTATTGCTTCTAGCCCAATTATTTTCGTTTGTTTTAATAGGTGGGTTATGCTGCTGGGATCTCCTAAGCTTTTTTTTTCTTTCCACAAAGAATAGTCTATAGCCTCAGTTGGTGTCAGATTTTCTAGGTATTCTTGAATTCCTTGGTTTTGTTCAATTTGGATTAGTTTTTTCAGCTCTTTTATTGCCTTATTAAATTTTCTTTTATTCTCTTCAGTCCTTTGCTGTTGCCAATTCCGTCGTAATTTTTCTTTTTCTGCTATCTTTTTCTGTATTGTACCTGATATATGTATATTTTTTCTTGGAAATGTTTCACTCTCACTTCTTCATATTTTTTGTAAGGTTTATTGCTGCTATTTCTATATTCAGTTTTTAGCTGTAAGTTTAGAGAGATGTTCCGGTCTAAGTTTTCTCTAAATAAGGGCCAGTTAGTTCTATTATTGCACAGAGAAGGAAGTTTATCTTTGATGGTAATTTTTGAAGAAATTGTTACTATTATTGGTGAATCAGAAGACAGGTCGAAACATGATTCTGTATGACACTTTTTTGTATCAATATTTTTTGTAATACAGAAATCTATAGTATCTGGTTTCATATTTCCGTCTGAAAGCCAATATGTAAGTTGACAGTAGAGATATGTGGTAAATTATCTGTCTTTATTGCTTTTAACAGTTCTCTACCTTTTGAGGTTATTATTCTTGAACCCCACATTAAATGTTTTGCATTGTAATCTCCTCCGGCTTTAAATCTATTACCTAGCGTACTGAAGAATTCTAGAAAGTGTTCTGCCCGAACATTTTTAGTTTCCTGGTGTGTTGTTGGAGCACTGGCCCCTATTGGCATTCCAGACGGCGATTTTGTAGCTAATGGTTTGTTTCAGGCATTAGGTAAGTTTGCTGACGACGGTTGTGAGTAGATCAAGCATCATACTCATTTGATCCATTAGTTTGGCCATCATGCTTTCTAATCTAGAAATGTTGCTGCTAGTTTCAGTAGGTTGTGATGTGGTTTGTCGATTTTGTGCTGAACTATTTTCAACCATTTGGGCATAAGTTATGTTTGGTTTACTTGGTCTGGTGGGTAAACTGGTAGGTGTGGATTATTTTTGTTGCTGTTGATGCCTCTTTTCTCTTAAGGTAGGGTAGAATTTCTGCTAGTTGCTTGTGAACTGCGCAACCCTTGTAGTTCGCTGGATGATTTCCGTTACAGTTAACACATTTCACTTTTTCATCGCGAAATTTACGAGTACAATCTCCTGTCTTATGTTCTTCTGCACATTTTACGCATCTATATGATTTGCGACAGTAAGTTTCTGTGTGCCCGTGCGCTTGACACCTCGTGCATTGTGGTATAATTCTTTTTGTATGTGGTGGTTCGCATTTAATAATATTATTTTTCAATTTGTTGATTTCATACACCGCCTTATTATTTCCAGAGGTTTTTTTGTCGTGCGATTTTGCGTCGTATATTGTGAACATTTACGACCTCGTGGCCTTTTTCAGCTAGGGTTACCTTGATGGTGTTAAAGTCCGTCCCGTGATGTAATCCTTTTAACACGAATTTAAATGTTCTCTCTGATTTTGGCCTGAATGTATGGTATTGGGTGTTTCTTTCATCTAATTCTTTTACAAGAACTTGAAAGTGCTCCGCTTCGAACAATTGGTTTTCTATTGTTTCATAGCTCACTATTTTAATTGTGTAGTTCTTAGTAATGGTTTTCAATAGGTCATGGATGTGTTTTATTACTCCTACCTTATATACTGTTATTGCTGGTGGTTTGGTAACAACTTCCTCAGGACTTGGTTGTATATTCTCTTCAATTGCTTCCAACAGTTTGCTAAAGCTGCTTTTTGTCTCTATTGGTTTCTGTAACGAGTAGTCACTGATATTTGTTTGTTTCCTCGCGATTTCTTCTTCTGGGCTTCTCAATCGTTTTTTGTTAATGATTGTAGTCTGTTTTTGTCCGAAAATACTATAAATGAATTTCAAAAGGACTGTCGTAAAATTAGGGAAAATAATTTTAAAACACTAAGAAAAATGAAAGGCAGTTTTGTCTGATCATGTAAACACGTATTCACTACACTTTAGGTCCACTGAGAGACGGATAGCCGCATCTGTTATGTGTTTTTAACACTCAATTAAATAACCGTAATAAAATACTGGATTTTTTTTAAGAAAGGTATCTTTCTAGAGCTTGGAGTGTATTGAAAACACGTCTTCACCCTAGGATGGTTGGAACCGAACTCGTTTCTAAATATGAAGAGATAATACAGTTTCTCTATTCTACTAACCAGAAAATTTATAACATCTCAAATGACTATCTATTTTCATATAATGATAATAAATCAATGTTGTTGATATATCTTTTAAAACAATGTTCTCAGAATTAGGTGCTGGACAACTGGTCAGAATTTGGTGAAATGAATGCAGTCTGATTTCACCAACTTGTTCTGTTAATATTAATATATATATATATATATATATATATATATATATATATATATATATATATATATATATTTGTTACTGTAATTATTCATTAACTTAATATTTTGGCAACATTTATTCTATATATAATGTTAAATTTGTGGCAGACTGTAACTAATGTTTTATTATTGCTATTATTAAAAATTCGCGCAATATTCTTAGTTTCATAAGCATTCTTGTTTCGAAGAAATCATATTGTAGAAACATATTTTATAATAATCCCATTCTGTTTTTACATTATATATGTATAGTTTAAATTTCCATTATAATTAAACATAAATTATATCATATTTTGATTTTCACCATTTTCAGGAAATGAAATCATAATATCTATGCACTATAGGTAATTACTTTTTGTCTTAAAAAATATGACTGAAATGCGTTGAAAGAATTAGTTGTCATAAGATATGTATCGGTAAACTTATTAGGTGCAAACAAAAGCAATTAAACATACATTCAACAGAATTAATTCTTAGAATTGATAATAACATTAATAAATGATACAAAATATAATATATTTAGTAATTAAGTATTATAATATAGTTAGTATATTATGGCTTATAAGCTATCATATAATATTAACTATAAAGAAAATGTTTGCCTTGTCGAAGTTACATAATGAATATTTGCAATTAACTATTTAAAAAAATTATGACCAGTAAAACATAATTAAATGTTTTTCTAACTTCAACTTTTCTTCATCAAACTTAGTTGTCTTTACACTCTTTTTGTTAGGGTCTAGCCAAGAGTGGCTCAGTGAACCATTTTGAAATATCTAAGTCTCGTCAAGATACACAAAGTCAAATAACATATCTTCCTTGAATTTATTGTAATTATTGCTTTTAAAAATTAAATTCTTTTCAAGGCAATGTCTAGAAGTTCCATTAGACCTCTTCAAGATTTCATCCTTTATTAAACCATCTTTACCACGACAATTAACTACCATTTAAATCGTACGACCCTTAACAATGCATAAAGGTATGACTTAACATTCCTCAAGAAGCTGCATATCCTTAAGTATGTTATGTATACTTGCTATACTAATAATTTTCTCTGGAATAATTTAATTACATTTTGTTTATATTGAAAAAATTGTTTGTTTATTCTCTGTTTATATAGATTTCATATATTTGATCTCGAACAGAGCTAATATGAAGATGGTTTTGATTCGTCACGTACTTTGTATATAGATATATTTTCTCGAGTAAATCTAACATTTTTTTCTTCATTTTGTTACAGATTTTAGTCACAGTGCCAACACTAATATCCAGTGCAGCAGCAACACGAAAAAAAATTTTTTTTGATAAAACTACAGTAACTTTTAAGATTTAATATCTTCAATAATTCCTCATCAATAACCTCTCAAAGGCAAGAGGGGGCCTCCATTATCTCGTTCCTGTTCGAAATAACTGATTAAAGACGCAATTAGTTTGTGACATTGACTATATATTGATATCGGCATTTTCAATCAATTTAATACGATTAAGCAGCGATTTGAAGTTTATCAAAACAAGCAAAGCGCTAAAACAACGTTTGGCGGTTAATACCTGTAGTAGTAATAACTAATAATTTGAAGAATTTTGCAAACATTTGACAATCGAACGACTTTTCCAAGCTCATTCGTTTACGTGTTCGAATGTATCAGACAGCATTGTATCTTTTTAACTAGAATATGATGAAAAGGAATATATTGTCTGATTCTAATACGAATTTACTAATTATGGCAGACAATATATTAAATAAATTGATGTCGTATGTTCACAGCAACTTTGGATAGACTATAGATATTTTGGTATTGGTTAGATTCTATAACGGTAGTCGATCTCTACTAGAAATCCATGGAGTCAGTTAAGTCAGTATTATCTACTGTTAAAGAGTCCTGAAGCTATGTAACTCATACATAACTCTAAGTTGAGTGAGATGTGGACAGCCGCTCAGTATGTGGTAGATCGAGGAAAGGCTTGATTAAATAAAGATAATTCTATGTTATATAAAAACGTGGGCTTAATGTTACACATGGCGTGATACAGAGCCCATGCTAAATAGTAGACCAATTTCATATAAAGCCCAGTTGGTAAAAATATTTTAAAATATAAAATTTAAACAAAAGACATTAATATTTTAATTAATCAGTTAAATTTTTAGTTTAAGTTAAACAAAATCTGTGCTCCTTTTAAAGGAATCATTGAAAATAAAGTGAATAAATTGATCATTTAACAATTTACATTTCTATGTATATAATATAATCGTAAAATTGTGTGAATTGATTGATAATTGATGGAGAATTTGAAATACCGATGGTAATTTGCATTGCTGTTAAAGTATTGTATAAAACTTATTGACATCTAGTTACCATAGAGAATAAACTTTAAACATTTCTAGTGTTTTATATTTGATTATTATCGATTTAATATTCCTTGTGTCATAATTGTGCATTATTACCCATAGGAAACGTATATTTTAATATGGAAATTATTATGAAAGAATACTGCGCCATTCTTCAACATGTATCAGCCGAAGAAGGGAGAAATGTTTCACGAAACTTTGAAATGTTTAAAATGGTTGCAATTGTATCCATCGGCTTATGATTTAAATCACTGGAAGAGTTACGCTGTTAGATCATACATCGTTAGGATTGCCGGTATCTTTGCTTATATAGAATGTTGGATACATTTAACAATGAGTCTCATAGGTATGACTTTATAAACAGTATTAGAATAATAACAATGTAATAATATTAAGTTAAGTTTATATATTAACACTGATTTTTTATTAAATGCACCTCACTACATTACACTACACAAGATCAAGTGGTTTTACTCTTTTTTGTTCGTGTTCTTGTTATCCATGACTTGTAATATTCTCTCATCATGTCTGTTGGTGAGTCTCTTGAGTTTCTGAGTGACAGTCGATTTCATACAGTCGTATTATAGTAATAATGGTGTAATAATATTTATATATTGACACTGCTGTTTTTTTATTAAATATAACTCACAACATTATACTACACAAGATAAAGTGTTAAAAAGTGATAAAGTGATAAAGACGGTTCCGAATCAGTGCTCTTATTATCCAAGACTTGTAATACTTCTTGTAATACTCTCCCTATATCTGAAAGCCTTAGTGCAAATAATAAGCCCTATTATATTTATAACATTATAATTTATAATCTTTTTGTGTTTTTTGTTCAATAATAATTAAACAATTTTTCATTATATACGTCAAGGAATCTTATCTGTATCTTGAGTATCTTCTGGATCTTGAGGTTAACCATTGCCAAGAGAGAAATTGGTTACCAAATTTCCAAATTATATCCTTTAAGTGAGTTTGGAATATGACTCTTTGTTTTACATCTAGTGAATGTCATGTGAAGACATGTATTTTAAATTTTTATGATATGAATTTCTTCTTCACTAAATATTTCTTGCATGTATGAAATCTTTTCTTTTAGTTTTATGATTTTCCTGTAGCAGCGTCTGTGTATTTTACATACTCCAAAGTTGTACAATATTGACTGCAACAGCGTCAGTATCAATTTCTTACATATTTTTATAACACAGCAACAGTGACACTAATATTTATACATAGAGGTTTAATATATCCTACCAAATAGTGTTAAATGACTAGTGAGATTTTATATTCTCTGTCATGATATGAGTTTTCAAAATTACCTTATCCTGGTAATTTTGTTGGGTCTTCTCACTTCTAGATAATATGAAAATTTGTATTCCTATTTTAATTATAATTAGGTCTTAAGTTAGTCATTAAGTTTTTACCAGTAATATATATAATAGCCCACAATTCAGCTCAAATTGTCATACGTGCTTCGCTATAACTCATTAATTTCCTTTATTTTCAATAAAAACTGGCTTCTTGTTAAGTTGCGCAAGTATATATAAAAAATTAATAGAACAGTAATAACATAACCACAGAATTATAAAATGATAAACATAATCTGATGTATATTATTATAGTGAATATGTGCAGAACAAGCCAACCGTACAGAATATCTTGTTTATTTATCTGTGGTCTGTAGTCTTTACTTACAGTTTATTGGTACTTAGTTCTATAAATGTCGCTGACCACAATACGTGCAAGTATGTAATATGTTAGATTCTGTGATTGTTATATAGCGATTTTTTAAGTTTAATTAGTTTTTAATCAATTTAAAAGATTTTCTTATTTATAGACCCAATAACCGCCCAAATACATGTCCGTATTATTCAATTTCTGCCAATTTTTTTCCTTGATTTAAATTCCCTTTTAATTTGTTCTGTAGCCGGCTTCGTTGGTGAAGTGGTCGTGCTGCTGGAGCATGGTCGTGAATTTATATTTGTGATTGTCTAAAAGATAAATATATTGTCTAAAAGATAAATGATAGTGTAAAACCAAACAAGGAAAATGTCGCAGATACCTTTTAATTAGGCTGGGTAACACCAAATTCCGAGGACCTTGGTTCGGATCCCACGTTAAACTGTAAGCCAGATAAACTTTGTAATAATAAACCTGGAAAAAAGGAGACTGGAGACTAGAGAAAACAAGCTGTAGAGCGAAAAGAACATGCAAAATAAGATGTATTCGAGATAATTGGGGAGTAAATGCCAAGAAGTGGATACAGCCCACCGTGATTATAGAAGAAGATCCTCGATTATGCTAATATATAGACAAATATTGAGAACTGTCGGGTCTTGAAAAGGAAAGGAAAATTTACAGGTACAATTACTAGGCGAGTATTTGACTGGATTTCCTGCGGAGACATGGCTTGGTTTGGGTACTGATTGATGGGACTCACCGGAAGGGAGAGTAGTCCTATAGAGTTAGTTCCCTGTAGTTACTTGAAGTCAAACTTACAACTCTCACTAGAGATAAATTTTTCTTTATTTTTCTGATATGTCGACCGAGGACACCATTGATAGACAGGGTTTCACGATAAGGTTATTTTAGGAAAAGATTTTATAGTGGGACATTTTCTAATAGTACACTTCATGATATATAGGTTTAAGCGTGGATTTTTAGGGAGTAGTAATGCAAATTCGATTAAGATTGTAAATATTATCTTTAGTAGTAAATTGGTATTAGTATATATGTTATCACCTTATAGGTTATAGGTGGTTTTCTAGCCTGTATGTTAGTAGACTCAGTTTATAACTATCTTATTCGAAGCACGTTTCCTGGGATTTTCCAGAAGTACAGATTAATTAACTGTGTACTACTTGGAACAAAGTAAATAAAGAGAGTAGAAGTAGATCTTTAATTAAATCGAAATAACAAGTAACGTGATTAATCATGTTGTAGCCGTAGATTCTCGTTAATTAGTAACAAATAGAAATCATCAATCTTAGAGCGGTAGATTCTCATTCGACATCATATTTAAACTAATTGACATTCAGCAGTCATAAATATTCATAATCGTATTCTTCATCATTATCGTACCAGTTTCATCTCTGTCTACTTTATATATAACAAAATTTTAATATAAATAAAATAATTTAACAAATATTCTATTAAATATAATTTATTTAAACATTATATTATATCAAATGCATTTATTATTGAAGAACTTAGAACTACAATTAATTTTACAGCCACAGTAATTTATAGGTTAGAGTTGTTTTATTATATATACATAGAGCTTTGTTCCACACTAGTATCAGTAGGATTCTAGACGCGTTATTGTATGTAGTGGTATCCCCCGAAGGCCTAATCCACTTAATTAACAATTGTATATCTGAGTAATGTATTTTACTTTCATTAGAGAGCATGTGCTTATGTTTTACGCTTAGTTCTTGCTTCTTTCGATGCAAAGTATCCTTGTAAAGTTATTATGATATTACTATATTTCCCTTTAGTTTCTCCTGTTACTATCTGTATAAATCTTTCTTGATAAAACTACATTAAATCACTGCATTCTCCTTAATGCATTTGCCATATCTGCAAAACAGTTAACATAACATTCAGTAATCTGATCTACTATGTATCTTTTCTCAGGCTTAATTCTAAAAAAGTAAATTACATAAAATGCAATTAAATATTTCATTTATATTTACCGAGTAATAATTTGAAATAGTTTATTCTTTGCTGCATTGTACATAACAATAACTGATGGTTCCTCCAAGTTCTTTAAAAGCTAATTTTCAAACTACTGCAAAGACAAGTTAGGGTTCATTTCTTCATGGTAGTCACCCTTGGACTTACAGAAACACTAATTCTGCACCAGGAATAAAACCATTCCTGTTTCTAGCATGAAGGACTATATGTCTGCAATGACTAAATGTTATGACTAACAAAACCTGGTGACCGGCGATTTCAAATTTATTAAAACAACATTTGCCGGTTTATAATCCGTAATTATAATATTTTGAAAAATTCTATCTCTTTTTAAATATAACACAATGACAAGGATAATATTGTCTGACTGTAAAACGTAAAATTTACAACTTTAGACAGACATATATTGATACACTATATATATGGACATATATGGAAGAGCATGTAGGAAGATATAATATACCAATTTTTATTGAAGTTGCAATTGTTATGGCTGGCGACACATCTGAACGTCAAGATATAAGTATAAGAGAATCATAGTTCTTAAATATTTTTGAGGAGGAGAAGATGAATGTCATTTAAACATTAAATAAAGATATCCAGAATACAACATTCACTTTTTTGGTGCAAGATATTTCTTTATATTTTTATTCCTCAGGTGTAAAATTTGACAAGAAAGTTGGTTCGATAAACTTCTATGCATACCAATTCATGATTTATACGAATCAAAGTAATAATATATCCGATGCCGTTAGCTATTTGATTAAAACATAGTTGATATGTATGTGAAAATTGAACGATTATTATTAATCAAGCGAAGATTCGTCCTGAAGATTACATACATTCACGTGATGCTTTATTAGTAACATCGGTGTCGGATATAATATTTTATCATCATATACTGGTAGTCCGCATCATATGCAAAAAATATGCGAAAATATAAGACGCGATGACCTTTGTGCGTTCATATGGTAGACCATTGTATTACGGTGGATCTGTTTATTATATTTACGTGAAATCAAAACTGGAACCAATGTGCAACACAACGCGGAATTGGAATGAAATTAACATTTTGTTGGTGGTTATACACGTGGCTGGTTATATTTCGTTGAATGGCAAATTCAAGATTTACCATATGCGCATATTTTAATTTGGCATAAGGTAAATATGGCATAGATTCCAACCTTTTTGAAATGAGTGATTAACATACAGAAGACAAACATTTAATAATTCTATACGTACAGTTGTTACAGTGTTGGCTTGTATACATATGAAGGAAGAAAATAATCAGGATAATTTTATGTTATTGGTTTTATTTCTTTACTTATAAATAAAATAAAAAAATCCTATTTAGGGTGATCGATGCTTCCTGAGTGGGTTAAACGCCGCAATAACATTTTGACTCATGAGATACCGGCTTGGTGGCATGGTGGTAAAGGTGAAAGGACGGTCCTCCTACTGTTACGATAGTCGCGGGTTGGAATCCTGTTGGGGTGTGATCGTAAAATTTATGTTTGTGATTGTTTTATATTTGTGATTATTCTAGGCAAGGGTGTAAAATCCGACAAGGAAAATGATCCCAGTCATGCCAGTAACCGGGCTGGGTAAGACCGGATGTCTTCTGTTAAGATTTCTAAGTTGGTCACTCGCCAGTCGGTAGGCTTAATGCCGAGGACCTTGTTTCGGAGCCTACGTTCAGTTCCTAAAAAATCCAGCAGATTGACGTGACTAAAATCAACAGAACTTTACTTTTGACTCGTGAGATAGTTGTTCAGAGGAAAAAATATGAATATTTCGAGTTTCTTAATTTTATTAACTGAATAGAAAGATAAAATAATAATAAAAATATTTAAATATTTTTATAATCATGTATTTAGCGAAACAATCTTTAGATTTTTCAGATGGCATAATTATATTTGTTATTTACTTACTTTAGATACCCTTTGATTAACATAAATTATTACAAATTTTTATTTAGCTCCCTATTCATTTTTATTTATTTTACGCATTGAATTAGTTTTATTGTTACATAATAATAATCTTATAAGGTATCTAATTTAAAATACAGTAATCCCTATTTCTTATTTTTAGGAAATGTATTAACTTTAATTAATGGCAGCTAGATGCCCCAATCGTCTGTGGTACTAATCTCAAACACTTGACTCAATAAATCCAATCTACCATAGATTTTGTTTTCTCATAATCTTCGAGACATTCTACACATTCTTTTGCCCCATCCTGAGCTGCATCTGACTCATTTGAAAGAGTTTTATCTCTTTGATTGAAAACTTTACCTATTCGTTTTCTTTCCTGTGTTTTGTGAACAAGATTATTAATTCGGTTTGGTTCTTCAGTTCTCAATTCATTTTTCATTTTTAGCTCTCCATTTTTTTGTCGTGTTGTGTGTTTTGTTTCAACTTTTCAAAGGCGACTAATGGAATATTTTCAGTCCACACACCTCGAGGTTTTATACCTGCTTTATTCTATTATATAATTAATAAGTAAGATTAATATTAATAAGAATATAATAATAGAGGTTAATTCATAAGAATCTAACTAATTAAGTTCACGATTGTGATCTATCGAGCGATACTCACAAAAACTGGGGCATCTATACATTATCGTGGGGATAGACGTCCCACCAATTTTCCAAAATATTTTTTTTGGAAAAAAACATTAATTACTTATATTTGATACATATGTAGTTAAAACATGTGAAGATATAAGTACTTACTTTATAATATCAAAAGTTCCGGGTGCATAAAGATCTTAAAAATAAAAAAAAATTATTCTGCCGTCGCTTAAAATTGTTTTTAACCTACAACAAAAGGAGGAGGGTCTATGTTCGACTGTATATTTTTTTATAATGTTTACTGATTTCTCCATTAATTATGGACCGATTTTCAAAATTCTTTTTTTATTCGAAAAATTCGAGGTGGTCCAGTTGGAACAAAGCCAGGATGTGAAGGTGGAACCTGGAAAACCCTCAAATTTTCAAAGGTCCGTACAAACTTTTCACATATTTTTTGTTTGAAAATAATCAGATATTTGTATATAATGTTATTGTTAAACTGATGTGACGGAAGATGGCAATCGTTCAGTGAAAAAGCGTTCAGTTTGCTTTTTAAGTACTAGCCATATCATATGACAAACTGTAGAAATATTGCAGGTAACTGCTTCTATGGTGTAGTTGTTAGAGCCTTCAGCTTCCACGCGGAGTTCTCGGGTTCGCTTTTCGGTGGGGCAAGGTCTTTTTGTTGTTCTTCTAGTTTGATTAGAATATTGGTCAAATCACCTAGGCTAGGTAGCGGATTCCAGGGCATTGTTTCTTTATTCCTATTTTTCCTCATATGGGCTGCACCTTCGCTTTGCTTACTCATTGTAATATTTAGTAAAATACGCGCAGTAAACATCTAACACTAAAAAGAGAAAAATAAAATATTTTTAACAAAAGTATTGAACCGACTTCAAGAATTAAATAAGGAACTCCCTAAAAAATAAAAAATAATCAATTTTAGATTTTTAACACAACGAAAAATAATGTCGTTGTAATAACTAAATAAAAATAAACAATACAAAAATAATAATATAATTTGTGGCATATACACAAAATTCAATTACGAACAAAAATCTAATTTGCTGTTAGTACCGACTCGATGGTATTAGTTAAAGTAATATTGTAAATAGATAAATTGGTTTAGGTAGGTATTAAGCTAAATTGTGGGTATATATTAGAATACGTGTAGTAGATAGGTTAAAAAAGCTTTTGTTTGTATTTGTTTAGTTATTACAACTATTATTATGTACATGTTTTTTTGTGTTAAAAATGTAAGTTTGATTAATTTTTACATTTTAGTCAGTTCCTTATTTATTATTTGAAGTCGGTTTAATTTTTTTGTTAAAAATATTTTATGTCGTAACAACTTGTAACATGTTCGTTCCAGTGAAGTGCACGGCGTTTACTGGAGGGAGGGACGGGGTAGGCTTACAAAAAACACTGCGAACGTTGTTCCCGTACAAGTCGCTGTATGATTACTTCGGCATCTCTCCTCCTACGACATCTGTTACCCTATATTCATAAAAATGTCCCAAACAGTTACAATATATTAAAAAATTATCTATCTATCCATAATGATGCAATGGGGCATAAAATAATTTCGAGTATTAATTACATTTTTTCCAGATCATGAACCAGTAAACCGAGCAGAGGACATTGAAGGAATAACCGGATTTGGATATTCAATAATCGTATGCAGTGCTTTTCAATATAACTACAACGACTGGTGTAAATTTTTTAATGATGTCACAAACAAAACTCGATTTGGAAAACCACCAAATTATGATAAAGTTGCTTCTATAACTAACTTTATCGCAAAATTCTGTTTTTGGTTCACAAGTTTCTTCGTGGTTTTATATGGAATCATTTCATTTAGAGATACAAGTAAGTAGTATTTAGTTAGTAATTACATTACTAAAAAAGCAGTTTTCATATTGATAAACGTACTGGGCATTGTATTATCTTATGTTGGGAGATAAACGTTTATGTTTTTCCACTTAATTAACTAGCAATTTCCTCAAAATGTTATACATTTTTATTGACCACTTATTTTCATATATAATTCTTCTGGTCCTTTGAATGCCGACTGAACGGTTGGACCATTATTGATGGAAAAAGGAGATTTAAACTGATAATTGGGATATGACAGTGTGCCATCACCATGGGTTTCCAAAAGCGTTTAGTAGGTTTGTGCATCAGATTTCTTCAAATCAAAGAACAAAAGTAACGAAAGTCGAAAGTTTAATTTCTAACGCTTAATAATAATAGCTAATGAAAACTATTAGTTCCTTCATTCAATGATAAATCTCTCCACAATGGTTCGAATAAATTCTTGTTTGGCGATTGTGATGGCCAGGGAAAATTTTTGATAATATTCTGATACCCCTAAAATCAAGATTGAACCTTTTTGGACGCATTATGATCTCAGCATATAGCACTGTTTGGTAGTAAGATGATAGTAATTGTACTTACAATTCATCGATGAGGATATCGAGATATTCACCCTAACCAGTGATGTTGATGAGAGATGATATCGCTGCTCAAATAATAACGGAACTTCCCCATGTTTGACAGTACAAGCAAGCAATTCGGATGGTAGCCTTGTGCTTTGCACATATAAATTCGGTAATTTGTTGGAAATAATGTAAACGATGGTCCATCAGACCATAGCTGATTCTTCCGATCAAGTATTCAGATTTTATGATTGTTGTACTACTTCTTTTGAAGATTAGCATTCTTATGGAAGAGTTCGTAATAGCAGCCCTTCCATAAATGTTCGAGTATTACGCTAGTGGGTGTTGAATTCTGCTGTCACATTTGCCGCGGTAGTTTTATTTTGTCTGGCCACACTCTTTTTTCATGTTCGTTTCTCTATTAGTTAACTTTGGGTTTCACTTACTATTTCTCTTCGCTGATGTTGTTTTAGCATATTTTTTTATGCTGTCATTACCGTAGATGCTGTATAACATATGTGATTCTTATTATTTTATCATCCCCCCCTATGGATTTACTAATTTCCTAATATCTCCGCTGTCTTTCTCTAGATCTTGCCTATTCCGTAGATTTACATGTTTTTAATATATTGTTTTTTTTTGTTTTTGAAGATATTGGTGTTTTTATTAGTTCTTACTTTCATTGAGAAATTCTATTTCGTATATTCCCTTTACGTTTTCCAATCTTCTACATATTCAGTCCTTCCTATTTACTTGTGCTCTCGAGCTGTCCAGAATTCTTCTTATATTTCAATACCTTGTCTCATATCAATTCTTTTCTTACTTAGCTCACTTAAGACCGCATATGGTAAATCTTTTTAAATGATCTTTCATGTGTAGAAACGTAGTAATGTAACTTTTAATTCTAAAGTTGTTTCGTTTACTTCTGTTAAATGTTTGCATATTTCCTTAACTTATCTCGCTATATGGTGGTTTCCTATCACACTTTCAGTACATAGTTTTTGTTATTTATTTCTTTACTATAATTACTTGTCTTGCCGTTGTATCTTATTCGAAGCACGTCTCCTGATATTTTCCATATTTGGAACTTACGATTCTATATGCGTTATGCTAAACATGATTTAAATATGAATATTATTAAATTTCAAGTAATTTAATTCACCAAAACAGTTACATTAATATTGAAACATTTTTTATATTTTATTTTGAAACTTTAATAATTTTAAAATTTTATATTGAAACTTTTTTTCTATTGTCTTACAGCTGGGTTCATGATACAACAAGGTTCATGGAAAACGAAAGATAAAAGATAAATTGAATATAAGAAGGTTTTGATATCTTTCGATATAAAATAACATTTTTTGATTTAGTTCTCTAAAGTTATTAAGTGAATAGAGACGCTTATCATGGAAAGCTGAAAATTATATTTTCTACAGTAATTATTTTTGTTCTTTGATTTGAAAAAATCTGTTGTCAAATCTGCAGCATTAAACCTCTGGACGGATTAAGAACTACTTGACAAAAACCCAGCTCAAAGAGCTTTCAGGGAGCCACTGAAAATAAGGAAATGGCTACCACATAATTAATTAATAGATACATTCTAACCACTTTAATATATTGGTTTCAATAACTGTCAAGCAAGAAAAAATATCTGCCGATAATTGTGACTAGAGAAGGAACATGGAGACATTATGACAATCCCAAGTGCAGAAATTCATGGGTTAGTCCAGGAGACTCATTCATAAACATGCCTTGGCAAACTAATATGATGTTTTCGTTTTGTGTTCCTTACAACCAATATTATCATGTTTCTATAAAAATGGGACGTTGTAAAAAGAATGGAACTACTTTTTTCTGTATTTAATATCTAATATATTTTTATTCTAGTAAGAAATATAAGATAATACAATAGTAAGACTATTAACTCATATTGAATTTTAAAAATATATTATAACTTGATCATTTCAACATTTTAGAAGATTGTGAATTATCTAATGAACGATATGGAACTCATGAAATATGCGATGCAGTAACACCGTTATGGTGGTCCACAGCAACTATTGATCCCTGGACAAAATCAGTAATAACAGCGTCTTTATTAATATCATGCGGTAACAGATTCTATTTATGCCATTATAATTTTAATACAATAATGACATATATTCTATTGGTTAATGCCAGTTTTACCTTCAGAATTATATTTACCACCATCTGCAGTAGTAGCAGTTATGGTGTTAGAATGTGTCCTTATGGTACAAGAAAAAATCTATCATTTAAAACAATTATTTAAAGAATCTATCAATGAAGATGATCTTTTTAAAAGACGTAGAAAATTTAACTTTTGTATCAGATATCACATGGAAATTTTTAGGTAAGTGGTAAAGAATTACAATTATCCCCTTTATTTGTTTCATATAAATACACTAATATGTTATAGGCTCTGTGACGAATTAAATAGACTCACAAAGTTGGTCGTGGGACATTTAGCCTTTTCAGCTGCGGTCATCTTAGGTTGCATTGCAAATCAAATGATAAAAGTTAAGTATCGTGTCTAAGATAACACAAGTATACACGGTTATAGATCTTGGCAACTAACAGCTGTTTCTTCAAGAAATATTGAATAAATTCATTATTTTACTATTTTTGATCATTAATAACTATTTATTGAAACTAACAATGAAAATATTGAAAATAGGTTGAACTGAGTCGTTTATACTGCTTGGTATCTGTTTAACGTATTAGAGTAAAACGGTAATCGCTAATCATGACATTGTCCCTAAATTCTTGGTATCATTTTTCGATTATCACTATATCTTGGTGTAGTCGCTTTTGGTGTCAGTGAATATAGAAAACGTATTTTGAGAATTATTCGAGTTCCAATCTTGTGGTAATTTTGCCACAAATTGTCGATTACGTGTTTGTAATCTGGTGATTTATTTATTTTATTTTAATAGTAAGACATTCATTTTCAAATAACAGGTCCAATAAATATTCCCTAATAAATTAATAAAGTTATTAATAATTAAATTCATAAAGAAATAGTTTTCGTGGAACTACATTGGGATATTTATACTGTGTTATTTTTTTGTATTCATACCGACGACTATTCTCTCCATAAAGTTGATACAGAAGATATATAGCCACGAAATGACCACTTATACAGATATGTTCTGCACCCGTTAAGGAACAACGTTAAGGAACAATACGTATTTTGGAGCGCATTTGTCATGATTTCTCCATGTTCAGTGAGTGTATAACGTCCACAACAAGGAACAAGCAGGAACGTCTTTCAGAGTGTCTTGCAAATTTTGAATATACTCAACTACGGCTTCTCGCGAAACATTTGCGCGACTTTTTATATTCCTGGCGATTTTCTCAGTAATTTAATTTTTGTGCCTTTGCAGTAGCTATAAACCCAATCTTTACCAGGTATATTATTCTTAAATTTAGTTATAGTGCGGCCTTTGCTATCTAAATAGTTATTGGTAAGACTCCGTACGACAAGAACGCTCAATAGGAATCCTCATTCTCCACACTAAATGACAGGTATTATAAAAACTTTTTCTTCATTTTCAGACAGGACGGTTTGTTCCCCCCGTTTTTCCATTGCACAAACCACAAAATTTGATGCCAAATGGTATTTTAAACTCAGCTGAAGCATGGCGTAATGACAACTCATTTTCACTTGCCTTACATAGAGCTGCCTTTAATGTCGCTGGGTCATAATATCTTCGTGCACTCAATTTTATTTTGTATTGTCGTGGCATGATTTATTTACTAAAAAAAAATAACACAATCAATTCGTCCTAAGAGCCTTTTAATGCCTTGTTGGTGTGCGCATGTGCGATCAATCTGGTCCCATCAAATACCTTTAATTATATCCTCAGAATGTGTTATTTGAAATAACTGAAATTGAAGAAATGATTATGGCATCCAGGAACATTAATAAAACGTGCCATATTAATAAATTAGTCAATATTACATCATAATTCAACTTACCAATCAAAGTTCTGGAAGACATGAAAGCTAGTAAAAACAGTAATATATTTTAAATGCAATTTTCATAGACAACCCAATGTATGAACAAGTCGACACGCACAAGTGTTATTCGACCATGTTTTCGCCACACAAACCTGGTTGCAAAAAACGAATCTAACCGGTGGTGTAAATTTCAATTTAAATTTATGAAAATACAAGGTGGTTATCAATCTCATTTCCAGTTATCAATCGCGCCCCAAACGACGCTATTAAATATTTTTAAAAATAACTTCTTCAATTAATAAAAAATTAATGTTACTTTTATATTAAATACCCATAATTAATGTAAGTATCAATAAGTGCAATAAATAAATATATAATAAATAATATATAAATAAATAAAAAAAAAATATATATAATATATAAAAAATAAATATATAAATATATATGAGTAATATTCTTTACATTTTTAAAATATATATGGAATAATAATTGAAAGGATAGTCGAATTAAGAAGAAACGCTATAAAAGTACTATATTATAAACATTAAATGACTATTAGCTTTTAAACTGTGTATTTGATATGTGTAAATGTATATAAATACAATTATTTATTATATAATATTATTTTATTATATATTATATATACTTATATATTTATTATTAACATATTTTATTAACCCATATAACCGAGTAGCCTACTACAAATCTTCATATTTTGCTCCATAATATTTTTCACCTACGATTTACAGTCATAATAATTATACCATGGCTTAATTGGTAAGAGAGAAAGTTACCTATAAGTATTGAATATATTTATTGTCTACCATAATTGGTTAATTGTTAATAATTGTTACAAAATGCATTTACTAATGAAACCTAAAATTAATAGTTACAAATACCTCTAGTATATTGATATACTATAGATTATAACCATCAATATCAAATTATACCAAATTCTTCGACGTTCTTAAAATTCGAAATGCATTGTGAACATGTCTGTGGTTGATCTATGTACAACAGAAACGACTAATAATTTATCGTAAAGGAGTTAGAGCTGGCAGACTGTCGGCCAGGTCCAATGGAAATAAAGCCAAAATACTTGTTTATACATTTTCTCTCACCGATCTGACATATTTTATTGAAAGTTACTTATATGTATAGCGCATAATATACAAAAATTTTATGCCTAAAAATTCTTTATAATTTTTAACCATGGATATGTATAATCTTTAACAGTACCAAACTTCACGCCATTTGCTGCTCACGTCTTCCTCAACAAGGGAGTCAAAATTTTCGCTAGGTCAATTAATATATAGATTGTACGAGTTTTTTTCAACAAATACCTTTTTGAAGAAAGTAATGACCAAAATACATGCAAACATCTAATGATATCATATCCATATTATAAAACTTATTTATATTTTATATTTTTTTAGCAATACTCTTTTGCTTCTATGTTACATTTATGTGGATATTTCATAGTAGTATTTGCTGCTTGTCATGCCGGACAAATACTAAGGGATGAGGTTAGTACAAACACTGTTTAACATTTATTCTAAGTTTAATATTGAGACAATATTGTTTAAATGATTTTTATTATTATTTTTCTATTAGACATACAACATACAAGATGCTCTTTACGAATCCAACTGGATAAAGGCTGATAAAGAAATGGTTAAAGACATACAGTTTATAATTTTACGCTGTCAAAAACCGGCAATTCTTAAAGCAATACCTGTAGGAACTTTTGACTATGGAGTGATGATTATTGTAAGTTCAATTATACTTTTATGAATAGAGGAACTTGTTGTACCTAGGACAGATTCTAAGGGAAAAAAGGGACAGTGCGCATGAATAAAAATATTATGCCCATTTATTATAGAGTAACAAATTTTGAATTAGAAACGTTTGAATACAGATAAAAACTACATACAGGGTTCTGTAGATTCTTTTTTTCCTACACTTGATACTTGATTCTTGACTTCTTCTCACTCTTTACTGTTCTGACTAGCTCTGTTTCTCACTCTCTGTTCTGGGTAAATCTTGATCCTTTCTTCCACCCCAGTTCTGACTAAATATTTAATTCTGTTCTGGCTGTTCTTTTGCCAATTTTTAACTGTGAAGCTCCTCTGATTCCTCGTGGTGACTTTAAAGGTTCCCACCTTCACCAATAGTTCCCTGAAAATCCTTTTTTTGAATCCCGATTCGTTCAGATTTTTTTGGGGGGGAGGGGAAGGTCTCTTCCTGCTTGCTAATCGTTTGTCTGGTTTGGCTAATATTGCTTTTCATGTCGATAGAAGAGACATGACATTCGATACAATGAGATATTTTATATAGTCTCAAGTTATAATTATTTTTCCATGTCACAAATATTGCAAAAACAGTTAAATGGTCTAAGAAATTAGGCCCTTAATTGTGAAAAGTGGAACATTGAGAATTGGAGAACATTGGAGCTCAATTTGAATACGACGTCACTGATGCACTAAAGAGACCACCACTAACCAGACTACGCACCTTCAAAAAGCTAGCTATAGTTTTAAAAATAATTAACACCATTACTAACTTTTATTGAAAATATAAGTAACTTAAATTTTTTACTCCTAACAGTATACTGTTGTGCAACTGCAGTTATTAGGAAATGTTACAATGAAAAATTAAACTACTCCGAAGAGGAAAATTGCAAAATATATAGCTGGAAACAAAACAAAGGAATTAGCGAACGTTCTCGACCAATAACAAGCAGAACGACATTATATTTTCAACTGGGTACGAGAAATGTTCCACCTCTTGAACGCCTGGATACACAGAAAGCAAATACTACCTTTGTTTGTCGGATGACAGACAAGATATTCAATTTCCAATAATAGGAAAAGTGACAACATCTGTTTTCTAAATGCGAAAAAATAGGCTTTATGGAAATATAATCAGCAAGGAGCCATATACTAATAATCCAGTACCCACCAACAATGCAGTTGAATTCTAAAGGGTCAATTAGCAACGACAGCCACTTGGAATAGTTATGGAGGAGGCATGAAAATCATGCCAGAATAATAAATGGGTACAGTATCGACCACAACGTCAAAAATATTCTTAAATTTCCGACTAAAAATATTTCACTCTTTAAAACAGAAGTTAGCAGAATTTATTGATAATGTTGTAAACCACCCGGAAAGAACACCCGCATTCTTTATGCAAGGCCGATATACTACATGTCTAATTATGCTTTATAAGGTAATTACTGAGTGTATTACAGAAAACAACTGCACCAAGAATAAAATCATCAGGACACAACAGAAAGTATGCACCAAAGATGCAAGGGGGTGCAAGTAAAGGGTAGTAAAAGGTAGTAAAAGGTATATAGTAGAATTAATAGTAAAAACTATTGATGCTGTTATTTGTAACCAAGCCTATAATAAATAACTAAATTTATTTATTGATGGCTGAGATAAATTACACGAAGGTTTTCGACTCAGTACTTTATGAGTTGCTTATTCATATTTTAAAGCAGTATAAAGTCGATACTAATATTATTGGGTACTTAGAATAACTGATATCATGGGGTAATATAAAGATACTCATCCAAAACATTACAGAATACATAGAAACTAATACAATCCCAATTAAAAGAGGCACTTTCCTTCCTGGTAGGCGCATTAAGTCCTCTTTGGTTTTCTATTGCGATGAATCCTTTATCTCATCATCTTGAGCTAACTTAAGCTAAATGTGCTTTTAATATAAAAATAATAACACAGGACTGATTAAACTGAATCAATTATTATATATGGATGATCACAAATTAATAACTGTTGCTGAAAAAATATAGTGTTGCTAAAAGGGCTGAAAATTATTGAAGACAATGATATTGGGATGCACTTTGGATTAGTGTCGTATTCTTAGCAGATCTTGTGGAAATCTTCAACAAAATGGTTTTTAAATGCAAGATCAGGCTAAGTAAATCGACCAAATATTCGTAAATATGAGCTTAGATCTGAGTTTATAAAGAGAATAAGGTAATTATTAAAAACACAACTGGTCAAAGGAAAGTTAAAATATTGTTCAAATGAAAAAATTAATGTGATGAAAGTGCAATCGAAAGGACAACATTGCCTTTACATATTGGAGAAAGGGGACTGATAGATATCGGCAATTAACACATGGGCCGAAAAGTCTACGACGCAACAAAGAAAACGTGCGGAATTTTTTGTCAAAATTGGCTTTATTCATCAACGTAATCTCCACCAAGAACCACACAATCATTACAGCGCCGCTCTAATATTTCAATACCACTTTTGTAGCACGATTTATCTTTTGACTGTTACTAGTTGCTGTACACTTAATTGACGATCGTTTTGATTCCGGAGAGAGGTGATGGATTCATGTTTCATCCATTCTTACATATTGACAATTCATATTCAATAACAAATCATTAACAAATCAACATATTGATTACATATCGATGCGAAAATTCCAGTTTGTTATGTTTAAACATGGCCAAACACTGCTCAGAATCATCAACACGTTCTTGTTTTTGGTTAACAGTGAGTAAACGCGGCAACTACTTTGAACAGTGCTTTCTCATAGCAAATTTATATTGCATAAAACTAACACGTTCTTTTGATATCTTATTAATGTCAGCTAATTCACGGAACTTTACTTTTCGATCATTCAAAACGATTTTGTGAATTTTTTTATGTTTTCTGGTGTTACCACCTCATTTGGACGTCCACTGTATTTTCCATTATCGGTGACTCTACGACCACGTCTGAAGTCATCAAAAAAAAATTTAATTACTGTTACTGATGGATCGGAGTCCTTATAATACTTTTTAAGATATTTTTTCGCTTGAACGGTATTTTTTCCTATCAATAGGAGCTGTAAAATTAAAAGGCGAAATTGCACCCATTGATCCATTGTTTTGAAAATAACAAATATAGTGCCACTCTTAGCACAATAACTCAAAATCTTGAAGTTAAATATTATGAAATTTTAACAGCTTTCTTTTGATAGTACTAACTGAAAAAGCTATGAATTCAATAAAACTAGCGCTATCTATATGTTAAGCCCGGGACTTCTCAGCCCATGTATAGTTGAATACAATTTTGTGTTATCAATAGACCTGTTCTAGAAAATAATGATTGTCTTAGCACCGTATGGTGCTTACAGATTAACAGGTTGACCATGATAATTGGTTGACCTGATATTGTTGTAGTATAACAGTAATAAGAAAAAAGTGTAATATTGATTAAATGTTGCCTTTTCGAACAACAATAATTTAATCACTAAACACAATGGAAAAAAATCCAGCTGTAACTAAACTGTAACTACTGTAATCTAGAAGTACAATTGAATAAGCCGTGGCAGTGGCTAGTATTCGCATTTTAGCACCAATAATTTTGTACGTTACATGTGTGTAACAACACGTTCAATACCTAACAAACTACTGGCAAGTTTATAATCTGGCCCTACGTGAATATATATGGAAAACTATGCAGAAAGTTTTCTTAACGACAGCCTGAATTGTTCGAAAGTTCTTATCCTTTTTAGAATCTAAAAAGTGAGTCGAAAATCTCTAAAGACGCAAAACACTAATATTTGGTATAAGTCAGTGTTTCCCTACGAGGGAATGAGAACATATTTTGGCGAAATAATTAATAATATAAATAATAATTATAAGCTCAAATAACACTACATTCCTGGCAATAAGTGTCATTTTATGCTGGGCGACTAAGAAGGTACAAAATTTCCAACAATAAAAAAATTGGTAATACCAAAGTTTTCTAAAATTCCAAAAATTCGACCCATCTAAACAATGAGATACACGCATATAATGCAGAAATAGCATGGTGCAGATAATCGAAGACAAACATTGTTTTTACGATGCCATAACATATTTATTAAAATTATGGAGAGGAGGAGATGGATAACATTTAAACATTAATCAAAGAAATGCTGTGACAGGTGACATAAATACTTTATTTTATATATTTTGTATAAATAATTTATTTGCATCTTATTTATTAGCCGACTTCAAAAAAGGAGGAGGTTGGACTGTATATTTTTTATGTATGTTCACCGATTTCTTCGTCAATTGTGGAGAGATTTTCAAATTTTTTATTGAGATGGTCCCATTGGAACCAAGTGAGGATCTGATGGTGAAATCAGAGGAAATCGAGGGACACCCTCAAATTTAATTTTCCAATTTTTCACATATTTTTTTACCTAAGAGAATTAGATAATTGTGTATAATGTTATTGCTGAGCAGATGTGACGCAAAACACAACTCCTCAACGGTTAGTAATTAGAGGATATTTCTTTAAATATTATGGGGACACACCGATTATTATGTGCATAGTTCATTTTAAAACGTTTTTTTTGTGTTAAAAATTTAAATTTGATTATTTTTACTCTTAGTGAGTTCCTTATTTATTTTTTGAAGTCGTGTTAATTTTTTAAAAATATTTTATCTTTTTATTGTTCAGGCGCAGAAATTAACAAGAAAATCAAGTCGATAAATTTCATTCTTCGATGCCGCCAGCTATTTAATCAATACATTGTTGATATATGTGCGAAATTTGGAAATGGAGGTTGGAGCGATACAAATTGATTCAATCATTGCATCGTTCTGAGGACTACATATATTTGCCTGATGCTATCGTCAATAATGTGGATGGAACAACTGATATCGACAACACATCGACAGCGCGTATATTTTTCCATCATAATATACCGGTAGTCTGCGTCATATGCAAGAATATGTTCAAGATGCCAAGACTTTTGTGCGTGCATACGGTCGACCAGATATATGTTCAACACATTTACGTTTAATCCAAAAAGGGATAAAATTAAAATTTTGTTGTTAAACATTAATGCATCGCCATAATATACAAAAAGTTCTCTTGTATTTTAACTATAGGTTATTCATATTTTAAAAAAATATTCACCTATAAAATATTAATTATTTACAGATTATCAAGACATCCTATTCGTACCTAACATTATTAAATAACCAGGCCTGAAATCATTTATGGAAACAGAATACATACAAAGAGCAACGAAATATTATACCAATGCATTTTACTGATTCTTTCTAATCCTAAACCTTTTTAAAGTAAAATATAATTTATGTAATATCACGCATGCGGTAGAAGCTCTTCACCGTTGAAGTCAGTTAACTAATTGACTACTTTGCTAAAACAAGCGAAATATTATTGAAGGTCAGATATAATTGTCGTTTCAATATTTAAGCTATTAAAAGCAATTAACTGTAAAAATGTTAAAACAATTTAAGTGGTGGAGATAATGGATATTGTAATAGAAAATGTAAATCTGACGTGTAAAAAATATGTTTGATAGCCATTATTGCTTAGCATGACGTGATATCTGACCTATAATAGATTAGATGATGTTTGTAGTACTGCTCAAAACCTTGATTTTATGTATAGTTTTCAGCTTTTTAAAAAAATTCTTAAAAAATTATATACGAATTTAATAAATATATTCACAAATTTCACAATTATTTTATTAAATCA
Organism: Rhynchophorus ferrugineus; assembly: GCF_030347505.1. Taxonomy (NCBI): domain Eukaryota; kingdom Metazoa; phylum Arthropoda; class Insecta; order Coleoptera; family Curculionidae; genus Rhynchophorus; species Rhynchophorus ferrugineus. The sequence goes on from NW_027472590.1 coordinate 18,654,031, forward strand.
TTATGCCATATACCATATACTTTGACTAGTTACTTTCGGAATAATGTAAGCATTAAAAAAGCTTTTGAAACATTGGTAATAATTCTATTTGTAGGGTATGTAAAAATATATAATAAAATAATTTTTATTCAACTACCGGAATAAGTACGCCCAAAAACCACTTTTGACTTAAATAAAAGTCTCAAATTACAATATTAATTTAACAAGATATATAGTTGATGATAATGTAACTTACATTTTTCGTATTTACTAAAGTTGCACATATTTATCAATATTTACTCAGATAATAAATACTAATATTTTTTTTATTTTTTATTTGTTTATTTAAACCCATCACCTTTTGCGTTATGAAACACTAGGTTCTATAAGAACATCAACAACATACAATATTGCATAACAAATTATAAATAATAGAATATATACATTATCAAATATATCAATTATATAATAAAATATAATTGTTACAAGTGTTGAAATAGATTTGCGGTCTGTAGGTAGCCGATCAGCAGATTCAGCAGCTCAGGTTGGGCCAATTGCTCCATTGTTCTCGGCATCTTCAGTTGTCTCCTCAGATCATCATGCTTTTGACAGCCTAATAGGATGTGTCTGACGCTAAGTTAAATCTTGCACAAATCACATAAGGGTGGGCTCTGTCTCTTCAGCAAATATTCATGTGTCAATCTACAGTGTCCATCAGTAGACTTATGTTTCTGATGTACTGTCTGACTTATGTCTACTGATGTTATTATAGTCTATGGATTGATAGAAGATCGTCCCAATTCCCCACAATTTGTTGTTTTTTATGAGAAGGTCCCATTCTAATTGGGTCAACTGCCTATTTAGGCCCTTCATATAAACTTTGGCAAATTTTTTGCTGTTTATTTTACCTGATTGACTCTTCCCTACTTGCCAGGTGGTCGGCTCTTTCATTACCAGATATTCCCTTATAGGAGCGGACCCAAAGATATGTTATTCTTACACCCCTAAATTGTGAATATGACCAGAGGGTGGACTGTGCTTACCGATCTTAGGCTCTCTAAGGAACTCATAGAATCTGATACTGTTAGTATCAATTCACTAATCTGGCTTGAGGCAATTAAGCCAGATTATTCTATTCCTTGTATATTCCTTGTATTGGTCCAGTCTATCTTCGGTGGGAAAAAGGTAGTGAACGGGTCAAATTCTGGACGGAATTCGAGGGAACTTGCATAGTTTAGTAGCAGGAGCTCTCGCCGCGCTGAAATCTCTGCTTCACACTGTAAGCTTTCAATTAGACTAGTGCGGAATGCTCCCAGTATGATTCTCATAGCGGCGTTTTGGATGGGATCCAGTTTCTTCACGTATGAAGGGTTGCGGTAATATAGCACTGGCTTCCATAGTCTAATTTGCTTCTTATCAACGCCCGATATATATTGCTCAACGATGTTCTATGTGCTCCCCAATTAATGTTGGAAAGGGTCTTCAGTAAACCTATATCTGCCAAACATTTATCCTTGATATAATTTATGTGTGGCAGCCAGTTGAGCCTGCGATCAAACAGGATGCCAAGGAATTTGTGTTCTGGATTATTTATCAGGTTCTTATCCTCCATCATTAGTGTTGCTATTCGCGAGCAGTTCCTCCGTCTACAAACATGAACACTCACGATCTTCTCTGCTGAGAACTTCAACCCATTCCATCAGGCCCACGCAGGCAGTTCATCGAGGCAATTCTGTAATAGGGATTGGCTATTATGTTTTGTATGTTTGTGGTAAATAACCACGTCATCCGCATATATTCGGGAGTTGATAGAAGTGGGAATGACTTCATTAATACAATTCATGGCAATTATGAACAGTAATGGGCTAATACATGAGCCCTGAGGTACACCGTTGGTTTGATGATATATTGTTGATATTACTCCATTAACCCTAACTCAAAAGCCTCTGTTAGTCAAGAAGTATGCAATGAATTCGAACATTCTGCCCCCTATTTCCCAGTTAGATAGTTGTTTCAGGATGCTATCGATATTGATGGAGTCAAAGGCCTTTTCTAACTGCAGTCACATGTTGTCCCGTATTAAAGGCCTCACAAAGGTCCTCCTGAAACTCGATCAAGTGACCAAGTGTAGAGTATCCTCTAATGAAGCCTTTCTGACGATTATTTAGTAGTATCTGCTTTTCAATCACATATATCAACCTATGACAGACCATGCGCTCAAGTCCTTTACATAGGTGACTGGTTAACGCGATAGGCCTGTAGCTGGATACTGAATGCCGTGGTTTACCTGGCTTATATATAGGGACTAATAGCAACTGCTTCCACGATAAAGGCAAATCTCCCCTCATTCAAACTTCATTGTAGATATTAAGCAAATGGAAGTTTTGCGATTGAGTTAGGTTTTTGATTAATGGGAATCAAACGTTGTCTAGTCCGGAAGATGTGTTTCTTCTTACTCATGGCTTTATTATGCTCTTCAATTGTAAATGGAATATTCAAAAAATAATGTGCATTTTTGCTTACCCCATCATTGCTGTCCATCTTTCTCTCCTTATGTTTGTTTAATATGGAAAGATAGTGTGCTGCAAATATTTCAGTCATCTCACAGTGGTCTTCAATATGTCGACTTCCATCAACCGTTACTGGTATTTTAGATTGTGGAGTGCCTTTTAGTATGCATACTTTCCTCCATATAGTATGTGAAGATTTTTGTGGGGTAAGGCTACTTGTAAATTTTCCCCAAGAGCTTATTTTTGCCTCTCGCAATTGCAATTGCTGCAATCTGCTGCTGGATCCACCTAATTAACAATTGTATATCTGAGAAAACAATTTTACTTTCATTCGGGAGCATATGTACTTTTTACGTTTAGTTCTTGTTTTCTTTGATGGTGTGTTTACTTGGCGAGTCATCTTGGTATCACTGTATTTTTATTTCTTCTGCTACTACCTGTGTACATTATTCTTGATAAAATTAATCAATGAATTCTGTCTAATGCCTTTAGCATATCTACAAAACAGTTAGTTTTCATTCTCTTCTCGTGCACACAAGTTATTCACGTCCTACAATACCATTTTCTATAGTTATATTCAATTAATTATATGCATACCTTTAGTTGTTACTACTCTCATCACTCTGTCTCAGGAATTTCCAGCATTGCACAGAATTATCACATATCCTGAAAGTTTCCTTCAGTCACTTTCACTTTACGACTTGCTGTCGAATTCAATCACTAAACATGTTCACGATTCTACCATTTATCAATTACATCCTTGGTATGTATAGTTTTTGTATTGTAAGTTTTTCTATCAATTTTTATTGCCAAGAGTGCCACAATGAACCATTTTAAAATGCTCTGTAAGAGTGTATGAAAGGATGTCCCTAATTATTTTATGTATACTTTCCAGAGAGACTATTTTCGCTAAAATAATTTTATTAAATTACGTTTATATCGATAAATTAGTTTGTGTACTTATTGCTCTTATACATTTCTTATATTTGGTCTCGAATAGAGCCAATATCAAGAAGGTTAAGATTCGTCACCCACTTTGTATGTAGACGGAATTTCTTCAGTGAATCTAACGTATTATTCTTCATTTCGTAAGCGATGTTATTCACGTTACCCGCAGTAATATTTAGCACGTCAGCAACTTATATTATTATACTTTATTATATAACTTATATTATATTATTAAATATCATCAATAACTTCCTCTCTAACCGAATTTACCGGCAAAAGAGGGCCTCCGGTATCTCATTCCTTTTCGAAATAACCTGTTAAAGTCGCAATCAATTTGTGACCCTGAATATCTATTGTTTTCGGCATTTTCAAACAAAGTAATATGGTATATAACGGAGCAACTTAAAATTTATCAAAATAAAGGGCTAAACTAATGTGTGTCGGTTTATGACCTGTAATAATTATAACTAATATTTTGAATAATTTAGCGTAAATCTGATAACCGGACGGTGACCAGCTGTCAGACATATGCAAAATTCTTGAAAACAATAGTGATAAGAGTTTTTAACTCTTACCTATAAATTATTGCGTCTTTATAATTAACTGTAGTTTTTAGATGTACTATAATGTTAAAATAAATTATATTTCATAATATTTTTGTTCAATTATTTTATTTGGATTAGAATTTTTTTGTATGTCGAAGCGAAACTGAATTAAAACTCAGAGTTGATGTAGCAACCTTGTAATGTTTTAACGTCACAAATATTTACGACGCATTACTAAAAAAACTTTGACACTATACATAGAAAAAATTTCACGGTATAGGCGGAGGCCCCAAGGCATTTCCTTGGGAAAATATTTTGTTTAGTTCAATCAAGTGTAGCGCTGCGATCGCAAATTGTGATTGGCTAGTTTAAATTCCTGGTGCCGCCACTAACATGAAATGTGATTGGTCGATCAAATTGTGTGAAATCAGCATTTTCTATGGGCGTCCATTTTTATGTTTGTTGTTTATAGGTTATGGTTTTTGTTTAGATCACGAAATTTTCGTTTTACGTTGTGCATATTTTCTGTTTTACATTAATTATTATGGAGTAATAATATAAAAATTGATGACAATGCGTCAGTGCAGTAAAAGATGTAGTGTACCGGGGTAAAATTCTACTACGGAAATTAGACATCGTTTCTCAAAGAATGATCTCGCTCCTTTCCAAAAATGGGTTGATCAAGTAAATAGTAGTAATTTACCTGGATAAACCACAATGCAAATATATCAACGTCATGGTGTTTGTTATGGACATTTTAGTGAAAAATTTAGAATTATCCTTCCTTCACGAACAGGTATTAGGGTAAATGCATATCCATCATTGGTTTTATCAGGTACATATAAAATTATCTATCTACTACATGTCTGTTTATATATTGTTTGTTTACAGAAAATCAAAACCTTATGAAGATGTTAGTAGTAATAAAATTCAATTAATCTACCAAGTTGTTCGTATGCTGTCAGTGTAACGTCTATACATAAAGAAGTTTTACAAGAAGGTAATAATTAATATGACTGGATAATTAGTAGTAATAAATACTACTTTTAATTGTAAAATATCCCTAAAATATTTGCAACACTTTAACTTTTTAGAACAATCAGTGTTCAATCATTTTATAGTAGAGGAATTATATATTTAAATTTGATTGCCTTGTTAAGACAATATTTGTTATGGTGCCATCAATTAAAATTTTAATTGCTACTTTAAGGGGATTTATTACCTTAAAGAAATCTATTTTGTCTAAATTTACAAATAACTAAATTTGTTTAACAAATCCCAAGATTGCTTAAAGAATTTTGTTGGATCTATTAGAGGTCATGGAGGTGGAAACAGCATCCTTCCCCTAGTATGTTCGAGAAATTTTTAAAAGGGCTCATTACATCAATTTTTTCACATCATTCTCCCGGAGAAAATTGTGAAGAAGATGAACATGTTAGATAACTTATATTCTTTTTTAACGGGAGATCTAGTACCACTTGAGGTTGTTAAATCACCAGTTGAGTCTATATTTTCAGTTCCAGAGAATTTTGCTCTGAGGAAAACAAGAGTCTAATATTGTATTTTAGTTTTATTTCAGGCTATTTAACAAAATTTTGTTTTCTTTTGTCTTTTGTCTATATTCTATATTAAGTAGTTCCATAGATTAAATACTCTAAAATCTAAATATCTTTAAAAAACACATAATTTTTTGGTGTTTCAACTGTCCAATCCATAATGATTTTCAAGGCCAAATTTTAAGTTATTATGAGGTGTGATTGTATTTTTGGTTTAATGAATTTAATGCAATATCAACAGGGAAGGATTTAAAATTTACCTTCAATATATCAAGATAAGTTAGAACTCTAATAGATCCTATAAAATTGATGGCACTAAACATATATGGGAAGGCGTTATAGAAGAATTATAGATATTTTAATATTGCCTAGAATAGAGTTCATAATTGTTTTTTTTTTGATTTTTGTTTATATATATTTATATTATTTACACTTATGTATATTTGTATAGGATTTTATTTTAATAAATTAATTTTAAAATTTAAATTTGATTTTTATTTAGATACTATTGGCCAATAAATGTGACGTCACAAAATAATCAGGCGAAATGGCAGACCAATCAAAGCAAAGTATTTTCCTTACAGGTTTCTACATAACTATTTTAAACTAACCCATCAAATTCGCGTTGTTAGCGCCGCCAATGATTGGACTAAGCGAAACTTTGCCCCACTAATTACCATTGCAGTTGCACACCCCTGATACTATACGGAAGTAGGCCACATAGCAAATCAGTATAATTTGGCACTGTATTGCGTGAATTCTTGTAGTAGTTTATTAGTTCTGGTGTAAAACCTGTAATCTTAATCTTAATTAAATAAAGTTAATTTCAACGACAAACTAACATAGTTTAATTTAATTGGCGTAGTCGGTAGGATACTCTACCTGTATCGCGAAGTTCATTGTGAATAAGTGTACGCTGTTCGTATTAACAATTAACAAGAAATAATCTGCATTCAATTGGCGAACCATAAATTGTATCATATCTCTGCATTGGATTTAGGCAAGATTTGTACCACTTGAAGTTAACCCGGACATATTGGAATTTCAAGTGTCCACGGCAGACAGCAGACCAGCCAAGAAGTGTATCTACTTGCGGAAGGCTTTGCTACCTGACAGTAGGAGCAATCAGAGGAGGACATCATCGTGTGTCAAATAATAATAATAATCCTTATTAGTATAATCCTGCTTAATTAAGATCTAAAGAAACAAAGAATCAGAATTACATTGAATATAATTAATTCTATACTTTGAAGATAAATAATTCTATACATTAAACATTTTTAATCGCGATACAGGTAGAGTATCCTACCGACTACGCCAATTAAATTAAACTATGTTAGTTTGTCGTTGAAATTAACTTTATTTAATTAAGATTAAGATTACAGGTTTTACACCAGAACTAATAAACTACTACAAGAATTCACGCAATACAGTGCCAAATTATACTGATTTGCTATGTGGCCTACTTCCGTATAGTATCAGGGGTGTGCAACTGCAATGGTAATTAGTGGGGCAAAGTTTCGCTTAGTCCAATCATTGGCGGCGCTAACAACGCGAATTTGATGGGTTAGTTTAAAATACTTATTTAGAAACCTGTAAGGAAAATACTTTGCTTTGATTGGTCTGCCATTTCGCCTGATTATTTTGTGACGTCACATTTATTGGCCAATAGTATTTAAATAAAAATCAAATTTAAATTTTAAAATTAATTTATTAAAATAAAATCCTATACAAATATACATAAGTGTAAATAATATAAATATATATAAACAAAAATCAAAAAAAAAACAATTATGAACTCTATTCTAGGCAATATTAAAATATCTATAATTCTTCTATAACGCCTTCCCATATATGTTTAGTGCCATCAATTTTATAGGATCTATTAGAGTTCTAACTTATCTTGATATATTGAAGGTAAATTTTAAATCCTTCCCTGTTGATATTGCATTAAATTCATTAAACCAAAAATACAATCACACCTCATAATAACTTAAAATTTGGCCTTGAAAATCATTATGGATTGGACAGTTGAAACACCAAAAATTTATGTGTTTTTTAAAGATATTTAAAATTTAGAGTATTTAATCTATGGAACTACTTAATATAGAATATAGACAAAAGACAAAAGAAAACAAAATTTTGTTAAATAGCCTGAAATAAAACTAAAATACAATATTAGACTCTTGTTTTCCTCAGAGCAAAATTCTCTGGAACTGAAAATATAGACTCAACTGGTGATTTAACAACCTCAAGTGGTACTAGATCTCCCGTTAAAAAAGAATATAAGTTATCTAACATGTTCATCTTCTTCACAATTTTCTCCGGGAGAATGATGTGAAAAAATTGATGTAATGAGCCCTTTTAAAAATTTCTCGAACATACTAGGGGAAGGATGCTGTTTCCACCTCCATGACCTCTAATAGATCCAACAAAATTCTTTAAGCAATCTTGGGATTTGTTAAACAAATGTAGTTATTTGTAAATTTAGACAAAATAGATTTCTTTAAGGTAATAAATCCCCTTAAAGTAGCAATTAAAATTTTAATTGATGGCACCATAATAAATATTGTCTTAACAAGGCAATCAAATTTAAATATATAATTCCTCTACTATAAAATGATTGAACACTGATTGTTCTAAAAAGTTAAAGTGTTGCAAATATTTTAGGGATATTTTACAATTAAAAGTAGTATTTATTACTACTAATTATCCAGTTATATTAATTATTACCTTCTTGTAAAACTTCTTTATGTATAGACGTTACACTGACAGCATACGAACAACTTGGTAGATTAATTGAATTTTATTACTACTAACATCTTCATAAGGTTTTGATTTTCTGTAAACAAACAATATATAAACAGACATGTAGTAGATAGATAATTTTATATGTACCTGATAAAACCAATGATGGATATGCATTTACCCTAATACCTGTTCGTGAAGGAAGGATAATTCTAAATTTTTCACTAAAATGTCCATAACAAACACCATGACGTTGATATATTTGCATTGTGGTTTATCCAGGTAAATTACTACTATTTACTTGATCAACCCATTTTTGGAAAGGAGCGAGATCATTCTTTGAGAAACGATGTCTAATTTCCGTAGTAGAGTTTTACCCCGGTACACTACATCTTTTACTGCACTGACGCATTGTCATCAATTTTTATATTATCTTATATATAAAAATGAATCGCAAAATATGTTCCTAAGCGCATAACTCAACAACGCCTGGACCAATTTGGCCAAATCTTTTTTTAAAATGTTCGTTGAAGTTCAGGGATGGTTTTTACGGCGAGAAAAATTAGAATTATTGCTGGAAAAACCCTAAAAATAGCCCTTTTTGTTTGAATTTGTTTCGTGTATCAGTTGACAATTCATCTGTCATCTGTCAAAAGTCATCTGTAACAGACAACTTTTTTTTTTAAATTTGATATGACTTGAACTCAAATCCTTTTAAGCCGTACAAATTGTTTTATTTATTTAAAATTTGAATTAAATTTTAAACAAATAAAAAATTTTAAATAAATAAAACAATTCGTACGGATTAAAAGGATTTGAGTTCAAGTCATATCAAATTTAAAAAAAAAAGTTGTCTGTTACAGATGACTTTTGACAGATGACAGATGAATTGTCAAGTGATACACGAAACAAATTCGTATATCTGTTTTGTGCAGAGTGTTTAGTTAGTTAGTGTTTGTTTAGTTCGTGATTAGTGAAAAAATAATTTATATTTGATTCGCGTGAAGCGCGAGCGCGATATTCAACTAATAATCGCGCAAGTTTGAATCCAGCTGCTTTCAGTTACGATGTGTCAATTGACTACAGTAACTACCAATGTGTTGTTATTGGTTCTATGAACTTGGTTTGCTCACACTGTAAGGCATTAAAATACAAAAACGAAGCCAATGGATTGTGTTGCGCAAATGGTAAAGTGAAATTGATACAATTGGATCCACCACCAGAACCATTGTACTCATTGGTTTCAGGAATAGGAACAGATTCTATACACTTTTTGACACATATTCAACAATATAACAATTGCTTTCAAATGACTTCATTTGGGGCAACAAATGCAGTTCGGGAAAATTTTATGCCAACTTTCAAGGTATGTATTATAGCAGTTACTCATAATTATTTTAGCGAACAAAATTTTCTGTCACCAAAGTTAAGATGTGTTACTAATCTTCAATTTCTTAATCATTACGAAATATATCACTTAGTCATCATATTATATGGTGATTCAGTTTCAGTGACCCTTTTATTATATTTTATATTTGATAGATATTAGTTAAAACTAAATATATACTTTTTAAGATCAAATATTATTTAAGTTTGATCATTGACAATCCATTAATTTATACCACACCATAATATTTTTTTTATTTACAGATACAAGGGCAAATATATCACAGAGCAGGTTCACTGTTACCAGTGTCAGATAGCGACAACAAATTCCTGCAAATTTATTTTATGGGCAATTCACCACAAGAAATTGATCTGCGTTGTGCACATAACAATTTAGTAAAAAGGTCTATTGTAGAACAATTACAAACTTTATTTCATCAACACAATCAATTGATTATATTGTTTAAAACTGCCCTGGATCTGATGCCATCCGATAATCACAAAATTGTAATCAGAGCTGATAAAACACCTGCAGGTCAACATACAAGACGTTTTAATGCACCAACTATTGATGAAGTTGCTATCGTTGTAGTTGGAGAAAACTTGGAATCCCGTGATATTGTTTTACATCGTCGGAATTTTCAATTACAACCTATAAAGGAAACACACCGCTCATATGATGCACTGCAATATCCCATTATATTTTGGCAAGGTGAAGATGGCTACGATTTATCAATAAAAATGATAAATCCCATTACAGGTAACTAAAATATTAGTTTAGCTATGGCGATAATATCTCAGTCACTATATTATGTATTTTAATTTTATATTTGAATGTTATTAAAACAAAATCTGTTTACAGGTTCTGAAACCAACAAAAAAGTCAGTTCAATGAACTATTATTCATACCGCCTAATGATTCGGGAAAATGCAGATAATCACATATTGAAATGTCGGCGATTATATCACAAATATGTTGATGACATGTATGTTAAAATTGAAACGGAGAGATTAACATTCATCAGGTTGAATCAAACCAAACTCCGATCTGAAGAGTATATTCACCTTCGAGATGCGATTAATACTGATGGAAATGCACAGAATGTCGGTCGGATGACTATTCTTCCAGCAACATACATCGGAAGCCCTCGGCATATGCACGAATATGCTCAAGATGCCATGTCGTATGTTCGTCATTATGGTACAGCAGATTTGTTCATCACATTTACATTCAATCCGCAATGGATAGAAATTAAGCAGGAGTTATTACCTGGGAAATCATCCATTGATCGTCATGATATTACAGCCAGAGTCTTTAGACAAAAGTTGAAATCTTTAATGAATTTCATCGTAAAACATAATGTGTTTGGTGAGACACGCTGCTGGATGTATTCTGTGGAGTGGCAGAAACGAGGATTGCCACATGCACACATTTTGATTTGGTTGGTTGAAAAGATAAGGCCAAATGAAGTTGATGCAGTGATATCAGCTGAAATCCCTAATGTACAAGTAGATCCTGGATTGCATGAGGTAGTTATCAAAAACATGATACATGGTCCCTGTGGAACTCTTAATCAAAATTCACCGTGTATGATGGATGGTAAATGTTCAAAACGATATCCACGGACATTAATATCGGAAACAATTACTGGTAATGACGGTTATCCATTGTATCGTCGCAGATCGACAGCAGACAATGGAAAATCAACAATTGTCAAATTAAATTAACAAGATATTGAAATAGATAATCGTTGGATTGTTCCATATTCACCCATTTTATCAAAGACATTCAAAGCACACATCAACGTTGAATCTTGCCATTCAGTGAAATCGATTAAATACATTTGCAAATATGTAACCAAAGGGAGTGATATGGCTGTGATTGGAATTGGTGCAGAGAATTCTAATGATGAAGTTACCCAATACCAAATGGGCCGCTATGTCAGTAGTAATGAAGCAGTTTGGCGAATATTTTCTTTTCCTATTCATGAGAGACACCCTTCTGTTGTTCACTTAGCTGTGCATTTAGAAAATGGACAAAGAGTGTATTTTACAGCACAGAACGCAGTACAAAGAGCTGCTCAGCCACCATCTACTACATTAACCAGTTTTTTTGAGACATGCCAAAACGATGATTTCGCACAAACATTGCTATATTCTGAAATGCCAAAATATTATACCTGGAATCAATCCTCAAGGAGATTTATACGACGGAAACAAGGAAAACCAGTTCCAGGATATACAGATGTATATTCCACCGATGCGATTGGCCGGATTTATTCAGTACATCCAAGCAATGATGAATGTTTTTATTTACGACTGCTATTAGTCAATGTACGTGGCCCAACATCATTCTAATAGTTACGAACTGTTGATGGTGAATTGTGTGGATCCTACAGAGAAGCCTGTCAACGTTTGCAATTGCTTGAAAATGACGCTCATTGGGATCAAACTCTCAATGATGCTGTAATATCATCACACACTCATCAAATACGAACATTGTTTTCTATAATCATATCTACATGCTTCCCATCAAACCCAATTGATTTGTGGATCAAGTACAAAGATTATATGTGTGATGATATTTTGTATCAAATACGGAATAGAATGGGAAATCCAAATATACAAATCAGTGAAGAAATTTACAATGAAGCATTGATTTCAATTGAGGACATGTGCTTGATAATGTCAAACAAACTATTAATTCAATTAGGCCTGACCGCGCCCAATCGTCCAATGCATGACGCTTTTAACCAAGAGTTGCATCGAGAAAGACTGTATGATCTCAACGCTTTGAAAGAATAAATTCAAACAAATCTTCCACTGTTAAATGAACAACAGAAGTATGTATTTGAAACTCTTATGAAAGTAACAAATGATGAAACTGGAGGGATTTATTTCTTAGATGCACCTGGTGGTACAGGAAAAACTTTTTTTATTTCATTAATATTAGCAACAATTCGCTCACAAAATAAAATTGCACTTGCACTCGCTTCGTCGGGAATCGCAGCAACTTTGCTTGAAGGTGGTCGAACAGCCCATTCAGCACTAAAATTGCCATTAAATATGCAAAGCAATGAAACTCCAACCTGCAACGTTTCGAAGAACTCTGCAATGGCAAAGGTTTTGCAGCAATGTAAATTGATTGTTTGGGATGAATGCACGATGGCACATAAAAAATCTTTGGAGGCTTTAGACAGAACCTTAAAAGATCTACGTAGCAATAATAACCGATTTGGTGGTGCAATGATTTTATTAGCAGGAGATTTTCGTCTGATATATGTGATATGATATATTATTATTATAATGATAATAATAATAATAATTATGATTCACATGATTAACAATAAAGCGATTACTTACTTTTCAATCCTTATATATGTTTTATTTAATTATTTTTTATTCACAACGCCCTATCACCAGGGTGATGGTTCTGTTCAGGAGAATTTTTTAAAATACGTAGGCACAAAAACTGCCACATTACAAATCTTTTTGACAGGACGAAGTCTGTCGGGTCAGCTAGTTACTCCATAATAATTAATGTAAAACAGAAAATATGCACAACGTAAAACGAAAATTTCGTGATCTAAACAAAAACCATAACCTATAAACAACAAACATAAAAATGGACGCCCATAGAAAATGCTGATTTCACACAATTTGATCGACCAATCACATTTCATGTTAGTGGCGGCACCAGGAATTTAAACTAGCCAATCACAATTTGCGATCGCAGCGCTACACTTGATTGAACTAAACAAAATATTTTCCCAAGGAAATGCCTTGGGGCCTCCGCCTATACCGTGAAATTTCTATTTTTTCTATGTATAGTATCAAAGTTTTTTTAGTAATGCGTCGTAAATATTTGTGACGTTAAAACATTACAAGGTTGCTACATCAACTCTGAGTTTTAATTCAGTTTCGCTTCGACATACAAAAAAATTCTAATCCAAATAAAATAATTGAACAAAAATATTATGAAATATAATTTATTTTAACATTATAGTACATCTAAAAACTACAGTTAATTATAAAGACGCAATAATTTATAGGTAAGAGTTAAAAACTCTTATCACTATTGTTTTCAAGAATTTTGCATATGTCTGACAGCTGGTCACCGTCCGGTTGTCAGATTTACGCTAAATTATTCAAAATATTAGTTATAATTATTACAGGTCATAAACCGACACACATTAGTTTAGCCCTTTATTTTGATAAATTTTAAGTTGCTCCGTTATATACCATATTACTTTGTTTGAAAATGCCGAAAACAATAGATATTCAGGGTCACAAATTGATTGCGACTTTAACAGGTTATTTCGAAAAGGAATGAGATACCGGAGGCCCTCTTTTGCCGGTAAATTCGGTTAGAGAGGAAGTTATTGATGATATTTAATAATATAATATAAGTTATATAATAAAGTATAATAATATAAGTTGCTGACGTGCTAAATATTACTGCGGGTAACGTGAATAACATCGCTTACGAAATGAAGAATAATACGTTAGATTCACTGAAGAAATTCGTCGCAGTTTAGTAATTTTTTTCGAAACAGATAACAAAGAAAAAGAAGACACGGACTTCTTCAGATCCACTGTCCAGTTACTAAAGAACTTTGACGGAACTCCAAATAAAGTAGAATGTTTTACTAACCAAATTGACAGATTTTATTCAACCATAAAATACCGTTAGACAAATCTGAGTTCCTAAAGAAAACAGTAGAATTCCTCGGTTATATAATAACCCCTAACCGTATCAAACCCAGTCCAAACAAAGTTGAAGCTATTACAACTTTTAAACTTCCTCAGATCCAAAAAAGAAATCAAGTCATTCCTTGTACTTGTCGAATATTACATCCTGACTTCAACAAATCATTTATCTTAACGACCGACGCATTTAGTTATGCTATTGGTGCTGTCCTTTCCCAAGGAACCATAGGCAGTGATGTTCCAATCGCATATGCCAGAGCTTTAAACCCCTTAAAGTGTAATTACTCATCTATTGAATGTAGAATATATATATATATATATATATATATATATATATATATATATATATATATATATATATATATTGTCAGCAATGAATAAAGGTTATGATTTACAAAACCTAATAAATAATTATTCCAACATTTGCGTTTTTCCATCAGCTTTCGTTTTCTTTAAAATATTTATTATCATCTTGGAATGAGTAACCCAATGAACAATATATATAAATTGATACATCTCTTCCTTGATTTTGTTATATGTTTTTAAAAATTGTATTCTATATAAGTATATATAGTTCTTCATGGTGTTACTTGATAAATATAAATGAAATATTTAATTGCATTTTATGTAATCTACTTTTTTAAAAATAAGCCTGAGAAAAGATACATAGTAGATCACATTACTGAATGTTATGTTACTGAGTATTACGTCTTCCTTCCTATCATCGCATTTTTAATCCAATTGCAAAAAATTATTGCAATAGATCTTCAGGTCGAGGAGGATATTTAAATCAGAACTGTCTGGATTTATGGAAAGAGGCATTGTTGAAAATAGCATCTTCGGTTTGTGTGAGCTCGATCAGACACATTTAAGAAGAAATTGACAAATGGTAGAATCTTGAGCAAGTTTTTGATAGATTGGAAATAACCAGCTTAGTTATTCACTTGATTAGTGTTTCTGAAAGTGAGAATGATTGAATAAAACCTTATGAATGTTGGTTTATGATTCAATGCTGACGATTACCAAGACAGGATGATGAAAGAGGAAATCATTAAAGGTCATTATACAATTAATATATTTTAGCTGTAGGGAATTGTATTATAGAGTGTGAAAGCTTTATGAGCATGTGTGTTGTTTGGAATATACATGAACATTTGGTTAACATGTACGAGGAGAGAAATAACACTAACGGTTTTACAGATATGGCAAATGTATTAAGGAGAATGCAGTGATTAAATGTAGTTTTATCAAGAGACATGTATACAGATAGCAATAGGATATATTAAGTATTTTAAAAATCAAAAATTGTAAAGTGAGCATAGACCTCTGTACCCTCGAATATGCTACCCCATTTTCTCAGATTTGAGGAGGGAGGAGTTATATGGTCGTTAATTCCCGGTCAGCGCAATAAATGTATAACCTTGAATATTATGCTGACCAAGTAATATATATACGGCAGTAGGCCACAAAGCAAATCAGTCTAATTTGGCATTGTATTGCGTGCAGTCTTGTTATTCGTTAGTGTAAAATTCTTAATCTTTATCTTAATTAAATGAATTTAAAGACAAATTAATGCAGTTTAATATTATTACCTCTTGCTAGAAACTAGAATTTAGTACTCTATTAATATTTAAACTGAAAAACAGTAAGTAGCAATAATTACTCTAACAGCAATAAATACAAACAGTAATAAATAATAAATACAAACACTCTTATATACCTTTTCCTGATTAATTTTTAATTTGTGTTAATGTTGGTCTTTAATCTGATGTTTTCAAAGAAATATTATATCAGCCATATAAATATATTATAACAAATATTTACTCTGGAATACTAACAGAATGGCAAATCGGTAGTACAAGCTAGCTTTAGGTAATTAAATAAAAATAAAAATTACGTTTAAGAGATAGTATAAAAGCAGTCATTAAGAGTGATTTCGGCCAGTAAAATAATAAGTAATAACTGCAAGAACAAGATGAAAATATCACCCCTTTCAGAATTTGTGTTTTCTTCTGTTGTGTACCGGATATGGATTGTAAAAATTGCAGTGATAATTACGGTTACTAGAATGATTATTGAAGCTTTTATGTGTTCAACTTTCGTTAACTTAAGACCATTTATCCCTGCAATAATATTTGGTTATTGCGTATGTACCTTTTTAATTAGTGTGTTGGATACTTGCGTGTCTTTTGATTAAGTTTTCTCTTTGAAAATGTACTAGCGAAGTCATGCTGGCATCAAGCGGAGTGAGTGGTAATCAGAAGGCTCTACGTTTGGCGAGGACGCTGGGTGTTGCAGAACTTCGAGTTTCAACAGCGTATCTTTCAGAACTCTTTCAACCTGTTGTAATGTGATAGTATGGCTTTGGCTTGTCACTTTTTTTTTCTATATTGCAGCAACAGGTCTCTCGTTTTGTCTAATTGACATCGACAGATATCGAAAGTAACGGTTTTAGTCGGTCTTGGTAGCTTATAGATCACTGATTTCTGTATTACTAATTTCACTATGTGCACAGGAAGGCTTTATAGTTATGAATATTCCAGTTCGCCATCGATGTGGATAGCTGTCTTGAATTAACCCATGACTTTTTACACAGGCACTTTTGAATCTTTTATATCATTTGCAAACATCTGGAAATATTGATTCGTAAACTCTCTGAAATCTCTTTGAGAGTTTGAGCTAGATTTCGTCCAATATTTCTTGTAATGTGTCCTTCCTGAATTTTTTGGATAAATTGCCATAGGTATCAAAATCACCACTTAATTTATACTATGATGGACATGAACATCACCATAAGTTTCTAAAAATATTTGATGGTCTTCGTCAGCAGATTTCTTCACCTCAAATAACAAAAATAATATTTTGAAATAATATTGAAATATAAATAATTTTGAATGTTTTGTGGCTAGTATACATGACTCCTTACCCTGAAGAACCCAATAATAATTAAAAGAACAACTATTACTCTATGAAGAGAAATATTGCTTAACACAATTAATAATAATATATTATAATAAATTAATATATAATTATAGTATAATTATCATCATTAGATATCGCCGACCAAGATACATGCAAGTATCTAATGCAATTAGGTGATTTTATGTATATTTTAACTTTTTAGCTTCTATTTACATTAGTAATAATTTTGGTATGCCATAAAATTATCGAATCTTCCTATAATTCACTAAGAAGTATTGAAATACCAGAGACAAAAATAACGAAACGAAGTATGGAATTTATGTTTCACGGTAAAATAATTGATGGATGTATTCTTTTTATTTATACTATCACCTTCATTGGCAATTTGACATGGCACATTGGCGGTAAGTAAATTTATACTTTTATTGTTTTAAATTCCTATTTAATTAACTTTTAACTCACTGGTTTCTAGATGGAAAAATGAAAACACCAATAATTTTTTATATGTCCAAACATTATCCTGAGCTGTTCAGTTATCCAGTTATATTTCTTCACATCTGTTGGTTTCAAATAGCTATGGTTATATCAATATTTTTGTTACAGATTATTCCTGCTGTTATTTATGGATTTCTTTTCAAAGTAGGATCAAAAAATATCTTTAAAATTTAAATTATTCATATTGGTGTTTGTAGCTCGACAATTTCATCACTATAATTGAAGAATATCATAGCTCAAGCGCAAATAGAATTATGAACAAAGAGTATCATAAGAATATCACTATACATCTAGCTTACGTGTATAATCAGCATTTAACGTTGGTGACGTAAGTTTTTATATAAAGAATACAAATATGAATATCATTAATAGATATGCGTTTTAGATGTATGAACCAATGCACAAACAATATTATAGTTAAATGTACAGGAGGTGCTATTTTACTTATAGGGCTATGTTTTATGCCTTTATTAGTATTCTGTATGAACAATTTCCCTACAGTGAGTAACAATTTTTTAAAATATTTTTTACGTATTTTTCAATTTCAGATTGAGGTGTTATTGATATCTTTTGCACCTACATTTACCTATTGCTTCAGTGCTTTTGTTTCATTTAACGTCGCTCAAGTAGGTGAGGATCAGGTAAAATGTTTAGAATTTTAAATTTAAAACTTACTATTAAAACTAACTATGTACTTATTATTACAGTTCGAAAATTTGTATTATGCGTTGATTAATATGCCTTGGTATGTATGGAATCAAAGAAACAAAAATATATATATGTTACTGCTGACTAAAATACAGAAGGGTTATCGGGTATATATAGGTTTTAACATGCCGGTAAATAGAAATTCTTTATTACTTGTAAGTATACGAATTAAAATTGAGCTGTTTATTGTAAATTTAATATTTAAAATTTTTTAGTATATAAGAAATACCTACGTCTTTTTAGCGTTCTTGTATCAAACACATGTTTTCAGACCATTCTGAAGATCGAAATTGTAATTAATTTATCACGAGCATTTATTTAGATAATTACAAATGTTTGAGGTATAATGAATTATAATAAAGGTGTTTTCACACTTGTCATTTCTTAATTTTGTCTACTAGTAAATTTCTTTTCAGAATTTGACTAAAATTTATATTATAGCCATTGTCTGAGCTTCTAATAATATAAATTTGGATATAGATGTAACAGCCGCAATGGACGAAAATATAATGTTTCAAATGTATTATAAAGTACGATGGGTTACATAAATTTCATTATAAACAACTTCAAGTCAATAACGTAATATTCATAGAAGGTATAATTATATTTTAAAAGTTATGGTTTTTAAGTGGAATTCGATTGTTATCGATCAAAAATTCGATCAAATCCAATAAAACGGATGTCATCCAAATGCATGTCGCAATTCTGTCGCATTAAATTATAATCTATCCAAAGTTATTTTGTACATTCGGCACCTACATTTGTGACGTCAAAACGTCACAATGTTGCCGTATCAACTTTAGTATCAGTTTGACTTTGACATATAACAAAATTCTAATATAAATAAAATAATTAAACAAAAATAATGTTGCCAAATATAATTTATTTTAACATTATAGTAAATCTAATGCATCTATTATCAAAGGACTGAAAAATACAATTAAGTAGACAGTTATTATAGTTTGTAGGTTAGGGTTGTGCTTGATCATATTTACATTGAACTCTTTTCCATACCACCTATGGGTTAGAGTTCTAGGCACGTTTCTAGTTGTATCCCCTGGAGGCCTAATCCAACTAATTAACAATTGTATGTCCAAGTAATATATTTTGCTTTCATCAGAGAGCATTTTATATATTACGCTTAGTTCTTGTATCCTTCGGTACAGTATTTCCTTGTAAAGATATTTTGATATCACTGTATAAACCTTTCGTCTGTTCCGTCAATACCTGCATGCAACTTTCTTGAAAAAACTAGATCAAATCACTGCGTTATCCTTAACGCAGTTACCATATCTATAAAAGAGTTATTATTCTTGCTCTCCTTTACACATTTTAACAAAATGCTCCTGTATATTCTATATACACACATATCTGTGAACACAAATCTTTTACAGTCCCCAATAAGGTGTTCTCTAGTTTTCATATATTAATTATATAGCCACCTTTAGTTGTTTCCATTCTCATCATCTAGTCTTAGAAATTGACAGCATTGAATCATATCATATTCAGGAAGTGTCATTTGAGTGAATAAGTAAGCTGTTAATTTCCAATCTAACATTTGTTCACAATTGTTGCAATGAATTAATAATAAGTGTTATTACTAATAAAACCTAATCAATTGTTGTTCCAACTTTTACCTTTTTCGATCAACTTTTATTGTCATAACACTATTTATATCTTGCCCTAAGTGACCGTTGCGAATGGGACCAATATCCCATTCTGAAATATTCATGTCCCATACATAAATTGAAATAATAACTCTTCCTTCATGTTTTATATGCTTTTGAATATTTTAATCTTATAAAAACAATATCTGAAAGTTTCATTTGACCTTTTCGATACTTTTTAGACTAAGAGTGTCGTTTTGGAATAGTTGTATTGAGTTTTGTTTGTATTGAAAAACTACTCACTGTTATTATACGTTCCATATAATTAATTTGTGATAGAGCTAACATCAAGTTGGTATTGATTTGTTACCCGTTTTGTATGAGAACGGTTTTTACTCGGGTAAATTCAAGATCAATTTTTCATTTTTTGAGATATTTCAGTGACCGTTGACCTAATATTCATTGTAGCTGCTACAAGCTAAACAATATTTTCAATAAAAATCGTACCAAATTATTATTTAACAGTCAAAATGTTTACCTCTCTAACGAATTTTACTGGTAAGAGGGGCTTCCATTATCTCGTTCCTGTTCAAAGTAACCGATTAGAGATGCAATCTGTTCTGCCAGGCTTCGAAATTTTCAATCATAGTAATAATAAGCAACGACTTGAAATGTATCAAAACAAGCAAATCATTAATATAATGGTTATCGGGTTATAACCTATTATCAATATTGTTTTGAAGAATTTTGCATACGTTTGATAACCGGACGACTTTGACAGCATTGTGTCTCTTTTTAACTAGAATAAAATGAGAAGGAAAATATTATATGATTCTAAATCAAATTTACGAAATGCAACAGGCAATACATTAGACACCTTGATGACGTATGTATAAAAAATATATAGTCCAAAGACTATAGAATGTTGGTTTACAACGTTGCCGATTTGTAACCTATAATAATTACCAATATTATTCTGAAGAATTGTGTAGACATTGTATCTACAACAGTGTCGACCAGTAAAAACTGATTCGGTTACAAGTCCAGATGCATCAAACAGCATCATATCTCTACTTTTTTAACTATGTTAAATTTAAAAGGAAAAATCCGCCCGGAGTTTAAAAATAATTTTATATATTTATAAACGGTATTTGACAGTATATTCGATTTCATTTATGACATATATTAGCTGCAAGGGCTATAAATTGATAATTAGGAATCTTTAAGTATCCGAATAACAAGCAAATCGTAATATTGAGAAAACTGTACAATTTAGAATACTAATCTGAAATATTTTGTTCGGTGGCGTAAAATCACTATAGAAGTTTATTGCCCAAAAATAATCATTTCCGTCATATCAGGCTGGGTAAGATAGGTGTCTAAGTTAATCTCTGATCATAGGTTTAAAATGCTCATATTATTTGGCTTAGTGAAAATTTTGACTTCCTTTTTCAAGAAAACGGGAGCACCTGTAGACGTGAAATTTTTCACGGCTAAAGCTATATCGAGGAAGAATTTTTTGGCAATATATTTTTGTGTTTTATATGGTACAAATAAATATATTCTAAAAAAAAAACGCAACCAAATCAAACAACCTAGGATAGCCGTCAGAACGACAACACAGCTCTAGCGGGTAGTCGTGCGGGCTAAGTAAGAGCTTGGCTCGCCGACAATGACGTCTCAGGGTCGAACTTCGCTGGTGAAAAGGGCTTCTTTTAAGTTTATAAAATAAAATAAAAGATAGTGTTTGCTAGAATTAAGTGAATATTTCTTTCTTGCCTTTAAAATGATATTAAAATGGAAATTCAAACATTATTAAGCGAAGTTATTTAATTTTTGCACTGTTTTCTGTTATTTTCGGTTATTCCTGTATTGTTGGAATTATTAAAGAGTTATGGTAAGTTTAGATAAAAAACGATTAAGAATAATATGGTCAAATAAAGTTCTATTCTACATGTTTTGTAGAGAAAACAAATTCATGTGGCCCCTTAGATATATGCGAACTTTGTATCCAAACATAGATTAAAATTAGGTTTTCTTTGCTATAAGATATCTATATTTTTGAAATCAGGTTTTGATTTAATTTACTGTGTGGTAAAAAATAAGAAAAAAAAAAGAAAAATTGTCATATATGGTTCCTGAGACATAGTATATCATTATACTAGAGGTTATTGTTAAGATTTTTCAGTAAATTTTAGCGGTATTGAGTTCTGATTAATTTCATGTTTCTTTAGTAATTGCATTTCAACCGGTACCGTTAATTTTTGTAAAGAGTTAGAAACACTCGGGACATGTTTTAATCGGAATGCTACAAGTTGGTGATTTTTATTACTTTTTTTTTTGGTTTTTCAGCATTTGACCAGCTATTAAGTCCTAGCTTGGTGTTGTCTTTGGATTAATGTCATTTAGAAAGTAACTAATTTTGGAGACTTCTTTTGCTGTAGCGAGTGGAATCAGAAGATTTCCGAACACGCTGGTCGGTAGATTATATTCAAATTAGTTTCGTTTGGTTTATAGATTTGTTTTAAATCATCGGCGAATGCTTTAGCTTTTTGTTGATTGTTGCGTGCCCAATTTCCTCCAACGTTTCTTATAAATAGATTTCGAAAATTTGATTGCTCTAAGTGTTCAGTAGTCTTAATATACGGATTCATTTTTAATTTTCGATATTTTTCTTTTTGACTTTTGTGTTGTATTGTTTAATCTATTTTTATTATCAGGATTATCTGTTTTGTTTTAATTTTTTCGTCGTTTTCGTGTTTCAACTACCATTTGCTAATTTCTTCTGGGTTAGGTTTTGGTTTCCTCTTTAACTTCAGGGGTATTATTCCAAGCAGTCTGTTGGCTGTGTGTTTCTAAGTTTAATTATTCGGTTATCTTGAGCGATATATTCAGCAGATCGCGAACGCCGAGTTCTTCCCAATCGTGCTGCTTATTTATTAGTGTTGGATCTTATTATTTTTGTTAAATTGATTATGTCTTCAGTTAGAATCAGAATCACTGATGAATGATTTTAGCTTAGTTTATTTTGTTTTACTTCTATGTACTTTGTAGATATGTTTCTGGTTATAAAAGTTTTAATAGGTCTAATAGTTTTATTTGGGTCGGAAATATTGTTTTTATTCATTATTGCACTTCCTCCTATTGCTGTATTAGCTGAATGTGGCGTATGGTAAAATTTATTTCCTTTAATTCCAGTGAAACTATCCTTTGTCAAGTAGGTTTCAGATATTAGACGATCATCTATTTTTTTTGTTATTCCAAGAATGCCTGTAGTTCAATTTTTTTCTGTTGAATGCCATTGGCCTTCCTAATTATAATTATAATATTTTTATTTGCCATTTCTGCTAATTGATGTAATTATGTCTTGTTAGTCGATTTTTGCTAATAATATTAGACAAAAATCGTTAGTTGTGGCTTCTGATTTTAGACTACATATGCTCACCCTTGATCATATTTTGGTCATAGCTGATGATTTTATTAATTTGGCTAAATATTTTTGTTTGATTATATTCAACCATTCTTTCTTGGAACTTTTTTGGACTACAATCTTCCACAATATTGCATATTTTGGTTGTGTTCAATTTTTGTATGGCTATGTAGTTGGCATCGCTTATATTGTGGCACAAGCCTTGCAACTTCCAGTATTCAAAAATAATATCTTTATATAGAATAGCTAGAAATGTCTGAGTTCTATTTAGGTTCTCGCCAAGAGATATTAAACATTTTCTGTAAATTTTATTGGTATTAATATCTAATACATTTCTGGTTTCATTTGTAAATGCATTGTTTAGGAAAGCGCTCACCGAATATTAGTAGTAATAAGTACTAATTAGTAACTATATGACATTATTATTTGAACCTTTCATCAATTATACTAATAAATTAAACGTTAGACTTTATAGAAGTTTCGTTACTTAACCATCGTTCACCATTTAGAGAATAAAATGCTGTCATTCAGGATGTGTAATAAGTTTAGAAATTAATTATTAAAATTGAATGTGATTTAATAAATAAAATTTAATTAGAACTCGCATTCTCCTTACAATTTCCAGCTTAATAAAATTGAATTTTATATACAGAATTTAATTTTAAACTTGTAAATATATTTGAAGTACTGTTTTGTGATAATTGATATTTCCTAGACTAAGACAAAGCTAAATTAATAATTAACGGTTTGAAATGGTTACCGAGAGGGCCAAATAAAATAAATTTAAAATAAAAAAGGCACTTGTATAAATCCAGAAAAAAACCCATAAAACAATAATATTTTTACTGCTTCTAAAATAATGTCTAAAACCCATTCTACTATAAAAATACATTAAAGGACTTTTATCTTAAGTAAGATACCATTCATTTATATTTTCTTATTGGCACCTTTAAACATGTAACAGGACAATTGAAAAGTCTCCGCCCTGAAAAATAGATGGCTCAACTAGAATTAAATCTATGTGTTTTTTAGATAGCCCTAACCCCCATTAGAGAGCTGTCGGATCATTAGGTTGTGAATTGTAGCATTTAGAATTATTTGCATCTGTTGTTATTGTGAAAAAAATGGATAAAAAAGAATTTAGCTTGTGGACAAAATACAGCTTCTTGAAGGGAAAAACTTGGCTTCATGCCGGGTTTCCGGACAATGCCCCCGGAACTTAACAAACCATCAAGGATTTGTATGCTAATTTTAAACGTAGTGAAATGAGCACCGAAGACGGTGAGCGCTGTGAACGCCCAAAAAGATTGTACAGACGAAAACATATAAAAAAAATCCACAAAATGATTTTGAATAACGGTAAATTGAAATTGAATTAAATAGCAGAGACTTTATAGATATCAACTGAACGTGTACATCATATAATTGATAAATATTTGGGTGTGAGAAAGCTCTGTGCAAAGTGGGTGCTGCGTGAGCTCACTTTTAACTAAAAACAACGACGAGTTGATGATTCGGAGCAGTATTTGAAGATGATTAAGCTTAATAAACCCGAGTTTTTGCATCGAACTGTGCCGGATGAAACATGGCTCCATTATTTCACTCCGAAGTCCAATCGACAGTTATCCGAGTGGACTGCACACGATGAACCCGCTCCAAAGCGTGGGAAAACGCAACAGTCGCCTGCCAAGATTATGCCGTCTGTATTTTGGGATGCGCATGGAATAATTTTCATTGACTACTTTGGAGGAGGAAGGATCATCAACAGCGACTATTATATAGCATCATTCGACCGTTTGAAGAACGAAATCGCCCAAAAACTGCCGCATTTGAAGAAAAAGAAAGTGCTGCTTCACCAAGAAAATTCACCGTGTCACAAGTCAGTGAAAACGATGGCAAAAATCCATGAATTGGGCTTCGAATTGCTTCGTCGTCCACCGTATTCTCCAGATCTGGCCCCCAGCGACTATTTCCTGTTCGCATTAATTTACATCAATTTTTAATAATCATATGATAGATGAAACCAGATCAGGTGTTATACGCATCTCTATTAATGGAAATTATAATCAGTTAGGTTGGTCGATATTTTGTAAAATAATATCTAATTGTTAATTGATTTTTCGTGTCAGAATACTCGAACGAATTGAAAACATAAATCAATTGATATAAAACCTGTCTTAATGAGTCTTGGCATAATGCTATATAACATTTATTTTTTCTTCTTCTATAGAATTTCTGTTAGATAACTTATTAAAAGAGTAACATACAACCAAAAACATTAACATCTGTGTAAATTGCTTATATCAACATGGGCTGATGAATAATTTAGAAGTTCTTCCTAAATTTATTGACAACTTAGGTAGTCAAATATATATTTTTCACACATTAAGTGATCAACAATATATCCGCCGTAAATAAGCATTAGTTATTAAGAAGTGTATGAGGGATTGATTTTACCCCAAAATGCATTTCAATTAATGATTATTTACTCTTAAATTTTCTATTTATAACTCTGATTATATTCGTACTTTAATCATTTGAGATTTTTAACATTTTTCTAATCGATAGTCTTATATAAACCTATTAAACAATTTATTGTTGGATTTTATTTTAAACAAGTCTTCTTTAAAATATCAAAAGACTAATTACACATACTTGATTGATTACATTAAGTATATTAATATTAATTTACATTAAATAAAAATAACAGCCCGCAAAAAGTGGCTGATAGAAGTTTAGGCGTTTTTTCTAGTTGTTTATGTTTTTGTGTTTATTATTTATTTATTTTTTGTTGCTTTGATGGACTGCGTCATTTCGAGACTATACAATAATTCAGTGTTGATATAAAGGAGATGGAGACAGACATAAAGTGTATATATAAAATAACAAATTAATAATTAATGTGAAATTATTAACATAAACAGTGGCAGGCTGAAATTATAAATAATATAATACAATTTAAAAATTGACACAAATATAAGACTACAAACTCAGCCATAATGATGTAGAGGCCCTATTCAGATAGCACATTAGCACCCATATCGATATTGTAATGGTTAATTGGTCAGTGACATTTTCCTTAGCATAGGTTATATTCTATGGAAAAAATCGATTTCTCGTAGAAATTCGAGGAGCCTGTCTGTATTTTCTCCGGTTAAGGCATTTCTAAACTTTTGTAGCCCATATATAGTCTAATCTGGGTCAGTAGTGGACAATGGTCTAGTATATAGTAAATTGAGGTAAGGACAACGTGACAAAACTAACAGTGAGCAGGCGGGCTCGAAGCCATCAAGTGATCGTGCGAGGAATGACAGTGACCAATTTCACTTGATTCAGAGCTACGGCATGGTGACGAAGGGAAGGAATGCTATTTTAGCAATGTTTGGTGCTACTAGAGTTTGAGATTTAATTGTTTGATTATTGCTTCGATTGATGTTCATTGATGTTGCTAATTGTTGTTGATTGATTAATGGTTGTCCTACTTAGGATACATAAATACGTAAACAGTAGTGACTGCCTTGCATTTGATCTTATAGATACCTCTTGTGATAGTAGCAAGTCGCATTTATATACGCAAACAGTAATAGGTGCTTTGAATACCTTACTTTTACCTTACCGATAGCTCTTGTGATAGTACTAAATCGCATTTTGACCTATTATATATACACAAATAATAATTATTGTTTTAAATTGTTGATAAACGACTGCTGTTTAAATTTTTATTTTATAAAATATATGTAAAATACTACTAATATATACCAATAACTAAAATAACTAGTCGAAGCAACCATTTTGTGCTACTATATGTTTTCAGGGGAAAATACAAAGAGATTATTTTTTGAATAATTTATTAATCATATATGTGAAAAAGCATCATAGTTAAGACTTTCACTAATATTAATGTAATCGAATGGAATATATAAAACTTAAAACTTCTATTACTTAAAATAGGAATAAATCATAATATTTAGAATAGCAAATAATATAATAG
This sequence comes from Rhynchophorus ferrugineus, assembly GCF_030347505.1. NCBI lineage: Eukaryota > Metazoa > Arthropoda > Insecta > Coleoptera > Curculionidae > Rhynchophorus > Rhynchophorus ferrugineus. The sequence goes on from NW_027472590.1 coordinate 18,681,566, forward strand.
TTATAACAAATGCTTCTTAGATTTATACAATATTGAATAAAAAAAGGTCGTTATAGTTTCTTATAAAAAGTAGCATGGATTTTGATGAATTTATTTGTGGGTATTTATGTTGATTGGAGAATGGATTAGTAGATACTAAAAATAGTTTTGTGATGTGCCGGTGCATATATCTATCAGTGAAATATTTTCGTGATAACTGTCGCAATAATTTATTGTGTAGATATATTGTTTTTAATACTAAAGGTAAAACGAGCTCTCTTCGACTGAAACTGAATATAATTTCCATAATAATGATGTATTCATTCGCTCTTGCAAAAATTTGTTGACTTGTTACTTTCATGTGATATAGTGCCTGTTACAATATACAGGGTGCAGTAACAAAAACAACATTACGCACATATTGTAAACATATGGTAATAAGTAGTTTAGTTATTATTTTTATATTAATGAAATTTCGTCTATATTCATATTCATTATAATTTAGAAAGTTACTTATATTTATCTCTCATAATCCGTAATACTCGGGTTAATGAAAGTTAAGTGTAACACAAAGTACGATTTTGATCTAATTCAGAAATTGAGGCAATGAGAGGTAGGTCACGTTCGAATATGCCGCCGAAATTAAAAGAGAGATAAAATTATACAAAGGTTAATCGGCCGGTCCTTGTTATGTATTACAAAATATATAAACCATTGAAAACAGTATTAGCTAGGTTTGTCTACTTCAAATTTGTTATTTCCAACCAGGTGAAACGTTTTCCAAAATAAGTTCCTCAGTAGAATCTTAAACGCTCCATGGTTTGTCAGAAATAATCAAATTCACAGGGAAACTGACACCCCAGCTCAGCCCAAGCTCTTCTGAAAATACACTTATTCGCGAGCTATTCGACATGTTGGGAGCTTAGCACCGCGTCAACGTTAACCTCCCCTTTTCCAGAGTGAAGTTTCCAAGTTCTCAAACCTATAATTAGTTTCACTATCTGTTTTTTCGCCAAGTCCTCGTGTCCATTATTGGTTGCTCGGTCAGTATTAGCTAGAGACAGTTCTAAAAAGGAATTGATTTTTTTTGTAAATTCAGCTCCTGTTTCCCAAAAAGCCCAATTTAGAGCAACAACAATATTCAGGGCTAATTTCTCAGGCGTATACCATTAAAGTGATTCCTTGGTTTCAATGCCTGATGCCGATCCAACATTCTTGCAAATCTATTTTTTGGGTTATAAGAATTCGTTGGTCATGTATTCTGATTTTCATCTCCATATGCTTAGCATTGTCCATACTTAGGTCATATAATTTCATTAATTTATTTTTAATATGTCTTTTATATTTAGATTTAGTAATTTTATTTATTCCTTCTGTAGTTGCCATCGCTTGCATTGCAGTAAATTTTTTTTTTCTGACTCCACATCCTCTTTAACAGTATATCCCAAATATTATTTTGCTATGGCCCTCTAATTTTCACACTGTCCCGTCGTGACCCACTAAATACATTTAAATCCAAGCTGGTTTCGTTATTTAAGATAATACATAGTTAATAATAGTAAAAAATATGTATTAATACTACATAGTTTGGCATCGCCTCGTAGTCACTAAATTTTAGTGCAAAGTATGGATCTACTGTTTATTTTCTAGTAAATAATATAATAATTTTCTAGTGTTTTAATATATTTATATTTCAATATTCACAATTGTTTAAACGAATGTTGTATTCATCTTGCAATACTCACGTTTATTCAAATTTTTATTTATTTCTAAGCCATATGATCGGAGCTAAACTAAAATACCGCTAATAAATATCATTGATTAAAAGAAAAGATTGTTATAAATATCATTGATTAGCATTAAAAAATTAGTCGAAGCAGCCTTTTTTACACCACTATATGTTAGCAGGGAAAAAAATACAAGGAGATTATTTATGTATGTAATTTATTAAAAATATATGTGATAACATCATTGTTAAAACTTTCACTAATATTAATATAATTGACTGAATATAATATAATTTTGTAATATATAAAACATACAATTTCAGGAATAAATCATTATATTTAGAATAGTAAATAATATAATTATAATAAATACCGCTTAAATTTATTCAATATGGAATAAAAACAGCCTTCATAGTTTCTTGGGTATTATCGATAAAATCAGCTTAAGTTCTTCAGTTCTTTGTTTACTTTTCTGGGCTTTTGCATATCTTGGAATTAAATGCTTGAGATTTCTTGTGACGTTCTTCAACCACTGATGTTTTAACACTATAATCCTCAAGTTGGTTGATTTCTTTACGGAAAACTTTTTATCTCTTACAACTTCATCTACATTTTCATCAAACATCTTGGTTTTTGTCATGGTGTTTTTATTTTACTCTACATATACTGTATTACTTATGCAGAGAGAAACAAACTAATAATGAATGTTGTTTAAATTTTTGGGTTATATAGTAGTGGAATCATTTTACAATCTCAATAAAATAATATAGGATCATCAAAAGAATTAGCGGAAGGAGATAACTGTTTTATTGCGCGCTGGAAATGTAAAAAGGTAATTAAGTAAACCAACCCTTTTTGTATAATTTCTATATATATTCGTTGTATAACAAAAATATTTGAGGTAAAATAATAAAATAAGTACCATTAACGAAATAACGATTGAACAAATATTGTCATTTAATGAAAATATATCTTTATATATATAATTGTTCTGTCCGTGTGTTTGTAAAAGGACTACTCTTAAAAGGTTAAACGGCTTTTGATTAAATTTTTTGTGGGTATTTACGCTGATTGGATAATGGATTATAATCACAATTGGACTCCGTTGGCGAATGAGACAATATTTCAGGAATGTTTAAATATATTTTTGATCTCAACCGGCGTATATCTGTCATGTTAACCGCCGCAATAATACACTTTATAAATATACTATTTTTAATTGTAAAAGTAAAAGGAGCTCTCTTCGACTGAAACTGAATATAATTAAGGCCTCCCAAATATTTTTAGACTTGTTCCTTTCATGAGATAAAGTAATATTTTGAAATTTTATCATTTCAGTTTTATTCCCAATTAGTTTAGTTATAATAATGAAATTTCGTCTATATTTCCATTCATTATAACTTAAACAGTTATTTATAGTTATCTGTCGTGTATTTATTAAAATAAAATTCCAAATCTTCAAGGACGACGTACACCTAATACATATATAGCCCATAGCGATATATATATATATATATATATATATATATATATATATATATATATATATAAATATATATATATATATCTGTATTTCCATTCATTATAATTTAAACAGTTATTTATAGTTATCTGTCGTGTATTTATTAAAATAAAGTTCCAAATCTTCAAGGACTGATTATATTTATAATATATTTATAATATACTGATTATATTTAATATATATTTAGAATAGCAAATAATATAGTTATAACAAATACCGCTTAAATTTATTCAATATGGAATAAAAAATCCTTCATAGTTTCTTGGGTATTATCGATAAAATCAGCTTAAGTTCGTCAGTTCTTTGTTTACTTTTCTGGGCTTTTGCATATCTTGGAATTAAATGCTTGAGATTTCTTGTGACGCTCTTCAACCACTGGTGTTTTAACACTATAATCCTCAAGTTAGTTGATTTCTTTACGGAAAATTTTTTATCTCTTACAACTTCATCTACATTTTCATCAAACATCTTGGTTTTTGTCATTATGTTTTTATTTTACTCTACATATACTGTGTTACTTATGCAGAGAGAAACAAACTAATGATGAATGTTGGGTAAATTTTTGGGTTATATAGTAGTAGAATAATTTTATAATCCCAATAAAATAATATAGGATTTTCAAAAGAATTAACGGAAGGAGATAAGTGTTTTATTGCCCGCTGGAAATGTAAAAAGGTAATTAAATAAACCAACCTATAATTTCTATATATATTCGTTGTATAACAAAAACATTTGAGGTGAAATAATAAAATAATTACCATTAACGAAATAACTATTGAACAAATATTGTCATTTAATGAAAATATATCTTTATATATAATTGTTCTGTCCGTGTGCTTGTAAAAGAACTATTCTTAAAATGTTAGATGGCTTGATGACATTTTTTGTGGGTATTTACGTTTATTGTCTAATGATTATAATCACAATTGGACCCCGTAGGCGAATGAGACGCTGTTTCAGGAATTTTTAAATATATTTTTCATCTCAACCGGCGTATATCTGTCATGTTAACCGATGCAATAATACACTTTATAAACATTCTATTTTTAATACTAAAAGTAAAACGAGCTCTCTTCGACTGAAACTAAATATAATTTCGGCCTACCAAATATTTTTTGACTTGTTCCTTTCATGATATTTTGAAATTTTGTCATGTATTTATTAAAATAAAATTCCAAATCTTCAAGCACGACGTACACATAATACAGAGGTAGCCCATAGCTATCAGTTTAATATATATATGGAAAAACTAGCAACGTAAATTAAAAAGACCACGTTACAAGTGTGCATGAAAGTCTAGAGCAACACAGTGGAGGTTTTGTGCTTGTAAGAAATTTTCCTCATCGGCAATATAAAAAAATACAAACATTGTCATACATTTAAGTAGAAAATTAAGTTATATTTGCTGTCTATCACAAAATGTTTATCAGATTTCATTTAAGCTTTTTTTTTTCGTAAATTCAGCTCATGATTCCAAGTAACACTATTTTCTTTTGTTTTGCTTTCTCTCTATTTAACGCTTTCAAGTTTTTTCTTTCAACGGTTCTTTGTTTTCTATGTCTGATGCCGATCCAATATTCTTGCAAATCTATTTAATGAGCTATAATGCAAATAAGTTGGTTATGACTTCTAATTTTCTGCTCTATATGCTCAGCATTGTTCATACCTTGGTCATAGGTAATGTTTTCATCAATTAGGCTAAATATTGTACGTTGTTTCTTAATACTTAGTTTAAGTAATTTTGTTTACTCCTTGGTTCTTTTGTGTGAGTACACGGCGGGATTCTTTCTTCTATTATGGGCTTAGGTTGGTCTGGGTTGGTGTGTTTGTAGTTTCGGCAATTTGTTGTTTTTCCATGTCCTTTCGGTACATGAGGAAGGAGTAGAGTCTACTTCCATTTCCCTCTTCTGTGGTGCCTGTAGGAATGCTTGTGTATCTTGGTCCATATTGTCTTCTGTTTTTTCTTTTTAATTTTCTTGATTTGCTGTTTTAAAAATTCGTTTTCTTGAGTAAGCGCATCGTTGAGAGGCTGTAGCGGTACGCGTAGCTTTGATGCATCCTTGTTAGTGGAGAGGGCAGCTAACCTTCCGTCCTTCCGTATAAAATTAACATTGATCTATCTGATTTGGAGTTGTAGTGATTCAGTGATTGTTCTTGTTGTTGAATTTACCATTTCGGAGAGGGCGATCTGTGATTTTAATAATTGTTCCCCTGTTAAGGAGGTGTTTGGAATCTATTGTGTTATTGGGGCATCTGGTGCTTTGTTTTCGGTATTTATATTGGAATGAGGTTCGGTGTTTTTAGTTTCTTTGAGGCCGTCAGTTGGGTGACTTGTTTATTGTCCTTTTATTAAATAATAAATCGCAGGTAGCCAGATATATTAGGGTACTGACACTTTGATGTTACCGCTCTTTGTTGGGCTGACGATCAGAACTCCAGACAGGTTCGGTCATTTCAAGCACTCGAATTCTATTTATAATATATTTCTGGTTTCATTTGTAAATGTATCTTGTAAGAAAGCACTAATTCAAGAGTAACAGTAATAACTACTAATTTGCAACTATACGATATATTATTCTTTGGATCTTTTATCAAGTATTTAGTTATTTTAATTTATGGATCTAAGTTTTGAAAGGTCAATAAATCATTTAATAGATTAATTAATAAATGGTATTTTAATGTACCTATATTTCAATATTTATAGTTGTTTACAGGGATGCGGTTGATATATATCCATTTTGCCGTACACAGGTTATTCAAGTTATTTTATAATATATTATATTCAATTTATATGAGTCTTATGAGCAGAACTACCAGCAGAACCAAAGTAGAGTTTTTGTGCCACTATATAGTAGTAGGGGAAAATTCAAAGAGATTATTTTTGTATATAATTTATTAAACATATATGTGACAAAGCGTCATAGTTAAGACTTACGCCAATATTAATATGATTCAATGAACATTTATAATTATGGAATATATAAAACTTTTATTACTTAAAATAGGAATAAATCATAATACTTAGAATGACATATAATATAATATTTATAACAAATTTATACAATATGGAATTAAAAAACCCTTTATAGTTTTTTGGATATTACCGATACCGTCAGCTTCAATTCTTCTGTCTTTCTTTGCTTTTCTTAGCGTTTGTGTATACTGGAATTAAATGCTTGAGGTTTTTTGTGACGCTGTTAAACCACTGACGTTTTAACACCATAATCCTCAAGTTGGTTGGTGTTTTTATAAAAAAAATTGTCGCGTACAACTTCATCTACATTTTGAAAAGAATTTTGTTTTTTTGTCATTGTGTTTCATTTTCGTAAATTTATTCTGTAGTACTTATGTAGAGAGAAAACAAACTAACACTAATATATATATATATATATATATATATATATATATATATATATATATATATATCCCAATAAAATTATATGGCTTTTCAACAGAACTATTACAAAGAAATATTGGCTTTATTACCCGTGAGAAAAAAAGGTAATTCAGTAAACTAATTATTTTTTTGTATAAGTTCTATATATATTCTTTATATAACAGAAAGAAATATAGTAGAAGTAAAATAAAAGTACAATTGGCGAAATAATGTTTGCACAAATATTATTATTTATTTTCTATATTTATGTATCTTATTTATCTTTTATTTTTCAGGCGCAGACATTAACAAGTAAGTTAGCGCAAAGATCATCTACGCATACAGATTGATGATCCGTGCCAAACAATATCGTAATATTTTCCGATGCCGTCAGTTATTCTATGAATACATTGTTAATATTCGCCTGATTCTATCATCTGTAACTTCGATGAGCAACTGATATCGACAAGATCGGTATTGCATATATTCTTCCATCAGCCTGCTCCATATGCAAGAATATATTCAAGGCGCCATAAATTTTGTGCGTACAAATCTGGTCGATCTGTGACTAGATAACATAATTATAAACATATATTTATATATATATATATATATATATATATATATATATATATATATATATATGTATTATAATTATTATAATATATATTTAAATTCCTCATAATGACAATAAATTAAACTTTGTGCATGAATCCAAAACATTTTGGTATTAAAATAATTTGAAAACATTTGTTTTGTATAGGAAGGCTAGAAAGACATAAGTGTTTCGTATATACTAAAACATTATATAAATAGTTCCCAAAACATTTTAGTTATAACTTACATACTTACAAGAAGTAAAGAATTCCTATTTAGTATCATATTAAAACCCACATATATGTGATTTCCCTTTTGTATTTTATTCAGTAATAATAAATATATCTTTTTGTTCTTTTGATCCCATTGATACCAAGGCATACTAATCAATGTGTGATACAAATTTTCCAGCTGCAATGAAAAATCGAGTGACACACATTTACAGTTGAGATAAAATTATTTTACCTGATCTTCGCATATCTGAGCAGTGTTAAATGAAATAAAAGCACTGAAACAATATGTGAATGCGGGAGCAAAAGATATTAATAATCCTTCAGCCTAAAATATATATGAATAATATATTAATAATAAGTGGTAACTAATTGCTATGTTATACAGCAAGTTCGGGGATATTTAAACTATTATGTTTCGTAAGGGTTAAATTTTTTAAATTATATTTTACTACTATTTGAAGGTTGACGTCTTCTTAATAATCCAAAAAGTTTAATCTTTTGTAATTAGTAAAGTATTTCTAAGAAAGATTTAAATATTATAGAAATTAATATTAAAATTAAATGTGTTAAGCAATATTTTTTTTACAACTATATTTGTACGAGTTTAATGATAATCAGTGCCAAAGAGGTATCAACCAAAGCCTGTATCAGTAATAAAAATCAGATTAATCGTCAAAAAGGCGCGTTGGAAGAGTTGTTCAGTAAAACAAAATAAAAGTATAACATCTGTGTCACAAATCCATAAGATGGGTCAAGGACGTCATTTAATTTCTGGATATGATGACTCAGGAATGGTATTAACACCTTCTTTAATTACAAATCTGTATGCAGTTGCAGAATGGGGCAAGATGATTGCCGCAGCAGAGTCAGAATGGAGCGAATTGACGTACACTGGTAGTTCCATTTTGAACCTCTCGGTATAATTGATATTGTGAATTTAGAGACTAATTGAGAAGCTAACACTCAGTATTAAAATGAAAAATTGAAAGCACGATCGGGGGAGATGGTCAATTCAATTTAACAGAAAGTTTACATGACCATGAACCGTTAATGCTCGAATACGAAACATTTAGTATAAACATGCAGCGTAAGATAATTTAAAACAGCATTAGTAATACTAAGACCTGTTGCTAATTTAAAATTAGTGATTAAAAATAAGTATAAAGAACATTGATTAAGAAACCAATAGAATATACGCATCAATATCAGGCGAAGCACACTTGGTACAATACAACAAAATTAAATTTTGCGCTTTGAGAAGAATCCAATTATAACTGAAAATAAATAAGGGCCTTTACAATATGTCGATGAACGAAAAGTTGGCACAGGAGATGACTGATGGAAGATAGATTGAAATTTTATTGGAAAATATACAGAAAACAAATGTAATTAGTTTTATTATCTCAACAGTCAGCCCTTAGCGCAATAAAAAAAGTAATAAATAAGCAGGCCAATAAACATAGTTTACTCCTAGCTTATGAAATAGACGATGAAGAATTGCAACGAATAGTAGGTTGGAAAACTATTAAAAATAAATAGGGAGAAGTAAATAATTCACTAGCATTTTCACCGAAATAGTATAAAATTAATCAAAGTAAATATACAAAATATGCACACTACCTCTAATTACAGTAAGTAATGATATTGATTTTGACTGAATTTACGAATTGTTGAGGAGGAACAATATCGTGTTATCAAAAAGAAGAAACTTTGTTTGTGTTATCATTTTGATATGATACAGTTTTAAAGGCCATTTATGGTACTAAACTAATTATAGCAGTCGAAGTGAAAATTGAACCACTTAAAAAGGCAAGTGTTATACCATAATGCAAACGACTACAACTACACAGTCACGCACAGAATATTTACGCACAGAACCGACATGCGTAAAATGCTCAGACAAAAATCTAATTGAAGGCTACATGAAACCACGAGAAATATAATCAAAATGTGCAAATTACAGCTAACAATACCCAACAAATAACACAGGATGTGTAGACGCATAAACCATTGTACTACAATGTAAGATACATTGTAGAACTCCAACTACACGTTTGGACACACAAATTTAATAATCTAGAAAGAAAGAAGAAACAAAAGTTATACGGTAAGATATAGAAACTAGGTCAGTTTCAATCCTCTATATTCAAACTATAAATAAGATTGAACAGAGAGACATAAGGACCAGAAACCACAATCAACTAATTGTTAACATTATTAGCAAAAATGGACAAACTAGAAGGTATTAGGGAATAATTCTTTGGAAGACTTAAATTTTAACATAATGCTGGATACATCCAGACGAAGAAGTAATGCTAGAGAATCATATATCTCACTAAGAACGAACAGGTATAAATAGAATAGTAAGTCACAGTGGTAGCAATTAATTTAGGTATGTATAGACTTACACGAGCTATACTTTCCTGCCCTCTAAGATACAATCAGAATGAAGAAGTACTTGAATTACTAGGTTTCTGAATTATTAACTTATTAGAAAATAACTAAAAATGGTGACGACATTAATACAATAAATTGTAAATGGAGGTCCAGAATGATACCCGAAAGATAGAACTAAAAGTAAAAATAACTTAAATAATATAACATGAAGGTTAATAATCTAGAAAACCCTTTAAATAAAAAGAAATTGAGTTTGAAAACAACCTACCGACCAGAGCGTGCGAAAATCTTCTTCAAAGATGCCTCCAAAGTAAAAGGTGACATTCATCTAAAGGAGACGCCAGACTATGACTTAATAAGCCGGAAAAGTGCAGAAAATCCTACCAAAGAAGGCGACTATAATACTGACAGACTTGCCTAATGCAACATGCTGACTGAAATGCGATCCGGATATTTGGCAAATGGCTGAAAATATTATGATGTCGGAATCTGGACGACTATCAGATGAAGTAAAACCATATCCAATTTTACTGTTGCCAGTATTAGGTATTTGAAAAACTCCTGTTGAAAGGGTTAAAACGAGTCCAGATAGAAAAAAACACCTGCATATCAGTTTGGCTTTATGAGCAAACATTCAACAATTGACCAGTTACATAGAATCATAGGTATTATTAATAAAACCTATGAAGAAAAAACATTTGCTCAGTTATAGTCTTGGCCGTAGCGCAAATAAGTCTGGTATTACTTATGTATAAAATTTATAAAAAGTTAACGAAGCAATACGTTGAATACTTTAACTCCTAAATCACAGTCAGGATGTATAGAGTTGAATAAGTGAAAGCTTACTCAAGAAATAAAAGAAATAAAAAGAGGGATACTGAATGTTTTGTATGATATTCTTTTTGATTATTCTTTACTACTCTATACATCTCTCAAATCACAAATAAAAATAATTGCTATTGCTACATTTTCTGATGACAGTGTGATTGGAGAAAATAGCGAAGAATCAACCAAAAAACTGCAACATGCAATTAATAATGTAAGTAAATGAAGCCAGACATAAAGAATAAAAATCAATGAGAGTAACAGAATTCATATTATATGCATCTACAATCAAACTGTTTATATAACAACAAATATCAATAATCCTATTATGCTATACAGTATCAATACCTTGTATACAATACAGCTTGGGATCTTATATCTTACCATAGAACTCCGTTTGAAAGAGAATATCAAAAAGAAAAGAAAATAGCTACAAAACAAACTATATGAAATTATGTATGGCAATTTAGAAGAAAATCTAAATTATTATGACATAATAAGTTGCTGCCAAGAATGTTTTGTAATTAAATTTTTTTTAACACTTTTTATTTCCATTATGTCTCTGGTAACGCATTGAACCGTTACTTTAATTTTATTTACTAATTTATTTAATTATTATTTTTAATCTCATTACTTACTATCGAAAAGTTAATTATGCAAAATACCAATACAGGCATAAAACATAGCCCTATAAGTAAAAAAATTCCTCCAATAAATTTTACCATAGCATTCTGGGTTAATTTTTGCAAAAATCTAAAATGTATGTATAGTTTAACATAATATCTGTATTTACATATATATTTTCTTAATAAATAAGTTACGTTAGGAATGTCAAATGTTGCTGATAAATGTAAACCAAATGCATCGTCGTATGTTTATTGTATAGCTTTTTTGTAATCCTGTTTTTATTTAATGTATGATATTCTTCTATAAAATCGATAAAATTGCTAAACTAAAATTACTATAATGAGTTAGATGAATTATAAACAAAGCTTTCGATCTTACCTTCAAAATAAAAGAATATATTATAACTGGTATTATCTGTAACATAAATATTGATATAACCATAGCAATTTGAAACCAACATATGTGAAGAATTATAACTGGATATACAAATTGTGGGTAATGTTGGAAAGTGTAAAATATTATAGGTGTTTTTCTTTTTCCCTCTAAAAACATGTGTTTAAACTATTAAATAGATGTAACAAAATATTGAATAACTCACCTCCTATATGCCATGTCAAATTTCCAATGAAGGTAATAATGTATATGAAAACAATACATCCATCTATTATTTTACCATGAAATATTAGCGGTTTATTTCGTTTTGTTATATTAGTTACCTTAGGTAATACAGTATTTGCCAATAAATAATAGTATGTCACAACAGTTTTATGATATAACAAAATTATTATTAATATGAAAAGCAACTGAAAAATAGAAAATAATATAAAATGATATATCATACCACAATATCCTATATTAAATAGCTAATGTATACTTACACAATATGCAAATATTATTGCAGGAATGAAAGGTCTTATTTTAATAAATCTTCGACACATAAAAGCTTCGATAATCATTCTTGTAACTGTAAATATAACTGCTGATCTTACAGCCCATAATCGCAATACGAAAAAAGAAAATATATATTCTGATATAGGGGCAATTTTCATCGTCTTATTGCTGTTATTTTACAGAAGGATATCATTGAATTCTTGGCTAGCCTTTAGACGCAATTTGTTTTCTGTTTAACTCTGCACCTAATGTTAACAATTTGGTGTTCGAATAATGTTTTATAGTGAATATATAATTTATATCTGATAATATATTAATTTTACTGACAAAGGCTTTATTTGAGTGCTAAGGATTAAAGAACGATTATAATTCAACCTCATGAATTATTTATTGGAAATTTACTGGAAGTTATACGACCTAAATCATCCAAATTTTTCGATAAAAACATTTTATATTATGACTAATTTTATTGCTACTAATGTAGGGTTGTTTTATATTTAATAAAACAATATAAAATAATCAAACGTATTAAATAAATAAATAATACAACTGTTTAATAAATGGAAAAATACATAAAGTAAATAAGCGTTCGAGATCTTGATGTATGTGGCGTTTATGTATGAACAATTTATCCATAGATCATAACTAAACATCAGTAAACCTGGTCACTTTAGCGTTAGTTTCCAGCAATAATTCGACCCGATTTTCGAAATGTAGATCTAGAAGTAAATATTTGATAATCATCGTATTACGGATATAATCAAAAAAAGTAAAAAGCCGCAAAGAGCAGAATATAAGTTAATGTAAAGATTACTAGTATAGAGTGTTCTTGAATCAACAATATAAATATCAATAAATTAATGATAATCTAAAGCATTAATGATAATTTAATTAGTCAAAAATCCCAACAATTGGATCAAGATTTTTTCTTTCTTATTCTGCGTCATGACAATCAAGGATTTGCCTGTTGCATCTTTTATGAGATAATTAGAATCTAACGGCGTAGCTCTTACTCTATATGATCCTGTTGCTAAGACTGGGAATATCGCATCATCTTAAATCTCGCGTGTTGTTGTCGCCTTACTTCACTCAGTACGATTACCAGCTCGTTTTTATATTGCGCCAGATTTGTTCGTAGTTCAATGTTATCATATTAATATCCAGATACATATGATGACCCATGAGCATGTTCCTTAAATCTTTGCTCTGGAATCTTTCTATTATATCAATATTGCTGTTACGGGCTGTGCCCCACAGTCGAATGCTGTATGTCCATTTGCTGTGTATCATTTTGGTCTCATCGTTTAAGTGGGATTGGCCATCTGTTAATCAATGCACATTACGGAATTGGCTACCGGGTTGCTTACGTTTGGTTCAGATGTGCTTCTGTAAAGTTCATTCACGATCCAAGTAAAGGCCCAACCCAGTTTGTTAGATAACTTTACCGAAGGACAGCTTTCTCTTTCCGTAGCAACATGAATGGTCTTGGTTTCGTTTGCCCATATTTTTCACGGGCTAAACAATTTTTCAATTTTACTTAGATGATATTGAGTCCATTTTAGAGATACCTGTTGGTGGCGTCTACAGTGCGATAATTTTCCATTGTTCTCTCGGATTCCAAGTGGTGATCACTGGGAATTATGCTGTTTAGGTGCACTCGATTCTGTTTATAGCTATATGTTTATTAATTTCCCAATTATTGGTACGAGGTTTATAGATCTATACTGGGTCGTATCCTGTTGTGGTTTTCCTGATTTGGGAATCATTATAACACAGACATTTTTCATTTTCCTGCGAAATGTTTGAGCTTAAAGCAGGCATTGAATATATTGAGTGGGTTCCTTTGTGTGGTAGATGTTTCAAAATAGTTGTCCCGACGGATCGTAGCTTGGCGCTTTTCCTTCCTTGACAGCTGTTGTTTGTTCCAGACCTTCTTTAGAATGCACACTCTTCAACGGTAGGCACATATTTGTTCTAGGTTAGACTCCTAGCCTGTGTTTTCTGGAATTTTTTTTAAAATCTTCTTGTTTCATTTATTATGTTATTTTGTTTCTCGATGGAGTATTCAAGGTTTTCAATTGTAAAAATATCTTTTTTAGACTTTAGTTTATATGTAATCATAATAATTAACTAAAGTACTAACTTTAATGTCAATAAAATATACAGTATGTACAATTTCTTGTATTTATTGTCTTATACATTTTATAATATTCAATTTTATCGGTTTAAAAATACCGTAAATATTGAGAACATTAAGGCAATACATCAATTTGAATTTAAACTAATATTCGTTACTAATATCCACTAGGATTTGATGTAATATTCAGTATAACAGCCATATATATAACATTGTTATTTCAGTAATAAATTAATAATTATTTAATAAATTAATTTTTTAATAAATTGTTAAAATTGTTAATAGGTTTACTGCTTCAATAAGATAATATATTTTTAGATCAAAAATTTAAACTCATTTTATGTTCTAACTTTCTAGAGCTCAATTTGTCCAATACAGTCTCAATACAGTCAATTCAGAAAATTGATATGGATCATTGTTAGGATTGTTAAGTTTCTAAGAGACTTTTGAAAGCTGCATAAAAAAATCATTAACTTTAAGAAGTTAATTCGTGATTAATTTAAACGACACGTTACTGATGCAATCAACGTGTACACATAGAGTCAATGCGAATAATTTTTAAAAAAATTTTGATTTTGAGACTTTAATATCAAGAGACTATTCTTATTCTTATTTGTTCTTATTTATTCTTTTATATTATCCGAAGATATGTATTTGAAGAATCTTACAGTAAATCTTTATAGCGAAGACAATATTTAATGCCTTCCAAGCTGTTACATAAAAATGGTATATCCCGAATACCAATTTGAATTGATACATTTCAGAAAACCACAAACTCTCATAGACATATATATATAAAGAAAAAACCAGAAGAAATTTAAGGGTTAAAAAACTGTATAAGTATTTGATTGTCATTGTAATTAAATTAAAAAGTTATTTGTAGCATTAAATATATTTTGGTTGTTCCCTTATTGAATAATTATTTGCAGGCACTAACTGAATATTATCAGTAATAACTACTAATTAGTAACTACACGATATATTAATTCTTGAATCTTTTATCAAGAATTTTAATTATTTTAAATTATGGACCAAAGTTTTGAAAGGTTAATAAATCATCTAAGAAATTAATCAATTAATAGGTTTTTTAATGCATATATATTCCAATATTTACAATTGTTTACACAGACTCCGTTGAGATATATCCAGTTGTATTGTAATACAGGTTGTTTAAGTTATATTATTTTAATTTATTATTCATTATTCAATTTGTTTTTAAGTCATGTGAGTGAAACTAAACTAAAATCCTGCTGATAAATACTATTCACTAAGTCTAAGGAGCGTTTTTGTGCCTCTATATAGTAGTAGGGGAAATATGCAAAGAGATTAATTTTATACATATTTTATTAATTATATATGTGAAAAAGCGTCATAGTTAAGACTTGCACTAGTATTAATATGATTGAATGAACATTTAAAATTATGTGAAATATAAAACTTAAAACTTTTATTACTACTTAAACTTACTACTTATTATTACTTAAATTAATACATACAATAATAAATAAATTAAATTTCTTGGGTATTACCGATAAAATCAGCTTCAGTTCTTCTGTCCTTTGTTTACTTTTCTGAGTATTTGCATATACTGGAATTAAATGCTTGTGTTTTCTTTTGACGCTGTTCAACCACTGACGTTTTAACACTATAATCCTCAAGTTGGTTGTTTTTTTATAAAAAAAACATGTTGTGTACAACTTGATACACAGTTTCTTTAAACATCTTGATTTATGCCATTATGCTTCTGTTTTACTATATATATATATATATATATATATATATATATATATATATATATATATATATATATTATTTGTATGTCGAGAACTATAAAATAGGGTAGGAGGAAAATAAAAGTACAATTAACGAAATAATTTATGTACAAATATTACCACTTATTTTCTATTTCTATGTATATTAATTCTCTTTCTATTATTCAGGTGTAGACATTAACAAGTAAGTTAGTGCGATGAACTTCTACGAATACATATAAATGATGCGTGTCAAACGATATCATAAAATCTTCCTATGGCAATGTTGTTCTTTAAATACATTAATAGTATTAGTCTGATGCTATGATCCGTAACGTTGATGAAGCAACTGATATCTTTAAGATCGGTATCGTATATAATCTTACATCATTATATATTCTTCCATCAGTAGTCCGCGTCATATGCAGATTATATTAAAAGCGTCATACGTTTTGTGCGTGTATATCTGGTTGATCTGTGACTAAATCAGTTCAGCATGATGTGCAATTTAAACTATGATTAAATTAAAATTCTGTTGTTGCCAGGTCGTGGACCAAACCCCAATGTGTCGTCAATGTTATCACTACATGTGTATTTAAATAAATATTAAAATCCTTAATAAACTTAAATACACATCATTAGGTCAAGTCTTTTTTATTTTACCTCTGTTAATATTGTATTGCTCCCATAAATATTAAATATATCGATTTTCAACTAGTATTTAAATAAAATCTTGTGAGATTTACATGGATCACTGAAGAAAGCAATTTAATTCTGCTTGGTACTTAGTGAAAATTTGGAAAAAAAAACAGAATTGTGGGAAGCAAATTAACAGGGTTGAAATATTAAATCAATCAATATTATGATATATTATAGATTTAAATTCCTCATAGTGAAAATATAGTAAATTTTGTGCACGAACCCAAGACATTTTGGCATCAAAATAATTTGAAAACATTTGTTTTGTATAGAAAGGCCACAAAAACATAAGTGTTTCGTATATACTAAAACATTATAAAATTAGCTCTTAAAATATTTTAATTATAACTTACATACTTACAAGAAGTAAAAAATTCCTATTTAGTATCATATTAAAACCCACATATATGTGATTTCCCTTTTGTATTTTATTCAGTAATAATAAATATATCATTTTGTTCTTTTGATCCCATCGATACCAGGGCATATTAATCAATGTGTGATACAAATTATCCAACTGCAGTGAAAAATCGAGTGACACACATTTACAGTTGAAATAAAATTATTTTACCTGATCTTCGCATATCTGAGCAGTGTTAAATGCAATAAAAGCACTGAAACAATATGTGAATGCGGGAGCAAAAGATATTAATAATCCTTCACCCTAAAATATATTTATAATATATTAATAATAAGTGGTGACTAATTACTAGGGTTTAAATTATTATGTGTCGTAAGGATAATTAAAAAAAATTAATATAACTATTTGAAGGTTGGCATGTCAACATTTTAATTAAACGTTAAATTATTTCTAAGGAAGGTTTAAATACTATGGAAATTCATATTAAAGGTAAATGTGTTGGTTAATGGTTGTACAAGTTTAATGATAATCTGTGCCAAGACCTGTATCAGTACCAAAAATCAGATCAATCGTCAAAAAGATGTGTTCGAAGAGTTGTTCAGTAAAATGAAGTAAAAGTTCAACACCCGTGCCACAAACCTTAAAGATAGCTCAAGGGCGTCATTTAATTTTTGGATATGGTTACTCTACATATGTCTTTAAAATATGCCAATGAACGCAAAGTTGGCACGTCGAACGCATTCATCACTGAAATTGCATTGGAAAATATACAGAAAAAAATAATAAAATTAACTAATAAATGCTTTCAGAGCAAGAACAAAACAATAATAAACAAACAGGCCAATAAAAATAGTTTATTTGTAGCTTATGAAATAAATGATGAAGAATTCCAACTAAAAGTAGTTCTTTCTAAAAAAGTTCCACAAAGTTATGAAGGGAGAGGAGGATTAATATCGTATTGTCTTGAAAATGAACTATTGTTTGTGTTATTATTTCGAAATGATAAGGTTATAAAGGTTATTTATGAAAGTAAAGGAATTATAGCAGTCGAAGTGAAAATTGAATTACTTAAAAAGTCAAGTCTTGTACTATACACGGTCAAGCACAGAAATTTTACAATACAGAATCAAGATGTGTAAAATGCTCAGGAAATCAAGCACTACACGAAACCATAAGGCATACAATCGAAATGTGGAAATTGCAGCGAACAACACCCAAAAAATTACAGAGGATGTGTAGACGCAAAAATGATTGTACTACAATGTAAGTACTTTCAACTACTCGCCTACACACACAAATTCAATAATCTGGAAAGAAAATAGAAATAAAGTTATCGAAGATATACGGCAAGAGAAAGGGACTGACAAGAAGCATTCAAAAATTATTAGCTATAGTTAATGAAAACATTAGCTTGATCTAAAGTATAAATAGGATTGAACAGAGATACAAAAAGACCAGAATTGTTAACATTATTAGCAAAAATGGACAAACTAGAAGGTATTATGAATGTATTCTTTGGAAGACTTAAATTCTGAATCTGACATTAAAATCCTTAATAAACTTAAATACACATCATTAGATCAAGTCTTTTTTATTTTACCTCTGTTAATATTGTATTGCTCCCATAAATATTAAATATATCGATTTTCACCTAGTATTTAAATAAAATCTTGTGAGATTTACATGGATCACTGAAGAAAGCAATTTAATTCTGCTTGGTACTTAGTGAAAATTTGGAAAGAAAAACAGAATTGTGTGAAGCAAATTAACTAAAAGGTAATTAATTAAAATTTAATTAAAAGGTAATTATAAACTGCAAATATTTCAATTATAATTTGGAATGATAATGGAATATAACAGCAGCAATCTGAACTATAGTCGTTCTTGGAAATATAAAAAGTAGATTTCTGTTTAATATCTGAAACCCATTTGAAAAATGATTATTTTATTAAATTTACAGGATATAAATTTTAACATATGGCTGGAAACATCCAGCTAGTATCGCAAGAGGAAGAGGTACGATAATGTTTAAATAGAATATCAAGTAATAGTGGTACCAATTAATTTAGGTAGGTATAGGATTATACGAGCTTCATTTTACTGCCCTCCACGATACAACTAAAATGGAAAATTATCTGAATCACTAGATTAGTGAATTAATAACTTAATAGAAAAAATTATAATTGGTGACCAGTTTAATACTAAAAATAGAAAATGGGGGTCGAGAATGACACCTGAAAGATAGAGATAGAACAACTGAAAATAAAAATAATTTAAACAATATAACGCAAAGGTTAATAACTTAGAAAACCCCTTTAAATAAAACCAAACTGGGTTTGAAAACAACCTATCCACCAGAGAGTGTGGATATCTTCTCCAAAAGATGTCTCCCAAGTTATAAAATGTGAATGTATACCATAAGACATAGTTTTGTGTGCTATTCTTTGCTACTCTATCTATCACTTAAAAATAACTACTATTGCTACATTTGCTGATGACACTGCGATTGGAGACAATAGCGAAGAAGCTACCAAAAAACTGCAAGTACCTTACAATACAACAATACAATAACAATGTAGCTTGGGATATATCTTACAGTAGAACTCCGTTTGAAAGAGTGTATCAAAAAGAAAAGAAAAGAACGAGAAAACAAACAATACAAAAATATGTATGGTTATTTAGAAGAAAATCTAAATTTTATGATACAATAATTTGCTGCTGTATATGTAAAAACTAAAAAATATATGAACTTACAGAATGCAGTTCTGGGAAGCAGTATCAACAGAAGTATTTCGGAATAAAGTCTATAGAACATATATCTATATCTATATATATATATATATATATATATATATATATATATATATATCTATATCTATATATACATATATACCTATATCTATATCTATATATATATATATATCTATATCTATATCTATATATATATATATATATATATATATATATATATATGTATATATATATATATATATATATATATATATGTATATATATATATATATATATATATATATATATCTATATATATATATATCTATATATCTATAACGTACGATTTTACCCATATGTTAACACCGAAGTGCTGGAACTTTTGGATAACAACGAACTAGGACGAGACGAGTAGGTCTTCCTAGAAAAATATCTAGTTTTAAGTAACTGTACAGTCACAAGTTTTAGGTTAGTCGGCAGCGACCCGTAATAATATAAATAAGATAATATAATAATATAAAATAATATAAATAATATAAATAAATAATAAAAAATATACCAAAAACCAAAAACTAGAAATTGAAGCAAAACAAGATTTGGGATTCAATCAACTAATTCATATCCGAAATAAGTTCGTCTTCACAATCGGCCAAGAATGTTTTGTAATTATAAATCCACTTTTTATTTCCGTTATATCTCCGGTAACTTATTGAACCGTACTATTATTATTATTTTTAATCCCACTACTTACTATCGTAAAGTTAATTATGCAGAATACTAATACAGGCATAAAACATAGCCCTATAAGTAAAAAAATACCTCCAGTAAATTTTACCATAGTATTCTGGGTGAATTTTTGCAAAAATCTAAAATGTATATACTGTATTAATATTTATGTAATAATTTTAATAAATAAGTTACGTTAGGGATGTTAAATGCTGCTGATAAACATAAATTAAATACATCCTCACATGTTTATTGTATGTCTTGTTTGTAATCCTGTTTGTGTTTAATGTATGATATCTTTCTATAAAATTAATATAATCGCCAATCTAAAATTACTAGTATGAGTTAGATAAATTATAATTAAATCATTAGAACCTACTTTCAAAATAAAAGAATACATTATAACTGGGATTATCTGTAATATAAATATTGATATAACCATAGCAATTTGAAACCAACATATGTGAAGAATTATAACTGGATATACAAATTTTGGATAATGTTGGAAAGTGTAAAATATTATTGGCGTTTTCCCTTTTCCGTCTAAAAACATGTGTTTAAACTATTAAATGAATCTAACAAAATATTGAATAACTCACCTCCTATATGCCATGTCAAATTTCCAATGAAGGTAATAATGTATATGAAAACAATACATCCATCTATTATTTTACCATGAAATATAAACGGTTTATTACGTTTTGTTATATTTGTTACCTTAGGCATTATAGCATTTTTCAGTGAATAGTAGCAAGTCACAATAGTTTTGTGACATAGCAAAATTATTACTAATATGAAGAGCAGCTAAAAAATTGAAAATAATATAATATGATATAACATACTACAATATCCTATATTAAATAGCTAATGTATACTTACACAATATGCAAATATTATTGCAGGAATGAAAGGTCTTATTTTAATAAAGCTTCGACACATAAAAGCCTCGATAATCATTCGTGTAACTGTAAATATCACTGCTGCTTTTATAGTCCATAATCGGAACATAAAAAAAGAAAACATGTATTCTGAGATAGGAGCAATTTTCATCTCCTTAATTATCATTATTTGTGATTTTATTGAAGAAAATCATTGAATTCTTGGCTAGCTTTTAGACGCAATTTGTCTTTTTGTTTAACTATCCCCCTAATGTGAACTAAAGCTAACAATTTGGTGTTCGAATAAAGGTTCATAGTGAATATACGAGTGGGAATCAAATATAAATGGTAATTTTGTAGAATAAATTTATTGATTAATGGTATACACAAACTAAACATTTAACATTTTTCAATGTAGTCGCCTCCGTGTTCTACAAAGCTTTACTACCGATTTAGAAGCTTGAATTTTCCTTCTTCTTAAAAAGTTTGAGGGCGAGCTGTCAACCAGTTGCGCACATTCTCCTCTACTTATTCATTGCTTTTAATTCTGTTACCTCCAAGCGATTTTTTCAAGGTCGAAAACAAGAATCAATCACTAGGCCACAAGCCAGGGCTATAAGGAGTGAGCTCGACGGTTTCCCAGCGCATTAATTCTAATTTATTACTTGTCAAAACAGCGGCCTATTTTTTTAAACCAAGTTGATTAGTGATGATGGATTGAACACTCCCATAGCTGATACCCAATTCTCATGAGAATTCTTCAATCTCTAACTGGCGATCACCTTCAATAAGCTCTTGAACAGCATGAATGTTGTCATTTATGATACTTATTCGTGGAGATCAATCATGATGTATACATTTGATTCTGAGACAGTGTGGCACTCCCAAACTCTGTTTTCAAATGAGCGAAAATTTCAGATGGCTTAACGCCTTCATTGGTTAAACATTTTTGATGATGCGTTGAGCAAGAGACGAATGTACCTGTGCAGAAGGAACGGAGCAGAGCTACTACCCACAGCGTTTTCCAACGTCTTCATAAACGAAAGAAGGCTCCAGTATCAAATGATCTAGATCGGAATTACGCGCTAAGGTAAATAGTAATATTAACGTTTTTTCTTCCCCCTCGTATAATCTATATCACATAATAAATTTATATCACTGACAAAATGTTTATTTAAGTGCAAAAGATTAGAGAATGATACTAATACAATCTCATGAATTAATTAGTAGAAATTATACGACCCAAATTGTCCAAATTTTCCGTTAATAACATTTTATGAACCAGTATTATTAATATTTCACTTTAGCATTTATATAAAAACAATAAGGAAAACAATTAAGCAATTTATTTTTTACAACTCAGAAATGTATATAAAAAGAATATATTTTTAATCATTAAATGGACTATTGATTGTTCAAAACTTAGGTCTATAAAGTAAATAATCAAAATAATTGATACATCCGGTTAAATAATAAAATGTCATATAGTCACATGGCTTTTTCATTCTATCACATCTTATTGATTCTTGTTAATAATTCATAATTCCTTCTATTTGTCCTGTGTTACATCTATGCAAATTATGTAGTTAAGAAAAATAATAAATGCACCAAGCTGATTAAAAGACTAATTTTACCTAAATTTTTAAATAAAATTGCATCTTTTATCTATTGGATTTTACTTTTTCTTATATCTCACGTAAGAACTAACAACTCACCAACAAATGAGAGATTAAATTTTTATGAATCTGTTTTATAATTAACAGGTCAATTGAAAAGTCCCCGGCCTACCATAGTAAAACACATTTTTTTGGCAAAATTAGTTTTGTAGTACGATTTGTCCTTTGCTTCAAAATAGGCCTCAGTTTCAACGATCACCTCTTGATTCGCCGAAAATTTCTTCCCTCTTCCCATCGAGCACTCATTTGAGATCTGAGAACAGGAAATACTCGCTGGGGGCCAGATCTGGAGAATACGGTGGATGAGGAACCAATTTGTAGCCCAATTCATAGATTTTTTCCAACGTTTTCTCTGACTTGTGACACGATGTATAATCTCGGTGAAGAAGCACTTTCATTTTCTTCAAATGCGGTCGTTTTTCGGCGATTTCGTCCTTCAAACGGTCCAATAATGCTACGTAATAGTCGCTCTTGGCGGTCCTTATTTTTCAAGGCAGTCAATGAAAATTATTCCATGCGCATCCCAAAATACAGACGCCATAACCTTGCCAGCCGACTGTTGAGTTTTCCCACGCTTTGGAGCGGGTTCATCGTGTGCAGTCCACTCGGATGACTGTCGATTGGACTTCGGAGTGAAATGATGGAGCCATGTTTCACTGCTCCGAATCATCAACTCGTTGTTTTTGGTCAAAAGTGAGCTCGGGCCACACTCACTTTGCACAGAGCTTCCTCATACCTAAATATTCGTGAATGATATGATGTACACGTTCAGTTGATATCTTTAGAGTGTCTGCTATTTCATTCAATTTCAATTTATGGTAATTCAAATTTTTTTTTTTAAATGGTTTCGTCGGTAATAGTTTCTTTTTCGCGTCCACTGCGTTCACCGTCTTCGGTGCTCATTTCACCACGTCTAAACTTAACATACCAATCCTTGATGATTGATCTCAAAAAGCAATATTTTATCAACACGCGAAATTCCTTTTTATCCATTTTTTCACAATAGCAAAAGTTGCTTCACTCAAAATGCTATAATTCGCAAACTAATAATCCGACAGCTGTCAAATTTATACACACATCTTTTGAGGGTTAGGGCTAACTAAAAAACATATGGATTTAATTCTAGTAGCGCCATGTATGTGTCAGGCCGGGGACTTTTTGACCTTCTATTTACATGTTACTTGCAATGTTCGGTTAGTGTTTTGTTAAAAAATGTTTTTACTTACTATATTTTGCCAAAAAATTCTTCCTCGATATAAGCTTACCGTACCTTGTTTCAAGCCCCGTCTTCCTCAAAAAGGGAGACAAAATTTTTGCCAAGCCGATTAGTATATATATACCAGTTATAATATTGTTATAGGACTACAATGTCCGGGGCCTAACACATATATGAAGCTAGATTTATTGCATTTGCCGCTTTTTTATTTAGTATTAACCTTCAAAATAAAGCTGTTCAAATTTCGAGATTCTACTTATAAGTTATTCTGCGAGTGACACTACGTCTGTTATTTTCAAAAGAATGGAGCAAACACATTTTCATGTTTTAAATTTACATTGCTTCTTGACCTTGGGATAAAACAACATTCGAGCGAACCAGTGGTTTGAAAAGTCTTATAAGGACTTCGCTCCATCAGAAAAAACTATAAAATGTTGCGTTACTGATTTCAAACATGGTCGTAGAGACACCGATTGAGAACGCTGTGGACAACCAAATGAGGCGTTAATACAGAAATTATTTTTAAAAATCCGCAAAATCGTTTTGAATGATCGAAAAGTGAAGTTGCATGAGTTAGCTAACATCGTAAAGATATCAAAAGAACATGTTGGTTTTATATTGCATAAGCATTGGACTATGAGAGAATTTTAAAGTGGGTGCCCCGTTTGTTCAATGTCGATCAAAAATAATAACGTATTGGGGATTCTCAGCAGTGCTTGGTCATTTTTAAACCTACTAAATGAAGATTTTTGTATCAATATGTGAAATATTTTGAGGCAAAACATGAATCGTTCCACAAAAGTGGCTTTGAAGTATTAAAGCGACGGTGGAGTGATTATGTGGCTCTTGATGGAGATTACGTTTATGAATAAAGCCAATTTTGCGCTCCAAAAAACGTGTTTTCTTTGTTATGCCCGGGACTTTTAAGCCCTTTGTTATACCAGTTATAATCTCAACTACCTTGGCTTATCAATCAGTCAAAACTCTCAACCATTGGTTAAAGAGTTTTTTATTCTTTACTCTGGGCTATGACAATCAAGTGTTTGTCGTATTTTTTTGTGAAAGAATCTGTCGGGGTAGCTCGTATTCCTCTATGTGAATCTGTTGCTGATATTGAAAATGTAGCACCTCTTGAGTCTCATGTATATTTTATGCTATGGTAGATAATTTTCTGCTTCACTTTTGTCATATTGAGATCTAGATATCTGCCTCTAGATGATTTATGAGCATGTTCCTTAAAATTTTGCTCGGAGATATTTCTGTTATATGCATATTACTATTGATTGCTGTTCAACCATTTGTATACCATCAATTCGCTCTCATTGTTTAAGTGGAGTACAAGTTAATCCAGGATCCAAGTAAAGGTCCAAGTGTTCCTCATGGGAGGTTCTCCTTATATAATTTTAAGGACGAGCAGATTTCTTTCCTCAGAGTAATATGAGTGATCTTGGTTTGGCAGATGGCATTGAGTCAATTTTACAAACACCTGCTAATGACGTCTACAGTGCGGTTGTCCAAGATTCTCTCGGAAACCAAATAGGTGACTGCGATTATGCTATTTAGGTGCTCCTTCATTCTGTTTACAACTATTTTTTTACTATACTGATTTTACTAGGGTATACTTCTGTGGTGATTTTCTTAGTTTGGGCACCATTACGACTTGGGCAGCTCACATTTTCTATAAAATTATAGATCTTAAAGCATTTATGGCATTTAATATTTTGACTAGGCTTATTTCTCTCAGAATTTCTTTAGGATGGAAGCTCTTCAATGTTAGACTCTTAGAGTTTGTGGTCTAGTCTGAGTTTTCTGACAAGTCTTCACTTTTCATTTATTTTCTCATTAATCTTATTAGATTATATAAGTGTTTTAGGGAGATTCCTTTACCTTTAGGCCGTTGGCGGCTCTGTCTATGACACTGTTCAATTCCTCGATGGCATGTTCAAGGTTTCCAATTGTAAACATAATATTTTTGAAACTTTAATTTATCTGTAATCATAATAATTAACTAAAGTACTAACTATACTAACAAAGATGTACAGTATGTACAATTTATTATATTTAAGGTCTTAAAATTTTTATAATAGTCAATTTGGTGGTTTAAATATAAATTTTAAGTTTATATATAAATATTCTGAACTTAATTATTTATTGTCAGTTCTCCTCTGAAATATTAGATTAGATTTTACTTATTAAAAGTCCATCAGCATCGAGGACTATTTAGGACCTATGAACTATATATATTTTAGTATTACAAAATCAATAATATATAGAACAAAACAAAAAGCTTACATTTAATTTATAGTATAGAAAAACAGTTTAAAGGTATTAAGTTAACAGCAGCAGTATTCATATCTATTATATGTTTCGTAGTACTCAGATGGCAGCCAGATAGTTCATCAGTTGTTTAAGGTTCTCCAATTGTAGAAGTTACTTCATGGATCCCTTTCAGGCCATCCGTCAGAGAGTCGCCTTTGGAAGGCGTGTCCCTGGCATTCAACCAGGATGTGTTTGATGTTCAGCGGGGATCTAAATTTATCACAGGTGGGCGGACTTTCTCTTCTGAGTAGAAACTCATGAGTCACTAGAACCTACAATGGCCTATTTTGAGTCTAGAAAAATATCCAATTTGCTCCTGATAAAGTTACAGAAGTTGAGTCTTGGCAAAACTCCTTCTTTACCTCGCACAATGTGTTATTCATCATTAGGTCCCAGTTTAATTGATTCAGTTTTTTATAAAGTGCGGTGTAGTATGTATTTAGATCCCTTCTCTAGTACAGAAGGCTTTCCAGAAGTGGTCCTTCCCTATTCCCTGCAAGATGGTCGGCTCTTTCGTAACTTTCGATTCCCATGTGGGATGATGCCCACATGTATGTAATATTCTTGTAGCTATTACGAGTGGCGTGTTTAATTCTCTAATGTGCATTGTCAGTGGATGATGCACCTGTGCGGATTTTAAGCTCTGAACAGAGCTTATATAGTCAGTGCTGATTACCACTGAGATAATATCTGGACTGTTTTGAACGCATTTAAGAGCCTTGTACATGGCCAGCAATTCGGCAATAAAAACATTGGTCAAAGAAGGCAATTTATAATGTTCTTCCTATATACTCATTGTTTTTATATCCGCCAGTGTAAATCTGATAATGAATAAGGTATTTTTCGAAGATCAATTATTTTAAAAGGGAGCGTGCACTAAAAGAGTTAAGAGCATCCTTAAGAAGAAATCTCATTGAGAGGTCAATGGCAATAGGAGCATTCTGCCAGGGATTTATTTTATTTATGAATTTACAGATAATAGGTATCTCCTATGATAGGCGATTGCAGATTTTTTGAAAGCAATAACCAGACCCTTTGTATGCTTACCATTTGAATTTGATACTGCGGTTGATGCGGACCAATGTCCATATTGAGATAGCTCCGGCTGAGTTTTAATGAGTAGTAGCAAATGTTTCGTCGAGACTCCAGGGAAGTAATCGCTGTCTCACAGAGTAGACTGTCAAGTGAACTTGTATGTAATACTCCTAGAGCAATCCTTAGTACTATGTTGTGAATTGAATTTAATCTATTTATATATGAGGGGCCGCAGAAATGGAACACTGGTAGCCATAGTCCAGTTTACTCAACACCAGTGCTCTATAGATGTTCAGAAGGGTGGTTCTATGAGCCTGTTATTGAATCCGTTAATTATATCGCTTTCAAATCCCACTAAGTGATCCAAAGTGGAGAAACCCTTGACGAGGTCTGGTTGATGCTCAATCAACAGACTATGTTTTTGAATGATATAAGAAAGTCTATTATTAACTATGCGTTCCATTAGCTTACACAGGTAACTGATTATCGCTATTGGCCTGTTTCCATCTACCAAATGCCACATTGTACGTAGATCTCCATTGTTCCATATGGTATTGTATATGTTCAACATTTGATGAGTTTCACTAAAGTTTTTAATGTATATTGATATAATACAATCTAAACCAGAAGAAGTATCTCTAGCTATATATCCTGCTGTTTATCAAACAATTCTGCTAGTTACATTGGGTCTTCTATATAGCCTGGTCATTCAACGATCATTGGTGGTTTTGATATTGGCAATCCCTTTAGTTTGCGAACGCTCATTCATATATCCTGAGTTAAGGTTTGGGATTCTAAATTGTTATTGAATTCCATCCAGCTTTTAGCTTTTAGCTCTCTGACATTTTTACTGGATAAAGCTTTCAGCCAAGAGGCATTCTATAAAATAGGTGGTAGATGGATGCTGAATAAAGCTCTAAGTTAATGCAAGAGCGATTTCCAGTCACCGAAGAGATGAAGGTGGGCGACACGTCATTCAGAATGAGGAATCGAAAATTGTTTATTGCTTCCATTGTTATTTGACCTCTTTGACTATAGTAATGCGAACACCACTCAGGCGAATAGGTGTTAAAATATCCCACAATCAAAACCGGTTGAGACAGTTGAATCAACAACTCTTCCAACTCCTTTTCAGTCACTACTGCAGAAGGGGCCAAGTATAAATTATAAATTGTAACGCATCTGTCTGTGAGATACATTTTGATGTCTGCTGCTTCCAGATTCGTAATTAAATCAACTTCTTCGTAGACTAAATCCTATTTAACTAAGATAGCTACCCCCAGATGATCTGTTTGTATTGATTCTTTCTTCTCTGATTATACGAAAACCTCTAAAGTGAAGGAAGTCTTCCCTAAGATTAATATCTTGGGGAGCTAAGACTGACGGTTTATAAAGACCTGCCATCAATTGTAGTTCTCTAGATTTGGATTTAAAATCGTTCAGGTTCCATTGTATTATAATTTTATACGTCAAAAATTGTCTAAATCCATATCATCCCAGCTAAGTGTTTTGAGCCACCCTTATGGCTGCTACTAGAACGGCCACTATTATATTTCTTATTGAGTAGTGAACGGGGCGAGAATGATGATAAGTACTCGGAGTTGAATCTCTGTTACCCTTAGAATCAGAGCGAGGTTTACCATTACCGGAGAGCGGGCCATCCTTTTTATCTAAGGAAGAGGAACGAGAAGATTGAGAAATGGTGATGATTTGAGAGGGGTTTAGGTATTGGGTAAGGAAAGTAGTTGATTTTTGTGTTTGGGGAAGGGATTTCTTTTTAAAGGTATCTTCCTTTGTTTGTGGCAGTTTATGTGTGAATAGGTTTTATCTGGATTATGAATTCCTGTTTATAAACTGGCCATCCCTTATATCTCCTGTCATGAAAGTGCTCCTGTCGTGTGATCTCTATCCACATAATGGGCAGGTTGGCTGACATGTACAATTCATAGAAATATGTCCAAACCTTTTCCAAAAGTTAGTATCAAGCTATTGGTGGACGTTATACCATCCTTTCTAGTGGTGATACGTCTCACGGAGACCAGTCCTTGGGTTTTCAAATTCTGTAAGATTTCTTTCTCAAAACAGACTCACAAATTGCTGTTGTAAGTCACTCCCTTGAAAAAATTTAGCGGGGGGGAGGTGTGACATTCATGTCTATATCATGTAAACTTTTCATTTTAACAATCCCATCAGATTGTTTGTAATTTGCAGTTACAACCAATAATGTGCCGTTCTTCAGTTTTTCGACAGACTCAAGTTCACCCACAGCCGCTACAAAGCATTCATCTATAAATGGCGAAAGCCTCATCAGCGAATCGTCTATTATTGGGATTACAAAGTATTTATCAAAATCTACCAAGTTATATTTTGTGGTTTCTACTTTTTCTGCTCTAGGTCTTTTGAGACCGGTACCAGTAGCTGTTCTCTTCACTCCAGCTTGGTCACCTACCGGAAGTGCTGCGCAAACGCCGGATAACAATTGAGTGGGGCCAGTACGATCACCCGTGCCCTCGACCGGTACTGGAGTTCCGAGTTCCTGCACCGTAACTAAATTCTCTCTATGGTTTACTTCTATATTGAGAAAAAAAGGGGAAAGATAAAAAACACGCAGGGGACATCACATGACTACACAAAACTGGTCCCCTGGGGTCCACACACTCCACGATCGCAACCCTCAGGGTGTAATCTGAAATCCCATCTTAAGCCGTCATTTGCTAAATGAGGAAAGGTGGAGGAATGTGTACCCTTATTTATGTTTTTCGTAGATATTTTTTCTCGAAAGGTTTTCTTAATTACTCTATTTTTTGATGTTTGGAAAGAGGTTAAGCTTTATAGCAAAGACAATGTAAAATATTAAACTTTGATAAAAATAGAGGTAAAGAAAGGACCAGAAGAAATCTAAAGGTTAAAAATCTGATATAATAAATTTATATTATGTTTGTATATATATATATATATATATATATATATATATATATATATATATATATATATATATATATATATATATATATATATATATGTATATTTATATTATGTAATTTATATTATGTTTGTATATATATATATATATATATATATATATATATGTATATATATATATTTGATTAAATATTGAATATTGCGACATTTCGAGAAATCACTTGTCTCTGATTTTTACTGTTATTCATTTATAAAACATATAAATAAACAATACATTGCATATGAATTTGTTTCTTATTTTATATATGATGTGTAGATATATCATTCAATAAGTGTGAGTACAATATTGAAATTTAATGAGATGAGCCAATAACATCCTTTAAATATTTGCTGTGATATATCACGGTGGTACGAAAACCAGTATTCCAACAATTCGGTCGCTTAAATCCGGTCAAATTAAGGGACGATTAACTGACAGATAACTACCATTTCATACCATCTTCATACATGAAGAAATGTGATCCCATACAATACGTCGTTATGAGAATCATACTGGAGCATTCCGCACTAGTGCGGTTGAAAGTTTGCAGTGCAGGGCAGAGATTTCATCACTCGAGTCACGGCGAGAGCTACTGCTACTAAACTGTGCAAGCTCCCTCAAATTCCGCCCAACATAATATTCTATGTGTTCCCTAGAGAGTTTAAGATCGGCAAGGGCAATCCACCCTCTGCTCACATACATCAGAAAGATACAAACAACGTTACAATTTATGGGTGTAAGAATAACATACCTCTGGGAATAATATATCTCTCATAAAGGGATATCTGGAAATAAAAGAGCCGACCATCTGGCAAGTAAGGGAGAGGAGTAGATCAAGTTAAACGAACTGTTGAGCAAAAAATATACCAAAGTCTATATGAACGGCCTAAATAGGCAGTTGACCCAGTTAGACCTTCTCATAAAAAACAATAAATTATGGGAAGTTAGCGACTGGGACACTGTAGACTGACACATGAATATTTGTTGAAGGGACAGAGCCTGCCCTTATGGGATTTGTGCCAGATTCAACTTAGCGTCATCCTACTGGACTGTCAAAAATATGATAATTTGAGGAGACATCTTGAGATGCCGACAACGTTGGAACAATTGGTCCAACCTGAGCAACTGAATCTGCTGATTGACTATCTAAAGACCATAGACCTACTTCAACACTTGTAACATACATTTATTATTGTGTAATTGAAAATTTTTTATTGTATATATTCTACTGTTTATAATCTACTGTGTAGTATTGTAAGTTGTTAAAGTTCATATAATACCCAAGAGGCTGACGGGTTTAAATAAATAAATATATATAAAAAAATCATTGATAGTACTGAAAGGCCAATAGGAAATACATGTTTATGTAAAATTCAAAACATTCAGTCACATTTTAATCTTTCAAATTGAATTTCATGAAAAACTATTTTAGTTAAAGAAAAGAAGAGGTGACTGGTTGATCAGCGATGAAAAACGGTAGTGACGAATTAAAAGGAGTGTTGGGAACTATCGACTGAAAATAACTGAAACAGTCCATGGTCGCAAAACAGTAGAACTAGTCGATAGTCAAAAGAATAGCGACTTAAAATAGTATTTAGTATTTCTGTCAAGTGCATTTTTCAATTGATTTTCTATTCATGATAACAGACGGAGGTTTACGAATTTCTTCCCGTTTTAATTTTGGAGAAGAAAATAACGGAGGTAATTGTTTGGTTCTCTGTGCTGTACATATCAGTTCATATTAGATAATTTTAAATTGGCAAGTGGCAGTGTATATAGTGAGGAATTGAGATGGAATAATGAAATCAAATCAGTGGAATGAAACTAGTAAGATCGAAAATAGTACCTGTGAGTATACGATTGAAACAGTTCGTATTGAAAAGTAGTAAAATGATCGTCATGGCCATTAGTAGTGAAAAAATAGAACACATATATGAGAATTGACATAGTTGACAATACAGCTATTCGAGGAAACCCGGAGAAAAAAAGACTGCCGAGTTTTTTTCTAATTCCAGATTGATCAGCTTGAACCAAATGGTCTTTTGCTGATGTCGCTTCGGGTTCAGGAAGGAGAAAAGTTTTGCGCGGGACAGAGATCCTGGGTTATGACTGGGATTGTCGTAGTTGGTTTGACTACCGGGGTTTCTGGATGGGCAGGGATTTGATCAGAATGTTATTGTGTTATTCGGCGCCTAAGGAGAACCTTACACTGATCATGTTCGTGAATCTTTTCATTAACGAGATGCCTGACTCCAGGTCAGTGTTCACGTTCTTCATAAACCATGGAGCATTGAGTAACGCGAGGGCTTTTTTTTATTAAGACACTTAAAGTAGTTCAAATAACCTCTCAGAGACGTACCTGTACCACACTGTGCTCCGTAAAGGCAGACTGGATGGACTAGCATCTTATACAGAGTTGCTTTCTGGGGGATTAGTGTTGGGTCTCGAATTTTTGTAGGTCAAGCTAAATCCTTGGGTCCTTAATTAGTCTTAATCCTCTTTTTCATTTCATGATATTTCATAATTCTTAAAAAAATAATATTCTTCCTTTTATCTCCTGGGGAACGCCATACTATTTGTAAAGACCAATTCAGATTGTTCATATCGCTGTTTGTATGATTAGCAGATTGATTCTTACATACACATATACTTAGCATAAGGTATTATATATACTCGCGCAAAACTCAAGTTAATTTTAAATAATGAAAGTAAAACAGTTGATTATTACATAAATTCCACAAAGACGAAAATAATATTGATTAGATAATGCGACAAGATTGCTTATAAGTAATACTATTGATAGCTACAGAAGTTTTAACAGGAAGCAATGAAAACCATTTGCAATACCGCCTTCTCCAGGAATTTAAAATCAATAAAAATTCCTTATTGAGCCATATCGACTCAGCATAAATCTATTCTCAAATAGAGAATCAGACTCATCAGTCTATCTTAGACTCCATAATAAATTATTAATTAAAATTGAAACGATATCTTATAAGTAGGTAGCCTAATATAAGCCAAAATTGGTAAATACATACGTTCTAAAATCCTGATATTTGGAAATAGGATAAGAAATTATTTTGTCAAGATGATATTTAAAAAAATATCTATTTTATATGCTTTTAGGCTTGTAAAAGGTCTAAAATCCATACAACTTGGCCGTCACGTGCCATGGTGTGATGGGATCTCTTTTCTTTTTTCTACCACAGTGAAATCGTCATCCGGGTCTTCAGCTTCTGCGGTTTCAGGGGATCGAAGTTGCAGGAGGTTGAGGCGGCTCCTGTGCCGCGAAGTTCTTTTCCGCCAGTAGGTGGTTGAGATTCTCGAAGAATTTATTCATTTGTTACACTTCATATTTTCAGTGGAACTCTTGTTGTTTGGCCTCTGCTAGCTCGGTTACCATCTTTATCATGTCTGTGTTTGGTTCTTCGAGTGTTCTTCTGAGTGGAGTTGGCACTGGCGCACGAGTCGTCTTTTGAGAGGCCTCGTTTGAGATACGCTAACAAACGTTTGTGGCATTTGAGCGAGGGCGCTTGGTGTGGACGAATCATGGGTCAATTGTTAAGAATGTTCCGGTAAATCCTCTGAAGGCGCATGTAGATTTGGCGGATTGGACACGATCGTTCTCTTCGAGGAGCTTCTTGCGCACGAAATGGTATATTTCGAGCGGGATCTTCTGGAACAAGACAAAAAGCTATGATCTCTAAAATTAGATTTTTACACGGAATGATATTTTAATTTTATTATTGCTTTGGGATGTACCAATATTCTTTCAGAGTACTTCGCATTAACACTCCGAATCACACTCGATATGGGTTCTATGGGGATATCGCGCTGAATCAGTTTGTTGGACACGTAATATGGGACATCGATGATGACTCGCAACACTTTATTCTGGAACCTCTGGAAGATATCTACGTTATATTTGCTAGTAGTACCCCACAGTTTTATACTATAGGTCCAATCGGGCCTAAGTATTGTCTTATGCAGTAAAACCTTGTTATCTAATGATAATTTAGATTTACGCCCTATCAGCCGGTACATATGGTTTAATTTAACTCAAAGCAGTTTTCGTTTTGTCACTATATATTTTTTCCATGTCAAACGTTGATCGAATAGGTCAGTGTATTTGTCACCCTGTTTGACACTAAATTGTGTGTACGATTTCAGCAGTTGAAAGTGCGTATAGGGCAAAAGTTATTTCATGGCTTCTAGAAGGCCTGAGAAATATCGAGAAATGCGGAGCAATAGTTGTTATCGTTTAAGTTATTGTTAATTTGGTTGACTATACTAAGTATTTGTTCTATTCTTCCGAGTTCATTACAGAAGCCTTGAAGTCTCTTAATGTATAGTTTTTCGAGTAGTTTAGAGCTCACAGGTAACATGCTTATAGGACGATAAGAGGAGACGTCTTCTGGTTTCTTCCCAAGTTTTAGAATGATATTGATTTAAACCATTTTCTAAGTGCTATAAAAGTATTTAAGTCTTAGCATGGCATTCAATATGAATGTTATTAATTTGATGCACTTTCCTGACAGCTCTTTTAAGATTCCTCCAGTTGTTAGGCTAAAAAAAAGGATTTTTGTTCGTTTTACATTCTTAATAGTAAATTTCTCTTGTGGCAGATCCATTTGAAACGGAGTGTTAAGAACGTCAACTATGTTATTTGCCTCTGTTGCGGTTATTTCAGATTGATACTGATTAAATATTGTTTTTAAATGATTAGAGAAAACTTCCGCTTTATCTTTATCATTCTTAGCCCAGATAGTGTTGTCAGTTTCAATGGGTGGATTATGTTGTTGACCTATTTTGATCTTTTTTGTTACTTTCCAGAGATAATTTTACGTTGCATCAGTTGGCGTTAACTCTTCTGAATTGTTTTGAATTCCCTGATTTTGTTCCTCATTTATTAGCTCTTTTATCTCTTTTGTGACCCTGTTGAATTTTGTAGTGATTTTTTCTGTTCTGATTTACTGCCAGGCTTTTCTGTTTTCTCTTTTCGCCATTTTTTTTGTTTAATTGTAGATGAAATATAATGATATATATATAATTTTAGTTCTTTTTTTTCTCCGATGGTGTGTTTCCTTGTAAAGTTATTTTTATTACTCGTGTACACCATTATTGATAAAACTAATCACTCTAGTGCAGTTACCATATCTACAAAACAGTTAGTATTCGTCCTCTCCTCATACATTCTAATCTAATGCTCATTTATAATTTTTAACAATTACACACCCATTTTTGCTCATAAATCATTCACACATTACAATGAAACTTTCTAGAGTTATCTTATATTAATTATAGAGTCACCTTTAGTTGTGTCCACTCTCATCACCCTGCCTTGAAAATGGTCAGCAATGAATGTCCTGCTAATTTCCTATCTATGTAACATTTGTTCACGAATTCATCTTTGGCCAATTTCTTCTTCAACGAGTCTGATAGAGTTTGATTTATCTTAATGACCGTGTCCATACTAATATTCAGTACAGCTGCAACACGCTAAAAATATGTTCAATAAAAATCCCAGCAAATTAAATTTTAACAGTAAAAACGTTTACCTCTCTAACGAATTTTATTGGCAAGAGGGGGCATCTATTATCCTCTATTTCCAAACAAGCAAAACGTTAAAACAAGGTTTACCGGTTTATAACCTGTAGTTGTTTAAGTAATATTTTGAAAGTTAGTAAGTTTAGTAATTGTTGAAGTTTGTTTTACGTGTTCGAACGCATCAGTCAGCATTTTTTCTCTTTTTTACTGGAATAAAGTGAGAAGAAAAATATAGCATAATTCTAAAAAAAAAATTACAATTTGCGGCAGGCAATACATTAAAAATTGTAATGATCTTAATTTGGTCAAAGAGTAGTATTCTATAAGTATATGTCATACTAAGTGTGAGTGTGAACTACAATAAAAGTATTGAGGAGCAAATATTATTGGGCGAGTTTGCAACGAACGCTGAAATATGGCTGTCGAAACACATAATATGATATTCAATGTTGAATGGAACAAAGTACGCTATAATACGGAACGCTTCTAATCCGGAAGCTTCTGTCAGAGAGGCAATTGGATATGAAGTATTTGAAACAACTTTAACTCATCTGCTTTGCTGCCATTTCAGTTTTATGCTTTATCATATATATTCCAGTATTTCTAAAATATTATTGTATTAATAACATTTTTAATAAATAAGTTTAGATTTCTTAGAAACATTTACAATGTAGGTCATGCTGTAAATATCTCAGAATAATGATTTTATATAAACCAGTTTTTATTCTGAACTAAATTATACATTATTCACATATTTAATATAAAATTAATACCATTAGGAGTAAATATTGTTTGTATAAAGCAATTTTTCTAATAACTGAAAATTTAAATATCCTTTGTCATCAAGCTGTCAACACTATTTAATTATTTATGTAAAATTGAACGCTTCCTAATTACATTTAAGTTAATATAATTTTTCTACGAACAAATATCTTCATTTGATAAAACATAATAATTAATTTATAATGTTAATAACGTACATTCAGTTAATTTACAAGTTAAATATTTGTAATCTAATTTTATTTTGATATTTCGCATCATAACATTTTATTTTATTAAATTTTATTAATATATTATATTTTATGAATATTTGTACATTTTATCATTTTTACGATTTGAACTTTAGACCAATTTTTGAATCTTATTATATTATTAAATATTCTTAAATATTGGTAAAGAAAATTACATAGATTTAAAAAAGATGTTTGGTAATTTTCTGGTTGATTGGAGATTTACTAAACCAAATCCTATAATCTTGCGATGATTTTCTGATGCTTTTTAACCACGACATAACACTCTAAATATTTTGCACAACACATATTTTTTTCGTGGTTAATATGGAATATATTGATTTTGGTTTCAACAGGATAGTGCAACACGAAACAAAGCCCGATTTTACTTTACCGTTTTCCAACAATTAACCAACTTTGGACGGTCCTCCTACTGTTGCAATAATCGCGGGTTCGAATTTTGCTGGGACATGGTCGTAAATTTATGTTTGAGATTGCTTAACATTTGTGATTGTCCTTAGGCAAGAGTGCAAAATCCGACAAGGAAAATGATCCCAGTCACGCCAATAACCACGCTAGGTATGACCGAATGTCTTCTGGAATGATTTCTAAGTTGGTCACTCGCCAGTCGGTAGCCTTGATGTCGAGGACCGTGGTTCGGAGCCCACGTTAAACTGTAGGTCCAATCCAGATAAATTCTTGTTGGTAAAAAGGAGTCTTAAAAATATTTAAATTTGTTTAAAAAATTAACAAACTATTGATTCGCTGGAAGAACCAAGTTGATATTAAATTATTTGCAAAATAAATCAATCAACAATTACAATTAACAACAATTATTCTACAAACAAGCAATAGTGAACCCAACATTTACTAGTAAGAACCCAGCGAGAGGTCACTAAATATCATCTCTTCGCATCTCTCTTTATAACTTGATATTTAATCTATAATCCTAACGTATATTTCTGCTCACCCCTTCATCGATTATGTGAAAGTAATAGTAAATAAATCAGTAATGAAAACACAGTGAATAGAGAAATCATAGCATTTGTATATAAACATAGATAATCAACAATGTAATTATGGTAGCTTTTGTTTTTCTTGATTAGAGACAAAGTTGCAATTTGTAACTACTTGCCAACGGTGTTGGTTATCATATTCAAAGCACAATCTAATTCCGTGATGTTTTTTTCTAAACAGTTACTTAAACGGTTTATTTTACCACAGGGAATAGGGTTTTACGATTACCACATTTTGGTCATGGCACCGTTTTAACAATTTCAAAACATATTCCTCTACGTCCGTGTATATCCATATAATTTCAATATTTTACTGTTTGCATGTAACCTACTTTCTTCGAAAAATTTTAAAATTATTATTATTATTATTAAACATATAATTATGGTCAACATACTTGTGGGAATTTCGAACATTAGAGATTCAATTTTTTTTCTTGAAGGATTCTCGTCCATATACTTAATGAATTTTCGTCGTTTATCTGCGGCAATTAAAGAACACCTTTTAAGTTTCCCAGCCAGTGAAACTTACGTGTAATAATTTACGTGTCCGAAACTATCGAGATATGCATTATTATGAAAATGAATGAGAACAATTAATATGGTGGATTATGTAAGGGTTATAATTTAAAAAAAATTCGTAATGTAAAGTTATATCTTGTATTAGTTCTTACGGGCAGTTCTGGGGGACTTCGAAAAATCCGTTTAGGTCGAAGAATTGTTTATATTAAGGTTCTTTATACAAAGTGGGGCAAAAGTTCCACTACTATTGAAGCCATTTCTGCGGAATGACAATAATGGAACGGTTATTTTTAATAAATATTGTCACTATTTCTACTCGTTCCTGTAACGTATATTTATATCCATAAAATTTGGTCGCTTACGCAACAAAAGCAAAACTGAGATATACACATAACCAAGATCAAAACGTAATCAACGTAATTAAAATGGTAGCTTTTGAGAGAATTTTGTCTCAACACAGTGTTAAATCAACATGGTAGCGGAAGTTTTGCCCCACCTTATGTTAATGTTGCACTAGTAGTTTTATTTCAATGGAATAATTTAATCATTTAATAAAATCATTATTCAACATCAATTTCATGATCCGTCCCTCTGATCTGTAAGTTTGTGTACGTAGAAGTCATTAAAATAAGATGTCCGAACCAGCCTGGAATATTTCAGCTGCCACTTGGTCCACTGGTAATATTACAATTACTGTAACTTAAAAAAATTATTCCTGTTCGTAAGTCGATCATGGCTGACTCATCATTATGAGAATTTTCTGGAATGTTATTTATTGTGGGGGTTATTATTGTAGGGCCGAATGAAGAACCACTTTAATTTGTGCTATTTCTTGATCCTCTTTCATCATAAACATTTGTATATTTTTCCAGTTTTAAGCAGCTTACTTTAACAATATTCTAAATGAAGTTTTCGTTTGAAGATAAAATAATAAAATAATTAAATTTGAAGCAATTTTTAACAAGCCAAATTTTTAAGTCTATAATCCGAAATATTAAAGTAAAACATTTACTAATACTTAAGTTCTTAGTAAACTAAATTAATTATTATAAACATATTTTTATACATTTTAAAAGAAAATATTTCTGTTCAGACAACAGTAATATAAATTTAAATATAATTAGGAATCGTGCACTTTTGCATAAATAATTTAATAATGTTCGTAGCACGATATCAAAGGACTTTTAAAAGATCAGACAAAAGGGAAAATAGTTCACTCTTTAAACAATCTTTCCTCCTAAAGGTATATTTTATAGATTATTAATTTAGAAAACAGTTAAGTACAAATATTCGTTTATATAAAATCATTTTTGTTAGATTTGTCATCATGCATTCCACCATAAAAGTTTTAGAGAAATCTGAACTGATTTTTAAATACTTATGTTATTTTAATAATTATTTAAAAACATTCTGTGGTGTAGGAGTACTATGGATTTTAGTTGAAATCTGCATATTTATGTCTAAGCGCGAGGAAGATCAATCAGATCGCCTACCTCCACTTTATATGAATATTACGGTAAATATTTAATCCTATAATATGCTTACTAGTATAACATGTTATTTGATGAAGTATAGGGCCCAAATACTGGGAACACCTGACTTATACGCATTATTTATTTATTAAATAGGTTATAAAATAGCTGCAATTCTTCGCAGAATAATGCCCGAATAGCTACAGGTACTACAACATCTGCCAGTTGCTTCAATGTTGTTGGAGATGGAATTCTATTCCTTATATAATGCTTCAGACGCCCCATAATGGTTCATATGCAAAAATTACTTTGAGGTTTGGCGATTGTTTTAGCCGGTGAATGTGTGTAATGATATTCTGATAGTCCTCAAGCTAAGAATCTTTTTGGCTGTATAGGGGCGCGTTATGGTTTTGGAACAAGGTGGCGTTTGATAGCAATGTGCTAGTCATAGTAACAACTTTATCATTGAAGAGCTTCTACCGCGATAGTTTTACAGTATCTGATCACATGGTCTTTCTTTATCCTTCGCTGGTCTCTGTCAGTTAACTCTATATATCACTGTATATAGGTGTTTTGTTACTTTATTAATACTATCTATGATTTGATTTTATTTAATGATTTTACAACGAAATACCATAGTAATTCATTTACGTTAATGATGTTAGAGGAGGTCCCGATAATCATGAGTATATTGTAATAGTATAGTGAAAGAATTATTATTTAATTTAATTAACATACAAAATTCGATGTTGTGTTTTACATATATTTTATAAACTTACACAGGAATATGATTATTGTTTAATTTTAAGTCATATATTTAATATTAATTTTTACATGAAGGTTTACGAGAGAATAGGCGAACATATAGGTTTACCAGAAGGAAATATGTTATGGAAATAGGAAAGAGAGGGAAAATATGTACCTATGAGAGGTATGAGAGCCACAAGAAATATCACCAAAAAAGAAGAAGAGAGAAGGGATCAGAAAGGACAGAAGAAAGAATAAAGACAGCAGTAAATAGGTCAGGACTATTGGAACGGCGGTCTTTTTGTCAGTTTGGATCCCTTAGTTCCTACTGGCGAATCAGATAGTATTAAGAGTACGTCTAAGAGACTTGTTCTAAAAAACTTAGAAGTAATTTAGGCTGTGAGGGATTTGAATAGAAGACGCTAAGTCAATAGAGGATAATAGCTTTGATTAACAGCTTAGATGATAAGCAGTTGTTTGGTGTGGGCAGATTTTGAAATTAGCTGATTTAGAAGGCTTTCTGTCCTGCTGTTTCAACAACTTTTTCAACTTGTTAGACCTACAGCCGAAAAGTTGACCCTGAATCCTTTAAAAATCTATTTAAAGTTATACTTAACTTGCAATAAATAATTGCTGGTACTAGTATGTATTTTCTAAATTAATTTAAGAGAGTGGAAAGTGACTGTTCTTTCACGCAACATGAGAGAGAGAGTAAGAGAGGGATGCAGAGGAAGGGTTTTTATAGACTCATTGTCGACTGCTGATTGTAAGAAATATGTTTATAAATTAAGAAAAACAAAAATGTATATACAAATAATATCTTCCATCTAAAATATTCAAAATAGCACTATTGATATAATAGTCATAGTTAACCTATGTTTCTAAATGAAACTTGATTGTATTTTACAGTCCACTCTTCGACTTTTAAGGTACGGATCTATTATACGGCGGAGATGTAACTCTATATAATAGTTTTTCATTAAGTATCTGCTCTTGTTCACAGCATTTTTAATTGCTAATGGTCCCTAAAACATTCACTTTGACATTTTATGTAGAACGCCGTATAAATATTAAAAAATATAATAATATTTACAACTGCTTCTAATACTTTATTTTACAAATATATCATAATTATTATAAATGTAATAATTCACTCCCTCCCACAAATGTAACTCTGTCTGACATATGTTTTTTTGTGCGCTCACTGTTCTTAAAAAGAAAGTAAACGTCTTCGAAGCGTCTCCACTTGGGCATTTCATATGCGAACAAATGATTATCTGTAGGTGATAACTGGTTCTAAAATAATTCCGTAAGTGGATACAGCAAAATACTTGGGTATGATAGTAGATACCAAACTCAGATTGAAATAGCATATTAAAAATATATTAGTAGAACCTTGTATGATGCTTAATATGTGGAATGTAGTACTGGTATTAAATTCATAAAATGCTAACCAAGTCTGATTCCGAAATCTTAAATCTGTAGTAGAAGAATAATATTAAGGGAAAATTACTACATAGTTATAACTAGTTCTAATTTGTTGTGTTTTGGTTTTAGTTTGTTTGGTTAATAGGATGCTTCCTTTTCGCCCAGCCCCAGCTGGAATTTGAATTTGAATATGACCCACAAATTTTTATTCCTATAATTAAATCAACTGCTTTAAACAGATACTATGTAACAAAAGGAAAATTATTCCAACAGTGGTGTTGGTTCATATATATGAATACTCTATTAATAAATTTTGTTTGGCATATGACATGTAAGTTTTATATAATGTATATCTAATGCCAAAGTTATTTTTAAAAATTTTCAGATGGAACTAATGGCACTAT
The DNA here is from genome assembly GCF_030347505.1 of Rhynchophorus ferrugineus. Taxonomy (NCBI): domain Eukaryota; kingdom Metazoa; phylum Arthropoda; class Insecta; order Coleoptera; family Curculionidae; genus Rhynchophorus; species Rhynchophorus ferrugineus. Next base: position 18,724,373 of record NW_027472590.1, read on the forward strand.
ATTATTGTGGTATTTACACGATAATTATTTTTTTGTTTACGTTATAGTTTTTGTATATCACATGATATGGTATCAATGTGGAATTATAGTATCAGAAACATTTACACAAATATCAATTTATTGTGTTATGAATTTAGTCCTACAGGTATTTTTATTAATATTCCTTTCTATTATATATTAGGTTATTATATTCAGTTTATTTTGAATTTTTTAAAATGTATTACCCAGCAACATATACTTTATTTCTACAGTGACATAAAACTAGGTACTTATCTAGGAAGATCCACTAATTTTTACTTAGTTGCTAATAAAATAAATATGAAACAAAAGTTGGTAACATTTTAGTGTTTTTATCATTTAGTCCATATTTACAGGTTTGGTTCTCTGGAGTCTTCGCTGTAATTCAGTGTTGTCCAACAGTTGCAGCACTTTCAAGAGTTACTGCACAGTAATTGTTGCTTTATCATCTGGATACATCCACAATACTATTCAAGACTTAATTTCGAAATACTTGTATTATGCAGATATTACTCCTATCAGATCATTCATATAACTGAATTCCATAGGTCTATATAGGTGTTAGAATTTAATTTTACAGCGGCTAATTGTTATGTACGGATAACTTAGATTTTCTTGTATATAACCAATATATTTTTTTGTATTTCAATTATACTTCTATACTACTTTTTATTTATACTTTTTTATGGTTTACGACGTTTTGCTCCAAGATTCATCCCAAGGATTTAAAATTGTCACTGTATGGACTAATAGTAATTTCCGTATGTATTGGTATATGAACAAGCTGGAATTTTATTTGGACCATTCGGCCAATAAGCTGACTTTCTTGTTAACATGTAGCTTCTTAGTTGAGGATCTGCTTTATGTTACATATTACCTTTAACTGTTGCTTTAACACACAAGTAATCTTCCTTCTTATAGTTTCCTGTAAATAACAGCTAGTTTACTAGATACAGCATACAGCTATATTCGCTTGTAATAACTGCGATCTCTGTTACTTTATTTTGTTTTAAACTATATCCTGATTATTCATAGTGTCATATATTACTTTTAATTATTAGACCATGGCTTCTTCTTAAAGTATTTGCTGAATATCCCTTACGCTAAAATTTATAAATTTTAAATTAAAGAAAGGATCCTTTGTCAGGCAGATTTCAGATATTTGATAATCACTTTTTTCCCACAAAAATGCACACAGGACAGCTTGTTGCTGTTGGCTAGTTGAGAAATTGTTGCGATAACATTTTCTTGTTTGTCCATTTTTGCTAATAATGTAAATAATAATTCGTTGGTTGCTTCTGATTTCTTTTCTCTATATTCTTATTCTCATTCATTTCTTAGGGCATAACTAATTTTTTCGTTAACTTGTTTAAATATTTTTGGTTGCTTGTTTTAATAACTTTTACTAGCGCTTTAAATTTATTTATTTTTTCTGGGAATATTTTTGCTACTACACACCCTAATTTTTTAGATATTGCTCGCTGCTGTTTGCACATTTTGCATGTGTTTCTTGTTTTTTTTTCTGTGATATTGGGTTAGGTGTTTGCCTGAGAGTTACTCATCTCGGTTGTAACATTTCTCTATGTTTGTTTCTACATTTCCATGTAGTTGGCATCTCTTGCATTGTGGTATAGGATTCGCTTCGTTGTCCAGTTTTTACTTACCAGAATTAGTTTAGTTCTATAAATATCCTGTGTCATGTTGAAGTAATAACATAAATAGAAGTAGAGGTTTCTTCTAGACAACTTGTTTTTCTTGTTATCTATATTTCTCTTTTTTTACAATTACGTACTTATACTAAGTCCATTTGCTATAATTCATCCATAATTTTTGTCATTTTGGCTATTGGTAAGAGTTCTTTTCCTTTAAAGGTGAAATAACTGTAATATCTTTAGTGTGCTGCTCTTTATAAAAGTGCCATTGCAATTTTACAAAATCTGTCATTTTTCTGAATGTTTCACAGCTTTCGGAATTTAATCTAATTTTCCCATTATTTAGCCCTGTTGCTTTAAACACCATATAATTAACACTCAATACAATCACAATATTTTGTTAAGTATGTAAGAATCAGTGGTACTAATGGACATGGCCATTTTTGTATATTTATTTTGTGGCTATATTTTTTTAAATTTAATTAAAAACTGGTCCTAGTAGAATTTTTGGTTTATCTATTTTTAATCTTAACAATTATCCAGCAGACTTCATACATTTAGACTTTTACCGTTCTCTGAATATCTCCCCGATCATGCTTTTACGGTTTAACTTTAGCATTATGTTTTAATACTGCTGTTATTGCACATTTTATTTTGTACATTTTTTTGCTACTGCCCGTTTGTCGGAACACGTCTTTGATCTATGACTAATTCGTCAATTTACAAGTTGTTTTTGTCTAATATACCTTCTTAATAATATATTATCTTTGAAGTCTTTTGACCCTCAAGACACAACACATTTTTGTTATATTGGACACAATTTGCGTTTTTTTGAAGATTCTGATAACACTACACATCACTTATCACATAAATCAGTTTTATTACATGTCTTAAACAATTAAATTAAAAATATAAAATAAAATTTTCCCGTAAATGTTGGCTTAAAAATCGAAAAGAAGAAAAAGAAAAATTGGCGACACTGAAACAGAATCAGTGATGACAATCGTCAGTTTAGCAGCTGCAGTGATTAAGGGAGCAGGACGGCCCTTTTACTGTTGTAATACTTCCGAGTTCTAATCACGTAATCATCATGATAATCGGTAGGTAATCGTGATAATCAGGTTTGCCCAGATCGGGATGGGGCAAGTTAACTAACATATTTTTTAAAATAATGATAAAAGTCAGGATAATTTTACATTATGTAACTGTTGACGTATTCCATAGCAAAAAGCAAACGACTTATTTGTACACTTACTAGTAAAAGCTTTGCAACTATATATCTAATATATTTTATAAGTTTGCAAGTATAAATAAGTAGTTTATAAATACATTATATATTATTTTTAGGTAGATTCATTTGTCGAAACATTAATATCAAATGAAATACTGAATTTCAGTGGTGACCCTTTAACAATATCTAATATTTATTCTTTAAACTATCAAGAGCTAGTCTTCAGGGAACTATGTAAAATTTATAAACGACATTTACAACTGTTACGGTAAATATACTTAGTTTATTTTTATCTATCCTTAGATTTTTAAAAAATCCACGTTTTAGCCACTCTCAAACATATTCTCATTTCTCAACAAGATTAATTGGTGGAACATTTATGTCATTGGGTGTAATGTTGAGTTTTATAGTTGTATACATCTTCAAGTATTTTCAGTTAGTAAGTAAACCACTAATCACTAGATAATTGTTAGGCAGTGCAAGTTTTTATTTATTTTTATGGGAAATCTATTGACAAAGAATTGGATCCCTCTTTTATCCATTATAAAATTGCTTATGGGGACCCTTTTACTTCAACGATGATTCTACTTTATCTTCCAATGTCACATTTATCATGCATACCTTATAAATTATTAGACTAAATTCATTATTACTTATTAGATTTTTTAGATTATTACAAGCGTATTATGTCTTAATTATATTAGAATTTTATGAAATCACTATATCAGTAAATGATTAACCATATCCGGTGTATCATTGAAAGGTTTTCTATAACTAAAGAGAAAACTTCCATCCTTTATTTAATTTAAATTTAACTTGTTACTTATTATTAACTTGTTAGTTTTAATGCCTGTATGTTTTTTTTTTTCGGTTTGGGATTATTGGGATATTCATCATACGCATAATGAGACAATATTGCTAAATATTAGTCTACAATATTGTGAGTACATTGTGAGGGAACTATGAAATCCAGGAGATTCAAATGGAAGTCGTTTACTATGACTAGATAACAAGTTCTATGGATTGATGAGTAAACTAATTTTTTAAAAATTATTTATTGGTTCGTTTATTTTGCTCAAATTGAATTAATAGCTTTTTCCTTAGAAGGGCAAATGATAAATCTGAAATGTTGAATATAATTGTCAAATACTATTAACGATCTTTTGGGTTGTAATTCCAATCGCTGATATTTTCTTGATGGTAATGAATTATTTTGTTGACAGTTGCAAACATTTAGTCATTGGCTATCCCCTCAGTAACAAAGTATAGGGATATTTGTTGAATATGTTATGTTAATTAAACTCTTTAACCAATTGTTTATAAAATCTATAATTTAATAATTCACTCCCTTTTATTATATTACTAATGGTATTTGCAATCATATCAATTTGCATCATAATTCTTTAGATTCAAGCTACATTAGCTTCAATTTCAATTTCTTCCGTGGTTCTTACATTTTCATTTGAGCTTTACAATACTGGACAACATTTGGAAGATCAAGTAAGTTTATAAAATTATATATTATTGTCTAATTTTGCTTCCATACATTTGTTTGCAGTTTGAATTAATCTATTGTGCTTTAGCTAATATGCCATGGTATCTGTGGGATAGAAGAAATAAACAAATATATTTTATTCTCATAGCTCAAATGCAGAAGGATGTCGCAATATACGTAGGGCTCAATACACAAGTTAACCGGAAATCGTTTATAATGGTAAATATATATTTCTCAATTCAATTTAACTTGTTATATTATTGTTTCTATTTTTAGTACGGCAAATTTTTATATGCTGCGTTTAACTACTTCTACCAAATAAGATAAATTGTCATTAATCAAATATATTACTTATTGTATTGCAGTAACTACACTTCGAGCTTACCTACACTTTATAATACTAAAAGTTATAAAGTCACTTTCTTAATATGTACTATCTGTCTTATACTTTTTCATTTTGTAGTTATAAAATTATTTAAATAAATGTTAAAACTTATCTTTTTGTTAAATTTTGACTTAACATTCAACTAATGTGACATTATAAGAACCTCAACCAAAAAAATCGTTATAATCCAATCAAGAAGAATTATCTTCTGTACTGTATGGTGTTGATATTAAAGTCTCAGTATTCACGTGAATTAGTAAAATATTTGCTAGTGAACGCCACAACAACATATAGAGAGTCTATACACGCGAACACCACCTCCCACACTTTCCAATGATGTTTACTTATGATCTTGCTAGATATCAGCACATTGGTTTAATTATATTATTTTGTATTTTCCTGAAATAAGTTTATAAGATCAATTTTATTGATTAATTACATCTTACATTAGATATACTTTGTATAATCTTAATTTACAAAATAATTTATTACTGCTGCTGTTTTATTTGCATTAATACAAGCAGGGCGAGTACGGAATTAATACATCACATATAAAAGTGGATTCATTTGTGGAACCCGAGATGAGGAGACGCGAGAGCCTAATGCGGGCTTTTTACTGTCTTGTACACAGCAGTGGAAAGTTTCGCGGAATTCCATGTGTGAAAGCCTTTACAATATAGAAGACTGCTTGAAGTATAAAAAGGTACCATAATTTCGAAGAAACGATAAAACAGACCTGTGGTGGAGATCATATACTGCTGCTGCCAACAGGGGCCATGAAATGAATTGGAGGCAGCGTGAGATCTACGTTGTATACCAAAATTATCTCAAATTGGATAGTGTCCATAAATATTGATTTGAGGGTGGCCATAAACTTTTCTGGTCACAGAGGAGAATTACTATGATAAAGGTTTATAACTGAGGGCTTTCTGATGGGACAGCCTATCAGGGATAAAGCCCGCTGCAATGTCTTCTGTTTCATCGTCGCCGCCGTGAAAACCGGCTTGGTAGAAATTGTTACTTGAGAAGACGGAAGTACGAGAAATTGGTCGTGGGTGTTTTAATAATTGTTTTGGATCGGGACGAAACTAACTGATTACTCAGGATATTTTGTTGGTGGGACCAAAATATCTACTGATTTCCTCGATCGTATTTTCTCATTGTCATTGTCATTGCTGGTGGGGCTAGCTGGCTGGTTAGTCTTTTCCCTCCTTGATTTACCTAAGCGGATGTCTGTACCGGCGCATTTCATGTACTTTCTTGGTACTCGGCAGTTCTTGGAGTGTCCATACAGCTGGTGTAGAATCAATGGCTGCTTGGTGCCTATTTGGTATTCCACTGTTACTTAGCGTTCTTGCTCATATGATAGAAGTCTTGAATCCTTTCCTTATTTCATAATATCTATCATTGATTTGTTTGATTAGGACTTTTGATGATTGATTGATTGTACTTGTACTCGAATTCTTCATTTCAAAAGAGGGCAATCTGTGATTTTAATAATTGATCCTATGTTAAGTTAGCTGTAAAGCCAATAATCAAAATAATTGATACAAAGTTTAAAAGATCATTAAACCCCTTAATATTTATAAAAGCTTTAACACATATTTGTGTGCGTTATTGATTTAATGTACAGATGGAATACATAATTTTATTAATTTATTCCCTGTTTTATTATACAAACGTCTATCGCTTTAGTTATTTATTACATAGTGATGTTTACAACATGCAACTAAAAACAGATCACCCCTGTGGGGGCTGTGGTTGCGAGGTGTTGATAAGGTTAATGTGGCGCGGCCATAGTACGGGTCATCACCGGGGCCATTGTTGTACATAAATTAGAAAATAAAATTACGGTACAGGTATTCGGATCCCCAGTACCGGTCGAGACCGTGGGTGGTCGCGCAGGCTTCGCTCGACCGTTAGCCGTCGATTGCGCAGAACTTCGGTAGGTGACCAGGCCGGAATGCATGAACACTACTGACACTCAGAACATAGGTCTAAAAAGACCCAGGAGAGAGATACAATTTTTAGACAGATATACATAGGAAGACTATGATAGATACTTTGTAATAATTTCAGAGAGTAACAATTTCAATTCAGAACTGTACTCGTAATGATAGCTAATTGTAGGTAATCAGAGAAGGTTTTAAAAAGCTGCATAATAAAGAAGTAACTGTTGCCACACGGACCACACTGAACTTCTGTAAGAGCGTGATATCAAGTAGGGACTTGTCTGTATGTACGGATGAAAAAAAATTGCAGGATCTTACATTGAGGGAATAACATCGGTTAAGCGGATTGTTTCTAGAAACAATGGAGATTAGAAACTAACAGTCTCTTCTTTACTTTCAGAAAAGATTGTGTCCCCGATAGGATCAAATTGGGATATCTTAGTCTGAGAGTTAGTACATTCCTGATCCAATGAAATTTTACTAGTGTCAGATATTTGGACATGTTTCTATAAACTGCATGTATTCACCTACTTGTCCTTCCTGTGGGAGAAATGCGCATGGTGAAAATGAATGTTTCCCACCACCTCATTGTGTAAATTAATAAAACAAGAGCACTCTCCAAGATATAGGGGACGCCTTGTTTATAAAGAAGAATTTTTAATACAAAAAAATAAGGTACAGGAAAAATATGATATTTTATGGTCAGAAATTTAGCTAAGCAGCAATAAAGAAAAACACAGGTGAACTTTACTAATGCTGTCAAAAAGACCTATGTTACTACAGCCATCCAATGTAATATTGATAAAAAAGAACTTAAGACAGCACCTACATTGAAATCATCCACCTCCACTCGTGGGGCTTCCACAGCTAAGGATAAAACCCCTACTGAAAGCACATTGGTAAGCCATTTGTTCAAAACACTGGATCTGCAGTAGACTCATATACATAATCAAAAATCAGAAATTATTGAATGACTGTCCATTGGGATTCTTAGGAGGATATTCCACACTCGACCATCTAATCGGATTCCCAGAGGTTCATCTCTCTGAAGCATTCAACTCGGGACAACATGTGACCGCTGTCTTCCTCGATATAGAAAAAGCATTTGACATTATACAAATCATCACTATTCAAAAACAACATTTGAAATGGAAAATAGGAGGGAATATGTATAAATTCACTATATCCTTTTTGACCGACAGATGTTATCGGGTGAGAGTGAATGGGGTGAGATCATCATCTTGCAGTCAGACCAATGGAGTTCCACAGGATTCCTATATCAGTGCATTATTATTTATTGTCGCTATAGACTTGACTAATCAGGTTATCCCACCACACATCAATGCTGGACGGATTTATGCAGACTATGTGATTATTTATCATAAGAATTCAGGTCATAAATATAGCCGGCCTCTTCTACTGAATTGCCTCAATAAAATACCAAACTGGACTAAAAACGGACTAAAATTCTCTGGCCAAAAATCCGTAAATATCCATTTTTGCTGACGAAGAAATTGCCCACAGATGGTTGCAGTGACGAAGGATGGTAAGAATTTAATAAATAAACCGTAACATAGACTTCTCGGATTGATATTGATATTGATATTGGGGTGCTCATAGAATTTCACTGAGTAACATATATAAGACACTAATTAGAAGTAAGCTGGATTATGGAAGTCAATGTTACACCACAGCAGCTCCCTTCTATGTTAGGAGACTTGACCCAGTCGAGAATGCTGCATTGAGAATTATACTGGGAGCATTCCACGCCAGTCTGGCTGAGAACCTTCAATGTGAAGCAGACATTCTCAATAGCTCAGAAATCACTTGGTTCACGGCGAGAGCTCTGTCCCATGAACTACGCAAGCTCTCTCAAATTTTATTTAGAGCTATGTTAATTTGGCTATTTCTTTTCTAACAACCTAGACAACAGTACTACAATAAAAAATCATACAGGTCCGTCAGCAGTATTTCGTAGGACTTGCAATCGACTAAAAACAACAATCCCTGCTGCAGTCAACAGAACTGCGGCAATAGCACCCTGGTTGAAATCCATTATATCCATAGATCTATCCATGAACTTACTAAATAAAGAATATATATACTCCTGCATAGTAAAACACCTCTTCGCCCAAACACTTGAGGATAATTACCCAAATTACTTCACCATTTACACGGATGCTTCTAAACGGGAAGATTTCATCGGTGTCACATAAACTTCAAGTATATAGGAGGAGCACTTTTGGCTTCCCACTATTACTAGCATTTTTTCTATGGAGCTTTAGGCCCTTTACAAGGCCCTATCTGCCTTTGATAGGGTTATTAATAGGCGCATCAATACTTATAATATCGGATTCAAAGATTTTTTTGGTTAGTCTGATTTCAGCAAAGAGTATCCACCCTCTAGTTATAACTGTCAAAGAGCTACATACAGCACTGGAGAGGAGGGGAGTAAAGATAAATTATCCATGGGTTTCCTCTCACTAATGAATTTCCGGTAACGAAGGAGGTGACTATCTGGCGAGCAGAAACGAAGATTAATTTAAACTAAGCGTTCTATTTAGTAAGGAAGACTCTGAAAGACACATAGGGACTCTATACAAAAAATTGGATTAACTAAATTGGGATCTTCTTATGGAAAATAACAAGTTGTGGAAGATTAAGAGGGTTTTCATCAATCTCCTAATATTAATAACTTTAGCAGGTTCTAATTCAGCGTCCTTGCTCGGATGCGTCTAGGACATAGCAGACTAAATCATGAGCATTTGTTAAAATGAAGGGACCCTCCACAATGTGATGAATGTCAAATACAACAGAGCGTCAAGCACATCCTTCTGGACTGTGGAAAACTGAGATAGCAACTTGGGATGCCAAGGTTATAGGAGCAACTGATCCAACCACTTGCGTTGGTTCAAATACTTATTTGGATATATTATTTGGACATGCTTATCAACTTTTTAATGACCGCGGGATTGATACAGCTACTGTGATTCTCCTCTATTGCAATTTGTTTTGTTTATTATTTTAATATAAATATCATTATTTTATATACTTTATTTAAAAACTATATTGGAACTGGACCCTAAATAGCCTATATATATATCATTATTTTATATACTTTATTTAAAAACTATATTGGAACTGGACCCTAAATAGCCTAAGATGCTGATGGACTTTTAAAATAATAAACAGCAGTTGCAACAGTTCTCAACACAATCTTACTTATGATATTTATACTTTGTAATGTTTAGTTGCGCAGTAATTTATATTAATTAATATTTTGTTGATTATTGAAAGTTAATAAAAGTTATATTTAACTAAATCCACTTTAAAAAATGACAGATTATTCTCTGATCTTATATTGAAAATATTCTGAAAATAAGTTTTAGTAACATATCATTTCCGAATTAATCGTTTTACTCTATTATGAATAATTTAATACATTGTGATCGAATTTCGGCCACAGGGTGATTACTAGTAACTGGAAATATCTTTGGGTAGCATTATAAATCTCGATAAGGAATAAAAGTCCCAATCAGGCATGTAGTTTATAAAGAGTATCATTTGGAATGACCCTTAAGTTGATCATTGGCTGGTTTGTAGGGTAAATGTCGAAGATACTTCATTTTAGGTCTTACTTCGGAGACCACGTAACAGCAAATCGTAATTAGATTAAAAGAGACTTTATATTTTTATAAAATATTATTAAATTACAATAAATAATTATTAACTAATTCATTTATTTAAAGATTTAATCGATTGAAAAGTGTAAAATATTAATAATACCATTATGAATAAATAAAGGCTTAAGCTTTTATAAATGTTTGAAGAATTAGTAGTAACAATCAAGTTGCCGGAATTTGACCATAATTTTTTAAGTTAATTATGTTTTACTGAAAAAGTAATTATAATTTTTGGGTATATGTTTTGGGATTATTTTATATATAGCCGAACCGATTATTACATATTTATATGTAGACGAATGAATGAAATATCATTCTCATTTTATATTAGTTAAAAAGAGATACAATGCAATCCAAACGTGTAACCAAACCAGCCTATAAAATTCGTCTTGTTTTCAAGTGGCCACAAAATTAGAACTTATAAACCGGTAAACGTTTTGGTGATTTGCTTCTTTTAATAAAATTAATTCGAAACGCTGTTTAGTATTTTGTGATAACTCCCTAAGTAGGTTTTATTAGAATTTTCTTCAATATATCACATATTACACAATAAGTTTAAAACTAAACACTCTTTCTCTATATAAGCTTTAATTCTGCGAAAGTTCATGCCCCTGGATGCTCCCATTTTCATTAGAGACCTGGTTGAGCTACGCATAAATCGTCTTTTGGAAACCGAGCTTATGTATGTATGATTAATTTAATGTAGTTGTAGAAAAAACCTGATAATCTGGATGTATATTTAAAACATATCATTTAGTCGTAATTAATTCGTTGCCCTTTTGAATACCAAGCAACAAACCGACACACACAAAAAATCTAATCTAAATAAAATAATTGAACAAAAATGTTACCAAATAATTTAATAAAATAATTTATTTTAACGTTATACTATATCTAAAAACTACAATTACTTATACAGCCATAATAATTTATAGGTAAGAGTTAAAACCTCTTATCACTATTGCTTTCAAGAATTTTTCATACGTCTGGCAGCCGGTCGCCGTTCCATTGTCAGATGTACACTAAATTATTCTGGCAAACGTTAATTTAGCCCTTTAATTTCATAAATTTTAAGCCGTTCTGTAGTATATCATATTATTTCGTTTGAAAATGCCATAAATAATAGATATTCGGGTCACAAATTGATTGCGGCTTTGATAGCTTATTTCAAAAAAGAACGAGATGACGGAGGTCTCCTTGTGGCGGTAAATTCCGTTCGAGAGGTAATTATTAATGATATTAAATAATATAAGTCCCTCCAATATTATTGAAAATGTTTTTTTAGTGGGTTGCTGCCGTGTTAAGCATTAATGAGTAACATCGCTTATAAAATGAAGAATAATATGTTAGATTCACCCAACAAAACACGTCTACATACAAAGTGGGTGACGAACCTTGACTATCTTGATATTGGCTCTATTCGAGACCAAATATATGAAATGTATAAGAACAGTAAGTACACAAACTATTTTATCGATATAAACATAACGCAAAAAAATTTTAGAGAAAATTGTCTCTCTGGAAAGTATACATAAAAGAATTAGGGACATGCAACTTTTTGAGTGATGCAAGACATCCTTTAATATACTCTTACAGTATATATGATTTAAATGGTGCAAAGATAATCCTCGGAGAGGTTTAATGGAACTTTTAGAAATTACCTTAAAAAGAATTCAATAAATGGCATAAAATAATATAAGAAACGAAATATAAGGATATCAAAATGGTTCATTGTGCCACTCTTGGCAAGACAGTAACAAAAAAAGTGTAAAGACAAAAAAAATTGATGGAAAAAGGTAAAAATTACAACAGCATTCAATAGGGTTTTGTTGGTCATTAAATTTCTTAATAGTTAATTGCAGATATATTGCTGGTTGAGAAGGATATTCCATCAAAAACTGTTTGGATATGTGGAAGGATGCATTGTCTACCACAACACCTTCGGTTTGGATGAACTCGATAAGACATACAAAGGGAGTAATTGATAAATGGTGGAATCGTGAACATGTTTTAGACGGATTCAAAATTAACAATTTAGTGATTGAATTGGACAGTCAGTCGGAAAGTAAAAGTGACTATTTCACAATTTTGGCCCCAGTTAGAGGAAGAGCCAAATTGTAAAATTTCGATACTCCATATCTTGGAAACCATAAGAGATAATGCAATTTGGCAAACGGCAATGTAATTACCATGCCGAATATTACTTGGAGTGAGAATTGGAACGAAATCGCCAATTCATAAGACCAATATACAATTTGGGCCCAAGATAGAAGCAGAGCCCAAGGTGTAAATTTTTGATAGTCCATATCTCGTAAACCATAAGAGATAATGCAATTTGGCAATCGGCAATGTAATTAGCATGCCGAATATTACTTGGAATATGAATTGGAACGAAATTGCTAATTCATAAGACCATTTTACAATTTGGCCCAAGCAAGAAGCGGAGCCAAAATGGTATAATTTCGATAGTCGATGTCTCGGAAACCATAAGAGATAATGCAATTTGGCAATCGGCAATGTAATTAGCATGCCGAATATTACTTGGAGTGTGAATTGGAACGAAATCGCCTATTCATAAGTCCATTTTATAATTTGGACCCAAGTTAGAAGCAGAGCCTAATTTAATTTTGGCCCCAGTTAGAGGAAGAGCCAAATTGTATAGTTTCGATACTCAATATCTTGGAAACCATAAGAGATAATGCAATTTGGCAAACGGCAATGTAATTACCATGCCGAATATTACTTGGAGTGAGAATTGGAACGAAATCGCCAATTCATAAGACCAATATACAATTTGGGTCCAAGATAGAAGCAGAGCCCAAGGTGTAAATTTTTGATAGTCCATATCTCGTAAACCATAAGAGATAATGCAATTTGGCAATCGGCAATGTAATTAGCATGCCGAATATTACTTGGAATGTGAATTGGAACGAAATTGCTAATTCATAAGACCATTTTACAATTTGGCCCAAGCAAGAAGCGGAGCCAAAATGGTATAATTTCGATAGTCGATGTCTCGGAAACCATAAGAGATAATGCAATTTGGAAATCGGCAATGTAATTAGCATGCCGAATATTACTTGGAGTGTGAATTGGAACGAAATCGCCTATTCATAAGTACATTTTATAATTTGGACCCAAGTTAGAAGCAGAGCCTAAGGTGTAAATTTTCGATATTCCATATCTCGGAAACTATAAGAGATAATGCAATTTGGCAATCGGCAATGTAATTAGCATGCGCAATTTTACTTGGAGTGTGAATTGGAACGAAATCGCCAATACATTAGACCATTTTACACTTTGGGCCCAAGTTGGAGGAAGAGCCAAATTGTAAAATTTCGATATTCCGTATCTCGGAAACCTTAAGAGATAATACAATTTGGAAATCGGCAATGTAATTAGCATGACGAATATTACTTGGAGTGAGAATTGGAACGAAATCGACAAATCATAAGACCATTTTACAATTTGGGCCCAAGTTAGAAGCAGAGCCTAAGGTGTAAATCTTCGATAGCCCATATCTCGGACACTATTAGAGATAATGCAATTTGGCAATCGGCAATGTAATTAGCATGCCGAATATTACTTGGAGTATGAATTGGAGCGAAATCGCCAATACATAAGACCGTTTTACAATTTGGGCCCAAGTTAGAGGAAGAGCCAAATTGTAAAATTTCGATACTTCATATCTCAGAAACCATAAGAGATAATGCAATTTGGCAAACGGCAATGTATTTACCATGCCGAATATTACTTTGAGTAAGAATTGGAACGAAATCGCCAATTCATAAGACCATTTTACAATTTTGGCCCAAGTTACAAGAAGAGCCAAATTGTAAAACTTCGATTGGCCATATCTCCGAAACTACAAGAGATAATGCAATTTGGCAATCGGCAATGTAATTAGCATGCCGAATATTACTTGGAATGTGAATTGGAACGAAATCGTCAATACATAAGGCCATTTTACAATTTTGGCATCAGTTAGAGGAAGAGCCAAATTGTAAAATTTCGATACTCAATATCTCGGAAACCATAAGAGATAATGCAATTTGGCGATCGGCAACGTAATTAGCATGCCAAATATTACTTGGAATGTGAATTGGAACGAAATTGCTAATTCATAAGACCATTTTACAATTTGGCCCAAGCAAGAAGCGGAGCCAAAATGGTATAATTTCGATAGTCGATGTCTCGGAAACCATAAGAGATAATGTAATTTGGTAATAGACAACGTAATTAGGATGCCGAATATTACTTGGAATGTGAATTGGAACGAAATCGCCAATACATTAGACCATTTTACAATTTGGGCCTAAATTAGATTAAGAGCCAAATTGTAAAATTTCGATATTCCGTATCTCGGAAACCTTAAGAGATAATGCAATTTGGAAATCGGCAATGTAATTAGCATGACGAACATTACTTGGAATGAGAATTGGAACGAAGTCGACAAATCATAAGACCATTTTACAATCTGGGCCCAAGTTAGAAGCAGAGCCTAAGGTGTAAATTTTCGATAGTCCATATCTCGGAAACTATTAGAGATAATGCAATTTGGCAATCGGCAATGTAATTAGCATGTCGAATATTACTTGGAGTGTGAATTGGAACGAAATCGCCAATACATAAGACCATTTTACAATTTGGGCCCAAGTTAGAGGAAGAGCCAAATTGTAAAATTTCAATACTTCATATCTCAGAAACCATAAGGGATAATGTAAGTTGGCAAACTTCAATGTATTTGCCTTACCGAATATTACTTTGAGTGAGAATTGGAACGAAATCGCCAATTCATAAGACCATTTTACAATTTGGGCCCAAGTTAGAAGAAGAGCCAAATTGTAAAATTTCGATACTCCATATCTCAGAAACCATAAGAGACAATGCAATTTGGCAAACGGCAATGTATTTACCATGCCGAATATTACTTTGAGTGAGAATTGGAACGAAATCGCCAATTCATAAGACCATTTTACAATTTGGGCCCAAGTTAGAAGCAGAGCCTAAGGTGTAAATATTCGATACATCATATCTCAGAAACCATAAAAGATAATGCAATTTGGCAAACGGCAATGTATTTATCATGCCGAATATTACTTTGAGTGAGAATTGGAACGAAATCGCCAATACGTAAGACCATTTTATAATTTGGGCCTAAATTAGATTAAGAGCCAAATTGTAAAATTTCGATATTCCGTATATCGGAAACTTTAAGAGATAATGCAATTTGGCGATCGGCAACCTAATTAACATGCCAAAATATTACTTGGAATGTGAATTGGAACGAAATTGCTAATTCATAAGACCATTTTACAATTTGGCCCAAGCAAGAAGCAGAGCCAAAATGGTAAAATTTCGATAGTCGATGTTTCGGAAACCATAAGAGATAAAGTAATTTGGTAATAGACAACGTAATTAGCATGCCGAATATTACTTGGAATGTGAATTGGAAAGAAATCGCCAATACAATAGACCATTTTACAATTTGGCCCCAAGTTAGAGGAAGAGCCAAATTGTAAAATTTCGATACTTCATATCTCAGAAACCATAAGAGATAATGCAATTTGGCAAACGGCAATGTATTTACCATGCCGAATATTACTTTGAGTAAGAATTGGAACGAAGTCGACAAATCATAAGACCATTTTACAATCTGGGCCCAAGTTAGAAGCAGAGCCAAAGGTGTAAATTATCGATAGTCCATATCTCGGAAATTATAAGAGATAATGCAATTTGGCAAACGGCAATGTAATTAGCATGCCGAATATTACATGGAATGTGAATTGGAACGATATCGCCAATAGATAAGACCATTTTACAATTTGGGCCCAAGTTAGAAGCAGAGCCTAAGGTGTAAATTTTCGATAGTCCATATCTCGGAAACTATAAAAGATAATGCAATTTGGCAACCGGCAATGTAATTAGCATGCCGAATATTACATGGAATGTGAATTGGAACGAAATCGCCAATAGATAAGACCATCTTACAATTTGGGCCCAAGTTAGAAGCAGAGCCTAAGGTGTAAATTATCGATAGTCCATATCTCGGAAACTATAAGAGATAATGCAACTTGGCCACCGGCAATGTAATTAGCATGTCGAATATTACTTGGAATGTGAATTGGAACGAAATCGCCAATAGATAAGACCATTTTACAATTTGGGCTCAAGTTAGAAGCAGAGCCTAAGGTGTAAATTATCGATAGTCCATATCTGGGAAACTATAAGATATAATGCAATTTGGCAACCGGCAATGTAATTAGCATGCCGAATATTACTTGGAATGTGAATTGGAACGAAATCGCCAATAGATAAGACCATTTTACAATTTGGGCCCAAGTTAGAAGCAGAGCCTAAGGTGTAAATTATCGATAGTCCATATCTCGGAAACTATAAGAGATAATGCAATTTGGCAACCGGCAATGTAATTAGCATGCCGAATATTACTTGGATTGTGAATTGGAACGAAATCGCCAATAGATAAGACCATTTTACAATTTGGGCCCAAGTTAAAAGCAGAGCCTAAGGTGTAAATTATCGATAGTCCATATCTCGGAAACTATAAGAGATAATGCAATTTGGCAACCGGCAATGTAATTAGCATGCCGAATATTACTTGGAATGTGAATTGGAACGAAATCGCCAATAGATAAGACCATTTTACAATTTGGGCCCAAGTTAGAAACAGAGCCTAAGGTGCAAATTATCGATAGTCCATATCTTGGAAACTATAAGAGATAATGCAATTTGGCAACCGGCAAAGTAATTAGCATGCCGAATATTACTTGGAATGTGAATTGGAACGAAATCGCCAAAAGATAAGACCATTTTACAATTTGGGCCCAAGTTAGAAACAGGGCCTAAGGTGTAAATTATCGATAGTCCATATCTCGGAAACTATAAGAGATAATGCAATTTGGCAACCGGCAATGTAATTAGCATGCCGAATATTACTTGGAATGTGAATTGGAACGAAATCGCCAATAGATAAGACCATTTTACAATTTGGGCCCAAGTTAGAAACAGAGCCTAAGGTGTAAATTATCGATAGTCCATATCTCGGAAACTATAAGAGATAATGCAACTTGGCCACCGGCAATGTAATTAGCATGCCGAATATTACTTGGAATGTGAATTGGAACGAAATCGCCAATAGATAAGACCCTTTTACAATTTGGGCCCAAGTTAGAAGCAGAGCCTAAGGTGTAACTTATCGATAGTCCATATCTCGGAAACTATAAGAGATAATGCCATTTGGCCACCGGCAATGTAATTAGCATGCCGAATATTACTTGGAATATGAATTGGAACGAATTCGCCAATAGATAATACCCTTTTACAATTTGGGCCCAAGTTAGAAGCAGAGCCTAAGGTGTAAATTATCGATAGTCCATATCTCGGAAACTATAAGAGATAATGCAATTTGGCAACCGGCAATCTAATTAGCATGCCGAATATTACTTGGAATGTGAATTGGAACGAAATCGCCAATAGATAAGACCATTTTACAATTTGGGCCAAGTTAGAAGCAGAGCCTAAGGTGTAAATTATCGATAGTCCATATCTCGGAAACTATAAGAGATAATGCAATTTGGCAACCGGCAATGTAATTAGCATGCCGAATATTACTTGGAATGTGAATTGGAACGAAATCGCCAATAGATAAGACCATTTTACAATTAGGGCCCAAGTTAGAAGCAGAGCCTAAGGTGTAAATTATCGATAGTCCATAATTCGGAAACTATAAGAGGTAATGCAATTTGGCAACCGGCAATGTAATTAGCATGCCGAATATTACTTGGAATGTGAATTGGAACGAAATCGCCAATAGATAAGACCATTTTACAATTTGGGCACAAGTTAGGAGCAGAGCCTAAGGTGTAAATTATCGATAGTCCATATCTCGGAAACTATAAGAGATAATGCAATTTGGCAACCGGCAATGTAATTAGCATGCCGAATATTACTTAGAATGTGAATTGGAACAAAATCGCCAATAGATAAGGCCATTTTACAATTTGGGCCCAAGTTAGAAGCAGAGCCTAAGGTGTAAATTATCGATAGTCCATATCTCTGAAACTATAAGAGATAATGCAACTTGGCCACCGGCAATGTAATTAGCATGCCGAATATTACTTGGAATGTGAATTGGAATGAAATCGCCAATAGATAAGAACATTTTACTATTTGGGCTCAAGTTAGAAGCAGAGCCTAAGGTGTAAATTATCGATAGTCCATATCTCGGAAACTATAAGAGATAATGCAATTTTGCCACCGGCAATGTAATTAGCATGCCGAATATTACTTGGAATGTGAATTGGAACGAAATCGCCAATAGATAAGACCATTTTACAATTTGGGCCCAAGTTAGAAGCAGAGCCAAAGGTGTAAATTATCGATAGTCCATATCTCGGAAACTATAAGAGATAATGCAATTTGGCAACCGGCAATGTAATTAGCATGCCGAATATTACTTGGAATGTGAATTGGAACGAAATCGCCAATAGATTAGAATATTTTACAATTTGGGCCCAAGTTTGAAGCAGAGCCTAAGGTGTAAATTATCGATAGTCCATATCTCGGAAATTATAAGAGATAATGCAATTTGGCAAATGGCAATGTAATTAGCATGCCGAATATTACATGGAATGTGAATTGGAACGAAATCGCCAATAGATAAGACCATTTTACAATTTGGGCCCAAGTTAGAAGCAGAGCCTAAGGTGTAAATTATCGATAGTCCATATCTCGGAAACTATAAAAGATAATGCAATTTGGCAACCGGCAATGTAATTAGCATGCCGAATATTACTCGGAATGTGAATTGGAACGAAATCGCCAATAGATAAGACCATTTTACAATTTGGGCCCAAGTTAGAAGCAGAGCCTAAGGTGTAAATTATCGATAGTCCATATCTCGGAAACTATAAGAGATAATGAAACTTGACCACCGGCAATGTAATTAGCATGCCGAATATTACTTGGAATGTGAATTGGAACGAAATCGCCAATAGATAAGGCCATTTTACAATTTGGGCCCAAGTTAGAAACAGAGCCTAAGGTGCAAATTATCGATAGTCCATGTCTTGGAAACTATAAAAGATAATGCAATTTGGCAACCGGCAAAGTAATTAGCATGCCGAATATTACTTGGAATGTGAATTGGAACGAAATCGCCAAAAGATAAGGCCATTTTACAATTTGGGCCCAAGTTAGAAGCAGAGCCTAAGGTGTAAATTATCGATAGTCCATATCTCGGAAACTATAAGAGATAATGCAATTTGGCAACCGGCAATGTAATTAGCATGCCGAATATTACTTGGAATGTGAATTGGAACGATATCGCCAATAGATAAGAGCATTTTACAATTTGGGTCAAAGTTAGAAACAGAGCCTAAGGTGTAAATTATCGATAGTCCATATCTCGGAAACTATAAGAGATAATGCAACTTGGCAACCGGCAATGTAATTAGAATGCCGAATATTACTTGGAATGTGAATTGGAGCGAAATCGCCAATAGATAAGGCCATTTTACAATTTGGGCCCAATTTAGAAGCAGAGCCTAAGGTGTAAATTATCGATAGTCCATATCTCGGAAACTATAAGAGATAACGCAATTTGGCAACCGGCAATCTAATTATCAAGAATATTACTTGGAATGTGAATTGGAACGAAATCGCCAATAGATAAGACCATTTTACAATTTGGGCCCAAGTTAGAAGCAGAGCCTAAGGTGTAAATTATCGATAGTCCATATCTCGGAAACTATGAGAGATAATGCAATTTGTCAACCGGCAATGTAATTAGCATGCCGAATATTACTTGGAATGTGAATTGGAACGAAATCGCCAATACATTAGACCATTTTACAATTTGGGCCTAAATTAGATTAAGAGCCAAATTGTAAAATTTCGATATTCCGTATCTCGGAAACCTTAAGAGATAATGCAATTTGGAAATCGGCAATGTAATTAGCATGACGAACATTACTTGGAATGAGAATTGGAACGAAGTCGACAAATCATAAGACCATTTTACAATCTGGGCCCAAGTTAGAAGCAGAGCCTAAGGTGTAAATTATCGATAGTCCATATCTCGGAAACTATTAGAGATAATGCAATTTGGCAATCGGCAATGTAATTAGCATGCCGAATATTACTTGGAGTGTGAATTGGAACGAAATCGCCAATACATAAGACCATTTTACAATTTGGGCCCAAGTTAGAGGAAGAGCCAAATTGTAAAATTTCAATACTTCATATCACAGAAACCATAAGGGATAATGTAAGTTGGCAAACTTCAATGTATTTGCCTTACCGAATATTACTTTGAGTGAGAATTGGAACGAAATCGCCAATTCATAAGACCATTTTACAATTTGGGCCCAAGTTAGAAGAAGAGCCAAATTGTAAAATTTCGATACTCCATATCTCAGAAACCATAAGAGACAATGCAATTTGGCAAACGGCAATGTATTTACCATGCCGAATATTACTTTGAGTGAGAATTGGAACGAAATCGCCAATTCATAAGACCATTTTACAATTTGGGCCCAAGTTAGAAGCAGAGCCTAAGGTGTAAATATTCGATACATCATATCTCAGAAACCATAAAAGATAATGCAATTTGGCAAACGGCAATGTATTTATCATGCCGAATATTACTTTGAGTGAGAATTGGAACGAAATCGCCAATACGTAAGACCATTTTATAATTTGGGCCTAAATTAGATTAAGAGCCAAATTGTAAAATTTCGATATTCCGTATATCGGAAACTTTAAGAGATAATGCAATTTGGCGATCGGCAACCTAATTAACATGCCAAAATATTACTTGGAATGTGAATTGGAACGAAATTGCTAATTCATAAGACCATTTTACAATTTGGCCCAAGCAAGAAGCAGAGCCAAAATGGTAAAATTTCGATAGTCGATGTTTCGGAAACCATAAGAGATAAAGTAATTTGGTAATAGACAACGTAATTAGCATGCCGAATATTACTTGGAATGTGAATTGGAAAGAAATCGCCAATACAATAGACCATTTTACAATTTGGCCCCAAGTTAGAGGAAGAGCCAAATTGTAAAATTTCGATACTTCATATCTCAGAAACCATAAGAGATAATGCAATTTGGCAAACGGCAATGTATTTACCATGCCGAATATTACTTTGAGTAAGAATTGGAACGAAGTCGACAAATCATAAGACCATTTTACAATCTGGGCCCAAGTTAGAAGCAGAGCCAAAGGTGTAAATTATCGATAGTCCATATCTCGGAAATTATAAGAGATAATGCAATTTGGCAAACGGCAATGTAATTAGCATGCCGAATATTACATGGAATGTGAATTGGAACGATATCGCCAATAGATAAGACCATTTTACAATTTGGGCCCAAGTTAGAAGCAGAGCCTAAGGTGTAAATTTTCGATAGTCCATATCTCGGAAACTATAAAAGATAATGCAATTTGGCAACCGGCAATGTAATTAGCATGCCGAATATTACATGGAATGTGAATTGGAACGAAATCGCCAATAGATAAGACCATTTTACAATTTGGGCCCAAGTTAGAAGCAGAGCCTAAGGTGTAAATTATCGATAGTCCATATCTCGGAAACTATAAGAGATAATGCAACTTGGCCACCGGCAGTGTAATTAGCATGTCGAATATTACTTGGAATGTGAATTGGAACGAAATCGCCAATAGATAAGACCATTTTACAATTTGGGCTCAAGTTAGAAGCAGAGCCTAAGGTGTAAATTATCGATAGTCCATATCTGGGAAACTATAAGAGATAATGCAATTTGGCAACCGGCAATGTAATTAGCATGCCGAATATTACTTGGAATGTGAATTGGAACGAAATCGCCAATAGATAAGACCATTTTACAATTTGGGCCCAAGTTAGAAGCAGAGCCTAAGGTGTAAATTATCGATAGTCCATATCTCGGAAACTATAAGAGATAATGCAATTTGGCAACCGGCAATGTAATTAGCATGCCGAATATTACTTGGATTGTGAATTGGAACGAAATCGCCAATAGATAAGACCATTTTACAATTTGGGCCCAAGTTAAAAGCAGAGCCTAAGGTGTAAATTATCGATAGTCCATATCTCGGAAACTATAAGAGATAATGCAATTTGGCAACCGGCAATGTAATTAGCATGCCGAATATTACTTGGAATGTGAATTGGAACGAAATCGCCAATAGATAAGACCATTTTACAATTTGGGCCCAAGTTAGAAACAGAGCCTAAGGTGCAAATTATCGATAGTCCATATCTTGGAAACTATAAGAGATAATGCAATTTGGCAACCGGCAAAGTAATTAGCATGCCGAATATTACTTGGAATGTGAATTGGAACGAAATCGCCAAAAGATAAGACCATTTTACAATTTGGGCCCAAGTTAGAAGCAGGGCCTAAGGTGTAAATTATCGATAGTCCATATCTCGGAAACTATAAGAGATAATGCAATTTGGCAACCGGCAATGAAATTAGCATGCCGAATATTACTTGGAATGTGAATTGGAACGAAATCGCCAATAGATAAGACCATTTTACAATTTGGGCCCAAGTTAGAAACAGAGCCTAAGGTGTAAATTATCGATAGTCCATATCTCGGAAACTATAAGAGATAATGCAACTTGGCCACCGGCAATGTAATTAGCATGCCGAATATTACTTGGAATGTGAATTGGAACGAAATCGCCAATAGATAAGACCCTTTTACAATTTGGGCCCAAGTTAGAAGCAGAGCCTAAGGTGTAAATTATCGATAGTCCATATCTCGGAAACTATAAGAGATAATGCCATTTGGCCACCGGCAATGTAATTAGCATGCCGAATATTACTTGGAATATGAATTGGAACGAATTCGCCAATAGATAATACCCTTTTACAATTTGGGCCCAAGTTAGAAGCAGAGCCTAAGGTGTAAATTATCGATAGTCCATATCTCGGAAACTATAAGAGATAATGCAATTTGGCAACCGGCAATCTAATTAGCATGCCGAATATTACTTGGAATGTGAATTGGAACGAAATCGCCAATAGATAAGACCATTTTACAATTTGGGCCAAGTTAGAAGCAGAGCCTAAGGTGTAAATTATCGATAGTCCATATCTCGGAAACTATAAGAGATAATGCAATTTGGCAACCGGCAATGTAATTAGCATGCCGAATATTACTTGGAATGTGAATTGGAACGAAATCGCCAATAGATAAGACCATTTTACAATTTGGGCCCAAGTTAGAAGCAGAGCCTAAGGTGTAAATTATCGATAGTCCATAATTCGGAAACTATAAGAGGTAATGCAATTTGGCAACCGGCAATGTAATTAGCATGCCGAATATTACTTGGAATGTGAATTGGAACGAAATCGCCAATAGATAAGACCATTTTACAATTTGGGCACAAGTTAGGAGCAGAGCCTAAGGTGTAAATTATCGATAGTCCATATCTCGGAAACTATAAGAGATAATGCAATTTGGCAACCGGCAATGTAATTAGCATGCCGAATATTACTTAGAATGTGAATTGGAACAAAATCGCCAATAGATAAGGCCATTTTACAATTTGGGCCCAAGTTAGAAGCAGAGCCTAAGGTGTAAATTATCGATAGTCCATATCTCTGAAACTATAAGAGATAATGCAACTTGGCCACCGGCAATGTAATTAGCATGCCGAATATTACTTGGAATGTGAATTGGAATGAAATCGCCAATAGATAAGAACATTTTACTATTTGGGCTCAAGTTAGAAGCAGAGCCTAAGGTGTAAATTATCGATAGTCCATATCTCGGAAACTATAAGAGATAATGCAATTTTGCAACCGGCAATGTAATTATCATGCCGAATATTACTTGGAATGTGAATTGGAACGAAATCGCCAATAGATAAGACCATTTTACAATTTGGGCCCAAGTTAGAAGCAGAGCCAAAGGTGTAAATTATCGATAGTCCATATCTCGGAAACTATAAGAGATAATGCAATTTGGCAACCGGCAATGTAATTAGCATGCCGACTATTACTTGGAATATGAATTGGAACGAAATCGCCAATAGATAAGAATATTTTACAATTTGGGCCCAAGTTTGAAGCAGAGCCTAAGGTGTAAATTATCGATAGTCCATATCTCGGAAATTATAAGAGATAATGCAATTTGGCAAATGGCAATGTAATTAGCATGCCGAATATTACATGGAATGTGAATTGGAACGAAATCGCCAATAGATAAGACCATTTTACAATTTGGGCCCAAGTTAGAAGCAGAGCCTAAGGTGTAAATTATCGATAGTCCATATCTCGGAAACTATAAAAGATAATGCAATTTGGCAACCGGCAATGTAATTAGCATGCCGAATATTACTCGGAATGTGAATTGGAACGAAATCGCCAATAGATAAGACCATTTTACAATTTGGGCCCAAGTTAGAAGCAGAGCCTAAGGTGTAAATTATCGATAGTCCATATCTCGGAAACTATAAGAGATAATGAAACTTGACCACCGGCAATGTAATTAGCATGCCGAATATTACTTGGAATGTGAATTGGAACGAAATCGCCAATAGATAAGGCCATTTTACAATTTGGGCCCAAGTTAGAAACAGAGCCTAAGGTGCAAATTATCGATAGCCCATGTCTTGGAAACTATAAAAGATAATGCAATTTGGCAACCGGCAAAGTAATTAGCATGCCGAATATTACTTGGAATGTGAATTGGAACGAAATCGCCAAAAGATAAGGCCATTTTACAATTTGGGCCCAAGTTAGAAGCAGAGCCTAAGGTGTAAATTATCGATAGTCCATATCTCGGAAACTATAAGAGATAATGCAATTTGGCAACCGGCAATGTAATTAGCATGCCGAATATTACTTGGAATGTGAATTGGAACGATATCGCCAATAGATAAGAGCATTTTACAATTTGGGTCAAAGTTAGAAACAGAGCCTAAGGTGTAAATTATCGATAGTCCATATCTCGGAAACTATAAGAGATAATGCAACTTGGCAACCGGCAATGTAATTAGAATGCCGAATATTACTTGGAATGTGAATTGGAGCGAAATCGCCAATAGATAAGGCCATTTTACAATTTGGGCCCAATTTAGAAGCAGAGCCTAAGGTGTAAATTATCGATAGTCCATATCTCGGAAACTATAAGAGATAACACAATTTGGCAACCGGCAATCTAATTATCAAGAATATTACTTGGAATGTGAATTGGAACGAAATCGCCAATAGATAAGACCATTTTACAATTTGGGCCCAAGTTAGAAGCAGAGCCTAAGGTGTAAATTATCGATAGTCCATATCTCGGAAACTATGAGAGATAATGCAATTTGTCAACCGGCAATGTAATTAGCATGCCGAATATTACTTGGAATGTGAATTGGAACGAAATCGCCAATAGATAAGACCATTTTACAATTTGGGCCCAAGTTAGAAGCAGAGCCTAAAGTGTAAATTATCGATAGTCCATAATTCGGAAACTATAAGAGATAATGGAATTTGGCAACCGGCAATGTAATTAGCATGCCGAATATTACTTGGAATGTGAATTGGAACGAAGTCGCCAATAGATAAGACCATTTTACAATTTGGGCCCAAGTTAGGAGCAGAGCCTAAGGTGTAAATTATCGATAGTCCATATCTGGGAAACTATAAGAGATAATGCAATTTGGCAACCGGCAATGTAATTAGCATGCCGAATATTACTTGGAATGTGAATTGGAACGAAATCGCCAATAGATAAGACCATTTTACAATTTGGGCCCAAGTTAGAAGCAGAGCCTAAGGTGTAAATTATCGATAGTCCATATCTCGGAAACTATAAGAGATAATGCAATTTGGCCACCGGCAATGTAATTAGCATGCCGAATATTACTTGGAATGTGAATTGGAACGAAATCGCCAATAGATAAGACCATTTTACAATTTGGGCCCAAGTTAGAAGCAGAGCCTAAGGTGTAAATTATCGATAATCCATATCTCGGAAACTATAAGAGATAATGCAATTTGGCAACCGGCAATGTAATTAGCATGCCGAATATTACTTGGAATGTGAATTGGAACGAAATCGCCAATAGATAAGACCATTTTACAATTTGGGCCCAAGTTAGAAGCAGAGCCTAAGGTGTAAATTATCGATAGTCCATATCTCGGAAACTATAAGAGATAATGCAATTTGGCAACCGGCAATGTAATTGGCATACCGAATATTACTTGGAATGTGAATTGGAACGAAATCGCCTATAGATAAGACCATTTTACAATTTGGGCCCAAGTTAGAAGCAGAGCCTAAGGTGTAAATAATCGATAGTCCATATCTCGGAAACTATAAGAGATAATTCAATTTGGCAACCGGCAAAGTAAGTAGCATGCCGAATATAACTTGGAATGTGAATTGGAACGAAATCGCCAATAGATAAGACCATTTTACAATTTGGGCCCAAGTTAGAAGCAGAGCCTAAGGTGTAAATTATCGATAGTCCATATCTCGGAAACTATAAGAGATAATGCAATTTGGCAACCGGCAATGTAATTAGCATGCTGAATATTACTTGGAATGTGAATTGGAATGAAATCGCCAATAGATAAGACCATTTTACAATTTGGGCCCAAGTTAGAAGCAGAGCCTAAGGTGTAAATTATCGATAGTCCATATCTCGGAAACTATAAGAGATAATGCAACTTGGCCACCGGCAATGTAATTAGCATGCCGAATATTACTTGGAATGTGAATTGGAACGAAATCGCCAATAGATAAGACCATTTTACAATTGGGGCCCAAGTTAGAAGCAGAGCCTAAGGTGTAAATTATCGATAGTCCATATCTCGGAAACTATAAGAGATAATACAATTTGGCAACCGGCAATGTAATTAGCATGCCGAATATTACTTGGAATGTGAATTGGAACGAAATCGCCAATAGATAAGACCATTTTACAATTTGGGCCCAAGTTAGAAGCAGAGCCTAAAGTGTAAATTATCGATATTCCATATCTCTTAAACTATAAGAGATAATGCAATTTGGCCACCGGCAATGTAATAAGCATGCCGAATATTACTTGGAACGTGAATTGGAACGAAATCGCCAATAGATAAGACCATTTTACAATTTGGGCCCCAGTTAGAAGCAGAGCCAAAGGTGTAAATTATCGATAGTCCATATCTCGGAAACTATAAGAGATAATGCAACTTGGCCACCGGCAATGTAATTAGCATTCCGAATATTACTTGGAATGTGAATTGGAACGAAATCGCCAATAGATAAGGCCATTTTACAATTTGGGCTCAAGTTAGAAGCAGAGCCTAAGGTGTAAATTATCGATAGTCCATATCTCGGAAACTATAAGAGATAATGCAATTTGGCAACCGGCAATGTAATTAGAATGCCGAATATTACTTGGAATGTGAATTGGAGCGAAATCGCCAATAGATAAGGCCATTTTACAATTTGGGCCCAATTTAGAAGCAGAGCCTAAGGTGTAAATTATCGATAGTCCATATCTGGGAAACTATAAGAGATAACGCAATTTGGCAACCGGCAATCTAATTATCAAGAATATTACTTGGAATGTGAATTGGAACGAAATCGCCAATAGATAAGACCATTTTATAATTTGGGCCCAAGTTAGAAGCAGAGCCTAAGGTGTAAATTATCGATAGTCCATATCTCGGAAACTATAAGAGATAATGCAATTTGGCAATCGGCAATGTAATTAGCATGCCGAATATTACTTGGAATGTGAATTGGAACGAAATCGCCAATAGATAAGACCATTTTACAATTGGCGCCCAAGTTAGTAGCAGAGCCTAAGGTGTAAATTATCGATAGTCCATATCTCGGAAACTATAAGAGATAATGCAATTTGGCAACCGGCAATGTAATTAGCATACCGAATATTACTTGGAATGTGAATTGGAACGAAATCGCCAATAGATAAGACCATTTTACAATTTGGGCCCAAGTTAGAAGCAGAGCCTAAGGTGTAAATAATCGATAGTCCATATCTCGGAAACTATAAGAGATAATGCAATTTGGCAACCGGCAATGTAATTAGCATGCCGAATATTACTTGGAATGTGAATTGGAACAAAATCGCCAATAGATAAAACCATTTTACAATTTGGGCCCAAGTTAGAAGCAGAGCCTAAGGTGTAAATTATCGATAGTCCATATCTCTGAAACTATAAGAGATAATGCAACTTGGCCACCGGCAATGTAATTAGCATGCCGAATATTACTTGGAATTTGAATTGGAATGAATTCGCCAATAGATAAGACCATTTTACTATTTGGGCCCAAGTTAGAAGCAGAGCCTAAGGTGTAAATTATCGATAGTCCATATCTCGGAAACTATAAGAGATAATGCAATTTGGCAACCGGCAATGTAATTATCAAGAATATTACTTGGAATGTGAATTGGAACGAAATCGCCAATAGATAAGACCATTTTACAATTTGGGCCCAAGTTAGAAGCAGAGCCTAAGGTGTAAATTATCGATAGTCCATATCTCGGAAACTATAAGAGATAATGCAATTTGGCAACCGGCAATGTAATTAGCATGCCGAATATTACTTGGAATGTGAATTGGAACGAAATCGCCAATAGATAAGACCATTTTACAATTTGGGCCCAAGTTAGAAGCAGAGCCTAAGGTGTAAATTATCGATAGTCCATATCTCGGAAACTATAAGAGATAATGCAATTTGGCCACCGGCAATGTAATTAGCATGCCGAATATTACTTGGATTTTGAATTGGAACGAAATCGCCAATAAATAAGACCATTTTACAATTTGGGCCCAAGTTAGAAGCAGAGCCTAAGGTGTAAATTATCGATAATCCATATCTCGGAAACTATAAGAGATAATGCAATTTGGCAACCGGCAATATAATTAGCATGCCGAATATTACTTGGAATGTGAATTGGAACGATATCGCCAATAGATAAGAACATTTTACAATTTGGGTCCAAGTTAGAAACAGAGCCTAAGGTGTAAATTATCGATAGTCCATATCTCGGAAACTATAAGAGATAATGCAACTTGGCAACCGGCAATGTAATTGGCATACCGAATATTACTTGGAATGTGAATTGGAACGAAATCGCCAATAGATAAGGCCATTTTACAATTTGGGCCCAATTTAGAAGCAGACCCTAAGGTGTAAATTATCGATAGTCCATATCTCGGAAACTATAAGAGATAACGCAATTTGGCAACCGGCAATCTAATTATCAAGAATATTACTTGGAATGTGAATTGGAACGAAATCGCCAATAGATAAGACCATTTTACAATTTGGGCCCAAGTTAGAAGCAGAGCCTAAGGTGTAAATTATCGATAGTCCATATCTCGGAAACTATAAGAGATAATGCAATTTGGCAACCGGCAATGTAATTAGCATGCTGAATATTACTTGGAATGTGAATTGGAATGAAATCGCCAATAGATAAGACCATTTTACAATTTGGGCCCAAGTTAGAAGCAGAGCCTAAGGTGTAAATTATCGATAGTCCATATCTCGGAAACTATAAGAGATAATGCAACTTGGCCACCGGCAATGTAATTAGCATGCCGAATATTACTTGGAATGTGAATTGGAACGAAATCGCCAATAGATAAGACCATTTTACAATTGGGGCCCAAGTTAGAAGCAGAGCCTAAGGTGTAAATTATCGATAGTCCATATCTCGGAAACTATAAGAGATAATACAATTTGGCAACCGGCAATGTAATTAGCATGCCGAATATTACTTGGAATGTGAATTGGAACGAAATCGCCTATAGATAAGACCATTTTACAATTTGGGCCCAAGTTAGAAGCAGAGCCTAAAGTGTAAATTATCGATATTCCATATCTCTTAAACTATAAGAGATAATGCAATTTGGCCACCGGCAATGTAATTAGCATGCCGAATATTACTTGGAACGTGAATTGGAACGAAATCGCCAATAGATAAGACCATTTTACAATTTGGGCCCCAGTTAGAAGCAGAGCCAAAGGTGTAAATTATCGATAGTCCATATCTCGGAAACTATAAGAGATAATGCAACTTGGCCACCGGCAATGTAATTAGCATTCCGAATATTACTTGGAATGTGAATTGGAACGAAATCGCCAATAGATAAGGCCATTTTACAATTTGGGCCCAAGTTAGAAACAGAGCCTAAGGTGCAAATTATCGATAGTCCATATCTTGGAAACTATAAAAGATAATGCAATTTGGCAACCGGCAAAGTAATTAGCATGCCGAATATTACTTGGAATGTGAATTGGAACGAAATCGCCAAAAGATAAGGCCATTTTACAATTTGGGCCCAAGTTAGAAGCAGAGCCTAAGGTGTAAATTATCGATAGTCCATATCTCGGAAACTATAAAAGATAACGCAATTTGGCCACCGGCAATGTAATTAGCAAGAATATTACTTGGAATGTGAATTGGAACGAAATCGCCAATAGATAAGACCATTTTACAATTTGGGCCCAAGTTAGAAGCAGAGCCTAAAGTGTAAATTATCGATAGTCCATATCTCGGAAACTGTGAGAGATAATGCAATTTGGCAACCGGCAATGTAATTAGCATGCCGAATATTACATGGAATGTGAATTGGAACGAAATCGCCAATAGATAAGACCATTTTACAATTTTGGCCCAAGTTAGAAGCAGAGCCTAAAGTGTAAATTATCGATAGTCCATAATTCGGAAACTATAAGAGATAATGGAATTTGGCAACCGGCAATGTAATTAGCATGCCGAATATTACTTGGAATGTGAATTGGAACGAAATCGCCAATAGATAAGACCATTTTACAATTTGGGCCCAAGTTAGGAGCAGAGCCTAAGGTGTAAATTATCGATAGTCTATATCTCGGAAACTATAAGGGATAATGCAATTTGGCAACCGGCAATGTAATTAGCATGCCGAATATTACTTGGAATGTGAATTGGAACGAAATCGCCAATAGATAAGACCATTTTACAATTTGGGCCCAAGTTAGAAGCAGAGCCTAAGGTGTAAATTATCGATAGTCCATATCTCGGAAACTATAATGCGATAATGCAATTTGACCACCGGCAATGTAATTAGCATGCCGAATTTTACTTGGAATGTGAATTGGAACGAAATCGCCAATAGATAAGACCATTTTACAATTTGGGCCCAAGTTAGAAGCAGAGCCTAAGGTATAAATTATCGATAGGCCATATCTCGGAAACTATAAGAGATAATGCAACTTGGCCACCGGCAATGTAATTAGCATGCCGAATATTACTTGGAATGTGAATTGGAACGAAATCGCCAATAGATAAGACCATTTTACAATTTGGGCCCAAGTTAGAAGCAGAGCCTAAGGTGTAAATAATCGATAATCCATATCTCGGAAACTATAAGAGATAATGCAATTTGGCAACCGGCAATGTAATTAGCATACCGAATAAAACTTGGAATGTGAATTGGAACGAAATCGCCTATTGATAAGACCATTTTACAATTTGGGCCCAAGTTAGAAGCAGAGCCTAAGGTGTAAATTATCGATAGTCCATATCTCGGAAACTATAAGAGATAATGCAATTTGGCAACCGGCAATGTAAGTAGCATGCCGAATATTACTTGGAATGTGAATTGGAATGAAATCGCCAATAGATAAGACCATTTTACAATTTGGGTCCAAGTTCGAAGCAGAGCCTAAGGTGTAAATTATCGATAGTCCATATCTCGGAAACTATAAGAGATAATGCAACTTGGCCACCGGCAATGTAATTAGCATGCCGAATATTACTTGGAATGTGAATTGGAACGAAATCGCCAATAGATAAGACCATTTTACAATTGGGGCCCAAGTTAGAAGCAGAGCCTAAGGTGTAAATTATCGATAGTCCATATCTCGGAAACTATAAGAGATAATACAATTTGGCAACCGGCAATGTAATTAGCATGCCGAATATTACTTGGAATGTGAATTGGAACGAAATCGCCAATAGATAAGACCATTTTACAATTTGGGCCCAAGTTAGAAGCAGAGCCTAAAGTGTAAATTATCGATATTCCATATCTCTTAAACTATAAGAGATAATGCAATTTGGCCACCGGCAATGTAATTAGCATGCCGAATATTACTTGGAACGTGAATTGGAACGAAATCGCCAATAGATAAGACCATTTTACAATTTGGGCCCCAGTTAGAAGCAGAGCCAAAGGTGTAAATTATCGATAGTCCATATCTCGGAAACTATAAGAGATAATGCAACTTGGCCACCGGCAATGTAATTAGCATGCCGAATATTACTTGGAATGTGAATTGGAACGAAATCGCCAATAGATAAGGCCATTTTACAATTTGGGCCCAAGTTAGAAACAGAGCCTAAGGTGCAAATTATCGATAGTCCATATCTTGGAAACTATAAAAGATAATGCAATTTGGCAACCGGCAAAGTAATTAGCATGCCGAATATTACTTGGAATGTGAATTGGAACGAAATCGCCAAAAGATAAGGCCATTTTACAATTTGGGCCCAAGTTAGAAGCAGAGCCTAAGGTGTAAATTATCGATAGTTCATATCTCGGAAACTATAAGAGATAATGCAATTTGGCAACCGGCAATGTAATTAGCATGCCGAATATTACTTGGAATGTGAATTGGAACGATATCGCCAATAGATAAGAGCATTTTACAATTTGGGTCCAAGTTAGAAACAGAGCCTAAGGTGTAAATTATCGATAGTCCATATCTCGGAAACTATAAGAGATAATGCAACTTGGCAACCGGCAATGTAATTAGAATGCCGAATATTACTTGGAATGTGAATTGGAGCGAAATCGCCAATAGATAAGGCCATTTTACAATTTGGGCCCAATTTAGAAGCAGAGCCTAAGGTGTAAATTATCGATAGTCCATATCTCGGAAACTATAAGAGATAACGCAATTTGGCAACCGGCAATCTAATTATCAAGAATATTACTTGGAATGTGAATTGGAACGAAATCGCCAATAGATAAGACCATTTTACAATTTGGGCCCAAGTTAGAAGCAGAGCCTAAGGTGTAAATTATCGATAGTCCATATCTCGGAAACTATGAGAGATAATGCAATTTGGCAACCGGCAATGTGATTAGCATGCCGAATATTACTTGGAATGTGAATTGGAACGAAATCGCCAATAGATAAGACCATTTTACAATTTGGGCCCAAGTTAGAAGCAGAGCCTAAGGTGTAAATTATCGATAGTCCATATCTCGGAAACTATAAGAGTTAATGCAATTTGGCCACCGGCAATGTAATTAGCATGCCGAATATTACTTGGAATGTGAATTGGAACGAAATCGCCAATAGATAAGACCATTTTACAATTTGGGCCCAAGTTAGAAGCAGAGCCTAAGGTGTAAATTATCGATAGTCCATATCTCGGACACTATAAGAGATAATGCAATTTGGCAACCGGCAATGTAATTAGCATGCCGAATATTACTTGGAATGTGAATTGGAACGAAATCGCCAATAGATAAGAAGATTTTACAATTTGGGCCCAAGTTAGAAGCAGAGCCTAAGGTGAAAATTATCGATAGTCCATATCTCGGAAACTATAAGAGATAATGCAATTTGGCAACCGGCAATGTAATTAGCATACCGAATATTACTTGGAATGTGAATTGGAACGAAATCGCCTATAGATAAGACCATTTTACACTTTGGGCCCAAGTTAGAAGCAGAGCCTAAGGTGTAAATTATCGATAGTCCATATCTCGGAAACTATAAGAGATAATGCAATTTGGCAACCGGCAATGTAAGTAGCATGCCGAATATAACTTGGAATGTGAATTGGAACGAAATCGCCAATAGATAAGACCATTTTACAATTTGGGCTCAAGTTAGAAGCAGAGCCTAAAGTGTAAATTATCGATATTCCATATCTCGGAAACTATAAGAGATAATGCAATTTGGCAACCGGCAATGTAATTAGCATGCTGAATATTACTTGGAATGTGAATTGGAACGAAATCGCCAATAGATAAGACCATATTACAATTTGGGCCCAAGTTAGAAGCAGAGCCTAAGGTGTAAATTATCGATAGTCCATATCTCGGAAACTATAAGAGATAATGCAATTTGGCAACCGGCAATGTAATTAGCATGCCGAATATTACTTGGAATGTGAATTGGAACAAAATCGCCAATAGATAAGACCATTTTACAATTTGGGCCCAAGTTAGAAGCAGAGCCTAAGGTGTAAATTATCGATAGTCCATATCTCTGAAACTATAAGAGATAATGCAACTTGGCCACCGGCAATCTAATTAGCATGCCGAATATTACTTGGAATGTGAATTGGAATGAAATCGCCAATAGATAAGACCATTTTACTATTTGGGCCCAAGTTAGAAGCAGAGCCTAAGGTGTAAATTATCGATAGTCCATATCTCGGAAACTATAAGAGATAATGCAATTTGGCAACCGGCAATGTAATTAGCATGCCGAATATTACTTGGAATGTGAATTGGAACGAAATCGCCAATAGATAAGACCATTTTACAATTTGGGCCCAAGTTAGAAGCAGAGCCAAAGGTTTAAATTATCGATAGTCCATATCTCGGAAACTATAAGAGATAATGCAATTTGGCAACCGGCAATGTAATTAGCATGCCGAATATTACTTGGAATGTGAATTGGAACGAAATCGCCAATAGATAAGGCTATTTTACAATTTGGGCCCAAGTTAGAAGCAGAGCCTAAGGTGTAAATTATCGATAGTCCATATCTCGGAAATTATAAGAGATAATGCAATTTGGCAAATGGCAGTGTAATTAGCATGCCGAATATTACATGGAATGTGAATTGGAACGAAATCGCCAATAGATAAGACCATTTTACAATTTGGGCCCAGGTTAGAAGCAGAGCCTAAGGTGTAAATTATCGATAGTCCATATCTTGGAAACTATAAGAGATAATGCAATTTGGCAACCGGCAAAGTAATTAGCATGCCGAATATTACTTGGAATGTGAATTGGAACGAAATCGCCAAAAGATAAGACCATTTTACAATTTGGGCCCAAGTTAGAAGCAGAGCCTAAGGTATAAATTATCGATAGTCCATATCTCGGAAACTATAAGAGATAATGCAATTTGGCAACCGGCAATGTAATTAGCATGCCGAATATTACTTGGAATGTGAATTGGAACGATATCGCCAATAGATAAGACCATTTTACAATTTGGGCCCAAGTTAGAAACAGAGCCTAAGGTGTAAATTATCGATAGTCCATATCTCGGAAACTATAAGAGATAATGCAACTTGGCAACCGGCAATGTAATTAGAATGCCGAATATTACTTGGAATGTGAATTGGAGCGAAATCGCCAATAGATAAGGCCATTTTACAATTTGGGCCCAATTTAGAAGCAGAGCCTAAGGTGTAAATTATCGATAATTACATTGCCGGTTGCCAAATTCCATTATCTCTTATAGTTTCCGAATTATGGACTATCGATAACTTACACTTTAGGCTCTGCTTCTAACTTGGGCCCAAATTGTAAAATGGTCTTATCTATTGGCGATTTCGTTCCAATTCACATTCCAAGTAATATTCGGCATGCTAATGACATTGCCGGTTGCCAAATTGCATTATCTCTCACAGTTTCCGAGATATGGACTATCGATAATTTACAACTTAGGCTCTGCTTCTAACTTGGGCCCAAATTGTAAAATGGTCTTATCTATTGGCGATTTCGTTCCAATTCACATTCCAAGTAATATTCGGCATGCTAATTACATTGCCTAAGGTGTAAATTATCGATAGTCCATATCTCGGAAACTATAAGAGATAATGCAATTTGGCAACCGGCAATGTAATTAGCATGCCGAATATTACTTGGAATGTGAATTGGAACGAAATCGCCAATAGATAAGACCATTTTACAATTTGGGCCCAAGTTAGAAGCAGAGCCTAAGGTGTAAATTATCGATAATCCATATCTCGGAAACTATAATGCGATAATGCCATTTGACCACCGGCAATGTAATTAGCATGCCGAATATTACTTGGAATGTGAATTGGAACGAAATCGCCAATAGATAAGACCATATTACAATTTGGGCCCAAGTTAGAAGCAGAGCCTAAGGTGTAAATTATCGATAGTCCATATCTCGGAAACTATAAGAGATAATGCAATTTGGCAACCGGCAATGTAATTAGCATGCCGAATATTACTTGGAATGTGAATTGGAACAAAATCGCCAATAGATAAGACCATTTTACAATTTGGGCCCAAGTTAGAAGCAGAGCCTAAGGTGTAAATTATCGATAGTCCATATCTCTGAAACTATAAGAGATAATGCAACTTGGCCACCGGCAATGTAATTAGCATGCCGAATATTACTTGGAATGTGAATTGGAATGAAATCGCCAATAGATAAGACTATTTTACAATTTGGGCCCAAGTTAGAAGCAGAGCCTAAGGTGTAAATTATCGATAGTCCATATCTCGGAAATTATAAGAGATAATGCAATTTGGCAAATGGCAGTGTAATTAGCATGCCGAATATTACATGGAATGTGAATTGGAACGAAATCGCCAATAGATAAGACCATTTTACAATTTGGGCCCAGGTTAGAAGCAGAGCCTAAGGTGTAAATTATCGATAGTCCATATCTTGGAAACTATAAGAGATAATGCAATTTGGCAACCGGCAAAGTAATTAGCATGCCGAATATTACTTGGAATGTGAATTGGAACGAAATCGCCAAAAGATAAGACCATTTTAC
Source organism: Rhynchophorus ferrugineus (assembly GCF_030347505.1). Classification (NCBI taxonomy): domain Eukaryota; kingdom Metazoa; phylum Arthropoda; class Insecta; order Coleoptera; family Curculionidae; genus Rhynchophorus; species Rhynchophorus ferrugineus. Next base: position 18,761,572 of record NW_027472590.1, read on the forward strand.
AATTTGGGCCCAAGTTAGAAGCAGAGCCTAAGGTATAAATTATCGATAGTCCATATCTCGGAAACTATAAGAGATAATGCAATTTGGCAACCGGCAATGTAATTAGCATGCCGAATATTACTTGGAATGTGAATTGGAACGATATCGCCAATAGATAAGACCATTTTACAATTTGGGCCCAAGTTAGAAACAGAGCCTAAGGTGTAAATTATCGATAGTCCATATCTCGGAAACTATAAGAGATAATGCAACTTGGCAACCGGCAATGTAATTAGAATGCCGAATATTACCTGGAATGTGAATTGAGGCGAAATCGCCAATAGATAAGGCCATTTTACAATTTGGGCCCAAGTTAGAAGCAGAGCCTAAGGTGTAAATTATCGATAATTACATTGCCGGTTGCCAAATTCCATTATCTCTTATAGTTTCCGAGTTATGGACTATCGATAATTTACACTTTAGGCTCTGCTTCTAACTTGGGCCCAAATTGTAAAATGGTCTTATCTATTGGCGATTTCGTTCCAATTCACATTCCAAGTAATATTCGGCATGCTAATGACATTGCCGGTTGCCAAATTGCATTATCTCTCACAGTTTCCGAGATATGGACTATCGATAATTTACAACTTAGGCTCTGCTTCTAACTTGGGCCCAAATTGTAAAATGGTCTTATCTATTGGCGATTTCGTTCCAATTCACATTCCAAGTAATATTCTTGCTAATTACATTGCCTAAGGTGTAAATTATCGATAGTCCATATCTCGGAAACTATAAGAGATAATGCAATTTGGCAACCGGCAATGTAATTAGCATGCCGAATATTACTTGGAATGTGAATTGGAACGAAATCGCCAATAGATAAGACCATTTTACAATTTGGGCCCAAGTTAGAAGCAGAGCCTAAGGTGTAAATTATCGATAGTCCATATCTCGGAAACTATAATGCGATAATGCAATTTGACCACCGGCAATGTAATTAGCATGCCGAATATTACTTGGAATGTGAATTGGAACGAAATCGCCAATAGATAAGACCATGTTACAATTTGGGCCCAAGTTAGAAGCAGAGCCTAAGGTGTAAATTATCGATAGGCCATATCTCGGAAACTATAAGAGATAATGCAACTTGGCCACCGGCAATGTAATTAGCATGCCGAATATTACTTGGAATGTGAATTGGAACGAAATCACCAATAGATAAGACCATTTTACAATTTGGGCCCAAGTTAGAAGCAGAGCCTAAGGTGTAAATTATCGATAATCCATATCTCGGAAACTATAAGAGATAATGCAATTTGGCAACCGGCAATGTAATTAGCATACCGAATAATACTTGGAATGTGAATTGGAACGAAATCGCCTATTGATAAGACCATTTTACAATTTGGGCCCAAGTTAGGAGCAGAGCCTAAGGTGTAAATTATCGATAGTCCATATCTCGGAAACTATAAGAGATAATGCAATTTGGCAACCGGCAATGTAAGTAGCATGCCGAATATAACTTGGAATGTGAATTTGAACGAAATCGCCAATAGATAAGACCATTTTACAATTTGGGCCCAAGTTAGAGGCAGAGCCTAAGGTGTAAATTATCGATGGTCCATATCTCGGAAATTATAGGAGATAATGCAATTTGGCAAACGGCAATGTAATTAGCATGAAGAATATTACATGGAATGTGAATTGGAACGAAATCGCCAATAGATAAGACCATTTTACAATTTGGGCCCAAGTTACAAGCAGAGCCTAAGGTGTAAATTATCGATAGTCCATATCTCGGAAACTATAAAAGATAATGCAATTTGGCAACCGGCAATGTAATTAGCATGCCGAATATTACTTGGAATGTGAATTGGAACGAAATCGCCAATAGATAAGACCATTTTACAATTTGGGCCCAAGTTAGAAGCAGAGCCTAAGGTGTAAATTATCGATAGTCCATATCTCGGAAACTATAAGAGATAATGCAATTTGGCAACCGGCAATGTAATTAGCATGCCGAATATTACTTGGAATGTGAATTGGAACGAAATCGCCAATAGATAAGTCCATTTTACAATTTGGGCCCAAGTTAGAAGCAGAGCCTAAGGTGTAAATTATCGATAGTCCATATCTCGGAAACTATAAGAGATAATGCAATTTGGCAACCGGCAATGTAATTAGCATGCCGAATATTACTTGGAATGTGAATTGGAACGAAATCGCTAATAGATAAGGACATTTTACAATTTGGGCCCAAGTTAGAAGCAGAGCCTAAGGTGTAAATTATCGATAGTCCATATCTCGGAAACTATAAGAGATAATGCAATTTGGCAACCGGCAATGTAATTAGCATGCTGAATATTACTTGGAATGTGAATTGGAACGAAATCGCCAATAGATAAGACCATTTTACAATTTGGGCCCAAGTTAGAAGCAGAGCCTAAGGTGTAAATTATCGATAGTCCATATCTCGGAAACTATAAGAGATAATACAATTTGGCAACCGGCAATGTAATTAGCATGCCGAACATTATTTGGAATGTGAATTGGAACGAAATCGCCAATAGATAAGACCGTTTTACAATTTGGGCCCCAGTTAGAAGCAGAGCCTAAAGTGTAAATTATCGATATTCCATATCTCGGAAACTATAAGAGATAATGCAATTAGGCAACCGGCAATGTAATTGACATGCCGAATATTACTTGGAACGTGAATTGGAGCGAAATCGCCAATAGATAAGACCATTTTACAATTTGGGACCAAGTGAGAAGCAGAGCCAAAGGTGTAAATAATCGATAGTCCATATCTCGGAAATTATAAGAGATAATGCAATTTGGCAACCGGCAATGTAATTAGCATGCCGAATATTACTTGGAATGTGAATTGGAATGAAATTGCCAATAGATAAGACCATTTTACAATTTGGGCCCAAGTTAGAAGCAGAGCCTAAGGTGTAAATTATCGATAGTCCATATCTCGGAAATTATAAGAGATAATGCAATTTGGCAACCGGCAATGTAATTAGCATGCCGAATATTACTTGGAATGTGAATTGGAACGAAATCGCCAATAGATAAGACCATTTTACAATTTGGGCCCAAGTTAGAAGCAGAGCCTAAGGTGTAAATTATCGATAATCCATATCTCGGAAACTATAAGAGATAATGCAATTTGGCAACCGGCAATGTAATTAGCATACCGAATAATACTTGGAATGTGAATTGGAACGAAATCGCCTATTGATAAGACCATTTTACAATTTGGGCCCAAGTTAGAAGCAGAGCCTAAGGTGTAAATTATCGATAGTTCATATCTCGGAAACTATAAGAGATAATGCAATTTGGCAACCGGCAATGTAAGTAGCATGCCGAATATAACTTGGAATGTGAATTTGAACGAAATCGCCAATAGATAAGACCATTTTACAATTTGGGCCCAAGTTAGAGGCAGAGCCTAAGGTGTAAATTATCGATGGTCCATATCTCGGAAATTATAGGAGATAATGCAATTTGGCAAACGGCAATGTAATTAGCATGAAGAATATTACATGGAATGTGAATTGGAACGAAATCGCCAATAGATAAGACCATTTTACAATTTGGGCCCAAGTTACAAGCAGAGCCTAAGGTGTAAATTATCGATAGTCCATATCTCGGAAACTATAAAAGATAATGCAATTTGGCAACCGGCAATGTAATTAGCATGCCGAATATTACTTGGAATGTGAATTGGAACGAAATCGCCAATAGATAAGACCTTTTTACAATTTGGGCCCAAGTTAGAAGCAGAGCCTAAGGTGTAAATTATCGATAGTCCATATCTCGGAAACTATAAGAGATAATGCAATTTGGCAACCGGCAATGTAATTAGCATGCCGAATATTACTTGGAATGTGAATTGGAACGAAATCGCCAATAGATAAGTCCATTTTACAATTTGGGCCCAAGTTAGAAGCAGAGCCTAAGGTGTAAATTATCGATAGTCCATATCTCGGAAACTATAAGAGATAATGCAATTTGGCAACCGGCAATGTAATTAGCATGCCGAATATTACTTGGAATGTGAATTGGAACGAAATCGCCAATAGATAAGGACATTTTACAATTTGGGCCCAAGTTAGAAGCAGAGCCTAAGGTGTAAATTATCGATAGTCCATATCTCGGAAACTATAAGAGATAATGCAATTTGGCAACCGGCAATGTAATTAGCATGCTGAATATTACTTGGAATGTGAATTGGAACGAAATCGCCAATAGATAAGACCATCTTACAATTTGGGCCCAAGTTAGAAGCAGAGCCTAAGGTGAAAATTATCGATAGTCCATATCTCGGAAACTATAAGAGATAATGCAACTTGGCCACCGGCAATGTAATTAGCATGCCGAATATTACTTGGAATGTGAATTGGAACGAAATCGCCAATAGATAAGACCATTTTACAATTTGGGCCCAAGTTAGAAGCAGAGCCTAAGGTGTAAATTATCGATAGTCCATATCTCGGAAACTATAAGAGATAATACAATTTGGCAACCGGCAATGTAATTAGCATGCCGAACATTACTTGGAATGTGAATTGGAACGAAATCGCCAATAGATAAGACCGTTTTACAATTTGGGCCCCAGTTAGAAGCAGAGCCTAAAGTGTAAATTATCGATATTCCATATCTCGGAAACTATAAGAGATAATGCAATTAGGCAACCGGCAATGTAATTGGCATGCCGAATATTACTTGGAACGTGAATTGGAGCGAAATCGCCAATAGATAAGACCATTTTACAATTTGGGACCAAGTGAGAAGCAGAGCCAAAGGTGTAAATAATCGATAGTCCATATCTCGGAAACTATAAGAGATAATGCAATTTGGCAACCGGCAATGTAATTAGCATGCCGAATATTACTTGGAATGTGAATTGGAATGAAATTGCCAATAGATAAGACCATTTTACAATTTGGGCCCAAGTTAGAAGCAGAGCCTAAGGTGTAAATTATCGATAGTCCATATCTCGGAAATTATAAGAGATAATGCAATTTGGCAACCGGCAATGTAATTAGCATGCCGAATATTACTTGGAATGTGAATTGGAACGAAATCGCCAATAGATAAGACCATTTTACAATTTGGGCCCAAGTTAGAAGCAGAGCCTAGGGTGTAAATTATCGATAGTCCATATCTCGGAAACTATAAGTGATAATGCAACTTGGCCACCGGCAATGTAATTAGCATGCCGAATATTACTTGGAATGTGAATTGGAACGAAATCGCCAATAGATAAGATCATTTTACAATTTGGGCCCAAGTTAGAAGCAGAGCCTAAGGTGTAAATTATCGATAGCCATATCTGGGAAACTATAAGAGATAATGCAATTTGGCAACCGGCAATGTAATTAGCATGCCGAATATTACTTGGAATGTGAATTGGAACGAAATCGCCAATAGATAAGTCCATTTTACAATTTGGGCCCAAGTTAGAAGCAGAGCCTAAGGTGTAAATTATCGATAGTCCATATCTCGGAAACTATAAGAGATAAAGCAATTTGGCAACCGGCAATGTAATTAGCATGCCGAATATTACTTGGAATGTGAATTGGAACGAAATCGCCAATAGATAAGACCATTTTACAATTTGGGCCCAAGTGAGAAGCAGAGCCAAAGGTGTAAATTATCGATAGTCTATATCTCGGAAACTATAAGAGATAATGCAATTTGGCAACCGGCAATGTAATTAGCATGCCGAATATTACTTGGAATGTGAATTGGAATGAAATCGCCAATAGATAAGACCATTTTACAATTTGGGCCCAAGTTAGAAGCAGAGCCTAAGGTGTAAATTATCGATAGTCCATATCTCGGAATCTATAAGAGATAATACAATTTGGCAAACGGCAATGTAATTAGCATGCCGAACATTACTTGGAATGTGAATTGGAACGAAATTGCCAATAGATAAGACCATTTTACAATTTGGGCCCAAGTTAGAAGCAGAGCCTAAAGTGTAAATTATCGACATTCCATATCTCGGAAACTATAAGAGATAATGCAGTTAGGCAACCGGCAATGTAATTAGCATGCCGAATATTACTTGGAACGTGAATTGGAACGAAATCGCCAATAGATAAGACCATTTTACAATTTGGGCCCAAGTGAGAAGCAGAGCCAAAGGTGTAAATTATCGATAGCCTATATCTCGGAAACTATAAGAGATAATGCAATTTGGCAACCGGCAATGTAATTAGCATGCCGAATATTACTTGGAATGTGAATTGGAACGAAATCGCCAATAGATAAGACCATTTTACAATTTGGGCCCAAGTTAGAAGCAGAGCCAAAGGTTTAAATTATCGATAGTCCATATCTCGGAAACTATAAGAGATAATGCAATTTGGCAACCGGCAATGTAATTAGCATGCCGAATATTACTTGGAATGTGAATTGGAACGAAATCGCCAATAGATAAGACTATTTTACAATTTGGGCCCAAGTTAGAAGCAGAGCCTAAGGTGTAAATTATCGATAGTCCATATCTCGGAAATTATAAGAGATAATGCAATTTGGCAAATGGCAGTGTAATTAGCATGCCGAATATTACATGGAATGTGAATTGGAACGAAATCGCCAATAGATAAGACCATTTTACAATTTGGGCCCAGGTTAGAAGCAGAGCCTAAGGTGTAAATTATCGATAGTCCATATCTTGGAAACTATAAGAGATAATGCAATTTGGCAACCGGCAAAGTAATTAGCATGCCGAATATTACTTGGAATGTGAATTGGAACGAAATCGCCAAAAGATAAGACCATTTTACAATTTGGGCCCAAGTTAGAAGCAGAGCCTAAGGTATAAATTATCGATAGTTTATATCTCGGAAACTATAAGAGATAATGCAATTTGGCAACCGGCAATCTAATTAGCATGCCGAATATTACTTGGAATGTGAATTGGAACGATATCGCCAATAGATAAGACCATTTTACAATTTGGGCCCAAGTTAGAAACAGAGCCTAAGGTGTAAATTATCGATAGTCCATATCTCGGAAACTATAAGAGATAATGCAACTTGGCAACCGGCAATGTAATTAGAATGCCGAATATTACTTGGAATGTGAATTGGAGCGAAATCGCCAATAGATAAGGCCATTTTACAATTTGGGCCCAATTTAGAAGCAGAGCCTAAGGTGTAAATTATCGATAATTACATTGCCGGTTGCCAAATTCCATTATCTCTTATAGTTTCCGAATTATGGACTATCGATAATTTACACTTTAGGCTCTGCTTCTAACTTGGGCCCAAATTGTAAAATGGTCTTATCTATTGGCGATTTCGTTCCAATTCACATTCCAAGTAATATTCGGCATGCTAATGACATTGCCGGTTGCCAAATTGCATTATCTCTCACAGTTTCCGAGATATGGACTATCGATAATTTACAACTTAGGCTCTGCTTCTAACTTGGGCCCAAATTGTAAAATGGTCTTATCTATTGGCGATTTCGTTCCAATTCACATTCCAAGTAATATTCTTGCTAATTACATTGCCTAAGGTGTAAATTATCGATAGTCCATATCTCGGAAACTATAAGAGATAATGCAATTTGGCAAACGGCAATGTAATTAGCATGCCGAATATTACTTGGAATGTGAATTGGAACGAAATCGCCAATAGATAAGACCATTTTACAATTTGGGCCCAAGTTAGAAGCAGAGCCTAAGGTGTAAATTATCGATAGTCCATATCTCGGAAACTATAATGCGATAATGCAATTTGACCACCGGCAATGTAATTAGCATGCCGAATATTACTTGGAATGTGAATTGGAACGAAATCGCCAATAGATAAGACCATATTACAATTTGGGCCCAAGTTAGAAGCAGAGCCTAAGGTGTAAATTATCGATAGTCCATATCTCGGAAACTATAAGAGATAATGCAATTTGGCAACCGGCAATGTAATTAGCATGCCGAATATTACTTGGAATGTGAATTGGAACAAAATCGCCAATAGATAAGACCATTTTACAATTTGGGCCCAAGTTAGAAGCAGAGCCTAAGGTGTAAATTATCGATAGTCCATATCTCTGAAACTATAAGAGATAATGCAACTTGGCCACCGGCAATGTAATTAGCATGCCGAATATTACTTGGAATGTGAATTGGAATGAAATCGCCAATAGATAAGACCATTTTACTATTTGGGCCCAAGTTAGAAGCAGAGCCTAAGGTGTAAATTATCGATAGTCCATATCTCGGAAACTATAAGAGATAATGCAATTTGGCAACCGGCAATGTAATTAGCATGCCGAATATTACTTGGAATGTGAATTGGAACGAAATCGCCAATAGATAAGACCATTTTACAATTTGGGCCCAAGTTAGAAGCAGAGCCAAAGGTTTAAATTATCGATAGTCCATATCTCGGAAACTATAAGAGATAATGCAATTTGGCAACCGGCAATGTAATTAGCATGCCGAATATAACTTGGAATGTGAATTGGAACGAAATCGCCAATAGATAAGACTATTTTACAATTTGGGCCCAAGTTAGAAGCAGAGCCTAAGGTGTAAATTATCGATAGTCCATATCTCGGAAATTATAAGAGATAATGCAATTTGGCAAATGGCAGTGTAATTAGCATGCCGAATATTACATGGAATGTGAATTGGAACGAAATCGCCAATAGATAAGACCATTTTACAATTTGGGCCCAAGTTAGAAGCAGAGCCTAAGGTATAAATTATCGATAGTCCATATCTCGGAAACTATAAGAGATAATGCAATTTGGCAACCGGCAATGTAATTAGCATGCCGAATATTACTTGGAATGTGAATTGGAACGATATCGCCAATAGATAAGACCATTTTACAATTTGGGCCCAAGTTAGAAACAGAGCCTAAGGTGTAAATTATCGATAGTCCATATCTCGGAAACTATAAGAGATAATGCAACTTGGCAACCGGCAATGTAATTAGAATGCCGAATATTACTTGGAATGTGAATTGGAGCGAAATCGCCAATAGATAAGGCCATTTTACAATTTGGGCCCAATTTAGAAGCAGAGCCTAAGGTGTAAATTATCGATAATTACATTGCCGGTTGCCAAATTCCATTATCTCTTATAGTTTCCGAATTATGGACTATCGATAATTTACACTTTAGGCTCTGCTTCTAACTTGGGCCCAAATTGTAAAATGGTCTTATCTATTGGCGATTTCGTTCCAATTCACATTCCAAGTAATATTCGGTATGCTAATGACATTGCCGGTTGCCAAATTGCATTATCTCTCACAGTTTCCGAGATATGGACTATCGATAATTTACAACTTAGGCTCTGCTTCTAACTTGGGCCCAAATTGTAAAATGGTCTTATCTATTGGCGATTTCGTTCCAATTCACATTCCAAGTAATAGTCCATATCTCGGAAACTATAAGAGATAATGCAATTTGGCAACCGGCAATGTAATTAGCATGCCGAATATTACTTGGAATGTGAATTGGAACGAAATCGCCAATAGATAAGACCATTTTACAATTTGGGCCCAAGTTAGAAGCAGAGCCTAAGGTGTAAATTATCGATAGTCCATATCTCGGAAACTATAATGCGATAATGCAATTTGACCACCGGCAATGTAATTAGCATGCCGAATATTACTTGGAATGTGAATTGGAACGAAATCGCCAATAGATAAGACCATGTTACAATTTGGGCCCAAGTTAGAAGCAGAGCCTAAGGTGTAAATTATCGATAGGCCATATCTCGGAAACTATAAGAGATAATGCAACTTGGCCACCGGCAATGTAATTAGCATGCCGAATATTACTTGGAATGTGAATTGGAACGAAATCGCCAATAGATAAGACCATTTTACAATTTGGGCCCAAGTTAGAAGCAGAGCCTAAGGTGTAAATTATCGATAATCCATATCTCGGAAACTATAAGAGATAATGCAATTTGGCAACCGGCAATGTAATTAGCATACCGAATAATACTTGGAATGTGAATTGGAACGAAATCGCCTATTGATATGACCATTTTACAATTTGGGCCCAAGTTAGAGGCAGAGCCTAAGGTGTAAATTATCGATAGTCCATATCTCGGAAACTATAAAAGATAATGCAATTTGGCAACCGGCAATGTAATTAGCATGCCGAATATTACTTGGAACGTGAATTGGAACGAAATCGCCAATAGATAAGACCATTTTACAATTTGGGCCCAAGTTAGAAGCAGAGCCTAAGGTGTAAATTATCGATAATCCATATCTCGGAAACTATAAGAGATAATGCAATTTGGCAACCGGCAATGTAATTAGCATGCCGAATATTACTTGGAATGAGAATTGGAACGAAATCGCCAATAGATAAGACCATTTTACAATTTGGGCCCAAGTTAGAAGCAGAGCCTAAGGTGTAAATTATCGATAGTCCATATCTCGGAAACTATAAGAGATAATGCAATTTGGCAACCGGCAATGTAATTAGCATGCCGAATATTACTTGGAATGTGAATTGGAACGAAATCGCCAATAGATAAGACCATTTTACAATTTGGGCCCAAGTTAGAAGCAGAGCCTAAGGTGTAAATTATCGATAGTCCATATCTCGGAAACTATAAGAGATAATGCAATTTGGCAACCGGCAATGTAATTAGCATACCGAATATTACTTGGAATGTGAATTGGAACGAAATCGCCTATAGATAAGACCATTTTACAATTTGGGCCCAAGTTAGAAGCAGAGCCTAAGGTGTAAATTATCGATAGTCCATATCTCGGAAACTATAAGAGATAATGCAATTTGGCAACCGGCAATGTAATTAGCATGCTGAATATTACTTGGAATGTGAATTGGAACGAAATCGCCAATAGATAAGACCATTTTACAATTTGGGCCCAAGTTAGAAGCAGAGCCTAAGGTGTAAATTATCGATAGTCCATATCTCGGAAACTATAAGAGATAATGCAACTTGGCCACCGGCAATGTAATTAGCATGCCGAATATTACTTGGAATGTGAATTGGAACGAAATCGCCAATAGATAAGACCATTTTACAATTTGGGCCCCGGTTAGAAGCAGAGCCAAAGGTGTAAATTTTCGATAGTCCATATCTCGGAAACTATAAGAGATAATGCAATTTGGCAACCGGCAATGTAATTAGCATGCCGAATATTACTTGGAATGTGAATTGGAACGAAATCGCCAATAGATAAGACCATTTTACAATTTGGGCCCAAGTTAGAGGCAGAGCCTAAGGTGTAAATTATCGATAGTCCATATCTCGGAAACTATAAAAGATAATGCAATTTGGCAACCGGCAATGTAATTAGCATGCCGAATATTACTTGGAACGTGAATTGGAACGAAATCGCCAATAGATAAGACCATTTTACAATTTGGGCCCCAGTTAGAAGCAGAGCCAAAGGTGTAAATTTTCGATAGTCCATATCTCGGAAACTATAAGAGATAATGCAATTTGGCAACCGGCAATGTAATTAGCATGCCGAATATTACTTGGAATGTGAATTGGAACGAAATCGCCAATAGATAAGACCATTTTACAATTTGGGTCCAAGTTAGAAGCAGAGCCTAAGGTGTAAATAATCGATAGTCCATATCTCGGAAACTATAAGAGATAATACAATTTGGCAACCGGCAATGTAATTAGCATGCCGAACATCACTTGGAATGTGAATTGGAACGAAATCGCCAATAGATAAGACCATTTTACAATTTGGGCCCAAGTTAGAAGCAGAGCCTAAGGTGTAAATTATCGATAGTCCATATCTCGGAAACTATAAGAGATAATGCAATTTGGCAACCGGCAATGTAATTAGCATGCCGAATATTACTTGGAATGTGAATTGGAACGAAATCGCCAATAGATAAGACCATTTTACAATTTGGGCCCAAGTTAGAAGCAGAGCCTAAGGTGTAAATTATCGATAGTCCATATCTCGGAAACTATAAGAGATAATGCAATTTGGCAACCGGCAATGTAATTAGCATACCGAATATTACTTGGAATGTGAATTGGAACGAAATCGCCTATAGATAAGACCATTTTACAATTTGGGCCCAAGTTAGAAGCAGAGCCTAAGGTGTAAATTATCGATAGTCCATATCTCGGAAACTATAAGAGATAATGCAATTTGGCAACCGGCAATGTAATTAGCATGCTGAATATTACTTGGAATGTGAATTGGAACGAAATCGCCAATAGATAAGACCATTTTACAATTTGGGCCCAAGTTAGAAGCAGAGCCTAAGGTGTAAATTATCGATAGTCCATATCTCGGAAACTATAAGAGATAATGCAACTTGGCCACCGGCAATGTAATTAGCATGCCGAATATTACTTGGAATGTGAATTGGAACGAAATCGCCAATAGATAAGACCATTTTACAATTTGGGCCCCAGTTAGAAGCAGAGCCAAAGGTGTAAATTTTCGATAGTCCATATCTCGGAAACTATAAGAGATAATGCAATTTGGCAACCGGCAATGTAATTAGCATGCCGAATATTACTTGGAATGTGAATTGGAACGAAATCGCCAATAGATAAGACCATTTTACAATTTGGGCCCAAGTTAGAGGCAGAGCCTAAGGTGTAAATTATCGATAGTCCATATCTCGGAAACTATAAAAGATAATGCAATTTGGCAACCGGCAATGTAATTAGCATGCCGAATATTACTTGGAATGTGAATTGGAACGAAATCGCCAATAGATAAGACCATTTTACAATTTGGGCCCAAGTTAGAAGCAGAGCCTAAGGTGTAAATTATCGATAGTCCATATCTCGGAAACTATAAGAGATAATGCAATTTGGCAACCGGCAATGTAATTAGCATGCCGAATATTACTTGGAATGTGAATTGGAACGAAATCGCCAATAGATAAGCCCATTTTACAATTTGGGCCCAAGTTAGAAGCAGAGCCTAAGGTGTAAATTATCGATAGTCCATATCTCGGAAACTATAAGAGATAATGCAATTTGGCAACCGGCAATGTAAGTAGCATGCCGAATATAACTTGGAATGTGAATTGGAACGAAATCGCCAATAGATAAGACCATTTTACAATTTGGGCCCAAGTTAGAAGCAGAGCCTAAAGTGTAAATTATCGATATTCCATATCTCAGAAACTATAAGAGATAATACAATTTGGCAACCGGCAATGTAATTAGCATGCCGAATATTACTTGGAATGTGAATTGGAACGAAATCGCCAATAGATAAGGCCATTTTACAATTTGGGCCCAAGTTAGAAGCAGAGCCTAAGGTGTAAATTATCGATAGTCCATATCTCGGAAACTATAAGCGATAATGCAATTTGGCAACCGGCAATGTAATTAGCATGCCGAATATTACTTGGAATGTGAATTGGAACGAAATCGCCAATAGATAAGACCATTTTACAATTTGGGCCCAAGTTAGAAGCAGAGCCAAAGGTTTAAATTATCGATAGTCCATATCTCGGAAACTATAAGAGATAATGCAATTTGGCAACCGGCAATGTAACTAGCATGCCGAATATTACTTGGAATGTGAATTGGAACGAAATCGCCAATAGATAAGACCATTTTACAATTTGGGCCCAAGTTAGAAGCAGAGCCTAAGGTGTAAATTATCGATAATTACATTGCCGGTTGCCAAATTGCATTATCTCTTATAGTTTCCGAGATATGGACTATCGATAATTTACACTTTAGGCTCTGCTTCTAACTTGGGCCCAAATTGTAAAATGGTCTTATCTATTGGCGATTTCGTTCCAAATCACATTCCAAGTAATATTCGGCATGCTAATGACATTGCCGGTTGCCAAATTGCATTATCTCTCACAGTTTCCGAGATATGGACTATCGATAATTTACACCTTAGGCTCTGCTTCTAACTTGGGCCCAAATTGTAAAATGGTCTTATCTATTGGCGATTTCGTTCCAATTCACATTCCAAGTAATATTCTTGCTAATTACATTGCCTAAGGTGTAAATTATCGATAGTCCATATCTCGGAAACTATAAGAGATAATGCAATTTGGCAACCGGCAATGTAATTAGCATGCCGAATATTACTTGGAATGTGAATTGGAACGAAATCGCCAATAGATAAGACCATTTTACAATTTGGGCCCAAGTTAGAAGCAGAGCCTAAGGTGTAAATTATCGATAGTCCATATCTCGGAAACTATAATGCGATAATGCAATTTGACCACCGGCAATGTAATTAGCATGCCGAATATTACTTGGAATGTGAATTGGAACGAAATCGCCAATAGATAAGACCATTTTACAATTTGGGCCCAAGTTAGAAGCAGAGCCTAAGGTGTAAATTATCGATAGGACATATCTCGGAAACTATAAGAGATAATGCAACTTGGCCACCGGCAATGTAATTAGCATGCCGAATATTACTTGGAATGTGAATTGGAACGAAATCGCCAATAGATAAGACCATTTTACAATTTGGGCCCAAGTTAGAAGCAGAGCCTAAGGTGTAAATTATCGATAATCCATATCTCGGAAACTATAAGAGATAATGCAATTTGGCAACCGGCAATGTAATTAGCATACCGAATAATACTTGGAATGTGAATTGGAACGAAATCGCCTATTGATAAGACCATTTTACAATTTGGGCCCAAGTTAGAAGCAGAGCCTAAGGTGTAAATTATCGATAGTCCATATCTAGGAAACTATAAGAGATAATGCAATTTGGCAACCGGCAATGTAAGTAGCATGCCGAATATAACTTGGAATGTGAATTTGAACGAAATCGCCAATAGATAAGACCATTTTACAATTTGGGCCCAAGATAGAAGCAGAGCCTAAGGTGTAAATTATCGATAGTCCATATCTCGGAAATTATAGGAGATAATGCAATTTGGCAAACGGCAATGTAATTAGCATGAAGAATATTACATGGAATGTGAATTGGAACGAAATCGCCAATAGATAAGACCATTTTACAATTTGGGCCCAAGTTACAAGCAGAGCCTAAGGTGTAAATTATCGATAGTCCATATCTCGGAAACTATAAAAGTTAATGCAATTTGGCAACCGGCAATGTAATTAGCATGCCGAATATTACTTGGAATGTGAATTGGAACGTAATCGCCAATAGATAAGACCATTTTACAATTTGGGCCCAAGTTAGAAGCAGAGCCTAAGGTGTAAATTATCGATAGTCCATATCTCGGAAACTATAAGAGATAATGCAATTTGGCAACCGGCAATGTAATTAGCATGCCGAATATTACTTGGAATGTGAATTGGAACGAAATCGCCAATAGATAAGTCCATTTTACAATTTGGGCCCAAGTTAGAAGCAGAGCCTAAGGTGTAAATTATCGATAGTCCATATCTCGGAAACTATAAGAGATAATGCAATTTGGCAACCGGCAATGTAATTAGCATGCCGAATATTACTTGGAATGTGAATTGGAACGAAATCGCCAATAGATAAGGCCATTTTACAATTTGGGCCGAAGTTAGAAGCAGAGCCTAAGGTGTAAATTATCGATAATCCATATCTCGGAAACTATAAGAGATAATGCAATTTGGCAACCGGCAATGTAATTAGCATGCTGAATATTACTTGGAATGTGAATTGGAACGAAATCGCCAATAGATAAGACCATTTTACAATTTGGGCCCAAGTTAGAAGCAGAGCCTAAGGTGAAAATTATCGATAGTCCATATCTCGGAAACTATAAGAGATAATGCAACTTGGCCACCGGCAATGCAATTAGCATGCCGAATATTACATGGAATGTGAATTGGAACGATATCGCCAATAGATAAGACCATTTTACAATTTGGGCCCATGTTAGAAGCAGAGCCTAAGGTGTAAATTATCGATAGTCCATATCTCGGAAACTATAAAATATAATGCAATTTGGCAACCGGCAATGTAATTAGCATGCCGAATATTACTTGGAATGTGAATTGGAACGAAATCGCCAATAGATAAGACCATTTTACAATTTGGGCCCAAGTTAGAAGCAGAGCCTAAGGTGTAAATTATCGATAGTCCATATCTGGGAAACTATAAGAGATAATGCAATTTGGCAACCGGCAATGTAATTAGCATGCCGAATATTACTTGGAATGTGAATTGGAATGAAATCGCCAATAGATAAGACCATTTTAAAATTTGGGCCCAAGTTAGAAGCAGAGCCTAAGGTGTAAATTATCGATAGTCCATATCTCGGAAACTATCAGTGATAATGCAACTTGGCCACCGGCAATGTAATTAGCATGCCGAATATTACTTGGAATGTGAATTGGAACGAAATCGCCAATAGATAAGATCATTTTACAATTTGGGCCCAAGTTAGAAGCAGAGCCTAAGGTGTAAATTATCGATAGTCCATATCTGGGAAACTATAAGAGATAATGCAATTTGGCAACCGGCAATGTAATTAGCATGCCGAATATTACTTGGAATGTGAATTGGAACGAAATCGCCAATAGATAAGTCCATTTTACAATTTGGGCCCAAGTTAGAAGCAGAGCCTAAGGTGTAAATTATCGATAGTCCATATCTCGGAAACTATAAGAGATAATGCAATTTGGCAACCGGCAATGTAATTAGCATGCCGAATATTACTTGGAATGTGAATTGGAACGAAATCGCCAATAGATAAGACCATTTTACAATTTGGGCCCAAGTTAGAAGCAGAGCCTAAGGTGTAAATTATCGATAGTCCATATCTCGGAAACTATAAGAGATAATGCAATTTGGCAACCGGCAATGTAATTAGCATGCTGAATATTACTTGGAATGTGAATTGGAACGAAATCGCCAATAGATAAGACCATTTTACAATTTGGGCCCAAGTTAGAAGCAGAGCCTAAGGTGAAAATTATCGATAGTCCATATATCGGAAACTATAAGAGATAATGCAACTTGGCCACCGGCAATGTAATTAGCATGCCGAATATTACTTGGAATGTGAATTGGAACGAAATCGCCAATAGATAAGACCATTTTACAATTTGGGCCCAAGTTAGAAGCAGAGCCTAAGGTGTAAATTATCGATAGTCCATATCTCGGAAACTATAAGAGATAATACAATTTGGCAACCGGCAATGTAATTAGCATGCCGAACATTACTTGGAATGTGAATTGGAACGAAATCGCCAATAGATAAGACCATTTTACAATTTGGGCCCAAGTTAGAAGCAGAGCCTAAAGTGTAAATTATCGATATTCCATATCTCGGAAACTATAAGAGATAATGCAATTAGGCAACCGGCAATGTAATTAGCATGCCGAATATTACTTGGAACGTGAATTGGAACGAAATCGCCAATAGATAAGACCATTTTACAATTTGGGCCCAAGTGAGAAGCAGAGCCAAAGGTGTAAATTATCGATAGTCTATATCTCGGAAACTATAAGAGATAATGCAATTTGGCAACCGGCAATGTAATTAGCATGCCGAATATTACTTGGAATGTGAATTGGAATGAAATCGCCAATAGATAAGACCATTTTACAATTTGGGCCCAAGTTAGAAGCAGAGCCTAAGGTGTAAATTATCGATAGTCCATATCTCGGAAACTATAAGAGATAATACAATTTGGCAAACGGCAATGTAATTAGCATGCCGAACATTACTTGGAATGTGAATTGGAACGAAATTGCCAATAGATAAGACCATTTTACAATTTGGGCCCAAGTTAGAAGCAGAGCCTAAAGTGTAAATTATCGATATTCCATATCTCGGAAACTATAAGAGATAATGCAATTAGGCAACCGGCAATGTAATTAGCATGCCGAATATTACTTGGAACGTGAATTGGAACGAAATCGCCAATAGATAAGACCATTTTACAATTTGGGCCCAAGTGAGAAGCAGAGCCAAAGGTGTAAATTATCGATAGTCTATATCTCGGAAACTATAAGAGATAATGCAATTTGGCAACCGGCAATGTAATTAGCATGCCGAATATTACTTGGAATGTGAATTGGAATGAAATCGCCAATAGATAAGACCATTTTACAATTTGGGCCCAAGTTAGAAGCAGAGCCTAAGGTGTAAATTATCGATAGTCCATATCTCGGAAACTATAAGAGATAATGCAATTTGGCAGACGGCAATGTAATTAGCATGCCGAATATTACATGGAATGTGAATTGGAACGATATCGCCAATAGATAAGACCATTTTACAATTTGGGCCCATGTTAGAAGCAGAGCCTAAGGTGTAAATTATCGATAGTCCATATCTCGGAAACTATAAAATATAATGCAATTTGGCAACCCGCAATGTAATTAGCATGCCGAATATTACTTGGAATGTGAATTGGAACGAAATCGCCAATAGATAAGACCATTTTACAATTTGGGCCCAAGTTACAAGCAGAGCCTAAGGTGTAAATTATCGATAGTCCATATCTCGGAAACTATAAGAGATAATGCAACTTGGCCACCGGCAATGTAATTACCATGTCGAATATTACTTGGAATGTGAATTGGAACGAAATCGCCAATAGATAAGACCATTTTACAATTTGGGCCCAAGTTAGAAGCAGAGCCTAAGGGGTAAATTATCGATAGTCCATATCTGGGAAACTATAAGAGATAATGCAATTTGGCAACCGGCAATGTAATTAGCATGCCGAATATTACTTGGAATGTGAATTGGAACGAAATCGCCAATAGATAAGACCATTTTACAATTTTGGCCCAAGTTAGAAGCAGAGCCTAAGGTGTAAATTATCGATAGTCCATATCTCGGAAACTATAAGAGATAATGCAATTTGGCAACCGGCAATGTAATTAGCATGCCGAATATTACTTGGAATGTGAATTGGAACGAAATCGCCAATAGATAAGACCATTTTACAATTTGGGCCCAAGTTAAAAGCAGAGCCTAAGGTGTAAATTATCGATAGTCCATATCTTGGAAACTATAAGAGATAATGCAATTTGGCCACCGGCAATGTAATTAGCAGGCCGAATATTACTTGGAATGTGAATTGGAGCAAAATCGCCAATTCATAAGACCATTTTACAATTTGGGCCTAAGTTAGAAGCAGAGCCTAAGGTGTAAATTATCGATAGTCCATATCTCGGAAACTATAAGAGATAATGCAATTTGGCAACCGCCAATGTAATTAGCATGCCGAATATTACTTGGAATGTGAATTGGAACGAAATCGCCAATAGATAAGACCATTTTACAATTTGGGCCCAAGTTAGAAGCAGAGCCTAAGGTGTAAATTATCGGTAGTCCATATCTCGGAAACTATAAGAGATAATTCAATTTGGCAACCGGCAATGTAAGTAGCATGCCGAATATAACTTGGAATGTGAATTGGAACGAAATCGCCAATAGATAAGACCATTTTACAATTTGGGCCCAAGTTAGAAGCAGAGCCTAAGGTGTAAATTATCGATAGTCCATATCTCGGAAACTATAAGAGATAATGCAATTTGGCAACCGGCAATGTAATTAGCATGCTGAATATTACTTGGAATGTGAATTGGAACGAAATCGCCAATAGATAAGACCATTTTACAATTTGGGCCCAAGTTAGAAGCAGAGCCTAAGGTGTAAATTATCGATAGTCCATATCTCGGAAACTATAAGAGATAATGCAACTTGGCCACCGGCAATGTAATTAGCATGCCGAATATTACTTGGAATGTGAATTGGAACGAAATCGCCAATAGATAAGACCATTTTACAATTTGGGCCCAAGTTAGAAGCAGAGCCTAAGGTGTAAATTATCGATAGTCCATATCTCGGAAACTATAAGAGATAATTCAATTTGGCAACCGGCAATGTAAGTAGCATGCCGAATATAACTTGGAATGTGAATTGGAACGAAATCGCCAATAGATAAGACCATTTTACAATTTGGGCCCAAGTTAGAAGCAGAGCCTAAGGTGTAAATTATCGATAGTCCATATCTCGGAAACTATAAGAGATAATGCAACTTGGCCACCGGCAATGTAATTAGCATGCCGAATATTACTTGGAATGTGAATTAGAACGAAATCGCCAATAGATAAGACCATTTTACAATTGGGGCCCAAGTTAGAAGCAGAGCCTAAGGTGTAAATTATCGATAGTCCATATCTCGGAAACTATAAGAGATAATACAATTTGGCAACCGGCAATGTAATTAGCATGCCGAATATTACTTGGAACGTGAATTGGAACGAAATCGCCAATAGATAAGACCATTTTACAATTTGGGCCCCAGTTAGAAGCAGAGCCAAAGGTGTAAATTTTCGATAGTCCATATCTCGGAAACTATAAGAGATAATGCAATTTGGCAACCGGCAATGTAATTAGCATGCCGAATATTACTTGGAATGTGAATTGGAACGAAATCGCCAATAGATAAGACCATTTTACAATTTGGGCCCAAGTTAGAAGCAGAGCCTAAGGTGTAAATTATCGATAGTCCATATCTCGGAAATTATAAGAGATAATGCAATTTGGCAAACGGCAATGTAATTAGCATGCCGAATATTACATGGAATGTGAATTGGAACGAAATCGCCAATAGATAAGACCATTTTACAATTTGGGCCCAAGTTAGAAGCAGAGCCTAAGGTGTAAATTATCGATAGTCCATATCTCGGAAACTATAAAAGATAATGCAATTTGGCAACCGGCAATGTAATTAGCATGCCGAATATTACTTGGAATGTGAATTGGAACGAAATCGCCAATAGATAAGACCATTTTAAAATTTGGGCCCAAGTTAGAAGCAGAGCCTAAGGTGTAAATTATCGATAGTCCATATCTCGGAAACTATAAGAGATAATGCAATTTGGCAACCGGCAATGTAATTAGCATGCCGAATATTACTTGGAATGTGAATTGGAACGAAATCGCCAATAGATAAGTCCATTTTACAATTTGGGCCCAAGTTAGAAGCAGAGCCTAAGGTGTAAATTATCGATAGTCCATATCTCGGAAACTATAAGAGATAATGCAATTTGGCAACCGGCAATGTAATTAGCATGCCGAATATTACTTGGAATGTGAATTGGAACGAAATCGCCAATAGATAAGACCATTTTACAATTTGGGCCCAAGTTAGAAGCAGAGCCTAAGGTGTAAATAATCGATAGTCCATATCTCGGAAACTATAAGAGATAATACAATTTGGCAACCGGCAATGTAATTAGCATGCCGAACATCACTTGGAATGTGAATTGGAACGAAATCGCCAATAGATAAGACCATTTTACAATTTGGGCCCAAGTTAGAAGCAGAGCCTAAGGTGTAAATTATCGATAGTCCATATCTCGGAAACTATAAGAGATAATGCAATTTGGCAACCGGCAATGTAATTAGTATGCCGAATATTACTTGGAATGTGAATTGGAACGAAATCGCCAATAGATAAGACCATTTTACAATTTGGGCCCAAGTTAGAAGCAGAGCCTAAGGTGTAAATTATCGATAGTCCATATCTCGGAAACTATAAGAGATAATGCAATTTGGCAACCGGCAAAGTAATTAGCATGCCGAATATTACTTGGAATGTGAATTGGAACGAAATCGCCAAAAGATAAGGCCATTTTACAATTTGGGCCCAAGTTAAAAGCAGAGCCTAAGGTGTAAATTATCGATAGTCCATATCTCGGAAACTATAAGAGATAATGCAATTTGGCAACCGGCATTGTAATTAGCATGCCGAATATTACTTGGAATGTGAATTGGAACGATATCGCCAATAGATAAGAGCATTTTACAATTTGGGTCCAAGTTAGAAACAGAGCCTAAGGTGTAAATTATCGATAGTCCATATCTCGGAAACTATAAGAGATAATGCAACTTGGCAACCGGCAATGTAATTAGAATGCCGAATATTACTTGGAATGTGAATTGGAGCGAAATCGCCAATAGATAAGGCCATTTTACAATTTGGGCCCAATATAGAAGCAGAGCCTAAGGTGTAAATTATCGATAGTCCATATCTCGGAAACTATAAGAGATAACGCAATTTGGCAACCGGCAATCTAATTATCAAGAATATTACTTGGAATGTGAATTGGAACGAAATCGCCAATAGATAAGACCATTTTACAATTTGGGCCCAAGTTAGAAGCAGAGCCTAAGGTGTAAATTATCGATAGTCCATATCTCGGAAACTATGAGAGATAATGCAATTTGGCAACCGGCAATGTAATTAGCATGCCGAATATTACTTGGAATGTGAATTGGAACGAAATCGCCAATAGATAAGACCATTTTACAATTTGGGCCCAAGTTAGAAGCAGAGCCTAAGGTGTAAATTATCGATAGTCCATATCTCGGAAACTATAAGAGATAATGCAATTTGGCCACCGGCAATGTAATTAGCATGCCGAATATTACTTGGAATGTGAATTGGAACGAAATCGCCAATAGATAAGACCATTTTACAATTTGGGCCCAAGTTAGAAGCAGAGCCTAAGGTGTAAATTATCGATAGTCCATATCTCGGAAACTATAAGAGATAATGCAATTTGGCAACCGGCAATTTAATTAGCATGCCGAATATTACTTGGAATGTGAATTGGAACGAAATCGCCAATAGATAAGAAGATTTTACAATTTGGGCCCAAGTTAGAAGCAGAGCCTAAGGTGAAAATTATCGATAGTCCATATCTCGGAAACTATAAGAGGTAATGCAATTTGGCAACCGGCAATGTAATTAGCATACCGAATATTACTTGGAAAGTGAATTGGAACGAAATCGCCTATAGATAAGACCATTTTACACTTTGGGCCCAAGTTAGAAGCAGAGCCTAAGGTGTAAATTATCGATAGTCCATATCTCGGAAACTATAAGAGATAATGTAATTTGGCAACCGGCAATGTAAGTAGCATGCCGAATATAACTTGGAATGTGAATTGGAACGAAATCGCCAATAGATAAGACCATTTTACAATTTGGGCTCAAGTTAGAAGCAGAGCCTAAAGTGTAAATTATCGATAGTCCATATCTCGGAAACTATAAGAGATAATGCAATTTGGCAACCGGCAATGTAATTAGCATGCCGAATATTACTTGGAATGTGAATTGGGCCCAAGTTAGAAGCAGAGCCTAAGGTGTAAATTATCGATAGTCCATATCTCGGAAACTATAAGAGATAATGCAATTTGGCAACCGGCAATGTAATTAGCATGCCGAATATTACTTGGGATGTGAATTGGAACAAAATCGCCAATAGATAAGACCATTTTACAATTTGGGCCCAAGTTAGAAGCAGAGCCTAAGGTGTAAATTATCGATAGTCCATATCTCTGAAACTATAAGAGATAATGCAACTTGGCCACCGGCAATGTAATTAGCATGCCGAATATTACTTGGAATGTGAATTGGAATGAAATCGCCAATAGATAAGACCATTTTACTATTTGGGCCCAAGTTATAAGCATAGCCTAAGGTGTAAATTATCGATAGTCCATATCTCGGAAACTATAAGAGATAATGCAATTTGGCAACCGGCAATGTAATTAGCATGCCGAATATTACTTGGAATGTGAATTGGAACGAAATCGCCAATAGATAAGACCATTTTACAATTTGGGCCCAAGTTAGAAGCAGAGCCAAAGGTTTAAATTATCGATAGTCCATATCTCGGAAACTATAAGAGATAATGCAATTTGGCAACCGGCAATGTAATTAGCATGCCGAATATTACTTGGAATGTGAATTGGAGCGAAATCGCCAATAGATAAGACTATTTTACAATTTGGGCCCAAGTTAGAAGCAGAGCCTAAGGTGTAAATTATCGATAGTCCATATCTCGGAAATTATAAGAGATAATGCAATTTGGCAAATGGCAATGTAATTAGCATGCCGAATATTACATGGAATGTGAATTGGAACGAAATCGCCAATAGATAAGACCATTTTACAATTTGGGCCCAAGTTAGAAGCAGAGCCTAAGGTGTAAATTATCGATAGTCCATATCTTGGAAACTATAAGAGATAATGCAATTTGGCAACCGGCAAAGTAATTAGCATGCCGAATATTACTTGGAATGTGAATTGGAACGAAATCGCCAAAAGATAAGACCATTTTACAATTTGGGCCCAAGTTAGAAGCAGAGCCTAAGGTATAAATTATCGATAGTCCATATCTTGGAAACTATAAGAGATAATGCAATTTGGCAACCGGCAAAGTAATTAGCATGCCGAATATTACTTGGAATGTGAATTGGAACGATATCGCCAATAGATAAGACCATTTTACAATTTGGGCAAAAGTTAGAAACAGAGCCTAAGGTGTAAATTATCGATAGTCCATATCTCGGAAACTATAAGAGATAATGCAACTTGGCAACCGGCAATGTAATTAGAATGCCGAATATTACTTGGAATGTGAATTGGAGCGAAATCGCCAATAGATAAGGCCATTTTACAATTTGGGCCCAAGTTAGAAGCAGAGCCTAAGGTGTAAATTATCGATAATTACATTGCCGGTTGCCAAATTGCATTATCTCTTATAGTTTCCGAGATATGGACTATCGATAATTTACACTTTAGGCTCTGCTTCTAACTTGGGCCAAAATTGTAAAATGGTCTTATCTATTGGCGATTTCGTTCCAATTCACATTCCAAGTAATATTCGGCATGCTAATGACATTGCCGGTTGCCAAATTGCATTATCTCTCACAGTTTCCGAGATATGGACTATCGATAATTTACACCTTAGGCTCTGCTTCTAACTTGGGCCCAAATTGTAAAATGGTCTTATCTATTGGCGATTTCGTTCCAATTCACATTCCAAGTAATATTCTTGCTAATTACATTGCCTAAGGTGTAAATTATCGATAGTCCATATCTCGGAAACTATAAGAGATAATGCAATTTGGCAACCGGCAATGTAATTAGCATGCCGAATATTACTTGGAATGTGAATTGGAACGAAATCGCCAATAGATAAGACCATTTTACAATTTGGGCCCAAGTTAGAAGCAGAGCCTAAGGTGTAAATTATCGATAGTCCATATCTCGGAAACTATAATGCGATAATGCAATTTGACCACCGGCAATGTAATTAGCATGCCGAATATTACTTGGAATGTGAATTGGAACGAAATCGCCAATAGATAAGACCATTTTACAATTTGGGCCCAAGTTAGAAGCAGAGCCTAAGGTGTAAATTATCGATAGGCCATATCTCGGAAACTATAAGAGATAATGCAACTTGGCCACCGGCAATGTAATTAGCATGCCGAATATTACTTGGAATGTGAATTGGAACGAAATCGCCAATAGATAAGACCATTTTACAATTTGGGCCCAAGTTAGAAGCAGAGCCTAAGGTGTAAATTATCGATAATCCATATCTCGGAAACTATAAGAGATAATGCAATTTGGCAACCGGCAATGTAATTAGCATACCGAATAATACTTGGAATGTGAATTGGAACGAAATCGCCTATTGATAAGACCATTTTACAATTTGGGCCCAAGTTAGAAGCAGAGCCTAAGGTGTAAATTATCGATAGTCCATATCTCGGAAACTATAAGAGATAATGCAATTTGGCAACCGGCAATGTAAGTAGCATGCCGAATATAACTTGGAATGTGAATTTGAACGAAATCGCCAATAGATAAGACCATTTTACAATTTGGGCCCAAGTTAGAAGCAGAGCCTAAGGTGTAAATTATCGATGGTCCATATCTCGGAAATTATAGGAGATAATGCAATTTGGCAAACGGCAATGTAATTAGCATGAAGAATATTACATGGAATGTGAATTGGAACGAAATCGCCAATAGATAAGACCATTTTACAATTTGGGCTCAAGTTACAAGCAGAGCCTAAGGTGTAAATTATCGATAGTCCATATCTCGGAAACTATAAAAGATAATGCAATTTGGCAACCGGCAATGTAATTAGCATGCCGAATATTACTTGGAATGTGAATTGGAACGAAATCGCCAATAGATAAGACCATTTTACAATTTGGGCCCAAGTTAGAAGCAGAGCCTAAGGTGTAAATTATCGATAGTCCATATCTCGGAAACTATAAGAGATAATGCAATTTGGCAACCGGCAATGTAATTAGCATGCCGAATATTACTTGGAATGTGAATTGGAACGAAATCGCCAATAGATAAGTCCATTTTACAATTTGGGCCCAAGTTAGAAGCAGAGCCTAAGGTGTAAATTATCGATAGTCCATATCTCGGAAACTATAAGAGATAATGCAATTTGGCAACCGGCAATGTAATTAGCATGCCGAATATTACTTGGAATGTGAATTGGAACGAAATCGCCAATAGATAAGGACATTTTACAATTTGGGCCCAAGTTAGAAGCAGAGCCTAAGGTGTAAATTATCGATAGTCCATATCTCGGAAACTATAAGAGATAATGCAATTTGGCAACCGGCAATGTAATTAGCATGCTGAATATTACTTGGAATGTGAATTGGAACGATATCGCCAATAGATAAGACCATTTTACAATTTGGGCCCATGTTAGAAGCAGAGCCTAAGGTGTAAATTATCGATAGTCCATATCTCGGAAACTATAAAATATAATGCAATTTGGCAACCGGCAATGTAATTAGCATGCCGAATATTACTTGGAATGTGAATTGGAACGAAATCGCCAATAGATAAGACCATTTTACAATTTGGGCCCAAGTTAGAAGCAGAGCCTAAGGTGTAAATTATCGATAGTCCATATCTCGGAAACTATAAGAGATAATGCAACTTGGCCACCGGCTATGTAATTAGCATGTCGAATATTACTTGGAATGTGAATTGGAACGAAATCGCCAATAGATAAGACCATTTTACAATTTGGGCCCAAGTTAGAAGCAGAGCCTAAGGTGTAAATTATCGATAGTCCATATCTCGGAAACTATAAAATATAATGCAATTTGGCAACCGGCAATGTAATTAGCATGCCGAATATTACTTGGAATGTGAATTGGAACGAAATCGCCAATAGATAAGACCATTTTACAATTTGGGCCCAAGTTAGAAGCAGAGCCTAAGGTGTAAATTATCGATAGTCCATATCTCGGAAACTATAAGAGATAATGCAACTTGGCCACCGGCAATGTAATTAGCATGTCGAATATTACTTGGAATGTGAATTGGAACGAAATCGCCAATAGATAAGACCATTTTACAATTTGGGCCCAAGTTAGAAGCAGAGCCTAAGGTGTAATTTATCGATAGTCCATATCTGGGAAACTATAAGAGATAATGCAAATTGGCAACCGGCAATGTAATTAGCATGCCGAATATTACTTGGAATGTGAATTGGAACGAAATCGCCAATAGATAAGACCATTTTACAATTTTGGCCCAAGTTAGAAGCAGAGCCTAAGGTGTAAATTATCGATAGTCCATATCTCGGAAACTATAAGAGATAATGCAATTTGGCAACCGGCAATGTAATTAGCATGCCGAATATTACTTGGAATGTGAATTGGAACGAAATCGCCAATAGATAAGACCATTTTACAATTTGGGCCCAAGTTAAAAGCAGAGCCTAAGGTGTAAATTATCGATAGTCCATATCTCGGAAACTATAAGAGATAATGCAATTTGGCCACCGGCAATGTAATTAGCAGGCCGAATATTACTTGGAATGTGAATTGGAGCGAAATCGCCAATTCATAAGACCATTTTACAATTTGGGCCTAAGTTAGAAGCAGAGCCTAAGGTGTAAATTATCGATAGTCCATATCTCGGAAACTATAAGAGATAATGCAATTTGACAACCGGCAATGTAATTAGCATGCCGAATATTACTTGGAATGTGAATTGGAACGAAATCGCCAATAGATAAGACCATTTTACAATTTGGGCCCAAGTTAGAAGCAGAGCCTAAGGTGTAAATTATCGGTGGTCCATATCTCGGAAACTATAAGAGATAATTCAATTTGGCAACCGGCAATGTAAGTAGCATGCCGAATATAACTTGGAATGTGAATTGGAACGAAATCGCCAATAGATAAGACCATTTTACAATTTGGGCCCAAGTTAGAAGCAGAGCCTAAGGTGTAAATTATCGATAGTCCATATCTCGGAAACTATAAGAGATAATGCAATTTGGCAACCGGCAATGTAATTAGCATGCTGAATATTACTTGGAATGTGAATTGGAACGAAATCGCCAATAGATAAGACCATTTTACAATTTGGGCCCAAGTTAGATGCAGAGCCTAAGGTGTAAATTATCGATAGTCCATATCTCGGAAACTATAAGAGATAATGCAACTTGGCCACCGGCAATGTAATTAGCATGCCGAATATTACTTGGAATGTGAATTGGAACGAAATCGCCAATAGATAAGACCATTTTACAATTTGGGCCCAAGTTAGAAGCAGAGCCTAAGGTGTAAATTATCGATAGTCCATATCTCGGAAACTATAAGAGATAATTCAATTTGGCAACCGGCAATGTAAGTAGCATGCCGAATATAACTTGGAATGTGAATTGGAACGAAATCGCCAATAGATAAGACCATTTTACAATTTGGGCCCAAGTTAGAAGCAGAGCCTAAGGTGTAAATTATCGATAGTCCATATCTCGGAAACTATAAGAGATAATGCAACTTGGCCACCGGCAATGTAATTAGCATGCCGAATATTACTTGGAATGTGAATTGGAACGAAATCGCCAATAGATAAGACCATTTTACAATTGGGGCCCAAGTTAGAAGCAGAGCCCAAGGTGTAAATTATTGATAGTCCATATCTCGGAAACTATAAGAGATAATACAATTTGGCAACCGGCAATGTAATTAGCATGCCGAATATTACTTGGAACGTGAATTGGAACGAAATCGCCAATAGATAAGACCATTTTACAATTTGGGCCCCAGTTAGAAGCAGAGCCAAAGGTGTAAATTTTCGATAGTCCATATCTCGGAAACTATAAGAGATAATGCAATTTGGCAACCGGCAATGTAATTAGCATGCCGAATATTACTTGGAATGTGAATTGGAACGAAATCGCCAATAGATAAGACCATTTTACAATTTGGGCCCAAGTTAGAAGCAGAGCCTAAGGTGTAAATTATCGATAGTCCATATCTCGGAAATTATAAGAGATAATGCAATTTGGCAAACGGCAATGTAATTAGCATGCCGAATATTACATGGAATGTGAATTGGAACGAAATCGCCAATAGATAAGACCATTTTACAATTTGGGCCCAAGTTAGAAGCAGAGCCTAAGGTGTAAATTATCGATAGTCCATATCTCGGAAACTATAAAAGATAATGCAATTTGGCAACCGGCAATGTAATTAGCATGCCGAATATTACTTGGAATGTGAATTGGAACGAAATCGCCAATAGATAAGACCATTTTACAATTTGGGCCCAAGTTAGAAGCAGAGCCTAAGGTGTAAATTATCGATAGTCCATATCTCGGAAACTATAAGAGATAATGCAATTTGGCAACCGGCAATGTAATTAGCATGCCGAATATTACTTGGAATGTGAATTGGAACGAAATCGCCAATAGATAAGACCATTTTACAATTTGGGCCCAAGTTAGAAGCAGAGCCTAAGGTGTAAATTATCGATAGTCCATATCTCGGAAACTATAAGAGATAATGCAATTTGGCAACCGGCAATGTAATTAGCATGCCGAATATTACTTGGAACGTGAATTGGAACGAAATCGCCAATAGATAAGACCATTTTACAATTTGGGCCCCAGTTAGAAGCAGAGCCAAAGGTGT
The DNA here is from genome assembly GCF_030347505.1 of Rhynchophorus ferrugineus. NCBI lineage: Eukaryota > Metazoa > Arthropoda > Insecta > Coleoptera > Curculionidae > Rhynchophorus > Rhynchophorus ferrugineus. The sequence goes on from NW_027472590.1 coordinate 18,791,245, forward strand.
AAATTTTCGATAGTCCATATCTCGGAAACTATAAGAGATAATGCAATTTGGCAACCGGCAATGTAATTAGCATGCCGAATATTACTTGGAATGTGAATTGGAACGAAATCGCCAATAGATAAGACCATTTTACAATTTGGGCCCAAGTTAGAAGCAGAGCCTAAGGTGTAAATAATCGATAGTCCATATCTCGGAAACTATAAGAGATAATACAATTTGGCAACCGGCAATGTAATTAGCATGCCGAACATCACTTGGAATGTGAATTGGAACGAAATCGCCAATAGATAAGACCATTTTACAATTTGGGCCCAAGTTAGAAGCAGAGCCTAAGGTGTAAATTATCGATAGTCCATATCTCGGAAACTATAAGAGATAATGCAATTTGGCAACCGGCAATGTAATTAGCATGCCGAATATTACTTGGAATGTGAATTGGAACGAAATCGCCAATAGATAAGACCATTTTACAATTTGGGCCCAAGTTAGAAGCAGAGCCTAAGGTGTAAATTATCGATAGTCCATATCTCGGAAACTATAAGAGATAATGCAATTTGGCAACCGGCAATGTAATTAGCATACCGAATATTACTTGGAATGTGAATTGGAACGAAATCGCCTATAGATAAGACCATTTTACAATTTGGGCCCAAGTTAGAAGCAGAGCCTAAGGTGTAAATTATCGATAGTCCATATCTCGGAAACTATAAGAGATAATGCAATTTGGCAACCGGCAATGTAATTAGCATGCTGAATATTACTTGGAATGTGAATTGGAACGAAATCGCCAATAGATAAGACCATTTTACAATTTGGGCCCAAGTTAGAAGCAGAGCCTAAGGTGTAAATTATCGATAGTCCATATCTCGGAAACTATAAGAGATAATGCAACTTGGCCACCGGCAATGTAATTAGCATGCCGAATATTACTTGGAATGTGAATTGGAACGAAATCGCCAATAGATAAGACCATTTTACAATTTGGGCCCCAGTTAGAAGCAGAGCCAAAGGTGTAAATTTTCGATAGTCCATATCTCGGAAACTATAAGAGATAACGCAATTTGGCAACCGGCAATGTAATTAGCATGCCGAATATTACTTGGAATGTGAATTGGAACGAAATCGCCAATAGATAAGACCATTTTACAATTTGGGCCCAAGTTAGAGGCAGAGCCTAAGGTGTAAATTATCGATAGTCCATATCTCGGAAACTATAAAAGATAATGCAATTTGGCAACCGGCAATGTAATTAGCATGCCGAATATTACTTGGAATGTGAATTGGAACGAAATCGCCAATAGATAAGACCATTTTACAATTTGGGCCCAAGTTAGAAGCAGAGCCTAAGGTGTAAATTATCGATAGTCCATATCTCGGAAACTATAAGAGATAATGCAATTTGGCAACCGGCAATGTAATTAGCATGCCGAATATTACTTGGAATGTGAATTGGAACGAAATCGCCAATAGATAAGACCATTTTACAATTTGGGCCCAAGTTAGAAGCAGAGCCTAAGGTGTAAATTATCGATAGTCCATATCTCGGAAACTATAAGAGATAATGCAATTTGGCAACCGGCAATGTAATTAGCATGCCGAATATTACTTGGAATGTGAATTGGAACGAAATCGCCAATAGATAAGTCCATTTTACAATTTGGGCCCAAGTTAGAAGCAGAGCCTAAGGTGTAAATTATCGATAGTCCATATCTCGGAAACTATAAGAGATAATGCAATTTGGCAACCGGCAATGTAATTAGCATGCCGAATATTACTTGGAATGTGAATTGGAACGAAATCGCCAATAGATAAGACCATTTTACAATTTGGGCCCAAGTTAGAAGCAGAGCCTAAGGTGTAAATAATCGATAGTCCATATCTCGGAAACTATAAGAGATAATACAATTTGGCAACCGGCAATGTAATTAGCATGCCGAACATCACTTGGAATGTGAATTGGAACGAAATCGCCAATAGATAAGACCATTTTACAATTTGGGCCCAAGTTAGAAGCAGAGCCTAAGGTGTAAATTATCGATAGTCCATATCTCGGAAACTATAAGAGATAATGCAATTTGGCAACCGGCAATGTAATTAGCATGCCGAATATTACTTGGAATGTGAAATGGAACGAAATCGCCAATAGATAAGACCATTTTACAATTTGGGCCCAAGTTAGAAGCAGAGCCTAAGGTGTAAATTATCGATAGTCCATATCTCGGAAACTATAAGAGATAATGCAATTTGGCAACCGGCAATGTAATTAGCATACCGAATATTACTTGGAATGTGAATTGGAACGAAATCGCCTATAGATAAGACCATTTTACAATTTGGGCCCAAGTTAGAAGCAGAGCCTAAGGTGTAAATTATCGATAGTCCATATCCCGGAAACTATAAGAGATAATGCAATTTGGCAACCGGCAATGTAAGTAGCATGCCGAATATAACTTGGAATGTGAATTGGAACGAAATCGCCAATAGATAAGACCATTTTACAATTTGGGCCCAAGTTAGAAGCAGAGCCTAAAGTGTAAATTATCGATATTCCATATCTCAGAAACTATAAGAGATAATACAATTTGGCAACCGGCAATGTAATTAGCATGCCGAATATTACTTGGAATGTGAATTGGAACGAAATCGCCAATAGATAAGGCCATTTTACAATTTGGGCCCAAGTTAGAAGCAGAGCCTAAGGTGTAAATTATCGATAGTCCATATCTCGGAAACTATAAGAGATAATGCAATTTGGCAACCGGCAATGTAATTCGCATGCCGAATATTACTTGGAATGTGAATTGGAACGAAATCGCCAATAGATAAGACCATTTTACAATTTGGGCCCAAGTTAGAAGCAGAGCCAAAGGTTTAAATTATCGATAGTCCATATCTCGGAAACTATAAGAGATAATGCAATTTGGCAACCGGCAATGTAATTAGCATGCCGAATATTACTTGGAATGTGAATTGGAACGAAATCGCCAATAGATAAGACCATTTTACAATTTGGGCCCAAGTTAGAAGCAGAGCCTAAGGTGTAAATTATCGATAATTACATTGCCGGTTGCCAAATTGCATTATCTCTTATAGTTTCCGAATTATGGACTATCGATAATTTACACTTTAGGCTCTGCTTCTAACTTGGGATCAAATTGTAAAATGGTCTTATCTATTGGCGATTTCGTTCCAATTCACATTACAAGTAATATTCGGCATGCTAATGACATTGCCGGTTGCCAAATTGCATTATCTCTCACAGTTTCCGAGATATGGACTATTGATAATTTACACCTTAGGCTCTGCTTCTAACTTGGGCCCAAATTGTAAAATGGTCTTATCTATTGGCGATTTCGTTCCAATTCACATTCCAAGTAATATTCTTGCTAATTACATTGCCTAAGGTGTAAATTATCGATAGTCCATATCTCGGAAACTATAAGAGATAATGCAATTTGGCAACCGGCAATGTAATTAGCATGCCGAATATTACTTGGAATGTGAATTGGAACGAAATCGCCAATAGATAAGACCATTTTACAATTTGGGCCCAAGTTAGAAGCAGAGCCTAAGGTGTAAATTATCGATAGTCCATATCTCGGAAACTATAATGCGATAATGCAATTTGACCACCGGCAATGTAATTAGCATGCCGAATATTACTTGGAATGTGAATTGGAACGAAATCGCCAATAGATAAGACCATTTTACAATTTGGGCCCAAGTTAGAAGCAGAGCCTAAGGTGTAAATTATCGATAGGACATATCTCGGAAACTATAAGAGATAATGCAACTTGGCCACCGGCAATGTAATTAGCATGCCGAATATTACTTGGAATGTGAATTGGAACGAAATCGCCAATAGATAAGACCATTCTACAATTTGGGCCCAAGTTAGAAGCAGAGCCTAAGGTGTAAATTATCGATAATCCATATCTCGGAAACTATAAGAGATAATGCAATTTGGCAACCGGCAATGTAATTAGCATACCGAATAATACTTGGAATGTGAATTGGAACGAAATCGCCTATTGATAAGACCATTTTACAATTTGGGCCCAAGTTAGAAGCAGAGCCTAAGGTGTAAATTATCGATAGTCCATATCTCGGAAACTATAAGAGATAATGCAATTTGGCAACCGGCAATGTAAGTAGCATGCCGAATATAACTTGGAATGTGAATTTGAACGAAATCGCCAATAGATAAGACCATTTTACAATTTGGGCCCAAGATAGAAGCAGAGCCTAAGGTGTAAATTATCGATAGTCCATATCTCGGAAATTATAGGAGATAATGCAATTTGGCAACCGGCAATGTAATTAGCATGCCGAATATTACTTGGAATGTGAATTGGAACGTAATCGCCAATAGATAAGACCATTTTACAATTTGGGCCCAAGTTAGAAGCAGAGCCTAAGGTGTAAATTATCGATAGTCCATATCTCGGAAACTATAAGAGGTAATGCAATTTGGCAACCGGCAATGTAATTAGCATGCCGAATATTACTTGGAATGTGAATTGGAACGAAATCGCCAATAGATAAGTCCATTTTACAATTTGGGCCCAAGTTAGAAGCAGAGCCTAAGGTGTAAATTATCGATAGTCCATATCTCGGAAACTATAAGAGATAATGCAATTTGGCAACCGGCAATGTAATTAGCATGCCGAATATTACTTGGAATGTGAATTGGAACGAAATCGCCAATAGATAAGGCCATTTTACAATTTGGGCCCAAGTTAGAAGCAGAGCCTAAGGTGTAAATTATCGATAATCCATATCTCGGAAACTATAAGAGATAATGCAATTTGGCAACCGGCAATGTAATTAGCATGCTGAATATTACTTGGAATGTGAATTGGAACGAAATCGCCAATAGATAAGACCATTTTACAATTTGGGCCCAAGTTAGAAGCAGAGCCTAAGGTGAAAATTATCGATAGTCCATATCTCGGAAACTATAAGAGATAATGCAACTTGGCCACCGGCAATGCAATTAGCATGCCGAATATTACTTGGAATGTGAATTGGAACGAAATCGCCAATAGATAAGACCATTTTACAATTTGGGCCCAATTTTACAATTTGGGCCCAAGTTAGAAGCAGAGCCTAAGGTGTAAATTATCGATAGTCCATATCTCGGAAACTATAAGAGATAATACAATTTAGCAACCGGCAATGTAATTAGCATGCCGAACATTACTTGGAATGTGAATTGGAACGAAATCGCCAATAGATAAGACCGTTTTACAATTTGGGCCCAAGTTAGAAGCAGAGCCTAAAGTGTAAATTATCGATATTCCATATCTCGGAAACTATAAGAGATAATGCAATTAGGCAACCGGCAATGTAATTGGCATGCCGAATATTACTTGGAACGTGAATTGGAGCGAAATCGCCAATAGATAAGACCATTTTACAATTTGGGACCAAGTGAGAAGCAGAGCCAAAGGTGTAAATAATCGATAGTCCATATCTCGGAAACTATAAGAGATAATGCAATTTGGCAACCGGCAATGTAATTAGCATGCCGAATATTACTTGGAATGTGAATTGGAATGAAATCGCCAATAGATAAGACCATTTTACAATTTGGGCCCAAGTTAGAAGCAGAGCCTAAGGTGTAAATTATCGATAGTCCATATCTCGGAAATTATAAGAGATAATGCAATTTGGCAAACTGCAATGTAATTAGCATGCCGAATATTACATGGAATGTGAATAGGAACGATATCGCCAATAGATAAGACCATTTTACAATTTGGGCCCAAGTTAGAAGCAGAGCCTAAGGTGTAAATTATCGATAGTCCATATCTCGGAAACTATTAAAGATAATGCAATTTGGCAACCGGCAATGTAATTAGCATGCCGAATATTACTTGGAATGTGAATTGGAACGAAATCGCCAATAGATAAGACCATTTTACAATTTGTTCCCAAGTTAGAAGCAGAGCCTAAGGTGTAAATTATCGATAGTCCATATCTCGGAAACTATAAGTGATAATGCAACTTGGCCACCGGCAATGTAATTGGCATGCCGAATATTACTTGGAATGTGAATTGGAACGAAATCGACAAAAGATAAGATCATTTTACAATTTGGGCCCAAGTTAGGAGCAGAGCCTAAGGTGTAAATTATCGATAGTCCATATCTGGGAAACTATAAGAGATAATGCAATTTGGCAACCGGCAATGTAATTAGCATGCCGAATATTACTTGGAATGTGAATTGGAACGAAATCGCCAATAGATAAGTCCATTTTACAATTTGGGCCCAAGTTAGAAGCAGAGCCTAAGGTGTAAATTATCGAGAGTCCATATCTCGGAAACTATAAGATATAATGCAATTTGGCAACCGGCAATGTAATTAGCATACCGAATATTACTTGGAATGTGAATTGGAACGAAATCGCCAATAGATAAGACCATTTTACAATTTGGGCCCAAGTTAGAAGCAGAGCCTAAGGTGTAAATTATCGATAGTCCATATCTCGGAAACTATAAGAGATAATGCAATTTGGCAACCGGCAATGTAATTAGCATGCTGAATATTACTTGGAATGTGAATTGGAACGAAATCGCCAATAGATAAGACCATTTTACAATTTGGGCCCAAGTTAGAAGCAGAGCCTAAGGTGAAAATTATCGATAGTCCATATCTCGGAAACTATAAGAGATAATGCAACTTGGCCACCGGCAATGTAATTAGCATGCCGAATATTACTTGGAATGTGAATTGGAACGAAATCGCCAATAGATAAGACCATTTTACAATTTGGTCCCAAGTTAGAAGCAGAGCCTAAGGTGTAAATTATCGATAGTCCATATCTCGGAAACTATAAGAGATAATACAATTTGGCAACCGGCAATGTAATTAGCATGCCGAACATTACTTGGAATGTGAATTGGAACGAAATCGCCAATAGATAAGACCATTTTACAATTTGGGCCCAAGTTAGAAGCAGAGCCTAAAGTGTAAATTATCGATATTCCATATCTCGGAAACTATAAGAGATAATGCAATTAGGCAACCGGCAATGTAATTAGCATGCCGAATATTACTTGGAACGTGAATTGGAACGAAATCGCCAATAGATAAGACCATTTTACAATTTGGGCCCAAGTGAGAAGCAGAGCCAAAGGTGTAAATTATCGATAGTCTATATCTCGGAAACTATAAGAGATAATGCAATTTGGCAACCGGCAATGTAATTAGCATGCCGAATATTACTTGGAATGTGATTTGGAATGAAATCGCCAATAGATAAGACCATTTTACAATTTGGGCCCAAGTTAGAAGCAGAGCCTAAGGTGTAAATTATCGATAGTCCATATCTCGGAAACTATAAGAGATAATACAATTTGGCAAACGGCAATGTAATTAGCATGCCGAACATTACTTGGAATGTGAATTGGAACGAAATTGCCAATAGATAAGACCATTTTACAATTTGGGCCCAAGTTAGAAGCAGAGCCTAAAGTGTAAATTATCGATATTCCATATCTCGGAAACTATAAGAGATAATGCAATTAGGCAACCGGCAATGTAATTAGCATGCCGAATATTACTTGGAACGTGAATTGGAACGAAATCGCCAATAGATAAGACCATTTTACAATTTGGGCCCAAGTGAGAAGCAGAGCCAAAGGTGTAAATTATCGATAGTCTATATCTCGGAAACTATAAGAGATAATGCAATTTGGCAACCGGCAATGTAATTAGCATGCCGAATATTACTTGGAATGTGAATTGGAATGAAATCGCCAATAGATAAGACCATTTTACAATTTGGGCCCAAGTTAGAAGCAGAGCCTAAGGTGTAAATTATCGATAGTCCATATCTCGGAAACTATAAGAGATAATGCAATTTGGCAAACGGCAATGTAATTAGCATGCCGAATATTACATGGAATGTGAATTGGAACGATATAGCCAATAGATAAGACCATTTTACAATTTGGGCCCAAGTTAGAAGCAGAGCCTAAGGTGTAAATTATCGATAGTCCATATCTCGGAAACTATAAAAGATAATGCAATTTGGCAACCGGCAATGTAATTAGCATGCCGAATATTACTTGGAATGTGAATTGGAACGAAATCGCCAATAGATAAGACCATTTTACAATTTGGGCCCAAGTTAGAAGCAGAGCCTAAGGTGTAAATTATCGATAGTCCATATCTCGGAAACTATAAGAGATAATGCAACTTGGCCACCGGCAATGTAATTAGCATGTCGAATATTACTTGGAATGTGAATTGGAACGAAATCGCCAATAGATAAGACCATTTTACAATTTGGGCCCAAGTTAGAAGCAGAGCCTAAGGTGTAAATTATCGATAGTCCATATCTGGGAAACTATAAGAGATAATGCAATTTGGCAACCGGCAATGTAATTAGCATGCCGAATATTACTTGGAATGTGAATTGGAACGAAATCGCCAATAGATAAGACCATTTTACAATTTTGGCCCAAGTTAGAAGCAGAGCCTAAGGTGTAAATTATCGATAGTCCATATCTCGGAAACTATAAGAGATAATGCAATTTGGCAACCGGCAATGTAATTAGCATGCCGAATATTACTTGGAATGTGAATTGGAACGAAATCGCCAATAGATAAGACCATTTTACAATTTGGGCCCAAGTTAAAAGCAAAGCCTAAGGTGTAAATTATCGATAGTCCATATCTCGGAAACTATAAGAGATAATGCAATTTGGCCACCGGCAATGTAATTAGCAGGCCGAATATTACTTGGAATGTGAATTGGAGCGAAATCGCCAATTCATAAGACCATTTTACAATTTGGGCCTAAGTTAGAAGCAGAGCCTAAGGTGTAAATTATCGATAGTCCATATCTCGGAAACTATAAGAGATAATGCAATTTGGCAACCGGCAATGTAATTAGCATGCCGAATATTACTTGGAATGTGAATTGGAACGAAATCGCCAATAGATAAGACCATTTTACAATTTGGGCCCAAGTTAGAAGCAGAGCCTAAGGTGTAAATTATCGATAGTCCATATCTCGGAAACTATAAGAGATAATTCAATTTGGCAACCGGCAATGTAAGTAGCATGCCGAATATAACTTGGAATGTGAATTGGAACGAAATCGCCAATAGATAAGACCATTTTACAATTTGGGCCCAAGTTAGAAGCAGAGCCTAAGGTGTAAATTATCGATAGTCCATATCTCGGAAACTATAAGAGATAATGCAATTTGGCAACCGGCAATGTAATTAGCATGCTGAATATTACTTGGAATGTGAATTGGAACGAAATCGCCAATAGATAAGACCATTTTACAATTTGGGCCCAAGTTAGAAGCAGAGCCTAAGGTGTAAATTATCGATAGTCCATATCTCGGAAACTATAAGAGATAATGCAACTTGGCCACCGGCAATGTAATTAGCATGCCGAATATTACTTGGAATGTGAATTGGAACGAAATCGCCAATAGATAAGACCATTTTACAATTTGGGCCCAAGTTAGAAGCAGAGCCTAAGGTGTAAATTATCGATAGTCCATATCTCGGAAATTATAAGAGATAATGCAATTTGGCAAACGGCAATGTAATTAGCATGCCGAATATTACATGGAATGTGAATTGGAACGAAATCGCCAATAGATAAGACCATTTTACAATTTGGGCCCAAGTTAGAAGCAGAGCCTAAGGTGTAAATTATCGATAGTCCATATCTCGGAAACTATAAAAGATAATGCAATTTGGCAACCGGCAATGTAATTAGCATGCCGAATATTACTTGGAATGTGAATTGGAACGAAATCGCCAATAGATAAGACCATTTTACAATTTGGGCCCAAGTTAGAAGCAAAGCCTAAGGTGTAAATTATCGATAGTCCATATCTCGGAAACTATAAGTGATAATGCAACTTGGCCACCGGCAATGTAATTAGCATGCCGAATATTACTTGGAATGTGAATTGGAACGAAATCGCCAATAGATAAGGTCATTTTACAATTTGGGCCCAAGTTAGAAGCAGAGCCTAAGGTGTAAATTATCGATAGTCCATATCTGGGAAACTATAAGAGATAATGCAATTTGGCAACCGGCAATGTAATTAGCATGCCGAATATTACTTGGAATGTGAATTGGAACGAAATCGCCAATAGATAAATCCATTTTACAATTTGGGCCCAAGTTAGAAGCAGAGCCTAAGGTGTAAATTATCGATAGTCCATATCTCGGAAACTATAAGTGATAATGCAACTTGGCCACCGGCAATGTAATTAGCATGCCGAATATTACTTGGAATGTGAATTGGAACGAAATCGCCAATAGATAAGGTCATTTTACAATTTGGGCCCAAGTTAGAAGCAGAGCCTAAGGTGTAAATTATCGATAGTCCATATCTGGGAAACTATAAGAGATAATGCAATTTGGCAACCGGCAATGTAATTAGCATGCCGAATATTACTTGGAATGTGAATTGGAACGAAATCGCCAATAGATAAATCCATTTTACAATTTGGGCCCAAGTTAGAAGCAGAGCCTAAGGTGTAAATTATCGATAGTCCATATCTCGGAAACTATAAGAGATAATGCAATTTGGCAACCGGCAATGTAATTAGCATGCCGAATATTACTTGGAATGTGAATTGGAACGAAATCGCCAATAGATAAGAACATTTTACAATTTGGGCCCAAGTTAGAAGCAGAGCCTAAGGTGTGAATTATCGATAGTCCATATCTCGGAAACTATAAGTGATAATGCAACTTGGCCACCGGCAATGTAATTGGCATGCCCAATATTACTTGGATTGTGAATTGGAACGAAATCGACAAAAGATAAGATCATTTTACAATTTGGGCCCAAGTTAGGAGCAGAGCCTAAGGTGTAAATTATCGATAGTCCATATCTGGGAAACTATAAGAGATAATGCAATTTGGCAACCGGCAATGTAATTAGCATGCCGAATATTACTTGGAATGTGAATTGGAACGAAATCGCCAATAGATAAGTCCATTTTACAATTTGGGCCCAAGTTAGAAGCAGAGCCTAAGGTGTAAATTATCGAGAGTCCATATCTCGGAAACTATAAGAGATAATGCAATTTGGCAACCGGCAATGTAATTAGCATGCCGAATATTACTTGGAATGTGAATTGGAACGAAATCGCCAATAGATAAGACCATTTTACAATTTGGGCCCAAGTTAGAAGCAGAGCCTAAGGTGTAAATTATCGATAGTCCATATCTCGGAAACTATAAGAGATAATGCAATTTGGCAACCGGCAATGTAATTAGCATGCTGAATATTACTTGGAATGTGAATTGGAACGAAATCGCCAATAGATAAGACCATTTTACAATTTGGGCCCAAGTTAGAAGCAGAGCCTAAGGTGAAAATTATCGATAGTCCATATCTCGGAAACTATAAGAGATAATGCAACTTGGCCACCGGCAATGTAATTAGCATGCCGAATATTACTTGGAATGTGAATTGGAACGAAATCGCCAATAGATAAGACCATTTTACAATTTGGTCCCAAGTTAGAAGCAGAGCCTAAGGTGTAAATTATCGATAGTCCATATCTCGGAAACTATAAGAGATAATACAATTTGGCAACCGGCAATGTAATTAGCATGCCGAACATTACTTGGAATGTGAATTGGAACGAAATCGCCAATAGATAAGACCATTTTACAATTTGGGCCCAAGTTAGAAGCAGAGCCTAAAGTGTAAATTATCGATATTCCATATCTCGGAAACTATAAGAGATAATGCAATTAGGCAACCGGCAATGTAATTAGCATGCCGAATATTACTTGGAACGTGAATTGGAACGAAATCGCCAATAGATAAGACTATTTTACAATTTGGGCCCAAGTGAGAAGCAGAGCCAAAGGTGTAAATTATCGATAGTCTATATCTCGGAAACTATAAGAGATAATGCAATTTGGCAACCGGCAATGTAATTAGCATGCCGAATATTACTTGGAATGTGAATTGGAATGAAATCGCCAATAGATAAGACCATTTTACAATTTGGGCCCAAGTTAGAAGCAAAGCCTAAGGTGTAAATTATCGATAGTCCATATCTCGGAAACTATAAGAGATAATACAATTTGGCAAACGGCAATGTAATTAGCATGCCGAACATTACTTGGAATGTGAATTGGAACGAAATTGCCAATAGATAAGACCATTTTACAATTTGGGCCCAAGTTAGAAGCAGAGCCTAAAGTGTAAATTATCGATATTCCATATCTCGGAAACTATAAGAGATAATGCAATTAGGCAACCGGCAATGTAATTAGCATGCCGAATATTACTTGGAACGTGAATTGGAACGAAATCGCCAATAGATAAGACCATTTTACAATTTGGGCCCAAGTGAGAAGCAGAGCCAAAGGTGTAAATTATCGATAGTCTATATCTCGGAAACTATAAGAGATAATGCAATTTGGCAACCGGCAATGTAATTAGCATGCCGAATATTACTTGGAATGTGAATTGGAATGAAATCGCCAATAGATAAGACCATTTTACAATTTGGGCCCAAGTTAGAAGCAGAGCCTAAGGTGTAAATTATCGATAGTCCATATCTCGGAAACTATAAGAGATAATGCAATTTGGCAAACGGCAATGTAATTAGCATGCCGAATATTACATGGAATGTGAATTGGAACGATATAGCCAATAGATAAGACCATTTTACAATTTGGGCCCAAGTTAGAAGCAGAGCCTAAGGTGTAAATTATCGATAGTCCATATCTCGGAAACTATAAAAGATAATGCAATTTGGCAACCGGCAATGTAATTAGCATGCCGAATATTACTTGGAATGTGAATTGGAACGAAATCGCCAATAGATAAGACCATTTTACAATTTGGGCCCAAGTTAGAAGCAGAGCCTAAGGTGTAAATTATCGATAGTCCATATCTCGGAAACTATAAGAGATAATGCAACTTGGCCACCGGCAATGTAATTAGCATGTCGAATATTACTTGGAATGTGAATTGGAATGAAATCGCCAATAGATAAGACCATTTTACAATTTGGGCCCAAGTTAGAAGCAGAGCCTAAGGTGTAAATTATCGATAGTCCATATCTGGGAAACTATAAGAGATAATGCAATTTGGCAACCGGCAATGTAATTAGCATGCCGAATATTACTTGGAATGTGAATTGGAACGAAATCGCCAATAGATAAGACCATTTTACAATTTTGGCCCAAGTTAGAAGCAGAGCCTAAGGTGTAAATTATCGATAGTCCATATCTCGGAAACTATAAGAGATAATGCAATTTGGCCACCGGCAATGTAATTAGCATGCCGAACATTACTTGGAATGTGAATTGGAACGAAATTGCCAATAGATAAGACCATTTTACAATTTGGGCCCAAGTTAGAAGCAGAGCCTAAAGTGTAAATTATCGATATTCCATATCTCGGAAACTATAAGAGATAATGCAATTTGGCAAACGGCAATGTAATTAGCATGCCGAATATTACATGGAATGTGAATTGGAACGATATAGCCAATAGATAAGACCATTTTACAATTTGGGCCCAAGTTAGAAGCAGAGCCTAAGGTGTAAATTATCGATAGTCCATATCTCGGAAACTATAAAAGATAATGCAATTTGGCAACCGGCAATGTAATTAGCATGCCGAATATTACTTGGAATGTGAATTGGAACGAAATCGCCAATAGATAAGACCATTTTACAATTTGGGCCCAAGTTAGAAGCAGAGCCTAAGGTGTAAATTATCGATAGTCCATATCTCGGAAACTATAAGAGATAATGCAACTTGGCCACCGGCAATGTAATTAGCATGTCGAATATTACTTGGAATGTGAATTGGAATGAAATCGCCAATAGATAAGACCATTTTACAATTTGGGCCCAAGTTAGAAGCAGAGCCTAAGGTGTAAATTATCGATAGTCCATATCTGGGAAACTATAAGAGATAATGCAATTTGGCAACCGGCAATGTAATTAGCATGCCGAATATTACTTGGAATGTGAATTGGAACGAAATCGCCAATAGATAAGACCATTTTACAATTTTGGCCCAAGTTAGAAGCAGAGCCTAAGGTGTAAATTATCGATAGTCCATATCTCGGAAACTATAAGAGATAATGCAATTTGGCCACCGGCAATGTAATTAGCATGCCGAACATTACTTGGAATGTGAATTGGAACGAAATCGCCAATAGATAAGACCATTTTACAATTTGGGCCCAAGTTAAAAGCAGAGCCTAAGGTGTAAATTATCGATAGTCCATATCTCGGAAACTATAAGAGATAATGCAATTTGGCCACCGGCAATGTAATTAGCAGGCCGAATATTACTTGGAATGTGAATTGGAGCGAAATCGCCAATTCATAAGACCATTTTACAATTTGGGCCTAAGTTAGAAGCAGAGCCTAAGGTGTAAATTATCGATAGTCCATATCTCGGAAACTATAAGAGATAATGCAATTTGGCAACTGGCAATGTAATTAGCATGCCGAATATTACTTGGAATGTGAATTGGAACGAAATCGCCAATAGATAAGACCATTTTACAATTTGGGCCCAAGTTAGAAGCAGAGCCTAAGGTGTAAATTATCGATAGTCCATATCTCGGAAACTATAAGAGATAATTCAATTTGGCAACCGGCAATGTAAGTAGCATGCCGAATATAACTTGGAATGTGAATTGGAACGAAATCGCCAATAGATAAGACCATTTTACAATTTGGGCCCAAGTTAGAAGCAGAGCCTAAGGTGTAAATTATCGATAGTCCATATCTCGGAAACTATAAGAGATAATGCAATTTGGCAACCGGCAATGTAATTAGCATGCTGAATATTACTTGGAATGTGAATTGGAACGAAATCGCCAATAGATAAGACCATTTTACAATTTGGGCCCAAGTTAGAAGCAGAGCCTAAGGTGTAAATTATCGATAGTCCATATCTCGGAAACTATAAGAGATAATGCAACTTGGCCACCGGCAATGTAATTAGCATGCCGAATATTACTTGGAATGTGAATTGGAACGAAATCGCCAATAGATAAGACCATTTTACAATTTGGGCGCAAGTTAGAAGCAGAGCCTAGGGTGTAAATTATCGATAGTCCATATCTCGGAAATTATAAGAGATAATGCAATTTGGCAAACGGCAATGTAATTAGCATGCCGAATATTACATGGAATGTGAATTGGAACGAAATCGCCAATAGATAAGACCATTTTACAATTTGGGCCCAAGTTAGAAGCAGAGCCTAAGGTGTAAATTATCGATAGTCCATATCTCGGAAACTATAAAAGATAATGCAATTTGGCAACCGGCAATGTAATTAGCATGCCGAATATTACTTGGAATGTGAATTGGAACGAAATCGCCAATAGATAAGACCATTTTACAATTTGGGCCCAAGTTAGAAGCAAAGCCTAAGGTGTAAATTATCGATAGTCCATATCTCGGAAACTATAAGTGATAATGCAACTTGGCCACCGGCAATGTAATTAGCATGCCGAATATTACTTGGAATGTGAATTGGAACGAAATCGCCAATAGATAAGGTCATTTTACAATTTGGGCCCAAGTTAGAAGCAGAGCCTAAGGTGTAAATTATCGATAGTCCATATCTGGGAAACTATAAGAGATAATGCAATTTGGCAACCGGCAATGTAATTAGCATGCTGAATATTACTTGGAATGTGAATTGGAACGAAATCGCCAATAGATAAATCCATTTTACAATTTGGGCCTAAGTTAGAAGCAGAGCCTAAGGTGTAAATTATCGATAGTCCATATCTCGGAAACTATAAGAGATAATGCAATTTGGCAACCGGCAATGTAATTAGCATGCCGAATATTACTTGGAATGTGAATTGGAACGAAATCGCCAATAGATAAGACCATTTTACAATTTGGGCCCAAGTTAGAAGCAGAGCCTAAGGTGTAAATTATCGATAGTCCATATCTCGGAAACTATAAGAGATAATGCAACCTGGCCACCGGCAATGTAATTAGCATGCCGAATATTACTTGGAATGTGAATTGGAACGAAATCGCCAATAGATAAGACCATTTTACAATTTGGGCCCAAGTTAGAAGCAGAGCCTAAGGTGTAAATTATCGATAGTCCATATCTCGGAAACTATAAGAGATAATACAATTTGGCAACCGGCAATGTAATTAGCATGCCGAACATTACTTGGAATGTGAATTGGAACGAAATCGCCAATAGATAAGACCATTTTACAATTTGGGCCCAAGTTAGAAGCAGAGCCTAAAGTGTAAATTATCGATATTCCATATCTCGGAAACTATAAGAGATAATGCAATTAGGCAACCGGCAATGTAATTAGCATGCCGAATATTACTTGGAACGTGAATTGGAACGAAATCGCCAATAGATAAGACCATTTTACAATTTGGGCCCAAGTGAGAAGCAGAGCCAAAGGTGTAAATTATCGATAGTCTATATCTCGGAAACTATAAGAGATAATGCAATTTGGCAACCGGCAATGTAATTAGCATGCCGAATATTACTTGGAATGTGAATTGGAATGAAATCGCCAATAGATAAGACCATTTTACAATTTGGGCCCAAGTTAGAAGCAGAGCCTAAGGTGTAAATTATCGATAGTCCATATCTCGGAAACTATAAGAGATAATACAATTTGGCAAACGGCAATGTAATTAGCATGCCGAACATTACTTGGAATGTGAATTGGAACGAAATTGCCAATAGATAAGACCATTTTACAATTTGGGCCCAAGTTAGAAGCAGAGCCTAAAGTGTAAATTATCGATATTCCATATCTCGGAAACTATAAGAGATAATGCAATTAGGCAACCGGCAATGTAATTAGCATGCCGAATATTACTTGGAACGTGAATTGGAACGAAATCGCCAATAGATAAGACCATATTACAATTTGGGCCCAAGTGAGAAGCAGAGCCAGAGGTGTAAATTATCGATAGTCTATATCTCGGAAACTATAAGAGATAATGCAATTTGGCAACCGGCAATGTAATTAGCATGCCGAATATTACTTGGAATGTGAATTGGAATGAAATCGCCAATAGATAAGACCATTTTACAATTTGGGCCCAAGTTAGAAGCAGAGCCTAAGGTGTAAATTATCGATAGTCCATATCTCGGAAACTATAAGAGATAATGCAATTTGGCAAACGGCAATGTAATTAGCATGCCGAATATTACATGGAATGTGAATTGGAACGATATCGCCAATAGATAAGGCCATTTTACAATTTGAGCCCATGTTAGAAGCAGAGCCTAAGGTGTAAATTATCGATAGTCCATATCTCGGAAACTATAAAATATAATGCAATTTGGCAACCGGCAATGTAATTAGCATGCCGAATATTACTTGGAATGTGAATTGGAACGAAATCGCCAATAGATAAGACCATTTTACAATTTGGGCCCAAGTTAGAAGCAGAGCCTAAGGTGTAAATTATCGATAGTCCATATCTCGGAAACTATAAGAGATAATGCAACTTGGCCACCGGCAATGTAATTAGCATGTCGAATATTACTTGGAATGTGAATTGGAACGAAATCGCCAATAGATAAGACCATTTTACAATTTGGGCCCAAGTTAGAAGCAGAGCCTAAGGTGTAAATTATCGATAGTCCATATCTGGGAAACTATAAGAGATAATGCAATTTGGCAACCGGCAATATAATTAGCATGCCGAATATTACTTGGAATGTGAATTGGAACGAAATCGCCAATAGATAAGACCATTTTACAATTTGGGCCCAAGTTAGAAGCAGAGCCTAAGGTGTAAATTATCGATAGTCCATATCTCGGAAACTATAAGTGATAATGCAACTTGGCCACCGGCAATGTAATTAGCATGCCGAATATTACTTGGAATGTGAATTGGAACGAAATCGCCAATAGATAAGATCATTTTACAATTTGGGCCCAAGTTAGAAGCAGAGCCTAAGATGTAAATTATCGATAGTCCATATCTGGGAAACTATAAGAGATAATGCAATTTGGCAACCGGCAATGTAATTAGCATGCCGAATATTACTTGGAATGTGAATTGGAACGAAATCGCCAATAGATAAGTCCATTTTACAATTTGGGCCCAAGTTAGAAGCAGAGCCTAAGGTGTAAATTATCGATAGTCCATATCTCGGAAACTATAAGAGATAATGCAATTTGGCAACCGGCAATGTAATTAGCATGCCGAATATTACTTGGAATGTGAATTGGAACGAAATCGCCAATAGATAAGACCATTTTACAATTTGGGCCCAAGTTAGAAGCAGAGCCTAAGGTGTAAATTATCGATAGTCCATATCTCGGAAACTATAAGAGATAATGCAATTTGGCAACCGGCAATGTAATTAGCATGCTGAATATTACTTGGAATGTGAATTGGAACGAAATCGCCTATAGATAAGACCATTTTACAATTTGGGCCCAAGTTAGAAGCAGAGCCTAAGGTGAAAATTATCGATAGTCCATATATCGGAAACTATAAGAGATAATGCAACTTGGCCAACGGCAATGTAATTAGCATGCCGAATATTACTTGGAATGTGAACTGGAACGAAATCGCCAATAGATAAAACCATTTTACAATTTGAGCCCAAGTTAGAAGCAGAGCCTAAGGTGTAAATTATCGATAGTCCATATCTCGGAAACTATAAGAGATAATACAATTTGGCAACCGGCAATGTAATTAGCATGCCGAATATTACTTGGAATGTGAATTGGAACGAAATCGCCAATAGATAAGACCATTTTACAATTTGGGCCCAAGTTAGAAGCAGAGCCTAAAGTGTAAATTATCGATATTCCATATCTCGGAAACTATAAGAGATAATGCAATTAGGCAACCGGCAATGTAATTAGCATGCCGAATATTACTTGGAACGTGAATTGGAACGAAATCGCCAATAGATAAGACCATTTTACAATTTGGGCCCAAGTGAGAAGCAGAGCCAAAGGTGTAAATTATCGATAGTCTATATCTCGGAAACTATAAGAGATAATGCAATTTGGCAACCGGCAATGTAATTAGCATGCCGAATATTACTTGGAATGTGAATTGGAATGAAATCGCCAATAGATAAGACCATTTTACAATTTGGGCCCAAGTTACAAGCAGAGCCTAAGGTGTAAATTATCGATAGTCCATATCTCGGAAACTATAAGAGATAATACAATTTGGCAAACGGCAATGTAATTAGCATGCCGAACATTACTTGGAATGTGAATTGGAACGAAATTGCCAATAGATAAGACCATTTTACAATTTGGGCCCAAGTTAGAAGCAGAGCCTAAAGTGTAAATTATCGATATTCCATATCTCGGAAACTATAAGAGATAATGCAATTAGGCAACCGGCAATGTAATTAGCATGCCGAATATTACTTGGAACGTGAATTGGAACGAAATCGCCAATAGATAAGACCATTTTACAATTTGGGCCCAAGTGAGAAGCAGAGCCAGAGGTGTAAATTATCGATAGTCTATATCTCGGAAACTATAAGAGATAATGCAATTTGGCAACCGGCAATGTAATTAGCATGCCGAATATTACTTGGAATGTGAATTGGAATGAAATCGCCAATAGATAAGACCATTTTACAATTTGGGCCCAAGTTAGAAGCAGAGCCTAAGGTGTAAATTATCGATAGTCCATATCTCGGAAACTATAAGAGATAATGCAATTTGGCAAACGGCAATGTAATTAGCATGCCGAATATTACATGGAATGTGAATTGGAACGATATCGCCAATAGATAAGGCCATTTTACAATTTGGGCCCATGTTAGAAGCAGAGCCTAAGGTGTAAATTATCGATAGTCCATATCTCGGAAACTATAAAATATAATGCAATTTGGCAACCGGCAATGTAATTAGCATGCCGAATATTACTTGGAATGTGAATTGGAACGAAATCGCCAATAGATAAGACCATTTTACAATTTGGGCCCAAGTTAGAAGCAGAGCCTAAGGTGTAAATTATCGATAGTCCATATCTCGGAAACTATAAGAGATAATGCAACTTGGCCACCGGCAATGTAATTAGCATGTCGAATATTACTTGGAATGTGAATTGGAACGAAATCGCCAATAGATAAGACCATTTTACAATTTGGGCCCAAGTTAGAAGCAGAGCCTAAGGTGTAAATTATCGATAGTCCATATCTGGGAAACTATAAGAGATAATGCAATTTGGCAACCGGCAATGTAATTAGCATGCCGAATATTACTTGGAATGTGAATTGGAACGAAATCGCCAATAGATAAGACCATTTTACAATTTGGGCCCAAGTTAGAAGCAGAGCCTAAGGTGTAAATTATCGATAGTCCATATCTCGGAAACTATAAGTGATAATGCAACTTGGCCACCGGCAATGTAATTAGCATGCCGAATATTACTTGGAATGTGAATTGGAACGAAATCGCCAATAGATAAGATCATTTTACAATTTGGGCCCAAGTTAGAAGCAGAGCCTAAGATGTAAATTATCGATAGTCCATATCTGGGAAACTATAAGAGATAATGCAATTTGGCAACCGGCAATGTAATTAGCATGCCGAATATTACTTGGAATGTGAATTGGAACGAAATCGCCAATAGATAAGTCCATTTTACAATTTGGGCCCAAGTTAGAAGCAGAGCCTAAGGTGTAAATTATCGATAGTCCATATCTCGGAAACTATAAGAGATAATGCAATTTGGCAACCGGCAATGTAATTAGCATGCCGAATATTACTTGGAATGTGAATTGGAACGAAATCGCCAATAGATAAGACCATTTTACAATTTGGGCCCAAGTTAGAAGCAGAGCCTAAGGTGTAAATTATCGATAGTCCATATCTCGGAAACTATAAGAGATAATGCAATTTGGCAACCGGCAATGTAATTAGCATGCTGAATATTACTTGGAATGTGAATTGGAACGAAATCGCCTATAGATAAGACCATTTTACAATTTGGGCCCAAGTTAGAAGCAGAGCCTAAGGTGAAAATTATCGATAGTCCATATATCGGAAACTATAAGAGATAATGCAACTTGGCCACCGGCAATGTAATTAGCATGCCGAATATTACTTGGAATGTGAATTGGAACGAAATCGCCAATAGATAAAACCATTTTACAATTTGGGCCCAAGTTAGAAGCAGAGCCTAAGGTGTAAATTATCGATAGTCCATATCTCGGAAACTATAAGAGATAATACAATTTGGCAACCGGCAATGTAATTAGCATGCCGAATATTACTTGGAATGTGAATTGGAACGAAATCGCCAATAGATAAGACCATTTTACAATTTGGGCCCAAGTTAGAAGCAGAGCCTAAAGTGTAAATTATCGATATTCCATATCTCGGAAACTATAAGAGATAATGCAATTAGGCAACCGGCAATGTAATTAGCATGCCGAATATTACTTGGAACGTGAATTGGAACGAAATCGCCAATAGATAAGACCATTTTACAATTTGGGCCCAAGTGAGAAGCAGAGCCAAAGGTGTAAAGTATCGATAGTCTATATCTCGGAAACTATAAGAGATAATGCAATTTGGCAACCGGCAATGTAATTAGCATGCCGAATATTACTTGGAATGTGAATTGGAATGAAATCGCCAATAGATAAGACCATTTTACAATTTGGGCCCAAGTTAGAAGCAGAGCCTAAGGTGTAAATTATCGATAGTCCATATCTCGGAAACTATAAGAGATAATACAATTTGGCAAACGGCAATGTAATTAGCATGCCGAACATTACTTGGAATGTGAATTGGAACGAAATTGCCAATAGATAAGACCATTTTACAATTTTGGCCCAAGTTAGAAGCAGAGCCTAAAGTGTAAATTATCGATATTCCATATCTCGGAAACTATAAGAGATAATGCAATTAGGCAACCGGCAATGTAATTAGCATGCCGAATATTACTTGGAACGTGAATTGGAACGAAATCGCCAATAGATAAGACCATTTTACAATTTTGGCCCAAGTTAGAAGCAGAGCCTAAGGTGTAAATTATCGATAGTCCATATCTCGGAAACTATAAGAGATAATGCAACTTGGCCACCGGCAATGTAATTAGCATGCCGAATATTACTTGGAATGTGAATTGGAACGAAATCGCCAATAGATAAGACCATTTTACAATTGGGGCCCAAGTTAGAAGCAGAGCCTAAGGTGTAAATTATCGATAGTCCATATCTCGGAAACTATAAGAGATAATACAATTTGGCAACCGGCAATGTAATTAGCATGCCGAATATCACTTGGAACGTGAATTGGAACGAAATCGCCAATAGATAAGACCATTTTACAATTTGGGCCCCAGTTAGAAGCAGAGCCAAAGGTGTAAATTTTCGATAGTCCATATCTCGGAAACTATAAGAGATAATGCAATTTGGCAACCGGCAATGTAATTAGCATGCCGAATATTACTTGGAATGTGAATTGGAACGAAATCGCCAATAGATAAGACCATTTTACAATTTGGGCCCAAGTTAGAAGCAGAGCCTAAGGTGTAAATTATCGATAGTCCATATCTCGGAAATTATAAGAGATAATGCAATTTGGCAAACGGCAATGTAATTAGCATGCCGAATATTACATGGAATGTGAATTGGAACGAAATCGCCAATAGATAAGACCATTTTACAATTTGGGCCCAAGTTAGAAGCAGAGCCTAAGGTGTAAATTATCGATAGTCCATATCTCGGAAACTATAAAAGATAATGCAATTTGGCAACCGGCAATGTAATTAGCATGCCGAATATTACTTGGAATGTGAATTGGAACGAAATCGCCAATAGATAAGACCATTTTACAATTTGGGCCCAAGTTAGAAGCAGAGCCTAAGGTGTAAATTATCGATAGTCCATATCTCGGAAACTATAAGAGATAATGCAATTTGGCAACCGGCAATGTAATTAGCATGCCGAATATTACTTGGAATGTGAATTGGAACGAAATCGCCAATAGATAAGTCCATTTTACAATTTGGGCCCAAGTTAGAAGCAGAGCCTAAGTTGTAAATTATCGATAGTCCATATCTCGGAAACTATAAGAGATAATGCAATTTGGCAACCGGCAATGTAATTAGCATGCCGAATATTACTTGGAATGTGAATTGGAACGAAATCGCCAATAGATAAGACCATTTTACAATTTGGGCCCAAGTTAGAAGCAGAGCCTAAGGTGTAAATAATCGATAGTCCATATCTCGGAAACTATAAGAGATAATACAATTTGGCAACCGGCAATGTAATTAGCATGCCGAACATCACTTGGAATGTGAATTGGAACGAAATCGCCAATAGATAAGACCATTTTACAATTTGGGCCCAAGTTAGAAGCAGAGCCTAAGGTGTAAATTATCGATAGTCCATATCTCGGAAACTATAAGAGATAATGCAATTTGGCAACCGGCAATGTAATTAGCATGCCGAATATTACTTGGAATGTGAATTGGAACGAAATCGCCAATAGATAAGACCATTTTACAATTTGGGCCCAAGTTAGAAGCAGAGCCTAAGGTGTAAATTATCGATAGTCCATATCTCGGAAACTATAAGAGATAATGCAATTTGGCAACCGGCAAAGTAATTAGCATGCCGAATATTACTTGGAATGTGAATTGGAACGAAATCGCCAAAAGATAAGGCCATTTTACAATTTGGGCCCAAGTTAGAAGCAGAGCCTAAGGTGTAAATTATCGATAGTCCATATCTCGGAAACTATAAGAGATAATGCAATTTGGCAACCGGCAATGTAATTAGCATGCCGAATATTACTTGGAATGTGAATTGGAACGATATCGCCAATAGATAAGAGCATTTTACAATTTGGGTCCAAGTTAGAAACAGAGCCTAAGGTGTAAATTATCGATAGTCCATATCTCGGAAACTATAAGAGATAATGCAACTTGGCAACCGGCAATGTAATTAGAATGCCGAATATTACTTGGAATGTGAATTGGAGCGGAATCGCCAATAGATAAGGCCATTTTACAATTTGGGCCCAATATAGAAGCAGAGCCTAAGGTGTAAATTATCGATAGTCCATATCTCGGAAACTATAAGAGATAACGCAATTTGGCAACCGGCAATCTAATTATCAAGAATATTACTTGGAATGTGAATTGGAACGAAATCGCCAATAGATAAGACCATTTTACAATTTGGGCCCAAGTTAGAAGCAGAGCCTAAGGTGTAAATTATCGATAGTCCATATCTCGGAAACTATGAGAGATAATGCAATTTGGCAACCGGCAATGTAATTAGCATGCCGAATATTACTTGGAATGTGAATTGGAACGAAATCGCCAATAGATAAGACCATTTTACAATTTGGGCCCAAGTTAGAAGCAGAGCCTAAGGTGTAAATTATCGATAGTCCATATCTCGGAAACTATAAGAGATAATGCAATTTGGCCACCGGCAATGTAATTAGCATGCCGAATATTACTTGGAATGTGAATTGGAACGAAATCGCCAATAGATAAGACCATTTTACAATTTGGGCCCAAGTTAGAAGCAGAGCCTAAGGTGTAAATTATCGATAGTCCATATCTCGGAAACTATAAGAGATAATGCAATTTGGCAACCGGCAATGTAATTAGCATGCCGAATATTACTTGGAATGTGAATTGGAACGAAATCGCCAATAGATAAGAAGATTTTACAATTTGGGCCCAAGTTAGAAGCAGAGCCTAAGGTGAAAATTATCGATAGTCCATATCTCGGAAACTATAAGAGATAATGCAATTTGGCAACCGGCAATGTAATTAGCATACCGAATATTACTTGGAATGTGAATTGGAACGAAATCGCCTATAGATAAGACCATTTTACACTTTGGGCCCAAGTTAGAAGCAGAGCCTAAGGTGTAAATTATCGATAGTCCATATCTCGGAAACTATAAGAGATAATGCAATTTGGCAACCGGCAATGTAAGTAGCATGCCGAATATAACTTGGAATGTGAATTGGAACGAAATCGCCAATAGATAACACCATTTTACAATTTGGGCTCAAGTTAGAAGCAGAGCCTAAAGTGTAAATTATCGATATTCCATATCTCGGAAACTATAAGAGATAATGCAACTTGGCAACCGGCAATGTAATTAGAATGCCGAATATTACTTGGAATGTGAATTGGAGCGAAATCGCCAATAGATAAGGCCATTTTACAATTTGGGCCCAATATAGAAGCAGAGCCTAAGGTGTAAATTATCGATAGTCCATATCTCGGAAACTATAAGAGATAATGCAACTTGGCAACCGGCAATGTAATTAGAATGCCGAATATTACTTGGAATGTGAATTGGAGCGAAATCGCCAATAGATAAGGCCATTTTACAATTTGGGCCCAATATAGAAGCAGAGCCTAAGGTGTAAATTATCGATAGTCCATATCTCGGAAACTATAAGAGATAACGCAATTTGGCAACCGGCAATCTAATTATCAAGAATATTACTTGGAATGTGAATTGGAACGAAATCGCCAATAGATAAGACCATTTTACAATTTGGGCCCAAGTTAGAAGCAGAGCCTAAGGTGTAAATTATCGATAGTCCATATCTCGGAAACTATGAGAGATAATGCAATTTGGCAACCGGCAATGTAATTAGCATGCCGAATATTACTTGGAATGTGAATTGGAACGAAATCGCCAATAGATAAGACCATTTTACAATTTGGGCCCAAGTTAGAAGCAGAGCCTAAGGTGTAAATTATCGATAGTCCATATCTCGGAAACTATAAGAGATAATGCAATTTGGCCACCGGCAATGTAATTAGCATGCCGAATATTACTTGGAATGTGAATTGGAACGAAATCGCCAATAGATAAGACCATTTTACAAATTGGGCCCAAGTTAGAAGCAGAGCCTAAGGTGTAAATTATCGATAGTCCATATCTCGGAAACTATAAGAGATAATGCAATTTGGCAACCGGCAATGTAATTAGCATGCCGAATATTACTTGGAATGTGAATTGGAACGAAATCGCCAATACATAAGAAGATTTTACAATTTGGGCCCAAGTTAGAAGCAGAGCCTAAGGTGAAAATTATCGATAGTCCATATCTCGGAAACTATAAGAGATAATGCAATTTGGCAACCGGCAATGTAATTAGCATACCGAATATTACTTGGAATGTGAATTGGAACGAAATCGCCTATAGATAAGACCATTTTACACTTTGGGCCCAAGTTAGAAGCAGAGCCTAAGGTGTAAATTATCGATAGTCCATATCTCGGAAACTATAAGAGATAATGCAATTTGGCAACCGGCAATGTAATTAGCATGCTGAATATTACTTGGAATGTGAATTGGAACGAAATCGCCAATAGATAAGACCATATTACAATTTGGGCCCAAGTTAGAAGCAGAGCCTAAGGTGTAAATTATCGATAGTGCATATCTCGGAAACTATAATGCGATAATGCAATTTGACCACCGGCAATGTAATTAGCATGCCGAATATTACTTGGAATGTGAATTGGAACGAAATCGCCAATAGATAAGACCATGTTACAATTTGGGCCCAAGTTAGAAGCAGAGCCTAAGGTGTAAATTATCGATAGGCCATATCTCGGAAACTATAAGAGATAATGCAACTTGGCCACCGGCAATGTAATTAGCATGCCGAATATTACTTGGAATGTGAATTGGAACGAAATCACCAATAGATAAGACCATTTTACAATTTGGGCCCAAGTTAGAAGCAGAGCCTAAGGTGTAAATTATCGATAGTCCATATCTCGGAAACTATAAGTGATAATGCAACTTGGCCACCGGCAATGTAATTAGCATGCCGAATATTACTTGGAATGTGAATTGGAACGAAATCGCCAATAGATAAGATCATTTTACAATTTGGGCCCAAGTTAGAAGCAGAGCCTAAGATGTAAATTATCGATAGTCCATATCTGGGAAACTATAAGAGATAATGCAATTTGGCAACCGGCAATGTAATTAGCATGCCGAATATTACTTGGAATGTGAATTGGAACGAAATCGCCAATAGATAAGTCCATTTTACAATTTGGGCCCAAGTTAGAAGCAGAGCCTAAGGTGTAAATTATCGATAGTCCATATCTCGGAAACTATAAGAGATAATGCAATTTGGCAACCGGCAATGTAATTAGCATGCCGAATATTACTTGGAATGTGAATTGGAACGAAATCGCCAATAGATAAGACCATTTTACAATTTGGGCCCAAGTTAGAAGCAGAGCCTAAGGTGTAAATTATCGATAGTCCATATCTCGGAAACTATAAGAGATAATGCAATTTGGCAACCGGCAATGTAATTAGCATGCTGAATATTACTTGGAATGTGAATTGGAACGAAATCGCCTATAGATAAGACCATTTTACAATTTGGGCCCAAGTTAGAAGCAGAGCCTAAGGTGAAAATTATCGATAGTCCATATATCGGAAACTATAAGAGATAATGCAACTTGGCCACCGGCAATGTAATTAGCATGCCGAATATTACTTGGAATGTGAATTGGAACGAAATCGCCAATAGATAAAACCATTTTACAATTTGGGCCCAAGTTAGAAGCAGAGGCTAAGGTGTAAATTATCGATAGTCCATATCTCGGAAACTATAAGAGATAATACAATTTGGCAACCGGCAATGTAATTAGCATGCCGAATATTACTTGGAATGTGAATTGGAACGAAATCGCCAATAGATAAGACCATTTTACAATTTGGGCCCAAGTTAGAAGCAGAGCCTAAAGTGTAAATTATCGATATTCCATATCTCGGAAACTATAAGAGATAATGCAATTAGGCAACCGGCAATGTAATTAGCATGCCGAATATTACTTGGAACGTGAATTGGAACGAAATCGCCAATAGATAAGACCATTTTACAATTTGGGCCCAAGTGAGAAGCAGAGCCAAAGGTGTAAATTATCGATAGTCTATATCTCGGAAACTATAAGAGATAATGCAATTTGGCAACCGGCAATGTAATTAGCATGCCGAATATTACTTGGAATGTGAATTGGAATGAAATCGCCAATAGATAAGACCATTTTACAATTTGGGCCCAAGTTAGAAGCAGAGCCTAAGGTGTAAATTATCGATAGTCCATATCTCGGAAACTATAAGAGATAATACAATTTGGCAAACGGCAATGTAATTAGCATGCCGAACATTACTTGGAATGTGAATTGGAACGAAATTGCCAATAGATAAGACCATTTTACAATTTTGGCCCAAGTTAGAAGCAGAGCCTAAAGTGTAAATTATCGATATTCCATATCTCGGAAACTATAAGAGATAATGCAATTAGGCAACCGGCAATGTAATTAGCATGCCGAATATTACTTGGAACGTGAATTGGAACGAAATCGCCAATAGATAAGACCATTTTACAATTTTGGCCCAAGTTAGAAGCAGAGCCTAAGGTGTAAATTATCGATAGTCCATATCTCGGAAACTATAAGAGATAATGCAACTTGGCCACCGGCAATGTAATTAGCATGCCGAATATTACTTGGAATGTGAATTGGAACGAAATCGCCAATAGATAAGACCATTTTACAATTGGGGCCCAAGTTAGAAGCAGAGCCTAAGGTGTAAATTATCGATAGTCCATATCTCGGAAACTATAAGAGATAATACAATTTGGCAACCGGCAATGTAATTAGCATGCCGAATATCACTTGGAACGTGAATTGGAACGAAATCGCCAATAGATAAGACCATTTTACAATTTGGGCCCCAGTTAGAAGCAGAGCCAAAGGTGTAAATTTTCGATAGTCCATATCTCGGAAACTATAAGAGATAATGCAATTTGGCAACCGGCAATGTAATTAGCATGCCGAATATTACTTGGAATGTGAATTGGAACGAAATCGCCAATAGATAAGGCCATTTTACAATTTGGGCCCAAGTTAGAAGCAGAGCCTAAGGTGTAAATTATCGATAGTCCATATCTCGGAAATTATAAGAGATAATGCAATTTGGCAAACGGCAATGTAATTAGCATGCCGAATATTACATGGAATGTGAATTGGAACGAAATCGCCAATAGATAAGACCATTTTACAATTTGGGCCCAAGTTAGAAGCAGAGCCTAAGGTGTAAATTATCGATAGTCCATATCTCGGAAACTATAAAAGATAATGCAATTTGGCAACCGGCAATGTAATTAGCATGCCGAATATTACTTGGAATGTGAATTGGAACGAAATCGCCAATAGATAAGACCATTTTACAATTTGGGCCCAAGTTAGAAGCAGAGCCTAAGGTGTAAATTATCGATAGTCCATATCTCGGAAACTATAAGAGATAATGCAATTTGGCAACCGGCAATGTAATTAGCATGCCGAATATTACTTGGAATGTGAATTGGAACGAAATCGCCAATAGATAAGTCCATTTTACAATTTGGGCCCAAGTTAGAAGCAGAGCCTAAGTTGTAAATTATCGATAGTCCATATCTCGGAAACTATAAGAGATAATGCAATTTGGCAACCGGCAATGTAATTAGCATGCCGAATATTACTTGGAATGTGAATTGGAACGAAATCGCCAATAGATAAGACCATTTTACAATTTGGGCCCAAGTTAGAAGCAGAGCCTAAGGTGTAAATAATCGATAGTCCATATCTCGGAAACTATAAGAGATAATACAATTTGGCAACCGGCAATGTAATTAGCATGCCGAACATCACTTGGAATGTGAATTGGAACGAAATCGCCAATAGATAAGACCATTTTACAATTTGGGCCCAAGTTAGAAGCAGAGCCTAAGGTGTAAATTATCGATAGTCCATATCTCGGAAACTATAAGAGATAATGCAATTTGGCAACCGGCAATGTAATTAGCATGCCGAATATTACTTGGAATGTGAATTGGAACGAAATCGCCAATAGATAAGACCATTTTACAATTTGGGCCCAAGTTAGAAGCAGAGCCTAAGGTGTAAATTATCGATAGTCCATATCTCGGAAACTATAAGAGATAATGCAATTTGGCAACCGGCAAAGTAATTAGCATGCCGAATATTACTTGGAATGTGAATTGGAACGAAATCGCCAAAAGATAAGGCCATTTTACAATTTGGGCCCAAGTTAGAAGCAGAGCCTAAGGTGTAAATTATCGATAGTCCATATCTCGGAAACTATAAGAGATAATGCAATTTGGCAACCGGCAATGTAATTAGCATGCCGAATATTACTTGGAATGTGAATTGGAACGATATCGCCAATAGATAAGAGCATTTTACAATTTGGGTCCAAGTTAGAAACAGAGCCTAAGGTGTAAATTATCGATAGTCCATATCTCGGAAACTATAAGAGATAATGCAACTTGGCAACCGGCAATGTAATTAGAATGCCGAATATTACTTGGAATGTGAATTGGAGCGGAATCGCCAATAGATAAGGCCATTTTACAATTTGGGCCCAATATAGAAGCAGAGCCTAAGGTGTAAATTATCGATAGTCCATATCTCGGAAACTATAAGAGATAACGCAATTTGGCAACCGGCAATCTAATTATCAAGAATATTACTTGGAATGTGAATTGGAACGAAATCGCCAATAGATAAGACCATTTTACAATTTGGGCCCAAGTTAGAAGCAGAGCCTAAGGTGTAAATTATCGATAGTCCATATCTCGGAAACTATGAGAGATAATGCAATTTGGCAACCGGCAATGTAATTAGCATGCCGAATATTACTTGGAATGTGAATTGGAACGAAATCGCCAATAGATAAGACCATTTTACAATTTGGGCCCAAGTTAGAAGCAGAGCCTAAGGTGTAAATTATCGATAGTCCATATCTCGGAAACTATAAGAGATAATGCAATTTGGCCACCGGCAATGTAATTAGCATGCCGAATATTACTTGGAATGTGAATTGGAACGAAATCGCCAATAGATAAGACCATTTTACAATTTGGGCCCAAGTTAGAAGCAGAGCCTAAGGTGTAAATTATCGATAGTCCATATCTCGGAAACTATAAGAGATAATGCAATTTGGCAACCGGCAATGTAATTAGCATGCCGAATATTACTTGGAATGTGAATTGGAACGAAATCGCCAATAGATAAGAAGATTTTACAATTTGGGCCCAAGTTAGAAGCAGAGCCTAAGGTGAAAATTATCGATAGTCCATATCTCGGAAACTATAAGAGATAATGCAATTTGGCAACCGGCAATGTAATTAGCATACCGAATATTACTTGGAATGTGAATTGGAACGAAATCGCCTATAGATAAGACCATTTTACACTTTGGGCCCAAGTTAGAAGCAGAGCCTAAGGTGTAAATTATCGATAGTCCATATCTCGGAAACTATAAGAGATAATGCAATTTGGCAACCGGCAATGTAAGTAGCATGCCGAATATAACTTGGAATGTGAATTGGAACGAAATCGCCAATAGATAACACCATTTTACAATTTGGGCTCAAGTTAGAAGCAGAGCCTAAAGTGTAAATTATCGATATTCCATATCTCGGAAACTATAAGAGATAATGCAACTTGGCAACCGGCAATGTAATTAGAATGCCGAATATTACTTGGAATGTGAATTGGAGCGAAATCGCCAATAGATAAGGCCATTTTACAATTTGGGCCCAATATAGAAGCAGAGCCTAAGGTGTAAATTATCGATAGTCCATATCTCGGAAACTATAAGAGATAATGCAACTTGGCAACCGGCAATGTAATTAGAATGCCGAATATTACTTGGAATGTGAATTGGAGCGAAATCGCCAATAGATAAGGCCATTTTACAATTTGGGCCCAATATAGAAGCAGAGCCTAAGGTGTAAATTATCGATAGTCCATATCTCGGAAACTATAAGAGATAACGCAATTTGGCAACCGGCAATCTAATTATCAAGAATATTACTTGGAATGTGAATTGGAACGAAATCGCCAATAGATAAGACCATTTTACAATTTGGGCCCAAGTTAGAAGCAGAGCCTAAGGTGTAAATTATCGATAGTCCATATCTCGGAAACTATGAGAGATAATGCAATTTGGCAACCGGCAATGTAATTAGCATGCCGAATATTACTTGGAATGTGAATTGGAACGAAATCGCCAATAGATAAGACCATTTTACAATTTGGGCCCAAGTTAGAAGCAGAGCCTAAGGTGTAAATTATCGATAGTCCATATCTCGGAAACTATAAGAGATAATGCAATTTGGCCACCGGCAATGTAATTAGCATGCCGAATATTACTTGGAATGTGAATTGGAACGAAATCGCCAATAGATAAGACCATTTTACAAATTGGGCCCAAGTTAGAAGCAGAGCCTAAGGTGTAAATTATCGATAGTCCATATCTCGGAAACTATAAGAGATAATGCAATTTGGCAACCGGCAATGTAATTAGCATGCCGAATATTACTTGGAATGTGAATTGGAACGAAATCGCCAATACATAAGAAGATTTTACAATTTGGGCCCAAGTTAGAAGCAGAGCCTAAGGTGAAAATTATCGATAGTCCATATCTCGGAAACTATAAGAGATAATGCAATTTGGCAACCGGCAATGTAATTAGCATACCGAATATTACTTGGAATGTGAATTGGAACGAAATCGCCTATAGATAAGACCATTTTACACTTTGGGCCCAAGTTAGAAGCAGAGCCTAAGGTGTAAATTATCGATAGTCCATATCTCGGAAACTATAAGAGATAATGCAATTTGGCAACCGGCAATGTAATTAGCATGCTGAATATTACTTGGAATGTGAATTGGAACGAAATCGCCAATAGATAAGACCATATTACAATTTGGGCCCAAGTTAGAAGCAGAGCCTAAGGTGTAAATTATCGATAGTCCATATCTCGGAAACTATAAGAGATAATGCAATTTGGCAACCGGCAATGTAATTAGCATGCCGAATATTACTTGGGATGTGAATTGGAACAAAATCGCCAATAGATAAGACCATTTTACAATTTGGGCCCAAGTTAGAAGCAGAGCCTAAGGTGTAAATTATCGATAGTCCATATCTCTGAAACTATAAGAGATAATGCAACTTGGCCACCGGCAATGTAATTAGCATGCCGAATATTACTTGGAATGTGAATTGGAATGAAATCGCCAATAGATAAGACCATTTTACTATTTGGGCCCAAGTTAGAAGCAGAGCCTAAGGTGTAAATTATCGATAGTCCATATCTCGGAAACTATAAGAGATAATGCAATTTGGCAACCGGCAATGTAATTAGCATGCCGAATATTACTTGGAATGTGAATTGGAACGAAATCGCCAATAGATAAGACCATTTTACAATTTGGGCCCAAGTTAGAAGCAGAGCCAAAGGTTTAAATTATCGATAGTCCATATCTCGGAAACTATAAGAGATAATGCAATTTGGCAACCGGCAATGTAATTAGCATGCCGAATATTACTTGGAATGTGAATTGGAGCGAAATCGCCAATAGATAAGACTATTTTACAATTTGGGCCCAAGTTAGAAGCAGAGCCTAAGGTGTAAATTATCGATAGTCCATATCTCGGAAATTATAAGAGATAATGCAATTTGGCAAATGGCAATGTAATTAGCATGCCGAATATTACATGGAATGTGAATTGGAACGAAATCGCCAATAGATAAGACCATTTTACAATTTGGGCCCAAGTTAGAAGCAGAGCCTAAGGTGTAAATTATCGATAGTCCATATCTTGGAAACTATAAGAGATAATGCAATTTGGCAACCGGCAAAGTAATTAGCATGCCGAATATTACTTGGAATGTGAATTGGAACGAAATCGCCAAAAGATAAGACCATTTTACAATTTGGGCCCAAGTTAGAAGCAGAGCCTAAGGTATAAATTATCGATAGTCCATATCTCGGAAACTATAAGAGATAATGCAATTTGGCAACCGGCAATGTAATTAGCATGCCGAATATTACTTGGAATGTGAATTGGAACGATATCGCCAATAGATAAGACCATTTTACAATTTGGGCCCAAGTTAGAAACAGAGCCTAAGGTGTAAATTATCGATAGTCCATATCTCGGAAACTATAAGAGATAATGCAACTTGGCAACCGGCAATGTAATTAGAATGCCGAATATTACTTGGAATGTGAATTGGAGCGAAATCGCCAATAGATAAGACCATTTTACAATTTGGGCCCAAGTTAGAAGCAGAGCCTAAGGTGTAAATTATCGATAATTACATTGCCGGTTGCCAAATTGCATTATCTCTTATAGTTTCCGAATTATGGACTATCGATAATTTACACTTTAAGCTCTGCATCTAACTTGGGCCCAAATTGTAAAATGGTCTTATCTATTGGCGATTTCGTTCCAATTCACATTCCAAGTAATATTCGGCATGCTAATGACATTGCCGGTTGCCAAATTGCATTATCTCTCACAGTTTCCGAGATATGGACTATCGATAATTTACACCTTAGGCTCTGCTTCTAACTTGGGCCCAAATTGTAAAATGGTCTTATCTATTGGCGATTTCGTTCCAATTCACATTCCAAGTAATATTCTTGCTAATTACATTGCCTAAGGTGTAAATTATCGATCGTCCATATCTCGGAAACTATAAGAGATAATGCAATTTGGCAACCGGCAATGTAATTAGCATGCCGAATATTACTTGGAATGTGAATTGGAACGAAATCGCCAATAGATAAGACCATTTTACAATTTGGGCCCAAGTTAGAGGCAGAGCCTAAGGTGTAAATTATCGATAGTCCATATCTCGGAAACTATAATGCGATAATGCAATTTGACCACCCGCAATGTAATTAGCATGCCGAATATTACTTGGAATGTGAATTGGAACGAAATCGCCAATAGATAAGACCATTTTACAATTTGGGCCCAAGTTAGAAGCAGAGCCTAAGGTGTAAATTATCGATAGGCCATATCTCGGAAACTATAAGAGATAATGCAACTTGGCCACCGGCAATGTAATTAGCATGCCGAATATTACTTGGAATGTGAATTGGAACGAAATCGCCAATAGATAAGACCATTTCACAATTTGGGCCCAAGTTAGAAGCAGAGCCTAAGGTGTAAATTATCGATAATCCATATCTCGGAAACTATAAGAGATAATGCAATTTGGCAACCGGCAATGTAATTAGCATACCGAATAATACTTGGAATGTGAATTGGAACGAAATCGCCTATTGATAAGACCATTTTACAATTTGGGCCCAAGTTAGAAGCAGAGCCTAAGGTGTAAATTATCGATGGTCCATATCTCGGAAATTATAGGAGATAATGCAATTTGGCAAACGGCAATGTAATTAGCATGAAGAATATTACATGGAATGTGAATTGGAACGAAATCGCCAATAGATAAGACCATTTTACAATTTGGGCCCAAGTTACAAGCAGAGCCTAAGGTGTAAATTATCGATAGTCCATATCTCGGAAACTATAAGAGATAATGCAATTTGGCAACCGGCAATGTAATTAGCATGCCGAATATTACTTGGAATGTGAATTGGAACGAAATCGCCAATAGATAAGACTATTTTACAATTTGGGCCCAAGTTAGAAGCAGAGCCTAAGGTGTAAATTATCGATAGTCCATATCTCGGAAACTATAAGAGATAATGCAATTTGGCAACCGGCAATGTAATTAGCATGCCGAATATTACTTGGAATGTGAATTGGAACGAAATCGCCAATAGATAAGACTATTTTACAATTTGGGCCCAAGTTAGAAGCAGAGCCTAAGGTGTAAATTATCGATAGTCCATATCTTGGAAACTATAAGAGATAATGCAATTTGGCAACCGGCAAAGTAATTAGCATGCCGAATATTACTTGGAATGTGAATTGGAACGAAATCGCCAAAAGATAAGACCATTTTACAATTTGGGCCCAAGTTAGAAGCAGAGCCTAAGGTATAAATTATCGATAGTCCATATCTCGGAAACTATAAGAGATAATGCAATTTGGCAACCGGAAATGTAATTAGCATGCCGAATATTACTTGGAATGTGAATTGGAACGATATCGCCAATAGATAAGACCATTTTACAATTTGGGCCCAAGTTAGAAACAGAGCCTAAGGTGTAAATTATCGATAGTCCATATCTCGGAAACTATAAGAGATAATGCAACTTGGCAACCGGCAATGTAATTAGAATGCCGAATATTACTTGGAATGTGAATTGGAGCGAAATCGCCAATAGATAAGGCCATTTTACAATTTGGGCCCAATTTAGAAGCAGAGCCTAAGGTGTAAATTATCGATAATTACATTGCCGGTTGCCAAATTCCATTATCTCTTATAGTTTCCGAGATATGGACTATCGATAATTTACACCTTAGGCTCTGCTTCTAACTTGGGCCCAAATTGTAAAATGGTCTTAAATGGCAATGTAATTAGCATGAAGAATATTACATGGAATGTGAATTGGAACGAAATCGCCAATAGATAAGACCATTTTACAATTTGGGCCCAAGTTACAAGCAGAGCCTAAGGTGTAAATTATCGATAGTCCATATCTCGGAAACTATAAAAGATAATGCAATTTGGCAACCGGCAATGTAATTAGCATGCCGAATATTACTTGGAATGTGAATTGGAACGAAATCGCCAATAGATAAGACCATTTTACAATTTGGGCCCAAGTTAGAAGCAGAGCCTAAGGTGTAAATTATCGATAGTCCATATCTCGGAAACTGTGAGAGATAATGCAATTCGGCAACCGGCAATGTCATTAGCATGCCGAATATTACTTGGAATGTGAATTGGAACGAAATCGCCAATAGATAAGTCCATTTTACAATTTGGGCCCAAGTTAGAAGCAGAGCCTAAGGTGTAAATTATCGATAGTCCATATCTCGGAAACTATAAGAGATAATGCAATTTGGCAACCGGCAATGTAATTAGCATGCCGAATATTACTTGGAATGTGAATTGGAACGAAATCGCCAATAGATAAGGTCATTTTACAATTTGGGCCCAAGTTAGAAGCAGAGCCTAAGGTGTAAATTATCGATAGTCCATATCTCGGAAACTATAAGAGATAATGCAATTTGGCAACCGGCAATGTAATTAGCATGCTGAATATTACTTGGAATGTGAATTGGAACGAAATCGCCAATAGATAAGACCATTTTACAATTTGGGCCCAAGTTAGAAGCAGAGCCTAAGGTGTAAATTATCGATAGTCCATATCTCGGAAACTATAAGAGATAATACAATTTGGCAACCGGCAATGTAATTAGCATGCCGAACATTACTTGGAATGTGAATTGGAACGAAATCGCCAATAGATAAGACCGTTTTACAATTTGGGCCCAAGTTAGAAGCAGAGCCTAAAGTGTAAATTATCGATATTCCATATCTCGGAAACTATAAGAGATAATGCAATTAGGCAACCGGCAATGTAATTGGCATGCCGAATATTACTTGGAACGTGAATTGGAGCGAAATCGCCAATAGATAAGACCATTTTACAATTTGGGACCAAGTGAGAAGCAGAGCCAAAGGTGTAAATAATCGATAGTCCATATCTCGGAAACTATAAGAGATAATGCAATTTGGCAACCGGCAATGTAATTAGCATGCCGAATATTACTTGGAATGTGAATTGGAATGAAATTGCCAATAGATAAGACCATTTTACAATTTGGGCCCAAGTTAGAAGCAGAGCCTAAGGTGTAAATTATCGATAGTCCATATCTCGGAAATTATAAGAGATAATGCAATTTGGCAACCGGCAATGTAATTAGCATGCCGAATATTACTTGGAATGTGAATTGGAACGAAATCGCCAATAGATAAG
Source organism: Rhynchophorus ferrugineus (assembly GCF_030347505.1). Lineage (NCBI taxonomy): Eukaryota > Metazoa > Arthropoda > Insecta > Coleoptera > Curculionidae > Rhynchophorus > Rhynchophorus ferrugineus. The sequence continues at coordinate 18,829,028 of NW_027472590.1, forward strand.
ACCATTTTACAATTTGGGCCCAAGTTAGAAGCAGAGCCTAAGGTGTAAATTATCGATAGTCCATATCTCGGAAACTATAAGTGATAATGCAACTTGGCCACCGGCAATGTAATTAGCATGCCGAATATTACTTGGAATGTGAATTGGAACGAAATCGCCAATAGATAAGATCATTTTACAATTTGGGCCCAAGTTAGAAGCAGAGCCTAAGGTGTAAATAATCGATAGTCCATATCTGGGAAACTATAAGAGATAATGCAATTTGGCAACCGGCAATGCAATTAGCATGCCGAATATTACTTGGAATGTGAATTGGAACGAAATCGCCAATAGATAAGTCCATTTTACAATTTGGGCCCAAGTTAGAAGCAGAGCCTAAGGTGTAAATTATCGATAGTCCATATCTCGGAAACTATAAGAGATAATGCAATTTGGCAACCGGCAATGTAATTAGCATGCTGAATATTACTTGGAATGTGAATTGGAACGAAATCGCCAATAGATAAGACCATTTTACAATTTGGGCCCAAGTTAGAAGCAGAGCCTAAGGTGAAAATTATCGATATTCCATATCTCGGAAACTATAAGAGATAATGCAATTAGGCAACCGGCAATGTAATTGGCATGCCGAATATTACTTGGAACGTGAATTGGAGCGAAATCGCCAATAGATAAGACCATTTTACAATTTGGGACCAAGTGAGAAGCAGAGCCAAAGGTGTAAATAATCGATAGTCCATATCTCGGAAACTATAAGAGATAATGCAATTTGGCAACCGGCAATGTAATTAGCATGCCGAATATTACTTGGAATGTGAATTGGAATGAAATTGCCAATAGATAAGACCATTTTACAATTTGGGCCCAAGTTAGAAGCAGAGCCTAAGGTGTAAATTATCGATAGTCCATATCTCGGAAATTATAAGAGATAATGCAATTTGGCAACCGGCAATGTAATTAGCATGCCGAATATTACTTGGAATGTGAATTGGAACGAAATCGCCAATAGATAAGACCATTTTACAATTTGGGCCCAAGTTAGAAGCAGAGCCTAAGGTGTAAATTATCGATAGTCCATATCTCGGAAACTATAAGTGATAATGCAACTTGGCCACCGGCAATGTAATTAGCATGCCGAATATTACTTGGAATGTGAATTGGAACGAAATCGCCAATAGATAAGATCATTTTACAATTTGGGCCCAAGTTAGAAGCAGAGCCTAAGGTGTAAATAATCGATAGTCCATATCTGGGAAACTATAAGAGATAATGCAATTTGGCAACCGGCAATGTAATTAGCATGCCGAATATTACTTGGAATGTGAATTGGAACGAAATCGCCAATAGATAAGTCCATTTTACAATTTGGGCCCAAGTTAGAAGCAGAGCCTAAGGTGTAAATTATCGATAGTCCATATCTCGGAAACTATAAGAGATAATGCAATTTGGCAACCGGCAATGTAATTAGCATGCTGAATATTACTTGGAATGTGAATTGGAACGAAATCGCCAATAGATAAGACCATTTTACAATTTGGGCCCAAGTTAGAAGCAGAGCCTAAGGTGAAAATTATCGATAGTCCATATCTCGGAAACTATAAGAGATAATGCAACTTGGCCACCGGCAATGTAATTAGCATGCCGAATATTACTTGGAATGTGAATTGGAACGAAATCGCCAATAGATAAGATCATTTTACAATTTGGGCCCAAGTTAGAAGCAGAGCCTAAGGTGTAAATTATCGATAGTCCATATCTCGGAAACTATAAGAGATAAAGCAATTTGGCAACCGGCAATGTAATTAGCATGCCGAATATTACTTGGAATGTGAATTGGAACGAAATCGCCAATAGGTAAGACCATTTTACAATTTGGGCCCAAGTTAGAAGCAGAGCCTAAGGTGTAAATTATCGATAGTCCATATCTCGGAAACTATAAGAGATAATGCAATTTGGCAACCGGCAATGTAATTAGCATGCTGAATATTACTTGGAATGTGAATTGGAACGAAATCGCCAATAGATAAGACCATTTTACAATTTGGGCCCAAGTTAGAAGCAGAGCCTAAGGTGAAAATTATCGATAGTCCATATCTCGGAAACTATAAGAGATAATGCAACTTGGCCACCGGCAATGTAATTAGCATGCCGAATATTACTTGGAATGTGAATTGGAACGAAATCGCCAATAGATAAGACCATTTTACAATTTGGGCCCAAGTTAGAAGCAGAGCCTAAGGTGTAAATTATCGATAGTCCATATCTCGGAAACTATAAGAGATAATACAATTTGGCAACCGGCAATGTAATTAGCATGCCGAACATTACTTGGAATGTGAATTGGAACGAAATCGCCAATAGATAAGACCATTTTACAATTTGGGCCCAAGTTAGAAGCAGAGCCTAAAGTGTAAATTATCGATATTCCATATCTCGGAAACTATAAGAGATAATGTAATTAGGCAACCGGCAATGTAATTAGCATGCCGAATATTACTTGGAACGTGAATTGGAACGAAATCGCCAATAGATAAGACCATTTTACAATTTGGGCCCAAGTGAGAAGCAGAGCCAAAGGTGTAAATTATCGATAGTCTATATCTCGGAAACTATAAGAGATAATGCAATTTGGCAACCGGCAATGTAATTAGCATGCCGAATATTACTTGGAATGTGAATTGGAATGAAATCGCCAATAGATAAGACCATTTTACAATTTGGGCCCAAGTTAGAAGCCGAGCCTAAGGTGTAAATTATCGATAGTCCATATCTCGGAAACTATAAGAGATAATACAATTTGGCAAACGGCAATGTAATTAGCATGCCGAACATTACTTGGAATGTGAATTGGAACGAAATTGCCAATAGATAAGACCATTTTACAATTTGGGCCCAAGTTAGAAGCAGAGCCTAAAGTGTAAATTATCGATATTCCATATCTCGGAAACTATAAGAGATAATGCAATTAGGCAACCGGCAATGTAATTAGCATGCCGAATATTACTTGGAACGTGAATTGGAACGAAATCGCCAATAGATAAGACCATTTTACAATTTGGGCCCAAGTGAGAAGCAGAGCCAAAGGTGTAAATTATCGATAGCCTATATCTCGGAAACTATAAGAGATAATGCAATTTGGCAACCGGCAATGTAATTAGCATGCCGAATATTACTTGGAATGTGAATTGGAATGAAATCGCCAATAAATAAGACCATTTTACAATTTGGGCCCAAGTTAGAAGCAGAGCCTAAGGTGTAAATTATCGATAGTCCATATCTCGGAAACTATAAGAGATAATGCAATTTGGCAAACGGCAATGTAATTAGCATGCCGAATATTACATGGAATGTGAATTGGAACGATATCGCCAATAGATAAGACCATTTTACAATTTGGGCCCAAGTTAGAAGCAGAGCCTAAGGTGTAAATTATCGATAGTCCATATCTCGGAAACTATAAAAGATAATGCAATTTGGCAACCGGCAATGTAATTAGCATGCCGAATATTACTTGGAATGTGAATTGGAACGAAATCGCCAATAGATAAGACCATTTTACAATTTGGGCCCAAGTTAGAAGCAGAGCCTAAGGTGTAAATTATCGATAGTCCATATCTCGGAAACTATAAGAGATAATGCAACTTGGCCACCGGCAATGTAATTAGCATGTCGAATATTACTTGGAATGTGAATTGGAACGAAATCGCCAATAGATAAGACCATTTTACAATTTGGGCCCAAGTTAGTAGCAGAGCCTAAGGTGTAAATTATCGATAGTCCATATCTGGGAAACTATAAGAGATAATGCAATTTGGCAACCGGCAATGTAATTAGCATGCCGAATATTACTTGGAATGTGAATTGGAACGAAATCGCCAATAGATAAGACCATTTTACAATTTTGGCCCAAGTTAGAAGCAGAGCCTAAGGTGTAAATTATCGATAGTCCATATCTCGGAAACTATAAGAGATAATGCAATTTGGCAACCGGCAATGTAATTAGCATGCCGAATATTACTTGGAATGTGAATTGGAACGAAATCGCCAATAGATAAGACCATTTTACAATTTGGGCCCAAGTTAAAAGCAGAGCCTAAGGTGTAAATTATCGATAGTCCATATCTCGGAAACTATAAGAGATAATGCAATTTGGCCACCGGCAATGTAATTAGCAGGCCGAATATTACTTGGAATGTGAATTGGAGCGAAATCGCCAATTCATAAGACCATTTTACAATATGGGCCCAAGTTAGAAGCAGAGCCTAAGGTGTAAATTATCCATAGTCCATATCTCGGAAACTATAAGAGATAATGCAACTTGGCAACCGGCAATGTAATTAGCATGCCGAATATTACTTGGAATGTGAATTGGAACGAAATCGCCAATAGATAAGACCATTTTACAATTTGGGCCCAAGTTAGAAGCAGAGCCTAAGGTGTAAATTATCGATAGTCCATATCTCGGAAACTATAAGAGATAATTCAATTTGGCAACCGGCAATGTAAGTAGCATGCCGAATATAACTTGGAATGTGAATTGGAACGAAATCGCCAATAGATGAGACCATTTTACAATTTGGGCCCAAGTTAGAAGCAGAGCCTAAGGTGTAAATTATCGATAGTCCATATCTCGGAAACTATAAGAGATAATGCAATTTGGCAACCGGCAATGTAATTAGCATGCTGAATATTACTTGGAATGTGAATTGGAACGAAATCGCCAATAGATAAGACCATTTTACAATTTGGGCCCAAGTTAGAAGCAGAGCCTAAGGTGTAAATTATCGATAGTCCATATCTCGGAAACTATAAGAGATAATGCAACTTGGCCACCGGCAATGTAATTAGCATGCCGAATATTACTTGGAATGTGAATTGGAACGAAATCGCCAATAGATAAGACCATTTTACAATTTGGGCCCAAGTTAGAAGCAGAGCCTGAGGTGTAAATTATCGATAGTCCATATCTCGGAAACTATAAGAGATAATTCAATTTGGCAACCGGCAATGTAAGTAGCATGCCGAATATAACTTGGAATGTGAATTGGAACGAAATCGCCAATAGATAAGACCATTTTACAATTTGGGCCCAAGTTAGAAGCAGAGCCTAAGGTGTAAATTATCGATAGTCCATATCTCGGAAACTATAAGAGATAATGCAATTTGGCAACCGGCAATGTAATTAGCATGCTGAATATTACTTGGAATGTGAATTGGAACGAAATCGCCAATAGATAAGACCATTTTACAATTTGGGCCCAAGTTAGAAGCAGAGCCTAAGGTGTAAATTATCGATAGTCCATATCTCGGAAACTATAAGAGATAATGCAACTTGGCCACCGGCAATGTAATTAGCATGCCGAATATTACTTGGAATGTGAATTGGAACGAAATCGCCAATAGATAAGACCATTTTACAATTGGGGCCCAAGTTAGAAGCAGAGCCTAAGGTGTAAATTATCGATAGTCCATATCTCGGAAACTATAAGAGATAATACAATTTGGCAACCGGCAATGTAATTAGCATGCCGAATATTACTTGGAACGTGAATTGGAACGAAATCGCCAATAGATAAGACCATTTTACAATTTGGGCCCCAGTTAGAAGCAGAGCCAAAGGTGTAAATTTTCGATAGTCCATATCTCGGAAACTATAAGAGATAATGCAATTTGGCAACCGGCAATGTAATTAGCATGCCGAATATTACCTGGAATGTGAATTGGAACGAAATCGCCAATAGATAAGACCATTTTACAATTTGGGCCCAAGTTAGAGGCAGAGCCTAAGGTGTAAATTATCGATAGTCCATATCTCGGAAACTATAAAAGATAATGCAATTTGGCAACCGGCAATGTAATTAGCATGCCGAATATTACTTGGAATGTGAATTGGAACTAAATCGCCAATAGATAAGACCATTTTACAATTTGGGCCCAAGTTAGAAGCAGAGCCTAAGGTGTAAATTATCGATAGTCCATATCTCGGAAACTATAAGAGATAATGCAATTTGGCAACCGGCAATGTAATTATCATGCCGAATATTACTTGGAATGTGAATTGGAACGAAATCGCCAATAGATAAGTCCATTTTACAATTTGGGCCCAAGTTAGAAGCAGAGCCTAAGGTGTAAATTATCGATAGTCCATATCTCGGAAACTATAAGAGATAATTCAATTTGGCAACCGGCAATGTAATTAGCATGCCGAATATTACTTGGAATGTGAATTGGAACGAAATCGCCAATAGATAAGACCATTTTACAATTTGGGCCCAAGTTAGAAGCAGAGCCTAAGGTGTAAATAATCGATAGTCCATATCTCGGAAACTATAAGAGATAATACAATTTGGCAACCGGCAATGTAATTAGCATGCCGAACATCACTTGGAATGTGAATTGGAACGAAATCGCCAATAGATAAGTCCATTTTACAATTTGGGCCCAAGTTAGAAGCAGAGCCTAAGGTGTAAATTATCGATAGTCCATATCTCGGAAACTATAAGAGATAATGCAATTTGGCAACCGGCAATGTAAGTAGCATGCCGAATATAACTTGGAATGTGAATTGGAACGAAATCGCCAATAGATAAGACCATTTTACAATTTGGGCCCAAGTTAGAAGCAGAGCCTAAAGTGTAAATTATCGATATTCCATATCTCAGAAACTATAAGAGATAATACAATTTGGCAACCGGCAATGTAATTAGCATGCCGAATATTACTTGGAATGTGAATTGGAACGAAATCGCCAATAGATAAGGCCATTTTACAATTTGGGCCCAAGTTAGAAGCAGAGCCTAAGGTGTAAATTATCGATAGTCCATATCTCGGAAACTATAAGAGATAATGCAATTTGGCAACCGGCAATGTAATTAGCATGCCGAATATTACTTGGAATGTGAATTGGAACGAAATCGCCAATAGATAAGACCATTTTACAATTTGGGCCCAAGTTAGAAGCAGAGCCAAAGGTTTAAATTATCGATAGTCCATAACTCGGAAACTATAAGAGATAATGCAATTTGGCAACCGGCAATGTAATTAGCATGCCGAATATTACTTGGAATGTGAATTGGAACGAAATCGCCAATAGATAAGGCCATTTTACAATTTGGGCCCAATTTAGAAGCAGAGACTAAGGTGTAAATTATCGATAATTACATTGCCGGTTGCCAAATTCCATTATCTCTTATAGTTTCCGAATTATGGACTATCGATAATTTACACTTTAGGCTCTGCTTCTAACTTGGGCCCAAATTGTAAAATGGTCTTATCTATTGGCGATTTCGTTCCAATTCACATTCCAAGTAATATTCGGCATGCTAATGACATTGCCGGTTGCCAAATTGCATTATCTCTCACAGTTTCCGAGATATGGACTATCGATAATTTACACCTTAGGCTCTGCTTCTAACTTGGGCCCAAATTGTAAAATGGTCTTATCTATTGGCGATTTCGTTCCAATTCACATTCCAAGTAATATTCGGTCCATATCTCGGAAACTATAAGAGATAATGCAATTTGGCAACCGGCAATGTAATTAGCATGCCGAATATTACTTGGAATGTGAATTGGAACGAAATCGCCAATAGATAAGACCATTTTACAATTTGGGCCCAAGTTAGAAGCAGAGCCTAAGGTATAAATAATCGATAGTCCATATCTCGGAAACTATAAGAGATAATACAATTTGGCAACCGGCAATGTAATTAGCATGCCGAACATCACTTGGAATGTGAATTGGAACGAAATCGCCAATAGATAAGACCATTTTACAATTTGGGCCCAAGTTAGAAGCAGAGCCTAAGGTGTAAATTATCGATAGTCCATATCTCGGAAACTATAAGAGATAATGCAATTTGGCAACCGGCAATGTAATTAGCATGCCGAATATTACTTGGAATGTGAATTGGAACGAAATCGCCAATAGATAAGACCATTTTACAATTTGGGCCCAAGTTAGAAGCAGAGCCTAAGGTGTAAATTATCGATAGTCCATATCTCGGAAACTATAAGAGATAATGCAATTTGGCAACCGGCAATGTAAGTAGCATGCCGAATATAACTTGGAATGTGAATTGGAACGAAATCGCCAATAGATAAGACCATTTTACAATTTGGGCCCAAGTTAGAAGCAGAGCCTAAAGTGTAAATTATCGATATTCCATATCTCAGAAACTATAAGAGATAATACAATTTGGCAACCGGCAATGTAATTAGCATGCCGAATATTACTTGGAATGTGAATTGGAACGAAATCGCCAATAGATAAGGCCATTTTACAATTTGGGCCCAAGTTAGAAGCAGAGCCTAAGGTGTAAATTATCGATAGTCCATATCTCGGAAACTATAAGAGATAATGCAATTTGGCAACCGGCAATGTAATTAGCATGCCGAATATTACTTGGAATGTGAATTGGAACGAAATCGCCAATAGATAAGACCATTTTACAATTTGGGCCCAAGTTAGAAGCAGAGCCAAAGGTTTAAATTATCGATAGTCCATAACTCGGAAACTATAAGAGATAATGCAATTTGGCAACCGGCAATGTAATTAGCATGCCGAATATTACTTGGAATGTGAATTGGAACGAAATCGCCAATAGATAAGACCATTTTACAATTTGGGCCCAAGTTAGAAGCAGAGCCTAAGGTGTAAATTATCGATAATTACATTGCCGGTTGCCAAATTGCATTATCTCTTATAGTTTCCGAGATATGGACTATCGATAATTTACACTTTAGGCTCTGCTTCTAACTTGGGCCCAAATTGTAAAATGGTCTTATCTATTGGCGATTTCGTTCCAATTCACATTCCAAGTAATATTCGGCATGCTAATGACATTGCCGGTTGCCAAATTGCATTATCTCTCACAGTTTCCGAGATATGGACTATCGATAATTTACACCTTAGGCTCTGCTTCTAACTTGGGCCCAAATTGTAAAATGGTCTTATCTATTGGCGATTTCGTTCCAATTCACATTCCAAGTAATATTCTTGCTAATTACATTGCCTAAGGTGTAAATTATCGATAGTCCATATCTCGGAAACTATAAGAGATAATGCAATTTGGCAACCGGCAATGTAATTAGCATGCCGAATATTACTTGGAATGTGAATTGGAACGAAATCGCCAATAGATAAGACCATTTTACAATTTGGGCCCAAGTTAGAAGCAGAGCCTAAGGTGTAAATAATCGATAGTCCATATCTCGGAAACTATAAGAGATAATACAATTTGGCAACCGGCAATGTAATTAGCATGCCGAACATCACTTGGAATGTGAATTGGAACGAAATCGCCAATAGATAAGACCATTTTACAATTTGGGCCCAAGTTAGAAGCAGAGCCTAAGGTGTAAATTATCGATAGTCCATATCTCGGAAACTATAAGAGATAATGCAATTTGGCAACCGGCAATGTAATTAGCATACCGAATATTACTTGGAATGTGAATTGGAACGAAATCGCCTATAGATAAGACCATTTTACAATTTGGGCCCAAGTTAGAAGCAGAGCCTAAGGTGTAAATTATCGATAGTCCATATCTCGGAAACTATAAGAGATAATGCAATTTGGCAACCGGCAATGTAAGTAGCATGCCGAATATAACTTGGAATGTGAATTGGAACGAAATCGCCAATAGATAAGACCATTTTACAATTTGGGCCCAAGTTAGAAGCAGAGCCTAAAGTGTAAATTATCGATATTCCATATCTCAGAAACTATAAGAGATAATACAATTTGGCAACCGGCAATGTAATTAGCATGCCGAATATTACTTGGAATGTGAATTGGAACGAAATCGCCAATAGATAAGGCCATTTTACAATTTGGGCCCAAGTTAGAAGCAGAGCCTAAGGTGTAAATTATCGATAGTCCATATCTCGGAAACTATAAGAGATAATGCAATTTGGCAACCGGCAATGTAATTAGCATGCCGAATATTACTTGGAATGTGAATTGGAACGAAATCGCCAATAGATAAGACCATTTTACAATTTGGGCCCAAGTTAGAAGCAGAGCCAAAGGTTTAAATTATCGATAGTCCATATCTCGGAAACTATAAGAGATAATGCAATTTGGCAACCGGCAATGTAATTAGCATGCCGAATATTACTTGGAATGTGAATTGGAACTAAATCGCCAATAGATAAGGCCATTTTACAATTTGGGCCCAATTTAGAAGCAGAGCCTAAGGTGTAAATTATCGATAATTACATTGCCGGTTGCCAAATTCCATTATCTCTTATAGTTTCCGAATTATGGACTATCGATAATTTACACTTTAGGCTCTGCTTCTAACTTGGGCCCAAATTGTAAAATGGTCTTATCTATTGGCGATTTCGTTCCAATTCACATTCCAAGTAATATTCGGCATGCTAATGACATTGCCGGTTGCCAAATTGCATTATCTCTCACAGTTTCCGAGATATGGACTATCGATAATTTACACCTTAGGCTCTGCTTCTAACTTGGGCCCAAATTGTAAAATGGTCTTATCTATTGGCGATTTCGTTCCAATTCACATTCCAAGTAATATTCGGCATGCTAATTACATTGCCTAAGGTGTAAATTATCGATAGTCCATATCTCGGAAACTATAAGAGATAATGCAATTTGGCAACCGGCAATGTAAGTAGCATGCCGAATATAACTTGGAATGTGAATTGGAACGAAATCGCCAATAGATAAGACCATTTTACAATTTGGGCCCAAGTTAGAAGCAGAGCCTAAAGTGTAAATTATCGATATTCCATATCTCAGAAACTATAAGAGATAATACAATTTGGCAACCGGCAATGTAATTAGCATGCCGAATATTACTTGGAATGTGAATTGGAACGAAATCGCCAATAGATAAGGCCATTTTACAATTTGGGCCCAAGTTAGAAGCAGAGCCTAAGGTGTAAATTATCGATAGTCCATATCTCGGAAACTATAAGAGATAATGCAATTTGGCAACCGGCAATGTAATTAGCATGCCGAATATTACTTGGAATGTGAATTGGAACGAAATCGCCAATAGATAAGACCATTTTACAATTTGGGCCCAAGTTAGAAGCAGAGCCAAAGGTTTAAATTATCGATAGTCCATATCTCGGAAACTATAAGAGATAATGCAATTTGGCAACCGGCAATGTAATTAGCATGCCGAATATTACTTGGAATGTGAATTGGAACTAAATCGCCAATAGATAAGGCCATTTTACAATTTGGGCCCAAGTTAGAAGCAGAGCCTAAGGTGTAAATTATCGATAATTACATTGCCGGTTGCCAAATTGCATTATCTCTTATAGTTTCCGAGTTATGGACTATCGATAATTTACACTTTAGGCTCTGCTTCTAACTTGGGCCCAAATTGTAAAATGGTCTTATCTATTGGCGATTTCGTTCCAATTCACATTCCAAGTAATATTCGGCATGCTAATGACATTGCCGGTTGCCAAATTGCATTATCTCTCACAGTTTCCGAGATATGGACTATCGATAATTTACACCTTAGGCTCTGCTTCTAACTTGGGCCCAAATTGTAAAATGGTCTTATCTATTGGCGATTTCGTTCCAATTCACATTCCAAGTAATATTCTTGCTAATTACATTGCCTAAGGTGTAAATTATCGATAGTCCATATCTCGGAAACTATAAGAGATAATGCAATTTGGCAACCGGCAATGTAATTAGCATGCCGAATATTACTTGGAATGTGAATTGGAACGAAATCGCCAATAGATAAGACCATTTTACAATTTGGGCCCAAGTTAGAAGCAGAGCCTAAGGTGTAAATTATCGATAGGCCATATCTCGGAAACTATAAGAGATAATGCAACTTGGCCACCGGCAATGTAATTAGCATGCCGAATATTACTTGGAATGTGAATTGGAACGAAATCGCCAATAGATAAGACCATTTTACAATTTGGGCCCAAGTTAGAAGCAGAGCCTAAGGTGTAAATTATCGATAATCCATATCTCGGAAACTATAAGAGATAATGCAATTTGGCAACCGGCAATGTAATTAGCATACCGAATATTACTTGGAATGTGAATTGGAACGAAATCGCCAATAGATAAGGCCATTTTACAATTTGGGCCCAAGTTAGAAGCAGAGCCTAAGGTGTAAATTATCGATAGTTCATATCTCGGAAACTATAAGAGATAATGCAATTTGGCAACCGGCAATGTAATTAGCATGCTGAATATTACTTGGAATGTGAATTGGAACGAAATCGCCAATAGATAAGACCATTTTACAATTTGGGCCCAAGTTAGAAGCAGAGCCTAAGGTGAAAATTATCGATAGTCCATATCTCGGAAACTATAAGAGATAATGCAACTTGGCCACCGGCAATGTAATTAGCATGCCGAATATTACTTGGAATGTGAATTGGAACGAAATCGCCAATAGATAAGACCATTTTACAATTTGGGCCCAAGTTAGAAGCAGAGCCTAAGGTGTAAATTATCGATAGTCCATATCTCGGAAACTATTAAAGATAATGCAATTTGGCAACCGGCAATGTAATTAGCATGCCGAATATTACTTGGAATGTGAATTGGAACGAAATCGCCAATAGATAAGACCATTTTACAATTTGGGCCCAAGTTAGAAGCAGAGCCTAAGGTGTAAATTATCGATAGTCCATATCTCGGAAACTATAAGTGATAATGCAACTTGGCCACCGGCAATGTAATTAGCATGCCGAATATTACTTGGAATGTGAATTGGAACGAAATCGCCAATAGATAAGACCATTTTACAATTTGGGCCCAAGTTAGAAGCAGAGCCTAAGGTGTAAATTATCGATAGTCCATATCTCGGAAACTATTAAAGATAATGCAATTTGGCAACCGGCAATGTAATTAGCATGCCGAATATTACTTGGAATGTGAATTGGAACGAAATCGCCAATAGATAAGACCATTTTACAATTTGGGCCCAAGTTAGAAGCAGAGCCTAAGGTGTAAATTATCGATAGTCCATATCTCGGAAACTATTAAAGATAATGCAATTTGGCAACCGGCAATGTAATTAGCATGCCGAATATTACTTGGAATGTGAATTGGAACGAAATCGCCAATAGATAAGACCATTTTACAATTTGGGCCCAAGTTAGAAGCAGAGCCTAAGGTGTAAATTATCGATAGTCCATATCTCGGAAACTATAAGTGATAATGCAACTTGGCCACCGGCAATGTAATTAGCATGCCGAATATTACTTGGAATGTGAATTGGAACGAAATCGCCAATAGATAAGGCCATTTTACAATTTGGGCCCAAGTTAGAAGCAGAGCCTAAGGTGTAAATTATCGATAGTTCATATCTCGGAAACTATAAGAGATAATGCAATTTGGCAACCGGCAATTTAATTAGCATGCTGAATATTACTTGGAATGTGAATTGGAACGAAATCGCCAATAGATAAGACCATTTTACAATTTGGGCCCAAGTTAGAAGCAGAGCCTAAGGTGAAAATTATCGATAGTCCATATCTCGGAAACTATAAGAGATAATGCAACTTGGCCACCGGCAATGTAATTAGCATGCCGAATATTACTTGGAATGTGAATTGGAACGAAATCGCCAATAGATAAGACCATTTTACAATTTGGGCCCAAGTTAGAAGCAGAGCCTAAGGTGTAAATTATCGATAGTCCATATCTCGGAAACTATAAGAGATAATACAATTTGGCAACCGGCAATGTAATTAGCATGCCGAACATTACTTGGAATGTGAATTGGAACGAAATCGCCAATAGATAAGACCGTTTTACAATTTGGGCCCAAGTTAGAAGCAGAGCCTAAAGTGTAAATTATCGATATTCCATATCTCGGAAACTATAAGAGATAATGCAATTAGGCAACCGGCAATGTAATTGGCATGCCGAATATTACTTGGAACGTGAATTGGAGCGAAATCGCCAATAGATAAGACCATTTTACAATTTGGGACCAAGTGAGAAGCAGAGCCAAAGGTGTAAATAATCGATAGTCCATATCTCGGAAACTATAAGAGATAATGCAATTTGGCAACCGGCAATGTAATTAGCATGCCGAATATTACTTGGAATGTGAATTGGAATGAAATCGCCAATAGATAAGACCATTTAACAATTTGGGCCCAAGTTAGAAGCAGAGCCTAAGGTGTAAATTATCGATAGTCCATATCTCGGAAATTATAAGAGATAATGCAATTTGGCAAACTGCAATGTAATTAGCATGCCGAATATTACATGGAATGTGAATAGGAACGATATCGCCAATAGATAAGACCATTTTACAATTTGGGCCCAAGTTAGAAGCAGAGCCTAAGGTGTAAATTATCGATAGTCCATATCTCGGAAACTATTAAAGATAATGCAATTTGGCAACCGGCAATGTAATTAGCATGCCGAATATTACTTGGAATGTGAATTGGAACGAAATCGCCAATAGATAAGACCATTTTACAATTTGGGCCCAAGTTAGAAGCAGAGCCTAAGGTGTAAATTATCGATAGTCCATATCTCGGAAACTATAAGTGATAATGCAACTTGGCCGCCGGCAATGTAATTAGCATGCCGAATATTACTTGGAATGTGAATTGGAACGAAATCGCCAATAGATAAGATCATTTTACAATTTGGGCCCAAGTTAGAAGCAGAGCCTAAGGTGTAAATTATCGATAGTCCATATCTGGGAAACTATAAGAGATAATGCAATTTGGCAACCGGCAATGTAATTAGCATGCCGAATATTACTTGGAATGTGAATTGGAACGAAATCGCCAATAGATAAGACCATTTTACAATTTGGGCCCAAGTTAGAAGCAGAGCCTAAGGTGTAAATTATCGATAGTCCATATCTCGGAAACTATAAGAGATAATGCAATTTGGCAACCGGCAATGTAATTAGCATGCTGAATATTACTTGGAATGTGAATTGGAACGAAATCGCCAATAGATAAGACCATTTTACAATTTGGGCCCAAGTTAGAAGCAGAGCCTAAGGTGAAAATTATCGATAGTCCATATCTCGGAAACTATAAGAGATAATGCAACTTGGCCACCGGCAATGTAATTAGCATGCCGAATATTACTTGGAATGTGAATTGGAACGAAATCGCCAATAGATAAGACCATTTTACAATTTGGGCCCAAGTTAGAAGCAGAGCCTAAGGTGTAAATTATCGATAGTCCATATCTCGGAAACTATAAGAGATAATACAATTTGGCAACCGGCAATGTAATTAGCATGCCGTACATTACTTGGAATGTGAATTGGAACGAAATCGCCAATAGATAAGACCGTTTTACAATTTGGGCACAAGTTAGAAGCAGAGCCTAAAGTGTAAATTATCGATATTCCATATCTCGGAAACTATAAGAGATAATGCAATTAGGCAACCGGCAATGTAATTGGCATGCCGAATATTACTTGGAACGTGAATTGGAGCGAAATCGCCAATAGATAAGACCATTTTACAATTTGGGACCAAGTGAGAAGCAGAGCCAAAGGTGTAAATAATCGATAGTCCATATCTCGGAAACTATAAGAGATAATGCAATTTGGCAACCGGAAATGTAATTAGCATGCCGAATATTACTTGGAATGTGAATTGGAATGAAATCGCCAATAGATAAGACCATTTTACAATTTGGGCCCAAGTTAGAAGCAGAGCCTAAGGTGTAAATTATCGATAGTCCATATCTCGGAAATTATAAGAGATAATGCAATTTGGCAAACTGCAATGTAATTAGCATGCCGAATATTACATGGAATGTGAATAGGAACGATATCGCCAATAGATAAGACCATTTTACAATTTGGGCCCAAGTTAGAAGCAGAGCCTAAGGTGTAAATTATCGATAGTCCATATCTCGGAAACTATTAAAGATAATGCAATTTGGCAACCGGCAATGTAATTAGCATGCCGAATATTACTTGGAATGTGAATTGGAACGAAATCGCCAATAGATAAGACCATTTTACAATTTGGGCCCAAGTTAGAAGCAGAGCCTAAGGTGTAAATTATCGATAGTCCATATCTCGGAAACTATAAGTGATAATGCAACTTGGCCACCGGCAATGTAATTAGCATGCCGAATATTACTTGGAATGTGAATTGGAACGAAATCGCCAATAGATAAGATCATTTTACAATTTGGGCCCAAGTTAGAAGCAGAGCCTAAGGTGTAAATTATCGATAGTCCATATCTGGGAAACTATAAGAGATAATGCAATTTGGCAACCGGCAATGTAATTAGCATGCCGAATATTACTTGGAATGTGAATTGGAACGAAATCGCCAATAGATAAGTCCATTTTACAATTTGGGCCCAAGTTAGAAGCAGAGCCTAAGGTGTAAATTATCGAGAGTCCATATCTCGGAAACTATAAGAGATAATGCAATTTGGCAACCGGCAATGTAATTAGCATGCCGAATATTACTTGGAATGTGAATTGGAACGAAATCGCCAATAGATAAGACCATTTTACAATTTGGGCCCAAGTTAGAAGCAGAGCCTAAGGTGTAAATTATCGATAGTCCATATCTCGGAAACTATAAGAGATAATGCAATTTGGCAACCGGCAATGTAATTAGCATGCTGAATATTACTTGGAATGTGAATTGGAACGAAATCGCCAATAGATAAGACCATTTTACAATTTGGGCCCAAGTTAGAAGCAGAGCCTAAGGTGAAAATTATCGATAGTCCATATCTCGGAAACTATAAGAGATAATGCAACTTGGCCACCGGCAATGTAATTAGCATGCCGAATATTACTTGGAATGTGAATTGGAACGAAATCGCCAATAGATAAGACCATTTTACAATTTGGGCCCAAGTTAGAAGCAGAGCCTAAGGTGTAAATTATCGATAGTCCATATCTCGGAAACTATAAGAGATAATACAATTTGGCAACCGGCAATGTAATTAGCATGCCGAACATTACTTGGAATGTGAATTGGAACGAAATCGCCAATAGATAAGACCATTTTACAATTTGGGCCCAAGTTAGAAGCAGAGCCTAAAGTGTAAATTATCGATATTCCATATCTCGGAAACTATAAGAGATAATGCAATTAGGCAACCGGCAATGTAATTAGCATGCCGAATATTACTTGGAACGTGAATTGGAACGAAATCGCCAATAGATAAGACCATTTTACAATTTGGGCCCAAGTGAGAAGCAGAGCCAAAGGTGTAAATTATCGATAGTCTATATCTCGGAAACTATAAGAGATAATGCAATTTGGCAACCGGCAATGTAATTAGCATGCCGAATATTACTTGGAATGTGAATTGGAATAAAATGGCCAATAGATAAGACCATTTTACAATTTGGGCCCAAGTTAGAAGCAGAGCCTAAGGTGTAAATTATCGATAGTCCATATCTCGGAAACTATAAGAGATAATACAATTTGGCAAACGGCAATGTAATTAGCATGCCGAACATTACTTGGAATGTGAATTGGAACGAAATTGCCAATAGATAAGACCATTTTACAATTTGGGCCCAAGTTAGAAGCAGAGCCTAAAGTGTAAATTATCGATATTCCATATCTCGGAAACTATAAGAGATAATGCAATTTGGCAACCGGCAATGTAATTAGCATGCCGAATATTACTTGGAACGTGAATTGGAACGAAATCGCCAATAGATAAGACCATTTTACAATTTGGGCCCAAGTGAGAAGCAGAGCCAAAGGTGTAAATTATCGATAGTCTATATCTCGGAAACTATAAGAGATAATGCAATTTGGCAACCGGCAATGTAATTAGCATGCCGAATATTACATGGAATGTGAATTGGAACGATATCGCCAATAGATAAGACCATTTTACAATTTGGGCCCAAGTTAGAAGCAGAGCCTAAGGTGTAAATTATCGATAGTCCATATCTCGGAAACTATAAGAGATAATGCAATTTGGCAAACGGCAATGTAATTAGCATGCCGAATATTACATGGAATGTGAATTGGAACGATATCGCCAATAGATAAGACCATTTTACAATTTGGGCCCAAGTTAGAAGCAGAGCCTAAGGTGTAAATTATCGATAGTCCATATCTCGGAAACTATAAAAGATAATGCAATTTGGCAACCGGCAATGTAATTAGCATGCCGAATATTACTTGGAATGTGAATTGGAACGAAATCGTCAATAGATAAGACCATTTTACAATTTGGGCCCAAGTTAGAAGCAGAGCCTAAGGTGTAAATTATCGATAGTCCATATCTCGGAAACTATAAGAGATAATGCAACTTGGCCACCGGCAATGTAATTAGCATGTCGAATACTACTTGAAATGTGAATTGGAACGAAATCGCCAATAGATAAGACCATTTTACAATTTGGGCCCAAGTTAGAAGCAGAGCCTAAGGTGTAAATTATCGATAGTCCATATCTGGGAAACTATAAGAGATAATGCAATTTGGCAACCGGCAATGTAATTAGCATGCCGAATATTACTTGGAATGTGAATTGGAACGAAATCGCCAATAGATAAGACCATTTTACAATTTTGGCCCAAGTTAGAAGCAGAGCCTAAGGTGTAAATTATCGATAGTCCATATCTCGGAAACTATAAGAGATAATGCAATTTGGCCACCGGCAATGTAATTAACAGGCCGAATATTACTTGGAATGTGAATTGGAGCGAAATCGCCAATTCATAAGACCATTTTACAATTTGGGCCTAAGTTAGAAGCAGAGCCTAAGGTGTAAATTATCGATAGTCCATATCTCGGAAACTATAAGAGATAATGCAATTTGGCAACCGGCAATGTAATTAGCATGCCGAATATTACTTGGAATGTGAATTGGAACGAAATCGCCAATAGATAAGACCATTTTACAATTTGGGCCCAAGTTAGAAGCAGAGCCTAAGGTGTAAATTATCGATAGTCCATATCTCGGAAACTATAAGAGATAATGCAATTTGGCAACCGGCAATGTAATTAGCATGCTGAATATTACTTGGAATGTGAATTGGAACGAAATCGCCAATAGATAAGACCATTTTACAATTTGGGCCCAAGTTAGAAGCAGAGCCTAAGGTGTAAATTATCGATAGTCCATATCTCGGAAACTATAAGAGATAATGCAACTTGGCCACCGGCAATGTAATTAGCATGCCGAATATTACTTGGAATGTGAATTGGAACGAAATCGCCAATAGATAAGACCATTTTACAATTTGGGCCCAAGTTAGAAGCAGAGCCTAAGGTGTAAATTATCGATAGTCCATATCTCGGAAATTATAAGAGATAATGCAATTTGGCAAACGGCAATGTAATTAGCATGCCGAATATTACATGGAATGTGAATTGGAACGAAATCGCCAATAGATAAGACCATTTTACAATTTGGGCCCAAGTTAGAAGCAGAGCCTAAGGTGTAAATTATCGATAGTCCATATCTCGGAAACTATAAAAGATAATGCAATTTGGCAACCGGCAATGTAATTAGCATGCCGAATATTACTTGGAATGTGAATTGGAACGAAATCGCCAATAGATAAGACCATTTTACAATTTGGGCCCAAGTTAGAAGCAGAGCCTAAGGTGTAAATTATCGATAGTCCATATCTCGGAAACTATAAGTGATAATGCAACTTGGCCACCGGCAATGTAATTAGCATGCCGAATATTACTTGGAATGTGAATTGGAACGAAATCGCCAATAGATAAGATCATTTTACAATTTGGGCCCAAGTTAGAAGCAGAGCCTAAGGTGTAAATTATCGATAGTCCATATCTGGGAAACTATAAGAGATAATGCAATTTGGCAACCGGCAATGTAATTAGCATGCCGAATATTACTTGGAATGTGAATTGGAACGAAATCGCCAATAGATAAGTCCATTTTACAATTTGGGCCCAAGTTAGAAGCAGAGCCTAAGGTGTAAATTATCGATAGTCCATATCTCGGAAACTATAAGAGATAATGCAATTTTGCAACCGGCAATGTAATTAGCATGCCGAATATTACTTGGAATGTGAATTGGAACGAAATCGCCAATAGATAAGACCATTTTACAATTTGGGCCCAAGTTAGAAGCAGAGCCTAAGGTGTAAATTATCGATAGTCCATATCTCGGAAACTATAAGAGATAATGCAATTTGGCAACCGGCAATGTAATTAGCATGCTGAATATTACTTGGAATGTGAATTGGAACGAAATCGCCAATAGATAAGACCATTTTACAATTTGTGCCCAAGTTAGAAGCAGAGCCTAAGGTGAAAATTATCGATAGTCCATATCTCGGAAACTATAAGAGATAATGCAACTTGGCCACCGGCAATGTAATTAGCATGCCGAATATTACTTGGAATGTGAATTGGAACGAAATCGCCAATAGATAAGACCATTTTACAATTTGGGCCCAAGTTAGAAGCAGAGCCTAAGGTGTAAATTATCGATAGTCCATATCTCGGAAACTATAAGAGATAATACAATTTGGCAACCGGCAATGTAATTAGCATGCCGAACATTACTTGGAATGTGAATTGGAACGAAATCGCCAATAGATAAGACCATTTTACAATTTGGGCCCAAGTTAGAAGCAGAGCCTAAAGTGTAAATTATCGATATTCCATATCTCGGAAACTATAAGAGATAATGCAATTAGGCAACCGGCAATGTAATTAGCATGCCGAATATTACTTGGAACGTGAATTGGAACGAAATCGCCAATAGATAAGACCATTTTACAATTTGGGCCCAAGTGAGAAGCAGAGCCAAAGGTGTAAATTATCGATAGTCCATATCTCGGAAACTATAAGAGATAATGCAATTTGGCAACCGGCAATGTAATTAGCATGCCGAATATTACTTGGAATGTGAATTGGAATGAAATCGCCAATAGATAAGACCATTTTACAATTTGGGCCCAAGTTAGAAGCAGAGCCTAAGGTGTAAATTATCGATAGCCCATATCTCGGAAACTATAAGAGATAATACAATTTGGCAAACGGCAATGTAATTAGCATGCCGAACATTACTTGGAATGTGAATTGGAACGAAATTGCCAATAGATAAGACCATTTTACAATTTGGGCCCAAGTTAGAAGCAGAGCCTAAAGTGTAAATTATCGATATTCCATATCTCGAAAACTATAAGAGATAATGCAATTAGGCAACCGGCAATGTAATTAGCATGCCGAATATTACTTGGAACGTGAATTGGAACGAAATCGCCAATAGATAAGACCATTTTACAATTTGGGCCCAAGTGAGAAGCAGAGCCAAAGGTGTAAATTATCGATAGTCTATATCTCGGAAACTATAAGAGATAATGCAATTTGGCAACCGGCAATGTAATTAGCATGCCGAATATTACTTGGAATGTGAATTGGAATGAAATCGCCAATAGATAAGACCATTTTACAATTTGGGCCCAAGTTAGAAGCAGAGCCTAAGGTGTAAATTATCGATAGTCCATATCTCGGAAACTATAAGAGATAATGCAATTTGGCAAACGGCAATGTAATTAGCATGCCGAATATTACATGGAATGTGAATTGGAACGATATCGCCAATAGATAAGACCATTTTACAATTTGGGCCCATGTTAGAAGCAGAGCCTAAGGTGTAAATTATCGATAGTCCATATCTCGTAAACTATAAAATATAATGCAATTTGGCAACCGGCAATGTAATTAGCATGCCGAATATTACTTGGAATGTGAATTGGAACGAAATCGCCAATAGATAAGACCATTTTACAATTTGGGCCCAAGTTAGAAGCAGAGCCTAAGGTGTAAATTATCGATAGTCCATATCTCGGAAACTATAAGAGATAATGCAACTTGGCCACCGGCAATGTAATTAGCATGTCGAATATTACTTGGAATGTGAATTGGAACGAAATCGCCAATAGATAAGACCATTTTACAATTTGGGCCCAAGTTAGAAGCAGAGCCTAAGGTGTAAATTATCGATAGTCCATATCTGGGAAACTATAAGAGATAATGCAATTTGGCAACCGGCAATGTAATTAGCATGCCGAATATTACTTGGAATGTGAATTGGAACGAAATCGCCAATAGATAAGATCATTTTACAATTTGGGCCCAAGTTAGAAGCAGAGCCTAAGGTGTAAATTATCGATAGTCCATATCTGGGAAACTATAAGAGATAATGCAATTTGGCAACCGGCAATGTAATTAGCATGCCGAATATTACTTGGAATGTGAATTGGAACGAAATCGCCAATAGATAAATCCATTTTACAATTTGGGCCCAAGTTAGAAGCAGAGCCTAAGGTGTAAATTATCGATAGTCCATATCTCGGAAACTATAAGAGATAATGCAATTTGGCAACCGGCAATGTAATTAGCATGCCGAATATTACTTGGAATGTGAATTGGAACGAAATCGCCAATAGATAAGACCATTTTACAATTTGGGCCCAAGTTAGAAGCAGAGCCTAAGATGTAAATTATCGATAGTCCATATCTCGGAAACTATAAGAGATAATGCAATTTGGCAACCGGCAATGTAATTAGCATGCTGAATATTACTTGGAATGTGAATTGGAACGAAATCGCCAATTGATAAGACCATTTTACAATTTGGGCCCAAGTTAGAAGCAGAGCCTAAGGTGAAAATTATCGATAGTCCATATCTCGGAAACTATAAGAGATAATGCAACTTGGCCACCGGCAATGTAATTAGCATGCCGAATATTACTTGGAATGTGAATTGGAACGAAATCGCCAATAGATAAGACCATTTTACAATTTGGGCCCAAGTTAGAAGCAGAGCCTAAGGTGTAAATTATCGATAGTCCATATCTCGGAAACTATAAGAGATAATACAATTTGGCAACCGGCAATGTAATTAGCATGCCGAACATTACTTGGAATGTGAATTGGAACGAAATCGCCAATAGATAAGACCATTTTACAATTTGGGCCCAAGTTAGAAGCAGAGCCTAAGGTGTAAATTATCGATAGTCCATATCTCGGAAATTATAAGAGATAATGCAATTTGGCAAACGGCAATGTAATTAGCATGCCGAATATTACATGGAATGTGAATTGGAACGAAATCGCCAATAGATAAGACCATTTTACAATTTGGGCCCAAGTTAGAAGCAGAGCCTAAGGTGTAAATTATCGATAGTCCATATCTCGGAAACTATAAAAGATAATGCAATTTGGCAACCGGTAATGTAATTAGCATGCCGAATATTACTTGGAATGTGAATTGGAACGAAATCGCCAATAGATAAGACCATTTTACAATTTGGGCCCAAGTTAGAAGCAGAGCCTAAGGTGTAAATTATCGATAGTCCATATCTCGGAAACTATAAGTGATAATGCAACTTGGCCACCGGCAATGTAATTAGCATGCCGAATATTACTTGGAATGTGAATTGGAACGAAATCGCCAATAGATAAGATCATTTTACAATTTGGGCCCAAGTTAGAAGCAGAGCCTAAGGTGTAAATTATCGATAGTCCATATCTGGGAAACTATAAGAGATAATGCAATTTGGCAACCGGCAATGTAATTAGCATGCCGAATATTACTTGGAATGTGAATTGGAACGAAATCGCCAATAGATAAGTCCATTTTACAATTTGGGCCCAAGTTAGAAGCAGAGCCTAAGGTGTAAATTATCGATAGTCCATATCTCGGAAACTATAAGAGATAATGCAATTTGGCAACCGGCAATGTAATTAGCATGCCGAATATTACTTGGAATGTGAATTGGAACGAAATCGCCAATAGATAAGACCATTTTACAATTTGGGCCCAAGTTAGAAGCAGAGCCTAAGGTGAAAATTATCGATAGTCCATATCTCGGAAACTATAAGAGATAATGCAACTTGGCCACCGGCAATGTAATTAGCATGCCGAATATTACTTGGAATGTGAATTGGAACGAAATCGCCAATAGATAAGACCATTTTACAATTTGTGCCCAAGTTAGAAGCAGAGCCTAAGGTGAAAATTATCGATAGTCCATATCTCGGAAACTATAAGAGATAATGCAACTTGGCCACCGGCAATGTAATTAGCATGCCGAATATTACTTGGAATGTGAATTGGAACGAAATCGCCAATAGATAAGACCATTTTACAATTTGGGCCCAAGTTAGAAGCAGAGCCTAAGGTGTAAATTATCGATAGTCCATATCTCGGAAACTATAAGAGATAATACAATTTGGCAACCGGCAATGTAATTAGCATGCCGAACATTACTTGGAATGTGAATTGGAACGAAATCGCCAATAGATAAGACCATTTTACAATTTGGGCCCAAGTTAGAAGCAGAGCCTAAAGTGTAAATTATCGATATTCCATATCTCGGAAACTATAAGAGATAATGCAATTAGGCAACCGGCAATGTAATTAGCATGCCGAATATTACTTGGAACGTGAATTGGAACGAAATCGCCAATAGATAAGACCATTTTACAATTTGGGCCCAAGTGAGAAGCAGAGCCAAAGGTGTAAATTATCGATAGTCTATATCTCGGAAACTATAAGAGATAATGCAATTTGGCAACCGGCAATGTAATTAGCATGCCGAATATTACTTGGAATGTGAATTGGAATGAAATCGCCAATAGATAAGACCATTTTACAATTTGGGCCCAAGTTAGAAGCAGAGCCTAAGGTGTAAATTATCGATAGCCCATATCTCGGAAACTATAAGAGATAATACAATTTGGCAAATGGCAATGTAATTAGCATGCCGAACATTACTTGGAATGTGAATTGGAACGAAATTGCCAATAGATAAGACCATTTTACAATTTGGGCCCAAGTTAGAAGCAGAGCCTAAAGTGTAAATTATCGATATTCCATATCTCGGAAACTATAAGAGATAATGCAATTAGGCAACCGGCAATGTAATTAGCATGCCGAATATTACTTGGAACGTGAATTGGAACGAAATCGCCAATAGATAAGACCATTTTACAATTTGGGCCCAAGTGAGAAGCAGAGCCAAAGGTGTAAATTATCGATAGTCTATATCTCGGAAACTATAAGAGATAATGCAATTTGGCAACCGGCAATGTAATTAGCATGCCGAATATTACTTGGAATGTGAATTGGAATGAAATCGCCAATAGATAAGACCATTTTACAATTTGGGCCCAAGTTAGAAGCAGAGCCTAAGGTGTAAATTATCGATAGTCCATATCTCGGAAACTATAAGAGATAATGCAATTTGGCAAACGGCAATGTAATTAGCATGCCGAATATTACATGGAATGTGAATTGGAACGATATCGCCAATAGATAAGACCATTTTACAATTTGGGCCCATGTTAGAAGCAGAGCCTAAGGTGTAAATTATCGATAGTCCATATCTCGTAAACTATAAAATATAATGCAATTTGGCAACCGGCAATGTAATTAGCATGCCGAATATTACTTGGAATGTGAATTGGAACGAAATCGCCAATAGATAAGACCATTTTACAATTTGGGCCCAAGTTAGAAGCAGAGCCTAAGGTGTAAATTATCGATAGTCCATATCTCGGAAACTATAAGAGATAATGCAACTTGGCCACCGGCAATGTAATTAGCATGTCGAATATTACTTGGAATGTGAATTGGAACGAAATCGCCAATAGATAAGACCATTTTACAATTTGGGCCCAAGTTAGAAGCAGAGCCTAAGGTGTAAATTATCGATAGTCCATATCTGGGAAACTATAAGTGATAATGCAATTTGGCAACCGGCAATGTAATTAGCATGCCGAATATTACTTGGAATGTGAATTGGAACGAAATCGCCAATAGATAAGACCATTTTACAATTTGGGCCCAAGTTAGAAGCAGAGCCTAAGGTGTAAATTATCGATAGTCCATATCTCGGAAACTATAAGTGATAATGCAACTTGGCCACCGGCAATGTAATTAGCATGCCGAATATTACTTGGAATGTGAATTGGAACGAAATCGCCAATAGATAAGATCATTTTACAATTTGGGCCCAAGTTAGAAGCAGAGCCTAAGGTGTAAATTATCGATAGTCCATATCTGGGAAACTATAAGAGATAATGCAATTTGGCAACCGGCAATGTAATTAGCATGCCGAATATTACTTGGAATGTGAATTGGAACGAAATCGCCAATAGATAAATCCATTTTACAATTTGGGCCCAAGTTAGAAGCAGAGCCTAAGGTGTAAATTATCGATAGTCCATATCTCGGAAACTATAAGAGATAATGCAATTTGGCAACCGGCAATGTAATTAGCATGCCGAATATTACTTGGAATGTGAATTGGAACGAAATCGCCAATAGATAAGACCATTTTACAATTTGGGCCCAAGTTAGAAGCAGAGCCTAAGGTGTAAATTATCGATAGTCCATATCTCGGAAACTATAAGAGATAATGCAATTTGGCAACCGGCAATGTAATTAGCATGCTGAATATTACTTGGAATGTGAATTGGAACGAAATCGCCAATTGATAAGACCATTTTACAATTTGGGCCCAAGTTAGAAGCAGAGCCTAAGGTGAAAATTATCGATAGTCCATATCTCGGAAACTATAAGAGATAATGCAACTTGGCCACCGGCAATGTAATTAGCATGCCGAATATTACTTGGAATGTGAATTGGAACGAAATCGCCAATAGATAAGACCATTTTACAATTTGGGCCCAAGTTAGAAGCAGAGCCTAAGGTGTAAATTATCGATAGTCCATATCTCGGAAACTATAAGAGATAATACAATTTGGCAACCGGCAATGTAATTAGCATGCCGAACATTACTTGGAATGTGAATTGGAACGAAATCGCCAATAGATAAGACCATTTTACAATTTGGGCCCAAGTTAGAAGCAGAGCCTAAAGTGTAAATTATCGATATTCCATATCTCGGAAACTATAAGAGATAATGCAATTAGGCAACCGGCAATGTAATTAGCATGCCGAATATTACTTGGAACGTGAATTGGAACGAAATCGCCAATAGATAAGACCATTTTACAATTTGGGCCCAAGTGAGAAGCAGAGCCAAAGGTGTAAATTATCGATAGTCTATATCTCGGAAACTATAAGAGATAATGCAATTTGGCAACCGGCAATGTAATTAGCATGCCGAATATTACTTGGAATGTGAATTGGAATGAAATCGCCAATAGATAAGACCATTTTACAATTTGGGCCCAAGTTAGAAGCAGAGCCTAAGGTGTAAATTATCGATAGTCCATATCTCGGAAACTATAAGAGATAATACAATTTGGCAAACGGCAATGTAATTAGCATGCCGAACATTACTTGGAATGTGAATTGGAACGAAATTGCCAATAGATAAGACCATTTTACAATTTGGGCCCAAGTTAGAAGCAGAGCCTAAAGTGTAAATTATCGATATTCCATATCTCGGAAACTATAAGAGATAATGCAATTAGGCAACCGGCAATGTAATTAGCATGCCGAATATTACTTGGAACGTGAATTGGAACGAAATCGCCAATAGATAAGACCATTTTACAATTTGGGCCCAAGTGAGAAGCAGAGCCAAAGGTGTAAATTATCGATAGTCTATATCTCGGAAACTATAAGAGATAATGCAATTTGGCAACCGGCAATGTAATTAGCATGCCGAATATTACATGGAATGTGAATTGGAACGAAATCGCCAATAGATAAGACCATTTTACAATTTGGGCCCAAGTGAGAAGCAGAGCCAAAGGTGTAAATTATCGATAGTCTATATCTCGGAAACTATAAGAGATAATGCAATTTGGCAACCGGCAATGTAATTAGCATGCCGAATATTACATGGAATGTGAATTGGAACGATATCGCCAATAGATAAGACCATTTTACAATTTGGGCCCATGTTAGAAGCAGAGCCTAAGGTGTAAATTATCGATAGTCCATATCTCGGAAACTATAAAATATAATGCAATTTGGCAACCGGCAATGTAATTAGCATGCCGAATATTACTTGGAATGTGAATTGGAACGAAATCGCCAATAGATAAGACCATTTTACAATTTGGGCCCAAGTTAGAAGCAGAGCCTAAGGTGTAAATTATCGATAGTCCATATCTCGGAAACTATAAGAGATAATGCAACTTGGCCACCGGCAATGTAATTAGCATGTCGAATATTACTTGGAATGTGAATTGGAACGGAATCGCCAATAGATAAGACCATTTTACAATTTGGGCCCAAGTTAGAAGCAGAGCCTAAGGTGTAAATTATCGATAGTCCATATCTGGGAAACTATAAGAGATAATGCAATTTGGCAACCGGCAATGTAATTAGCATGTCGAATATTACTTGGAATGTGAATTGGAACGAAATCGCCAATAGATAAGACCATTTTACAATTGGGGCCCAAGTTAGAAGCAGAGCCTAAGGTGTAAATTATCGATAGTCCATATCTCGGAAACTATAAGAGATAATACAATTTGGCCACCGGCAATGTAATTAGCATGCCGAATATTACTTGGAACGTGAATTGGAACGAAATCGCCAATAGATAAGACCATTTTACAATTTGGGCCCCAGTTAGAAGCAGAGCCAAAGGTGTAAATTTTCGATAGTCCATATCTCGGAAACTATAAGAGATAATGCAATTTGGCAACCGGCAATGTAATTAGCATGCCGAATATTACTTGGAATGTGAATTGGAACGAAATCGCCAATAGATAAGACCATTTTACAATTTGGGCCCAAGTTAGAAGCAGAGCCTAAGGTGTAAATTATCGATAGTCCATATCTCGGAAATTATAAGAGATAATGCAATTTGGCAAACGGCAATGTAATTAGCATGCCGAATATTACATGGAATGTGAATTGGAACGAAATCGCCAATAGATAAGACCATTTTACAATTTGGGCCCAAGTTAGAAGCAGAGCCTAAGGTGTAAATTATCGATAGTCCATATCTCGGAAACTATAAAAGATAATGCAATTTGGCAACCGGCAATGTAATTAGCATGCCGAATATTACTTGGAATGTGAATCGGAACGAAATCGCCAATAGATAAGACCATTTTACAATTTGGGCCCAATTTAGAAGCAGAGCCTAAGGTGTAAATTATCGATAGTCCATATCTCGGAAACTATAAGAGATAATGCAATTTGGCAACCGGCAATGTAATTAGCATGCCGAATATTACTTGGAATGTGAATTGGAACGAAATCGCCAATAGATAAGTCCATTTTACAATTTGGGCCCAAGTTAGAAGCAGAGCCTAAGGTGTAAATTATCGATAGTCCATATCTCGGAAACTATAAGAGATAATGCAATTTGGCAACCGGCAATGTAATTAGCATGCCGAATATTACTTGGAATGTGAATTGGAACGAAATCGCCAATAGATAAGACCATTTTACAATTTGGGCCCAAGTTAGAAGCAGAGCCTAAGGTGTAAATAATCGATAGTCCATATCTCGGAAACTATAAGAGATAATACAATTTGGCAACCGGCAATGTAATTAGCATGCCGAACATCACTTGGAATGTGAATTGGAACGAAATCGCCAATAGATAAGACCATTTTACAATTTGGGCCCAAGTTAGAAGCAGAGCCTAAGGTGTAAATTATCGATAGTCCATATCTCGGAAACTATAAGAGATAATGCAATTTGGCAACCGGCAATGTAATTAGCATGCCGAATATTACTTGGAATGTGAATTGGAACGAAATCGCCAATAGATAAGACCATTTTACAATTTGGGCCCAAGTTAGAAGCAGAGCCTAAGGTGTAAATTATCGATAGTCCATATCTCGGAAACTATAAGAGATAATGCAATTTGGCAACCGGCAATGTAATTAGCATACCGAATATTACTTGGAATGTGAATTGGAACGAAATCGCCTATAGATAAGACCATTTTACAATTTGGGCCCAAGTTAGAAGCAGAGCCTAAGGTGTAAATTATCGATAGTCCATATCTCGGAAACTATAAGAGATAATGCAATTTGGCAACCGGCAATGTAAGTAGCATGCCGAATATAACTTGGAATGTGAATTGGAATGAAATCGCCAATAGATAAGACCATTTTACAATTTGGGCCCAAGTTAGAAGCAGAGCCTAAAGTGTAAATTATCGATATTCCATATCTCGGAAACTATAAGAGATAATACAATTTGGCAACCGGCAATGTAATTAGCATGCCGAATATTACTTGGAATGTGAATTGGAACGAAATCGCCAATAGATAAGACCATTTTACAATTTGGGCCCAAGTTAGAAGCAGAGCCAAAGGTTTAAATTATCGATAGTCCATATCTCGGAAACTATAAGAGATAATGCAATTTGGCAACCGGCAATGTAATTAGCATGCCGAATATTACTTGGAATGTGAATTGGAACGAAATCGCCAATAGATAAGACCATTTTACAATTTGGGCCCAAGTTAGAAGCAGAGCCTAAGGTGTAAATTATCGATAGTCCATATCTCGGAAATTATAAGAGATAATGCAATTTGGAAAATGGTAATGTAATTAGCATGCCGAATATTACATGGAATGTGAATTGGAACGAAATCGCCAATAGATAAGACCATTTTACAATTTGGGCCCAAGTTAGAAGCAGAGCCTAAGGTGTAAATTATCGATAGTCCATATCTCGGAAACTATAAGAGATAATGCAATTTGGCAACCGGCAATGTAATTAGCATGCCGAATATTGCTTGGAATGTGAATTGGAACGAAATCGCCAATAGATAAGTCCATTTTACAATTTGGGCCCAAGTTAGAAGCAGAGCCTAAGGTGTAAATTATCGATAGTCCATATCTCGGAAACTATAAGAGATAATGCAATTTGGCAACCGGCAATGTAATTAGCATGCCGAATATTACTTGGAATGTGAATTGGAACGAAATCGCCAATAGATAAGACCATTTTACAATTTGGGCCCAAGTTAGAAGCAGAGCCTAAGGTGTAAATTATCGATAGTCCATATCTCGGAAACTATAAGAGATAATACAATTTGGCAACCGGCAATGTAATTAGCATGCCGAACATCACTTGGAATGTGAATTGGAACGAAATCGCCAATAGATAAGACCATTTTACAATTTGGGCCCAAGTTAGAAGCAGAGCCTAAGGAGTAAATTATCGATAGTCCATATCTCGGAAACTATAAGAGATAATGCAATTTGGCAACCGGCAATATAATTAGCATGCCGAATATTACTTGGAATGTGAATTGGAACGAAATCGCCAATAGATAAGACCATTTTACAATTTGGGCCCAAGTTAGAAGCAGAGCCTAAGATGTAAATTATCGATAGTCCATATCTCGGAAACTATAAGAGATAATGCAATTTGGCAACCGGCAATGTAATTAGCATATCGAATATTACTTGGAATGTGAATTGGAACGAAATCGCCTATAGATAAGACCATTTTACAATTTGGGCCCAAGTTAGAAGCAGAGCCTAAGGTGTAAATTATCGATAGTCCATATCTCTGAAACTATAAGAGATAATGCAATTTCGCAAACGGCAATGTAATTAGCATGCCGAATATTACTTGGAATGTGAATTGGAACGAAATCGCCAATAGATAAGACCATTTTACAATTTGGGCCCAAGTTAGAAGCAGAGCCTAAGGTGTAAATTATCGATAGTCCATATCTCGGAAATTATAAGAGATAATGCAATTTGGCAAATGACAATGTAATTAGCATGCCGAATATTACATGGAATGTGAATTGGAACGAAATCGCCAATAGATAAGACCATTTTACAATTTGGGCCCAAGTTAGAAGCAGAGCCTAAGGTGTAAATTATCGATAGTCCATATCTCGGAAACTATAAAAGATAATGCAATTTGGCAACCGGCAATGTAATTAGCATGCCGAATATTACTTGGAATGTGAATTGGAACGAAATCGCCAATAGATAAGACCATTTTACAATTTGGGCCCAAGTTAGAAGCAG
Source organism: Rhynchophorus ferrugineus (assembly GCF_030347505.1). Lineage (NCBI taxonomy): Eukaryota > Metazoa > Arthropoda > Insecta > Coleoptera > Curculionidae > Rhynchophorus > Rhynchophorus ferrugineus. The sequence continues at coordinate 18,860,913 of NW_027472590.1, forward strand.
AGCCTAAGGTGTAAATTATCGATAGTCCATATCTCGGAAACTATAAGAGATAATACAATTTGGCAACCGGCAATGTAATTAGCATGCCGAACATTACTTGGAATGTGAATTGGAACGAAATCGCCAATAGATAAGACCATTTTACAATTTGGGCCCAAGTTAGAAGCAGAGCCTAAGGTGTAAATTATCGATAGTCCATATCTCGGAAATTATAAGAGATAATGCAATTTGGCAAACGGCAATGTAATTAGCATGCCGAATATTACATGGAATGTGAATTGGAACGAAATCGCCAATAGATAAGACCATTTTACAATTTGGGCCCAAGTTAGAAACAGAGCCTAAGGTGTAAATTATCGATAGTCCATATCTCGGAAACTATAAAAGATAATGCAATTTGGCAACCGGCAATGTAATTAGCATGCCGAATATTACTTGGAATGTGAATTGGAACGAAATCGCCAATAGATAAGACCATTTTACAATTTGGGCCCAAGTTAGAAGCAGAGCCTAAGGTGTAAATTATCGATAGTCCATATCTCGGAAACTATAAGTGATAATGCAACTTGGCCACCGGCAATGTAATTAGCATGCCGAATATTACTTGGAATGTGAATTGGAACGAAATCGCCAATAGATAAGATCATTTTACAATTTGGGCCCAAGTTAGAAGCAGAGCCTAAGGTGTAAATTATCGATAGTCCATATCTGGGAAACTATAAGAGATAATGCAATTTGGCAACCGGCAATGTAATTAGCATGCCGAATATTACTTGGAATGTGAATTGGAACGAAATCGCCAATAGATAAGTCCATTTTACAATTTGGGCCCAAGTTAGAAGCAGAGCCTAAGGTGTAAATTATCGATAGTCCATATCTCGGAAACTATAAGAGATAATGCAATTTGGCAACCGGCAATGTAATTAGCATGCCGAATATTACTTGGAATGTGAATTGGAACGAAATCGCCAATAGATAAGACCATTTTACAATTTGGGCCCAAGTTAGAAGCAGAGCCTAAGGTGTAAATTATCGATAGTCCATATCTCGGAAACTATAAGAGATAATGCAATTTGGCAACCGGCAATGTAATTAGCATGCTGAATATTACTTGGAATGTGAATTGGAACGAAATCGCCAATAGATAAGACCATTTTACAATTTGTGCCCAAGTTAGAAGCAGAGCCTAAGGTGAAAATTATCGATAGTCCATATCTCGGAAACTATAAGAGATAATGCAACTTGGCCACCGGCAATGTAATTAGCATGCCGAATATTACTTGGAATGTGAATTGGAACGAAATCGCCAATAGATAAGACCATTTTACAATTTGGGCCCAAGTTAGAAGCAGAGCCTAAGGTGTAAATTATCGATAGTCCATATCTCGGAAACTATAAGAGATAATACAATTTGGCAACCGGCAATGTAATTAGCATGCCGAACATTACTTGGAATGTGAATTGGAACGAAATCGCCAATAGATAAGACCATTTTACAATTTGGGCCCAAGTTAGAAGCAGAGCCTAAAGTGTAAATTATCGATATTCCATATCTCGGAAACTATAAGAGATAATGCAATTAGGCAACCGGCAATGTAATTAGCATGCCGAATATTACTTGGAACGTGAATTGGAACGAAATCGCCAATAGATAAGACCATTTTACAATTTGGGCCCAAGTGAGAAGCAGAGCCAAAGGTGTAAATTATCGATAGTCTATATCTCGGAAACTATAAGAGAAAATGCAATTTGGCAACCGGCAATGTAATTAGCATGCCGAATATTACTTGGAATGTGAATTGGAATGAAATCGCCAATAGATAAGACCATTTTACAATTTGGGCCCAAGTTAGAAGCAGAGCCTAAGGTGTAAATTATCGATAGCCCATATCTCGGAAACTATAAGAGATAATACAATTTGGCAAACGGCAATGTAATTAGCATGCCGAACATTACTTGGAATGTGAATTGGAACGAAATTGCCAATAGATAAGACCATTTTACAATTTGGGCCCAAGTTAGAAGCAGAGCCTAAAGTGTAAATTATCGATATTCCATATCTCGGAAACTATAAGAGATAATGCAATTAGGCAACCGGCAATGTAATTAGCATGCCGAATATTACTTGGAACGTGAATTGGAACGAAATCGCCAATAGATAAGACCATTTTACAATTTGGGCCCAAGTGAGAAGCAGAGCCAAAGGTGTAAATTATCGATAGTCTATATCTCGGAAACTATAAGAGATAATGCAATTTGGCAACCGGCAATGTAATTAGCATGCCGAATATTACTTGGAATGTGAATTGGAATGAAATCGCCAATAGATAAGACCATTTTACAATTTGGGCCCAAGTTAGAAGCAGAGCCTAAGGTGTAAATTATCGATAGTCCATATCTCGGAAACTATAAGAGATAATGCAATTTGGCAAACGGCAATGTAATTAGCATGCCGAATATTACATGGAATGTGAATTGGAACGATATCGCCAATAGATAAGACCATTTTACAATTTGGGCCCATGTTAGAAGCAGAGCCTAAGGTGTAAATTATCGATAGTCCATATCTCGTAAACTATAAAATATAATGCAATTTGGCAACCGGCAATGTAATTAGCATGCCGAGTATTACTTGGAATGTGAATTGGAACGAAATCGCCAATAGATAAGACCATTTTACAATTTGGGCCCAAGTTAGAAGCAGAGCCTAAGGTGTAAATTATCGATAGTCCATATCTCGGAAACTATAAGAGATAATGCAACTTGGCCACCGGCAATGTAATTAGCATGTCGAATATTACTTGGAATGTGAATTGGAACGAAATCGCCAATAGATAAGACCATTTTACAATTTGGGCCCAAGTTAGAAGCAGAGCCGAAGGTGTAAATTATCGATAGTCCATATCTGGGAAACTATAAGAGATAATGCAATTTGGCAACCGGCAATGTAATTAGCATGCCGAATATTACTTGGAATGTGAATTGGAACGAAATCGCCAATAGATAAGACCATTTTACAATTTGGGCCCAAGTTAGAAGCAGAGCCTAAGGTGTAAATTATCGATAGTCCATATCTCGGAAACTATAAGTGATAATGCAACTTGGCCACCGGCAATGTAATTAGCATGCCGAATATTACTTGGAATGTGAATTGGAACGAAATCGCCAATAGATAAGATCATTTTACAATTTGGGCCCAAGTTAGAAGCAGAGCCTAAGGTGTAAATTATCGATAGTCCATATCTGGGAAACTATAAGAGATAATGCAATTTGGCAACCGGCAATGTAATTAGCATGCCGAATATTACTTGGAATGTGAATTGGAACGAAATCGCCAATAGATAAATAAATTTTACAATTTGGGCCCAAGTTAGAAGCAGAGCCTAAGGTGTAAATTATCGATAGTCCATATCTCGGAAACTATAAGAGATAATGCAATTTGGCAACCGGCAATGTAATTAGCATGCCGAATATTACTTGGAATGTGAATTGGAACGAAATCGCCAATAGATAAGACCATTTTACAATTTGGGCCCAAGTTAGAAGCAGAGCCTAAGGTGTAAATTATCGATAGTCCATATCTCGGAAACTATAAGAGATAATGCAATTTGGCAACCGGCAATGTAATTAGCATGCTGAATATTACTTGGAATGTGAATTGGAACGAAATCGCCAATTGATAAGACCATTTTACAATTTGGGCCCAAGTTAGAAGCAGAGCCTAAGGTGAAAATTATCGATAGTCCATATCTCGGAAACTATAAGAGATAATGCAACTTGGCCACCGGCAATGTAATTAGCATGCCGAATATTACTTGGAATGTGAATTGGAACGAAATCGCCAATAGATAAGACCATTTTACAATTTGGGCCCAAGTTAGAAGCAGAGCCTAAGGTGTAAATTATCGATAGTCCATATCTCGGAAACTATAAGAGATAATACAATTTGGCAACCGGCAATGTAATTAGCATGCCGAACATTACTTGGAATGTGAATTGGAACGAAATCGCCAATAGATAAGACCATTTTACAATTTGGGCCCAAGTTAGAAGCAGAGCCTAAAGTGTAAATTATCGATATTCCATATCTCGGAAACTATAAGAGATAATGCAATTAGGCAACCGGCAATGTAATTAGCATGCCGAATATTACTTGGAACGTGAATTGGAACGAAATCGCCAATAGATAAGACCATTTTACAATTTGGGCCCAAGTGAGAAGCAGAGCCAAAGGTGTAAATTATCGATAGTCTATATCTCGGAAACTATAAGAGATAATGCAATTTGGCAACCGGCAATGTAATTAGCATGCCGAATATTACTTGGAATGTGAATTGGAATGAAATCGCCAATAGATAAGACCATTTTACAATTTGGGCCCAAGTTAGAAGCAGAGCCTAAGGTGTAAATTATCGATAGTCCATATCTCGGAAACTATAAGAGATAATACAATTTGGCAAACGGCAATGTAATTAGCATGCCGAACATTACTTGGAATGTGAATTGGAACGAAATTGCCAATAGATAAGACCATTTTACAATTTGGGCCCAAGTTAGAAGCAGAGCCTAAAGTGTAAATTATCGATATTCCATATCTCGGAAACTATAAGAGATAATGCAATTAGGCAACCGGCAATGTAATTAGCATGCCGAATATTACTTGGAACGTGAATTGGAACGAAATCGCCAATAGATAAGACCATTTTACAATTTGGGCCCAAGTGAGAAGCAGAGCCAAAGGTGTAAATTATCGATAGTCTATATCTCGGAAACTATAAGAGATAATGCAATTTGGCAACCGGCAATGTAATTAGCATGCCGAATATTACATGGAATGTGAATTGGAACGAAATCGCCAATAGATAAGACCATTTTACAATTTGGGCCCAAGTGAGAAGCAGAGCCAAAGGTGTAAATTATCGATAGTCTATATCTCGGAAACTATAAGAGATAATGCAATTTGGCAACCGGCAATGTAATTAGCATGCCGAATATTACATGGAATGTGAATTGGAACGATATCGCCAATAGATAAGACCATTTTACAATTTGGGCCCATGTTAGAAGCAGAGCCTAAGGTGTAAATTATCGATAGTCCATATCTCGGAAACTATAAAATATAATGCAATTTGGCAACCGGCAATGTAATTAGCATGCCGAATATTACTTGGAATGTGAATTGGAACGAAATCGCCAATAGATAAGACCATTTTACAATTTGGGCCCAAGTTAGAAGCAGAGCCTAAGGTGTAAATTATCGATAGTCCATATCTCGGAAACTATAAGAGATAATGCAACTTGGCCACCGGCAATGTAATTAGCATGTCGAATATTACTTGGAATGTGAATTGGAACGGAATCGCCAATAGATAAGACCATTTTACAATTTGGGCCCAAGTTAGAAGCAGAGCCTAAGGTGTAAATTATCGATAGTCCATATCTGGGAAACTATAAGAGATAATGCAATTTGGCAACCGGCAATGTAATTAGCATGTCGAATATTACTTGGAATGTGAATTGGAACGAAATCGCCAATAGATAAGACCATTTTACAATTTTGGCCCAAGTTAGAAGCAGAGCCTAAGGTGTAAATTATCGATAGTCCATATCTCGGAAACTATAAGAGATAATGCAATTTGGCAACCGGCAATGTAATTAGCATGCCGAATATTACTTGGAATGTGAATTGGAACGAAATCGCCAATAGATAAGACCATTTTACAATTTGGGCCCAAGTTAAAAGCAGAGCCTAAGGTGTAAATTATCGATAGTCCATATCTCGGAAACTATAAGAGATAATGCAATTTGGCCACCGGCAATGTAATTAGCAGGCCGAATATTACTTGGAATGTGAATTGGAGCGAAATCGCCAATTCATAAGACCATTTTACAATTTGGGCCTAAGTTAGAAGCAGAGCCTAAGGTGTAAATTATCGATAGTCCATATCTCGGAAACTATAAGAGATAATGCAATTTGGCAACCGGCAATGTAATTAGCATGCCGAATATTACTTGGAATGTGAATTGGAACGAAATCGCCAATAGATAAGACCATTTTACAATTTGGGCCCAAGTTAGAAGCAGAGCCTAAGGTGTAAATTATCGGTAGTCCATATCTCGGAAACTATAAGAGATAATTCAATTTGGCAACCGGCAATGTAAGTAGCATGCCGAATATAACTTGGAATGTGAATTGGAACGAAATCGCCAATAGATAAGACCATTTTACAATTTGGGCCCAAGTTAGAAGCAGAGCCTAAGGTGTAAATTATCGATAGTCTATATCTCGGAAACTATAAGAGATAATGCAATTTGGCAACCGGCAATGTAATTAGCATGCTGAATATTACTTGGAATGTGAATTGGAACGAAATCGCCAATAGATAAGACCATTTTACAATTTGGGCCCAAGTTAGAAGCAGAGCCTAAGGTGTAAATTATCGATAGTCCATATCTCGGAAACTATAAGAGATAATGCAACTTGGCCACCGGCAATGTAATTAGCATGCCGAATATTACTTGGAATGTGAATTGGAACGAAATCGCCAATAGATAAGACCATTTTACAATTTGGGCCCAAGTTAGAAGCAGAGCCTAAGGTGTAAATTATCGATAGTCCATATCTCGGAAACTATAAGAGATAATTCAATTTGGCAACCGGCAATGTAAGTAGCATGCCGAATATAACTTGGAATGTGAATTGGAACGAAATCGCCAATAGATAAGACCATTTTACAATTTGGGCCCAAGTTAGAAGCAGAGCCTAAGGTGTAAATTATCGATAGTCCATATCTCGGAAACTATAAGAGATAATGCAACTTGGCCACCGGCAATGTAATTAGCATGCCGAATATTACTTGGAATGTGAATTGGAACGAAATCGCCAATAGATAAGACCATTTTACAATTGGGGCCCAAGTTAGAAGCAGAGCCTAAGGTGTAAATTATCGATAGTCCATATCTCGGAAACTATAAGAGATAATACAATTTGGCCACCGGCAATGTAATTAGCATGCCGAATATTACTTGGAACGTGAATTGGAACGAAATCGCCAATAGATAAGACCATTTTACAATTTGGGCCCCAGTTAGAAGCAGAGCCAAAGGTGTAAATTTTCGATAGTCCATATCTCGGAAACTATAAGAGATAATGCAATTTGGCAACCGGCAATGTAATTAGCATGCCGAATATTACTTGGAATGTGAATTGGAACGAAATCGCCAATAGATAAGACCATTTTACAATTTGGGCCCAAGTTAGAAGCAGAGCCTAAGGTGTAAATTATCGATAGTCCATATCTCGGAAATTATAAGAGATAATGCAATTTGGCAAACGGCAATGTAATTAGCATGCCGAATATTACATGGAATGTGAATTGGAACGAAATCGCCAATAGATAAGACCATTTTACAATTTGGGCCCAAGTTAGAAGCAGAGCCTAAGGTGTAAATTATCGATAGTCCATATCTCGGAAACTATAAAAGATAATGCAATTTGGCAACCGGCAATGTAATTAGCATGCCGAATATTACTTGGAATGTGAATTGGAACGAAATCGCCAATAGATAAGACCATTTTACAATTTGGGCCCAATTTAAAAGCAGAGCCTAAGGTGTAAATTATCGATAGTCCATATCTCGGAAACTATAAGAGATAATGCAATTTGGCAACCGGCAATGTAATTAGCATGCCGAATATTACTTGGAATGTGAATTGGAACGAAATCGCCAATAGATAAGTCCATTTTACAATTTGGGCCCAAGTTAGAAGCAGAGCCTAAGGTGTAAATTATCGATAGTCCATATCTCGGAAACTATAAGAGATAATGCAATTTGGCAACCGGCAATGTAATTAGCATGCCGAATATTACTTGGAATGTGAATTGGAACGAAATCGCCAATAGATAAGACCATTTTACAATTTGGGCCCAAGTTAGAAGCAGAGCCTAAGGTGTAAATAATCGATAGTCCATATCTCGGAAACTATAAGAGATAATACAATTTGGCAACCGGCAATGTAATTAGCATGCCGAACATCACTTGGAATGTGAATTGGAACGAAATCGCCAATAGATAAGACCATTTTACAATTTGGGCCCAAGTTAGAAGCAGAGCCTAAGGTGTAAATTATCGATAGTCCATATCTCGGAAACTATAAGAGATAATGCAATTTGGCAACCGGCAATGTAATTAGCATGCCGAATATTACTTGGAATGTGAATTGGAACGAAATCGCCAATAGATAAGACCATTTTACAATTTGGGCCCAAGTTAGAAGCAGAGCCTAAGGTGTAAATTATCGATAGTCCATATCTCGGAAACTATAAGAGATAATGCAATTTGGCAACCGGCAATGTAATTAGCATACCGAATATTACTTGGAATGTGAATTGGAACGAAATCGCCTATAGATAAGACCATTTTACAATTTGGGCCCAAGTTAGAAGCAGAGCCTAAGGTGTAAATTATCGATAGTCCATATCTCGGAAACTATAAGAGATAATGCAATTTGGCAACCGGCAATGTAAGTAGCATGCCGAATATAACTTGGAATGTGAATTGGAATGAAATCGCCAATAGATAAGACCATTTTACAATTTGGGCCCAAGTTAGAAGCAGAGCCTAAAGTGTAAATTATCGATATTCCATATCTCGGAAACTATAAGAGATAATACAATTTGGCAACCGGCAATGTAATTAGCATACCGAATATTACTTGGAATGTGAATTGGAACGAAATCGCCAATAGATAAGACCATTTTACAATTTGGGCCCAAGTTAGAAGCAGAGCCAAAGGTTTAAATTATCGATAGTCCATATCTCGGAAACTATAAGAGATAATGCAATTTGGCAACCGGCAATGTAATTAGCATGCCGAATATTACTTGGAATGTGAATTGGAACGAAATCGCCAATAGATAAGACCATTTTACAATTTGGGCCCAAGTTAGAAGCAGAGCCTAAGGTGTAAATTATCGATAGTCCATATCTCGGAAATTATAAGAGATAATGCAATTTGGCAAATGGTAATGTAATTAGCATGCCGAATATTACATGGAATGTGAATTGGAACGAAATCGCCAATAGATAAGACCATTTTACAATTTGGGCCCAAGTTAGAAGCAGAGCCTAAGGTGTAAATTATCGATAGTCCATATCTCGGAAACTATAAGAGATAATGCAATTTGGCAACCGGCAATGTAATTAGCATGCCGAATATTACTTGGAATGTGAATTGGAACGAAATCGCCAATAGATAAGACCATTTTACAATTTGGGCCCAAGTTAGAAGCAGAGCCTAAGGTGTAAATTATCGATAGTCCATATCTCGGAAACTATAAGAGATAATACAATTTGGCAACCGGCAATGTAATTAGCATGCCGAACATCACTTGGAATGTGAATTGGAACGAAATCGCCAATAGATAAGACCATTTTACAATTTGGGCCCAAGTTAGAAGCAGAGCCTAAGGAGTAAATTATCGATAGTCCATATCTCGGAAACTATAAGAGATAATGCAATTTGGCAACCGGCAATGTAATTAGCATGCCGAATATTACTTGGAATGTGAATTGGAACGAAATCGCCAATAGATAAGACCATTTTACAATTTGGGCCCAAGTTAGAAGCAGAGCCTAAGATGTAAATTATCGATAGTCCATATCTCGGAAACTATAAGAGATAATGCAATTTGGCAACCGGCAATGTAATTAGCATACCGAATATTACTTGGAATGTGAATTGGAACGAAATCGCCTATAGATAAGACCATTTTACAATTTGGGCCCAAGTTAGAAGCAGAGCCTAAGGTGTAAATTATCGGTTGTCCATATCTCGGAAACTATAAGAGATAATGCAATTTGGCAACCGGCTATGTAAGTAGCATGCCGAATATAACTTGGAATGTGAATTGGAATGAAATCGCCAATAGATAAGACCATTTTACAATTTGGGCCCAAGTTAGAAGCAGAGCCTATAGTGTAAATTATCGATAGTCCATATCTCGGAAATTATAAGAGATAATGCAATTTGGCAAATGGCAATGTAATTAGCATGCCGAATATTACATGGAATGTGAATTGGAACGAAATCGCCAATAGATAAGACCATTTTACAATTTGGGCCCAAGTTAGAAGCAGAGCCTAAGGTGTAAATTATCGATAGTCCATATCTCGGAAATTATAAGAGATAATGCAATTTGGCAAATGACAATGTAATTAGCATGCCGAATATTACATGGAATGTTAATTGGAACGAAATCGCCAATAGATAAGACCATTTTACAATTTGGGCCCAAGTTAGAAGCAGAGCCTAAGGTGTAAATTATCGATAGTCCATATCTCGGAAACTATAAAAGATAATGCAATTTGGCAACCGGCAATGTAATTAGCATGCCGAATATTACTTGGAATGTGAATTGGAACGAAATCGCCAATAGATAAGACCATTTTACAATTTGGGCCCAAGTTAGAAGCAGAGCCTAAGGTGTAAATTATCGATAGTCCATATCTCGGAAACTATAAGAGGTAATGCAACTTGGCCACCGGCAATGTAATTAGCATGCCGAATATTACTTGGAATGTGAATTGGAACGAAATCGCCAATAGATAAGGCCATTTTACAATTTGGGCCCAAGTTAGAAACAGAGCCTAAGGTGCAAATTATCGATAGTCCATATCTTGGAAACTATAAGAGATAATGCAATTTGGCAACCGGCAAAGTAATTAGCATGCCGAATATTACTTGGAATGTGAATTGGAACGAAATCGCCAAAAGATAAGACCATTTTACAATTTGGGCCCAAGTTAGAACCAGAGCCTAAGGTGTAAATTATCGATAGTCCATATCTCGGAAACTATAAGAGATAATGCAATTTGGCAACCGGCAATGTAATTAGCATGCCGAATATTACTTGGAATGTGAATTGGAACGATATCGCCAATAGATAAGACCATTTTACAATTTGGGCCCAAGTTAGAAACAGAGCCTAAGGTGTAAATTATCGATAGTCAATATCTCGGAAACTATAAGAGATAATGCAACTTGGCAACCGGCAATGTAATTAGAATGCCGAATATTACTTGGAATGTGAATTGGAGCGAAATCGCCAATAGATAAGGCCATTTTACAATTTGGGCCCAATTTAGAAGCAGAGCCTAAGGTGTAAATTATCGATAGTCCATATCTCGGAAACTATAAGAGATAACGCAATTTGGCCACCGGCAATGTAATTAGCAAGAATATTACTTGGAATGTGAATTGGAACGAAATCGCCAATAGATAAGACCATTTTACAATTTGGGCCCAAGTTAGAAGCAGAGCCTAAGGTGTAAATTATCGATAGTCCATATCTCGGAAACTGTGAGAGATAATGCAATTTGGCAACCGGCAATGTAATTAGCATGCCGAATATTACTTGGAATGTGAATTGGAACGAAATCGCCAATAGATAAGACCATTTTACAATTTGGGCCCAAGTTAGAAGCAGAGCCTAAAGTGTAAATTATCGATAGTCCATAATTCGGAAACTATAAGAGATAATGGAATTTGGCAACCGGCAATGTAATTAGCATGCCGAATATTACTTGGAATGTGAATTGGAACGAAATCGCCAATAGATAAGACCATTTTACAATTTGGGCCCAAGTTAGGAGCAGAGCCTAAGGTGTAAATTATCGATAGTCCATATCTCGGAAACTATAAGAGATAATGCAATTTGGCAACCGGCAATGTAATTAGCATGCCGAATATTACTTGGAATGTGAATTGGAACGAAATCGCCAATAGATAAGACCATTTTACAATTTGGGTCCAAGTTAGAAGTAGAGCCTAAGGTGTAAATTATCGATAGTCCATATCTCGGAAACTATAAGAGATAATGCAATTTGACCACCGGCAATGTAATTAGCATGCCGAATATTACTTGGAATGTGAATTGGAACGAAATCGCCAATAGATAAGACCATTTTACAATTTGGGCCCAAGTTAGAAGCAGAGCCTAAGGTGTAAATTATCGATAGGCCATATCTCGGAGACTATAAGAGATAATGCAACTTGGCCACCGGCAATGTAGTTAGCATGCCGAACATTACTTGGAATGTGAATTGGAACGAAATCGCCAATAGATAAGACCATTTTGCAATTTGGGCCCAAGTTAGAAGCAGAGCCTAAAGTGTAAATTATCGATATTCCATATCTCGGAAACTATAAGAGATAATGCAACTTGGCCACCGGCAATGTAATTAGCATGCCGAATATTACTTGGAATGTGAATTGGAACGAAATCGCCAATAGATAAGACCATTTTACAATTTGGGCCCAAGTTAGAAGCAGAGCCTAAGGTGTAAATTATCGATAGTCCATATCTCGGAAACTATAAGAGATAATACAATTTGGCAACCGGCAATGTAATTAGCATGCCGAACATTACTTGGAATGTGAATTGGAACGAAATCGCCAATAGATAAGACCATTTTACAATTTGGGCCCAAGTTAGAAGCAGAGCCTAAAGTGTAAATTATCGATATTCCATATCTCGGAAACTATAAGAGATAATACAATTTGGCAACCGGCAATGTAATTAGCATGCCGAACATTACTTGGAATGTGAATTGGAACGAAATCGCCAATAGATAAGACCATTTTACAATTTGGGCCCAAGTTAGAAGCAGAGCCTAAAGTGTAAATTATCGATATTCCATATCTCGGAAACTATAAGAGATAATGCAATTAGGCAACCGGCAATGTAATTAGCATGCCGAATATTACTTGGAACGTGAATTGGAACGAAATCGCCAATAGATAAGACCATTTTACAATTTGGGCCCAAGTGAGAAGCAGAGCCAAAGGTGTAAATAATCGATAGTCTATATCTCGGAAACTATAAGAGATAATGCAATTTGGCAACCGGCAATGTAATTAGCATGCCGAATATTACTTGGAATGTGAATTGGAATGAAATGGCCAATAGATAAGACCATTTTACAATTTGGGCCCAAGTTAGAAGCAGAGCCTAAGGTGTAAATTATCGATAGTCCATATCTCGGAAACTATAAGAGATAATACAATTTGGCAAACGGCAATGTAATTAGCATGCCGAACATTACTTGGAATGTGAATTGGAACGAAATTGCCAATAGATAAGACCATTTTACAATTTGGGCCCAAGTTAGAAGCAGAGCCTAAAGTGTAAATTATCGATATTCCATATCTCGGAAACTATAAGAGATAATGCAATTTGGCAACCGGCAATGTAATTAGCATGCCGAATATTACTTGGAACGTGAATTGGAACGAAATCGCCAATAGATAAGACCATTTTACAATTTGGGCCTAAGTGAGAAGCAGAGCCAAAGGTGTAAATTATCGATAGACCATATCTCGGAAACTATAAGAGATAATGCAATTTGGCAACCGGCAATGTAATTAGCATGCCGAATATTACATGGAATGTGAATTGGAACGATATCGCCAATAGATAAGACCATTTTACAATTTGGGCCCAAGTTAGAAGCAGAGCCTAAGGAGTAAATTATCGATAGTCCATATCTCGGAAACTATAAGAGATAATGCAATTTGGCAAACGGCAATGTAATTAGCATGCCGAATATTACATAGAATGTGAATTGGAACGATATCGCCAATAGATAAGACCATTTTACAATTTGGGCCCAAGTTAGAAGCAGAGCCTAAGGTGTAAATTATCGATAGTCCATATCTCGGAAACTATAAGAGATAATGCAATTTGGCAACCGGCAATGTAATTAGCATGCCGAATATTACTTGGAATGTGAATTGGAACGAAATCGTCAATAGATAAGACCATTTTACAATTTGGGCCCAAGTTAGAAGCAGAGCCTAAGGTGTAAATTATCGATAGTCCATATCTCGGAAACTATAAGAGATAATGCAACTTGGCCACCGGCAATGTAATTAGCATGTCGAATACTACTTGAAATGTGAATTGGAACGAAATCGCCAATAGATAAGACCATTTTACAATTTGGGCCCAAGTTAGAAGCAGAGCCTAAGGTGTAAATTATCGATAGTCCATATCTGGGAAACTATAAGAGATAATGCAATTTGGCAACCGGCAATGTAATTAGCATGCCGAATATTACTTGGAATGTGAATTGGAACGAAATCGCCAATAGATAAGACCATTTTACAATTTTGGCCCAAGTTAGAAGCAGAGCCTAAGGTGTAAATTATCGATAGTCCATATCTCGGAAACTATAAGAGATAATGCAATTTGGCCACCGGCAATGTAATTAGCAGGCCGAATATTACTTGGAATGTGAATTGGAGCGAAATCGCCAATTCATAAGACCATTTTACAATTTGGGCCTAAGTTAGAAGCAGAGCCTAAGGTGTAAATTATCGATAGCCCATATCTCGGAAACTATAAGAGATAATGCAATTTGGCAACCGGCAATGTAATTAGCATGCCGAATATTACTTGGAATGTGAATTGGAACGAAATCGCCAATAGATAAGACCATTTTACAATTTGGGCCCAAGTTAGAAGCAGAGCCTAAGGTGTAAATTATCGATAGTCCATATCTCGGAAACTATAAGAGATAATGCAATTTGGCAACCGGCAATGTAATTAGAATGCTGAATATTACTTGGAATGTGAATTGGAACGAAATCGCCAATAGATAAGACCATTTTACAATTTGGGCCCAAGTTAGAAGCAGAGCCTAAGGTGTAAATTATCGATAGTCCATATCTCGGAAACTATAAGAGATAATGCAACTTGGCCACCGGCAATGTAATTAGCATGCCGAATATTACTTGGAATGTGAATTGGAACGAAATCGCCAATAGATAAGACCATTTTACAATTTGGGCCCAAGTTAGAAGCAGAGCCTAAGGTGTAAATTATCGATAGTCCATATCTCGGAAACTATAAGAGATAATGCAATTTGGCAAACGGCAATGTAATTAGCATGCCGAATATTACTTGGAATGTGAATTGGAACGAAATCGCCAATAGATAAGACCATTTTACAATTTGGGCCCAAGTTAGAAGCAGAGCCTAAGGTGTAAATTATCGATAGTCCATATCTCGGAAACTATAAGAGATAATGCAATTTGGCAACCGGCAATGTAATTAGCATGCCGAATATTACTTGGAATGTGAATTGGAACGAAATCGCCAATAGATAAGACTATTTTACAATTTGGGCCCAAGTTAGAAGCAGAGCCTAAGGTGTAAATTATCGATAGTCCATATCTCGGAAACTATAAGAGATAATGCAATTTGGCAACCGGCAATGTAATTAGCATGCCGAATATTACTTGGAATGTGAATTGGAACGAAATCGCCAATAGATAAGACCATTTTACAATTTGGGCCCAAGTTAGAAGCAGAGCCTAAGGTGTAAATTATCGATAGTCCATATCTCGGAAACTATAAGAGATAATACAATTTGGCAACCGGCAATGTAATTAGCATGCCGAATATTACTTGGAATGTGAATTGGAACGAAATCGCCAATAGATAAGACCATTTTACAATTTGGGCCCAAGTTAGAAGCAGAGCCTAAGGTGTAAATTATCGATATTCCATATCTCGGAAACTATAAGAGATAATGCAATTAGGCAACCGGCAATGTAATTAGCATGCTGAATATTACTTGGAATGTGAATTGGAACGAAATCGCCAATAGATAAGACCATTTTACAATTTGGGCCCAAGTTAGAAGCAGAGCCTAAGGTGTAAATTATCGATAGTCTATATCTCGGAAACTATAAGAGATAATGCAATTTGGCCACCGGCAATGTAATTAGCATGCCGAATATTACTTGGAATGTGAATTGGAATGAAATCGCCAATAGATAAGACCATTTTACAATTTGGGCCCAAGTTAGAAGCAGAGCCTAAGGTGTAAATTATCGATAGTCCATATCTCGGAAACTATAAGAGATAATACAATTTGGCAAACGGCAATGTAATTAGCATGCCGAACATTACTTGGAATGTGAATTGGAACGAAATCGCCAATAGATAAGACCATTTTACAATTTGGGCCCAAGTTAGAAGCAGAGCCTAAAGTGTAAATTATCGATATTCCATATCTCGGAAACTATAAGAGATAATGCAATTAGGCAACCGGCAATGTAATTAGCATGCCGAATATTACTTGGAACGTGAATTGGAACGAAATCGCCAATAGATAAGACCATTTTACAATTTGGGCCCAAGTGAGAAGCAGAGCCAAAGGTGTAAATTATCGATAGTCTATATCTCGGAAACTATTAGAGATAATGCAATTTGGCAACCGGCAATGTAATTAGCATGCCGAATATTACTTGGAATGTGAATTGGAATGAAATCGCCAATAGATAAGACCATTTTACAATTTGGGCCCAAGTTAGAAGCAGAGCCTAAGGTGTAAATTATCGATAGTCCATATCTCGGAAACTATAAGAGATAATACAATTTGGCAAACGGCAATGTAATTAGCATGCCGAACATTACTTGGAATGTGAATTGGAACGAAATTGCCAATAGATAAGACCATTTTACAATTTGGGCCCAAGTTAGAAGCAGAGCCTAAAGTGTAAATTATCGATATTCCATATCTCGGAAACTATAAGAGATAATGCAATTAGGCAACCGGCAATGTAATTAGCATGCCGAATATTACTTGGAACGTGAATTGGAACGAAATCGCCAATAGATAAGACCATTTTACAATTTGGGCCCAAGTTAGAAGCAGAGCCTAAGGTGTAAATTATCGATAGTCCATATCTCGGAAACTATAAGAGATAATGCAACTTGGCCACCGGCAATGTAATTAGCATGTCGAATATTACTTGGAATGTGAATTGGAACGAAATCGCCAATAGATAAGACCATTTTACAATTTGGGCCCAAGTTAGAAGCAGAGCCTAAGGTGTAAATTATCGATAGTCCATATCTGGGAAACTATAAGAGATAATGCAATTTGGCAACCGGCAATGTAATTAGCATGCCGAATATTACTTGGAATGTGAATTGGAACGAAATCGCCAATAGATAAGACCATTTTACAATTTGGGCCCAAGTTAGAAGCAGAGCCTAAGGTGTAAATTATCGATAGTCCATATCTCGGAAACTATAAGTGATAATGCAACTTGGCCACCGGCAATGTAATTAGCATGCCGAATATTACTTGGAATGTGAATTGGAACGAAATCGCCAATAGATAAGATCATTTTACAATTTGGGCCCAAGTTAGAAGCAGAGCCTAAGGTGTAAATTATCGATAGTCCATATCTGGGAAACTATAAGAGATAATGCAATTTGGCAACCGGCAATGTAATTAGCATGCCGAATATTACTTGGAATGTGAATTGGAACGAAATCGCCAATAGATAAATCCATTTTACAATTTGGGCCCAAGTTAGAAGCAGAGCCTAAGGTGTAAATTATCGATAGTCCATATCTCGGAAACTATAAGAGATAATGCAATTTGGCAACCGGCAATGTAATTAGCATGCCGAATATTACTTGGAATGTGAATTGGAACGAAATCGCCAATAGATAAGACCATTTTACAATTTGGGCCCAAGTTAGAAGCAGAGCCTAAGGTGTAAATTATCGATAGTCCATATCTCGGAAACTATAAGAGATAATGCAATTTGGCAACCGGCAATGTAATTAGCATGCTGAATATTACTTGGAATGTGAATTGGAACGAAATCGCCAATTGATAAGACCATTTTACAATTTGGGCCCAAGTTAGAAGCAGAGCCTAAGGTGAAAATTATCGATAGTCCATATCTCGGAAACTATAAGAGATAATGCAACTTGGCCACCGGCAATGTAATTAGCATGCTGAATATTACTTGGAATGTGAATTGGAACGAAATCGCCAATAGATAAGACCATTTTACAATTTGGGCCCAAGTTAGAAGCAGAGCCTAAGGTGTAAATTATCGATAGTCCATATCTCGGAAACTATAAGAGATAATACAATTTGGCAACCGGCAATGTAATTAGCATGCCGAACATTACTTGGAATGTGAATTGGAACGAAATCGCCAATAGATAAGACCATTTTACAATTTGGGCCCAAGTTAGAAGCAGAGCCTAAAGTGTAAATTATCGATATTCCATATCTCGGAAACTATAAGAGATAATGCAATTAGGCAACCGGCAATGTAATTAGCATGCCGAATATTACTTGGAACGTGAATTGGAACGAAATCGCCAATAGATAAGACCATTTTACAATTTGGGCCCAAGTGAGAAGCAGAGCCAAAGGTGTAAATTATCGATAGTCTATATCTCGGAAACTATAAGAGATAATGCAATTTGGCAACCGGCAATGTAATTAGCATGCCGAATATTACTTGGAATGTGAATTGGAATGAAATCGCCAATAGATAAGACCATTTTACAATTTGGGCCCAAGTTAGAAGCAGAGCCTAAGGTGTAAATTATCGATAGTCCATATCTCGGAAACTATAAGAGATAATACAATTTGGCAAACGGCAATGTAATTAGCATGCCGAACATTACTTGGAATGTGAATTGGAACGAAATTGCCAATAGATAAGACCATTTTACAATTTGGGCCCAAGTTAGAAGCAGAGCCTAAAGTGTAAATTATCGATATTCCATATCTCGGAAACTATAAGAGATAATGCAATTAGGCAACCGGCAATGTAATTAGCATGCCGAATATTACTTGGAACGTGAATTGGAACGAAATCGCCAATAGATAAGACCATTTTACAATTTGGGCCCAAGTGAGAAGCAGAGCCAAAGGTGTAAATTATCGATAGTCTATATCTCGGAAACTATAAGAGATAATGCAATTTGGCAACCGGCAATGTAATTAGCATGCCGAATATTACTTGGAATGTGAATTGGAATGAAATCGCCAATAGATAAGACCATTTTACAATTTGGGCCCAAGTTAGAAGCAGAGCCTAAGGTGTAAATTATCGATAGTCCATATCTGGGAAACTATAAGAGATAATGCAATTTGGCAACCGGCAATGTAATTAGCATGTCGAATATTACTTGGAATGTGAATTGGAACGAAATCGCCAATAGATAAGACCATTTTACAATTTTGGCCCAAGTTAGAAGCAGAGCCTAAGGTGTAAATTATCGATAGTCCATATCTCGGAAACTATAAGAGATAATGCAATTTGGCAACCGGCAATGTAATTAGCATGCCGAATATTACTTGGAATGTGAATTGGAACGAAATCGCCAATAGATAAGACCATTTTACAATTTGGGCCCAAGTTAAAAGCAGAGCCTAAGGTGTAAATTATCGATAGTCCATATCTCGGAAACTATAAGAGATAATGCAATTTGGCCACCGGCAATGAAATTAGCAGGCCGAATATTACTTGGAATGTGAATTGGAGCGAAATCGCCAATTCATAAGACCATTTTACAATTTGGGCCTAAGTTAGAAGCAGAGCCTAAGGTGTAAATTATCGATAGTCCATATCTCGGAAACTATAAGAGATAATGCAATTTGGCAACCGGCAATGTAATTAGCATGCCGAATATTACTTGGAATGTGAATTGGAACGAAATCGCCAATAGATAAGACCATTTTACAATTTGGGCCCAAGTTAGAAGCAGAGCCTAAGGTGTAAATTATCGGTAGTCCATATCTCGGAAACTATAAGAGATAATTCAATTTGGCAACCGGCAATGTAAGTAGCATGCCGAATATAACTTGGAATGTGAATTGGAACGAAATCGCCAATAGATAAGACCATTTTACAATTTGGGCCCAAGTTAGAAGCAGAGCCTAAGGTGTAAATTATCGATAGTCTATATCTCGGAAACTATAAGAGATAATGCAATTTGGCAACCGGCAATGTAATTAGCATGCTGAATATTACTTGGAATGTGAATTGGAACGAAATCGCCAATAGATAAGACCATTTTACAATTTGGGCCCAAGTTAGAAGCAGAGCCTAAGGTGTAAATTATCGATAGTCCATATCTCGGAAACTATAAGAGATAATGCAACTTGGCCACCGGCAATGTAATTAGCATGCCGAATATTACTTGGAATGTGAATTGGAACGAAATCGCCAATAGATAAGACCATTTTACAATTTGGGCCCAAGTTAGAAGCAGAGCCTAAGGTGTAAATTATCGATAGTCCATATCTCGGAAACTATAAGAGATAATTCAATTTGGCAACCGGCAATGTAAGTAGCATGCCGAATATAACTTGGAATGTGAATTGGAACGAAATCGCCAATAGATAAGACCATTTTACAATTTGGGCCCAAGTTAGAAGCAGAGCCTAAGGTGTAAATTATCGATAGTCCATATCTCGGAAACTATAAGAGATAATGCAACTTGGCCACCGGCAATGTAATTAGCATGCCGAATATTACTTGGAATGTGAATTGGAACGAAATCGCCAATAGATAAGACCATTTTACAATTGGGGCCCAAGTTAGAAGCAGAGCCTAAGGTGTAAATTATCGATAGTCCATATCTCGGAAACTATAAGAGATAATACAATTTGGCCACCGGCAATGTAATTAGCATGCCGAATATTACTTGGAACGTGAATTGGAACGAAATCGCCAATAGATAAGACCATTTTACAATTTGGGCCCCAGTTAGAAGCAGAGCCAAAGGTGTAAATTTTCGATAGTCCATATCTCGGAAACTATAAGAGATAATGCAATTTGGCAACCGGCAATGTAATTAGCATGCCGAATATTACTTGGAATGTGAATTGGAACGAAATCGCCAATAGATAAGACCATTTTACAATTTGGGCCCAAGTTAGAAGCAGAGCCTAAGGTGTAAATTATCGATAGTCCATATCTCGGAAATTATAAGAGATAATGCAATTTGGCAAACGGCAATGTAATTAGCATGCCGAATATTACATGGAATGTGAATTGGAACGAAATCGCCAATAGATAAGACCATTTTACAATTTGGGCCCAAGTTAGAAGCAGAGCCTAAGGTGTAAATTATCGATAGTCCATATCTCGGAAACTATAAAAGATAATGCAATTTGGCAACCGGCAATGTAATTAGCATGCCGAATATTACTTGGAATGTGAATTGGAACGAAATCGCCAATAGATAAGACCATTTTACAATTTGTGCCCAATTTAGAAGCAGAGCCTAAGGTGTAAATTATCGATAGTCCATATCTCGGAAACTATAAGAGATAATGCAATTTGGCAACCGGCAATGTAATTAGCATGCCGAATATTACTTGGAATGTGAATTGGAACGAAATCGCCAATAGATAAGTCCATTTTACAATTTGGGCCCAAGTTAGAAGCAGAGCCTAAGGTGTAAATTATCGATAGTCCATATCTCGGAAACTATAAGAGATAATGCAATTTGGCAACCGCCAATGTAATTAGCATGCCGAATATTACTTGGAATGTGAATTGGAACGAAATCGCCAATAGATAAGACCATTTTACAATTTGGGCCCAAGTTAGAAGCAGAGCCTAAGGTGTAAATAATCGATAGTCCATATCTCGGAAACTATAAGAGATAATACAATTTGGCAACCGGCAATGTAATTAGCATGCCGAACATCACTTGGAATGTGAATTGGAACGAAATCGCCAATAGATAAGACCATTTTACAGTTTGGGCCCAAGTTAGAAGCAGAGCCTAAGGTGTAAATTATCGATAGTCCATATCTCGGAAACTATAAGAGATAATGCAATTTGGCAACCGGCAATGTAATTAGCATGCCGAATATTACTTGGAATGTGAATTGGAACGAAATCGCCAATAGATAAGACCATTTTACAATTTGGGCCCAAGTTAGAAGCAGAGCCTAAGGTGTAAATTATCGATAGTCCATATCTCGGAAACTATAAGAGATAATGCAATTTGGCAACCGGCAATGTAATTAGCATACCGAATATTACTTGGAATGTGAATTGGAACGAAATCGCCTATAGATAAGACCATTTTACAATTTGGGCCCAAGTTAGAAGCAGAGCCTAAGGTGTAAATTATCGATAGTCCATATCTCGGAAACTATAAGAGATAATGCAATTTGGCAACCGGCAATGTAAGTAGCATGCCGAATATAACTTGGAATGTGAATTGGAATGAAATCGCCAATAGATAAGACCATTTTACAATTTGGGCCCAAGTTAGAAGCAGAGCCTAAAGTGTAAATTATCGATATTCCATATCTCGGAAACTATAAGAGATAATACAATTTGGCAACCGGCAATGTAATTAGCATGCCGAATATTACTTGGAATGTGAATTGGAACGAAATCGCCAATAGATAAGACCATTTTACAATTTGGGCCCAAGTTAGAAGCAGAGCCAAAGGTTTAAATTATCGATAGTCCATATCTCGGAAACTATAAGAGATAATGCAATTTGGCAACCGGCAATGTAATTAGCATGCCGAATATTACTTGGATTGTGAATTGGAACGAAATCGCCAATAGATAAGACCATTTTACAATTTGGGCCCAAGTTAGAAGCAGAGCCTAAGGTGTAAATTATCGATAGTCCATATCTCGGAAATTATAAGAGATAATGCAATTTGGCAAATGGTAATGTAATTAGCATGCCGAATATTACATGGAATGTGAATTGGAACGAAATCGCCAATAGATAAGACCATTTTACAATTTGGGCCCAAGTTAGAAGCAGAGCCTAAGGTGTAAATTATCGATAGTCCATATCTCGGAAACTATAAGAGATAATGCAATTTGGCAACCGGCAATGTAATTAGCATGCCGAATATTACTTGGAATGTGAATTGGAACGAAATCGCCAATAGATAAGTCCATTTTACAATTTGGGCCCAAGTTAGAAGCAGAGCCTAAGGTGTAAATTATCGATAGTCCATATCTCGGAAACTATAAGAGATAATGCAATTTGGCAACCGGCAATGTAATTAGCATGCCGAATATTACTTGGAATGTGAATTGGAACGAAATCGCCAATAGATAAGACCATTTTACAATTTGGGCCCAAGTTAGAAGCAGAGCCTAAGGTGTAAATTATCGATAGTCCATATCTCGGAAACTATAAGAGATAATACAATTTGGCAACCGGCAATGTAATTAGCATGCCGAACATCACTTGGAATGTGAATTGGAACGAAATCGCCAATAGATAAGACCATTTTACAATTTGGGCCCAAGTTAGAAGCAGAGCCTAAGGTGTAAATTATCGATAGTCCATATCTCGGAAACTATAAGAGATAATGCAATTTGGCAACCGGCAATGTAATTAGCATGCCGAATATTACTTGGAATGTGAATTGGAACGAAATCGCCAATAGATAAGACCATTTTACAATTTGGGCCCAAGTTAGAAGCAGAGCCTAAGATGTAAATTATCGATAGTCCATATCTCGGAAACTATAAGAGATAATGCAATTTGGCAACCGGCAATGTAATTAGCATACCGAATATTACTTGGAATGTGAATTGGAACGAAATCGCCTATAGATAAGACCATTTTACAATTTGGGCCCAAGTTAGAAGCAGAGCCTAAGGTGTAAATTATCGGTAGTCCATATCTCGGAAACTATAAGAGATAATGCAATTTGGCAACCGGCTATGTAAGTAGCATGCCGAATATAACTTGGAATGTGAATTGGAATGAAATCGCCAATAGATAAGACCATTTTACAATTTGGGCCCAAGTTAGAAGCAGAGCCTATAGTGTAAATTATCGATAGTCCATATCTCGGAAATTATAAGAGATAATGCAATTTGGCAAATGGCAATGTAATTAGCATGCCGAATATTACATGGAATGTGAATTGGAACGAAATCGCCAATAGATAAGACCATTTTACAATTTGGGCCCAAGTTAGAAGCAGAGCCTAAGGTGTAAATTATCGATAGTCCATATCTCGGAAATTATAAGAGATAATGCAATTTGGCAAATGACAATGTAATTAGCATGCCGAATATTACATGGAATGTGAATTGGAACGAAATCGCCAATAGATAAGACCATTTTACAATTTGGGCCCAAGTTAGAAGCAGAGCCTAAGGTGTAAATTATCTATAGTCCATATCTCGGAAACTATAAAAGATAATGCAATTTGGCAACCGGCAATGTAATTAGCATGCCGAATATTACTTGGAATGTGAATTGGAACGAAATCGCCAATAGATAAGACCATTTTACAATTTGGGCCCAAGTTAGAAGCAGAGCCTAAGGTGTAAATTATCGATAGTCCATATCTCGGAAACTATAAGAGATAATGCAACTTGGCCACCGGCAATGTAATTAGCATGCCGAATATTACTTGGAATGTGAATTGGAACGAAATCGCCAATAGATAAGGCCATTTTACAATTTGGGCCCAAGTTAGAAACAGAGCCTAAGGTGCAAATTATCGATAGTCCATATCTTGGAAACTATAAGAGATAATGCAATTTGGCAACCGGCAAAGTAATTAGCATGCCGAATATTACTTGGAATGTGAATTGGAACGAAATCGCCAAAAGATAAGACCATTTTACAATTTGGGCCCAAGTTAGAACCAGAGCCTAAGGTGTAAATTATCGATAGTCCATATCTCGGAAACTATAAGAGATAATGCAATTTGGCAACCGGCAATGTAATTAGCATGCCGAATATTACTTGGAATGTGAATTGGAACGATATCGCCAATAGATAAGACCATTTTACAATTTGGGCCCAAGTTAGAAACAGAGCCTAAGGTGTAAATTATCGATAGTCAATATCTCGGAAACTCTAAGAGATAATGCAACTTGGCAACCGGCAATGTAATTAGAATGCCGAATATTACTTGGAATGTGAATTGGAGCGAAATCGCCAATAGATAAGGCCATTTTACAATTTGGGCCCAATTTAGAAGCAGAGCCTAAGGTGTAAATTATCGATAGTCCATATCTCGGAAACTATAAGAGATAACGCAATTTGGCCACCGGCAATGTAATTAGCAAGAATATTACTTGGAATGTGAATTGGAACGAAATCGCCAATAGATAAGACCATTTTACAATTTGGGCCCAAGTTAGGAGCAGAGCCTAAGGTGTAAATTATCGATAGTCCATATCTCGGAAACTATAAGAGATAATGCAATTTGGCAACCGGCAATGTAATTAGCATGCCGAATATTACTTGGAATGTGAATTGGAACGAAATCGCCAATAGATAAGACCATTTTACAATTTGGGTCCAAGTTAGAAGTAGAGCCTAAGGTGTAAATTATCGATAGTCCATATCTCGGAAACTATAAAATATAATGCAATTTGGCAACCGGCAATGTAATTAGTATGCCGAATATTACTTGGAATGTGAATTGGAACGAAATCGCCAATAGATAAGACCATTTTACAATTTGGGCCCAAGTTAGAAGCAGAGCCTAAGGTGTAAATTATCGATAGTCCATATCTCGGAAACTATAAGAGATAATGCAACTTGGCCACCGGCAATGTAATTAGCATGTCGAATATTACTTGGAATGTGAATTGGAACGAAATCGCCAATAGATAAGACCATTTTACAATTTGGGCCCAAGTTAGAAGCAGAGCCTAAGGTGTAAATTATCGATAGTCCATATCTCGGAAACTATAAGAGATAATGCAACTTGGCCACCGGCAATGTAATTAGCATGTCGAATATTACTTGGAATGTGAATTGGAACGAAATCGCCAATAGATAAGACCATTTTACAATTTGGGCCCAAGTTAGAAGCAGAGCCTAAGGTGTAAATTATCGGTAGTCCATATCTCGGAAACTATAAGAGATAATTCAATTTGGCAACCGGCAATGTAAGTAGCATGCCGAATATAACTTGGAATGTGAATTGGAACGAAATCGCCAATAGATAAGACCATTTTACAATTTGGGCCCAAGTTAGAAGCAGAGCCTAAGGTGTAAATTATCGATAGTCCATATCTCGGAAACTATAAGAGATAATGCAACTTGGCCACCGGCAATGTAATTAGCATGCCGAATATTACTTGGAATGTGAATTGGAACGAAATCGCCAATAGATAAGACCATTTTACAATTTGGGCCCAAGTTAGAAGCAGAGCCTAAGGTGTAAATTATCGATAGTCCATATCTCGGAAACTATAAGAGATAATTCAATTTGGCAACCGGCAATGTAAGTAGCATGCCGAATATAACTTGGAACGTGAATTGGAACGAAATCGCCAATAGATAAGACCATTTTACAATTTGGGCCCAAGTGAGAAGCAGAGCCAAAGGTGTAAATTATCGATAGTCTATATCTCGGAAACTATAAGAGATAATGCAATTTGGCAACCGGCAATGTAATTAGCATGCCGAATATTACTTGGAATGTGAATTGGAATGAAATCGCCAATAGATAAGACCATTTTACAATTTGGGCCCAAGTTAGAAGCAGAGCCTAAGGTGTAAATTATCGATAGTTCATATCTCGGAAACTATAAGAGATAATACAATTTGGCAAACGGCAATGTAATTAGCATGCCGAACATTACTTGGAATGTGAATTGGAACGAAATTGCCAATAGATAAGACCATTTTACAATTTGGGCCCAAGTTAGAAGCAGAGCCTAAAGTGTAAATTATCGATATTCCATATCTCGGAAACTATAAGAGATAATGCAATTAGGCAAACGGCAATGTAATTAGCATGGCGAATATTACTTGGAACGTGAATTGGAACGAAATCGCCAATAGATAAGACCATTTTACAATTTGGGCCCAAGTGAGAAGCAGAGCCAAAGGTGTAAATTATCGATAGTCTATATCTCGGAAACTATAAGAGATAATGCAATTTGGCAACCGGCAATGTAATTAGCATGCCGAATATTACTTGGAATGTGAATTGGAATGAAATCGCCAATAGATAAGACCATTTTACAATTTGGGCCCAAGTTAGAAGCAGAGCCTAAGGTGTAAATTATCGATAGTCCATATCTCGGAAACTATAAGAGATAATACAATTTGGCAACCGGCAATGTAATTAGCATGCCGAACATTACTTGGAATGTGAATTGGAACGAAATCGCCAATAGATAAGACCATTTTACAATTTGGGCCCAAGTTAGAAGCAGAGCCTAAAGTGTAAATTATCGATAGTCCATATCTCGGAAACTATAAGAGATAATGCAATTAGGCAACCGGCAATGTAATTAGCATGCCGAATATTACTTGGAATGTGAATTGGAACGAAATCGCCAATAGATAAGACCATTTTACAATTTGGGCCCAAGTTAGAAGCAGAGCCTAAGGTGTAAATTATCGATAGTTCATATCTCGGAAACTATAAGAGATAATACAATTTGGCAAACGGCAATGTAATTAGCATGCCGAACATTACTTGGAATGTGAATTGGAACGAAATTGCCAATAGATAAGACCATTTTACAATTTGGGCCCAAGTTAGAAGCAGAGCCTAAAGTGTAAATTATCGATATTCCATATCTCGGAAACTATAAGAGATAATGCAATTAGGCAACCGGCAATGTAATTAGCATGGCGAATATTACTTGGAACGTGAATTGGAACGAAATCGCCAATAGATAAGACCATTTTACAATTTGGGCCCAAGTGAGAAGCAGAGCCAAAGGTGTAAATTATCGATAGTCTATATCTCGGAAACTATAAGAGATAATGCAATTTGGCAACCGGCAATGTAATTAGCATGCCGAATATTACTTGGAATGTGAATTGGAATGAAATCGCCAATAGATAAGACCATTTTACAATTTGGGCCCAAGTTAGAAGCAGAGCCTAAGGTGTAAATTATCGATAGTCCATATCTCGGAAACTATAAGAGATAATGCAATTTGGCAAACGGCAATGTAATTAGCATGCCGAATATTACATGGAATGTGAATTGGAACGATATCGCCAATAGATAAGACCATTTTACAATTTGGGCCCATGTTAGAAGCAGAGCCTAAGGTGTAAATTATCGATAGTCCATATCTCGGAAACTATAAAATATAATGCAATTTGGCAACCGGCAATGTAATTAGCATGCCGAATATTACTTGGAATGTGAATTGGAACGAAATCGCCAATAGATAAGACCATTTTACAATTTGGGCCCAAGTTAGAAGCAGAGCCTAAGGTGTAAATTATCGATAGTCCATATCTCGGAAACTATAAGAGATAATGCAACTTGGCCACCGGCAATGTAATTAGCATGTCGAATATTACTTGGAATGTGAATTGGAATGAAATCGCCAATAGATAAGACCATTTTACAATTTGGGCCCAAGTTAGAAGCAGAGCCTAAGGGGTAAATTATCGATAGTCCATATCTGGGAAACTATAAGAGATAATGCAATTTGGCAACCGGCAATGTAATTAGCATGCCGAATATTACTTGGAATGTGAATTGGAACGAAATCGCCAATAGATAAGACCATTTTACAATTTTGGCCCAAGTTAGAAGCAGAGCCTAAGGTGTAAATTATCGATAGTCCATATCTCGGAAACTATAAGAGATAATGCAATTTGGCAACCGGCAATGTAATTAGCATGCCGAATATTACTTGGAATGTGAATTGGAACGAAATCGCCAATAGATAAGACCATTTTACAATTTGGGCCCAAGTTAAAAGCAGAGCCTAAGGTGTAAATTATCGATAGTCCATATCTCGGAAACTATAAGAGATAATGCAACTTGGCCACCGGCAATGTAATTAGCATGCCGAATATTACTTGGAATGTGAATTGGAACGAAATCGCCAATAGATAAGACCATTTTACAATTTGGGCCCAAGTTAGAAGCAGAGCCTAAGGTGTAAATTATCGATAGTCCATATCTCGGAAACTATAAGAGATAATTCAATTTGGCAACCGGCAATGTAAGTAGCATGCCGAATATAACTTGGAATGTGAATTGGAACGAAATCGCCAATAGATAAGACCATTTTACAATTTGGGCCCAAGTTAGAAGCAGAACCTAAGGTGTAAATTATCGATAGTCCATATCTCGGAAACTATAAGAGATAATGCAACTTGGCCACCGGCAATGTAATTAGCATGCCGAATATTACTTGGAATGTGAATTGGAACGAAATCGCCAATAGATAAGACCATTTTACAATTGGGGCCCAAGTTAGAAGCAGAGCCTAAGGTGTAAATTATCGATAGTCCATATCTCGGAAACTATAAGAGATAATACAATTTGGCAACCGGCAATGTAATTAGCATGCCGAATATTACTTGGAACGTGAATTGGAACGAAATCGCCAATAGATAAGACCATTTTACAATTTGGGCCCCAGTTAGAAGCAGAGCCAAAGGTGTAAATTTTCGATAGTCCATATCTCGGAAACTATAAGAGATAATGCAATTTGGCAACCGGCAATGTAATTAGCATGCCGAATATTACTTGGAATGTGAATTGGAACGAAATCGCCAATAGATAAGACCATTTTACAATTTGGGCCCAAGTTAGAAGCAGAGCCTAAGGTGTAAATTATCGATAGTCCATATCTCGGAAATTATAAGAGATAATGCAATTTGGCAAACGGCAATGTAATTAGCATGCCGAATATTACATGGAATGTGAATTGGAACGAAATCGCCAATAGATAAGACCATTTTACAATTTGGGCCCAAGTTAGAAGCAGAGCCTAAGGTGTAAATTATCGATAGTCCATATCTCGGAAACTATAAAAGATAATGCAATTTGGCAACCGGCAATGTAATTAGCATGCCGAATATTACTTGGAATGTGAATTGGAACGAAATCGCCAATAGATAAGACCATTTTACAATTTGGGCCCAAGTTAGAAGCAGAGCCTAAGGTGTAAATTATCGATAGTCCATATCTCGGAAACTATAAGAGATAATGCAATTTGGCAACCGGCAATGTAATTAGCATGCCGAATATTACTTGGAATGTGAATTGGAACGAAATCGCCAATAGATAAGTCCATTTTACAATTTGGGCCCAAGTTAGAAGCAGAGCCTAAGGTGTAAATTATCGATAGTCCATATCTCGGAAACTATAAGAGATAATGCAATTTGGCAACCGGCAATGTAATTAGCATGCCGAATATTACTTGGAATGTGAATTGGAACGAAATCGCCAATAGATAAGACCATTTTACAATTTGGGCCCAAGTTAGAAGCAGAGCCTAAGGTGTAAATAATCGATAGTCCATATCTCGGAAACTATAAGAGATAATACAATTTGGCAACCGGCAATGTAATTAGCATGCCGAACATCACTTGGAATGTGAATTGGAACGAAATCGCCAATAGATAAGACCATTTTACAATTTGGGCCCAAGTTAGAAGCAGAGCCTAAGGTGTAAATTATCGATAGTCCATATCTCGGAAACTATAAGAGATAATGCAATTTGGCAACCGGCAATGTAATTAGCATGCCGAATATTACTTGGAATGTGAATTGGAACGAAATCGCCAATAGATAAGACCATTTTACAATTTGGGCCCAAGTTAGAAGCAGAGCCTAAGGTGTAAATTATCGATAGTCCATATCTCGGAAACTATAAGAGATAATGCAATTTGGCAACCGGCAAAGTAATTAGCATGCCGAATATTACTTGGAATGTGAATTGGAACGAAATCGCCAAAAGATAAGGCCATTTTACAATTTGGGCCCAAGTTAGAAGCAGAGCCTAAGGTGTAAATTATCGATAGTCCATATCTCGGAAACTATAAGAGATAATGCAATTTGGCAACCGGCAATGTAATTAGCATGCCGAATATTACTTGGAATGTGAATTGGAACGATATCGCCAATAGATAAGAGCATTTTACAATTTGGGTCCAAGTTAGAAACAGAGCCTAAGGTGTAAATTATCGATAGTCCATATCTCGGAAACTATAAGAGATAATGCAACTTGGCAACCGGCAATGTAATTAGAATGCCGAATATTACTTGGAATGTGAATTGGAGCGAAATCGCCAATAGATAAGGCCATTTTACAATTTGGGCCCAATATAGAAGCAGAGCCTAAGGTGTAAATTATCGATGGTCCATATCTCGGAAACTATAAGAGATAACGCAATCTGGCAACCGGCAATCTAATTATCAAGAATATTACTTGGAATGTGAATTGGAACGAAATCGCCAATAGATAAGACCATTTTACAATTTGGGCCCAAGTTAGAAGCAGAGCCTAAGGTGTAAATTATCGATAGTCCATATCTCGGAAACTATAAGAGATAATGCAATTTGGCAACCGGCAATGTAATTAGCATGCCGAATATTACTTGGAATGTGAATTGGAACGAAATCGCCAATAGATAAGAAGATTTTACAATTTGGGCCCAAGTTAGAAGCAGAGCCTAAGGTGAAAATTATCGATAGTCCATATCTCGGAAACTATAAGAGATAATGCAATTTGGCAACCGGCAATGTAATTAGCATACCGAATATTACTTGGAATGTGAATTGGAACGAAATCGCCTATAGATAAGACCATTTTACACTTTGGGCCCAAGTTAGAAGCAGAGCCTAAGGTGTAAATTATCGATAGTCCATATCTCGGAAACTATAAGAGATAATGCAATTTGGCAACCGGCAATGTAAGTAGCATGCCGAATATAACTTGGAATGTGAATTGGAACGAAATCGCCAATAGATAAGACCATTTTACAATTTGGGCTCAAGTTAGAAGCAGAGCCTAAAGTGTAAATTATCGATATTCCATATCTCGGAAACTATAAGAGATAATGCAATTTGGCAACCGGCAATGTAATTAGCATGCTGAATATTACTTGGAATGTGAATTGGAACGAAATCGCCAATAGATAAGACCATATTACAATTTGGGCCCAAGTTAGAAGCAGAGCCTAAGGTGTAAATTATCGATAGTCCATATCTCGGAAACTATAAGAGATAATGCAATTTGGCAACCGGCAATGTAATTAGCATGCCGAATATTACTTGGGATGTGAATTGGAACAAAATCGCCAATAGATAAGACCATTTTACAATTTGGGCCCAAGTTAGAAGCAGAGCCTAAGGTGTAAATTATCGATAGTCCATATCTCTGAAACTATAAGAGATAATGCAACTTGGCCACCGGCAATGTAATTAGCATGCCGAATATTACTTGGAATGTGAATTGGAATGAAATCGCCAATAGATAAGACCATTTTACTATTTGGGCCCAAGTTAGAAGCAGAGCCTAAGGTGTAAATTATCGATAGTCCATATCTCGGAAACTATAAGAGATAATGCAATTTGGCAACCGGCAATGTAATTAGCATGCCGAATATTACTTGGAATGTGAATTGGAACGAAATCGCCAATAGATAAGACCATTTTACAATTTGGGCCCAAGTTAGAAGCAGAGCCAAAGGTTTAAATTATCGATAGTCCATATCTCGGAAACTATAAGAGATAATGCAATTTGGCAACCGGCAATGTAATTAGCATGCCGAATATTACTTGGAATGTGAATTGGAGCGAAATCGCCAATAGATAAGACTATTTTACAATTTGGGCCCAAGTTAGAAGCAGAGCCTAAGGTGTAAATAATCGATAGTCCATATCTCGGAAATTATAAGAGATAATGCAATTTGGCAAATGGCAATGTAATTAGCATGCCGAATATTACATGGAATGTGAATTGGAACGAAATCGCCAATAGATAAGACCATTTTACAATTTGGGCCCAAGTTAGAAGCAGAGCCTAAGGTGTAAATTATCGATAGTCCATATCTGGGAAACTATAAGAGATAATGCAATTTGGCAACCGGCAAAGTAATTAGCATGCCGAATATTACTTGGAATGTGAATTGGAACGAAATCGCCAAAAGATAAGACCATTTTACAATTTGGGCCCAAGTTAGAAGCAGAGCCTAAGGTATAAATTATCGATAGTCCATATCTCGGAAACTATAAGAGATAATGCAATTTGGCAACCGGCAATGTAATTAGCATGCCGAATATTACTTGGAATGTGAATTGGAACGATATCGCCAATAGATAAGACCATTTTACAATTTGGGCCCAAGTTAGAAACAGAGCCTAAGGTGTAAATTATCGATAGTCCATATCTCGGAAACTATAAGAGATAATGCAACTTGGCAACCGGCAATGTAATTAGAATGCCGAATATTACTTGGAATGTGAATTGGAGCGAAATCGCCAATAGATAAGGCCATTTTACAATTTGGGCCCAATTTAGAAGCAGAGCCTAAGGTGTAAATTATCGATAGTCCATATCTCGGAAACTATAAGAGATAATGCAATTTGGCAACCGGCAATGTAATTAGCATGCCGAATATTACTTGGAATGTGAATTGGAACGAAATCGCCAATAGATAAGACCATTTTACAATTTGGGCCCAAGTTAAAAGCAGAGCCTAAGGTGTAAATTATCGATAGTCCATATCTCGGAAACTATAAGAGATAATGCAATTTGGCCACCGGCAATGTAATTAGCAGGCCGAATATTACTTGGAATGTGAATTGGAGCGAAATCGCTAATTCATAAGACCATTTTACAATTTGGGCCTAAGTTAGAAACAGAGCCTAAGGTGTAAATTATCGATAGTCCATATCTCGGAAACTATAAGAGATAATGCAATTTGGCAACCGGCAATGTAATTAGCATGCCGAATATTACTTGGAATGTGAATTGGAACGAAATCGCCAATAGATAAGACCATTTTACAATTTGGGCCCAAGTTAGAAGCAGAGCCTAAGGTGTAAATTATCGGTGGTCCATATCTCGGAAACTATAAGAGATAATTCAATTTGGCAACCGGCAATGTAAGTAGCATGCCGAATATAACTTGGAATGTGAATTGGAACGAAATCGCCAATAGATAAGACCATTTTACAATTTGGGCCCAAGTTAGAAGCAGAGCCTAAGGTGTAAATTATCGATAGTCCATATCTCGGAAACTATAAGAGATAATGCAATTTGGCAACCGGCAATGTAATTAGCATGCTGAATATTACTTGAAATGTGAATTGGAACGAAATCGCCAATAGATAAGACCATTTTACAATTTGGGCCCAAGTTAGAAGCAGAGCCTAAGGTGTAAATTATCGATAGTCCATATCTCGGAAACTATAAGAGATAATGCAACTTGGCCACCGGCAATGTAATTAGCATGCCGAATATTACTTGGAATGTGAATTGGAACGAAATCGCCAATAGATAAGACCATTTTACAATTGGGGCCCAAGTTAGAAGCAGAGCCTAAGGTGTAAATTATCGATAGTCCATATCTCGGAAACTATAAGAGATAATACAATTTGGCAACCGGCAATGTAATTAGCATGCCGAATATTACTTGGAACGTGAATTGGAACGAAATCGCCAATAGATAAGACCATTTTACAATTTAGGCCCCAGTTAGAAGCAGAGCCAAAAGTGTAAATTTTCGATAGTCCATATCTCGGAAACTATAAGAGATAATGCAATTTGGCAACCGGCAATGTAATTAGCATGCCGAATATTACTTGGAATGTGAATTGGAACGAAATCGCCAATAGATAAGACCATTTTACAATTTGGGCCCAAGTTAGAAGCAGAGCCTAAGGTGTAAATTATCGATAGTCCATATCTCGGAAATTATAAGAGATAATGCAATTTGGCAAACGGCAATGTAATTAGCATGCCGAATATTACATGGAATGTGAATTGGAACGAAATCGCCAATAGATAAGACCATTTTACAATTTGGGCCCAAGATAGAAGCAGAGCCTAAGGTGTAAATTATCGATAGTCCAT
Organism: Rhynchophorus ferrugineus; assembly: GCF_030347505.1. Classification (NCBI taxonomy): domain Eukaryota; kingdom Metazoa; phylum Arthropoda; class Insecta; order Coleoptera; family Curculionidae; genus Rhynchophorus; species Rhynchophorus ferrugineus. The sequence goes on from NW_027472590.1 coordinate 18,895,579, forward strand.
ATCTCGGAAACTATAAAAGATAATGCAATTTGGCAACCGGCAATGTAATTAGCATGCCGAATATTACTTGGAATGTGAATTGGAACGAAATCGCCAATAGATAAGACCATTTTACAATTTGGGCCCAAGTTAGAAGCAGAGCCTAAGGTGTAAATTATCGATAGTCCATATCTCGGAAACTATAAGAGATAATGCAATTTGGCAACCGGCAATGTAATTAGCATGCCGAATATTACTTGGAATGTGAATTGGAACGAAATCGCCAATAGATAAGACCATTTTACAATTTGGGCCCAAGTTAGAAGCAGAGCCTAAGGTGTAAATAATCGATAGTCCATATCTCGGAAACTATAAGAGATAATACAATTTGGCAACCGGCAATGTAATTAGCATGCCGAACATCACTTGGAATGTGAATTGGAACGAAATCGCCAATAGATAAGACCATTTTACAATTTGGGCCCAAGTTAGAAGCAGAGCCTAAGGTGTAAATTATCGATAGTCCATATCTCGGAAACTATAAGAGATAATGCAATTTGGCAACCGGCAATGTAATTAGCATGCCGAATATTACTTGGAATGTGAATTGGAACGAAATCGCCAATAGATAAGACCATTTTACAATTTGGGCCCAAGTTAGAAGCAGAGCCTAAGGTGTAAATTATCGATAGTCCATATCTCGGAAACTATAAGAGATAATGCAATTTGGCAACCGGCAAAGTAATTAGCATGCCGAATATTACTTGGAATGTGAATTGGAACGAAATCGCCAAAAGATAAGGCCATTTTACAATTTGGGCCCAAGTTAGAAGCAGAGCCTAAGGTGTAAATAATCGATAGTCCATATCTCGGTAACTATAAGAGATAATACAATTTGGCAACCGGCAATGTAATTAGCATGCCGAACATCACTTGGAATGTGAATTGGAACGAAATCGCCAATAGATAAGACCATTTTACAATTTGGGCCCAAGTTAGAAGCAGAGCCTAAGGTGTAAATTATCGATAGTCCATATCTCGGAAACTATAAGAGATAATGCAATTTGGCAACCGGCAAAGTAATTAGCATGCCGAATATTACTTGGAATGTGAATTGGAACGAAATCGCCAAAAGATAAGGCCATTTTACAATTTGGGCCCAAGTTAGAAGCAGAGCCTAAGGTGTAAATTATCGATAGTCCATATCTCGGAAACTATAAGAGATAATGCAATTTGGCAACCGGCAATGTAATTAGCATGCCGAATATTACTTGGAATGTGAATTGGAACGAAATCGCCAATAGATAAGACCATTTTACAATTTGGGCCCAAGTTAGAAGCAGAGCCTAAGGTGTAAATTATCGGTGGTCCATATCTCGGAAACTATAAGAGATAATTCAATTTGGCAACCGGCAATGTAAGTAGCATGCCGAATATAACTTGGAATGTGAATTGGAACGAAATCGCCAATAGATAAGACCATTTTACAATTTGGGCCCAAGTTAGAAGCAGAGCCTAAGGTGTAAATTATCGATAGTCCATATCTCGGAAACTATAAGAGATAATGCAATTTGGCAACCGGCAATGTAATTAGCATGCTGAATATTACTTGGAATGTGAATTGGAACGAAATCGCCAATAGATAAGACCATTTTACAATTTGGGCCCAAGTTAGAAGCAGAGCCTAAGGTGTAAATTATCGATAGTCCATATCTCGGAAACTATAAGAGATAATGCAACTTGGCCACCGGCAATGTAATTAGCATGCCGAATATTACTTGGAATGTGAATTGGAACGAAATCGCCAATAGATAAGACCATTTTACAATTTGGGCCCAAGTTAGAAGCAGAGCCTAAGGTGTAAATTATCGATAGTCCATATCTCGGAAACTATAAGAGATAATTCAATTTGGCAACCGGCAATGTAAGTAGCATGCCGAATATAACTTGGAATGTGAATTGGAACGAAATCGCCAATAGATAAGACCATTTTACAATTTGGGCCCAAGTTAGAAGCAGAGCCTAAGGTGTAAATTATCGATAGTCCATATCTCGGAAACTATAAGAGATAATGCAACTTGGCCACCGGCAATGTAATTAGCATGCCGAATATTACTTGGAATGTGAATTGGAACGAAATCGCCAATAGATAAGACCATTTTACAATTGGGGCCCAAGTTAGAAGCAGAGCCTAAGGTGTAAATTATCGATAGTCCATATCTCGAAAACTATAAGAGATAATACAATTTGGCAACCGGCAATGTAATTAGCATGCCGAATATTACTTGGAACGTGAATTGGAACGAAATCGCCAATAGATAAGACCATTTTACAATTTAGGCCCCAGTTAGAAGCAGAGCCAAAAGTGTAAATTTTCGATAGTCCATATCTCGGAAACTATAAGAGATAATGCAATTTGGCAACCGGCAATGTAATTAGCATGCCGAATATTACTTGGAATGTGAATTGGAACGAAATCGCCAATAGATAAGACCATTTTACAATTTGGGCCCAAGTTAGAAGCAGAGCCTAAGGTGTAAATTATCGATAGTCCATATCTCGGAAATTATAAGAGATAATGCAATTGGGCAAACGGCAATGTAATTAGAATGCCGAATATTACATGGAATGTGAATTGGAACGAAATCGCCAATAGATAAGACCATTTTACAATTTGGGCCCAAGATAGAAGCAGAGCCTAAGGTGTAAATTATCGATAGTCCATATCTCGGAAACTATAAAAGATAATGCAATTTGGCAACCGGCAATGTAATTAGCATGCCGAATATTACTTGGAATGTGAATTGGAACGAAATCGCCAATAGATAAGACCATTTTACAATTTGGGCCCAAGTTAGAAGCAGAGCCTAAGGTGTAAATTATCGATAGTCCATATCTCGGAAACTATAAGAGATAATGCAATTTGGCAACCGGCAATGTAATTAGCATGCCGAATATTACTTGGAATGTGAATTGGAACGAAATCGCCAATAGATAAGACCATTTTACAATTTGGGCCCAAGTTAGAAGCAGAGCCTAAGGTGTAAATAATCGATAGTCCATATCTCGGAAACTATAAGAGATAATACAATTTGGCAACCGGCAATGTAATTAGCATGCCGAACATCACTTGGAATGTGAATTGGAACGAAATCGCCAATAGATAAGACCATTTTACAATTTGGGCCCAAGTTAGAAGCAGAGCCTAAGGTGTAAATTATCGATAGTCCATATCTCGGAAACTATAAGAGATAATGCAATTTGGCAACCGGCAATGTAATTAGCATGCCGAATATTACTTGGAATGTGAATTGGAACGAAATCGCCAATAGATAAGACCATTTTACAATTTGGGCCCAAGTTAGAAGCAGAGCCTAAGGTGTAAATTATCGATAGTCCATATCTCGGAAACTATAAGAGATAATGCAATTTGGCAACCGGCAAAGTAATTAGCATGCCGAATATTACTTGGAATGTGAATTGGAACGAAATCGCCAAAAGATAAGGCCATTTTACAATTTGGGCCCAAGTTAGAAGCAGAGCCTAAGGTGTAAATTATCGATAGTCCATATCTCGGAAACTATAAGAGATAACGCAATTTGGCAACCGGCAATGTAATTAGCATGCCGAATATTACTTGGAATGTGAATTGGAACGATATCGCCAATAGATAAGAGCATTTTACAATTTGGGTCCAAGTTAGAAACAGAGCCTAAGGTGTAAATTATCGATAGTCCATATCTCGGAAACTATAAGAGATAATGCAACTTGGCAACCGGCAATGTAATTAGAATGCCGAATATTACTTGGAATGTGAATTGGAGCGAAATCGCCAATAGATAAGGCCATTTTACAATTTGGGCCCAATTTAGAAGCAGAGCCTAAGGTGTAAATTATCGATAGTCCATATCTCGGAAACTATAAGAGATAATGCAATTTGGCAACCGGCAATGTAAGTAGCATGCCGAATATAACTTGGAATGTGAATTGGAACGAAATCGCCAATAGATAAGACCATTTTACAATTTGGGCTCAAGTTAGAAGCAGAGCCTAAAGTGTAAATTATCGATAGTCCATATCTCGGAAACTATAAGAGATAATGCAATTTGGCAACCGGCAATGTAAGTAGCATGCCGAATATAACTTGGAATGTGAATTGGAACGAAATCGCCAATAGATAAGACCATTTTACAATTTGGGCTCAAGTTAGAAGCAGAGCCTAAAGTGTAAATTATCGATATTCCATATCTCGGAAACTATAAGAGATAATGCAATTTGGCAACCGGCAATGTAATTAGCATGCTGAATATTACTTGGAATGTGAATTGGAACGAAATCGCCAATAGATAAGACCATATTACAATTTGGGCCCAAGTTAGAAGCAGAGCCTAAGGTGTAAATTATCGATAGTCCATATCTCGGAAACTATAAGAGATAATGCAATTTGGCAACCGGCAATGTAATTAGCATGCCGAATATTACTTGGAATGTGAATTGGAACAAAATCGCCAATAGATAAGACCATTTTACAATTTGGGCCCAAGTTAGAAGCAGAGCCTAAGGTGTAAATTATCGATAGTCCATATCTCTGGAAACTATAAGAGATAATGCAACTTGGCCACCGGCAATGTAATTAGCATGCCGAATATTACTTGGAATGTGAATTGGAATGAAATCGCCAATAGATAAGACCATTTTACTATTTGGGCCCAAGTTAGAAGCAGAGCCTAAGGTGTAAATTATCGATAGTCCATATCTCGGAAACTATAAGAGATAATGCAATTTGGCAACCGGCAATGTAATTAGCATGCCGAATATTACTTGGAATGTGAATTGGAACGAAATCGCCAATAGATAAGACCATTTTACAATTTGGGTCCAAGTTAGAAGCAGAGCCAAAGGTTTAAATTATCGATAGTCCATATCTCGGAAACTATAAGAGATAATGCAATTTGGCAACCGGCAATGTAATTAGCATGCCGAATATTACTTGGAATGTGAATTGGAACGAAATCGCCAATAGATAAGACTATTTTACAATTTGGGCCCAAGTTAGAAGCAGAGCCTAAGGTGTAAATTATCGATAGTCCATATCTCGGAAATTATAAGAGATAATGCAATTTGGCAAATGGCAATGTAATTAGCATGCCGAATATTACATGGAATGTGAATTGGAACGAAATCGCCAATAGATAAGACCATTTTACAATTTGGGCCCAAGTTAGAAGCAGAGCCTAAGGTGTAAATTATCGATAGTCCATATCTTGGAAACTATAAGAGATAATGCAATTTGGCAACCGGCAAAGTAATTAGCATGCCGAATATTACTTGGAATGTGAATTGGAACGAAATCGCCAAAAGATAAGACCATTTTACAATTTGGGCCCAAGTTAGAAGCAGAGCCTAAGGTATAAATTATCGATAGTCCATATCTCGGAAACTATAAGAGATAATGCAATTTGGCAACCGGCAATGTAATTAGCATGCCGAATATTACTTGGAATGTGAATTGGAACGATATCGCCAATAGATAAGACCATTTTACAATTTGGGCCCAAGTTAGAAACAGAGCCTAAGGTGTAAATTATCGATAGTCCATATCTCGGAAACTATAAGAGATAATGCAACTTGGCAACCGGCAATGTAATTAGAAAGCCGAATATTACTTGGAATGTGAATTGGAGCGAAATCGCCAATAGATAAGGCCATTTTACAATTTGGGCCCAATTTAGAAGCAGAGCCTAAGGTGTAAATTATCGATAATTACATTGCCGGTTGCCAAATTCCATTATCTCTTATAGTTTCCGAATTATGGACTATCGATAATTTACACTTTAAGCTCTGCATCTAACTTGGGCCCAAATTGTAAAATGGTCTTATCTATTGGCGATTTCGTTCCAATTCACATTCCAAGTAATATTCGGCATGCTAATGACATTGCCGGTTGCCAAATTGCATTATCTCTCACAGTTTCCGAGATATGGACTATCGATAATTTACACCTTAGGCTCTGCTTCTAACTTGGGCCCAAATTGTAAAATGGTCTTATCTATTGGCGATTTCGTTCCAATTCACATTCCAAGTAATATTCTTGCTAATTACATTGCCTAAGGTTCGTCCATATCTCGGAAACTATAAGAGATAATGCAATTTGGCAACCGGCAATGTAATTAGCATGCCGAATATTACTTGGAATGTGAATTGGAACGAAATCGCCAATAGATAAGACCATTTTACAATTTGGGCCCAAGTTAGAAGCAGAGCCTAAGGTGTAAATTATCGATAGTCCATATCTCGGAAACTATAAGAGATAATGCAATTTGGCAACCGGCAATGTAATTAGCATACCGAATAATACTTGGAATGTGAATTGGAACGAAATCGCCTATTGATAAGACCATTTTACAATTTGGGCCCAAGTTAGAAGCAGAGCCTAAGGTGTAAATTATCGATGGTCCATATCTCGGAAATTATAGGAGATAATGCAATTTGGCAAACGGCAATGTAATTAGCATGAAGAATATTACATGGAATGTGAATTGGAACGAAATCGCCAATAGATAAGACCATTTTACAATTTGGGCCCAAGTTACAAGCAGAGCCTAAGGTGTAAATTATCGATAGTCCATATCTCGGAAACTATAAGAGATAATGCAATTTGGCAACCGGCAATGTAATTAGCATGCCGAATATTACTTGGAATGTGAATTGGAACGAAATCGCCAATAGATAAGACTATTTTACAATTTGGGCCCAAGTTAGAAGCAGAGCCTAAAGTGTAAATTATCGATAGTCCATATCTCGGAAACTATAAGAGATAATGCAATTTGGCAACCGGCAATGTAATTAGCATGCCGAATATTACTTGGAATGTGAATTGGAACGAAATCGCCAATAGATAAGACTATTTTACAATTTGGGCCCAAGTTAGAAGCAGAGCCTAAGGTGTAAATTATCGATAGTCCATATCTCGGAAATTATAAGAGATAATGCAATTTGGCAAATGGCAATGTAATTAGCATGCCGAATATTACATGGAATGTGAATTGGAACGAAATCGCCAATAGATAAGACCATTTTACAATTTGGGCCCAAGTTAGAAGCAGAGCCTAAGGTGTAAATTATCGATAGTCCATATCTTGGAAACTATAAGAGATAATGCAATTTGGCAACCGGCAAAGTAATTAGCATGCCGAATATTACTTGGAATGTGAATTGGAACGAAATCGCCAAAAGATAAGACCATTTTACAATTTGGGCCCAAGTTAGAAGCAGAGCCTAAGGTATAAATTATCGATAGTCCATATCTCGGAAACTATAAGAGATAATGCAATTTGGCAACCGGAAATGTAATTAGCATGCCGAATATTACTTGGAATGTGAATTGGAACGATATCGCCAATAGATAAGACCATTTTACAATTTGGGCCCAAGTTAGAAACAGAGCCTAAGGTGTAAATTATCGATAGTCCATATCTCGGAAACTATAAGAGATAATGCAACTTGGCAACCGGCAATGTAATTAGAATGCCGAATATTACTTGGAATGTGAATTGGAGCGAAATCGCCAATAGATAAGACCATTTTACAATTTGGGCCCAATTTAGAAGCAGAGCCTAAGGTGTAAATTATCGATAGCCAAATTCCATTATCTCTTATAGTTTCCGAGATATGGACTATCGATAATTTACACCTTAGGCTCTGCTTCTAACTTGGGCCCAAATTGTAAAATGGTCTTAAATGGCAATGTAATTAGCATGAAAAATATTACATGGAATGTGAATTGGAACGAAATCGCCAATAGATAAGACCATTTTACAATTTGGGCCCAAGTTACAAGCAGAGCCTAAGGTGTAAATTATCGATAGTCCATATCTCGGAAACTATAAAAGATAATGCAATTTGGCAACCGGCAATGTAATTAGCATGCCGAATATTACTTGGAATGTGAATTGGAACGAAATCGCCAATAGATAAGACCATTTTACAATTTGGGCCCAAGTTAGAAGCAGAGCCTAAGGTGTAAATTATCGATAGTCCATATCTCGGAAACTGTGAGAGATAATGCAATTTGGCAACCGGCAATGTCATTAGCATGCCGAATATTACTTGGAATGTGAATTGGAACGAAATCGCCAATAGATAAGTCCATTTTACAATTTGGGCCCAGTTAGAAGCAGAGCCTAAGGTGTAAATTATCGATAGTCCATATCTCGGAAACTATAAGAGATAATGCAATTTGGCAACCGGCAATGTAATTAGCATGCCGAACATTACTTGGAATGTGAATTGGAACGAAATCGCCAATAGATAAGACCGTTTTACAATTTGGGCCCAAGTTAGAAGCAGAGCCTAAAGTGTAAATTATCGATATTCCATATCTCGGAAACTATAAGAGATAATGCAATTAGGCAACCGGCAATGTAATTGGCATGCCGAATATTACTTGGAACGTGAATTGGAGCGAAATCGCCAATAGATAAGACCATTTTACAATTTGGGACCAAGTGAGAAGCAGAGCCAAAGGTGTAAATAATCGATAGTCCATATCTCGGAAACTATAAGAGATAATGCAATTTGGCAACCGGCAATGTAATTAGCATGCCGAATATTACTTGGAATGTGAATTGGAATGAAATTGCCAATAGATAAGACCATTTTAAAATTTGGGCCCAAGTTAGAAGCAGAGCCTAAGGTGTAAATTATCGATAGTCCATATCTCGGAAATTATAAGAGATAATGCAATTTGGCAACCGGCAATGTAATTAGCATGCCGAATATTACTTGGAATGTGAATTGGAACGAAATCGCCAATAGATAAGACCATTTTACAATTTGGGCCCAAGTTAGAAGCAGAGCCTAAGGTGTAAATTATCGATAGTCCATATCTCGGAAACTATAAGTGATAATGCAACTTGGCCACCGGCAATGTAATTAGCATGCCGAATATTACTTGGAATGTGAATTGGAACGAAATCGCCAATAGATAAGATCATTTTACAATTTGGGCCCAAGTTAGAAGCAGAGCCTAAGGTGTAAATAATCGATAGTCCATATCTGGGAAACTATAAGAGATAATGCAATTTGGCAACCGGCAATGTAATTAGCATGCCGAATATTACTTGGAATGTGAATTGGAACGAAATCGCCAATAGATAAGTCCATTTTACAATTTGGGCCCAAGTTAGAAGCAGAGCCTAAGGTGTAAATTATCGATAGTCCATATCTCGGAAACTATAAGAGATAATGCAATTTGGCAACCGGCAATGTAATTAGCATGCTGAATATTACTTGGAATGTGAATTGGAACGAAATCGCCAATAGATAAGACCATTTTACAATTTGGGCCCAAGTTAGAAGCAGAGCCTAAGGTGAAAATTATCGATATTCCATATCTCGGAAACTATAAGAGATAATGCAATTAGGCAACCGGCAATGTAATTGGCATGCCGAATATTACTTGGAACGTGAATTGGAGCGAAATCGCCAATAGATAAGACCATTTTACAATTTGGGACCAAGTGAGAAGCAGAGCCAAAGGTGTAAATAATCGATAGTCCATATCTCGGAAACTATAAGAGATAATGCAATTTGGCAACCGGCAATGTAATTAGCATGCCGAATATTACTTGGAATGTGAATTGGAATGAAATTGCCAATAGATAAGACCATTTTACAATTTGGGCCCAAGTTAGAAGCAGAGCCTAAGGTGTAAATTATCGATAGTCCATATCTCGGAAATTATAAGAGATAATGCAATTTGGCAACCGGCAATGTAATTAGCATGCCGAATATTACTTGGAATGTGAATTGGAACGAAATCGCCAATAGATAAGACCATTTTACAATTTGGGCCCAAGTTAGAAGCAGAGCCTAAGGTGTAAATTATCGATAGTCCATATCTCGGAAACTATAAGTGATAATGCAACTTGGCCACCGGCAATGTAATTAGCATGCCGAATATTACTTGGAATGTGAATTGGAACGAAATCGCCAATAGATAAGATCATTTTACAATTTGGGCCCAAGTTAGAAGCAGAGCCTAAGGTGTAAATAATCGATAGTCCATATCTGGGAAACTATAAGAGATAATGCAATTTGGCAACCGGCAATGTAATTAGCATGCCGAATATTACTTGGAATGTGAATTGGAACGAAATCGCCAATAGATAAGTCCATTTTACAATTTGGGCCCAAGTTAGAAGCAGAGCCTAAGGTGTAAATTATCGATAGTCCATATCTCGGAAACTATAAGAGATAATGCAATTTGGCAACCGGCAATGTAATTAGCATGCTGAATATTACTTGGAATGTGAATTGGAACGAAATCGCCAATAGATAAGACCATTTTACAATTTGGGCCCAAGTTAGAAGCAGAGCCTAAGGTGAAAATTATCGATAGTCCATATCTCGGAAACTATAAGAGATAATGCAACTTGGCCACCGGCAATGTAATTAGCATGCCGAATATTACTTGGAATGTGAATTGGAACGAAATCGCCAATAGATAAGATCATTTTACAATTTGGGCCCAAGTTAGAAGCAGAGCCTAAGGTGTAAATTATCGATAGTCCATATCTCGGAAACTATAAGAGATAAAGCAATTTGGCAACCGGCAATGTAATTAGCATGCCGAATATTACTTGGAATGTGAATTGGAACGAAATCGCCAATAGGTAAGACCATTTTACAATTTGGGCCCAAGTTAGAAGCAGAGCCTAAGGTGTAAATTATCGATAGTCCATATCTCGGAAACTATAAGAGATAATGCAATTTGGCAACCGGCAATGTAATTAGCATGCTGAATATTACTTGGAATGTGAATTGGAACGAAATCGCCAATAGATAAGACCATTTTACAATTTGGGCCCAAGTTAGAAGCAGAGCCTAAGGTGAAAATTATCGATAGTCCATATCTCGGAAACTATAAGAGATAATGCAACTTGGCCACCGGCAATGTAATTAGCATGCCGAATATTACTTGGAATGTGAATTGGAACGAAATCGCCAATAGATAAGACCATTTTACAATTTGGGCCCAAGTTAGAAGCAGAGCCTAAGGTGTAAATTATCGATAGTCCATATCTCGGAAACTATAAGAGATAATACAATTTGGCAACCGGCAATGTAATTAGCATGCCGAACATTACTTGGAATGTGAATTGGAACGAAATCGCCAATAGATAAGACCATTTTACAATTTGGGCCCAAGTTAGAAGCAGAGCCTAAAGTGTAAATTATCGATATTCCATATCTCGGAAACTATAAGAGATAATGTAATTAGGCAACCGGCAATGTAATTAGCATGCCGAATATTACTTGGAACGTGAATTGGAACGAAATCGCCAATAGATAAGACCATTTTACAATTTGGGCCCAAGTGAGAAGCAGAGCCAAAGGTGTAAATTATCGATAGTCTATATCTCGGAAACTATAAGAGATAATGCAATTTGGCAACCGGCAATGTAATTAGCATGCCGAATATTACTTGGAATGTGAATTGGAATGAAATCGCCAATAGATAAGACCATTTTACAATTTGGGCCCAAGTTAGAAGCCGAGCCTAAGGTGTAAATTATCGATAGTCCATATCTCGGAAACTATAAGAGATAATACAATTTGGCAAACGGCAATGTAATTAGCATGCCGAACATTACTTGGAATGTGAATTGGAACGAAATTGCCAATAGATAAGACCATTTTACAATTTGGGCCCAAGTTAGAAGCAGAGCCTAAAGTGTAAATTATCGATATTCCATATCTCGGAAACTATAAGAGATAATGCAATTAGGCAACCGGCAATGTAATTAGCATGCCGAATATTACTTGGAACGTGAATTGGAACGAAATCGCCAATAGATAAGACCATTTTACAATTTGGGCCCAAGTGAGAAGCAGAGCCAAAGGTGTAAATTATCGATAGCCTATATCTCGGAAACTATAAGAGATAATGCAATTTGGCAACCGGCAATGTAATTAGCATGCCGAATATTACTTGGAATGTGAATTGGAATGAAATCGCCAATAAATAAGACCATTTTACAATTTGGGCCCAAGTTAGAAGCAGAGCCTAAGGTGTAAATTATCGATAGTCCATATCTCGGAAACTATAAGAGATAATGCAATTTGGCAAACGGCAATGTAATTAGCATGCCGAATATTACATGGAATGTGAATTGGAACGATATCGCCAATAGATAAGACCATTTTACAATTTGGGCCCAAGTTAGAAGCAGAGCCTAAGGTGTAAATTATCGATAGTCCATATCTCGGAAACTATAAAAGATAATGCAATTTGGCAACCGGCAATGTAATTAGCATGCCGAATATTACTTGGAATGTGAATTGGAACGAAATCGCCAATAGATAAGACCATTTTACAATTTGGGCCCAAGTTAGAAGCAGAGCCTAAGGTGTAAATTATCGATAGTCCATATCTCGGAAACTATAAGAGATAATGCAACTTGGCCACCGGCAATGTAATTAGCATGTCGAATATTACTTGGAAAGTGAATTGGAACGAAATCGCCAATAGATAAGACCATTTTACAATTTGGGCCCAAGTTAGTAGCAGAGCCTAAGGTGTAAATTATCGATAGTCCATATCTGGGAAACTATAAGAGATAATGCAATTTGGCAACCGGCAATGTAATTAGCATGCCGAATATTACTTGGAATGTGAATTGGAACGAAATCGCCAATAGATAAGACCATTTTACAATTTTGGCCCAAGTTAGAAGCAGAGCCTAAGGTGTAAATTATCGATAGTCCATATCTCGGAAACTATAAGAGATAATGCAATTTGGCAACCGGCAATGTAATTAGCATGCCGAATATTACTTGGAATGTGAATTGGAACGAAATCGCCAATTGATAAGACCATTTTACAATTTGGGCCCAAGTTAAAAGCAGAGCCTAAGGTGTAAATTATCGATAGTCCATATCTCGGAAACTATAAGAGATAATGCAATTTGGCCACCGGCAATGTAATTAGCAGGCCGAATATTACTTGGAATGTGAATTGGAGCGAAATCGCCAATTCATAAGACCATTTTACAATTTGGGCCTAAGTTAGAAGCAGAGCCTAAGGTGTAAATTATCGATAGTCCATATCTCGGAAACTATAAGAGATAATGCAACTTGGCAACCGGCAATGTAATTAGCATGCCGAATATTACTTGGAATGTGAATTGGAACGAAATCGCCAATAGATAAGACCATTTTACAATTTGGGCCCAAGTTAGAAGCAGAGCCTAAGGTGTAAATTATCGATAGTCCATATCTCGGAAACTATAAGAGATAATTCAATTTGGCAACCGGCAATGTAAGTAGCATGCCGAATATAACTTGGAATGTGAATTGGAACGAAATCGCCAATAGATGAGACCATTTTACAATTTGGGCCCAAGTTAGAAGCAGAGCCTAAGGTGTAAATTATCGATAGTCCATATCTCGGAAACTATAAGAGATAATGCAATTTGGCAACCGGCAATGTAATTAGCATGCTGAATATTACTTGGAATGTGAATTGGAACGAAATCGCCAATAGATAAGACCATTTTACAATTTGGGCCCAAGTTAGAAGCAGAGCCTAAGGTGTAAATTATCGATAGTCCATATCTCGGAAACTATAAGAGATAATGCAACTTGGCCACCGGCAATGTAATTAGCATGCCGAATATTACTTGGAATGTGAATTGGAACGAAATCGCCAATAGATAAGACCATTTTACAATTTGGGCCCAAGTTAGAAGCAGAGCCTGAGGTGTAAATTATCGATAGTCCATATCTCGGAAACTATAAGAGATAATTCAATTTGGCAACCGGCAATGTAAGTAGCATGCCGAATATAACTTGGAATGTGAATTGGAACGAAATCGCCAATAGATAAGACCATTTTACAATTTGGGCCCAAGTTAGAAGCAGAGCCTAAGGTGTAAATTATCGATAGTCCATATCTCGGAAACTATAAGAGATAATGCAACTTGGCCACCGGCAATGTAATTAGCATGTCGAATATTACTTGGAATGTGAATTGGAACGAAATCGCCAATAGATAAGACCATTTTACAATTTGGGCCCAAGTTAGTAGCAGAGCCTAAGGTGTAAATTATCGATAGTCCATATCTGGGAAACTATAAGAGATAATGCAATTTGGCAACCGGCAATGTAATTAGCATGCCGAATATTACTTGGAATGTGAATTGGAACGAAATCGCCAATAGATAAGACCATTTTACAATTTTGGCCCAAGTTAGAAGCAGAGCCTAAGGTGTAAATTATCGATAGTCCATATCTCGGAAACTATAAGAGATAATGCAATTTGGCAACCGGCAATGTAATTAGCATGCCGAATATTACTTGGAATGTGAATTGGAACGAAATCGCCAATAGATAAGACCATTTTACAATTTGGGCCCAAGTTAAAAGCAGAGCCTAAGGTGTAAATTATCGATAGTCCATATCTCGGAAACTATAAGAGATAATGCAATTTGGCCACCGGCAATGTAATTAGCAGGCCGAATATTACTTGGAATGTGAATTGGAGCGAAATCGCCAATTCATAAGACCATTTTACAATTTGGGCCTAAGTTAGAAGCAGAGCCTAAGGTGTAAATTATCGATAGTCCATATCTCGGAAACTATAAGAGATAATGCAACTTGGCAACCGGCAATGTAATTAGCATGCCGAATATTACTTGGAATGTGAATTGGAACGAAATCGCCAATAGATAAGACCATTTTACAATTTGGGCCCAAGTTAGAAGCAGAGCCTAAGGTGTAAATTATCGATAGTCCATATCTCGGAAACTATAAGAGATAATTCAATTTGGCAACCGGCAATGTAAGTAGCATGCCGAATATAACTTGGAATGTGAATTGGAACGAAATCGCCAATAGATGAGACCATTTTACAATTTGGGCCCAAGTTAGAAGCAGAGCCTAAGGTGTAAATTATCGATAGTCCATATCTCGGAAACTATAAGAGATAATGCAATTTGGCAACCGGCAATGTAATTAGCATGCTGAATATTACTTGGAATGTGAATTGGAACGAAATCGCCAATAGATAAGACCATTTTACAATTTGGGCCCAAGTTAGAAGCAGAGCCTAAGGTGTAAATTATCGATAGTCCATATCTCGGAAACTATAAGAGATAATGCAACTTGGCCACCGGCAATGTAATTAGCATGCCGAATATTACTTGGAATGTGAATTGGAACGAAATCGCCAATAGATAAGACCATTTTACAATTTGGGCCCAAGTTAGAAGCAGAGCCTGAGGTGTAAATTATCGATAGTCCATATCTCGGAAACTATAAGAGATAATTCAATTTGGCAACCGGCAATGTAAGTAGCATGCCGAATATAACTTGGAATGTGAATTGGAACGAAATCGCCAATAGATAAGACCATTTTACAATTTGGGCCCAAGTTAGAAGCAGAGCCTAAGGTGTAAATTATCGATAGTCCATATCTCGGAAACTATAAGAGATAATGCAATTTGGCAACCGGCAATGTAATTAGCATGCTGAATATTACTTGGAATGTGAATTGGAACGAAATCGCCAATAGATAAGACCATTTTACAATTTGGGCCCAAGTTAGAAGCAGAGCCTAAGGTGTGAATTATCGATAGTCCATATCTCGGAAACTATAAGAGATAATGCAACTTGGCCACCGGCAATGTAATTAGCATGCCGAATATTACTTGGAATGTGAATTGGAACGAAATCGCCAATAGATAAGACCATTTTACAATTGGGGCCCAAGTTAGAAGCAGAGCCTAAGGTGTAAATTATCGATAGTCCATATCTCGGAAACTATAAGAGATAATGCAATTTGGCAACCGGCAATGTAATTAGCATGCCGAATATTACTTGGAATGTGAATTGGAACGAAATCGCCAATAGGTAAGACCATTTTACAATTTGGGCCCAAGTTAGAAGCAGAGCCTAAGGTGTAAATTATCGATAGTCCATATCTCGGAAACTATAAGAGATAATTCAATTTGGCAACCGGCAATGTAATTAGCATGCCGAATATTACTTGGAATGTGAATTGGAACGAAATCGCCAATAGATAAGACCATTTTACAATTTGGGCCCAAGTTAGAAGCAGAGCCTAAGGTGTAAATTATCGATAGTCCATATCTCGGAAACTATAAGAGATAATGCAATTTGGCAACCGGCAATGTAATTAGCATGCCGAATATTACTTGGAATGTGAATTGGAACGAAATCGCCAATAGATAAGACCATTTTACAATTTGGGCCCAAGTTAGAAGCAGAGCCTAAGGTGTAAATTATCGATAGTCCATATCTCGGAAACTATAAGAGATAATGCAATTTGGCAACCGGCAATGTAATTAGCATGCCGAATATTACTTGGAATGTGAATTGGAACGAAATCGCCAATAGGTAAGACCATTTTACAATTTGAGCCCAAGTTAGAAGCAGAGCCTAAGGTGTAAATTATCGATAGTCCATATCTCGGAAACTATAAGAGATAATGCAATTTGGCAACCGGCAATGTAATTAGCATGCCGAATATTACTTGGAATGTGAATTGGAACGAAATCGCCAATAGATAAGACCATTTTACAATTTGGGCCCAAGTTAGAAGCAGAGCCTAAGGTGTAAATTATCGATAGTCCATATCTCGGAAACTATAAGAGATAATGCAATTTGGTAACCGGCAATGTAATTAGCATGCCGAATATTACTTGGAATGTGAATTGGAACGAAATCGCCAATAGATAAGACCATTTTACAATTTGGGCCCAAGTTAGAAGCAGAGCCTAAGGTGTAAATTATCGATAGTCCATATCTCGGAAACTATAAGAGATAATGCAATTTGGCAACCGGCAATGTAAGTAGCATGCCGAATATAACTTGGAATGTGAATTGGAACGAAATCGCCAATAGATAAGACCATTTTACAATTTGGGCCCAAGTTAGAAGCAGAGCCTAAAGTGTAAATTATCGATATTCCATATCTCAGAAACTATAAGAGATAATACAATTTGGCAACCGGCAATGTAATTAGCATGCCGAATATTACTTGGAATGTGAATTGGAACGAAATCGCCAATAGATAAGGCCATTTTACAATTTGGGCCCAAGTTAGAAGCAGAGCCTAAGGTGTAAATTATCGATAGTCCATATCTCGGAAACTATAAGAGATAATGCAATTTGGCAACCGGCAATGTAATTAGCATGCCGAATATTACTTGGAATGTGAATTGGAACGAAATCGCCAATAGATAAGACCATTTTACAATTTGGGCCCAAGTTAGAAGCAGAGCCAAAGGTTTAAATTATCGATAGTCCATAACTCGGAAACTATAAGAGATAATGCAATTTGGCAACCGGCAATGTAATTAGCATGCCGAATATTACTTGGAATGTGAATTGGAACGAAATCGCCAATAGATAAGGCCATTTTACAATTTGGGCCCAATTTAGAAGCAGAGCCTAAGGTGTAAATTATCGATAATTACATTGCCGGTTGCCAAATTCCATTATCTCTTATAGTTTCCGAATTATGGACTATCGATAATTTACACTTTAGGCTCTGCTTCTAACTTGGGCCCAAATTGTAAAATGGTCTTATCTATTGGCGATTTCGTTCCAATTCACATTCCAAGTAATATTCGGCATGCTAATGACATTGCCGGTTGCCAAATTGCATTATCTCTCACAGTTTCCGAGATATGGACTATCGATAATTTACACCTTAGGCTCTGCTTCTAACTTGGGCCCAAATTGTAAAATGGTCTTATCTATTGGCGATATCGTTCCAATTCACATTCCAAGTAATATTCTTGCTAATTACATTGCCTAAGGTGTAAATTATCGATAGTCCATATCTCGGAAACTATAAGAGATAATGCAATTTGGCAACCGGCAATGTAATTAGCATGCCGAATATTACTTGGAATGTGAATTGGAACGAAATCGCCAATAGATAAGACCATTTTACAATTTGGGCCCAAGTTAGAAGCAGAGCCTAAGGTGTAAATAATCGATAGTCCATATCTCGGAAACTATAAGAGATAATACAATTTGGCAACCGGCAATGTAATTAGCATGCCGAACATCACTTGGAATGTGAATTGGAACGAAATCGCCAATAGATAAGACCATTTTACAATTTGGGCCCAAGTTAGAAGCAGAGCCTAAGGTGTAAATTATCGATAGTCCATATCTCGGAAACTATAAGAGATAATGCAATTTGGCAACCGGCAATGTAATTAGCATGCCGAATATTACTTGGAATGTGAATTGGAACGAAATCGCCAATAGATAAGACCATTTTACAATTTGGGCCCAAGTTAGAAGCAGAGCCTAAGGTGTAAATTATCGATAGTCCATATCTCGGAAACTATAAGAGATAATGCAATTTGGCAACCGGCAATGTAAGTAGCATGCCGAATATAACTTGGAATGTGAATTGGAACGAAATCGCCAATAGATAAGGCCATTTTACAATTTGGGCCCAAGTTAGAAGCAGAGCCTAAGGTGTAAATTATCGATAGTCCATATCTCGGAAACTATAAGAGATAATGCAATTTGGCAACCGGCAATGTAATTAGCATGCCGAATATTACTTGGAATGTGAATTGGAACGAAATCGCCAATAGATAAGACCATTTTACAATTTGGGCCCAAGTTAGAAGCAGAGCCAAAGGTTTAAATTATCGATAGTCCATAACTCGGAAACTATAAGAGATAATGCAATTTGGCAACCGGCAATGTAATTAGCATGCCGAATATTACTTGGAATGTGAATTGGAACGAAATCGCCAATAGATAAGGCCATTTTACAATTTGGGCCCAATTTAGAAGCAGAGCCTAAGGTGTAAATTATCGATAATTACATTGCCGGTTGCCAAATTCCATTATCTCTTATAGTTTCCGAATTATGGACTATCGATAATTTACACTTTAGGCTCTGCTTCTAACTTGGGCCCAAATTGTAAAATGGTCTTATCTATTGGCGATTTCGTTCCAATTCACATTCCAAGTAATATTCGGCATGCTAATGACATTGCCGGTTTCCAAATTGCATTATCTCTCACAGTTTCCGAGATATGGACTATCGATAATTTACACCTTAGGCTCTGCTTCTAACTTGGGCCCAAATTGTAAAATGGTCTTATCTATTGGCGATTTCGTTCCAATTCACATTCCAAGTAATATTCTTGCTAATTACATTGCCTAAGGTGTAAATTATCGATAGTCCATATCTCGGAAACTATAAGAGATAATGCAATTTGGCAACCGGCAATGTAATTAGCATGCCGAATATTACTTGGAATGTGAATTGGAACGAAATCGCCAATAGATAAGACCATTTTACAATTTGGGCCCAAGTTAGAAGCAGAGCCTAAGGTGTAAATAATCGATAGTCCATATCTCGGAAACTATAAGAGATAATACAATTTGGCAACCGGCAATGTAATTAGCATGCCGAACATCACTTGGAATGTGAATTGGAACGAAATCGCCAATAGATAAGACCATTTTACAATTTGGGCCCAAGTTAGAAGCAGAGCCTAAGGTGTAAATTATCGATAGTCCATATCTCGGAAACTATAAGAGATAATGCAATTTGGCAACCGGCAATGTAATTAGCATGCCGAATATTACTTGGAATGTGAATTGGAACGAAATCGCCAATAGATAAGACCATTTTACAATTTGGGCCCAAGTTAGAAGCAGAGCCTAAGGTGTAAATTATCGATAGTCCATATCTCGGAAACTATAAGAGATAATGCAATTTGGCAACCGGCAATGTAATTAGCATACCGAATATTACTTGGAATGTGAATTGGAACGAAATCGCCTATAGATAAGACCATTTTACAATTTGGGCCCAAGTTAGAAGCAGAGCCTAAGGTGTAAATTATCGATAGTCCATATCTCGGAAACTATAAGAGATAATGCAATTTGGCAACCGGCAATGTAAGTAGCATGCCGAATATAACTTGGAATGTGAATTGGAACGAAATCGCCAATAGATAAGACCATTTTACAATTTGGGCCCAAGTTAGAAGCAGAGCCTAAAGTGTAAATTATCGATATTCCATATCTCAGAAACTATAAGAGATAATACAATTTGGCAACCGGCAATGTAATTAGCATGCCGAATATTACTTGGAATGTGAATTGGAACGAAATCGCCAATAGATAAGGCCATTTTACAATTTGGGCCCAAGTTAGAAGCAGAGCCTAAGGTGTAAATTATCGATAGTCCATATCTCGGAAACTATAAGAGATAATGCAATTTGGCAACCGGCAATGTAATTAGCATGCCGAATATTACTTGGAATGTGAATTGGAACGAAATCGCCAATAGATAAGACCATTTTACAATTTGGGCCCAAGTTAGAAGCAGAGCCAAAGGTTTAAATTATCGATAGTCCATATCTCGGAAACTATAAGAGATAATGCAATTTGGCAACCGGCAATGTAATTAGCATGCCGAATATTACTTGGAATGTGAATTGGAACTAAATCGCCAATAGATAAGGCCATTTTACAATTTGGGCCCAATTTAGAAGCAGAGCCTAAGGTGTAAATTATCGATAATTACATTGCCGGTTGCCAAATTCCATTATCTCTTATAGTTTCCGAATTATGGACTATCGATAATTTACACTTTAGGCTCTGCTTCTAACTTGGGCCCAAATTGTAAAATGGTCTTATCTATTGGCGATTTCGTTCCAATTCACATTCCAAGTAATATTCGGCATGCTAATGACATTGCCGGTTGCCAAATTGCATTATCTCTCACAGTTTCCGAGATATGGACTATCGATAATTTACACCTTAGGCTCTGCTTCTAACTTGGGCCCAAATTGTAAAATGGTCTTATCTATTGGCGATTTCGTTCCAATTCACATTCCAAGTAATATTCTTGCTAATTACATTGCCTAAGGTGTAAATTATCGATAGTCCATATCTCGGAAACTATAAGAGATAATGCAATTTGGCAACCGGCAATGTAATTAGCATGCCGAATATTACTTGGAATGTGAATTGGAACGAAATCGCCAATAGATAAGACCATTTTACAATTTGGGCCCAAGTTAGAAGCAGAGCCTAAGGTGTAAATTATCGATAGGCCATATCTCGGAAACTATAAGAGATAATGCAACTTGGCCACCGGCAATGTAATTAGCATGCCGAATATTACTTGGAATGTGAATTGGAACGAAATCGCCAATAGATAAGACCATTTTACAATTTGGGCCCAAGTTAGAAGCAGAGCCTAAGGTGTAAATTATCGATAATCCATATCTCGGAAACTATAAGAGATAATGCAATTTGGCAACCGGCAATGTAATTAGCATACCGAATATTACTTGGAATGTGAATTGGAACGAAATCGCCAATAGATAAGGCCATTTTACAATTTGGGCCCAAGTTAGAAGCAGAGCCTAAGGTGTAAATTATCGATAGTTCATATCTCGGAAACTATAAGAGATAATGCAATTTGGCAACCGGCAATGTAATTAGCATGCTGAATATTACTTGGAATGTGAATCGGAACGAAATCGCCAATAGATAAGACCATTTTACAATTTGGGCCCAAGTTAGAAGCAGAGCCTAAGGTGAAAATTATCGATAGTCCATATCTCGGAAACTATAAGAGATAATGCAACTTGGCCACCGGCAATGTAATTAGCATGCCGAATATTACTTGGAATGTGAATTGGAACGAAATCGCCAATAGATAAGACCATTTTACAATTTGGGCCCAAGTTAGAAGCAGAGCCTAAGGTGTAAATTATCGATAGTCCATATCTCGGAAACTATTAAAGATAATGCAATTTGGCAACCGGCAATGTAATTAGCATGCCGGATATTACTTGGAATGTGAATTGGAACGAAATCGCCAATAGATAAGACCATTTTACAATTTGGGCCCAAGTTAGAAGCAGAGCCTAAGGTGTAAATTATCGATAGTCCATATCTCGGAAACTATAAGAGATAATACAATTTGGCAACCGGCAATGTAATTAGCATGCCGAACATTACTTGGAATGTGAATTGGAACGAAATCGCCAATAGATAAGACCGTTTTACAATTTGGGCCCAAGTTAGAAGCAGAGCCTAAAGTGTAAATTATCGATATTCCATATCTCGGAAACTATAAGAGATAATGCAATTAGGCAACCGGCAATGTAATTGGCATGCCGAATATTACTTGGAACGTGAATTGGAGCGAAATCGCCAATAGATAAGACCATTTTACAATTTGGGACCAAGTGAGAAGCAGAGCCAAAGGTGTAAATAATCGATAGTCCATATCTCGGAAACTATAAGAGATAATGCAATTTGGCAACCGGCAATGTAATTAGCATGCCGAATATTACTTGGAATGTGAATTGGAATGAAATCGCCAATAGATAAGACCTTTTAACAATTTGGGCCCAAGTTAGAAGCAGAGCCTAAGGTGTAAATTATCGATAGTCCATATCTCGGAAATTATAAGAGATAATGCAATTTGGCAAACTGCAATGTAATTAGCATGCCGAATATTACATGGAATGTGAATAGGAACGATATCGCCAATAGATAAGACCATTTTACAATTTGGGCCCAAGTTAGAAGCAGAGCCTAAGGTGTAAATTATCGATAGTCCATATCTCGGAAACTATTAAAGATAATGCAATTTGGCAACCGGCAATGTAATTAGCATGCCGAATATTACTTGGAATGTGAATTGGAACGAAATCGCCAATAGATAAGACCATTTTACAATTTGGGCCCAAGTTAGAAGCAGAGCCTAAGGTGTAAATTATCGATAGTCCATATCTCGGAAACTATAAGTGATAATGCAACTTGGCCACCGGCAATGTAATTAGCATGCCGAATATTACTTGGAATGTGAATTGGAACGAAATCGCCAATAGATAAGATCATTTTACAATTTGGGCCCAAGTTAGAAGCAGAGCCTAAGGTGTAAATTATCGATAGTCCATATCTGGGAAACTATAAGAGATAATGCAATTTGGCAACCGGCAATGTAATTAGCATGCCGAATATTACTTGGAATGTGAATTGGAACGAAATCGCCAATAGATAAGTCCATTTTACAATTTGGGCCCAAGTTAGAAGCAGAGCCTAAGGTGTAAATTATCGAGAGTCCATATCTCGGAAACTATAAGAGATAATGCAATTTGGCAACCGGCAATGTAATTAGCATGCCGAATATTACTTGGAATGTGAATTGGAACGAAATCGCCAATAGATAAGACCATTTTACAATTTGGGCCCAAGTTAGAAGCAGAGCCTAAGGTGTAAATTATCGATAGTCCATATCTCGGAAACTATAAGAGATAATGCAATTTGGCAACCGGCAATGTAATTAGCATGCTGAATATTACTTGGAATGTGAATTGGAACGAAATCGCCAATAGGTAAGACCATTTTACAATTTGGGCCCAAGTTAGAAGCAGAGCCTAAGGTGAAAATTATCGATAGTCCATATCTCGGAAACTATAAGAGATAATGCAACTTGGCCACCGGCAATGTAATTAGCATGCCGAATATTACTTGGAATGTGAATTGGAACGAAATCGCCAATAGATAAGACCATTTTACAATTTGGGCCCAAGTTAGAAGCAGAGCCTAAGGTGTAAATTATCGATAGTCCATATCTCGGAAACTATAAGAGATAATACAATTTGGCAACCGGCAATGTAATTAGCATGCCGAACATTACTTGGAATGTGAATTGGAACGAAATCGCCAATAGATAAGACCGTTTTACAATTTGGGCACAAGTTAGAAGCAGAGCCTAAAGTGTAAATTATCGATATTCCATATCTCGGAAACTATAAGAGATAATGCAATTAGGCAACCGGCAATGTAATTGGCATGCCGAATATTACTTGGAACGTGAATTGGAGCGAAATCGCCAATAGATAAGACCATTTTACAATTTGGGACCAAGTGAGAAGCAGAGCCAAAGGTGTAAATAATCGATAGTCCATATCTCGGAAACTATAAGAGATAATGCAATTTGGCAACCGGAAATGTAATTAGCATGCCGAATATTACTTGGAATGTGAATTGGAATGAAATCGCCAATAGATAAGACCATTTTACAATTTGGGCCCAAGTTAGAAGCAGAGCCTAAAGTGTAAATTATCGATATTCCATATCTCGGAAACTATAAGAGATAATGCAATTAGGCAACCGGCAATGTAATTAGCATGCCGAATATTACTTGGAACGTGAATTGGAACGAAATCGCCAATAGATAAGACCATTTTACAATTTGGGCCCAAGTGAGAAGCAGAGCCAAAGGTGTAAATTATCGATAGTCTATATCTCGGAAACTATAAGAGATAATGCAATTTGGCAACCGGCAATGTAATTAGCATGCCGAATATTACTTGGAATGTGAATTGGAATGAAATGGCCAATAGATAAGACCATTTTACAATTTGGGCCCAAGTTAGAAGCAGAGCCTAAGGTGTAAATTATCGATAGTCCATATCTCGGAAACTATAAGAGATAATACAATTTGGCAAACGGCAATGTAATTAGCATGCCGAACATTACTTGGAATGTGAATTGGAACGAAATTGCCAATAGATAAGACCATTTTACAATTTGGGCCCAAGTTAGAAGCAGAGCCTAAAGTGTAAATTATCGATATTCCATATCTCGGAAACTATAAGAGATAATGCAATTTGGCAACCGGCAATGTAATTAGCATGCCGAATATTACTTGGAACGTGAATTGGAACGAAATCGCCAATAGATAAGACCATTTTACAATTTGGGCCCAAGTGAGAAGCAGAGCCAAAGGTGTAAATTATCGATAGTCTATATCTCGGAAACTATAAGAGATAATGCAATTTGGCAACCGGCAATGTAATTAGCATGCCGAATATTACATGGAATGTGAATTGGAACGATATCGCCAATAGATAAGACCATTTTACAATTTGGGCCCAAGTTAGAAGCAGAGCCTAAGGTGTAAATTATCGATAGTCCATATCTCGGAAACTATAAAAGATAATGCAATTTGGCAACCGGCAATGTAATTAGCATGCCGAATATTACTTGGAATGTGAATTGGAACGAAATCTTCAATAGATAAGACCATTTTACAATTTGGGCCCAAGTTAGAAGCAGAGCCTAAGGTGTAAATTATCGATAGTCCATATCTGGGAAACTATAAGAGATAATGCAATTTGGCAACCGGCAATGTAATTAGCATGCCGAATATTACTTGGAATGTGAATTGGAACGAAATCGCCAATAGATAAGACCATTTTACAATTTTGGCCCAAGTTAGAAGCAGAGCCTAAGGTGTAAATTATCGATAGTCCATATCTCGGAAACTATAAGAGATAATGCAATTTGGCCACCGGCAATGTAATTAACAGGCCGAATATTACTTGGAATGTGAATTGGAGCGAAATCGCCAATTCATAAGACCATTTTACAATTTGGGCCTAAGTTAGAAGCAGAGCCTAAGGTGTAAATTATCGATAGTCCATATCTCGGAAACTATAAGAGATAATGCAATTTGGCAACCGGCAATGTAATTAGCATGCCGAATATTACTTGGAATATGAATTGGAACGAAATCGCCAATAGATAAGACCATTTTACAATTTGGGCCCAAGTTAGAAGCAGAGCCTAAGGTGTAAATTATCGATAGTCCATATCTCGGAAACTATAAGAGATAATGCAATTTGGCAACCGGCAATGTAATTAGCATGCTGAATATTACTTGGAATGTGAATTGGAACGAAATCGCCAATAGATAAGACCATTTTACAATTTGGGCCCAAGTTAGAAGCAGAGCCTAAGGTGTAAATTATCGATAGTCCATATCTCGGAAACTATAAGAGATAATGCAACTTGGCCACCGGCAATGTAATTAGCATGCCGAATATTACTTGGAATGTGAATTGGAACGAAATCGCCAATAGATAAGACCATTTTACAATTTGGGCCCAAGTTAGAAGCAGAGCCTAAGGTGTAAATTATCGATAGTCCATATCTCGGAAATTATAAGAGATAATGCAATTTGGCAAACGGCAATGTAATTAGCATGCCGAATATTACATGGAATGTGAATTGGAACGAAATCGCCAATAGATAAGACCATTTTACAATTTGGGCCCAAGTTAGAAGCAGAGCCTAAGGTGTAAATTATCGATAGTCCATATCTCGGAAACTATAAAAGATAATGCAATTTGGCAACCGGCAATGTAATTAGCATGCCGAATATTACTTGGAATGTGAATTGGAACGAAATCGCCAATAGATAAGACCATTTTACAATTTGGGCCCAAGTTAGAAGCAGAGCCTAAGGTGTAAATTATCGATAGTCCATATCTCGGAAACTATAAGTGATAATGCAACTTGGCCACCGGCAATGTAATTAGCATGCCGAATATTACTTGGAATGTGAATTGGAACGAAATCGCCAATAGATAAGATCATTTTACAATTTGGGCCCAAGTTAGAAGCAGAGCCTAAGGTGTAAATTATCGATAGTCCATATCTGGGAAACTATAAGAGATAATGCAATTTGGCAACCGGCAATGTAATTAGCATGCCGAATATTACTTGGAATGTGAATTGGAACGAAATCGCCAATAGATAAGTCCATTTTACAATTTGGGCCCAAGTTAGAAGCAGAGCCTAAGGTGTAAATTATCGATAGTCCATATCTCGGAAACTATAAGAGATAATGCAATTTGGCAACCGGCAATGTAATTAGCATGCCGAATATTACTTGGAATGTGAATTGGAACGAAATCGCCAATAGATAAGACCATTTTACAATTTGGGCCCAAGTTAGAAGCAGAGCCTAAGGTGTAAATTATCGATAGTCCATATCTCGGAAACTATAAGAGATAATGCAATTTGGCAACCGGCAATGTAATTAGCATGCTGAATATTACTTGGAATGTGAATTGGAACGAAATCGCCAATAGATAAGACCATTTTACAATTTGTGCCCAAGTTAGAAGCAGAGCCTAAGGTGAAAATTATCGATAGTCCATATCTCGGAAACTATAAGAGATAATGCAACTTGGCCACCGGCAATGTAATTAGCATGCCGAATATTACTTGGAATGTGAATTGGAACGAAATCGCCAATAGATAAGACCATTTTACAATTTGGGCCCAAGTTAGAAGCAGAGCCTAAGGTGTAAATTATCGATAGTCCATATCTCGGAAACTATAAGAGATAATACAATTTGGCAACCGGCAATGTAATTAGCATGCCGAACATTACTTGGAATGTGAATTGGAACGAAATCGCCAATAGATAAGACCATTTTACAATTTGGGCCCAAGTTAGAAGCAGAGCCTAAGGTGTAAATTATCGATAGTCCATATCTCGGAAACTATAAGAGATAATACAATTTGGCAAACGGCAATGTAATTAGCATGCCGAACATTACTTGGAATGTGAATTGGAACGAAATTGCCAATAGATAAGACCATTTTACAATTTGGGCCCAAGTTAGAAGCAGAGCCTAAAGTGTAAATTATCGATATTCCATATCTCGGAAACTATAAGAGATAATGCAATTTGGCAACCGGCAATGTAATTAGCATGCCGAATATTACTTGGAACGTGAATTGGAACGAAATCGCCAATAGATAAGACCATTTTACAATTTGGGCCCAAGTGAGAAGCAGAGCCAAAGGTGTAAATTATCGATAGTCTATATCTCGGAAACTATAAGAGATAATGCAATTTGGCAACCGGCAATGTAATTAGCATGCCGAATATTACATGGAATGTGAATTGGAACGATATCGCCAATAGATAAGACCATTTTACAATTTGGGCCCAAGTTAGAAGCAGAGCCTAAGGTGTAAATTATCGATAGTCCATATCTCGGAAACTATAAAAGATAATGCAATTTGGCAACCGGCAATGTAATTAGCATGCCGAATATTACTTGGAATGTGAATTGGAACGAAATCTTCAATAGATAAGACCATTTTACAATTTGGGCCCAAGTTAGAAGCAGAGCCTAAGGTGTAAATTATCGATAGTCCATATCTGGGAAACTATAAGAGATAATGCAATTTGGCAACCGGCAATGTAATTAGCATGCCGAATATTACTTGGAATGTGAATTGGAACGAAATCGCCAATAGATAAGACCATTTTACAATTTTGGCCCAAGTTAGAAGCAGAGCCTAAGGTGTAAATTATCGATAGTCCATATCTCGGAAACTATAAGAGATAATGCAATTTGGCCACCGGCAATGTAATTAACAGGCCGAATATTACTTGGAATGTGAATTGGAGCGAAATCGCCAATTCATAAGACCATTTTACAATTTGGGCCTAAGTTAGAAGCAGAGCCTAAGGTGTAAATTATCGATAGTCCATATCTCGGAAACTATAAGAGATAATGCAATTTGGCAACCGGCAATGTAATTAGCATGCCGAATATTACTTGGAATATGAATTGGAACGAAATCGCCAATAGATAAGACCATTTTACAATTTGGGCCCAAGTTAGAAGCAGAGCCTAAGGTGTAAATTATCGATAGTCCATATCTCGGAAACTATAAGAGATAATGCAATTTGGCAACCGGCAATGTAATTAGCATGCTGAATATTACTTGGAATGTGAATTGGAACGAAATCGCCAATAGATAAGACCATTTTACAATTTGGGCCCAAGTTAGAAGCAGAGCCTAAGGTGTAAATTATCGATAGTCCATATCTCGGAAACTATAAGAGATAATGCAACTTGGCCACCGGCAATGTAATTAGCATGCCGAATATTACTTGGAATGTGAATTGGAACGAAATCGCCAATAGATAAGACCATTTTACAATTTGGGCCCAAGTTAGAAGCAGAGCCTAAGGTGTAAATTATCGATAGTCCATATCTCGGAAATTATAAGAGATAATGCAATTTGGCAAACGGCAATGTAATTAGCATGCCGAATATTACATGGAATGTGAATTGGAACGAAATCGCCAATAGATAAGACCATTTTACAATTTGGGCCCAAGTTAGAAGCAGAGCCTAAGGTGTAAATTATCGATAGTCCATATCTCGGAAACTATAAAAGATAATGCAATTTGGCAACCGGCAATGTAATTAGCATGCCGAATATTACTTGGAATGTGAATTGGAACGAAATCGCCAATAGATAAGACCATTTTACAATTTGGGCCCAAGTTAGAAGCAGAGCCTAAGGTGTAAATTATCGATAGTCCATATCTCGGAAACTATAAGTGATAATGCAACTTGGCCACCGGCAATGTAATTAGCATGCCGAATATTACTTGGAATGTGAATTGGAACGAAATCGCCAATAGATAAGATCATTTTACAATTTGGGCCCAAGTTAGAAGCAGAGCCTAAGGTGTAAATTATCGATAGTCCATATCTGGGAAACTATAAGAGATAATGCAATTTGGCAACCGGCAATGTAATTAGCATGCCGAATATTACTTGGAATGTGAATTGGAACGAAATCGCCAATAGATAAGTCCATTTTACAATTTGGGCCCAAGTTAGAAGCAGAGCCTAAGGTGTAAATTATCGATAGTCCATATCTCGGAAACTATAAGAGATAATGCAATTTGGCAACCGGCAATGTAATTAGCATGCCGAATATTACTTGGAATGTGAATTGGAACGAAATCGCCAATAGATAAGACCATTTTACAATTTGGGCCCAAGTTAGAAGCAGAGCCTAAGGTGTAAATTATCGATAGTCCATATCTCGGAAACTATAAGAGATAATGCAATTTGGCAACCGGCAATGTAATTAGCATGCTGAATATTACTTGGAATGTGAATTGGAACGAAATCGCCAATAGATAAGACCATTTTACAATTTGTGCCCAAGTTAGAAGCAGAGCCTAAGGTGAAAATTATCGATAGTCCATATCTCGGAAACTATAAGAGATAATGCAACTTGGCCACCGGCAATGTAATTAGCATGCCGAATATTACTTGGAATGTGAATTGGAACGAAATCGCCAATAGATAAGACCATTTTACAATTTGGGCCCAAGTTAGAAGCAGAGCCTAAGGTGTAAATTATCGATAGTCCATATCTCGGAAACTATAAGAGATAATACAATTTGGCAACCGGCAATGTAATTAGCATGCCGAACATTACTTGGAATGTGAATTGGAACGAAATCGCCAATAGATAAGACCATTTTACAATTTGGGCCCAAGTTAGAAGCAGAGCCTAAAGTGTAAATTATCGATATTCCATATCTCGGAAACTATAAGAGATAATGCAATTAGGCAACCGGCAATGTAATTAGCATGCCGAATATTACTTGGAACGTGAATTGGAACGAAATCGCCAATAGATAAGACCATTTTACAATTTGGGCCCAAGTTAGAAGCAGAGCCTAAGGTGTAAATTATCGATAGTCCATATCTCGGAAACTATAAGAGATAATGCAATTTGGCAAACGGCAATGTAATTAGCATGCCGAATATTACATGGAATGTGAATTGGAACGATATCGCCAATAGATAAGACCATTTTACAATTTGGGCCCATGTTAGAAGCAGAGCCTAAGGTGTAAATTATCGATAGTCCATATCTCGTAAACTATAAAATATAATGCAATTTGGCAACCGGCAATGTAATTAGCATGCCGAATATTACTTGGAATGTGAATTGGAACGAAATCGCCAATAGATTAGACCATTTTACAATTTGGGCCCAAGTTAGAAGCAGAGCCTAAGGTGTAAATTATCGATAGTCCATATCTCGGAAACTATAAGAGATAATGCAACTTGGCAAACGGCAATGTAATTAGCATGCCGAATATTACATGGAATGTGAATTGGAACGATATCGCCAATAGATAAGACCATTTTACAATTTGGGCCCATGTTAGAAGCAGAGCCTAAGGTGTAAATTATCGATAGTCCATATCTCGTAAACTATAAAATATAATGCAATTTGGCAACCGGCAATGTAATTAGCATGCCGAATATTATTTGGAATGTGAATTGGAACGAAATCGCCAATAGATAAGACCATTTTACAATTTGGGCCCAAGTGAGAAGCAGAGCCAAAGGTGTAAATTATCGATAGTCTATATCTCGGAAACTATAAGAGATAATGCAATTTGGCAAACGGCAATGTAATTAGCATGCCGAATATTACATGGAATGTGAATTGGAACGATATCGCCAATAGATAAGACCATTTTACAATTTGGGCCCATGTTAGAAGCAGAGCCTAAGGTGTAAATTATCGATAGTCCATATCTCGTAAACTATAAAATATAATGCAATTTGGCAACCGGCAATGTAATTAGCATGCCGAATATTACTTGGAACGTGAATTGGAACGAAATCGCCAATAGATAAGACCATTTTACAATTTGGGCCCAAGTTAGAAGCAGAGCCTAAGGTGTAAATTATCGATAGTCCATATCTCGGAAACTATAAGAGATAATGCAATTTGGCAAACGGCAATGTAATTAGCATGCCGAATATTACATGGAATGTGAATTGGAACGATATCGCCAATAGATAAGACCATTTTACAATTTGGGCCCATGTTAGAAGCAGAGCCTAAGGTGTAAATTATCGATAGTCCATATCTCGTAAACTATAAAATATAATGCAATTTGGCAACCGGCAATGTAATTAGCATGCCGAATATTACTTGGAACGTGAATTGGAACGAAATCGCCAATAGATAAGACCATTTTACAATTTGGGCCCAAGTGAGAAGCAGAGCCAAAGGTGTAAATTATCGATAGTCTATATCTCGGAAACTATAAGAGATAATGCAATTTGGCAACCGGCAATGTAATTAGCATGCCGAATATTACTTGGAATGTGAATTGGAATGAAATCGCCAATAGATAAGACCATTTTACAATTTGGGCCCAAGTTAGAAGCAGAGCCTAAGGTGTAAATTATCGATAGCCCATATCTCGGAAACTATAAGAGATAATACAATTTGGCAAACGGCAATGTAATTAGCATGCCGAACATTACTTGGAATGTGAATTGGAACGAAATTGCCAATAGATAAGACCATTTTACAATTTGGGCCCAAGTTAGAAGCAGAGCCTAAAGTGTAAATTATCGATATTCCATATCTCGGAAACTATAAGAGATAATGCAATTAGGCAACCGGCAATGTAATTAGCATGCCGAATATTACTTGGAACGTGAATTGGAACGAAATCGCCAATAGATAAGACCATTTTACAATTTGGGCCCAAGTGAGAAGCAGAGCCAAAGGTGTAAATTATCGATAGTCTATATCTCGGAAACTATAAGAGATAATGCAATTTGGCAACCGGCAATGTAATTAGCATGCCGAATATTACTTGGAATGTGAATTGGAATGAAATCGCCAATAGATAAGACCATTTTACAATTTGGGCCCAAGTTAGAAGCAGAGCCTAAGGTGTAAATTATCGATAGTCCATATCTCGGAAACTATAAGAGATAATGCAATTTGGCAAACGGCAATGTAATTAGCATGCCGAATATTACATGGAATGTGAATTGGAACGATATCGCCAATAGATAAGACCATTTTACAATTTGGGCCCATGTTAGAAGCAGAGCCTAAGGTGTAAATTATCGATAGTCCATATCTCGTAAACTATAAAATATAATGCAATTTGGCAACCGGCAATGTAATTAGCATGCCGAATATTACTTGGAATGTGAATTGGAACGAAATCGCCAATAGATAAGACCATTTTACAATTTGGGCCCAAGTTAGAAGCAGAGCCTAAGGTGTAAATTATCGATAGTCCATATCTCGGAAACTATAAGAGATAATGCAACTTGGCCACCGGCAATGTAATTAGCATGTCGAATATTACTTGGAATGTGAATTGGAACGAAATCGCCAATAGATAAGACCATTTTACAATTTGGGCCCAAGTTAGAAGCAGAGCCTAAGGTGTAAATTATCGATAGTCCATATCTGGGAAACTATAAGAGATAATGCAATTTGGCAACCGGCAATGTAATTAGCATGCCGAATATTACTTGGAATGTGAATTGGAACGAAATCGCCAATAGATAAGACCATTTTACAATTTGGGCCCAAGTTAGAAGCAGAGCCTAAGGTGTAAATTATCGGTAGTCCATATCTCGGAAACTATAAGAGATAATGCAATTTGGCAACCGGCAATGTAATTAGCATGCCGAATATTACTTGGAATGTGAATTGGAACGAAATCGCCAATAGATAAGACCATTTTACAATTTGGGCCCAAGTTAGAAGCAGAGCCTAAGGTGTAAATTATCGGTAGTCCATATCTCGGAAACTATAAGAGATAATTCAATTTGGCAACCGGCAATGTAAGTAGCATGCCGAATATAACTTGGAATGTGAATTGGAACGAAATCGCCAATAGATAAGACCATTTTACAATTTGGGCCCAAGTTAGAAGCAGAGCCTAAGGTGTAAATTATCGATAGTCTATATCTCGGAAACTATAAGAGATAATGCAATTTGGCAACCGGCAATGTAATTAGCATGCTGAATATTACTTGGAATGTGAATTGGAACGAAATCGCCAATAGATAAGACCATTTTACAATTTGGGCCCAAGTTAGAAGCAGAGCCTAAGGTGTAAATTATCGATAGTCCATATCTCGGAAACTATAAGAGATAATGCAACTTGGCCACCGGCAATGTAATTAGCATGCCGAATATTACTTGGAATGTGAATTGGAACGAAATCGCCAATAGATAAGACCATTTTACAATTTGGGCCCAAGTTAGAAGCAGAGCCTAAGGTGTAAATTATCGATAGTCCATATCTCGGAAACTATAAGAGATAATTCAATTTGGCAACCGGCAATGTAAGTAGCATGCCGAATATAACTTGGAATGTGAATTGGAACGAAATCGCCAATAGATAAGACCATTTTACAATTTGGGCCCAAGTTAGAAGCAGAGCCTAAGGTGTAAATTATCGATAGTCCATATCTCGGAAACTATAAGAGATAATGCAACTTGGCCACCGGCAATGTAATTAGCATGCCGAATATTACTTGGAATGTGAATTGGAACCAAATCGCCAATAGATAAGACCATTTTACAATTGGGGCCCAAGTTAGAAGCAGAGCCTAAGGTGTAAATTATCGATAGTCCATATCTCGGAAACTATAAGAGATAATACAATTTGGCCACCGGCAATGTAATTAGCATGCCGAATATTACTTGGAACGTGAATTGGAACGAAATCGCCAATAGATAAGACCATTTTACAATTTGGGCCCCAGTTAGAAGCAGAGCCAAAGGTGTAAATTTTCGATAGTCCATATCTCGGAAACTATAAGAGATAATGCAATTTGGCAACCGGCAATGTAATTAGCATGCCGAATATTACTTGGAATGTGAATTGGAACGAAATCGCCAATAGATAAGACCATTTTACAATTTGGGCCCAAGTTAGAAGCAGAGCCTAAGGTGTAAATTATCGATAGTCCATATCTCGGAAATTATAAGAGATAATGCAATTTGGCAAACGGCAATGTAATTAGCATGCCGAATATTACATGGAATGTGAATTGGAACGAAATCGCCAATAGATAAGACCATTTTACAATTTGGGCCCAAGTTAGAAGCAGAGCCTAAGGTGTAAATTATCGATAGTCCATATCTCGGAAACTATAAAAGATAATGCAATTTGGCAACCGGCAATGTAATTAGCATGCCGAATATTACTTGGAATGTGAATTGGAACGAAATCGCCAATAGATAAGACCATTTTACAATTTGGGCCCAATTTAGAAGCAGAGCCTAAGGTGTAAATTATCGATAGTCCATATCTCGGAAACTATAAGAGATAATGCAATTTGGCAACCGGCAATGTAATTAGCATGCCGAATATTACTTGGAATGTGAATTGGAACGAAATCGCCAATAGATAAGTCCATTTTACAATTTGGGCCCAAGTTAGAAGCAGAGCCTAAGGTGTAAATTATCGATAGTCCATATCTCGGAAACTATAAGAGATAATGCAATTTGGCAACCGGCAATGTAATTAGCATGCCGAATATTACTTGGAATGTGAATTGGAACGAAATCGCCAATAGATAAGACCATTTTACAATTTGGGCCCAAGTTAGAAGCAGAGCCTAAGGTGTAAATAATCGATAGTCCATATCTCGGAAACTATAAGAGATAATACAATTTGGCAACCGGCAATGTAATTAGCATGCCGAACATCACTTGGAATGTGAATTGGAACGAAATCGCCAATAGATAAGACCATTTTACAATTTGGGCCCAAGTTAGAAGCAGAGCCAAAGGTTTAAATTATCGATAGTCCATATCTCGGAAACTATAAGAGATAATGCAATTTGGCAACCGGCAATGTAATTAGCATGCCGAATATTACTTGGAATGTGAATTGGAACGAAATCGCCAATAGATAAGGCCATTTTACAATTTGGGCCCAAGTTAGAAGCAGAGCCAAAGGTTTAAATTATCGATAGTCCATATCTCGGAAACTATAAGAGATAATGCAATTTGGCAACCGGCAATGTAATTAGCATGCCGAATATTACTTGGAATGTGAATTGGAACGAAATCGCCAATAGATAAGACCATTTTACAATTTGGGCCCAAGTTAGAAGCAGAGCCAAAGGTTTAAATTATCGATAGTCCATATCTCGGAAACTATAAGAGATAATGCAATTTGGCAACCGGCAATGTAATTAGCATGCCGAATATTACTTGGAATGTGAATTGGAACGAAATCGCCAATAGATAAGACCATTTTACAATTTGGGCCCAAGTTAGAAGCAGAGCCTAAGGTGTAAATTATCGATAGTCCATATCTCGGAAATTATAAGAGATAATGCAATTTGGCAAATGGTAATGTAATTAGCATGCCGAATATTACATGGAATGTGAATTGGAACGAAATCGCCAATAGATAAGACCATTTTACAATTTGGGCCCAAGTTAGAAGCAGAGCCTAAGGTGTAAATTATCGATAGTCCATATCTCGGAAACTATAAGAGATAATGCAATTTGGCAACCGGCAATGTAATTAGCATGCCGAATATTACTTGGAATGTGAATTGGAACGAAATCGCCAATAGATAAGTCCATTTTACAATTTGGGCCCAAGTTAGAAGCAGAGCCTAAGGTGTAAATTATCGATAGTCCATATCTCGGAAACTATAAGAGATAATGCAATTTGGCAACCGGCAATGTAATTAGCATGCCGAATATTACTTGGAATGTGAATTGGAACGAAATCGCCAATAGATAAGACCATTTTACAATTTGGGCCCAAGTTAGAAGCAGAGCCTAAGGTGTAAATTATCGATAGTCCATATCTCGGAAACTATAAGAGATAATACAATTTGGCAACCGGCAATGTAATTAGCATGCCGAACATCACTTGGAATGTGAATTGGAACGAAATCGCCAATAGATAAGACCATTTTACAATTTGGGCCCAAGTTAGAAGCAGAGCCTAAGGAGTAAATTATCGATAGTCCATATCTCGGAAACTATAAGAGATAATGCAATTTGGCAACCGGCAATGTAATTAGCATGCCGAATATTACTTGGAATGTGAATTGGAACGAAATCGCCAATAGATAAGACCATTTTACAATTTGGGCCCAAGTTAGAAGCAGAGCCTAAGATGTAAATTATCGATAGTCCATATCTCGGAAACTATAAGAGATAATGCAATTTGGCAACCGGCAATGTAATTAGCATATCGAATATTACTTGGAATGTGAATTGGAACGAAATCGCCTATAGATAAGACCATTTTACAATTTGGGCCCAAGTTAGAAGCAGAGCCTAAGGTGTAAATTATCGGTTGTCCATATCTCGGAAACTATAAGAGATAATGCAATTTGGCAACCGGCTATGTAAGTAGCATGCCGAATATAACTTGGAATGTGTATTGGAATGAAATCGCCAATAGATAAGACCATTTTACAATTTGGGCCCAAGTTAGAAGCAGAGCCTATAGTGTAAATTATCGATAGTCCATATCTCGGAAATTATAAGAGATAATGCAATTTGGCAAATGGCAATGTAATTAGCATGCCGAATATTACATGGAATGTGAATTGGAACGAAATCGCCAATAGATAAGACCATTTTACAATTTGGGCCCAAGTTAGAAGCAGAGCCTAAGGTGTAAATTATCGATAGTCCATATCTCGGAAACTATAAGAGATAATACAATTTGGCAACCGGCAATGTAATTAGCATGCCGAACATTACTTGGAATGTGAATTGGAACGAAATCGCCAATAGATAAGACCATTTTACAATTTGGGCCCAAGTTAGAAGCAGAGCCTAAGGTGTAAATTATCGATAGTCCATATCTCGGAAACTATAAAAGATAATGCAATTTGGCAACCGGCAATGTAATTAGCATGCCGAATATTACTTGGAATGTGAATTGGAACGAAATCGCCAATAGATAAGACCATTTTACAATTTGGGCCCAATTTAGAAGCAGAGCCTAAGGTGTAAATTATCGATAGTCCATATCTCGGAAACTATAAGAGATAATGCAATTTGGCAACCGGCAATGTAATTAGCATGCCGAATATTACTTGGAATGTGAATTGGAACGAAATCGCCAATAGATAAGTCCATTTTACAATTTGGGCCCAAGTTAGAAGCAGAGCCTAAGGTGTAAATTATCGATAGTCCATATCTCGGAAACTATAAGAGATAATGCAATTTGGCAACCGGCAATGTAATTAGCATGCCGAATATTACTTGGAATGTGAATTGGAACGAAATCGCCAATAGATAAGACCATTTTACAATTTGGGCCCAAGTTAGAAGCAGAGCCTAAGGTGTAAATAATCGATAGTCCATATCTCGGAAACTATAAGAGATAATACAATTTGGCAACCGGCAATGTAATTAGCATGCCGAACATCACTTGGAATGTGAATTGGAACGAAATCGCCAATAGATAAGACCATTTTACAATTTGGGCCCAAGTTAGAAGCAGAGCCTAAGGTGTAAATTATCGATAGTCCATATCTCGGAAACTATAAGAGATAATGCAATTTGGCAACCGGCAATGTAATTAGCATGCCGAATATTACTTGGAATGTGAATTGGAACGAAATCGCCAATAGATAAGACCATTTTACAATTTGGGCCCAAGTTAGAAGCAGAGCCTAAGGTGTAAATTATCGATAGTCCATATCTCGGAAACTATAAGAGATAATGCAATTTGGCAACCGGCAATGTAATTAGCATACCGAATATTACTTGGAATGTGAATTGGAACGAAATCGCCTATAGATAAGACCATTTTACAATTTGGGCCCAAGTTAGAAGCAGAGCCTAAGGTGTAAATTATCGATAGTCCATATCTCGGAAACTATAAGAGATAATGCAATTTGGCAACCGGCAATGTAAGTAGCATGCCGAATATAACTTGGAATGTGAATTGGAATGAAATCGCCAATAGATAAGACCATTTTACAATTTGGGCCCAAGTTAGAAGCAGAGCCTAAAGTGTAAATTATCGATATTCCATATCTCGGAAACTATAAGAGATAATACAATTTGGCAACCGGCAATGTAATTAGCATGCCGAATATTACTTGGAATGTGAATTGGAACGAAATCGCCAATAGATAAGACCATTTTACAATTTGGGCCCAAGTTAGAAGCAGAGCCAAAGGTTTAAATTATCGATAGTCCATATCTCGGAAACTATAAGAGATAATGCAATTTGGCAACCGGCAATGTAATTAGCATGCCGAATATTACTTGGAATGTGAATTGGAACGAAATCGCCAATAGATAAGACCATTTTACAATTTGGGCCCAAGTTAGAAGCAGAGCCTAAGGTGTAAATTATCGATAGTCCATATCTCGGAAATTATAAGAGATAATGCAATTTGGCAAATGGTAATGTAATTAGCATGCCGAATATTACATGGAATGTGAATTGGAACGAAATCGCCAATAGATAAGACCATTTTACAATTTGGGCCCAAGTTAGAAGCAGAGCCTAAGGTGTAAATTATCGATAGTCCATATCTCGGAAACTATAAGAGATAATGCAATTTGGCAACCGGCAATGTAATTAGCATGCCGAATATTACTTGGAATGTGAATTGGAACGAAATCGCCAATAGATAAGTCCATTTTACAATTTGGGCCCAAGTTAGAAGCAGAGCCTAAGGTGTAAATTATCGATAGTCCATATCTCGGAAACTATAAGAGATAATGCAATTTGGCAACCGGCAATGTAATTAGCATGCCGAATATTACTTGGAATGTGAATTGGAACGAAATCGCCAATAGATAAGACCATTTTACAATTTGGGCCCAAGTTAGAAGCAGAGCCTAAGGTGTAAATTATCGATAGTCCATATCTCGGAAACTATAAGAGATAATACAATTTGGCAACCGGCAATGTAATTAGCATGCCGAACATCACTTGGAATGTGAATTGGAACGAAATCGCCAATAGATAAGACCATTTTACAATTTGGGCCCAAGTTAGAAGCAGAGCCTAAGGAGTAAATTATCGATAGTCCATATCTCGGAAACTATAAGAGATAATGCAATTTGGCAACCGGCAATGTAATTAGCATGCCGAATATTACTTGGAATGTGAATTGGAACGAAATCGCCAATAGATAAGACCATTTTACAATTTGGGCCCAAGTTAGAAGCAGAGCCTAAGATGTAAATTATCGATAGTCCATATCTCGGAAACTATAAGAGATAATGCAATTTGGCAACCGGCAATGTAATTAGCATATCGAATATTACTTGGAATGTGAATTGGAACGAAATCGCCTATAGATAAGACCATTTTACAATTTGGGCCCAAGTTAGAAGCAGAGCCTAAGGTGTAAATTATCGGTTGTCCATATCTCGGAAACTATAAGAGATAATGCAATTTGGCAACCGGCTATGTAAGTAGCATGCCGAATATAACTTGGAATGTGTATTGGAATGAAATCGCCAATAGATAAGACCATTTTACAATTTGGGCCCAAGTTAGAAGCAGAGCCTATAGTGTAAATTATCGATAGTCCATATCTCGGAAATTATAAGAGATAATGCAATTTGGCAAATGGCAATGTAATTAGCATGCCGAATATTACATGGAATGTGAATTGGAACGAAATCGCCAATAGATAAGACCATTTTACAATTTGGGCCCAAGTTAGAAGCAGAGCCTAAGGTGTAAATTATCGATAGTCCATATCTCGGAAATTATAAGAGATAATGCAATTTGGCAAATGACAATGTAATTAGCATGCCGAATATTACATGGAATGTGAATTGGAACGAAATCGCCAATAGATAAGACCATTTTACAATTTGGGCCCAAGTTAGAAGCAGAGCCTAAGGTGTAAATTATCGATAGTCCATATCTCGGAAACTATAAAAGATAATGCAATTTGGCAACCGGCAATGTAATTAGCATGCCGAATATTACTTGGAATGTGAATTGGAACGAAATCGCCAATAGATAAGACCATTTTACAATTTGGGCCCAAGTTAGAAGCAGAGCCTAAGGTGTAAATTATCGATAGTCCATATCTCGGAAACTATAAGAGATAATACAATTTGGCAACCGGCAATGTAATTAGCATGCCGAACATTACTTGGAATGTGAATTGGAACGAAATCGCCAATAGATAAGACCATTTTACAATTTGGGCCCAAGTTAGAAGCAGAGCCTAAGGTGTAAATTATCGATAGTCCATATCTCGGAAATTATAAGAGATAATGCAATTTGGCAAACGGCAATGTAATTAGCATGCCGAATATTACATGGAATGTGAATTGGAACGAAATCGCCAATAGATAAGACCATTTTACAATTTGGGCCCAAGTTAGAAGCAGAGCCTAAGGTGTAAATTATCGATAGTCCATATCTCGGAAACTATAAAAGATAATGCAATTTGGCAACCGGCAATGTAATTAGCATGCCGAATATTACTTGGAATGTGAATTGGAACGAAATCGCCAATAGATAAGACCATTTTACAATTTGGGCCCAAGTTAGAAGCAGAGCC
Source organism: Rhynchophorus ferrugineus (assembly GCF_030347505.1). Classification (NCBI taxonomy): domain Eukaryota; kingdom Metazoa; phylum Arthropoda; class Insecta; order Coleoptera; family Curculionidae; genus Rhynchophorus; species Rhynchophorus ferrugineus. The sequence goes on from NW_027472590.1 coordinate 18,936,612, forward strand.
TAAGGTGTAAATTATCGATAGTCCATATCTCGGAAACTATAAGTGATAATGCAACTTGGCCACCGGCAATGTAATTAGCATGCCGAATATTACTTGGAATGTGAATTGGAACGAAATCGCCAATAGATAAGATCATTTTACAATTTGGGCCCAAGTTAGAAGCAGAGCCTAAGGTGTAAATTATCGATAGTCCATATCTGGGAAACTATAAGAGATAATGCAATTTGGCAACCGGCAATGTAATTAGCATGCCGAGTATTACTTGGAATGTGAATTGGAACGAAATCGCCAATAGATAAGTCCATTTTACAATTTGGGCCCAAGTTAGAAGCAGAGCCTAAGGTGTAAATTATCGATAGTCCATATCTGGGAAACTATAAAATATAATGCAATTTGGCAACCGGCAATGTAATTAGCATGCCGAATATTACATGGAATGTGAATTGGAACGATATCGCCAATAGATAAGACCATTTTACAATTTGGGCCCATGTTAGAAGCAGAGCCTAAGGTGTAAATTATCGATAGTCCATATCTCGGAAACTATAAGAGATAATGCAATTTGGCAAACGGCAATGTAATTAGCATGCCGAATATTACATGGAATGTGAATTGGAACGATATCGCCAATAGATAAGACCATTTTACAATTTGGGCCCATGTTAGAAGCAGAGCCTAAGGTGTAAATTATCGATAGTCCATATCTCGTAAACTATAAAATATAATGCAATTTGGCAACCGGCAATGTAATTAGCATGCCGAATATTACTTGGAATGTGAATTGGAACGAAATCGCCAATAGATAAGACCATTTTACAATTTGGGCCCAAGTTAGAAGCAGAGCCTAAGGTGTAAATTATCGATAGTCCATATCTCGGAAACTATAAGAGATAATGCAACTTGGCCACCGGCAATGTAATTAGCATGTCGAATATTACTTGGAATGTGAATTGGAACGAAATCGCCAATAGATAAGACCATTTTACAATTTGGGCCCAAGTTAGAAGCAGAGCCTAAGGTGTAAATTATCGATAGTCCATATCTGGGAAACTATAAGAGATAATGCAATTTGGCAACCGGCAATGTAATTAGCATGCCGAATATTACTTGGAATGTGAATTGGAACGAAATCGCCAATAGATAAGACCATTTTACAATTTGGGCCCAAGTTAGAAGCAGAGCCTAAGGTGTAAATTATCGATAGTCCATATCTCGGAAACTATAAGTGATAATGCAACTTGGCCACCGGCAATGTAATTAGCATGCCGAATATTACTTGGAATGTGAATTGGAACGAAATCGCCAATAGATAAGATCATTTTACAATTTGGGCCCAAGTTAGAAGCAGAGCCTAAGGTGTAAATTATCGATAGTCCATATCTGGGAAACTATAAGAGATAATGCAATTTGGCAACCGGCAATGTAATTAGCATGCCGAATATTACTTGGAATGTGAATTGGAACGAAATCGCCAATAGATAAATCCATTTTACAATTTGGGCCCAAGTTAGAAGCAGAGCCTAAGGTGTAAATTATCGATAGTCCATATCTCGGAAACTATAAGAGATAATGCAATTTGGCAACCGGCAATGTAATTAGCATGCCGAATATTACTTGGAATGTGAATTGGAACGAAATCGCCAATAGATAAGACCATTTTACAATTTGGGCCCAAGTTAGAAGCAGAGCCTAAGGTGTAAATTATCGATAGTCCATATCTCGGAAACTATAAGAGATAATGCAATTTGGCAACCGGCAATGTAATTAGCATGCTGAATATTACTTGGAATGTGAATTGGAACGAAATCGCCAATTGATAAGACCATTTTACAATTTGGGCCCAAGTTAGAAGCAGAGCCTAAGGTGAAAATTATCGATAGTCCATATCTCGGAAACTATAAGAGATAATGCAACTTGGCCACCGGCAATGTAATTAGCATGCCGAATATTACTTGGAATGTGAATTGGAACGAAATCGCCAATAGATAAGACCATTTTACAATTTGGGCCCAAGTTAGAAGCAGAGCCTAAGGTGTAAATTATCGATAGTCCATATCTCGGAAACTATAAGAGATAATACAATTTGGCAACCGGCAATGTAATTAGCATGCCGAACATTACTTGGAATGTGAATTGGAACGAAATCGCCAATAGATAAGACCATTTTACAATTTGGGCCCAAGTTAGAAGCAGAGCCTAAAGTGTAAATTATCGATATTCCATATCTCGGAAACTATAAGAGATAATGCAATTAGGCAACCGGCAATGTAATTAGCATGCCGAATATTACTTGGAACGTGAATTGGAACGAAATCGCCAATAGATAAGACCATTTTACAATTTGGGCCCAAGTGAGAAGCAGAGCCAAAGGTGTAAATTATCGATAGTCTATATCTCGGAAACTATAAGAGATAATGCAATTTGGCAACCGGCAATGTAATTAGCATGCCGAATATTACTTGGAATGTGAATTGGAATGAAATCGCCAATAGATAAGACCATTTTACAATTTGGGCCCAAGTTAGAAGCAGAGCCTAAGGTGTAAATTATCGATAGTCCATATCTCGGAAACTATAAGAGATAATACAATTTGGCAAACGGCAATGTAATTAGCATGCCGAACATTACTTGGAATGTGAATTGGAACGAAATTGCCAATAGATAAGACCATTTTACAATTTGGGCCCAAGTTAGAAGCAGAGCCTAAAGTGTAAATTATCGATATTCCATATCTCGGAAACTATAAGAGATAATGCAATTAGGCAACCGGCAATGTAATTAGCATGCCGAATATTACTTGGAACGTGAATTGGAACGAAATCGCCAATAGATAAGACCATTTTACAATTTGGGCCCAAGTGAGAAGCAGAGCCAAAGGTGTAAATTATCGATAGTCTATATCTCGGAAACTATAAGAGATAATGCAATTTGGCAACCGGCAATGTAATTAGCATGCCGAATATTACATGGAATGTGAATTGGAACGAAATCGCCAATAGATAAGACCATTTTACAATTTGGGCCCAAGTGAGAAGCAGAGCCAAAGGTGTAAATTATCGATAGTCTATATCTCGGAAACTATAAGAGATAATGCAATTTGGCAACCGGCAATGTAATTAGCATGCCGAATATTACATGGAATGTGAATTGGAACGATATCGCCAATAGATAAGACCATTTTACAATTTGGGCCCATGTTAGAAGCAGAGCCTAAGGTGTAAATTATCGATAGTCCATATCTCGGAAACTATAAAATATAATGCAATTTGGCAACCGGCAATGTAATTAGCATGCCGAATATTACTTGGAATGTGAATTGGAACGAAATCGCCAATAGATAAGACCATTTTACAATTTGGGCCCAAGTTAGAAGCAGAGCCTAAGGTGTAAATTATCGATAGTCCATATCTCGGAAACTATAAGAGATAATGCAACTTGGCCACCGGCAATGTAATTAGCATGTCGAATATTACTTGGAATGTGAATTGGAACGGAATCGCCAATAGATAAGACCATTTTACAATTTGGGCCCAAGTTAGAAGCAGAGCCTAAGGTGTAAATTATCGATAGTCCATATCTGGGAAACTATAAGAGATAATGCAATTTGGCAACCGGCAATGTAATTAGCATGTCGAATATTACTTGGAATGTGAATTGGAACGAAATCGCCAATAGATAAGACCATTTTACAATTTTGGCCCAAGTTAGAAGCAGAGCCTAAGGTGTAAATTATCGATAGTCCATATCTCGGAAACTATAAGAGATAATGCAATTTGGCAACCGGCAATGTAATTAGCATGCCGAATATTACTTGGAATGTGAATTGGAACGAAATCGCCAATAGATAAGACCATTTTACAATTTGGGCCCAAGTTAAAAGCAGAGCCTAAGGTGTAAATTATCGATAGTCCATATCTCGGAAACTATAAGAGATAATGCAATTTGGCCACCGGCAATGTAATTAGCAGGCCGAATATTACTTGGAATGTGAATTGGAGCGAAATCGCTAATTCATAAGACCATTTTACAATTTGGGCCTAAGTTAGAAGCAGAGCCTAAGGTGTAAATTATCGATAGTCCATATCTCGGAAACTATAAGAGATAATGCAATTTGGCAACCGGCAATGTAATTAGCATGCCGAATATTACTTGGAATGTGAATTGGAACGAAATCGCCAATAGATAAGACCATTTTACAATTTGGGCCCAAGTTAGAAGCAGAGCCTAAGGTGTAAATTATCGGTAGTCCATATCTCGGAAACTATAAGAGATAATTCAATTTGGCAACCGGCAATGTAAGTAGCATGCCGAATATAACTTGGAATGTGAATTGGAACGAAATCGCCAATAGATAAGACCATTTTACAATTTGGGCCCAAGTTAGAAGCAGAGCCTAAGGTGTAAATTATCGATAGTCTATATCTCGGAAACTATAAGAGATAATGCAATTTGGCAACCGGCAATGCAATTAGCATGCTGAATATTACTTGGAATGTGAATTGGAACGAAATCGCCAATAGATAAGACCATTTTACAATTTGGGCCCAAGTTAGAAGCAGAGCCTAAGGTGTAAATTATCGATAGTCCATATCTCGGAAACTATAAGAGATAATGCAACTTGGCCACCGGCAATGTAATTAGCATGCCGAATATTACTTGGAATGTGAATTGGAACGAAATCGCCAATAGATAAGACCATTTTACAATTTGGGCCCAAGTTAGAAGCAGAGCCTAAGGTGTAAATTATCGATAGTCCATATCTCGGAAACTATAAGAGATAATTCAATTTGGCAACCGGCAATGTAAGTAGCATGCCGAATATTACTTGGAATGTGAATTGGAACGATATCGCCAATAGATAAGACCATTTTACAATTTGGGCCCATGTTAGAAGCAGAGCCTAAGGTGTAAATTATCGATAGTCCATATCTCGTAAACTATAAAATATAATGCAATTTGGCAACCGGCAATGTAATTAGCATGCCGAATATTACTTGGAATGTGAATTGGAACGAAATCGCCAATAGATAAGACCATTTTACAATTTGGGCCCAAGTTAGAAGCAGAACCTAAGGTGTAAATTATCGATAGTCCATATCTCGGAAACTATAAGAGATAATGCAACTTGGCCACCGGCAATGTAATTAGCATGTCGAATATTACTTGGAATGTGAATTGGAACGAAATCGCCAATAGATAAGACCATTTTACAATTTGGGCCCAAGTTAGAAGCAGAGCCTAAGGTGTAAATTATCGATAGTCCATATCTGGGAAACTATAAGAGATAATGCAATTTGGCAACCGGCAATGTAATTAGCATGCCGAATATTACTTGGAATGTGAATTGGAACGAAATCGCCAATAGATAAGACCATTTTACAATTTGGGCCCAAGTTAGAAGCAGAGCCTAAGGTGTAAATTATCGATAGTCCATATCTCGGAAACTATAAGAGATAATGCAACTTGGCAACCGGCAATGTAATTAGCATGCCGAATATTACTTGGAATGTGAATTGGAACGAAATCGCCAATAGATAAGATCATTTTACAATTTGGGCCCAAGTTAGAAGCAGAGCCTAAGGTGTAAATTATCGATAGTCCATATCTGGGAAACTATAAGAGATAATGCAATTTGGCAACCGGCAATGTAATTAGCATGCCGAATATTACTTGGAATGTGAATTGGAACGAAATCGCCAATAGATAAGTCCATTTTACAATTTGGGCCCAAGTTAGAAGCAGAGCCTAAGGTGTAAATTATCGATAGTCCATATCTCGGAAACTATAAGAGATAATGCAATTTGGCAACCGGCAATGTAATTAGCATGCCGAATATTACTTGGAATGTGAATTGGAACGAAATCGCCAATAGATAAGACCATTTTACAATTTGGGCCCAAGTTAGAAGCAGAGCCTAAGGTGTAAATTATCGATAGTCCATATCTCGGAAACTATAAGAGATAATGCAATTTGGCAACCGGCAATGTAATTAGCATGCTGAATATTACTTGGAATGTGAATTGGAACGAAATCGCCAATAGATAAGACCATTTTACAATTTGGGCCCAAGTTAGAAGCAGAGCCTAAGGTGAAAATTATCGATAGTCCATATCTCGGAAACTATAAGAGATAATGCAACTTGGCCACCGCCAATGTAATTAGCATGCCGAATATTACTTGGAATGTGAATTGGAACGAAATCGCCAATAGATAAGACCATTTTACAATTTGGGCCCAAGTTAGAAGCAGAGCCTAAGGTGTAAATTATCGATAGTCCATATCTCGGAAACTATAAGAGATAATACAATTTGGCAACCGGCAATGTAATTAGCATGCCGAACATTACTTGGAATGTGAATTGGAACGAAATCGCCAATAGATAAGACCATTTTACAATTTGGGCCCAAGTTAGAAGCAGAGCCTAAAGTGTAAATTATCGATATTCCATATCTCGGAAACTATAAGAGATAATGCAATTAGGCAACCGGCAATGTAATTAGCATGCCGAATATTACTTGGAACGTGAATTGGAACGAAATCGCCAATAGATAAGACCATTTTACAATTTGGGCCCAAGTGAGAAGCAGAGCCAAAGGTGTAAATTATCGATAGTCTATATCTCGGAAACTATAAGAGATAATGCAATTTGGCAACCGGCAATGTAATTAGCATGCCGAATATTACTTGGAATGTGAATTGGAATGAAATCGCCAATAGATAAGACCATTTTACAATTTGGGCCCAAGTTAGAAGCAGAGCCTAAGGTGTAAATTATCGATAGTCCATATCTCGGAAACTATAAGAGATAATACAATTTGGCAAACGGCAATGTAATTAGCATGCCGAACATTACTTGGAATGTGAATTGGAACGAAATTGCCAATAGATAAGACCATTTTACAATTTGGGCCCAAGTTAGAAGCAGAGCCTAAAGTGTAAATTATCGATATTCCATATCTCGGAAACTATAAGAGATAATGCAATTAGGCAACCGGCAATGTAATTAGCATGCCGAATATTACTTGGAACGTGAATTGGAACGAAATCGCCAATAGATAAGACCATTTTACAATTTGGGCCCAAGTGAGAAGCAGAGCCAAAGGTGTAAATTATCGATAGTCTATATCTCGGAAACTATAAGAGATAATGCAATTTGGCAACCGGCAATGTAATTAGCATGCCGAATATTACATGGAATGTGAATTGGAACGAAATCGCCAATAGATAAGACCATTTTACAATTTGGGCCCAAGTGAGAAGCAGAGCCAAAGGTGTAAATTATCGATAGTCTATATCTCGGAAACTATAAGAGATAATGCAATTTGGCAACCGGCAATGTAATTAGCATGCCGAATATTACATGGAATGTGAATTGGAACGATATCGCCAATAGATAAGACCATTTTACAATTTGGGCCCATGTTAGAAGCAGAGCCTAAGGTGTAAATTATCGATAGTCCATATCTCGGAAACTATAAAATATAATGCAATTTGGCAACCGGCAATGTAATTAGCATGCCGAATATTACTTGGAATGTGAATTGGATCGAAATCGCCAATAGATAAGACCATTTTACAATTTGGGCCCAAGTTAGAAGCAGAGCCTAAGGTGTAAATTATCGATAGTCCATATCTCGGAAACTATAAGAGATAATGCAACTTGGCAACCGGCAATGTAATTAGCATGTCGAATATTACTTGGAATGTGAATTGGAACGGAATCGCCAATAGATAAGACCATTTTACAATTTGGGCCCAAGTTAGAAGCAGAGCCTAAGGTGTAAATTATCGATAGTCCATATCTCGGAAACTATAAGAGATAATGCAATTTGGCAACCGGCAATGTAATTAGCATGCCGAATATTACTTGGAATGTGAATTGGAGCGAAATCGCCAATAGATAAGACCATTTTACAATTTGGGCCTAAGTTAAAAGCAGAGCCTAAGGTGTAAATTATCGATAGTCCATATCTCGGAAACTATAAGAGATAATGCAATTTGGCAACCGGCAATGTAATTAGCAGGCCGAATATTACTTGGAATGTGAATTGGAACGAAATCGCCAATAGATAAGACCATTTTACAATTTGGGCCTAAGTTAGAAGCAGAGCCTAAGGTGTAAATTATCGATAGTCCATATCTCGGAAACTATAAGAGATAATGCAATTTGGCAACCGGCAATGTAATTAGCATGCCGAATATAACTTGGAATGTGAATTGGAACGAAATCGCCAATAGATAAGACCATTTTACAATTTGGGCCCAAGTTAGAAGCAGAGCCTAAGGTGTAAATTATCGATAGTCCATATCTCGGAAACTATAAGAGATAATGCAATTTGGCAACCGGCAATGTAATTAGCATGCCGAATATAACTTGGAATGTGAATTGGAACGAAATCGCCAATAGATAAGACCATTTTACAATTTGGGCCCAAGTTAGAAGCAGAGCCTAAGGTGTAAATTATCGATAGTCCATATCTCGGAAACTATAAGAGATAATGCAATTTGGCAACCGGCAATGTAATTAGCATGCCGAATATTACTTGGAATGTGAATTGGAACGAAATCGCCAATAGATAAGACCATTTTACAATTTGGGCCCAAGTTAGAAGCAGAGCCTAAGGTGTAAATTATCGATAGTCCATATCTCGGAAACTATAAGAGATAATGCAATTTGGCAACCGGCAATGTAATTAGCATGCCGAATATTACTTGGAATGTGAATTGGAACGAAATCGCCAATAGATAAGACCATTTTACAATTTGGGCCCAAGTTAGAAGCAGAGCCTAAGGTGTAATTTATCGATAGTCCATATCTCGGAAACTATAAGAGATAATGCAATTTGGCAACCGGCAATGTAATTAGCATGCCGAATATTACTTGGAATGTGAATTGGAACGAAATCGCCAATAGATAAGACCATTTTACAATTTGGGCCCAAGTTAGAAGCAGAGCCTAAGGTGTAAATTATCGATAGTCCATATCTCGGAAACTATAAGAGATAATGCAACTTGGCCACCGGCAATGTAATTAGCATGCCGAATATTACTTGGAATGTGAATTGGAACGAAATCGCCAATAGATAAGACCATTTTACAATTGGGGCCCAAGTTAGAAGCAGAGCCTAAGGTGTAAATTATCGATAGTCCATATCTCGGAAACTATAAGAGATAATACAATTTGGCCACCGGCAATGTAATTAGCATGCCGAATATTACTTGGAATGTGAATTGGAACGAAATCGCCAATAGATAAGACCATTTTACAATTTGGGCCCAAGTTAGAAGCAGAGCCAAAGGTGTAAATTTTCGATAGTCCATATCTCGGAAACTATAAGAGATAATGCAATTTGGCAACCGGCAATGTAATTAGCATGCCGAATATTACTTGGAATGTGAATTGGAACGAAATCGCCAATAGATAAGACCATTTTACAATTTGGGCCCAAGTTAGAAGCAGAGCCTAAGGTGTAAATTATCGATAGTCCATATCTCGGAAACTATAAGAGATAATGCAACTTGGCAACCGGCAATGTAATTAGCATGCCGAATATTACTTGGAATGTGAATTGGAACGAAATCGCCAATAGATAAGACCATTTTACAATTTGGGCCCAAGTTAGAAGCAGAGCCTAAGGTGTAAATTATCGATAGTCCATATCTCGGAAACTATAAGGGATAATGCAATTTGGCAACCGGCAATGTAATTAGCATGCCGAATATTACTTGGAATGTGAATTGGAACGAAATCGCCAATAGATAAGACCATTTTACAATTTGGGCCCAAGTTAGAAGCAGAGCCTAAGGTGTAAATTATCGATAGTCCATATCTCGGAAATTATAAGAGATAATGCAATTTGGCAACCGGCAATGTAATTAGCATGCCGAATATTACTTGGAATGTGAATTGGAACGAAATCGCCAATAGATAAGACCATTTTACAATTTGGGCCCAAGTTAGAAGCAGAGCCTAAGGTGTAAATTATCGATAGTCCATATCTCGGAAACTATAAGAGATAATGCAATTTGGCAACCGGCAATGTAATTAGCATGCCGAATATCACTTGGAATGTGAATTGGAACGAAATCGCCAATAGATAAGACCATTTTACAATTTGGGCCCAAGTTAGAAGCAGAGCCTAAGGTGTAAATTATCGATAGTCCATATCTCGGAAACTATAAGAGATAATGCAATTTGGCAACCGGCAATGTAATTAGCATGCCGAATATTACTTGGAATGTGAATTGGAACGAAATCGCCAATAGATAAGACCATTTTACAATTTGGGCCCAAGTTAGAAGCAGAGCCTAAGGTGTAAATTATCGATAGTCCATATCTCGGAAACTATAAGAGATAATGCAATTTGGCAACCGGCAATGTAATTAGCATGCCGAATATTACTTGGAATGTGAATTGGAACGAAATCGCCAATAGATAAGACCATTTTACAATTTGGGCCCAAGTTAGAAGCAGAGCCTAAGGTGTAAATTATCGATAGTCCATATCTCGGAAACTATAAGAGATAATGCAATTTGGCAACCGGCAATGTAATTAGCATGCCGAATATAACTTGGAATGTGAATTGGAACGAAATCGCCAATAGATAAGACCATTTTACAATTTGGGCCCAAGTTAGAAGCAGAGCCTAAGGTGTAAATTATCGATAGTCCATATCTCGGAAACTATAAGAGATAATGCAATTTGGCAACCGGCAATGTAATTAGCATACCGAATATTACTTGGAATGTGAATTGGAACGAAATCGCCTATAGATAAGACCATTTTACAATTTGGGCCCAAGTTAGAAGCAGAGCCTAAGGTGTAAATTATCGATAGTCCATATCTCGGAAACTATAAGAGATAATGCAATTTGGCAACCGGCAATGTAAGTAGCATGCCGAATATAACTTGGAATGTGAATTGGAATGAAATCGCCAATAGATAAGACCATTTTACAATTTGGGTCCAAGTTAGAAGCAGAGCCTAAAGTGTAAATTATCGATATTCCATATCTCGGAAACTATAAGAGATAATGCAATTTGGCAACCGGCAATGTAATTAGCATGCCGAATATTACTTGGAATGTGAATTGGAACGAAATCGCCAATAGATAAGACCATTTTACAATTTGGGCCCAAGTTAGAAGCAGAGCCAAAGGTTTAAATTATCGATAGTCCATATCTCGGAAACTATAAGAGATAATGCAATTTGGCAACCGGCAATGTAATTAGCATGCCGAATATTACTTGGAATGTGAATTGGAACGAAATCGCCAATAGATAAGACCATTTTACAATTTGGGCCCAAGTTAGAAGCAGAGCCTAAGGTGTAAATTATCGATAGTCCATATCTCGGAAATTATAAGAGATAATGCAATTTGGCAAATGGTAATGTAATTAGCATGCCGAATATTACATGGAATGTGAATTGGAACGAAATCGCCAATAGATAAGACCATTTTACAATTTGGGCCCAAGTTAGAAGCAGAGCCTAAGGTGTAAATTATCGATAGTCCATATCTCGGAAACTATAAGAGATAATGCAATTTGGCAACCGGCAATGTAATTAGCATGCCGAATATTACTTGGAATGTGAATTGGAACGAAATCGCCAATAGATAAGACCATTTTACAATTTTTGCAGAGCCTAAGGTGTAAATTATCGATAGTCCATATCTCGGAAACTATAAGAGATAATACAATTTGGCAACCGGCAATGTAATTAGCATGCCGAACATCACTTGGAATGTGAATTGGAACGAAATCGCCAATAGATAAGACCATTTTACAATTTGGGCCCAAGTTAGAAGCAGAGCCTAAGGAGTAAATTATCGATAGTCCATATCTCGGAAACTATAAGAGATAATGCAATTTGGCAACCGGCAATGTAATTAGCATGCCGAATATTACTTGGAATGTGAATTGGAACGAAATCGCCAATAGATAAGACCATTTTACAATTTGGGCCCAAGTTAGAAGCAGAGCCTAAGATGTAAATTATCGATAGTCCATATCTCGGAAACTATAAGAGATAATGCAATTTGGCAACCGGCAATGTAATTAGCATACCGAATATTACTTGGAATGTGAATTGGAACGAAATCGCCTATAGATAAGACCATTTTACAATTTGGGCCCAAGTTAGAAGCAGAGCCTAAGGTGTAAATTATCGGTTGTCCATATCTCGGAAACTATAAGAGATAATGCAATTTGGCAACCGGCTATGTAAGTAGCATGCCGAATATAACTTGGAATGTGAATTGGAATGAAATCGCCAATAGATAAGACCATTTTACAATTTGGGCCCAAGTTAGAAGCAGAGCCTAAGGTGTAAATTATCGATAGTCCATATCTCGGAAATTATAAGAGATAATGCAATTTGGCAAATGACAATGTAATTAGCATGCCGAATATTACATGGAATGTTAATTGGAACGAAATCGCCAATAGATAAGACCATTTTACAATTTGGGCCCAAGTTAGAAGCAGAGCCTAAGGTGTAAATTATCGATAGTCCATATCTCGGAAACTATAAAAGATAATGCAATTTGGCAACCGGCAATGTAATTAGCATGCCGAATATTACTTGGAATGTGAATTGGAACGAAATCGCCAATAGATAAGACCATTTTACAATTTGGGCCCAAGTTAGAAGCAGAGCCTAAGGTGTAAATTATCGATAGTCCATATCTCGGAAACTATAAGAGATAATGCAACTTGGCCACCGGCAATGTAATTAGCATGCCGAATATTACTTGGAATGTGAATTGGAACGAAATCGCCAATAGATAAGGCCATTTTACAATTTGGGCCCAAGTTAGAAACAGAGCCTAAGGTGCAAATTATCGATAGTCCATATCTTGGAAACTATAAGAGATAATGCAATTTGGCAACCGGCAAAGTAATTAGCATGCCGAATATTACTTGGAATGTGAATTGGAACGAAATCGCCAAAAGATAAGACCATTTTACAATTTGGGCCCAAGTTAGAACCAGAGCCTAAGGTGTAAATTATCGATAGTCCATATCTCGGAAACTATAAGAGATAATACAATTTGGCAACCGGCAATGTAATTAGCATGCCGAACATCACTTGGAATGTGAATTGGAACGAAATCGCCAATAGATAAGACCATTTTACAATTTGGGCCCAAGTTAGAAGCAGAGCCTAAGGAGTAAATTATCGATAGTCCATATCTCGGAAACTATAAGAGATAATGCAATTTGGCAACCGGCAATGTAATTAGCATGCCGAATATTACTTGGAATGTGAATTGGAGCGAAATCGCCAATAGATAAGGCCATTTTACAATTTGGGCCCAATTTAGAAGCAGAGCCTAAGGTGTAAATTATCGATAGTCCATATCTCGGAAACTATAAGAGATAACGCAATTTGGCCACCGGCAATGTAATTAGCAAGAATATTACTTGGAATGTGAATTGGAACGAAATCGCCAATAGATAAGACCATTTTACAATTTGGGCCCAAGTTAGAAGCAGAGCCTAAGGTGTAAATTATCGATAGTCCATATCTCGGAAACTGTGAGAGATAATGCAATTTGGCAACCGGCAATGTAATTAGCATGCCGAATATTACTTGGAATGTGAATTGGAACGAAATCGCCAATAGATAAGACCATTTTACAATTTGGGCCCAAGTTAGAAGCAGAGCCTAAAGTGTAAATTATCGATAGTCCATAATTCGGAAACTATAAGAGATAATGGAATTTGGCAACCGGCAATGTAATTAGCATGCCGAATATTACTTGGAATGTGAATTGGAACGAAATCGCCAATAGATAAGACCATTTTACAATTTGGGCCCAAGTTAGGAGCAGAGCCTAAGGTGTAAATTATCGATAGTCCATATCTCGGAAACTATAAGAGATAATGCAATTTGGCAACCGGCAATGTAATTAGCATGCCGAATATTACTTGGAATGTGAATTGGAACGAAATCGCCAATAGATAAGACCATTTTACAATTTGGGTCCAAGTTAGAAGTAGAGCCTAAGGTGTAAATTATCGATAGTCCATATCTCGGAAACTATAAGAGATAATGCAATTTGACCACCGGCAATGTAATTAGCATGCCGAATATTACTTGGAATGTGAATTGGAACGAAATCGCCAATAGATAAGACCATTTTACAATTTGGGCCCAAGTTAGAAGCAGAGCCTAAGGTGTAAATTATCGATAGGCCATATCTCGGAGACTATAAGAGATAATGCAACTTGGCCACCGGCAATGTAGTTAGCATGCCGAACATTACTTGGAATGTGAATTGGAACGAAATCGCCAATAGATAAGACCATTTTGCAATTTGGGCCCAAGTTAGAAGCAGAGCCTAAAGTGTAAATTATCGATATTCCATATCTCGGAAACTATAAGAGATAATGCAACTTGGCCACCGGCAATGTAATTAGCATGCCGAATATTACTTGGAATGTGAATTGGAACGAAATCGCCAATAGATAAGACCATTTTACAATTTGGGCCCAAGTTAGAAGCAGAGCCTAAGGTGTAAATTATCGATAGTCCATATCTCGGAAACTATAAGAGATAATACAATTTGGCAACCGGCAATGTAATTAGCATGCCGAACATTACTTGGAATGTGAATTGGAACGAAATCGCCAATAGATAAGACCATTTTACAATTTGGGCCCAAGTTAGAAGCAGAGCCTAAAGTGTAAATTATCGATATTCCATATCTCGGAAACTATAAGAGATAATACAATTTGGCAACCGGCAATGTAATTAGCATGCCGAACATTACTTGGAATGTGAATTGGAACGAAATCGCCAATAGATAAGACCATTTTACAATTTGGGCCCAAGTTAGAAGCAGAGCCTAAAGTGTAAATTATCGATATTCCATATCTCGGAAACTATAAGAGATAATGCAATTAGGCAACCGGCAATGTAATTAGCATGCCGAATATTACTTGGAACGTGAATTGGAACGAAATCGCCAATAGATAAGACCATTTTACAATTTGGGCCCAAGTGAGAAGCAGAGCCAAAGGTGTAAATAATCGATAGTCTATATCTCGGAAACTATAAGAGATAATGCAATTTGGCAACCGGCAATGTAATTAGCATGCCGAATATTACTTGGAATGTGAATTGGAATGAAATGGCCAATAGATAAGACCATTTTACAATTTGGGCCCAAGTTAGAAGCAGAGCCTAAGGTGTAAATTATCGATAGTCCATATCTCGGAAACTATAAGAGATAATACAATTTGGCAAACGGCAATGTAATTAGCATGCCGAACATTACTTGGAATGTGAATTGGAACGAAATTGCCAATAGATAAGACCATTTTACAATTTGGGCCCAAGTTAGAAGCAGAGCCTAAAGTGTAAATTATCGATATTCCATATCTCGTAAACTATAAGAGATAATGCAATTTGGCAACCGGCAATGTAATTAGCATGCCGAATATTACTTGGAACGTGAATTGGAACGAAATCGCCAATAGATAAGACCATTTTACAATTTGGGCCCAAGTGAGAAGCAGAGCCAAAGGTGTAAATTATCGATAGTCTATATCTCGGAAACTATAAGAGATAATGCAATTTGGCAACCGGCAATGTAATTAGCATGCCGAATATTACATGGAATGTGAATTGGAACGATATCGCCAATAGATAAGACCATTTTACAATTTGGGCCCAAGTTAGAAGCAGAGCCTAAGGTGTAAATTATCGATAGTCCATATCTCGGAAACTATAAGAGATAATGCAATTTGGCAAACGGCAATGTAATTAGCATGCCGAATATTACATGGAATGTGAATTGGAACGATATCGCCAATAGATAAGACCATTTTACAATTTGGGCCCAAGTTAGAAGCAGAGCTTAAGGTGTAAATTATCGATAGTCCATATCTCGGAAACTATAAAAGATAATGCAATTTGGCAACCGGCAATGTAATTAGCATGCCGAATATTACTTGGAATGTGAATTGGAACGAAATCGTCAATAGATAAGACCATTTTACAATTTCGGCCCAAGTTAGAAGCAGAGCCTAAGGTGTAAATTATCGATAGTCCATATCTCGGAAACTATAAGAGATAATGCAACTTGGCCACCGGCAATGTAATTAGCATGTCGAATACTACTTGAAATGTGAATTGGAACGAAATCGCCAATAGATAAGACCATTTTACAATTTGGGCCCAAGTTAGAAGCAGAGCCTAAGGTGTAAATTATCGATAGTCCATATCTGGGAAACTATAAGAGATAATGCAATTTGGCAACCGGCAATGTAATTAGCATGCCGAATATTACTTGGAATGTGAATTGGAACGAAATCGCCAATAGATAAGACCATTTTACAATTTTGGCCCAAGTTAGAAGCAGAGCCTAAGGTGTAAATTATCGATAGTCCATATCTCGGAAACTATAAGAGATAATGCAATTTGGCCACCGGCAATGTAATTAGCAGGCCGAATATTACTTGGAATGTGAATTGGAGCGAAATCGCCAATTCATAAGACCATTTTACAATTTGGGCCTAAGTTAGAAGCAGAGCCTAAGGTGTAAATTATCGATAGCCCATATCTCGGAAACTATAAGAGATAATGCAATTTGGCAACCGGCAATGTAATTAGCATGCCGAATATTACTTGGAATGTGAATTGGAACGAAATCGCCAATAGATAAGACCATTTTACAATTTGGGCCCAAGTTAGAAGCAGAGCCTAAGGTGTAAATTATCGATAGTCCATATCTCGGAAACTATAAGAGAAAATGCAATTTGGCAACCGGCAATATAATTAGCATGCTGAATATTACTTGGAATGTGAATTGGAACGAAATCGCCAATAGATAAGACCATTTTACAATTTGGGCCCAAGTTAGAAGCAGAGCCTAAGGTGTAAATTATCGATAGTCCATATCTCGGAAACTATAAGAGAAAATGCAATTTGGCAACCGGCAATGTAATTAGCATGCTGAATATTACTTGGAATGTGAATTGGAACGAAATCGCCAATAGATAAGACCATTTTACAATTTGGGCCCAAGTTAGAAGCAGAGCCTAAGGTGTAAATTATCGATAGTCCATATCTCGGAAACTATAAGAGATAATGCAACTTGGCCACCGGCAATGTAATTAGCATGCCGAATATTACTTGGAATGTGAATTGGAACGAAATCGCCAATAGATAAGACCATTTTACAATTTGGGCCCAAGTTAGAAGCAGAGCCTAAGGTGTAAATTATCGATAGTCCATATCTCGGAAATTATAAGAGATAATGCAATTTGGCAAACGGCAATGTAATTAGCATGCCGAATATTACATGGAATGTGAATTGGAACGAAATCGCCAATAGATAAGACCATTTTACAATTTGGGCCCAAGTTAGAAGCAGAGCCTAAGGTGTAAATTATCGATAGTCCATATCTCGGAAACTATAAAAGATAATGCAATTTGGCAACCGGCAATGTAATTAGCATGCCGAATATTACTTGGAATGTGAATTGGAACGAAATCGCCAATAGATAAGACCATTTTACAATTTGGGCCCAAGTTAGAAGCAGAGCCTAAGGTGTAAATTATCGATAGTCCATATCTCGGAAACTATAAGTGATAATGCAACTTGGCCACCGGCAATGTAATTAGCATGCCGAATATTACTTGGAATGTGAATTGGAACGAAATCGCCAATAGATAAGATTATTTTACAATTTGGGCCCAAGTTAGAAGCAGAGCCTAAGGTGTAAATTATCGATAGTCCATATCTGGGAAACTATAAGAGATAATGCAATTTGGCAACCGGCAATGTAATTAGCATGCCGTATATTACTTGGAATGTGAATTGGAACGAAATCGCCAATAGATAAGTCCATTTTACAATTTGGGCCCAAGTTAGAAGCAGAGCCTAAGGTGTAAATTATCGATAGTCCATATCTCGGAAACTATAAGAGATAATGCAATTTGGCAACCGGCAATGTAATTAGCATGCCGAATATTACTTGGAATGTGAATTGGAACGAAATCGCCAATAGATAAGACCATTTTACAATTTGGGCCCAAGTTAGAAGCAGAGCCTAAGGTGTAAATTATCGATAGTCCATATCTCGGAAACTATAAGAGATAATGCAATTTGGCAACCGGCAATGTAATTAGCATGCTGAATATTACTTGGAATGTGAATTGGAACGAAATCGCCAATAGATAAGACCATTTTACAATTTGTGCCCAAGTTAGAAGCAGAGCCTAAGGTGAAAATTATCGATAGTCCATATCTCGGAAACTATAAGAGATAATGCAACTTGGCCACCGGCAATGTAATTAGCATGCCGAATATTACTTGGAATGTGAATTGGAACGAAATCGCCAATAGATAAGACCATTTTACAATTTGGGCCCAAGTTAGAAGCAGAGCCTAAGGTGTAAATTATCGATAGTCCATATCTCGGAAACTATAAGAGATAATACAATTTGGCAACCGGCAATGTAATTAGCATGCCGAACATTACTTGGAATGTGAATTGGAACGAAATCGCCAATAGATAAGACCATTTTACAATTTGGGCCCAAGTTAGAAGCAGAGCCTAAAGTGTAAATTATCGATATTCCATATCTCGGAAACTATAAGAGATAATGCAATTAGGCAACCGGCAATGTAATTAGCATGCCGAATATTACTTGGAACGTGAATTGGAACGAAATCGCCAATAGATAAGACCATTTTACAATTTGGGCCCAAGTGAGAAGCAGAGCCAAAGGTGTAAATTATCGATAGTCTATATCTCGGAAACTATTAGAGATAATGCAATTTGGCAACCGGCAATGTAATTAGCATGCCGAATATTACTTGGAATGTGAATTGGAATGAAATCGCCAATAGATAAGACCATTTTACAATTTGGGCCCAAGTTAGAAGCAGAGCCTAAGGTGTAAATTATCGATAGCCCATATCTCGGAAACTATAAGAGATAATACAATTTGGCAAACGGCAATGTAATTAGCATGCCGAACATTACTTGGAATGTGAATTGGAACGAAATTGCCAATAGATAAGACCATTTTACAATTTGGGCCCAAGTTAGAAGCAGAGCCTAAAGTGTAAATTATCGATATTCCATATCTCGGAAACTATAAGAGATAATGCAATTAGGCAACCGGCAATGTAATTAGCATGCCGAATATTACTTGGAACGTGAATTGGAACGAAATCGCCAATAGATAAGACCATTTTACAATTTGGGCCCAAGTGAGAAGCAGAGCCAAAGGTGTAAATTATCGATAGTCTATATCTCGGAAACTATAAGAGATAATGCAATTTGGCAACCGGCAATGTAATTAGCATGCCGAATATTACTTGGAATGTGAATTGGAATGAAATCGCCAATAGATAAGACCATTTTACAATTTGGGCCCAAGTTAGAAGCAGAGCCTAAGGTGTAAATTATCGATAGTCCATATCTCGGAAACTATAAGAGATAATGCAATTTGGCAAACGGCAATGTAATTAGCATGCCGAATATTACATGGAATGTGAATTGGAACGATATCGCCAATAGATAAGACCATTTTACAATTTGGGCCCATGTTAGAAGCAGAGCCTAAGGTGTAAATTATCGATAGTCCATATCTCGTAAACTATAAAATATAATGCAATTTGGCAACCGGCAATGTAATTAGCATGCCGAATATTACTTGGAATGTGAATTGGAACGAAATCGCCAATAGATAAGACCATTTTACAATTTGGGCCCAAGTTAGAAGCAGAGCCTAAGGTGTAAATTATCGATAGTCCATATCTCGGAAACTATAAGAGATAATGCAACTTGGCCACCGGCAATGTAATTAGCATGTCGAATATTACTTGGAATGTGAATTGGAACGAAATCGCCAATAGATAAAACCATTTTACAATTTGGGCCCAAGTTAGAAGCAGAGCCTAAGGTGTAAATTATCGATAGTCCATATCTGGGAAACTATAAGAGATAATGCAATTTGGCAACCGGCAATGTAATTAGCATGCCGAATATTACTTGGAATGTGAATTGGAACGAAATCGCCAATAGATAAGACCATTTTACAATTTGGGCCCAAGTTAGAAGCAGAGCCTAAGGTGTAAATTATCGATAGTCCATATCTCGGAAACTATAAGTGATAATGCAACTTGGCCACCGGCAATGTAATTAGCATGCCGAATATTACTTGGAATGTGAATTGGAACGAAATCGCCAATAGATAAGATCATTTTACAATTTGGGCCCAAGTTAGAAGCAGAGCCTAAGGTGTAAATTATCGATAGTCCATATCTGGGAAACTATAAGAGATAATGCAATTTGGCAACCGGCAATGTAATTAGCATGCCGAATATTACTTGGAATGTGAATAGGAACGAAATCGCCAATAGATAAATCCATTTTACAATTTGGGCCCAAGTTAGAAGCAGAGCCTAAGGTGTAAATTATCGATAGTCCATATCTCGGAAACTATAAGAGATAATGCAATTTGGCAACCGGCAATGTAATTAGCATGCCGAATATTACTTGGAATGTGAATTGGAACGAAATCGCCAATAGATAAGACCATTTTACAATTTGGGCCCAAGTTAGAAGCAGAGCCTAAGGTGTAAATTATCGATAGTCCATATCTCGGAAACTATAAGAGATAATGCAATTTGGCAACCGGCAATGTATTTAGCATGCTGAATATTACTTGGAATGTGAATTGGAACGAAATCGCCAATAGATAAGACCATTTTACAATTTGGGCCCAAGTTAGAAGCAGAGCCTAAGGTGTAAATTATCGATAGTCCATATCTCGGAAACTATAAGAGATAATACAATTTGGCAACCGGCAATGTAATTAGCATGCCGAACATTACTTGGAATGTGAATTGGAACGAAATCGCCAATAGATAAGACCATTTTACAATTTGGGCCCAAGTTAGAAGCAGAGCCTAAAGTGTAAATTATCGATATTCCATATCTCGGAAACTATAAGAGATAATGCAATTAGGCAACCGGCAATGTAATTAGCATGCCGAATATTACTTGGAACGTGAATTGGAACGAAATCGCCAATAGATAAGACCATTTTACAATTTGGGCCCAAGTGAGAAGCAGAGCCAAAGGTGTAAATTATCGATAGTCTATATCTCGGAAACTATAAGAGATAATGCAATTTGGCAACCGGCAATGTAATTAGCATGCCGAATATTACTTGGAATGTGAATTGGAATGAAATCGCCAATAGATAAGACCATTTTACAATTTGGGCCCAAGTTAGAAGCAGAGCCTAAGGTGTAAATTATCGATAGTCCATATCTCGGAAACTATAAGAGATAATACAATTTGGCAAACGGCAATGTAATTAGCATGCCGAACATTACTTGGAATGTGAATTGGAACGAAATTGCCAATAGATAAGACCATTTTACAATTTGGGCCCAAGTTAGAAGCAGAGCCTAAAGTGTAAATTATCGATATTCCATATCTCGGAAACTATAAGGGATAATGCAATTAGGCAACCGGCAATGTAATTAGCATGCCGAATATTACTTGGAACGTGAATTGGAACGAAATCGCCAATAGATAAGACCATTTTACAATTTGGGCCCAAGTGAGAAGCAGAGCCAAAGGTGTAAATTATCGATAGTCTATATCTCGGAAACTATAAGAGATAATGCAATTTGGCAACCGGCAATGTAATTAGCATGCCGAATATTACTTGGAATGTGAATTGGAATGAAATCGCCAATAGATAAGACCATTTTACAATTTGGGCCCAAGTTAGAAGCAGAGCCTAAGGTGTAAATTATCGATAGTCCATATCTGGGAAACTATAAGAGATAATGCAATTTGGCAACCGGCAATGTAATTAGCATGTCGAATATTACTTGGAATGTGAATTGGAACGAAATCGCCAATAGATAAGACCATTTTACAATTTTGGCCCAAGTTAGAAGCAGAGCCTAAGGTGTAAATTATCGATAGTCCATATCTCGGAAACTATAAGAGATAATGCAATTTGGCAACCGGCAATGTAATTAGCATGCCGAATATTACTTGGAATGTGAATTGGAACGAAATCGCCAATAGATAAGACCATTTTACAATTTGGGCCCAAGTTAAAAGCAGAGCCTAAGGTGTAAATTATCGATAGTCCATATCTCGGAAACTATAAGAGATAATGCAATTTGGCCACCGGCAATGAAATTAGCAGGCCGAATATTACTTGGAATGTGAATTGGAGCGAAATCGCCAATTCATAAGACCATTTTACAATTTGGGCCTAAGTTAGAAGCAGAGCCTAAGGTGTAAATTATCGATAGTCCATATCTCGGAAACTATAAGAGATAATGCAATTTGGCAACCGGCAATGTAATTAGCATGCCGAATATTACTTGGAATGTGAATTGGAACGAAATCGCCAATAGATAAGACCATTTTACAATTTGGGCCCAAGTTAGAAGCAGAGCCTAAGGTGTAAATTATCGGTAGTCCATATCTCGGAAACTATAAGAGATAATTCAATTTGGCAACCGGCAATGTAAGTAGCATGCCGAATATAACTTGGAATGTGAATTGGAACGAAATCGCCAATAGATAAGACCATTTTACAATTTGGGCCCAAGTTAGAAGCAGAGCCTAAGGTGTAAATTATCGATAGTCTATATCTCGGAAACTATAAGAGATAATGCAATTTGGCAACCGGCAATGTAATTAGCATGCTGAATATTACTTGGAATGTGAATTGGAACGAAATCGCCAATAGATAAGACCATTTTACAATTTGGGCCCAAGTTAGAAGCAGAGCCTAAGGTGTAAATTATCGATAGTCCATATCTCGGAAACTATAAGAGATAATGCAACTTGGCCACCGGCAATGTAATTAGCATGCCGAATATTACTTGGAATGTGAATTGGAACGAAATCGCCAATAGATAAGACCATTTTACAATTTGGGCCCAAGTTAGAAGCAGAGCCTAAGGTGTAAATTATCGATAGTCCATATCTCGGAAACTATAAGAGATAATTCAATTTGGCAACCGGCAATGTAAGTAGCATGCCGAATATAACTTGGAATGTGAATTGGAACGAAATCGCCAATAGATAAGACCATTTTACAATTTGGGCCCAAGTTAGAAGCAGAGCCTAAGGTGTAAATTATCGATAGTCCATATCTCGGAAACTATAAGAGATAATGCAACTTGGCCACCGGCAATGTAATTAGCATGCCGAATATTACTTGGAATGTGAATTGGAACGAAATCGCCAATAGATAAGACCATTTTACAATTGGGGCCCAAGTTAGAAGCAGAGCCTAAGGTGTAAATTATCGATAGTCCATATCTCGGAAACTATAAGAGATAATACAATTTGGCCACCGGCAATGTAATTAGCATGCCGAATATTACTTGGAACGTGAATTGGAACGAAATCGCCAATAGATAAGACCATTTTACAATTTGGGCCCCAGTTAGAAGCAGAGCCAAAGGTGTAAATTTTCGATAGTCCATATCTCGGAAACTATAAGAGATAATGCAATTTGGCAACCGGCAATGTAATTAGCATGCCGAATATTACTTGGAATGTGAATTGGAACGAAATCGCCAATAGATAAGACCATTTTACAATTTGGGCCCAAGTTAGAAGCAGAGCCTAAGGTGTAAATTATCGATAGTCCATATCTCGGAAATTATAAGAGATAATGCAATTTGGCAAACGGCAATGTAATTAGCATGCCGAATATTACATGGAATGTGAATTGGAACGAAATCGCCAATAGATAAGACCATTTTACAATTTGGGCCCAAGTTAGAAGCAGAGCCTAAGGTGTAAATTATCGATAGTCCATATCTCGGTAACTATAAAAGATAATGCAATTTGGCAACCGGCAATGTAATTAGCATGCCGAATATTACTTGGAATGTGAATTGGAACGAAATCGCCAATAGATAAGACCATTTTACAATTTGGGCCCAATTTAGAAGCAGAGCCTAAGGTGTAAATTATCGATAGTCCATATCTCGGAAACTATAAGAGATAATGCAATTTGGCAACCGGCAATGTAATTAGCATGCCGAATATTACTTGGAATGTGAATTGGAACGAAATCGCCAATAGATAAGTCCATTTTACAATTTGGGCCCAAGTTAGAAGCAGAGCCTAAGGTGTAAATTATCGATAGTCCATATCTCGGAAACTATAAGAGATAATGCAATTTGGCAACCGGCAATGTAATTAGCATGCCGAATATTACTTGGAATGTGAATTGGAACGAAATCGCCAATAGATAAGACCATTTTACAATTTGGGCCCAAGTTAGAAGCAGAGCCTAAGGTGTAAATAATCGATAGTCCATATCTCGGAAACTATAAGAGATAATACAATTTGGCAACCGGCAATGTAATTAGCATGCCGAACATCACTTGGAATGTGAATTGGAACGAAATCGCCAATAGATAAGACCATTTTACAATTTGGGCCCAAGTTAGAAGCAGAGCCTAAGGTGTAAATTATCGATAGTCCATATCTCGGAAACTATAAGAGATAATGCAATTTGGCAACCGGCAATGTAATTAGCATGCCGAATATTACTTGGAATGTGAATTGGAACGAAATCGCCAATAGATAAGACCATTTTACAATTTGGGCCCAAGTTAGAAGCAGAGCCTAAGGTGTAAATAATCGATAGTCCATATCTCGGAAACTATAAGAGATAATGCAATTTGGCAAACGGCAATGTAATTAGCATGCCGAATATTACATGGAATGTGAATTGGAACGATATCGCCAATAGATAAGACCATTTTACAATTTGGGCCCATGTTAGAAGCAGAGCCTAAGGTGTAAATTATCGATAGTCCATATCTCGTAAACTATAAAATATAATGCAATTTGGCAACCGGCAATGTAATTAGCATGCCGAATATTACTTGGAATGTGAATTGGAACGAAATCGCCAATAGATAAGACCATTTTACAATTTGGGCCCAAGTTAGAAGCAGAGCCTAAGGTGTAAATTATCGATAGTCCATATCTCGGAAACTATAAGAGATAATGCAATTTGGCAAACGGCAATGTAATTAGCATGCCGAATATTACATGGAATGTGAATTGGAACGATATCGCCAATAGATAAGACCATTTTACAATTTGGGCCCATGTTAGAAGCAGAGCCTAAGGTGTAAATTATCGATAGTCCATATCTCGTAAACTATAAAATATAATGCAATTTGGCAACCGGCAATGTAATTAGCATGCCGAATATTACTTGGAATGTGAATTGGAACGAAATCGCCAATAGATAAGACCATTTTACAATTTGGGCCCAAGTTAGAAGCAGAGCCTAAGGTGTAAATTATCGATAGTCCATATCTCGGAAACTATAAGAGATAATGCAACTTGGCCACCGGCAATGTAATTAGCATGTCGAATATTACTTGGAATGTGAATTGGAACGAAATCGCCAATAGATAAAACCATTTTACAATTTGGGCCCAAGTTAGAAGCAGAGCCTAAGGTGTAAATTATCGATAGTCCATATCTGGGAAACTATAAGAGATAATGCAATTTGGCAACCGGCAATGTAATTAGCATGCCGAATATTACTTGGAATGTGAATTGGAACGAAATCGCCAATAGATAAGACCATTTTACAATTTGGGCCCAAGTTAGAAGCAGAGCCTAAGGTGTAAATTATCGATAGTCCATATCTCGGAAACTATAAGTGATAATGCAACTTGGCCACCGGCAATGTAATTAGCATGCCGAATATTACTTGGAATGTGAATTGGAACGAAATCGCCAATAGATAAGATCATTTTACAATTTGGGCCCAAGTTAGAAGCAGAGCCTAAGGTGTAAATTATCGATAGTCCATATCTGGGAAACTATAAGAGATAATGCAATTTGGCAACCGGCAATGTAATTAGCATGCCGAATATTACTTGGAATGTGAATAGGAACGAAATCGCCAATAGATAAATCCATTTTACAATTTGGGCCCAAGTTAGAAGCAGAGCCTAAGGTGTAAATTATCGATAGTCCATATCTCGGAAACTATAAGAGATAATGCAATTTGGCAACCGGCAATGTAATTAGCATGCCGAATATTACTTGGAATGTGAATTGGAACGAAATCGCCAATAGATAAGACCATTTTACAATTTGGGCCCAAGTTAGAAGCAGAGCCTAAGGTGTAAATTATCGATAGTCCATATCTCGGAAACTATAAGAGATAATGCAATTTGGCAACCGGCAATGTATTTAGCATGCTGAATATTACTTGGAATGTGAATTGGAACGAAATCGCCAATAGATAAGACCATTTTACAATTTGGGCCCAAGTTAGAAGCAGAGCCTAAGGTGTAAATTATCGATAGTCCATATCTCGGAAACTATAAGAGATAATACAATTTGGCAACCGGCAATGTAATTAGCATGCCGAACATTACTTGGAATGTGAATTGGAACGAAATCGCCAATAGATAAGACCATTTTACAATTTGGGCCCAAGTTAGAAGCAGAGCCTAAAGTGTAAATTATCGATATTCCATATCTCGGAAACTATAAGAGATAATGCAATTAGGCAACCGGCAATGTAATTAGCATGCCGAATATTACTTGGAACGTGAATTGGAACGAAATCGCCAATAGATAAGACCATTTTACAATTTGGGCCCAAGTGAGAAGCAGAGCCAAAGGTGTAAATTATCGATAGTCTATATCTCGGAAACTATAAGAGATAATGCAATTTGGCAACCGGCAATGTAATTAGCATGCCGAATATTACTTGGAATGTGAATTGGAATGAAATCGCCAATAGATAAGACCATTTTACAATTTGGGCCCAAGTTAGAAGCAGAGCCTAAGGTGTAAATTATCGATAGTCCATATCTCGGAAACTATAAGAGATAATACAATTTGGCAAACGGCAATGTAATTAGCATGCCGAACATTACTTGGAATGTGAATTGGAACGAAATTGCCAATAGATAAGACCATTTTACAATTTGGGCCCAAGTTAGAAGCAGAGCCTAAAGTGTAAATTATCGATATTCCATA
The DNA here is from genome assembly GCF_030347505.1 of Rhynchophorus ferrugineus. Lineage (NCBI taxonomy): Eukaryota > Metazoa > Arthropoda > Insecta > Coleoptera > Curculionidae > Rhynchophorus > Rhynchophorus ferrugineus. The sequence goes on from NW_027472590.1 coordinate 18,963,663, forward strand.
TCTCGGAAACTATAAGGGATAATGCAATTAGGCAACCGGCAATGTAATTAGCATGCCGAATATTACTTGGAACGTGAATTGGAACGAAATCGCCAATAGATAAGACCATTTTACAATTTGGGCCCAAGTGAGAAGCAGAGCCAAAGGTGTAAATTATCGATAGTCTATATCTCGGAAACTATAAGAGATAATGCAATTTGGCAACCGGCAATGTAATTAGCATGCCGAATATTACTTGGAATGTGAATTGGAATGAAATCGCCAATAGATAAGACCATTTTACAATTTGGGCCCAAGTTAGAAGCAGAGCCTAAGGTGTAAATTATCGATAGTCCATATCTGGGAAACTATAAGAGATAATGCAATTTGGCAACCGGCAATGTAATTAGCATGTCGAATATTACTTGGAATGTGAATTGGAACGAAATCGCCAATAGATAAGACCATTTTACAATTTTGGCCCAAGTTAGAAGCAGAGCCTAAGGTGTAAATTATCGATAGTCCATATCTCGGAAACTATAAGAGATAATGCAATTTGGCAACCGGCAATGTAATTAGCATGCCGAATATTACTTGGAATGTGAATTGGAACGAAATCGCCAATAGATAAGACCATTTTACAATTTGGGCCCAAGTTAAAAGCAGAGCCTAAGGTGTAAATTATCGATAGTCCATATCTCGGAAACTATAAGAGATAATGCAATTTGGCCACCGGCAATGAAATTAGCAGGCCGAATATTACTTGGAATGTGAATTGGAGCGAAATCGCCAATTCATAAGACCATTTTACAATTTGGGCCTAAGTTAGAAGCAGAGCCTAAGGTGTAAATTATCGATAGTCCATATCTCGGAAACTATAAGAGATAATGCAATTTGGCAACCGGCAATGTAATTAGCATGCCGAATATTACTTGGAATGTGAATTGGAACGAAATCGCCAATAGATAAGACCATTTTACAATTTGGGCCCAAGTTAGAAGCAGAGCCTAAGGTGTAAATTATCGGTAGTCCATATCTCGGAAACTATAAGAGATAATTCAATTTGGCAACCGGCAATGTAAGTAGCATGCCGAATATAACTTGGAATGTGAATTGGAACGAAATCGCCAATAGATAAGACCATTTTACAATTTGGGCCCAAGTTAGAAGCAGAGCCTAAGGTGTAAATTATCGATAGTCTATATCTCGGAAACTATAAGAGATAATGCAATTTGGCAACCGGCAATGTAATTAGCATGCTGAATATTACTTGGAATGTGAATTGGAACGAAATCGCCAATAGATAAGACCATTTTACAATTTGGGCCCAAGTTAGAAGCAGAGCCTAAGGTGTAAATTATCGATAGTCCATATCTCGGAAACTATAAGAGATAATGCAACTTGGCCACCGGCAATGTAATTAGCATGCCGAATATTACTTGGAATGTGAATTGGAACGAAATCGCCAATAGATAAGACCATTTTACAATTTGGGCCCAAGTTAGAAGCAGAGCCTAAGGTGTAAATTATCGATAGTCCATATCTCGGAAACTATAAGAGATAATTCAATTTGGCAACCGGCAATGTAAGTAGCATGCCGAATATAACTTGGAATGTGAATTGGAACGAAATCGCCAATAGATAAGACCATTTTACAATTTGGGCCCAAGTTAGAAGCAGAGCCTAAGGTGTAAATTATCGATAGTCCATATCTCGGAAACTATAAGAGATAATGCAACTTGGCCACCGGCAATGTAATTAGCATGCCGAATATTACTTGGAATGTGAATTGGAACGAAATCGCCAATAGATAAGACCATTTTACAATTGGGGCCCAAGTTAGAAGCAGAGCCTAAGGTGTAAATTATCGATAGTCCATATCTCGGAAACTATAAGAGATAATACAATTTGGCCACCGGCAATGTAATTAGCATGCCGAATATTACTTGGAACGTGAATTGGAACGAAATCGCCAATAGATAAGACCATTTTACAATTTGGGCCCCAGTTAGAAGCAGAGCCAAAGGTGTAAATTTTCGATAGTCCATATCTCGGAAACTATAAGAGATAATGCAATTTGGCAACCGGCAATGTAATTAGCATGCCGAATATTACTTGGAATGTGAATTGGAACGAAATCGCCAATAGATAAGACCATTTTACAATTTGGGCCCAAGTTAGAAGCAGAGCCTAAGGTGTAAATTATCGATAGTCCATATCTCGGAAATTATAAGAGATAATGCAATTTGGCAAACGGCAATGTAATTAGCATGCCGAATATTACATGGAATGTGAATTGGAACGAAATCGCCAATAGATAAGACCATTTTACAATTTGGGCCCAAGTTAGAAGCAGAGCCTAAGGTGTAAATTATCGATAGTCCATATCTCGGTAACTATAAAAGATAATGCAATTTGGCAACCGGCAATGTAATTAGCATGCCGAATATTACTTGGAATGTGAATTGGAACGAAATCGCCAATAGATAAGACCATTTTACAATTTGGGCCCAATTTAGAAGCAGAGCCTAAGGTGTAAATTATCGATAGTCCATATCTCGGAAACTATAAGAGATAATGCAATTTGGCAACCGGCAATGTAATTAGCATGCCGAATATTACTTGGAATGTGAATTGGAACGAAATCGCCAATAGATAAGTCCATTTTACAATTTGGGCCCAAGTTAGAAGCAGAGCCTAAGGTGTAAATTATCGATAGTCCATATCTCGGAAACTATAAGAGATAATGCAATTTGGCAACCGGCAATGTAATTAGCATGCCGAATATTACTTGGAATGTGAATTGGAACGAAATCGCCAATAGATAAGACCATTTTACAATTTGGGCCCAAGTTAGAAGCAGAGCCTAAGGTGTAAATAATCGATAGTCCATATCTCGGAAACTATAAGAGATAATACAATTTGGCAACCGGCAATGTAATTAGCATGCCGAACATCACTTGGAATGTGAATTGGAACGAAATCGCCAATAGATAAGACCATTTTACAATTTGGGCCCAAGTTAGAAGCAGAGCCTAAGGTGTAAATTATCGATAGTCCATATCTCGGAAACTATAAGAGATAATGCAATTTGGCAACCGGCAATGTAATTAGCATGCCGAATATTACTTGGAATGTGAATTGGAACGAAATCGCCAATAGATAAGACCATTTTACAATTTGGGCCCAAGTTAGAAGCAGAGCCTAAGGTGTAAATTATCGATAGTCCATATCTCGGAAACTATAAGAGATAATGCAATTTGGCAACCGGCAATGTAATTAGCATACCGAATATTACTTGGAATGTGAATTGGAACGAAATCGCCTATAGATAAGATCATTTTACAATTTGGGCCCAAGTTAGAAGCAGAGCCTAAGGTGTAAATTATCGATAGTCCATATCTCGGAAACTATAAGAGATAATGCAATTTGGCAACCGGCAATGTAAGTAGCATGCCGAATATAACTTGGAATGTGAATTGGAATGAAATCGCCAATAGATAAGACCATTTTACAATTTGGGCCCAAGTTAGAAGCAGAGCCTAAAGTGTAAATTATCGATATTCCATATCACGGAAACTATAAGAGATAATGCAATTTGGCAACCGGCAATGTAATTAGCATGCCGAATATTACTTGGAATGTGAATTGGAATGAAATCGCCAATAGATAAGACCATTTTACAATTTGGGCCCAAGTTAGAAGCAGAGCCTAAGGTGTAAATTATCGATAGTCCATATCTCGGAAACTATAAGAGATAATGCAATTTGGCAAACGGCAATGTAATTAGCATGCCAAATATTACATGGAATGTGAATTGGAACGATATCGCCAATAGATAAGACCATTTTACAATTTGGGCCCATGTTAGAAGCAGAGCCTAAGGTGTAAATTATCGATAGTCCATATCTCGTAAACTATAAAATATAATGCAATTTGGCAACCGGCAATGTAATTAGCATGCCGAATATTACTTGGAATGTGAATTGGAACGAAATCGCCAATAGATAAGACCATTTTACAATTTGGGCCCAAGTTAGAAGCAGAGCCTAAGGTGTAAATTATCGATAGTCCATATCTCGGAAACTATAAGAGATAATGCAACTTGGCCACCGGCAATGTAATTAGCATGTCGAATATTACTTGGAATGTGAATTGGAACGAAATCGCCAATAGATAAGACCATTTTACAATTTGGGCCCAAGTTAGAAGCAGAGCCTAAGGTGTAAATTATCGATAGTCCATATCTGGGAAACTATAAGAGATAATGCAATTTGGCAACCGGCAATGTAATTAGCATGCCGAATATTACTTGGAATGTGAATTGGAACGAAATCGCCAATAGATAAGACCATTTTACAATTTGGGCCCAAGTTAGAAGCAGAGCCTAAGGTGTAAATTATCGATAGTCCATATCTCGGAAACTATAAGAGATAATGCAATTTGGCAAACGGCAATGTAATTAGCATGCCGAATATTACATGGAATGTGAATTGGAACGATATCGCCAATAGATAAGACCATTTTACAATTTGGGCCCATGTTAGAAGCAGAGCCTAAGGTGTAAATTATCGATAGTCCATATCTCGTAAACTATAAAATATAATGCAATTTGGCAACCGGCAATGTAATTAGCATGCCGAATATTACTTGGAATGTGAATTGGAACGAAATCGCCAATAGATAAGACCATTTTACAATTTGGGCCCAAGTTAGAAGCAGAGCCTAAGGTGTAAATTATCGATAGTCCATATCTCGGAAACTATAAGAGATAATGCAACTTGGCCACCGGCAATGTAATTAGCATGTCGAATATTACTTGGAATGTGAATTGGAACGAAATCGCCAATAGATAAGACCATTTTACAATTTGGGCCCAAGTTAGAAGCAGAGCCTAAGGTGTAAATTATCGATAGTCCATATCTGGGAAACTATAAGAGATAATGCAATTTGGCAACCGGCAATGTAATTAGCATGCCGAATATTACTTGGAATGTGAATTGGAACGAAATCGCCAATAGATAAGACCATTTTACAATTTGGGCCCAAGTTAGAAGCAGAGCCTAAGGTGTAAATTATCGGTAGTCCATATCTCGGAAACTATAAGAGATAATGCAATTTGGCAACCGGCAATGTAATTAGCGTGCCGAATATTACTTGGAATGTGAATTGGAACGAAATCGCCAATAGATAAGACCATTTTACAATTTGGGCCCAAGTTAGAAGCAGAGCCTAAGGTGTAAATTATCGGTAGTCCATATCTCGGAAACTATAAGAGATAATTCAATTTGGCAACCGGCAATGTAAGTAGCATGCCGAATATAACTTGGAATGTGAATTGGAACGAAATCGCCAATAGATAAGACCATTTTACAATTTGGGCCCAAGTTAGAAGCAGAGCCTAAGGTGTAAATTATCGATAGTCTATATCTCGGAAACTATAAGAGATAATGCAATTTGGCAACCGGCAATGTAATTAGCATGCTGAATATTACTTGGAATGTGAATTGGAACGAAATCGCCAATAGATAAGACCATTTTACAATTTGGGCCCAAGTTAGAAGCAGAGCCTAAGGTGTAAATTATCGGTAGTCCATATCTCGGAAACTATAAGAGATAATGCAATTTGGCAACCGGCAATGTAATTAGCATGCCGAATATTACTTGGAATGTGAATTGGAACGAAATCGCCAATAGATAAGACCATTTTACAATTTGGGCCCAAGTTAGAAGCAGAGCCTAAGGTGTAAATTATCGGTAGTCCATATCTCGGAAACTATAAGAGATAATTCAATTTGGCAACCGGCAATGTAAGTAGCATGCCGAATATAACTTGGAATGTGAATTGGAACGAAATCGCCAATAGATAAGACCATTTTACAATTTGGGCCCAAGTTAGAAGCAGAGCCTAAGGTGTAAATTATCGATAGTCTATATCTCGGAAACTATAAGAGATAATGCAATTTGGCAACCGGCAATGTAATTAGCATGCTGAATATTACTTGGAATGTGAATTGGAACGAAATCGCCAATAGATAAGACCATTTTACAATTTGGGCCCAAGTTAGAAGCAGAGCCTAAGGTGTAAATTATCGATAGTCCATATCTCGGAAACTATAAGAGATAATGCAACTTGGCCACCGGCAATGTAATTAGCATGCCGAATATTACTTGGAATGTGAATTGGAACGAAATCGCCAATAGATAAGACCATTTTACAATTTGGGCCCAAGTTAGAAGCAGAGCCTAAGGTGTAAATTATCGATAGTCCATATCTCGGAAACTATAAGAGATAATTCAATTTGGCAACCGGCAATGTAAGTAGCATGCCGAATATAACTTGGAATGTGAATTGGAACGAAATCGCCAATAGATAAGACCATTTTACAATTTGGGCCCAAGTTAGAAGCAGAGCCTAAGGTGTAAATTATCGATAGTCCATATCTCGGAAACTATAAGAGATAATGCAACTTGGCCACCGGCAATGTAATTAGCATGCCGAATATTACTTGGAATGTGAATTGGAACCAAATCGCCAATAGATAAGACCATTTTACAATTGGGGCCCAAGTTAGAAGCAGAGCCTAAGGTGTAAATTATCGATAGTCCATATCTCGGAAACTATAAGAGATAATACAATTTGGCCACCGGCAATGTAATTAGCATGCCGAATATTACTTGGAACGTGAATTGGAACGAAATCGCCAATAGATAAGACCATTTTACAATTTGGGCCCCAGTTAGAAGCAGAGCCAAAGGTGTAAATTTTCGATAGTCCATATCTCGGAAACTATAAGAGATAATGCAATTTGGCAACCGGCAATGTAATTAGCATGCCGAATATTACTTGGAATGTGAATTGGAACGAAATCGCCAATAGATAAGACCATTTTACAATTTGGGCCCAAGTTAGAAGCAGAGCCTAAGGTGTAAATTATCGATAGTCCATATCTCGGAAATTATAAGAGATAATGCAATTTGGCAAACGGCAATGTAATTAGCATGCCGAATATTACATGGAATGTGAATTGGAACGAAATCGCCAATAGATAAGACCATTTTACAATTTGGGCCCAAGTTAGAAGCAGAGCCTAAGGTGTAAATTATCGATAGTCCATATCTCGGAAACTATAAAAGATAATGCAATTTGGCAACCGGCAATGTAATTAGCATGCCGAATATTACTTGGAATGTGAATTGGAACGAAATCGCCAATAGATAAGACCATTTTACAATTTGGGCCCAATTTAGAAGCAGAGCCTAAGGTGTAAATTATCGATAGTCCATATCTCGGAAACTATAAGAGATAATGCAATTTGGCAACCGGCAATGTAATTAGCATGCCGAATATTACTTGGAATGTGAATTGGAACGAAATCGCCAATAGATAAGTCCATTTTACAATTTGGGCCCAAGTTAGAAGCAGAGCCTAAGGTGTAAATTATCGATAGTCCATATCTCGGAAACTATAAGAGATAATGCAATTTGGCAACCGGCAATGTAATTAGCATGCCGAATATTACTTGGAATGTGAATTGGAACGAAATCGCCAATAGATAAGACCATTTTACAATTTGGGCCCAAGTTAGAAGCAGAGCCTAAGGTGTAAATAATCGATAGTCCATATCTCGGAAACTATAAGAGATAATACAATTTGGCAACCGGCAATGTAATTAGCATGCCGAACATCACTTGGAATGTGAATTGGAACGAAATCGCCAATAGATAAGACCATTTTACAATTTGGGCCCAAGTTAGAAGCAGAGCCAAAGGTTTAAATTATCGATAGTCCATATCTCGGAAACTATAAGAGATAATGCAATTTGGCAACCGGCAATGTAATTAGCATGCCGAATATTACTTGGAATGTGAATTGGAACGAAATCGCCAATAGATAAGACCATTTTACAATTTGGGCCCAAGTTAGAAGCAGAGCCAAAGGTTTAAATTATCGATAGTCCATATCTCGGAAACTATAAGAGATAATGCAATTTGGCAACCGGCAATGTAATTAGCATGCCGAATATTACTTGGAATGTGAATTGGAACGAAATCGCCAATAGATAAGACCATTTTACAATTTGGGCCCAAGTTAGAAGCAGAGCCAAAGGTTTAAATTATCGATAGTCCATATCTCGGAAACTATAAGAGATAATGCAATTTGGCAACCGGCAATGTAATTAGCATGCCGAATATTACTTGGAATGTGAATTGGAACGAAATCGCCAATAGATAAGACCATTTTACAATTTGGGCCCAAGTTAGAAGCAGAGCCTAAGGTGTAAATTATCGATAGTCCATATCTCGGAAATTATAAGAGATAATGCAATTTGGCAAATGGTAATGTAATTAGCATGCCGAATATTACATGGAATGTGAATTGGAACGAAATCGCCAATAGATAAGACCATTTTACAATTTGGGCCCAAGTTAGAAGCAGAGCCTAAGGTGTAAATTATCGATAGTCCATATCTCGGAAACTATAAGAGATAATGCAATTTGGCAACCGGCAATGTAATTAGCATGCCGAATATTACTTGGAATGTGAATTGGAACGAAATCGCCAATAGATAAGTCCATTTTACAATTTGGGCCCAAGTTAGAAGCAGAGCCTAAGGTGTAAATTATCGATAGTCCATATCTCGGAAACTATAAGAGATAATGCAATTTGGCAACCGGCAATGTAATTAGCATGCCGAATATTACTTGGAATGTGAATTGGAACGAAATCGCCAATAGATAAGACCATTTTACAATTTGGGCCCAAGTTAGAAGCAGAGCCTAAGGTGTAAATTATCGATAGTCCATATCTCGGAAACTATAAGAGATAATACAATTTGGCAACCGGCAATGTAATTAGCATGCCGAACATCACTTGGAATGTGAATTGGAACGAAATCGCCAATAGATAAGACCATTTTACAATTTGGGCCCAAGTTAGAAGCAGAGCCTAAGGAGTAAATTATCGATAGTCCATATCTCGGAAACTATAAGAGATAATGCAATTTGGCAACCGGCAATGTAATTAGCATGCCGAATATTACTTGGAATGTGAATTGGAACGAAATCGCCAATAGATAAGACCATTTTACAATTTGGGCCCAAGTTAGAAGCAGAGCCTAAGATGTAAATTATCGATAGTCCATATCTCGGAAACTATAAGAGATAATGCAATTTGGCAACCGGCAATGTAATTAGCATATCGAATATTACTTGGAATGTGAATTGGAACGAAATCGCCTATAGATAAGACCATTTTACAATTTGGGCCCAAGTTAGAAGCAGAGCCTAAGGTGTAAATTATCGGTTGTCCATATCTCGGAAACTATAAGAGATAATGCAATTTGGCAACCGGCTATGTAAGTAGCATGCCGAATATAACTTGGAATGTGTATTGGAATGAAATCGCCAATAGATAAGACCATTTTACAATTTGGGCCCAAGTTAGAAGCAGAGCCTATAGTGTAAATTATCGATAGTCCATATCTCGGAAATTATAAGAGATAATGCAATTTGGCAAATGGCAATGTAATTAGCATGCCGAATATTACATGGAATGTGAATTGGAACGAAATCGCCAATAGATAAGACCATTTTACAATTTGGGCCCAAGTTAGAAGCAGAGCCTAAGGTGTAAATTATCGATAGTCCATATCTCGGAAACTATAAGAGATAATACAATTTGGCAACCGGCAATGTAATTAGCATGCCGAACATTACTTGGAATGTGAATTGGAACGAAATCGCCAATAGATAAGACCATTTTACAATTTGGGCCCAAGTTAGAAGCAGAGCCTAAGGTGTAAATTATCGATAGTCCATATCTCGGAAACTATAAAAGATAATGCAATTTGGCAACCGGCAATGTAATTAGCATGCCGAATATTACTTGGAATGTGAATTGGAACGAAATCGCCAATAGATAAGACCATTTTACAATTTGGGCCCAATTTAGAAGCAGAGCCTAAGGTGTAAATTATCGATAGTCCATATCTCGGAAACTATAAGAGATAATGCAATTTGGCAACCGGCAATGTAATTAGCATGCCGAATATTACTTGGAATGTGAATTGGAACGAAATCGCCAATAGATAAGTCCATTTTACAATTTGGGCCCAAGTTAGAAGCAGAGCCTAAGGTGTAAATTATCGATAGTCCATATCTCGGAAACTATAAGAGATAATGCAATTTGGCAACCGGCAATGTAATTAGCATGCCGAATATTACTTGGAATGTGAATTGGAACGAAATCGCCAATAGATAAGACCATTTTACAATTTGGGCCCAAGTTAGAAGCAGAGCCTAAGGTGTAAATAATCGATAGTCCATATCTCGGAAACTATAAGAGATAATACAATTTGGCAACCGGCAATGTAATTAGCATGCCGAACATCACTTGGAATGTGAATTGGAACGAAATCGCCAATAGATAAGACCATTTTACAATTTGGGCCCAAGTTAGAAGCAGAGCCTAAGGTGTAAATTATCGATAGTCCATATCTCGGAAACTATAAGAGATAATGCAATTTGGCAACCGGCAATGTAATTAGCATGCCGAATATTACTTGGAATGTGAATTGGAACGAAATCGCCAATAGATAAGACCATTTTACAATTTGGGCCCAAGTTAGAAGCAGAGCCTAAGGTGTAAATTATCGATAGTCCATATCTCGGAAACTATAAGAGATAATGCAATTTGGCAACCGGCAATGTAATTAGCATACCGAATATTACTTGGAATGTGAATTGGAACGAAATCGCCTATAGATAAGACCATTTTACAATTTGGGCCCAAGTTAGAAGCAGAGCCTAAGGTGTAAATTATCGATAGTCCATATCTCGGAAACTATAAGAGATAATGCAATTTGGCAACCGGCAATGTAAGTAGCATGCCGAATATAACTTGGAATGTGAATTGGAATGAAATCGCCAATAGATAAGACCATTTTACAATTTGGGCCCAAGTTAGAAGCAGAGCCTAAAGTGTAAATTATCGATATTCCATATCTCGGAAACTATAAGAGATAATACAATTTGGCAACCGGCAATGTAATTAGCATGCCGAATATTACTTGGAATGTGAATTGGAACGAAATCGCCAATAGATAAGACCATTTTACAATTTGGGCCCAAGTTAGAAGCAGAGCCAAAGGTTTAAATTATCGATAGTCCATATCTCGGAAACTATAAGAGATAATGCAATTTGGCAACCGGCAATGTAATTAGCATGCCGAATATTACTTGGAATGTGAATTGGAACGAAATCGCCAATAGATAAGACCATTTTACAATTTGGGCCCAAGTTAGAAGCAGAGCCTAAGGTGTAAATTATCGATAGTCCATATCTCGGAAATTATAAGAGATAATGCAATTTGGCAAATGGTAATGTAATTAGCATGCCGAATATTACATGGAATGTGAATTGGAACGAAATCGCCAATAGATAAGACCATTTTACAATTTGGGCCCAAGTTAGAAGCAGAGCCTAAGGTGTAAATTATCGATAGTCCATATCTCGGAAACTATAAGAGATAATGCAATTTGGCAACCGGCAATGTAATTAGCATGCCGAATATTACTTGGAATGTGAATTGGAACGAAATCGCCAATAGATAAGTCCATTTTACAATTTGGGCCCAAGTTAGAAGCAGAGCCTAAGGTGTAAATTATCGATAGTCCATATCTCGGAAACTATAAGAGATAATGCAATTTGGCAACCGGCAATGTAATTAGCATGCCGAATATTACTTGGAATGTGAATTGGAACGAAATCGCCAATAGATAAGACCATTTTACAATTTGGGCCCAAGTTAGAAGCAGAGCCTAAGGTGTAAATTATCGATAGTCCATATCTCGGAAACTATAAGAGATAATACAATTTGGCAACCGGCAATGTAATTAGCATGCCGAACATCACTTGGAATGTGAATTGGAACGAAATCGCCAATAGATAAGACCATTTTACAATTTGGGCCCAAGTTAGAAGCAGAGCCTAAGGAGTAAATTATCGATAGTCCATATCTCGGAAACTATAAGAGATAATGCAATTTGGCAACCGGCAATGTAATTAGCATGCCGAATATTACTTGGAATGTGAATTGGAACGAAATCGCCAATAGATAAGACCATTTTACAATTTGGGCCCAAGTTAGAAGCAGAGCCTAAGATGTAAATTATCGATAGTCCATATCTCGGAAACTATAAGAGATAATGCAATTTGGCAACCGGCAATGTAATTAGCATATCGAATATTACTTGGAATGTGAATTGGAACGAAATCGCCTATAGATAAGACCATTTTACAATTTGGGCCCAAGTTAGAAGCAGAGCCTAAGGTGTAAATTATCGGTTGTCCATATCTCGGAAACTATAAGAGATAATGCAATTTGGCAACCGGCTATGTAAGTAGCATGCCGAATATAACTTGGAATGTGTATTGGAATGAAATCGCCAATAGATAAGACCATTTTACAATTTGGGCCCAAGTTAGAAGCAGAGCCTATAGTGTAAATTATCGATAGTCCATATCTCGGAAATTATAAGAGATAATGCAATTTGGCAAATGGCAATGTAATTAGCATGCCGAATATTACATGGAATGTGAATTGGAACGAAATCGCCAATAGATAAGACCATTTTACAATTTGGGCCCAAGTTAGAAGCAGAGCCTAAGGTGTAAATTATCGATAGTCCATATCTCGGAAATTATAAGAGATAATGCAATTTGGCAAATGACAATGTAATTAGCATGCCGAATATTACATGGAATGTGAATTGGAACGAAATCGCCAATAGATAAGACCATTTTACAATTTGGGCCCAAGTTAGAAGCAGAGCCTAAGGTGTAAATTATCGATAGTCCATATCTCGGAAACTATAAAAGATAATGCAATTTGGCAACCGGCAATGTAATTAGCATGCCGAATATTACTTGGAATGTGAATTGGAACGAAATCGCCAATAGATAAGACCATTTTACAATTTGGGCCCAAGTTAGAAGCAGAGCCTAAGGTGTAAATTATCGATAGTCCATATCTCGGAAACTATAAGAGATAATACAATTTGGCAACCGGCAATGTAATTAGCATGCCGAACATTACTTGGAATGTGAATTGGAACGAAATCGCCAATAGATAAGACCATTTTACAATTTGGGCCCAAGTTAGAAGCAGAGCCTAAGGTGTAAATTATCGATAGTCCATATCTCGGAAATTATAAGAGATAATGCAATTTGGCAAACGGCAATGTAATTAGCATGCCGAATATTACATGGAATGTGAATTGGAACGAAATCGCCAATAGATAAGACCATTTTACAATTTGGGCCCAAGTTAGAAGCAGAGCCTAAGGTGTAAATTATCGATAGTCCATATCTCGGAAACTATAAAAGATAATGCAATTTGGCAACCGGCAATGTAATTAGCATGCCGAATATTACTTGGAATGTGAATTGGAACGAAATCGCCAATAGATAAGACCATTTTACAATTTGGGCCCAAGTTAGAAGCAGAGCCTAAGGTGTAAATTATCGATAGTCCATATCTCGGAAACTATAAGTGATAATGCAACTTGGCCACCGGCAATGTAATTAGCATGCCGAATATTACTTGGAATGTGAATTGGAACGAAATCGCCAATAGATAAGATCATTTTACAATTTGGGCCCAAGTTAGAAGCAGAGCCTAAGGTGTAAATTATCGATAGTCCATATCTGGGAAACTATAAGAGATAATGCAATTTGGCAACCGGCAATGTAATTAGCATGCCGAGTATTACTTGGAATGTGAATTGGAACGAAATCGCCAATAGATAAGTCCATTTTACAATTTGGGCCCAAGTTAGAAGCAGAGCCTAAGGTGTAAATTATCGATAGTCCATATCTGGGAAACTATAAAATATAATGCAATTTGGCAACCGGCAATGTAATTAGCATGCCGAATATTACATGGAATGTGAATTGGAACGATATCGCCAATAGATAAGACCATTTTACAATTTGGGCCCATGTTAGAAGCAGAGCCTAAGGTGTAAATTATCGATAGTCCATATCTCGGAAACTATAAGAGATAATGCAATTTGGCAAACGGCAATGTAATTAGCATGCCGAATATTACATGGAATGTGAATTGGAACGATATCGCCAATAGATAAGACCATTTTACAATTTGGGCCCATGTTAGAAGCAGAGCCTAAGGTGTAAATTATCGATAGTCCATATCTCGTAAACTATAAAATATAATGCAATTTGGCAACCGGCAATGTAATTAGCATGCCGAATATTACTTGGAATGTGAATTGGAACGAAATCGCCAATAGATAAGACCATTTTACAATTTGGGCCCAAGTTAGAAGCAGAGCCTAAGGTGTAAATTATCGATAGTCCATATCTCGGAAACTATAAGAGATAATGCAACTTGGCCACCGGCAATGTAATTAGCATGTCGAATATTACTTGGAATGTGAATTGGAACGAAATCGCCAATAGATAAGACCATTTTACAATTTGGGCCCAAGTTAGAAGCAGAGCCTAAGGTGTAAATTATCGATAGTCCATATCTGGGAAACTATAAGAGATAATGCAATTTGGCAACCGGCAATGTAATTAGCATGCCGAATATTACTTGGAATGTGAATTGGAACGAAATCGCCAATAGATAAGACCATTTTACAATTTGGGCCCAAGTTAGAAGCAGAGCCTAAGGTGTAAATTATCGATAGTCCATATCTCGGAAACTATAAGTGATAATGCAACTTGGCCACCGGCAATGTAATTAGCATGCCGAATATTACTTGGAATGTGAATTGGAACGAAATCGCCAATAGATAAGATCATTTTACAATTTGGGCCCAAGTTAGAAGCAGAGCCTAAGGTGTAAATTATCGATAGTCCATATCTGGGAAACTATAAGAGATAATGCAATTTGGCAACCGGCAATGTAATTAGCATGCCGAATATTACTTGGAATGTGAATTGGAACGAAATCGCCAATAGATAAATCCATTTTACAATTTGGGCCCAAGTTAGAAGCAGAGCCTAAGGTGTAAATTATCGATAGTCCATATCTCGGAAACTATAAGAGATAATGCAATTTGGCAACCGGCAATGTAATTAGCATGCCGAATATTACTTGGAATGTGAATTGGAACGAAATCGCCAATAGATAAGACCATTTTACAATTTGGGCCCAAGTTAGAAGCAGAGCCTAAGGTGTAAATTATCGATAGTCCATATCTCGGAAACTATAAGAGATAATGCAATTTGGCAACCGGCAATGTAATTAGCATGCTGAATATTACTTGGAATGTGAATTGGAACGAAATCGCCAATTGATAAGACCATTTTACAATTTGGGCCCAAGTTAGAAGCAGAGCCTAAGGTGAAAATTATCGATAGTCCATATCTCGGAAACTATAAGAGATAATGCAACTTGGCCACCGGCAATGTAATTAGCATGCCGAATATTACTTGGAATGTGAATTGGAACGAAATCGCCAATAGATAAGACCATTTTACAATTTGGGCCCAAGTTAGAAGCAGAGCCTAAGGTGTAAATTATCGATAGTCCATATCTCGGAAACTATAAGAGATAATACAATTTGGCAACCGGCAATGTAATTAGCATGCCGAACATTACTTGGAATGTGAATTGGAACGAAATCGCCAATAGATAAGACCATTTTACAATTTGGGCCCAAGTTAGAAGCAGAGCCTAAAGTGTAAATTATCGATATTCCATATCTCGGAAACTATAAGAGATAATGCAATTAGGCAACCGGCAATGTAATTAGCATGCCGAATATTACTTGGAACGTGAATTGGAACGAAATCGCCAATAGATAAGACCATTTTACAATTTGGGCCCAAGTGAGAAGCAGAGCCAAAGGTGTAAATTATCGATAGTCTATATCTCGGAAACTATAAGAGATAATGCAATTTGGCAACCGGCAATGTAATTAGCATGCCGAATATTACTTGGAATGTGAATTGGAATGAAATCGCCAATAGATAAGACCATTTTACAATTTGGGCCCAAGTTAGAAGCAGAGCCTAAGGTGTAAATTATCGATAGTCCATATCTCGGAAACTATAAGAGATAATACAATTTGGCAAACGGCAATGTAATTAGCATGCCGAACATTACTTGGAATGTGAATTGGAACGAAATTGCCAATAGATAAGACCATTTTACAATTTGGGCCCAAGTTAGAAGCAGAGCCTAAAGTGTAAATTATCGATATTCCATATCTCGGAAACTATAAGAGATAATGCAATTAGGCAACCGGCAATGTAATTAGCATGCCGAATATTACTTGGAACGTGAATTGGAACGAAATCGCCAATAGATAAGACCATTTTACAATTTGGGCCCAAGTGAGAAGCAGAGCCAAAGGTGTAAATTATCGATAGTCTATATCTCGGAAACTATAAGAGATAATGCAATTTGGCAACCGGCAATGTAATTAGCATGCCGAATATTACATGGAATGTGAATTGGAACGAAATCGCCAATAGATAAGACCATTTTACAATTTGGGCCCAAGTGAGAAGCAGAGCCAAAGGTGTAAATTATCGATAGTCTATATCTCGGAAACTATAAGAGATAATGCAATTTGGCAACCGGCAATGTAATTAGCATGCCGAATATTACATGGAATGTGAATTGGAACGATATCGCCAATAGATAAGACCATTTTACAATTTGGGCCCATGTTAGAAGCAGAGCCTAAGGTGTAAATTATCGATAGTCCATATCTCGGAAACTATAAAATATAATGCAATTTGGCAACCGGCAATGTAATTAGCATGCCGAATATTACTTGGAATGTGAATTGGAACGAAATCGCCAATAGATAAGACCATTTTACAATTTGGGCCCAAGTTAGAAGCAGAGCCTAAGGTGTAAATTATCGATAGTCCATATCTCGGAAACTATAAGAGATAATGCAACTTGGCCACCGGCAATGTAATTAGCATGTCGAATATTACTTGGAATGTGAATTGGAACGGAATCGCCAATAGATAAGACCATTTTACAATTTGGGCCCAAGTTAGAAGCAGAGCCTAAGGTGTAAATTATCGATAGTCCATATCTGGGAAACTATAAGAGATAATGCAATTTGGCAACCGGCAATGTAATTAGCATGTCGAATATTACTTGGAATGTGAATTGGAACGAAATCGCCAATAGATAAGACCATTTTACAATTTTGGCCCAAGTTAGAAGCAGAGCCTAAGGTGTAAATTATCGATAGTCCATATCTCGGAAACTATAAGAGATAATGCAATTTGGCAACCGGCAATGTAATTAGCATGCCGAATATTACTTGGAATGTGAATTGGAACGAAATCGCCAATAGATAAGACCATTTTACAATTTGGGCCCAAGTTAAAAGCAGAGCCTAAGGTGTAAATTATCGATAGTCCATATCTCGGAAACTATAAGAGATAATGCAATTTGGCCACCGGCAATGTAATTAGCAGGCCGAATATTACTTGGAATGTGAATTGGAGCGAAATCGCCAATTCATAAGACCATTTTACAATTTGGGCCTAAGTTAGAAGCAGAGCCTAAGGTGTACATTATCGATAGTCCATATCTCGGAAACTATAAGAGATAATGCAATTTGGCAACCGGCAATGTAATTAGCATGCCGAATATTACTTGGAATGTGAATTGGAACGAAATCGCCAATAGATAAGACCATTTTACAATTTGGGCCCAAGTTAGAAGCAGAGCCTAAGGTGTAAATTATCGGTAGTCCATATCTCGGAAACTATAAGAGATAATTCAATTTGGCAACCGGCAATGTAAGTAGCATGCCGAATATAACTTGGAATGTGAATTGGAACGAAATCGCCAATAGATAAGACCATTTTACAATTTGGGCCCAAGTTAGAAGCAGAGCCTAAGGTGTAAATTATCGATAGTCTATATCTCGGAAACTATAAGAGATAATGCAATTTGGCAACCGGCAATGCAATTAGCATGCTGAATATTACTTGGAATGTGAATTGGAACGAAATCGCCAATAGATAAGACCATTTTACAATTTGGGCCCAAGTTAGAAGCAGAGCCTAAGGTGTAAATTATCGATAGTCCATATCTCGGAAACTATAAGAGATAATGCAACTTGGCCACCGGCAATGTAATTAGCATGCCGAATATTACTTGGAATGTGAATTGGAACGAAATCGCCAATAGATAAGACCATTTTACAATTTGGGCCCAAGTTAGAAGCAGAGCCTAAGGTGTAAATTATCGATAGTCCATATCTCGGAAACTATAAGAGATAATTCAATTTGGCAACCGGCAATGTAAGTAGCATGCCGAATATTACTTGGAATGTGAATTGGAACGATATCGCCAATAGATAAGACCATTTTACAATTTGGGCCCATGTTAGAAGCAGAGCCTAAGGTGTAAATTATCGATAGTCCATATCTCGTAAACTATAAAATATAATGCAATTTGGCAACCGGCAATGTAATTAGCATGCCGAATATTACTTGGAATGTGAATTGGAACGAAATCGCCAATAGATAAGACCATTTTACAATTTGGGCCCAAGTTAGAAGCAGAACCTAAGGTGTAAATTATCGATAGTCCATATCTCGGAAACTATAAGAGATAATGCAACTTGGCCACCGGCAATGTAATTAGCATGTCGAATATTACTTGGAATGTGAATTGGAACGAAATCGCCAATAGATAAGACCATTTTACAATTTGGGCCCAAGTTAGAAGCAGAGCCTAAGGTGTAAATTATCGATAGTCCATATCTGGGAAACTATAAGAGATAATGCAATTTGGCAACCGGCAATGTAATTAGCATGCCGAATATTACTTGGAATGTGAATTGGAACGAAATCGCCAATAGATAAGACCATTTTACAATTTGGGCCCAAGTTAGAAGCAGAGCCTAAGGTGTAAATTATCGATAGTCCATATCTCGGAAACTATAAGTGATAATGCAACTTGGCCACCGGCAATGTAATTAGCATGCCGAATATTACTTGGAATGTGAATTGGAACGAAATCGCCAATAGATAAGATCATTTTACAATTTGGGCCCAAGTTAGAAGCAGAGCCTAAGGTGTAAATTATCGATAGTCCATATCTGGGAAACTATAAGAGATAATGCAATTTGGCAACCGGCAATGTAATTAGCATGCCGAATATTACTTGGAATGTGAATTGGAACGAAATCGCCAATAGATAAATCCATTTTACAATTTGGGCCCAAGTTAGAAGCAGAGCCTAAGGTGTAAATTATCGATAGTCCATATCTCGGAAACT
The DNA here is from genome assembly GCF_030347505.1 of Rhynchophorus ferrugineus. Taxonomy (NCBI): domain Eukaryota; kingdom Metazoa; phylum Arthropoda; class Insecta; order Coleoptera; family Curculionidae; genus Rhynchophorus; species Rhynchophorus ferrugineus. The sequence continues at coordinate 18,982,940 of NW_027472590.1, forward strand.
ATAAGAGATAATGCAATTTGGCAACCGGCAATGTAATTAGCATGCCGAATATTACTTGGAATGTGAATTGGAACGAAATCGCCAATAGATAAGACCATTTTACAATTTGGGCCCAAGTTAGAAGCAGAGCCTAAGGTGTAAATTATCGATAGTCCATATCTCGGAAACTATAAGAGATAATGCAATTTGGCAACCGGCAATGTAATTAGCATGCTGAATATTACTTGGAATGTGAATTGGAACGAAATCGCCAATTGATAAGACCATTTTACAATTTGGGCCCAAGTTAGAAGCAGAGCCTAAGGTGAAAATTATCGATAGTCCATATCTCGGAAACTATAAGAGATAATGCAACTTGGCCACCGCCAATGTAATTAGCATGCCGAATATTACTTGGAATGTGAATTGGAACGAAATCGCCAATAGATAAGACCATTTTACAATTTGGGCCCAAGTTAGAAGCAGAGCCTAAGGTGTAAATTATCGATAGTCCATATCTCGGAAACTATAAGAGATAATACAATTTGGCAACCGGCAATGTAATTAGCATGCCGAACATTACTTGGAATGTGAATTGGAACGAAATCGCCAATAGATAAGACCATTTTACAATTTGGGCCCAAGTTAGAAGCAGAGCCTAAAGTGTAAATTATCGATATTCCATATCTCGGAAACTATAAGAGATAATGCAATTAGGCAACCGGCAATGTAATTAGCATGCCGAATATTACTTGGAACGTGAATTGGAACGAAATCGCCAATAGATAAGACCATTTTACAATTTGGGCCCAAGTGAGAAGCAGAGCCAAAGGTGTAAATTATCGATAGTCTATATCTCGGAAACTATAAGAGATAATGCAATTTGGCAACCGGCAATGTAATTAGCATGCCGAATATTACTTGGAATGTGAATTGGAATGAAATCGCCAATAGATAAGACCATTTTACAATTTGGGCCCAAGTTAGAAGCAGAGCCTAAGGTGTAAATTATCGATAGTCCATATCTCGGAAACTATAAGAGATAATACAATTTGGCAAACGGCAATGTAATTAGCATGCCGAACATTACTTGGAATGTGAATTGGAACGAAATTGCCAATAGATAAGACCATTTTACAATTTGGGCCCAAGTTAGAAGCAGAGCCTAAAGTGTAAATTATCGATATTCCATATCTCGGAAACTATAAGAGATAATGCAATTAGGCAACCGGCAATGTAATTAGCATGCCGAATATTACTTGGAACGTGAATTGGAACGAAATCGCCAATAGATAAGACCATTTTACAATTTGGGCCCAAGTGAGAAGCAGAGCCAAAGGTGTAAATTATCGATAGTCTATATCTCGGAAACTATAAGAGATAATGCAATTTGGCAACCGGCAATGTAATTAGCATGCCGAATATTACATGGAATGTGAATTGGAACGAAATCGCCAATAGATAAGACCATTTTACAATTTGGGCCCAAGTGAGAAGCAGAGCCAAAGGTGTAAATTATCGATAGTCTATATCTCGGAAACTATAAGAGATAATGCAATTTGGCAACCGGCAATGTAATTAGCATGCCGAATATTACATGGAATGTGAATTGGAACGATATCGCCAATAGATAAGACCATTTTACAATTTGGGCCCATGTTAGAAGCAGAGCCTAAGGTGTAAATTATCGATAGTCCATATCTCGGAAACTATAAAATATAATGCAATTTGGCAACCGGCAATGTAATTAGCATGCCGAATATTACTTGGAATGTGAATTGGATCGAAATCGCCAATAGATAAGACCATTTTACAATTTGGGCCCAAGTTAGAAGCAGAGCCTAAGGTGTAAATTATCGATAGTCCATATCTCGGAAACTATAAGAGATAATGCAACTTGGCCACCGGCAATGTAATTAGCATGTCGAATATTACTTGGAATGTGAATTGGAACGGAATCGCCAATAGATAAGACCATTTTACAATTTGGGCCCAAGTTAGAAGCAGAGCCTAAGGTGTAAATTATCGATAGTCCATATCTCGGAAACTATAAGAGATAATGCAATTTGGCAACCGGCAATGTAATTAGCATGCCGAATATTACTTGGAATGTGAATTGGAACGAAATCGCCAATAGATAAGACCATTTTACAATTTGGGCCCAAGTTAAAAGCAGAGCCTAAGGTGTAAATTATCGATAGTCCATATCTCGGAAACTATAAGAGATAATGCAATTTGGCCACCGGCAATGTAATTAGCAGGCCGAATATTACTTGGAATGTGAATTGGAGCGAAATCGCCAATTCATAAGACCATTTTACAATTTGGGCCTAAGTTAGAAGCAGAGCCTAAGGTGTAAATTATCGATAGTCCATATCTCGGAAACTATAAGAGATAATGCAATTTGGCAACCGGCAATGTAATTAGCATGCCGAATATTACTTGGAATGTGAATTGGAACGAAATCGCCAATAGATAAGACCATTTTACAATTTGGGCCCAAGTTAGAAGCAGAGCCTAAGGTGTAAATTATCGGTAGTCCATATCTCGGAAACTATAAGAGATAATTCAATTTGGCAACCGGCAATGTAAGTAGCATGCCGAATATAACTTGGAATGTGAATTGGAACGAAATCGCCAATAGATAAGACCATTTTACAATTTGGGCCCAAGTTAGAAGCAGAGCCTAAGGTGTAAATTATCGATAGTCTATATCTCGGAAACTATAAGAGATAATGCAATTTGGCAACCGGCAATGTAATTAGCATGCTGAATATTACTTGGAATGTGAATTGGAACGAAATCGCCAATAGATAAGACCATTTTACAATTTGGGCCCAAGTTAGAAGCAGAGCCTAAGGTGTAAATTATCGATAGTCCATATCTCGGAAACTATAAGAGATAATGCAACTTGGCCACCGGCAATGTAATTAGCATGCCGAATATTACTTGGAATGTGAATTGGAACGAAATCGCCAATAGATAAGACCATTTTACAATTTGGGCCCAAGTTAGAAGCAGAGCCTAAGGTGTAAATTATCGATAGTCCATATCTCGGAAACTATAAGAGATAATTCAATTTGGCAACCGGCAATGTAAGTAGCATGCCGAATATAACTTGGAATGTGAATTGGAACGAAATCGCCAATAGATAAGACCATTTTACAATTTGGGCCCAAGTTAGAAGCAGAGCCTAAGGTGTAAATTATCGATAGTCCATATCTCGGAAACTATAAGAGATAATGCAACTTGGCCACCGGCAATGTAATTAGCATGCCGAATATTACTTGGAATGTGAATTGGAACGAAATCGCCAATAGATAAGACCATTTTACAATTGGGGCCCAAGTTAGAAGCAGAGCCTAAGGTGTAAATTATCGATAGTCCATATCTCGGAAACTATAAGGGATAATACAATTTGGCCACCGGCAATGTAATTAGCATGCCGAATATTACTTGGAACGTGAATTGGAACGAAATCGCCAATAGATAAGACCATTTTACAATTTGGGCCCCAGTTAGAAGCAGAGCCAAAGGTGTAAATTTTCGATAGTCCATATCTCGGAAACTATAAGAGATAATGCAATTTGGCAACCGGCAATGTAATTAGCATGCCGAATATTACTTGGAATGTGAATTGGAACGAAATCGCCAATAGATAAGACCATTTTACAATTTGGGCCCAAGTTAGAAGCAGAGCCTAAGGTGTAAATTATCGATAGTCCATATCTCGGAAACTATAAGAGATAATGCAACTTGGCCACCGGCAATGTAATTAGCATGCCGAATATTACTTGGAATGTGAATTGGAACGAAATCGCCAATAGATAAGACCATTTTACAATTGGGGCCCAAGTTAGAAGCAGAGCCTAAGGTGTAAATTATCGATAGTCCATATCTCGGAAACTATAAGGGATAATACAATTTGGCCACCGGCAATGTAATTAGCATGCCGAATATTACTTGGAACGTGAATTGGAACGAAATCGCCAATAGATAAGACCATTTTACAATTTGGGCCCAAGTTAGAAGCAGAGCCTAAGGTGTAAATTATCGATAGTCCATATCTCGGAAATTATAAGAGATAATGCAATTTGGCAAACGGCAATGTAATTAGCATGCCGAATATTACATGGAATGTGAATTGGAACGAAATCGCCAATAGATAAGACCATTTTACAATTTGGGCCCAAGTTAGAAGCAGAGCCTAAGGTGTAAATTATCGATAGTCCATATCTCGGAAACTATAAAAGATAATGCAATTTGGCAACCGGCAATGTAATTAGCATGCCGAATATTACTTGGAATGTGAATTGGAACGAAATCGCCAATAGATAAGACCATTTTACAATTTGGGCCCAATTTAAAAGCAGAGCCTAAGGTGTAAATTATCGATAGTCCATATCTCGGAAACTATAAGAGATAATGCAATTTGGCAACCGGCAATGTAATTAGCATGCCGAATATTACTTGGAATGTGAATTGGAACGAAATCGCCAATAGATAAGTCCATTTTACAATTTGGGCCCAAGTTAGAAGCAGAGCCTAAGGTGTAAATTATCGATAGTCCATATCTCGGAAACTATAAGAGATAATGCAATTTGGCAACCGGCAATGTAATTAGCATGCCGAATATTACTTGGAATGTGAATTGGAACGAAATCGCCAATAGATAAGACCATTTTACAATTTGGGCCCAAGTTAGAAGCAGAGCCTAAGGTGTAAATAATCGATAGTCCATATCTCGGAAACTATAAGAGATAATACAATTTGGCAACCGGCAATGTAATTAGCATGCCGAACATCACTTGGAATGTGAATTGGAACGAAATCGCCAATAGATAAGACCATTTTACAATTTGGGCCCAAGTTAGAAGCAGAGCCTAAGGTGTAAATTATCGATAGTCCATATCTCGGAAACTATAAGAGATAATGCAATTTGGCAACCGGCAATGTAATTAGCATACCGAATATTACTTGGAATGTGAATTGGAACGAAATCGCCTATAGATAAGACCATTTTACAATTTGGGCCCAAGTTAGAAGCAGAGCCTAAGGTGTAAATTATCGATTGTCCATATCTCGGAAACTATAAGAGATAATGCAATTTGGCAACCGGCAATGTAAGTAGCATGCCGAATATAACTTGGAATGTGAATTGGAATGAAATCGCCAATAGATAAGACCATTTTACAATTTGGGCCCAAGTTAGAAGCAGAGCCTAAAGTGTAAATTATCGATATTCCATATCTCGGAAACTATAAGAGATAATACAATTTGGCAACCGGCAATGTAATTAGCATGCCGAATATTACTTGGAATGTGAATTGGAACGAAATCGCCAATAGATAAGACCATTTTACAATTTGGGCCCAAGTTAGAAGCAGAGCCAAAGGTTTAAATTATCGATAGTCCATATCTCGGAAACTATAAGAGATAATGCAATTTGGCAACCGGCAATGTAATTAGCATGCCGAATATTACTTGGAATGTGAATTGGAACGAAATCGCCAATAGATAAGACCATTTTACAATTTGGGCCCAAGTTAGAAGCAGAGCCTAAGGTGTAAATTATCGATAGTCCATATCTCGGAAATTATAAGAGATAATGCAATTTGGCAAATGGTAATGTAATTAGCATGCCGAATATTACATGGAATGTGAATTGGAACGAAATCGCCAATAGATAAGACCATTTTACAATTTGGGCCCAAGTTAGAAGCAGAGCCTAAGGTGTAAATTATCGATAGTCCATATCTCGGAAACTATAAGAGATAATGCAATTTGGCAACCGGCAATGTAATTAGCATGCCGAATATTACTTGGAATGTGAATTGGAACGAAATCGCCAATAGATAAGACCATTTTACAATTTTTGCAGAGCCTAAGGTGTAAATTATCGATAGTCCATATCTCGGAAACTATAAGAGATAATGCAATTTGGCAACCGGCAATGTAATTAGCATGCCGAACATCACTTGGAATGTGAATTGGAACGAAATCGCCAATAGATAAGACCATTTTACAATTTGGGCCCAAGTTAGAAGCAGAGCCTAAGGAGTAAATTATCGATAGTCCATATCTCGGAAACTATAAGAGATAATGCAATTTGGCAACCGGCAATGTAATTAGCATGCCGAATATTACTTGGAATGTGAATTGGAACGAAATCGCCAATAGATAAGACCATTTTACAATTTGGGCCCAAGTTAGAAGCAGAGCCTAAGATGTAAATTATCGATAGTCCATATCTCGGAAACTATAAGAGATAATGCAATTTGGCAACCGGCAATGTAATTAGCATACCGAATATTACTTGGAATGTGAATTGGAACGAAATCGCCTATAGATAAGACCATTTTACAATTTGGGCCCAAGTTAGAAGCAGAGCCTAAGGTGTAAATTATCGGTTGTCCATATCTCGGAAACTATAAGAGATAATGCAATTTGGCAACCGGCTATGTAAGTAGCATGCCGAATATAACTTGGAATGTGAATTGGAATGAAATCGCCAATAGATAAGACCATTTTACAATTTGGGCCCAAGTTAGAAGCAGAGCCTAAGGTGTAAATTATCGATAGTCCATATCTCGGAAATTATAAGAGATAATGCAATTTGGCAAATGACAATGTAATTAGCATGCCGAATATTACATGGAATGTTAATTGGAACGAAATCGCCAATAGATAAGACCATTTTACAATTTGGGCCCAAGTTAGAAGCAGAGCCTAAGGTGTAAATTATCGATAGTCCATATCTCGGAAACTATAAAAGATAATGCAATTTGGCAACCGGCAATGTAATTAGCATGCCGAATATTACTTGGAATGTGAATTGGAACGAAATCGCCAATAGATAAGACCATTTTACAATTTGGGCCCAAGTTAGAAGCAGAGCCTAAGGTGTAAATTATCGATAGTCCATATCTCGGAAACTATAAGAGATAATGCAACTTGGCCACCGGCAATGTAATTAGCATGCCGAATATTACTTGGAATGTGAATTGGAACGAAATCGCCAATAGATAAGGCCATTTTACAATTTGGGCCCAAGTTAGAAACAGAGCCTAAGGTGCAAATTATCGATAGTCCATATCTTGGAAACTATAAGAGATAATGCAATTTGGCAACCGGCAAAGTAATTAGCATGCCGAATATTACTTGGAATGTGAATTGGAACGAAATCGCCAAAAGATAAGACCATTTTACAATTTGGGCCCAAGTTAGAACCAGAGCCTAAGGTGTAAATTATCGATAGTCCATATCTCGGAAACTATAAGAGATAATACAATTTGGCAACCGGCAATGTAATTAGCATGCCGAACATCACTTGGAATGTGAATTGGAACGAAATCGCCAATAGATAAGACCATTTTACAATTTGGGCCCAAGTTAGAAGCAGAGCCTAAGGAGTAAATTATCGATAGTCCATATCTCGGAAACTATAAGAGATAATGCAATTTGGCAACCGGCAATGTAATTAGCATGCCGAATATTACTTGGAATGTGAATTGGAGCGAAATCGCCAATAGATAAGGCCATTTTACAATTTGGGCCCAATTTAGAAGCAGAGCCTAAGGTGTAAATTATCGATAGTCCATATCTCGGAAACTATAAGAGATAACGCAATTTGGCCACCGGCAATGTAATTAGCAAGAATATTACTTGGAATGTGAATTGGAACGAAATCGCCAATAGATAAGACCATTTTACAATTTGGGCCCAAGTTAGAAGCAGAGCCTAAGGTGTAAATTATCGATAGTCCATATCTCGGAAACTGTGAGAGATAATGCAATTTGGCAACCGGCAATGTAATTAGCATGCCGAATATTACTTGGAATGTGAATTGGAACGAAATCGCCAATAGATAAGACCATTTTACAATTTGGGCCCAAGTTAGAAGCAGAGCCTAAAGTGTAAATTATCGATAGTCCATAATTCGGAAACTATAAGAGATAATGGAATTTGGCAACCGGCAATGTAATTAGCATGCCGAATATTACTTGGAATGTGAATTGGAACGAAATCGCCAATAGATAAGACCATTTTACAATTTGGGCCCAAGTTAGGAGCAGAGCCTAAGGTGTAAATTATCGATAGTCCATATCTCGGAAACTATAAGAGATAATGCAATTTGGCAACCGGCAATGTAATTAGCATGCCGAATATTACTTGGAATGTGAATTGGAACGAAATCGCCAATAGATAAGACCATTTTACAATTTGGGTCCAAGTTAGAAGTAGAGCCTAAGGTGTAAATTATCGATAGTCCATATCTCGGAAACTATAAGAGATAATGCAATTTGACCACCGGCAATGTAATTAGCATGCCGAATATTACTTGGAATGTGAATTGGAACGAAATCGCCAATAGATAAGACCATTTTACAATTTGGGCCCAAGTTAGAAGCAGAGCCTAAGGTGTAAATTATCGATAGGCCATATCTCGGAGACTATAAGAGATAATGCAACTTGGCCACCGGCAATGTAGTTAGCATGCCGAACATTACTTGGAATGTGAATTGGAACGAAATCGCCAATAGATAAGACCATTTTGCAATTTGGGCCCAAGTTAGAAGCAGAGCCTAAAGTGTAAATTATCGATATTCCATATCTCGGAAACTATAAGAGATAATGCAACTTGGCCACCGGCAATGTAATTAGCATGCCGAATATTACTTGGAATGTGAATTGGAACGAAATCGCCAATAGATAAGACCATTTTACAATTTGGGCCCAAGTTAGAAGCAGAGCCTAAGGTGTAAATTATCGATAGTCCATATCTCGGAAACTATAAGAGATAATACAATTTGGCAACCGGCAATGTAATTAGCATGCCGAACATTACTTGGAATGTGAATTGGAACGAAATCGCCAATAGATAAGACCATTTTACAATTTGGGCCCAAGTTAGAAGCAGAGCCTAAAGTGTAAATTATCGATATTCCATATCTCGGAAACTATAAGAGATAATACAATTTGGCAACCGGCAATGTAATTAGCATGCCGAACATTACTTGGAATGTGAATTGGAACGAAATCGCCAATAGATAAGACCATTTTACAATTTGGGCCCAAGTTAGAAGCAGAGCCTAAAGTGTAAATTATCGATATTCCATATCTCGGAAACTATAAGAGATAATGCAATTAGGCAACCGGCAATGTAATTAGCATGCCGAATATTACTTGGAACGTGAATTGGAACGAAATCGCCAATAGATAAGACCATTTTACAATTTGGGCCCAAGTGAGAAGCAGAGCCAAAGGTGTAAATAATCGATAGTCTATATCTCGGAAACTATAAGAGATAATGCAATTTGGCAACCGGCAATGTAATTAGCATGCCGAATATTACTTGGAATGTGAATTGGAATGAAATGGCCAATAGATAAGACCATTTTACAATTTGGGCCCAAGTTAGAAGCAGAGCCTAAGGTGTAAATTATCGATAGTCCATATCTCGGAAACTATAAGAGATAATACAATTTGGCAAACGGCAATGTAATTAGCATGCCGAACATTACTTGGAATGTGAATTGGAACGAAATTGCCAATAGATAAGACCATTTTACAATTTGGGCCCAAGTTAGAAGCAGAGCCTAAAGTGTAAATTATCGATATTCCATATCTCGTAAACTATAAGAGATAATGCAATTTGGCAACCGGCAATGTAATTAGCATGCCGAATATTACTTGGAACGTGAATTGGAACGAAATCGCCAATAGATAAGACCATTTTACAATTTGGGCCCAAGTGAGAAGCAGAGCCAAAGGTGTAAATTATCGATAGTCTATATCTCGGAAACTATAAGAGATAATGCAATTTGGCAACCGGCAATGTAATTAGCATGCCGAATATTACATGGAATGTGAATTGGAACGATATCGCCAATAGATAAGACCATTTTACAATTTGGGCCCAAGTTAGAAGCAGAGCCTAAGGTGTAAATTATCGATAGTCCATATCTCGGAAACTATAAGAGATAATGCAATTTGGCAAACGGCAATGTAATTAGCATGCCGAATATTACATGGAATGTGAATTGGAACGATATCGCCAATAGATAAGACCATTTTACAATTTGGGCCCAAGTTAGAAGCAGAGCTTAAGGTGTAAATTATCGATAGTCCATATCTCGGAAACTATAAAAGATAATGCAATTTGGCAACCGGCAATGTAATTAGCATGCCGAATATTACTTGGAATGTGAATTGGAACGAAATCGTCAATAGATAAGACCATTTTACAATTTCGGCCCAAGTTAGAAGCAGAGCCTAAGGTGTAAATTATCGATAGTCCATATCTCGGAAACTATAAGAGATAATGCAACTTGGCCACCGGCAATGTAATTAGCATGTCGAATACTACTTGAAATGTGAATTGGAACGAAATCGCCAATAGATAAGACCATTTTACAATTTGGGCCCAAGTTAGAAGCAGAGCCTAAGGTGTAAATTATCGATAGTCCATATCTGGGAAACTATAAGAGATAATGCAATTTGGCAACCGGCAATGTAATTAGCATGCCGAATATTACTTGGAATGTGAATTGGAACGAAATCGCCAATAGATAAGACCATTTTACAATTTTGGCCCAAGTTAGAAGCAGAGCCTAAGGTGTAAATTATCGATAGTCCATATCTCGGAAACTATAAGAGATAATGCAATTTGGCCACCGGCAATGTAATTAGCAGGCCGAATATTACTTGGAATGTGAATTGGAGCGAAATCGCCAATTCATAAGACCATTTTACAATTTGGGCCTAAGTTAGAAGCAGAGCCTAAGGTGTAAATTATCGATAGCCCATATCTCGGAAACTATAAGAGATAATGCAATTTGGCAACCGGCAATGTAATTAGCATGCCGAATATTACTTGGAATGTGAATTGGAACGAAATCGCCAATAGATAAGACCATTTTACAATTTGGGCCCAAGTTAGAAGCAGAGCCTAAGGTGTAAATTATCGATAGTCCATATCTCGGAAACTATAAGAGAAAATGCAATTTGGCAACCGGCAATATAATTAGCATGCTGAATATTACTTGGAATGTGAATTGGAACGAAATCGCCAATAGATAAGACCATTTTACAATTTGGGCCCAAGTTAGAAGCAGAGCCTAAGGTGTAAATTATCGATAGTCCATATCTCGGAAACTATAAGAGAAAATGCAATTTGGCAACCGGCAATGTAATTAGCATGCTGAATATTACTTGGAATGTGAATTGGAACGAAATCGCCAATAGATAAGACCATTTTACAATTTGGGCCCAAGTTAGAAGCAGAGCCTAAGGTGTAAATTATCGATAGTCCATATCTCGGAAACTATAAGAGATAATGCAACTTGGCCACCGGCAATGTAATTAGCATGCCGAATATTACTTGGAATGTGAATTGGAACGAAATCGCCAATAGATAAGACCATTTTACAATTTGGGCCCAAGTTAGAAGCAGAGCCTAAGGTGTAAATTATCGATAGTCCATATCTCGGAAATTATAAGAGATAATGCAATTTGGCAAACGGCAATGTAATTAGCATGCCGAATATTACATGGAATGTGAATTGGAACGAAATCGCCAATAGATAAGACCATTTTACAATTTGGGCCCAAGTTAGAAGCAGAGCCTAAGGTGTAAATTATCGATAGTCCATATCTCGGAAACTATAAAAGATAATGCAATTTGGCAACCGGCAATGTAATTAGCATGCCGAATATTACTTGGAATGTGAATTGGAACGAAATCGCCAATAGATAAGACCATTTTACAATTTGGGCCCAAGTTAGAAGCAGAGCCTAAGGTGTAAATTATCGATAGTCCATATCTCGGAAACTATAAGTGATAATGCAACTTGGCCACCGGCAATGTAATTAGCATGCCGAATATTACTTGGAATGTGAATTGGAACGAAATCGCCAATAGATAAGATTATTTTACAATTGGGCCCAAGTTAGAAGCAGAGCCTAAGGTGTAAATTATCGATAGTCCATATCTGGGAAACTATAAGAGATAATGCAATTTGGCAACCGGCAATGTAATTAGCATGCCGTATATTACTTGGAATGTGAATTGGAACGAAATCGCCAATAGATAAGTCCATTTTACAATTTGGGCCCAAGTTAGAAGCAGAGCCTAAGGTGTAAATTATCGATAGTCCATATCTCGGAAACTATAAGAGATAATGCAATTTGGCAACCGGCAATGTAATTAGCATGCCGAATATTACTTGGAATGTGAATTGGAACGAAATCGCCAATAGATAAGACCATTTTACAATTTGGGCCCAAGTTAGAAGCAGAGCCTAAGGTGTAAATTATCGATAGTCCATATCTCGGAAACTATAAGAGATAATGCAATTTGGCAACCGGCAATGTAATTAGCATGCTGAATATTACTTGGAATGTGAATTGGAACGAAATCGCCAATAGATAAGACCATTTTACAATTTGTGCCCAAGTTAGAAGCAGAGCCTAAGGTGAAAATTATCGATAGTCCATATCTCGGAAACTATAAGAGATAATGCAACTTGGCCACCGGCAATGTAATTAGCATGCCGAATATTACTTGGAATGTGAATTGGAACGAAATCGCCAATAGATAAGACCATTTTACAATTTGGGCCCAAGTTAGAAGCAGAGCCTAAGGTGTAAATTATCGATAGTCCATATCTCGGAAACTATAAGAGATAATACAATTTGGCAACCGGCAATGTAATTAGCATGCCGAACATTACTTGGAATGTGAATTGGAACGAAATCGCCAATAGATAAGACCATTTTACAATTTGGGCCCAAGTTAGAAGCAGAGCCTAAAGTGTAAATTATCGATATTCCATATCTCGGAAACTATAAGAGATAATGCAATTAGGCAACCGGCAATGTAATTAGCATGCCGAATATTACTTGGAACGTGAATTGGAACGAAATCGCCAATAGATAAGACCATTTTACAATTTGGGCCCAAGTGAGAAGCAGAGCCAAAGGTGTAAATTATCGATAGTCTATATCTCGGAAACTATTAGAGATAATGCAATTTGGCAACCGGCAATGTAATTAGCATGCCGAATATTACTTGGAATGTGAATTGGAATGAAATCGCCAATAGATAAGACCATTTTACAATTTGGGCCCAAGTTAGAAGCAGAGCCTAAGGTGTAAATTATCGATAGCCCATATCTCGGAAACTATAAGAGATAATACAATTTGGCAAACGGCAATGTAATTAGCATGCCGAACATTACTTGGAATGTGAATTGGAACGAAATTGCCAATAGATAAGACCATTTTACAATTTGGGCCCAAGTTAGAAGCAGAGCCTAAAGTGTAAATTATCGATATTCCATATCTCGGAAACTATAAGAGATAATGCAATTAGGCAACCGGCAATGTAATTAGCATGCCGAATATTACTTGGAACGTGAATTGGAACGAAATCGCCAATAGATAAGACCATTTTACAATTTGGGCCCAAGTGAGAAGCAGAGCCAAAGGTGTAAATTATCGATAGTCTATATCTCGGAAACTATAAGAGATAATGCAATTTGGCAACCGGCAATGTAATTAGCATGCCGAATATTACTTGGAATGTGAATTGGAATGAAATCGCCAATAGATAAGACCATTTTACAATTTGGGCCCAAGTTAGAAGCAGAGCCTAAGGTGTAAATTATCGATAGTCCATATCTCGGAAACTATAAGAGATAATGCAATTTGGCAAACGGCAATGTAATTAGCATGCCGAATATTACATGGAATGTGAATTGGAACGATATCGCCAATAGATAAGACCATTTTACAATTTGGGCCCATGTTAGAAGCAGAGCCTAAGGTGTAAATTATCGATAGTCCATATCTCGTAAACTATAAAATATAATGCAATTTGGCAACCGGCAATGTAATTAGCATGCCGAATATTACTTGGAATGTGAATTGGAACGAAATCGCCAATAGATAAGACCATTTTACAATTTGGGCCCAAGTTAGAAGCAGAGCCTAAGGTGTAAATTATCGATAGTCCATATCTCGGAAACTATAAGAGATAATGCAACTTGGCCACCGGCAATGTAATTAGCATGTCGAATATTACTTGGAATGTGAATTGGAACGAAATCGCCAATAGATAAAACCATTTTACAATTTGGGCCCAAGTTAGAAGCAGAGCCTAAGGTGTAAATTATCGATAGTCCATATCTGGGAAACTATAAGAGATAATGCAATTTGGCAACCGGCAATGTAATTAGCATGCCGAATATTACTTGGAATGTGAATTGGAACGAAATCGCCAATAGATAAGACCATTTTACAATTTGGGCCCAAGTTAGAAGCAGAGCCTAAGGTGTAAATTATCGATAGTCCATATCTCGGAAACTATAAGTGATAATGCAACTTGGCCACCGGCAATGTAATTAGCATGCCGAATATTACTTGGAATGTGAATTGGAACGAAATCGCCAATAGATAAGATCATTTTACAATTTGGGCCCAAGTTAGAAGCAGAGCCTAAGGTGTAAATTATCGATAGTCCATATCTGGGAAACTATAAGAGATAATGCAATTTGGCAACCGGCAATGTAATTAGCATGCCGAATATTACTTGGAATGTGAATAGGAACGAAATCGCCAATAGATAAATCCATTTTACAATTTGGGCCCAAGTTAGAAGCAGAGCCTAAGGTGTAAATTATCGATAGTCCATATCTCGGAAACTATAAGAGATAATGCAATTTGGCAACCGGCAATGTAATTAGCATGCCGAATATTACTTGGAATGTGAATTGGAACGAAATCGCCAATAGATAAGACCATTTTACAATTTGGGCCCAAGTTAGAAGCAGAGCCTAAGGTGTAAATTATCGATAGTCCATATCTCGGAAACTATAAGAGATAATGCAATTTGGCAACCGGCAATGTATTTAGCATGCTGAATATTACTTGGAATGTGAATTGGAACGAAATCGCCAATAGATAAGACCATTTTACAATTTGGGCCCAAGTTAGAAGCAGAGCCTAAGGTGTAAATTATCGATAGTCCATATCTCGGAAACTATAAGAGATAATACAATTTGGCAACCGGCAATGTAATTAGCATGCCGAACATTACTTGGAATGTGAATTGGAACGAAATCGCCAATAGATAAGACCATTTTACAATTTGGGCCCAAGTTAGAAGCAGAGCCTAAAGTGTAAATTATCGATATTCCATATCTCGGAAACTATAAGAGATAATGCAATTAGGCAACCGGCAATGTAATTAGCATGCCGAATATTACTTGGAACGTGAATTGGAACGAAATCGCCAATAGATAAGACCATTTTACAATTTGGGCCCAAGTGAGAAGCAGAGCCAAAGGTGTAAATTATCGATAGTCTATATCTCGGAAACTATAAGAGATAATGCAATTTGGCAACCGGCAATGTAATTAGCATGCCGAATATTACTTGGAATGTGAATTGGAATGAAATCGCCAATAGATAAGACCATTTTACAATTTGGGCCCAAGTTAGAAGCAGAGCCTAAGGTGTAAATTATCGATAGTCCATATCTCGGAAACTATAAGAGATAATACAATTTGGCAAACGGCAATGTAATTAGCATGCCGAACATTACTTGGAATGTGAATTGGAACGAAATTGCCAATAGATAAGACCATTTTACAATTTGGGCCCAAGTTAGAAGCAGAGCCTAAAGTGTAAATTATCGATATTCCATATCTCGGAAACTATAAGGGATAATGCAATTAGGCAACCGGCAATGTAATTAGCATGCCGAATATTACTTGGAACGTGAATTGGAACGAAATCGCCAATAGATAAGACCATTTTACAATTTGGGCCCAAGTGAGAAGCAGAGCCAAAGGTGTAAATTATCGATAGTCTATATCTCGGAAACTATAAGAGATAATGCAATTTGGCAACCGGCAATGTAATTAGCATGCCGAATATTACTTGGAATGTGAATTGGAATGAAATCGCCAATAGATAAGACCATTTTACAATTTGGGCCCAAGTTAGAAGCAGAGCCTAAGGTGTAAATTATCGATAGTCCATATCTGGGAAACTATAAGAGATAATGCAATTTGGCAACCGGCAATGTAATTAGCATGTCGAATATTACTTGGAATGTGAATTGGAACGAAATCGCCAATAGATAAGACCATTTTACAATTTTGGCCCAAGTTAGAAGCAGAGCCTAAGGTGTAAATTATCGATAGTCCATATCTCGGAAACTATAAGAGATAATGCAATTTGGCAACCGGCAATGTAATTAGCATGCCGAATATTACTTGGAATGTGAATTGGAACGAAATCGCCAATAGATAAGACCATTTTACAATTTGGGCCCAAGTTAAAAGCAGAGCCTAAGGTGTAAATTATCGATAGTCCATATCTCGGAAACTATAAGAGATAATGCAATTTGGCCACCGGCAATGAAATTAGCAGGCCGAATATTACTTGGAATGTGAATTGGAGCGAAATCGCCAATTCATAAGACCATTTTACAATTTGGGCCTAAGTTAGAAGCAGAGCCTAAGGTGTAAATTATCGATAGTCCATATCTCGGAAACTATAAGAGATAATGCAATTTGGCAACCGGCAATGTAATTAGCATGCCGAATATTACTTGGAATGTGAATTGGAACGAAATCGCCAATAGATAAGACCATTTTACAATTTGGGCCCAAGTTAGAAGCAGAGCCTAAGGTGTAAATTATCGGTAGTCCATATCTCGGAAACTATAAGAGATAATTCAATTTGGCAACCGGCAATGTAAGTAGCATGCCGAATATAACTTGGAATGTGAATTGGAACGAAATCGCCAATAGATAAGACCATTTTACAATTTGGGCCCAAGTTAGAAGCAGAGCCTAAGGTGTAAATTATCGATAGTCTATATCTCGGAAACTATAAGAGATAATGCAATTTGGCAACCGGCAATGTAATTAGCATGCTGAATATTACTTGGAATGTGAATTGGAACGAAATCGCCAATAGATAAGACCATTTTACAATTTGGGCCCAAGTTAGAAGCAGAGCCTAAGGTGTAAATTATCGATAGTCCATATCTCGGAAACTATAAGAGATAATGCAACTTGGCCACCGGCAATGTAATTAGCATGCCGAATATTACTTGGAATGTGAATTGGAACGAAATCGCCAATAGATAAGACCATTTTACAATTTGGGCCCAAGTTAGAAGCAGAGCCTAAGGTGTAAATTATCGATAGTCCATATCTCGGAAACTATAAGAGATAATTCAATTTGGCAACCGGCAATGTAAGTAGCATGCCGAATATAACTTGGAATGTGAATTGGAACGAAATCGCCAATAGATAAGACCATTTTACAATTTGGGCCCAAGTTAGAAGCAGAGCCTAAGGTGTAAATTATCGATAGTCCATATCTCGGAAACTATAAGAGATAATGCAACTTGGCCACCGGCAATGTAATTAGCATGCCGAATATTACTTGGAATGTGAATTGGAACGAAATCGCCAATAGATAAGACCATTTTACAATTGGGGCCCAAGTTAGAAGCAGAGCCTAAGGTGTAAATTATCGATAGTCCATATCTCGGAAACTATAAGAGATAATACAATTTGGCCACCGGCAATGTAATTAGCATGCCGAATATTACTTGGAACGTGAATTGGAACGAAATCGCCAATAGATAAGACCATTTTACAATTTGGGCCCCAGTTAGAAGCAGAGCCAAAGGTGTAAATTTTCGATAGTCCATATCTCGGAAACTATAAGAGATAATGCAATTTGGCAACCGGCAATGTAATTAGCATGCCGAATATTACTTGGAATGTGAATTGGAACGAAATCGCCAATAGATAAGACCATTTTACAATTTGGGCCCAAGTTAGAAGCAGAGCCTAAGGTGTAAATTATCGATAGTCCATATCTCGGAAATTATAAGAGATAATGCAATTTGGCAAACGGCAATGTAATTAGCATGCCGAATATTACATGGAATGTGAATTGGAACGAAATCGCCAATAGATAAGACCATTTTACAATTTGGGCCCAAGTTAGAAGCAGAGCCTAAGGTGTAAATTATCGATAGTCCATATCTCGGTAACTATAAAAGATAATGCAATTTGGCAACCGGCAATGTAATTAGCATGCCGAATATTACTTGGAATGTGAATTGGAACGAAATCGCCAATAGATAAGACCATTTTACAATTTGGGCCCAATTTAGAAGCAGAGCCTAAGGTGTAAATTATCGATAGTCCATATCTCGGAAACTATAAGAGATAATGCAATTTGGCAACCGGCAATGTAATTAGCATGCCGAATATTACTTGGAATGTGAATTGGAACGAAATCGCCAATAGATAAGTCCATTTTACAATTTGGGCCCAAGTTAGAAGCAGAGCCTAAGGTGTAAATTATCGATAGTCCATATCTCGGAAACTATAAGAGATAATGCAATTTGGCAACCGGCAATGTAATTAGCATGCCGAATATTACTTGGAATGTGAATTGGAACGAAATCGCCAATAGATAAGACCATTTTACAATTTGGGCCCAAGTTAGAAGCAGAGCCTAAGGTGTAAATAATCGATAGTCCATATCTCGGAAACTATAAGAGATAATACAATTTGGCAACCGGCAATGTAATTAGCATGCCGAACATCACTTGGAATGTGAATTGGAACGAAATCGCCAATAGATAAGACCATTTTACAATTTGGGCCCAAGTTAGAAGCAGAGCCTAAGGTGTAAATTATCGATAGTCCATATCTCGGAAACTATAAGAGATAATGCAATTTGGCAACCGGCAATGTAATTAGCATGCCGAATATTACTTGGAATGTGAATTGGAACGAAATCGCCAATAGATAAGACCATTTTACAATTTGGGCCCAAGTTAGAAGCAGAGCCTAAGGTGTAAATAATCGATAGTCCATATCTCGGAAACTATAAGAGATAATGCAATTTGGCAAACGGCAATGTAATTAGCATGCCGAATATTACATGGAATGTGAATTGGAACGATATCGCCAATAGATAAGACCATTTTACAATTTGGGCCCATGTTAGAAGCAGAGCCTAAGGTGTAAATTATCGATAGTCCATATCTCGTAAACTATAAAATATAATGCAATTTGGCAACCGGCAATGTAATTAGCATGCCGAATATTACTTGGAATGTGAATTGGAACGAAATCGCCAATAGATAAGACCATTTTACAATTTGGGCCCAAGTTAGAAGCAGAGCCTAAGGTGTAAATTATCGATAGTCCATATCTCGGAAACTATAAGAGATAATGCAATTTGGCAAACGGCAATGTAATTAGCATGCCGAATATTACATGGAATGTGAATTGGAACGATATCGCCAATAGATAAGACCATTTTACAATTTGGGCCCATGTTAGAAGCAGAGCCTAAGGTGTAAATTATCGATAGTCCATATCTCGTAAACTATAAAATATAATGCAATTTGGCAACCGGCAATGTAATTAGCATGCCGAATATTACTTGGAATGTGAATTGGAACGAAATCGCCAATAGATAAGACCATTTTACAATTTGGGCCCAAGTTAGAAGCAGAGCCTAAGGTGTAAATTATCGATAGTCCATATCTCGGAAACTATAAGAGATAATGCAACTTGGCCACCGGCAATGTAATTAGCATGTCGAATATTACTTGGAATGTGAATTGGAACGAAATCGCCAATAGATAAAACCATTTTACAATTTGGGCCCAAGTTAGAAGCAGAGCCTAAGGTGTAAATTATCGATAGTCCATATCTGGGAAACTATAAGAGATAATGCAATTTGGCAACCGGCAATGTAATTAGCATGCCGAATATTACTTGGAATGTGAATTGGAACGAAATCGCCAATAGATAAGACCATTTTACAATTTGGGCCCAAGTTAGAAGCAGAGCCTAAGGTGTAAATTATCGATAGTCCATATCTCGGAAACTATAAGTGATAATGCAACTTGGCCACCGGCAATGTAATTAGCATGCCGAATATTACTTGGAATGTGAATTGGAACGAAATCGCCAATAGATAAGATCATTTTACAATTTGGGCCCAAGTTAGAAGCAGAGCCTAAGGTGTAAATTATCGATAGTCCATATCTGGGAAACTATAAGAGATAATGCAATTTGGCAACCGGCAATGTAATTAGCATGCCGAATATTACTTGGAATGTGAATAGGAACGAAATCGCCAATAGATAAATCCATTTTACAATTTGGGCCCAAGTTAGAAGCAGAGCCTAAGGTGTAAATTATCGATAGTCCATATCTCGGAAACTATAAGAGATAATGCAATTTGGCAACCGGCAATGTAATTAGCATGCCGAATATTACTTGGAATGTGAATTGGAACGAA
Source organism: Rhynchophorus ferrugineus (assembly GCF_030347505.1). Taxonomy (NCBI): domain Eukaryota; kingdom Metazoa; phylum Arthropoda; class Insecta; order Coleoptera; family Curculionidae; genus Rhynchophorus; species Rhynchophorus ferrugineus. Next base: position 19,003,280 of record NW_027472590.1, read on the forward strand.
ATCGCCAATAGATAAGACCATTTTACAATTTGGGCCCAAGTTAGAAGCAGAGCCTAAGGTGTAAATTATCGATAGTCCATATCTCGGAAACTATAAGAGATAATGCAATTTGGCAACCGGCAATGTATTTAGCATGCTGAATATTACTTAGAATGTGAATTGGAACGAAATCGCCAATAGATAAGACCATTTTACAATTTGGGCCCAAGTTAGAAGCAGAGCCTAAGGTGTAAATTATCGATAGTCCATATCTCGGAAACTATAAGAGATAATACAATTTGGCAACCGGCAATGTAATTAGCATGCCGAACATTACTTGGAATGTGAATTGGAACGAAATCGCCAATAGATAAGACCATTTTACAATTTGGGCCCAAGTTAGAAGCAGAGCCTAAAGTGTAAATTATCGATATTCCATATCTCGGAAACTATAAGAGATAATGCAATTAGGCAACCGGCAATGTAATTAGCATGCCGAATATTACTTGGAACGTGAATTGGAACGAAATCGCCAATAGATAAGACCATTTTACAATTTGGGCCCAAGTGAGAAGCAGAGCCAAAGGTGTAAATTATCGATAGTCTATATCTCGGAAACTATAAGAGATAATGCAATTTGGCAACCGGCAATGTAATTAGCATGCCGAATATTACTTGGAATGTGAATTGGAATGAAATCGCCAATAGATAAGACCATTTTACAATTTGGGCCCAAGTTAGAAGCAGAGCCTAAGGTGTAAATTATCGATAGTCCATATCTCGGAAACTATAAGAGATAATACAATTTGGCAAACGGCAATGTAATTAGCATGCCGAACATTACTTGGAATGTGAATTGGAACGAAATTGCCAATAGATAAGACCATTTTACAATTTGGGCCCAAGTTAGAAGCAGAGCCTAAAGTGTAAATTATCGATATTCCATATCTCGGAAACTATAAGGGATAATGCAATTAGGCAACCGGCAATGTAATTAGCATGCCGAATATTACTTGGAACGTGAATTGGAACGAAATCGCCAATAGATAAGACCATTTTACAATTTGGGCCCAAGTGAGAAGCAGAGCCAAAGGTGTAAATTATCGATAGTCTATATCTCGGAAACTATAAGAGATAATGCAATTTGGCAACCGGCAATGTAATTAGCATGCCGAATATTACTTGGAATGTGAATTGGAATGAAATCGCCAATAGATAAGACCATTTTACAATTTGGGCCCAAGTTAGAAGCAGAGCCTAAGGTGTAAATTATCGATAGTCCATATCTGGGAAACTATAAGAGATAATGCAATTTGGCAACCGGCAATGTAATTAGCATGTCGAATATTACTTGGAATGTGAATTGGAACGAAATCGCCAATAGATAAGACCATTTTACAATTTTGGCCCAAGTTAGAAGCAGAGCCTAAGGTGTAAATTATCGATAGTCCATATCTCGGAAACTATAAGAGATAATGCAATTTGGCAACCGGCAATGTAATTAGCATGCCGAATATTACTTGGAATGTGAATTGGAACGAAATCGCCAATAGATAAGACCATTTTACAATTTGGGCCCAAGTTAAAAGCAGAGCCTAAGGTGTAAATTATCGATAGTCCATATCTCGGAAACTATAAGAGATAATGCAATTTGGCCACCGGCAATGAAATTAGCAGGCCGAATATTACTTGGAATGTGAATTGGAGCGAAATCGCCAATTCATAAGACCATTTTACAATTTGGGCCTAAGTTAGAAGCAGAGCCTAAGGTGTAAATTATCGATAGTCCATATCTCGGAAACTATAAGAGATAATGCAATTTGGCAACCGGCAATGTAATTAGCATGCCGAATATTACTTGGAATGTGAATTGGAACGAAATCGCCAATAGATAAGACCATTTTACAATTTGGGCCCAAGTTAGAAGCAGAGCCTAAGGTGTAAATTATCGGTAGTCCATATCTCGGAAACTATAAGAGATAATTCAATTTGGCAACCGGCAATGTAAGTAGCATGCCGAATATAACTTGGAATGTGAATTGGAACGAAATCGCCAATAGATAAGACCATTTTACAATTTGGGCCCAAGTTAGAAGCAGAGCCTAAGGTGTAAATTATCGATAGTCTATATCTCGGAAACTATAAGAGATAATGCAATTTGGCAACCGGCAATGTAATTAGCATGCTGAATATTACTTGGAATGTGAATTGGAACGAAATCGCCAATAGATAAGACCATTTTACAATTTGGGCCCAAGTTAGAAGCAGAGCCTAAGGTGTAAATTATCGATAGTCCATATCTCGGAAACTATAAGAGATAATGCAACTTGGCCACCGGCAATGTAATTAGCATGCCGAATATTACTTGGAATGTGAATTGGAACGAAATCGCCAATAGATAAGACCATTTTACAATTTGGGCCCAAGTTAGAAGCAGAGCCTAAGGTGTAAATTATCGATAGTCCATATCTCGGAAACTATAAGAGATAATTCAATTTGGCAACCGGCAATGTAAGTAGCATGCCGAATATAACTTGGAATGTGAATTGGAACGAAATCGCCAATAGATAAGACCATTTTACAATTTGGGCCCAAGTTAGAAGCAGAGCCTAAGGTGTAAATTATCGATAGTCCATATCTCGGAAACTATAAGAGATAATGCAACTTGGCCACCGGCAATGTAATTAGCATGCCGAATATTACTTGGAATGTGAATTGGAACGAAATCGCCAATAGATAAGACCATTTTACAATTGGGGCCCAAGTTAGAAGCAGAGCCTAAGGTGTAAATTATCGATAGTCCATATCTCGGAAACTATAAGAGATAATACAATTTGGCCACCGGCAATGTAATTAGCATGCCGAATATTACTTGGAACGTGAATTGGAACGAAATCGCCAATAGATAAGACCATTTTACAATTTGGGCCCCAGTTAGAAGCAGAGCCAAAGGTGTAAATTTTCGATAGTCCATATCTCGGAAACTATAAGAGATAATGCAATTTGGCAACCGGCAATGTAATTAGCATGCCGAATATTACTTGGAATGTGAATTGGAACGAAATCGCCAATAGATAAGACCATTTTACAATTTGGGCCCAAGTTAGAAGCAGAGCCTAAGGTGTAAATTATCGATAGTCCATATCTCGGAAATTATAAGAGATAATGCAATTTGGCAAACGGCAATGTAATTAGCATGCCGAATATTACATGGAATGTGAATTGGAACGAAATCGCCAATAGATAAGACCATTTTACAATTTGGGCCCAAGTTAGAAGCAGAGCCTAAGGTGTAAATTATCGATAGTCCATATCTCGGTAACTATAAAAGATAATGCAATTTGGCAACCGGCAATGTAATTAGCATGCCGAATATTACTTGGAATGTGAATTGGAACGAAATCGCCAATAGATAAGACCATTTTACAATTTGGGCCCAATTTAGAAGCAGAGCCTAAGGTGTAAATTATCGATAGTCCATATCTCGGAAACTATAAGAGATAATGCAATTTGGCAACCGGCAATGTAATTAGCATGCCGAATATTACTTGGAATGTGAATTGGAACGAAATCGCCAATAGATAAGTCCATTTTACAATTTGGGCCCAAGTTAGAAGCAGAGCCTAAGGTGTAAATTATCGATAGTCCATATCTCGGAAACTATAAGAGATAATGCAATTTGGCAACCGGCAATGTAATTAGCATGCCGAATATTACTTGGAATGTGAATTGGAACGAAATCGCCAATAGATAAGACCATTTTACAATTTGGGCCCAAGTTAGAAGCAGAGCCTAAGGTGTAAATAATCGATAGTCCATATCTCGGAAACTATAAGAGATAATACAATTTGGCAACCGGCAATGTAATTAGCATGCCGAACATCACTTGGAATGTGAATTGGAACGAAATCGCCAATAGATAAGACCATTTTACAATTTGGGCCCAAGTTAGAAGCAGAGCCTAAGGTGTAAATTATCGATAGTCCATATCTCGGAAACTATAAGAGATAATGCAATTTGGCAACCGGCAATGTAATTAGCATGCCGAATATTACTTGGAATGTGAATTGGAACGAAATCGCCAATAGATAAGACCATTTTACAATTTGGGCCCAAGTTAGAAGCAGAGCCTAAGGTGTAAATTATCGATAGTCCATATCTCGGAAACTATAAGAGATAATGCAATTTGGCAACCGGCAATGTAATTAGCATACCGAATATTACTTGGAATGTGAATTGGAACGAAATCGCCTATAGATAAGATCATTTTACAATTTGGGCCCAAGTTAGAAGCAGAGCCTAAGGTGTAAATTATCGATAGTCCATATCTCGGAAACTATAAGAGATAATGCAATTTGGCAACCGGCAATGTAAGTAGCATGCCGAATATAACTTGGAATGTGAATTGGAATGAAATCGCCAATAGATAAGACCATTTTACAATTTGGGCCCAAGTTAGAAGCAGAGCCTAAAGTGTAAATTATCGATATTCCATATCACGGAAACTATAAGAGATAATACAATTTGGCAACCGGCAATGTAATTAGCATGCCGAATATTACTTGGAATGTGAATTGGAACGAAATCGCCAATAGATAAGACCATTTTACAATTTGGGCCCAAGTTAGAAGCAGAGCCAAAGGTTTAAATTATCGATAGTCCATATCTCGGAAACTATAAGAGATAATGCAATTTGGCAACCGGCAATGTAATTAGCATGCCGAATATTACTTGGATTGTGAATTGGAACGAAATCGCCAATAGATAAGACCATTTTACAATTTGGGCCCAAGTTAGAAGCAGAGCCTAAGGTGTAAATTATCGATAGTCCATATCTCGGAAATTATAAGAGATAATGCAATTTGGCAAATGGTAATGTAATTAGCATGCCGAATATTACATGGAATGTGAATTGGAACGAAATCGCCAATAGATAAGACCATTTTACAATTTGGGCCCAAGTTAGAAGCAGAGCCTAAGGTGTAAATTATCGATAGTCCATATCTCGGAAACTATAAGAGATAATGCAATTTGGCAACCGGCAATGTAATTAGCATGCCGAATATTACTTGGAATGTGAATTGGAACGAAATCGCCAATAGATAAGTCCATTTTACAATTTGGGCCCAAGTTAGAAGCAGAGCCTAAGGTGTAAATTATCGATAGTCCATATCTCGGAAACTATAAGAGATAATGCAATTTGGCAACCGGCAATGTAATTAGCATGCCGAATATTACTTGGAATGTGAATTGGAACGAAATCGCCAATAGATAAGACCATTTTACAATTTGGGCCCAAGTTAGAAGCAGAGCCTAAGGTGTAAATTATCGATAGTCCATATCTCGGAAACTATAAGAGATAATACAATTTGGCAACCGGCAATGTAATTAGCATGCCGAACATCACTTGGAATGTGAATTGGAACGAAATCGCCAATAGATAAGACCATTTTACAATTTGGGCCCAAGTTAGAAGCAGAGCCTAAGGTGTAAATTATCGATAGTCCATATCTCGGAAACTATAAGAGATAATGCAATTTGGCAACCGGCAATGTAATTAGCATGCCGAATATTACTTGGAATGTGAATTGGAACGAAATCGCCAATAGATAAGACCATTTTACAATTTGGGCCCAAGTTAGAAGCAGAGCCTAAGATGTAAATTATCGATAGTCCATATCTCGGAAACTATAAGAGATAATGCAATTTGGCAACCGGCAATGTAATTAGCATACCGAATATTACTTGGAATGTGAATTGGAACGAAATCGCCTATAGATAAGACCATTTTACAATTTGGGCCCAAGTTAGAAGCAGAGCCTAAGGTGTAAATTATCGGTAGTCCATATCTCGGAAACTATAAGAGATAATGCAATTTGGCAACCGGCTATGTAAGTAGCATGCCGAATATAACTTGGAATGTGAATTGGAATGAAATCGCCAATAGATAAGACCATTTTACAATTTGGGCCCAAGTTAGAAGCAGAGCCTATAGTGTAAATTATCGATAGTCCATATCTCGGAAATTATAAGAGATAATGCAATTTGGCAAATGGCAATGTAATTAGCAAGCCGAATATTACATGGAATGTGAATTGGAACGAAATCGCCAATAGATAAGACCATTTTACAATTTGGGCCCAAGTTAGAAGCAGAGCCTAAGGTGTAAATTATCGATAGTCCATATCTCGGAAATTATAAGAGATAATGCAATTTGGCAAATGACAATGTAATTAGCATGCCGAATATTACATGGAATGTGAATTGGAACGAAATCGCCAATAGATAAGACCATTTTACAATTTGGGCCCAAGTTAGAAGCAGAGCCTAAAGTGTAAATTATCGATATTCCATATCTCGGAAACTATAAGAGATAATGCAATTAGGCAACCGGCAATGTAATTAGCATGCCGAATATTACTTGGAACGTGAATTGGAACGAAATCGCCAATAGATAAGACCATTTTACAATTTGGGCCCAAGTGAGAAGCAGAGCCAAAGGTGTAAATTATCGATAGTCTATATCTCGGAAACTATAAGAGATAATGCAATTTGGCAACCGGCAATGTAATTAGCATGCCGAATATTACTTGGAATGTGAATTGGAATGAAATCGCCAATAGATAAGACCATTTTACAATTTGGGCCCAAGTTAGAAGCAGAGCCTAAGGTGTAAATTATCGATAGTCCATATCTCGGAAACTATAAGAGATAATGCAATTTGGCAAACGGCAATGTAATTAGCATGCCGAATATTACATGGAATGTGAATTGGAACGATATCGCCAATAGATAAGACCATTTTACAATTTGGGCCCATGTTAGAAGCAGAGCCTAAGGTGTAAATTATCGATAGTCCATATCTCGTAAACTATAAAATATAATGCAATTTGGCAACCGGCAATGTAATTAGCATGCCGAATATTACTTGGAATGTGAATTGGAACGAAATCGCCAATAGATAAGACCATTTTACAATTTGGGCCCAAGTTAGAAGCAGAGCCTAAGGTGTAAATTATCGATAGTCCATATCTCGGAAACTATAAGAGATAATGCAACTTGGCCACCGGCAATGTAATTAGCATGTCGAATATTACTTGGAATGTGAATTGGAACGAAATCGCCAATAGATAAAACCATTTTACAATTTGGGCCCAAGTTAGAAGCAGAGCCTAAGGTGTAAATTATCGATAGTCCATATCTGGGAAACTATAAGAGATAATGCAATTTGGCAACCGGCAATGTAATTAGCATGCCGAATATTACTTGGAATGTGAATTGGAACGAAATCGCCAATAGATAAGACCATTTTACAATTTGGGCCCAAGTTAGAAGCAGAGCCTAAGGTGTAAATTATCGATAGTCCATATCTCGGAAACTATAAGTGATAATGCAACTTGGCCACCGGCAATGTAATTAGCATGCCGAATATTACTTGGAATGTGAATTGGAACGAAATCGCCAATAGATAAGATCATTTTACAATTTGGGCCCAAGTTAGAAGCAGAGCCTAAGGTGTAAATTATCGATAGTCCATATCTGGGAAACTATAAGAGATAATGCAATTTGGCAACCGGCAATGTAATTAGCATGCCGAATATTACTTGGAATGTGAATAGGAACGAAATCGCCAATAGATAAATCCATTTTACAATTTGGGCCCAAGTTAGAAGCAGAGCCTAAGGTGTAAATTATCGATAGTCCATATCTCGGAAACTATAAGAGATAATGCAATTTGGCAACCGGCAATGTAATTAGCATGCCGAATATTACTTGGAATGTGAATTGGAACGAAATCGCCAATAGATAAGACCATTTTACAATTTGGGCCCAAGTTAGAAGCAGAGCCTAAGGTGTAAATTATCGATAGTCCATATCTCGGAAACTATAAGAGATAATGCAATTTGGCAACCGGCAATGTATTTAGCATGCTGAATATTACTTGGAATGTGAATTGGAACGAAATCGCCAATAGATAAGACCATTTTACAATTTGGGCCCAAGTTAGAAGCAGAGCCTAAGGTGTAAATTATCGATAGTCCATATCTCGGAAACTATAAGAGATAATACAATTTGGCAACCGGCAATGTAATTAGCATGCCGAACATTACTTGGAATGTGAATTGGAACGAAATCGCCAATAGATAAGACCATTTTACAATTTGGGCCCAAGTTAGAAGCAGAGCCTAAAGTGTAAATTATCGATATTCCATATCTCGGAAACTATAAGAGATAATGCAATTAGGCAACCGGCAATGTAATTAGCATGCCGAATATTACTTGGAACGTGAATTGGAACGAAATCGCCAATAGATAAGACCATTTTACAATTTGGGCCCAAGTGAGAAGCAGAGCCAAAGGTGTAAATTATCGATAGTCTATATCTCGGAAACTATAAGAGATAATGCAATTTGGCAACCGGCAATGTAATTAGCATGCCGAATATTACTTGGAATGTGAATTGGAATGAAATCGCCAATAGATAAGACCATTTTACAATTTGGGCCCAAGTTAGAAGCAGAGCCTAAGGTGTAAATTATCGATAGTCCATATCTCGGAAACTATAAGAGATAATACAATTTGGCAAACGGCAATGTAATTAGCATGCCGAACATTACTTGGAATGTGAATTGGAACGAAATTGCCAATAGATAAGACCATTTTACAATTTGGGCCCAAGTTAGAAGCAGAGCCTAAAGTGTAAATTATCGATATTCCATATCTCGGAAACTATAAGGGATAATGCAATTAGGCAACCGGCAATGTAATTAGCATGCCGAATATTACTTGGAACGTGAATTGGAACGAAATCGCCAATAGATAAGACCATTTTACAATTTGGGCCCAAGTGAGAAGCAGAGCCAAAGGTGTAAATTATCGATAGTCTATATCTCGGAAACTATAAGAGATAATGCAATTTGGCAACCGGCAATGTAATTAGCATGCCGAATATTACTTGGAATGTGAATTGGAATGAAATCGCCAATAGATAAGACCATTTTACAATTTGGGCCCAAGTTAGAAGCAGAGCCTAAGGTGTAAATTATCGATAGTCCATATCTGGGAAACTATAAGAGATAATGCAATTTGGCAACCGGCAATGTAATTAGCATGTCGAATATTACTTGGAATGTGAATTGGAACGAAATCGCCAATAGATAAGACCATTTTACAATTTTGGCCCAAGTTAGAAGCAGAGCCTAAGGTGTAAATTATCGATAGTCCATATCTCGGAAACTATAAGAGATAATGCAATTTGGCAACCGGCAATGTAATTAGCATGCCGAATATTACTTGGAATGTGAATTGGAACGAAATCGCCAATAGATAAGACCATTTTACAATTTGGGCCCAAGTTAAAAGCAGAGCCTAAGGTGTAAATTATCGATAGTCCATATCTCGGAAACTATAAGAGATAATGCAATTTGGCCACCGGCAATGAAATTAGCAGGCCGAATATTACTTGGAATGTGAATTGGAGCGAAATCGCCAATTCATAAGACCATTTTACAATTTGGGCTTAAGTTAGAAGCAGAGCCTAAGGTGTAAATTATCGATAGTCCATATCTCGGAAACTATAAGAGATAATGCAATTTGGCAACCGGCAATGTAATTAGCATGCCGAATATTACTTGGAATGTGAATTGGAACGAAATCGCCAATAGATAAGGCCATTTTACAATTTGGGCCCAAGTTAGAAGCAGAGCCTAAGGTGTAAATTATCGGTAGTCCATATCTCGGAAACTATAAGAGATAATTCAATTTGGCAACCGGCAATGTAAGTAGCATGCCGAATATAACTTGGAATGTGAATTGGAACGAAATCGCCAATAGATAAGACCATTTTACAATTTGGGCCCAAGTTAGAAGCAGAGCCTAAGGTGTAAATTATCGATAGTCTATATCTCGGAAACTATAAGAGATAATGCAATTTGGCAACCGGCAATGTAATTAGCATGCTGAATATTACTTGGAATGTGAATTGGAACGAAATCGCCAATAGATAAGACCATTTTACAATTTGGGCCCAAGTTAGAAGCAGAGCCTAAGGTGTAAATTATCGATAGTCCATATCTCGGAAACTATAAGAGATAATGCAACTTGGCCACCGGCAATGTAATTAGCATGCCGAATATTACTTGGAATGTGAATTGGAACGAAATCGCCAATAGATAAGACCATTTTACAATTTGGGCCCAAGTTAGAAGCAGAGCCTAAGGTGTAAATTATCGATAGTCCATATCTCGGAAACTATAAGAGATAATTCAATTTGGCAACCGGCAATGTAAGTAGCATGCCGAATATAACTTGGAATGTGAATTGGAACGAAATCGCCAATAGATAAGACCATTTTACAATTTGGGCCCAAGTTAGAAGCAGAGCCTAAGGTGTAAATTATCGATAGTCCATATCTCGGAAACTATAAGAGATAATGCAACTTGGCCACCGGCAATGTAATTAGCATGCCGAATATTACTTGGAATGTGAATTGGAACGAAATCGCCAATAGATAAGACCATTTTACAATTGGGGCCCAAGTTAGAAGCAGAGCCTAAGGTGTAAATTATCGATAGTCCATATCTCGGAAACTATAAGAGATAATACAATTTGGCCACCGGCAATGTAATTAGCATGCCGAATATTACTTGGAACGTGAATTGGAACGAAATCGCCAATAGATAAGACCATTTTACAATTTGGGCCCCAGTTAGAAGCAGAGCCAAAGGTGTAAATTTTCGATAGTCCATATCTCGGAAACTATAAGAGATAATGCAATTTGGCAACCGGCAATGTAATTAGCATGCCGAATATTACTTGGAATGTGAATTGGAACGAAATCGCCAATAGATAAGACCATTTTACAATTTGGGCCCAAGTTAGAAGCAGAGCCTAAGGTGTAAATTATCGATAGTCCATATCTCGGAAATTATAAGAGATAATGCAATTTGGCAAACGGCAATGTAATTAGCATGCCGAATATTACATGGAATGTGAATTGGAACGAAATCGCCAATAGATAAGACCATTTTACAATTTGGGCCCAAGTTAGAAGCAGAGCCTAAGGTGTAAATTATCGATAGTCCATATCTCGGTAACTATAAAAGATAATGCAATTTGGCAACCGGCAATGTAATTAGCATGCCGAATATTACTTGGAATGTGAATTGGAACGAAATCGCCAATAGATAAGACCATTTTACAATTTGGGCCCAATTTAGAAGCAGAGCCTAAGGTGTAAATTATCGATAGTCCATATCTCGGAAACTATAAGAGATAATGCAATTTGGCAACCGGCAATGTAATTAGCATGCCGAATATTACTTGGAATGTGAATTGGAACGAAATCGCCAATAGATAAGTCCATTTTACAATTTGGGCCCAAGTTAGAAGCAGAGCCTAAGGTGTAAATTATCGATAGTCCATATCTCGGAAACTATAAGAGATAATGCAATTTGGCAACCGGCAATGTAATTAGCATGCCGAATATTACTTGGAATGTGAATTGGAACGAAATCGCCAATAGATAAGACCATTTTACAATTTGGGCCCAAGTTAGAAGCAGAGCCTAAGGTGTAAATAATCGATAGTCCATATCTCGGAAACTATAAGAGATAATACAATTTGGCAACCGGCAATGTAATTAGCATGCCGAACATCACTTGGAATGTGAATTGGAACGAAATCGCCAATAGATAAGACCATTTTACAATTTGGGCCCAAGTTAGAAGCAGAGCCTAAGGTGTAAATTATCGATAGTCCATATCTCGGAAACTATAAGAGATAATGCAATTTGGCAACCGGCAATGTAATTAGCATGCCGAATATTACTTGGAATGTGAATTGGAACGAAATCGCCAATAGATAAGACCATTTTACAATTTGGGCCCAAGTTAGAAGCAGAGCCTAAGGTGTAAATTATCGATAGTCCATATCTCGGAAACTATAAGAGATAATGCAATTTGGCAACCGGCAATGTAATTAGCATACCGAATATTACTTGGAATGTGAATTGGAACGAAATCGCCTATAGATAAGACCATTTTACAATTTGGGCCCAAGTTAGAAGCAGAGCCTAAGGTGTAAATTATCGATAGTCCATATCTCGGAAACTATAAGAGATAATGCAATTTGGCAACCGGCAATGTAAGTAGCATGCCGAATATAACTTGGAATGTGAATTGGAATGAAATCGCCAATAGATAAGACCATTTTACAATTTGGGCCCAAGTTAGAAGCAGAGCCTAAAGTGTATATTATCGATATTCCATATCACGGAAACTATAAGAGATAATACAATTTGGCAACCGGCAATGTAATTAGCATGCCGAATATTACTTGGAATGTGAATTGGAACGAAATCGCCAATAGATAAGACCATTTTACAATTTGGGCCCAAGTTAGAAGCAGAGCCAAAGGTTTAAATTATCGATAGTCCATATCTCGGAAACTATAAGAGATAATGCAATTTGGCAACCGGCAATGTAATTAGCATGCCGAATATTACTTGGATTGTGAATTGGAACGAAATCGCCAATAGATAAGACCATTTTACAATTTGGGCCCAAGTTAGAAGCAGAGCCTAAGGTGTAAATTATCGATAGTCCATATCTCGGAAATTATAAGAGATAATGCAATTTGGCAAATGGTAATGTAATTAGCATGCCGAATATTACATGGAATGTGAATTGGAACGAAATCGCCAATAGATAAGACCATTTTACAATTTGGGCCCAAGTTAGAAGCAGAGCCTAAGGTGTAAATTATCGATAGTCCATATCTCGGAAACTATAAGAGATAATGCAATTTGGCAACCGGCAATGTAATTAGCATGCCGAATATTACTTGGAATGTGAATTGGAACGAAATCGCCAATAGATAAGTCCATTTTACAATTTGGGCCCAAGTTAGAAGCAGAGCCTAAGGTGTAAATTATCGATAGTCCATATCTCGGAAACTATAAGAGATAATGCAATTTGGCAACCGGCAATGTAATTAGCATGCCGAATATTACTTGGAATGTGAATTGGAACGAAATCGCCAATAGATAAGACCATTTTACAATTTGGGCCCAAGTTAGAAGCAGAGCCTAAGGTGTAAATTATCGATAGTCCATATCTCGGAAACTATAAGAGATAATACAATTTGGCAACCGGCAATGTAATTAGCATGCCGAACATCACTTGGAATGTGAATTGGAACGAAATCGCCAATAGATAAGACCATTTTACAATTTGGGCCCAAGTTAGAAGCAGAGCCTAAGGTGTAAATTATCGATAGTCCATATCTCGGAAACTATAAGAGATAATGCAATTTGGCAACCGGCAATGTAATTAGCATGCCGAATATTACTTGGAATGTGAATTGGAACGAAATCGCCAATAGATAAGACCATTTTACAATTTGGGCCCAAGTTAGAAGCAGAGCCTAAGATGTAAATTATCGATAGTCCATATCTCGGAAACTATAAGAGATAATGCAATTTGGCAACCGGCAATGTAATTAGCATACCGAATATTACTTGGAATGTGAATTGGAACGAAATCGCCTATAGATAAGACCATTTTACAATTTGGGCCCAAGTTAGAAGCAGAGCCTAAGGTGTAAATTATCGGTAGTCCATATCTCGGAAACTATAAGAGATAATGCAATTTGGCAACCGGCTATGTAAGTAGCATGCCGAATATAACTTGGAATGTGAATTGGAATGAAATCGCCAATAGATAAGCCCATTTTACAATTTGGGCCCAAGTTAGAAGCAGAGCCTATAGTGTAAATTATCGATAGTCCATATCTCGGAAATTATAAGAGATAATGCAATTTGGCAAATGGCAATGTAATTAGCATGCCGAATATTACATGGAATGTGAATTGGAACGAAATCGCCAATAGATAAGACCATTTTACAATTTGGGCCCAAGTTAGAAGCAGAGCCTAAGGTGTAAATTATCGATAGTCCATATCTCGGAAATTATAAGAGATAATGCAATTTGGCAAATGACAATGTAATTAGCATGCCGAATATTACATGGAATGTGAATTGGAACGAAATCGCCAATAGATAAGACCATTTTACAATTTGGGCCCAAGTTAGAAGCAGAGCCTAAGGTGTAAATTATCTATAGTCCATATCTCGGAAACTATAAAAGATAATGCAATTTGGCAACCGGCAATGTAATTAGCATGCCGAATATTACTTGGAATGTGAATTGGAACGAAATCGCCAATAGATAAGACCATTTTACAATTTGGGCCCAAGTTAGAAGCAGAGCCTAAGGTGTAAATTATCGATAGTCCATATCTCGGAAACTATAAGAGATAATGCAACTTGGCCACCGGCAATGTAATTAGCATGCCGAATATTACTTGGAATGTGAATTGGAACGAAATCGCCAATAGATAAGGCCATTTTACAATTTGGGCCCAAGTTAGAAGCAGAGCCTAAGGTGTAAATTATCGATAGTCCATATCTCGGAAACTATAAGAGAAAATGCAATTTGGCAACCGGCAATGTAATTAGCATGCTGAATATTACTTGGAATGTGAATTGGAACGAAATCGCCAATAGATAAGACCATTTTACAATTTGGGCCCAAGTTAGAAGCAGAGCCTAAGGTGTAAATTATCGATAGTCCATATCTCGGAAACTATAAGAGATAATGCAACTTGGCCACCGGCAATGTAATTAGCATGCCGAATATTACTTGGAATGTGAATTGGAACGAAATCGCCAATAGATAAGACCATTTTACAATTTGGGCCCAAGTTAGAAGCAGAGCCTAAGGTGTAAATTATCGATAGTCCATATCTCGGAAATTATAAGAGATAATGCAATTTGGCAAACGGCAATGTAATTAGCATGCCGAATATTACATGGAATGTGAATTGGAACGAAATCGCCAATAGATAAGACCATTTTACAATTTGGGCCCAAGTTAGAAGCAGAGCCTAAGGTGTAAATTATCGATAGTCCATATCTCGGAAACTATAAAAGATAATGCAATTTGGCAACCGGCAATGTAATTAGCATGCCGAATATTACTTGGAATGTGAATTGGAACGAAATCGCCAATAGATAAGACCATTTTACAATTTGGGCCCAAGTTAGAAGCAGAGCCTAAGGTGTAAATTATCGATAGTCCATATCTCGGAAACTATAAGTGATAATGCAACTTGGCCACCGGCAATGTAATTAGCATGCCGAATATTACTTGGAATGTGAATTGGAACGAAATCGCCAATAGATAAGATTATTTTACAATTTGGGCCCAAGTTAGAAGCAGAGCCTAAGGTGTAAATTATCGATAGTCCATATCTGGGAAACTATAAGAGATAATGCAATTTGGCAACCGGCAATGTAATTAGCATGCCGTATATTACTTGGAATGTGAATTGGAACGAAATCGCCAATAGATAAGTCCATTTTACAATTTGGGCCCAAGTTAGAAGCAGAGCCTAAGGTGTAAATTATCGATAGTCCATATCTCGGAAACTATAAGAGATAATGCAATTTGGCAACCGGCAATGTAATTAGCATGCCGAATATTACTTGGAATGTGAATTGGAACGAAATCGCCAATAGATAAGACCATTTTACAATTTGGGCCCAAGTTAGAAGCAGAGCCTAAGGTGTAAATTATCGATAGTCCATATCTCGGAAACTATAAGAGATAATGCAATTTGGCAACCGGCAATGTAATTAGCATGCTGAATATTACTTGGAATGTGAATTGGAACGAAATCGCCAATAGATAAGACCATTTTACAATTTGTGCCCAAGTTAGAAGCAGAGCCTAAGGTGAAAATTATCGATAGTCCATATCTCGGAAACTATAAGAGATAATGCAACTTGGCCACCGGCAATGTAATTAGCATGCCGAATATTACTTGGAATGTGAATTGGAACGAAATCGCCAATAGATAAGACCATTTTACAATTTGGGCCCAAGTTAGAAGCAGAGCCTAAGGTGTAAATTATCGATAGTCCATATCTCGGAAACTATAAGAGATAATACAATTTGGCAACCGGCAATGTAATTAGCATGCCGAACATTACTTGGAATGTGAATTGGAACGAAATCGCCAATAGATAAGACCATTTTACAATTTGGGCCCAAGTTAGAAGCAGAGCCTAAAGTGTAAATTATCGATATTCCATATCTCGGAAACTATAAGAGATAATGCAATTAGGCAACCGGCAATGTAATTAGCATGCCGAATATTACTTGGAACGTGAATTGGAACGAAATCGCCAATAGATAAGACCATTTTACAATTTGGGCCCAAGTGAGAAGCAGAGCCAAAGGTGTAAATTATCGATAGTCTATATCTCGGAAACTATAAGAGATAATGCAATTTGGCAACCGGCAATGTAATTAGCATGCCGAATATTACTTGGAATGTGAATTGGAATGAAATCGCCAATAGATAAGACCATTTTACAATTTGGGCCCAAGTTAGAAGCAGAGCCTAAGGTGTAAATTATCGATAGTCCATATCTCGGAAACTATAAGAGATAATACAATTTGGCAAACGGCAATGTAATTAGCATGCCGAACATTACTTGGAATGTGAATTGGAACGAAATTGCCAATAGATAAGACCATTTTACAATTTGGGCCCAAGTTAGAAGCAGAGCCTAAAGTGTAAATTATCGATATTCCATATCTCGGAAACTATAAGAGATAATGCAATTAGGCAACCGGCAATGTAATTAGCATGCCGAATATTACTTGGAACGTGAATTGGAACGAAATCGCCAATAGATAAGACCATTTTACAATTTGGGCCCAAGTGAGAAGCAGAGCCAAAGGTGTAAATTATCGATAGTCTATATCTCGGAAACTATAAAAGATAATGCAATTTGGCAACCGGCAATGTAATTAGCATGCCGAATATTACTTGGAATGTGAATTGGAACGAAATCGCCAATAGATAAGACCATTTTACAATTTGGGCCCAAGTTAGAAGCAGAGCCTAAGGTGTAAATTATCGATAGTCCATATCTCGGAAACTATAAGTGATAATGCAAGTTGGCCACCGGCAATGTAATTAGCATGCCGAATATTACTTGGAATGTGAATTGGAACGAAATCGCCAATAGATAAGATCATTTTACAATTTGGGCCCAAGTTAGAAGCAGAGCCTAAGGTGTAAATTATCGATAGTCCATATCTGGGAAACTATAAGAGATAATGCAATTTGGCAACCGGCAATGTAATTAGCATGCCGTATACTACTTGGAATGTGAATTGGAACGAAATCGCCAATAGATAAGTCCATTTTACAATTTGGGCCCAAGTTAGAAGCAGAGCCTAAGGTGTAAATTATCGATAGTCCATATCTCGGAAACTATAAGAGATAATGCAATTTGGCAACCGGCAATGTAATTAGCATGCCGAATATTACTTGGAATGTGAATTGGAACGAAATCGCCAATAGATAAGACCATTTTACAATTTGGGCCCAAGTTAGAAGCAGAGCCTAAGGTGTAAATTATCGATAGTCCATATCTCGGAAACTATAAGAGATAATGCAACTTGGCCACCGGCAATGTAATTAGCATGCCGAATATTACTTGGAATGTGAATTGGAACGAAATCGCCAATAGATAAGACCATTTTACAATTTGGGCCCAAGTTAGAAGCAGAGCCTAAGGTGTAAATTATCGATAGTCCATATCTCGGAAATTATAAGAGATAATGCAATTTGGCAAACGGCAATGTAATTAGCATGCCGAATATTACATGGAATGTGAATTGGAACGAAATCGCCAATAGATAAGACCATTTTACAATTTGGGCCCAAGTTAGAAGCAGAGCCTAAGGTGTAAATTATCGATAGTCCATATCTCGGAAACTATAAAAGATAATGCAATTTGGCAACCGGCAATGTAATTAGCATGCCGAATATTACTTGGAATGTGAATTGGAACGAAATCGCCAATAGATAAGACCATTTTACAATTTGGGCCCAAGTTAGAAGCAGAGCCTAAGGTGTAAATTATCGATAGTCCATATCTCGGAAACTATAAGTGATAATGCAACTTGGCCACCGGCAATGTAATTAGCATGCCGAATATTACTTGGAATGTGAATTGGAACGAAATCGCCAATAGATAAGATTATTTTACAATTTGGGCCCAAGTTAGAAGCAGAGCCTAAGGTGTAAATTATCGATAGTCCATATCTGGGAAACTATAAGAGATAATGCAATTTGGCAACCGGCAATGTAATTAGCATGCCGTATATTACTTGGAATGTGAATTGGAACGAAATCGCCAATAGATAAGTCCATTTTACAATTTGGGCCCAAGTTAGAAGCAGAGCCTAAGGTGTAAATTATCGATAGTCCATATCTCGGAAACTATAAGAGATAATGCAATTTGGCAACCGGCAATGTAATTAGCATGCCGAATATTACTTGGAATGTGAATTGGAACGAAATCGCCAATAGATAAGACCATTTTACAATTTGGGCCCAAGTTAGAAGCAGAGCCTAAGGTGTAAATTATCGATAGTCCATATCTCGGAAACTATAAGAGATAATGCAATTTGGCAACCGGCAATGTAATTAGCATGCTGAATATTACTTGGAATGTGAATTGGAACGAAATCGCCAATAGATAAGACCATTTTACAATTTGTGCCCAAGTTAGAAGCAGAGCCTAAGGTGAAAATTATCGATAGTCCATATCTCGGAAACTATAAGAGATAATGCAACTTGGCCACCGGCAATGTAATTAGCATGCCGAATATTACTTGGAATGTGAATTGGAACGAAATCGCCAATAGATAAGACCATTTTACAATTTGGGCCCAAGTTAGAAGCAGAGCCTAAGGTGTAAATTATCGATAGTCCATATCTCGGAAACTATAAGAGATAATACAATTTGGCAACCGGCAATGTAATTAGCATGCCGAACATTACTTGGAATGTGAATTGGAACGAAATCGCCAATAGATAAGACCATTTTACAATTTGGGCCCAAGTTAGAAGCAGAGCCTAAAGTGTAAATTATCGATATTCCATATCTCGGAAACTATAAGAGATAATGCAATTAGGCAACCGGCAATGTAATTAGCATGCCGAATATTACTTGGAACGTGAATTGGAACGAAATCGCCAATAGATAAGACCATTTTACAATTTGGGCCCAAGTGAGAAGCAGAGCCAAAGGTGTAAATTATCGATAGTCTATATCTCGGAAACTATTAGAGATAATGCAATTTGGCAACCGGCAATGTAATTAGCATGCCGAATATTACTTGGAATGTGAATTGGAATGAAATCGCCAATAGATAAGACCATTTTACAATTTGGGCCCAAGTTAGAAGCAGAGCCTAAGGTGTAAATTATCGATAGCCCATATCTCGGAAACTATAAGAGATAATACAATTTGGCAAACGGCAATGTAATTAGCATGCCGAACATTACTTGGAATGTGAATTGGAACGAAATTGCCAATAGATAAGACCATTTTACAATTTGGGCCCAAGTTAGAAGCAGAGCCTAAAGTGTAAATTATCGATATTCCATATCTCGGAAACTATAAGAGATAATGCAATTAGGCAACCGGCAATGTAATTAGCATGCCGAATATTACTTGGAACGTGAATTGGAACGAAATCGCCAATAGATAAGACCATTTTACAATTTGGGCCCAAGTGAGAAGCAGAGCCAAAGGTGTAAATTATCGATAGTCTATATCTCGGAAACTATAAGAGATAATGCAATTTGGCAACCGGCAATGTAATTAGCATGCCGAATATTACTTGGAATGTGAATTGGAATGAAATCGCCAATAGATAAGACCATTTTACAATTTGGGCCCAAGTTAGAAGCAGAGCCTAAGGTGTAAATTATCGATAGTCCATATCTCGGAAACTATAAGAGATAATGCAATTTGGCAAACGGCAATGTAATTAGCATGCCGAATATTACATGGAATGTGAATTGGAACGATATCGCCAATAGATAAGACCATTTTACAATTTGGGCCCATGTTAGAAGCAGAGCCTAAGGTGTAAATTATCGATAGTCCATATCTCGTAAACTATAAAATATAATGCAATTTGGCAACCGGCAATGTAATTAGCATGCCGAATATTACTTGGAATGTGAATTGGAACGAAATCGCCAATAGATAAGACCATTTTACAATTTGGGCCCAAGTTAGAAGCAGAGCCTAAGGTGTAAATTATCGATAGTCCATATCTCGGAAACTATAAGAGATAATGCAACTTGGCCACCGGCAATGTAATTAGCATGCCGAATATTACTTGGAATGTGAATTGGAACGAAATCGCCAATAGATAAGACCATTTTACAATTTGGGCCCAAGTTAGAAGCAGAGCCTAAGGTGTAAATTATCGATAGTCCATATCTCGGAAACTATAAGTGATAATGCAACTTGGCCACCGGCAATGTAATTAGCATGCCGAATATTACTTGGAATGTGAATTGGAACGAAATCGCCAATAGATAAGATCATTTTACAATTTGGGCCCAAGTTAGAAGCAGAGCCTAAGGTGTAAATTATCGATAGTCCATATCTGGGAAACTATAAGAGATAATGCAATTTGGCAACCGGCAATGTAATTATCATGCCGAATATTACTTGGAATGTGAATAGGAACGAAATCGCCAATAGATAAATCCATTTTACAATTTGGGCCCAAGTTAGAAGCAGAGCCTAAGGTGTAAATTATCGATAGTCCATATCTCGGAAACTATAAGAGATAATGCAATTTGGCAACCGGCAATGTAATTAGCATGCCGAATATTACTTGGAATGTGAATTGGAACGAAATCGCCAATAGATAAGACCATTTTACAATTTGGGCCCAAGTTAGAAGCAGAGCCTAAGGTGTAAATTATCGATAGTCCATATC
The DNA here is from genome assembly GCF_030347505.1 of Rhynchophorus ferrugineus. Classification (NCBI taxonomy): domain Eukaryota; kingdom Metazoa; phylum Arthropoda; class Insecta; order Coleoptera; family Curculionidae; genus Rhynchophorus; species Rhynchophorus ferrugineus. The sequence continues at coordinate 19,024,150 of NW_027472590.1, forward strand.
TCGGAAACTATAAGAGATAATGCAATTTGGCAACCGGCAATGTAATTAGCATGCTGAATATTACTTGGAATGTGAATTGGAACGAAATCGCCAATAGATAAGACCATTTTACAATTTGGGCCCAAGTTAGAAGCAGAGCCTAAGGTGTAAATTATCGATAGTCCATATCTCGGAAACTATAAGAGATAATACAATTTGGCAACCGGCAATGTAATTAGCATGCCGAACATTACTTGGAATGTGAATTGGAACGAAATCGCCAATAGATAAGACCATTTTACAATTTGGGCCCAAGTTAGAAGCAGAGCCTAAAGTGTAAATTATCGATATTCCATATCTCGGAAACTATAAGAGATAATGCAATTAGGCAACCGGCAATGTAATTAGCATGCCGAATATTACTTGGAACGTGAATTGGAACGAAATCGCCAATAGATAAGACCATTTTACAATTTGGGCCCAAGTGAGAAGCAGAGCCAAAGGTGTAAATTATCGATAGTCTATATCTCGGAAACTATAAGAGATAATGCAATTTGGCAACCGGCAATGTAATTAGCATGCCGAATATTACTTGGAATGTGAATTGGAATGAAATCGCCAATAGATAAGACCATTTTACAATTTGGGCCCAAGTTAGAAGCAGAGCCTAAGGTGTAAATTATCGATAGTCCATATCTCGGAAACTATAAGAGATAATACAATTTGGCAAACGGCAATGTAATTAGCATGCCGAACATTACTTGGAATGTGAATTGGAACGAAATTGCCAATAGATAAGACCATTTTACAATTTGGGCCCAAGTTAGAAGCAGAGCCTAAAGTGTAAATTATCGATATTCCATATCTCGGAAACTATAAGAGATAATGCAATTAGGCAACCGGCAATGTAATTAGCATGCCGAATATTACTTGGAACGTGAATTGGAACGAAATCGCCAATAGATAAGACCATTTTACAATTTGGGCCCAAGTGAGAAGCAGAGCCAAAGGTGTAAATTATCGATAGTCTATATCTCGGAAACTATAAGAGATAATGCAATTTGGCAACCGGCAATGTAATTAGCATGCCGAATATTACTTGGAATGTGAATTGGAATGAAATCGCCAATAGATAAGACCATTTTACAATTTGGGCCCAAGTTAGAAGCAGAGCCTAAGGTGTAAATTATCGATAGTCCATATCTGGGAAACTATAAGAGATAATGCAATTTGGCAACCGGCAATGTAATTAGCATGTCGAATATTACTTGGAATGTGAATTGGAACGAAATCGCCAATAGATAAGACCATTTTACAATTTTGGCCCAAGTTAGAAGCAGAGCCTAAGGTGTAAATTATCGATAGTCCATATCTCGGAAACTATAAGAGATAATGCAATTTGGCAACCGGCAATGTAATTAGCATGCCGAATATTACTTGGAATGTGAATTGGAACGAAATCGCCAATAGATAAGACCATTTTACAATTTGGGCCCAAGTTAAAAGCAGAGCCTAAGGTGTAAATTATCGATAGTCCATATCTCGGAAACTATAAGAGATAATGCAATTTGGCCACCGGCAATGAAATTAGCATGCCGAATATTACTTGGAATGTGAATTGGAACGAAATCGCCAATAGATAAGACCATTTTACAATTTGGGCCCAAGTTAGAAGCAGAGCCTAAGGTGTAAATTATCGGTAGTCCATATCTCGGAAACTATAAGAGATAATTCAATTTGGCAACCGGCAATGTAAGAAGCATGCCGAATATAACTTGGAATGTGAATTGGAACGAAATCGCCAATAGATAAGACCATTTTACAATTTGGGCCCAAGTTAGAAGCAGAGCCTAAGGTGTAAATTATCGATAGTCCATATCTCGGAAACTATAAGAGATAATGCAATTTGGCAACCGGCAATGTAATTAGCATGCCGAACATCACGTGGAATGTGAATTGGAACGAAATCGCCAATAGATAAGACCATTTTACAATTTGGGCCCAAGTTAGAAGCAGAGCCTAAGGTGTAAATTATCGATAGTCCATATCTCGGAAACTATAAGAGATAATGCAATTTGGCAACCGGCAATGTAATTAGCATGCCGAATATTACTTGGAATGTGAATTGGAACGAAATCGCCAATAGATAAGACCATTTTACAATTTGGGCCCAAGTTAGAAGCAGAGCCTAAGATGTAAATTATCGATAGTCCATATCTCGGAAACTATAAGAGATAATGCAATTTGGCAACCGGCAATGTAATTAGCATACCGAATATTACTTGGAATGTGAATTGGAACGAAATCGCCTATAGATAAGACCATTTTACAATTTGGGCCCAAGTTAGAAGCAGAGCCTAAGGTGTAAATTATCGGTAGTCCATATCTCGGAAACTATAAGAGATAATGCAATTTGGCAACCGGCTATGTAAGTAGCATGCCGAATATAACTTGGAATGTGAATTGGAATGAAATCGCCAATAGATAAGACCATTTTACAATTTGGGCCCAAGTTAGAAGCAGAGCCTATAGTGTAAATTATCGATAGTCCATATCTCGGAAATTATAAGAGATAATGCAATTTGGCAAATGGCAATGTAATTAGCATGCCGAATATTACATGGAATGTGAATTGGAACGAAATCGCCAATAGATAAGACCATTTTACAATTTGGGCCCAAGTTAGAAGCAGAGCCTAAGGTGTAAATTATCGATAGTCCATATCTCGGAAATTATAAGAGATAATGCAATTTGGCAAATGACAATGTAATTAGCATGCCGAATATTACATGGAATGTGAATTGGAACGAAATCGCCAATAGATAAGACCATTTTACAATTTGGGCCCAAGTTAGAAGCAGAGCCTAAGGTGTAAATTATCTATAGTCCATATCTCGGAAACTATAAAAGATAATGCAATTTGGCAACCGGCAATGTAATTAGCATGCCGAATATTACTTGGAATGTGAATTGGAACGAAATCGCCAATAGATAAGACCATTTTACAATTTGGGCCCAAGTTAGAAGCAGAGCCTAAGGTGTAAATTATCGATAGTCCATATCTCGGAAACTATAAGAGATAATGCAACTTGGCCACCGGCAATGTAATTAGCATGCCGAATATTACTTGGAATGTGAATTGGAACGAAATCGCCAATAGATAAGGCCATTTTACAATTTGGGCCCAAGTTAGAAACAGAGCCTAAGGTGCAAATTATCGATAGTCCATATCTTGGAAACTATAAGAGATAATGAAATTTGGCAACCGGCAAAGTAATTAGCATGCCGAATATTACTTGGAATGTGAATTGGAACGAAATCGCCAAAAGATAAGACCATTTTACAATTTGGGCCCAAGTTAGAACCAGAGCCTAAGGTGTAAATTATCGATAGTCCATATCTCGGAAACTATAAGAGATAATGCAATTTGGCAACCGGCAATGTAATTAGCATGCCGAATATTACTTGGAATGTGAATTGGAACGATATCGCCAATAGATAAGACCATTTTACAATTTGGGCCCAAGTTAGAAACAGAGCCTAAGGTGTAAATTATCGATAGTCAATATCTCGGAAACTCTAAGAGATAATGCAACTTGGCAACCGGCAATGTAATTAGAATGCCGAATATTACTTGGAATGTGAATTGGAGCGAAATCGCCAATAGATAAGGCCATTTTACAATTTGGGCCCAATTTAGAAGCAGAGCCTAAGGTGTAAATTATCGATAGTCCATATCTCGGAAACTATAAGAGATAACGCAATTTGGCCACCGGCAATGTAATTAGCAAGAATATTACTTGGAATGTGAATTGGAACGAAATCGCCAATAGATAAGACCATTTTACAATTTGGGCCCAAGTTAGGAGCAGAGCCTAAGGTGTAAATTATCGATAGTCCATATCTCGGAAACTATAAGAGATAATGCAATTTGGCAACCGGCAATGTAATTAGCATGCCGAATATTACTTGGAATGTGAATTGGAACGAAATCGCCAATAGATAAGACCATTTTACAATTTGGGTCCAAGTTAGAAGTAGAGCCTAAGGTGTAAATTATCGATAGTCCATATCTCGGAAACTATAAGAGATAATGCAATTTGACCACCGGCAATGTAATTAGCATGCCGAATATTACTTGGAATGTGAATTGGAACGAAATCGCCAATAGATAAGACCATTTTACAATTTGGGCCCAAGTTAGAAGCAGAGCCTAAGGTGTAAATTATCGATAGGCCATATCTCGGAGACTATAAGAGATAATGCAACTTGGCCACCGGCAATGTAATTAGCATGCCGAACATTACTTGGAATGTGAATTGGAACGAAATCGCCAATAGATAAGACCATTTTGCAATTTGGGCCCAAGTTAGAAGCAGAGCCTAAAGTGTAAATTATCGATATTCCATATCTCGGAAACTATAAGAGATAATGCAATTAGGCAACCGGCAATGTAATTAGCATGCCGAATATTACTTGGAACGTGAATTGGAACGAAATCGTTAATAGATAAGACCATTTTACAATTTGGGCCCAAGTGAGAAGCAGAGCCAAAGGTGTAAATTATCGATAGTCTATATCTCGGAAACTATAAGAGATAATGCAATTTGGCAACCGGCAATGTAATTAGCATGCCGAATATTACTTGGAATGTGAATTGGAATGAAATCGACGATAGATAAGACCATTTTACAATTTGGGCCCAAGTTAGAAGCAGAGCCTAAGGTGTAAATTATCGATATTCCATATCTCGGAAACTATAAGAGATAATGCAATTAGGCAACCGGCAATGTAATTAGCATGCCGAATATTACTTGGAACGTGAATTGGAACGAAATCGTTAATAGATAAGACCATTTTACAATTTGGGCCCAAGTGAGAAGCAGAGCCAAAGGTGTAAATTATCGATAGTCTATATCTCGGAAACTATAAGAGATAATGCAATTTGGCAACCGGCAATGTAATTAGCATGCCGAATATTACTTGGAATGTGAATTGGAACGAAATCGCCAATAGATAAGACCATTTTACAATTTGGGCCCAAGTTAGAAGCAGAGCCTAAAGTGTAAATTATCGATAGTCCATAATTCGGAAACTATAAGAGATAATGGAATTTGGCAACCGGCTATGTAATTAGCATGCCGAATATTACTTGGAATGTGAATTGGAACGAAATCGCCAATAGATAAGACCATTTTACAATTTGGGTCCAAGTTAGAAGTAGAGCCTAAGGTGTAAATTATCGATAGTCCATATCTCGGAAACTATAAGAGATAATGCAATTTGACCACCGGCAATGTAATTAGCATGCCGAATATTACTTGGAATGTGAATTGGAACGAAATCGCCAATAGATAAGACCATTTTACAATTTGGGCCCAAGTTAGAAGCAGAGCCTAAAGTGTAAATTATCGATATTCCATATCTCGGAAACTATAAGAGATAATGCAATTAGGCAACCGGCAATGTAATTAGCATGCCGAATATTACTTGGAACGTGAATTGGAACGAAATCGTTAATAGATAAGACCATTTTACAATTTGGGCCCAAGTGAGAAGCAGAGCCAAAGGTGTAAATTATCGATAGTCTATATCTCGGAAACTATAAGAGATAATGCAATTTGGCAACCGGCAATGTAATTAGCATGCCGAATATTACTTGGAATGTGAATTGGAATGAAATCGCCAATAGATAAGACCATTTTACAATTTGGGCCCAAGTTAGAAGCAGAGCCTAAGGTGTAAATTATCGATATTCCATATCTCGGAAACTATAAGAGATAATGCAATTAGGCAACCGGCAATGTAATTAGCATGCCGAATATTACTTGGAACGTGAATTGGAACGAAATCGTTAATAGATAAGACCATTTTACAATTTGGGCCCAAGTGAGAAGCAGAGCCAAAGGTGTAAATTATCGATAGTCTATATCTCGGAAACTATAAGAGATAATGCAATTTGGCAACCGGCAATGTAATTAGCATGCCGAATATTACATGGAATGTGTATTGGAACGATATCGCCAATAGATAAGACCATTTTACAATTTGGGCCCAAGTTAGAAGCAGAGCCTAAGGTGTAAATTATCGATAGTCCATATCTCGGAAACTATAAAAGATAATACAATTTGGCAACCGGCAATGTAATTAGCATGCCCAATATTACTTGGAATGTGAATTGGAACGAAATCGCCAATAGATAAGACCATTTTACAATTTGGGCCCAAGTTAGAAGCAGAGCCTAAGGTGTAAATTATCGATAGTCCATATCTCGGAAACTATAAGAGATAATGCAACTTGGCCACCGGCAATGTAATTAGCATGTCGAATATTACTTGGAATGTGAATTGGAACGAAATCGCCAATAGATAAGACCATTTTACAATTTGGGCCCAAGTTAGAAGCAGAGCCTAAGGTGTAAATTATCGATAGTCCATATCTGGGAAACTATAAGAGATAATGCAATTTGGCAACCGGCAATGTAATTAGCATGCCGAATATTACTTGGAATGTGAATTGGAACGAAATCGCCAATAGATAAGACCATTTTACAATTTGGGCCCAAGTTAGAAGCAGAGCCTAAGGTGTAAATTATCGATAGTCCATATCTCGGAAACTATAAGAGATAATGCAATTTGGCAACCGGCAATGTAATTAGCATGCCGAATATTACTTGGAATGTGAATTGGAACGAAATCGCCAATAGATAAGACCATTTTACAATTTGGGCCCAAGTTAAAAGCAGAGCCTAAGGTGTAAATTATCGATAGTCCATATCTCGGAAACTATAAGAGATAATGTAATTTGGCCACCGGCAATGTAATTAGCAGGCCGAATATTACTTGGAATGTGAATTGGAGCGAAATCGCCAATTCATAAGACCATTTTACAATTTGGGCCTAAGTTAGAAGCAGAGCCTAAGGTGTAAATTATCGATAGTCCATATCTCGGAAACTATAAGAGATAATGCAATTTGGCAACCGGCAATGTAATTAGCATGCCGAATATTACTTGGAATGTGAATTGGAACGAAATCGCCAATAGATAAGACCATTTTACAATTTGGGCCCAAGTTAGAAGCAGAGCCTAAAGTGTAAATTATCGATATTCCATATCTCGGAAACTATAAGAGGTAATGCAATTTGGCAACCGGCAATGTAATTAGCATGCCGAGTATTACTTGGAATGTGAATTGGAACGAAATCGCCAATAGATAAGACCATTTTACAATTTGGGCCCAAGTTAGAAGCAGAGCCTAAGGTGTAAATTATCGATAGTCCATATCTCGGAAACTATAAGAGATAATGCAATTTGGCAACCGGCAATGTAATTAGCATGCCGAATATTACTTGGAATGTGAATTGGAACGAAATCGCCAATAGATAAGACCATTTTACAATTTGGGCCCAAGTTAGAAGCAGAGCCTATGGTGTAAATTATCGATAGTCCATAATTCGGAAACTATAAGAGATAATGGAATTTGGCAACCGGCAATGTAATTAGCATGCCGAATATTACTTGGAATGTGAATTGGAACGAAATCGCCAATAGATAAGACCATTTTACAATTTGGGCCCAAGTTAGAAGCAGAGCCTAAGGTGTAAATTATCGATAATCCATATCTCGGAAACTATAAGAGATAATGCAATTTGGCAACCGGCAATGTAATTAGCATGCCGAATATTACTTGGAATGTGAATTGGAACGAAATCGCCAATAGATAAGACCATTTTACAATTTGGGTCCAAGTTAGAAGTAGAGCCTAAGGTGTAAATTATCGATAGTCCATATCTCGGAAACTATAAGAGATAATGCAATTTGACCACCGGCAATGTAATTAGCATGCCGAATATTACTTGGAATGTGAATTGGAACGAAATCGCCAATAGATAAGACCATTTTACAATTTGGGCCCAAGTTAGAAGCAGAGCCTAAGGTGTAAATTATCGATAGGCCATATCTCGGAGACTATAAGAGCTAATGCAACTTGGCCACCGGCAATGTAATTAGCATGCCGAACATTACTTGGAATGTGAATTGGAACGAAATCGCCAATAGATAAGACCATTTTGCAATTTGGGAACAAGTTAGAAGCAGAGCCTAAAGTGTAAATTATCGATATTCCATATCTCGGAAACTATAAGAGATAATGCAATTAGGCAACCGGCAATGTAATTAGCATGCCGTATATTACTTGGAACGTGAATTGGAACGAAATCGTTAATAGATAAGACCATTTTACAATTTGGGCCCAAGTGAGAAGCAGAGCCAAAGGTGTAAATTATCGATAGTCTATATCTCGGAAACTATAAGAGATAATGCAATTTGGCAACCGGCAATGTAATTAGCATGCCGAATATTACTTGGAATGTGAATTGGAATGAAATCGCCAATAGATAAGACCATTTTACAATTTGGGCCCAAGTTAGAAGCAGAGCCTAAGGTGTAAATAATCGATATTCCATATCTCGGAAACTATAAGAGATAATGCAATTAGGCAACCGGCAATGTAATTAGCATGCCGAATATTACTTGGAACGTGAATTGGAACGAAATCGTTAATAGATAAGACCATTTTACAATTTGGGCCCAAGTGAGAAGCAGAGCCAAAGGTGTAAATTATCGATAGTCTATATCTCGGAAACTATAAGAGATAATGCAATTTGGCAACCGGCAATGTAATTAGCATGCCGAATATTACATGGAATGTGTATTGGAACGATATCGCCAATAGATAAGACCATTTTACAATTTGGGCCCAAGTTAGAAGCAGAGCCTAAGGTGTAAATTATCGATAGTCCATATCTCGGAAACTATAAAAGATAATACAATTTGGCAACCGGCAATGTAATTAGCATGCCGAATATTACTTGGAATGTGAATTGGAACGAAATCGCCAATAGATAAGACCATTTTACAATTTGGGCCCAAGTTAGAAGCAGAGCCTAAGGTGTAAATTATCGATAGTCCATATCTCGGAAACTATAAGAGATAATGCAACTTGGCCACCGGCAATGTAATTAGCATGTCGAATATTACTTGGATTGTGAATTGGAACGAAATCGCCAATAGATAAGACCATTTTACAATTTGGGCCCAAGTTAGAAGCAGAGCCTAAGGTGTAAATTATCGATAGTCCATATCTGGGAAACTATAAGAGATAATGCAATTTGGCAACCGGCAATGTAATTAGCATGCCGAATATTACTTGGAATGTGAATTGGAACGAAATCGCCAATAGATAAGACCATTTTACAATTTGGGCCCAAGTTAGAAGCAGAGCCTAAGGTGTAAATTATCGATAGTCCATATCTCGGAAACTATAAGAGATAATGCAATTTGGCAACCGGCAATGTAATTAGCATGCCGAATATTACTTGGAATGTGAATTGGAACGAAATCGCCAATAGATAAGACCATTTTACAATTTGGGTCCAAGTTAAAAGCAGAGCCTAAGGTGTAATTTATCGATAGTCCATATCTCGGAAACTATAAGAGATAATGTAATTTGGCCACCGGCAATGTAATTAGCAGGCCGAATATTACTTGGAATGTGAATTGGAGCGAAATCGCCAATTCATAAGACCATTTTACAATTTGGGCCTAAGTTAGAAGCAGAGCCTAAGGTGTAAATTATCGATAGTCCATATCTCGGAAACTATAAGAGATAATGCAATTTGGCAACCGGCAATGTAATTAGCATGCCGAATATTACTTGGAATGTGAATTGGAACGAAATCGCCAATAGATAAGACCATTTTACAATTTGGGCCCAAGTTAGAAGCAGAGCCTAAAGTGTAAATTATCGATATTCCATATCTCGGAAACTATAAGAGGTAATGCAATTTGGCAACCGGCAATGTAATTAGCATGCCGAGTATTACTTGGAATGTGAATTGGAACGAAATCGCCAATAGATAAGACCATTTTACAATTTGGGCCCAAGTTAGAAGCAGAGCCTAAGGTGTAAATTATCGATAGTCCATATCTCGGAAACTATAAGAGATAATGCAATTTGGCAACCGGCAATGTAATTAGCATGCCGAATATTACTTGGAATGTGAATTGGAACAAAATCGCCAATAGATAAGACCATTTTACAATTTGGGCCCAAGTTAGAAGCAGAGCCTAAGGTGTAAATTATCGATAGTCCATATCTCTGAAACTATAAGAGATAATGCAACTTGGCCACCGGCAATGTAATTAGCATGCCGAATATTACTTGGAATGTGAATTGGAATGAAATCGCCGATAGATAAGACCATTTTACTATTTGGGCCCAAGTTAGAAGCAGAGCCTAAGGTGTAAATTATCGATAGTCCATATCTCGGAAATTATAAGAGATAATGCAATTTGGCAAATGGCAATGTAATTAGCATGCCGAATATTACATGGAATGTGAATTGGAACGAAATCGCCAATAGATAAGACCATTTTACAATTTGGGCCCAAGTTAGAAGCAGAGCCTAAGGTGTAAATTATCGATAGTCCATATCTCGGAAATTATAAGAGATAATGCAATTTGGCAAATGACAATGTAATTAGCATGCCGAATATTACATGGAATGTGAATTGGAACGAAATCGCCAATAGATAAGACCATTTTACAATTTGGGCCCAAGTTAGAAGCAGAGCCTAAGGTGTAAATTATCGATAGTCCATATCTCGGAAACTATAAAAGATAATGCAATTTGGCAACCGGCAATGTAATTAGCATGCCGAATATTACTTGGAATGTGAATTGGAACGAAATCGCCAATAGATAAGACCATTTTACAATTTGGGCCCAAGTTAGAAGCAGAGCCTAAGGTGTAAATTATCGATAGTCCATATCTCGGAAACTATAAGAGATAATGCAACTTGGCCACCGGCAATGTAATTAGCATGCCGAATATTACTTGGAATGTGAATTGGAACGAAATCGCCAATAGATAAGGCCATTTTACAATTTGGGCCCAAGTTAGAAACAGAGCCTAAGGTGCAAATTATCGATAGTCCATATCTTGGAAACTATAAGAGATAATGCAATTTGGCAACCGGCAAAGTAATTAGCATGCCGAATATTACTTGGAATGTGAATTGGAACGAAATCGCCAAAAGATAAGACCATTTTACAATTTGGGCCCAAGTTAGAAGCAGAGCCTAAGGTGTAAATTATCGATAGTCCATATCTCGGAAACTATAAGAGATAATGCAATTTGGCAACCGGCAATGTAATTAGCATGCCGAATATTACTTGGAATGTGAATTGGAACGATATCGCCAATAGATAAGACCATTTTACAATTTGGGCCCAAGTTAGAAACAGAGCTTAAGGTGTAAATTATCGATAGTCCATATCTCGGAAACTATAAGAGATAATGCAACTTGGCAACCGGCAATGTAATTAGAATGCCGAATATTACTTGGAATGTGAATTGGAGCGAAATCGCCAATAGATAAGGCCATTTTACAATTTGGGCCCAATTTAGAAGCAGAGCCTAAGGTGTAAATAATCGATAGTCCATATCTCGGAAACTATAAGAGATAACGCAATTTGGCCACCGGCAATGTAATTAGCAAGAATATTACTTGGAATGTGAATTGGAACGAAATCGCCAATAGATAAGACCATTTTACAATTTGGGCCCAAGTTAGAAGCAGAGCCTAAGGTGTAAATTATCGATAGTCCATATCTCGGAAACTGTGAGAGATAATGCAATTTGGCAACCGGCAATGTAATTAGCATGCCGAATATTACTTGGAATGTGAATTGGAACGAAATCGCCAATAGATAAGACCATTTTACAATTTGGGCCCAAGTTAGAAGCAGAGCCTAAAGTGTAAATTATCGATAGTCCATAATTCGGAAACTATAAGAGATAATGGAATTTGGCAACCGGCAATGTAATTAGCATGCCGAATATTACTTGGAATGTGAATTGGAACGAAATCGCCAATAGATAAGACCATTTTACAATTTGGGCCCAAGTTAGGAGCAGAGCCTAAGGTGTAAATTATCGATAGTCCATATCTCGGAAACTATAAGAGATAATGCAATTTGGCAACCGGCAATGTAATTAGCATGCCGAATATTACTTCGAACGTGAATTGGAACGAAATCGTTAATAGATAAGACCATTTTACAATTTGGGCCCAAGTGAGAAGCAGAGCCAAAGGTGTAAATTATCGATAGTCTATATCTCGGAAACTATAAGAGATAATGCAATTTGGCAACCGGCAATGTAATTAGCATGCCGAATATTACATGGAATGTGTATTGGAACGATATCGCCAATAGATAAGACCATTTTACAATTTGGGCCCAAATTAGAAGCAGAGCCTAAGGTGTAAATTATCGATAGTCCATATCTCGGAAACTATAAAAGATAATACAATTTGGCAACCGGCAATGTAATTAGCATGTCGAATATTACTTGGAATGTGAATTGGAACGAAATCGCCAATAGATAAGACCATTTTACAATTTGGGCCCAAGTTAGAAGCAGAGCCTAAGGTGTAAATTATCGATAGTCCATATCTCGGAAACTATAAGAGATAATGCAACTTGGCCACCGGCAATGTAATTAGCATGTCGAATATTACTTGGAATGTGAATTGGAACGAAATTGCCAATAGATAAGACCATTTTACAATTTGGGCCCAAGTTAGAAGCAGAGCCTAAGGTGTAAATTATCGATAGTCCATATCTGGGAAACTATAAGAGATAATGCAATTTGGCAACCGGCAATGTAATTAGCATGTCGAATATTACTTGGAATGTGAATTGGAACGAAATCGCCAATAGATAAGACCATTTTACAATTTGGGCCCAAGTTAGAAGCAGAGCCTAAGGTGTAAATTATCGATAGTCCATATCTCGGAAACTATAAGAGATAATGCAACTTGGCCACCGGCAATGTAATTAGCATGTCGAATATTACTTGGAATGTGAATTGGAACGAAATCGCCAATAGATAAGACCATTTTACAATTTGGGCCCAAGTTAGAAGCAGAGCCTAAGGTGTAAATTATCGATAGTCCATATCTCGGAAACTATAAGAGATAATGCAATTTGGCAACCGGCAATGTAATTAGCATGCCGAATATTACTTGGAATGTGAATTGGAACGAAATCGCCAATAGATAAGACCATTTTACAATTTGGGCCCAAGTTAGAAGCAGAGCCTAAGGTGTAAATTATCGATAGTCCATATCTCGGAAACTATAAGAGATAATGCAACTTGGCCACCGGCAATGTAATTAGCATGTCGAATATTACTTGGAATGTGAATTGGAACGAAATCGCCAATAGATAAGACCATTTTACAATTTGGGCCCAAGTTAGAAGCAGAGCCTAAGGTGTAAATTATCGATAGTCCATATCTCGGAAACTATAAGAGATAATGCAATTTGGCAACCGGCAATGTAATTAGCATGCCGAATATTACTTGGAATGTGAATTGGAACGAAATCGCCAATAGATAAGACCATTTTACAATTTGGGCCCAAGTTAGAAGCAGAGCCTAAGGTGTAAATTATCGATAGTCCATATCTGGGAAACTATAAGAGATAATGCAATTTGGCAACCGGCAATGTAATTAGCATGCCGAATATTACTTGGAATGTGAATTGGAACGAAATCGCCAATAGATAAGTCCATTTTACAATTTGGGCCCAAGTTAGAAGCAGAGCCTAAGGTGTAAATTATCGATAGTCCATATCTCGGAAACTATAAGAGATAATGCAATTTGGCAACCGGCAATGTAATTAGCATGCCGAATATTACTTGGAATGTGAATTGGAACGAAATCGCCAATAGATAAGACCATTTTACAATTTGGTCCCAAGTTAGAAGCAGAGCCTAAGGTGTAAATTATCGATAGTCCATATCTCGGAAACTATAAGAGATAATGCAATTTGGCAACCGGCAATGAAATTAGCATGCTGAATATTACTTGCAATGTGAATTGGAACGAAATCGCCAATAGATAAGACCATTTTACAATTTGGGCCCAAGTTAGAAGCAGAGCCTAAGGTGAAAATTATCGATAGTCCATATCTCGGAAACTATAAGAGATAATGCAACTTGGCCACCGGCAATATAATTAGCATGCCGAATATTACTTGGAATGTGAATTGGAATGAAATCGCCAATAGATAAGACCATTTTACAATTTGGGCCCAAGTTAGAAGCAGAGACTAAGGTGTAAATTATCGATAGTCCATATTTCGGAAACTATAATAGGTAATGCAATTTGGCAACCGGCAATGTAATTAGCATGCCGAATATTACTTGGAATGTGAATTGGAATGAAATCGCCAATAGATAAGACCATTTTACAATTTGGGCCCAAGTTAGAAGCAGAGCATAAGGTGTAAATTATCGATAGTCCATATCTCGGAAATTATAAGAGATAATGCAATTTGGCAAACGGCAATGTAATTAGCATGCCGAATATTACATGGAATGTGATTTGGAACGATATCGCCAATAGATAAGACCATTTTACAATTTAGGCCCAAGTTAGAAGCAGAGCCTAAGGTGTAAATTATCGATAGTCCATATCTCGGAAACTATAAAAGATAATGCAATTTGGCAACCGGCAATGTAATTAGCATGCCGAATATTACTTGGAATGTGAATTGGAACGAAATCACCAATAGATAAGACCATTTTACAATTTGGGCCCAAGTTAGAAGCAGAGCCTAAGGTGTAAATTATCGATAGTCCATATCTCGGAAACTATAAGAGATAATGCAACTTGGCCACCGGCAATGTAATTAGCATGTCGAATATTACTTGGAATGTGAATTGGAACGAAATCGCCAATAGATAAGACCATTTTACAATTTGGGCCCAAGTTAGAAGCAGAGCCTAAGGTGTAAATTATCGATAGTCCATATCTCGGAAACTATAAGAGATAATGCAATTTGGCAACCGGCAATGTAATTAGCATGCCGAATATTACTTGGAATGTGAATTGGAACGAAATCGCCAATAGATAAGACCATTTTACAATTTGGGCCCAAGTTAAAAGCAGAGCCTAAGGTGTAAATTATCGATAGTCCATATCTCGGAAACTATAAGAGATAATGCAATTTGGCCACCGGCAATGTAATTAGCAGGCGGAATATTACTTGGAATGTGAATTGGAGCGGAATCGCCAATTCATAAGACCATTTTACAATTTGGGCCTAAGTTAGAAGCAGAGCCTAAGGTGTAAATTATCGATAGTCCATATCTGGGAAACTATAAGAGATAATGCAATTTGGCAACCGGCAATGTAATTAGCATGCCGAATATTACTTGGGATGTGAATTGGAACGAAATCGCCAATAGATAAGACCATTTTACAATTTGGGCCCAAGTTAGAAGCAGAGCCTAAGGTGTAAATTATCGATAGTCCATATCTCGGAAACTATAAGAGATAATGCAATTTGGCAACCGGCAATGTAATTAGCATGCTGAATATTACTTGGAATGTGAATTGGAATGAAATCGCCAATAGATAAGACCATTTTACAATTTGGGCCCAAGTTAGAAGCAGAGCATAAGGTGTAAATTATCGATAGTCCATATCTCGGAAATTATAAGAGATAATGCAATTTTGCAAACGGCAATGTAATTAGCATGCCGAATACTACATGGAATGTGAATTGGAACGATATCGCCAATAGATAAGGCCATTTTACAATTTAGGCCCAAGTTAGAAGCAGAGCCTAAGGTGTAAATTATCGATAGTCCATATCTCGGAAACTATAAAAGATAATGCAATTTGGCAACCGGCAATGTAATTAGCATGCCGAATATTACTTGGAATGTGAATTGGAACGAAATCGCCAATAGATAAGACCATTTTTCAATTTGGGCCCAAGTTAAAAGCAAAGCCTAAGGTGTAAATTATCGATAGTCCATATCTCGGAAACTATAAGAGATAATGCTATTTGGCCACCGGCAATGTAATTAGCAGGCCGAATGTTACTTGGAATGTGAATTGGAGCGGAATCGCCAATTCATAAGACCATTTTACAATTTGGGCCTAAGTTAGAAGCAGAGCCTAAGGTGTAAATTATCGATAATCCATATCTCGGAAACTATAAGAGATAATGCTATTTGGCAACCGGCAATGTAATTAGCATGCCGAATATTACTTGGAATGTGAATTGGAACGAAATCGCCAATAGATAAGACCATTTTACAATTTGGGCCCAAGTTAGAAGCAGAGCCTAAGGTGTAAATTATCGATAGTCCATATCTCGGAAACTATAAGAGATAATTCAATTTGGCAACCGGCAATGTAAGTAGCATCCCGAATATAACTTGGAATGTGAATTGGAACGAAATCGCCAATAGATAAGACCATTTTACAATTTGGGCCCAAGTTAGAAGCAGAGCCTAAGGTGTAAATTATCGATAGTCCATATCTCGGAAACTATAAGAGATAATGCAATTTGGCAACCGGCAATGTAATTAGCATGCTGAATATTACTTGGAATGTGAATTGGAACGAAATCGCCAATAGATAAGACCATTTTACAATTTGGGCCCAAGTTAGAAGCAGAGCCTAAGGTGTAAATTATCGATAGTTCATATCTCGGAAACTATAAGAGATAATGCAACTCGGCTACCGGCAATGTAATTAGCATGCCGAATATTACTTGGAATGTGAATTGGAACGAAATCGCCAATAGATAAGACCATTTTACAATTTGGGCCCAAGTTAGAAGCAGAGCCTAAGGTGTAAATTATCGATAGTCCATATCTGGGAAACTATAAGAGATAATGCAATTTGGCAACCGGCAATGTAATTAGCATGCCGAATATTACTTGGAATGTGAATTGGAACGAAATCGCCAATAGATAAGACCATTTTACAATTTGGGCCCAAGTTAGAAGCAGAGCCTAAGGTGTAAATTATTGATAGTCCATATCTCGGAAACTATAAGAGATAATGCAATTTGGCAACCGGCAATGTAATTAGCATGCCGAATATTACTTGGAATGTGAATTGGAACGAAATCGCCAATAGATAAGACCATTTTACAATTTGGGCCCAAGTTAAAAGCAGAGCCTAAGGTGTAAATTATCGATAGTCCATATCTCGGAAACTATAAGAGATAATGTAATTTGGCCACCGGCAATGTAATTAGCAGGCCGAATATTACTTGGAATGTGAATTGGAGCGAAATCGCCAATTCATAAGACCATTTTACAATTTGGGCCTAAGTTAGAAGCAGAGCCTAAGGTGTAAATTATCGATAGTCCATATCTCGGAAACTATAAGAGATAATGCAATTTGGCAAACTGCAATGTAATTAGCATGCCGAATATTACATGGAATGTGAATAGGAACGATATCGCCAATAGATAAGACCATTTTACAATTTGGGCCCAAGTTAGAAGCAGAGCCTAAGGTGTAAATTATCGATAGTCCATATCTCGGAAACTATAAGAGATAATGCAATTTGGCAACCGGCAATGTAAGTAGCATGCCGAATATAACTTGGAATGTGAATTGGAACGAAATCGCTAATAGATAAGACCATTTTACAATTTGGGCCCAAGTTAGAAGCAGAGCCTAATGTGTAAATTATCGATAGTCCATATCTCGGAAACTATAAGAGATAATGCAATTTGGCAAACTGCAATGTAATTAGCATGCCGAATATTACATGGAATGTGAATAGGAACGATATCGCCAATAGATAAGACCATTTTACAATTTGGGCCCAAGTTAGAAGCAGAGCCTAAGGTGTAAATTATCGATAGTCCATATCTCGGAAACTATAAAAGATAATGCAATTTGGCAACCGGCAATGTAATTAGCATGCCGAATATTACTTGGAATGTGAATTGGAACGAAATCGCCAATAGATAAGACCATTTTACAATTTGGGCCCAAGTTAGAAGCAGAGCCTAAGGTGTAAATTATCGATAGTCCATATCTCGGAAACTATAAGAGATAATGCAACTTGGCCACCGGCAATGTAATTAGCATGCCGAATATTACTTGGAATGTGCATTGGAACGAAATCGCCAATAGATAAGATCATTTTACAATTTGGGCCCAAGTTAGAAGCAGAGCTTAAGGTGTAAATTATCGATAGTCCATATCTGGGAAACTATAAGAGATAATGCAATTTGGCAACCGGCAATGTAATTAGCATGCCGAATATTACTTGGAATGTGAATTGGAACGAAATCGCCAATAGATAAGTCCATTTTACAATTTGGGCCCAAGTTAGAAGCAGAGCCTAAGGTGTAAATTATCGATAGTCCATATCTCGGAAACTATAAGAGATAATGCAATTTGGCAACCGGCAATGTAATTAGCATGCTGAATATTACTTGGAATGTGAATTGGAACGAAATCGCCAATAGATAAGACCATTTTACAATTTGGGCCCAAGTTAGAAGCAGAGCCTAAGGTGAAAATTATCGATAGTCCATATCTCGGAAACTATAAGAGATAATGCAACTTGGCCACCGGCAATGTAATTAGCATGCCGAATATTACTTGGAATGTGAATTGGAATGAAATCGTAAATAGATAAGACCATTTTACAATTTGGGCCCAAGTTAGAAGCAGAGCCTAAGGTGTAAATTATCGATAGTCCATATTTCGGAAACTATAAGAGATAATGCAATTTGGCAACCGGCAATGTAATTAGCATGCCGAATATTACTTGGAATGTGAATTGGAATGAAATCGCCAATAGATAAGACCATTTTACAATTTGGGCCCAAGTTAGAAGCAGAGCCTAAGGTGTAAATTATCGATAGTCCATATCTCGGAAATTATAAGAGATAATGCAATTTGGCAAACGGCAATGTAATTAGCATGCCGAATATTACATGGAATGTGAATTGGAACGATATCGCCAATAGATAAGACCATTTTACAATTTAGGCCCAAGTTAGAAGCAGAGCCTAAGGTGTAAATTATCGATAGTCCATATCTCGGAAATTATAAAAGATAATGCAATTTGGCAACCGGCAATGTAATTAGCATGCCGAATATTACTTGGAATGTGAATTGGAACGAAATCGCCAATAGATAAGACCATTTTACAATTTGGACCCAAGTTAGAAGCAGAGCCTAAGGTGTAAATTATCGATAGTCCATATCTCGGAAACTATAAGAGATAATGCAATTTGGCAACCGGCAATGTAATTAGCATGCTGAATATTACTTGGAATGTGAATTGGAACGAAATCGCCAATAGATAAGACCATTTTACAATTTGGGCCCAAGTTAGAAGCAGAGCCTAAGGTGAAAATTATCGATAGTCCATATCTCGGAAACTATAAGAGATAATGCAACTTGGCCACCGGCAATGTAATTAGCATGTCGAATATTACTTGGAATGTGAATTGGAACGAAATCGCCAATAGATAAGACCATTTTACAATTTGGGCCCAAGTAAGAAGCAGAGCCTAAGGTGTAAATTATCGATAGTCCATATCTCGGAAACTATAAGAGATAATGCAATTTGGCAACCGGCAATGTAATTAGCATGCCGAATATTACTTGGAATGTGAATTGGAACGAAATCGCCAATAGATAAGACCATTTTACAATTTGGGCCCAAGTTAAAAGCAGAGCCTAAGGTGTAAATTATCGATAGTCCATATCACGGAAACTATAAGAGATAATGCAATTTGGCCACCGGCAATGTAATTAGCAGGCGGAATATTACTTGGAATGTGAATTGGAGCGGAATCGCCAATTCATAAGACCATTTTACAATTTGGGCCTAAGTTAGAAGCAGAGCCTAAGGTGTAAATTATCGATAGTCCATATCTGGGAAACTATAAGAGATAATGCAATTTGGCAACCGGCAATGTAATTAGCATGCCGAATATTACTTGGAATGTGAATTGGAACGAAATCGCCAATAGATAAGTCCATTTTACAATTTGGGCCCAAGTTAGAAGCAGAGCCTAAGGTGTAAATTATCGATAGTCCATATCTCGGAAACTATAAGAGATAATGCAATTTGGCAACCGGCAATGTAATTAGCATGCCGAATATTACTTGGGATGTGAATTGGAACGAAATCGCCAATAGATAAGACCATTTTACAATTTGGGCCCAAGTTAGAAGCAGAGCCTAAGGTGTAAATTATCGATAGTCCATATCTCGGAAACTATAAGAGATAATGCAATTTGGCAACCGGCAATATAATTAGCGTGCTGAATATTACTTGGAATGTGAATTGGAATGAAATCGCCAATAGATAAGACCATTTTACAATTTGGGCCCAAGTTAGAAGCAGAGCATAAGGTGTAAATTATCGATAGTCCATATCTCGGAAATTATAAGAGATAATGCAATTTTGCAAACGGCAATGTAATTAGCATGCCGAATATTACATGGAATGTGAATTGGAACGATATCGCCAATAGATAAGGCCATTTTACAATTTAGGCCCAAGTTAGAAGCAGAGCCTAAGGTGTAAATTATCGATAGTCCATATCTCGGAAACTATAAAAGATAATGCAATTTGGCAACCGGCAATGTAATTAGCATGCCGAATATTACTTGGAATGTGAATTGGAACGAAATCGCCAATAGATAAGACCATTTTACAATTTGGGCCCAAGTTAAAAGCAAAGCCTAAGGTGTAAATTATCGATAGTCCATATCTCGGAAACTATAAGAGATAATGCAATTTGGCCACCGGCAATGTAATTAGCAGGCCGAATGTTACTTGGAATGTGAATTGGAGCGGAATCGCCAATTCATAAGACCATTTTACAATTTGGGCCTAAGTTAGAAGCAGAGCCTAAGGTGTAAATTATCGATAATCCATATCTCGGAAACTATAAGAGATAATGCTATTTGGCAACCGGCAATGTAATTAGCATGCCGAATATTACTTGGAATGTGAATTGGAACGAAATCGCCAATAGATAAGACCATTTTACAATTTGGGCCCAAGTTAGAAGCAGAGCCTAAGGTGTAAATTATCGATAGTCCATATCTCGGAAACTATAAGAGATAATTCAATTTGGCAACCGGCAATGTAAGTAGCATCCCGAATATAACTTGGAATGTGAATTGGAACGAAATCGCCAATAGATAAGACCATTTTACAATTTGGGCCCAAGTTAGAAGCAGAGCCTAAGGTGTAAATTATCGATAGTCCATATCTCGGAAACTATAAGAGATAATGCAATTTGGCAACCGGCAATGTAATTAGCATGCTGAATATTACTTGGAATGTGAATTGGAACGAAATCGCCAATAGATAAGACCATTTTACAATTTGGGCCCAAGTTAGAAGCAGAGATTAAGGTGTAAATTATCGATAGTTCATATCTCGGAAACTATAAGAGATAATGCAACTTGGCCACCGGCAATGTAATTAGCATGCCGAATATTACTTGGAATGTGAATTGGAACGAAATCGCCAATAGATAAGACCATTTTACAATTGGGGCCCAAGTTAGAAGCAGAGCCTAAGGTGTAAATTATCGATAGTCCATATCTCGGAAACTATAAGAGATAATACAATTTGGCAACCGGCAATGTAATTAGCATGCCGAATATTACTTGGAATGTGAATTGGAACGAAATCGCCAATAGATAAGACCATTTTACAATTTGGGCCCAAGTTAGAAGCAGAGCCTAAAGTGTAAATTATCGATATTCCATATCTCGGAAACTATAAGAGATAATGCAATTTGGCAACCGGCAATGTAATTAGCATGCCGAATATTACTTGGAACGTGAATTGGAACGAAATCGCCAATAGATAAGACCATTTTACAATTTGGGCCCCAGTTAGAAGCAGAGCCAAAGGTGTAAATTTTCGATAGTCCATATCTCGGAAACTATAAGAGATAATGCAATTTGGCAACCGGCAATGTAATTGGCATGCCGAATATTACTTGGAATGTGAAGTGGAACGAAATCGCCAATAGATAAGACCATTTTACAATTTGGGCCCAAGTTAGAAGCGGAGCCTAAGGTGTAAATTATCGATAGTCCATATCTCGGAAATTATAAGAGATGATGCAATTTGGCAAACGGCAATGTAATTAGCATGCCGAATATTACATGGAATGTGAATTGGAACGAAATCGCCAATAGATAACACCATTTTACAATTTGGGCCCAAGTTAGAAGCAGAGCCTAAGGTGTAAATTATCGATAGTCCATATCTCGGAAACAATAAGAGATAATGCAATTTGGCAACCGGCAATGTAATTAGCATGCCGAATATTACTTGGAATGTGAATTGGAACGAAATCGCCAATAGATAAGACCATTTTACAATTTGGGCCCAAGTTAGAAGCAGAGCCTAAGGTGTAAATAATCGATAGTCCATATCTCGGAAACTATAAGAGATAATACAATTTGGCAACCGGCAATGTAATTAGCATGCCGAACATCACTTGGAATGTGAATTGGAACGAAATCGGCAATAGATAAGACCATTTTACAATTTGGGCCCAAGTTAGAAGCAGAGCCTAAGGTGTAAATTATCGATAGTCCATATCTCGGAAACTATAAGAGATAATGCAATTTGGCAACCGGCAATGTAATTAGCATGCCGAATATTAGTTGGAATGTGAATTGGAACGAAATCGCCAATAGATAAGACCATTTTACAATTTGGGCCCAAGTTAGAAGCAGAGCCTAAGGTGTAAATTATCGATAGTCCAGATCTCGGAAACTATAAGAGATAATGCAATTTGGCAACCGGCAATGTAATTAGCATACCGAATATTACTTGGAATGTGAATTGGAACGAAATCGCCTATAGATAAGACCATTTTACAATTTGGGCCCAAGTTAGAAGCAGAGCCTAAGGTGTAAATTATCGATAGTCCATATCTCGGAAACTATAAGAGATAATGCAATTTTGCAAACGGCAATGTAATTAGCATGCCGAATATTACATGGAATGTGAATTGGAACGATATCGCCAATAGATAAGGCCATTTTACAATTTAGGCCCAAGTTAGAAGCAGAGACTAAGGTGTAAATTATCGATAGTCCATATCTCGGAAACTATAAAAGATAATGCAATTTGGCAACCGGCAATGTAATTAGCATGCCGAATATTACTTGGAATGTGAATTGGAACGAAATCGCCAATAGATAAGACCATTTTACAATTTGGGCCCAAGTTAAAAGCAAAGCCTAAGGTGTAAATTATCGATAGTCCATATCTCGGAAACTATAAGAGATAATGCAATTTGGCCACCGGCAATGTAATTAGCAGGCCGAATGTTACTTGGAATGTGAGTTGGAGCGGAATCGCCAATTCATAAGACCATTTTACAATTTGGGCCTAAGTTAGAAGCAGAGCCTAAGGTGTAAATTATCGATAATCCATATCTCGGAAACTATAAGAGATAATGCTATTTGGCAACCGGCAATGTAATTAGCATGCCGAATATTACTTGGAATGTGAATTGGAACGAAATCGCCAATAGATAAGACCATTTTACAATTTGGGCCCAAGTTAGAAGCGGAGCCTAAGGTGTAAATTATCGATAGTCCATATCTCGGAAATTATAAGAGATAATGCAATTTGGCAAACGGCAATGTATTTAGCATGCCGAATATTACATGGAATGTGAATTGGAACGAAATCGCCAATAGATAAGACCATTTTACAATTTGGGCCCAAGTTAGAAGCAGAGCCTAAGGTGTAAATTATCGATAGTCCATATCTCGGAAACTATAAAAGATAATGCAATTTGGCAACCGGCAATGTAATTAGCATGCCGAATATTACTTGGAATGTGAATTGGAACGAAATCGCCAATAGATAAGACCATTTTACAATTTGGGCCCAAGTTAGAAGCAGAGCCTAAGGTGTAAATTATCGATAGTCCATATCTCGGAAACTATAAGAGATAAGGCAATTTGGCAACCGGCAATGTAATTAGCATGCCGAATATTACTTGGAATGTGAATTGGAACGAAATCGCCAATAGATAAGTCCATTTTACAATTTGGGCCCAAGTTAGAAGCAGAGCCTAAGGTGTAAATTATCGATAGTCCATATCTCGGAAACTATAAGAGATAATGCAATTTGGCAACCGGTAATGTAATTAGCATGCCGAATATTACTTGGAATGTGAATTGGAACGAAATCGCCAATAGATAAGACCATTTTACAATTTGGGCCCAAGTTAGAAGCAGAGCCTAAGGTGTAAATAATCGATAGTCCATATCTCGGAAACTATAAGAGATAATACAATTTGGCAACCGGCAATGTAATTAGCATGCCGAACATCACTTGGAATGTGAATTGGAACGAAATCGCCAATAGATAAGACCATTTTACAATTTGGGCCCAAGTTAGAAGCAGAGCCTAAGGTGTAAATTATCGATAGTCCATATCTCGGAAACTATAAGAGATAATGCAATTTGGCAACCGGCAATGTAATTAGCATGCCGAATATTACTTGGAATGTGAATTGGAACGAAATCGCCTATAGATAAGACCATTTTACAATTTGGGCCCAAGTTAGAAGCAGAGCCTAAGGTGTAAATTATCGATAGTCCATATCTCGGAAACTATAAGAGATAATGCAATTTTGCAAACGGCAATGTAATTAGCATGCCGAATATTACATGGAATGTGAATTGGAACGATATCGCCAATAGATAAGGCCATTTTACAATTTAGGCCCAAGTTAGAAGCAGAGACTAAGGTGTAAATTATCGATAGTCCATATCTCGGAAACTATAAAAGATAATGCAATTTGGCAACCGGCAATGTAATTAGCATGCCGAATATTACTTGGAATGTGAATTGGAACGAAATCGCCAATAGTTAAGACCATTTTACAATTTGGGCCCAAGTTAAAAGCAAAGCCTAAGGTGTAAATTATCGATAGTCCATATCTCGGAAACTATAAGAGATAATGCAATTTGGCCACCGGCAATGTAATTAGCAGGCCGAATGTTACTTGGAATGTGAGTTGGAGCGGAATCGCCAATTCATAAGACCATTTTACAATTTGGGCCTAAGTTAGAAGCAGAGCCTAAGGTGTAAATTATCGATAATCCATATCTCGGAAACTATAAGAGATAATGCTATTTGGCAACCGGCAATGTAATTAGCATGCCGAATATTACTTGGAATGTGAATTGGAACGAAATCGCCAATAGATAAGACCATTTTACAATTTGGGCCCAAGTTAGAAGCGGAGCCTAAGGTGTAAATTATCGATAGTCCATATCTCGGAAATTATAAGAGATAATGCAATTTGGCAAACGGCAATGTATTTAGCATGCCGAATATTACATGGAATGTGAATTGGAACGAAATCGCCAATAGATAAGACCATTTTACAATTTGGGCCCAAGTTAGAAGCAGAGCCTAAGGTGTAAATTATCGATAGTCCGTATCTCGGAAACTATAAAAGATAATGCAATTTGGCAACCGGCAATGTAATTAGCATGCCGAATATTACTTGGAATGTGAATTGGAACGAAATCGCCAATAGATAAGACCATTTTACAATTTGGGCCCAAGTTAGAAGCAGAGCCTAAGGTGTAAATTATCGATAGTCCATATCTCGGAAACTATAAGAGATAAGGCAATTTGGCAACCGGCAATGTAATTAGCATGCCGAATATTACTTGGAATGTGAATTGGAACGAAATCGCCAATAGATAAGTCCATTTTACAATTTGGGCCCAAGTTAGAAGCAGAGCCTAAGGTGTAAATTATCGATAGTCCATATCTCGGAAACTATAAGAGATAATGCAATTTGGCAACCGGTAATGTAATTAGCATGCCGAATATTACTTGGAATGTGAATTGGAACGAAATCGCCAATAGATAAGACCATTTTACAATTTGGGCCCAAGTTAGAAGCAGAGCCTAAGGTGTAAATAATCGATAGTCCATATCTCGGAAACTATAAGAGATAATACAATTTGGCAACCGGCAATGTAATTAGCATGCCGAACATCACTTGGAATGTGAATTGGAACGAAATCGCCAATAGATAAGACCATTTTCAATTTGGGCCCAAGTTAGAAGCAGAGCCTAAGGTGTAAATTATCGATAGTCCATATCTCGGAAACTATAAGAGATAATGCAATTTGGCAACCGGCAATGTAATTAGCATGCCGAATATTACTTGGAATGTGAATTGGAACGAAATCGCCAATAGATAAGACCATTTTACAATTTGGGCCCAAGTTAGAAGCAGAGCCTAAGGTGTAAATTATCGATAGTCCAGATCTCGGAAACTATAAGAGATAATGCAATTTGGCAACCGGCAATGTAATTAGCATACCGAATATTACTTGGAATGTGAATTGGAACGAAATCGCCTATAGATAAGACCATTTTACAATTTGGGCCCAAGTTAGAAGCAGAGCCTAAGGTGTAAATTATCGATAGTCCATATCTCGGAAACTATAAGAGATAATGCAATTTTGCAAACGGCAATGTAATTAGCATGCCGAATATTACATGGAATGTGAATTGGAACGATATCGCCAATAGATAAGGCCATTTTACAATTTAGGCCCAAGTTAGAAGCAGAGCCTAAGGTGTAAATTATCGATAGTCCATATCTCGGAAACTATAAAAGATAATGCAATTTGGCAACCGGCAATGTAATTAGCATGCCGAATATTACTTGGAATGTGAATTGGAACGAAATCGCCAATAGATAAGACCATTTTACAATTTGGGCCCAAGTTAAAAGCAAAGCCTAAGGTGTAAATTATCGATAGTCCATATCTCGGAAACTATAAGAGATAATGCAATTTGGCCACCGGCAATGTAATTAGCAGGCCGAATGTTACTTGGAATGTGAATTGGAGCGGAATCGCCAATTCATAAGACCATTTTACAATTTGGGCCTAAGTTAGAAGCAGAGCCTAAGGTGTAAATTATCGATAATCCATATCTCGGAAACTATAAGAGATAATGCTATTTGGCAACCGGCAATGTAATTAGCATGCCGAATATTACTTGGAATGTGAATTGGAACGAAATCGCCAATAGATAAGACCATTTTACAATTTGGGCATAAGTTAGAAGCAGAGCCTAAGGTGTAAATTATCGATAGTCCATATCTCGGAAACTATAAGAGATAATTCAATTTGGCAACCGGCAATGTAAGTAGCATCCCGAATATAACTTGGAATGTGAATTGGAACGAAATCGCCAATAGATAAGACCATTTTACAATTTGGGCCCAAGTTAGAAGCAGAGCCTAAGGTGTAAATAATCGATAGTCCATATCTCGGAAACTATAAGAGATAATGCAATTTGGCAACCGGCAATGTAATTAGCATGCTGAATATTACTTGGAATGTGAATTGGAACGAAATCGCCAATAGATAAGACCATTTTACAATTTGGGCCCAAGTTAGAAGCAGAGCCTAAGGTGTAAATTATCGATAGTTCATATCTCGGAAACTATAAGAGATAATGCAACTTGGCCACCGGCAATGTAATTAGCATGCCGAATATTACTTGGAATGTGAATTGGAACGAAATCGCCAATAGATAAGACCATTTTACAATTTGGGCCCAAGTTAGAAGTAGAGCCTAAGGTGTAAATTATCGATAGTCCATATCTCGGAAACTATAAGAGATAATTCAATTTGGCAACCGGCAATGTAAGTAGCATGCCGAATATAACTTGTAATGTGAATTGGAACGAAATCGCCAATAGATAAGACCATTTTACAATTTGGGCCCAAGTTAGAAGCAGAGCCTAAGGTGTAAATTATCGATAGTCCATATCTCGGAAACTATAAGAGATAATGCAATTTGGCAACCGGCAATGTAATTAGCATGCCGAATATTACTTGGAATGTGAATTGGAACGAAATCACCAATAGATAAGACCATTTTACAATTTGGGCCCAAGTTAGAAGCAGAGCCAAAGGTGTAAATTTTCGATAGTCCATATCTCGGAAACTATAAGAGATAATGCAATTTGGCAACCGGCAATGTAATTAGCATGCCGAATATTACTTGGAATGTGAAGTGGAACGAAATCGCCAATAGATAAGACCATTTTACAATTTGGGCCCAAGTTAGAAGCGGAGCCTAAGGTGTAAATTATCGATAGTCCATATCTCGGAAATTATAAGAGATAATGCAATTTGGCAAACGGCAATGTAATTAGCATGCCGAATATTACATGGAATGTGAATTGGAACGAAATCGCCAATAGATAAGACCATTTTACAATTTGGGCCCAAGTTAGAAGCAGAGCCTAAGGTGTAAATTATCGATAGTCCATATCTCGGAAACTATAAAAGATAATGCAATTTGGCAACCGGCAATGTAATTAGCATGCCGAATATTACTTGGAATGTGAATTGGAACGAAATCGCCAATAGATAAGACCATTTTACAATTTGGGCCCAAGTTAGAAGCAGAGCCTAAGGTGTAAATTATCGATAGTCCATATCTCGGAAACTATAAGAGATAATGCAATTTGGCAACCGGCAATGTAATTAGCATGCCGAATATTATTTGGAATGTGAATTGGAACGAAATCGCCAATAGATAAGTCCATTTTACAATTTGGGCCCAAGTTAGAAGCAGAGCCTAAGGTGTAAATTATCGATAGTCCATATCTCGGAAACTATAAGAGATAATGCAATTTGGCAACCGGCAATGTAATTAGCATGCCGAATATTACTTGGAATGTGAATTGGAACGAAATCGCCAATAGATAAGACCATTTTACAATTTGGGCCCAAGTTAGAAGCAGAGCCTAAGGTGTAAATAATCGATAGTCCATATCTCGGAAACTATAAGAGATAATACAATTTGGCAACCGGCAATGTAATTAGCATGCCGAACATCACTTGGAATGTGAATTGGAACGAAATCGCCAATAGATAAGACCATTTTACAATTTGGGCCCAAGTTAGAAGCAGAGCCTAAGGTGTAAATTATCGATAGTCCATATCTCGGAAACTATAAGAGATAATGCAATTTGGCAACCGGCAATGTAATTAGCATGCCGAATATTACTTGGAATGTGAATTGGAACGAAATCGCCAATAGATAAGACCATTTTACAATTTGGGCCCAAGTTAGAAGCAGAGCCTAAGGTGTAAATTATCGATAGTCCAGATCTCGGAAACTATAAGAGATAATGCAATTTGGCAACCGGCAATGTAATTAGCATACCGAATATTACTTGGAATGTGAATTGGAACGAAATCGCCTATAGATAAGACCATTTTACAATTTGGGCCCAAGTTAGAAGCAGAGCCTAAAGTGTAAATTATCGATATTCCATATCTCGGAAACTATAAGAGATAATGCAATTTGGCAACCGGCAATGTAATTAGCATGCCGAATATTACTTGGAATGTGAATTGGAACGAAATCGCCAATAGATAAGACCATTTTACAATTTGGGCCCAAGTTAGAAGCAGAGCCTAAGGTGTAAATTATCGATAGTCCATATCTCGGAAACTATAAGAGATAATGCAATTTGGCAACCGGCAATGTAATTAGCATGCCGAATATTACTTGGAATGTGAATTGGAACGAAATCGCCAATAGATAAGACCATTTTACAATTTGGGCCCAAGTTAGAAGCAGAGCCAAAGGTTTAAATTATCGATAGTCCATATCTCGGAAACTATAAGAGATAATGCAATTTGGCAACCGGCAATGTAATTAGCATGCCGAATATTACTTGGAATGTGAATTGGAACGAAATCGCCAATAGATAAGACCATTTTACAATTTGGGCCCAAGTTAGAAGCAGAGCCTAAGGTGTAAATTATCGATAGTCCATATCTCGGAAACTATAAGAGATAATGCAATTTGGCAACCGGTAATGTAATTAGCATGCCGAATATTACTTGGAATGTGAATTGGAACGAAATCGCCAATAGATAAGACCATTTTACAATTTGGGCCCAAGTTAGAAGCAGAGCCTAAGGTGTAAATAATCGATAGTCCATATCTCGGAAACTATAAGAGATAATACAATTTGGCAACCGGCAATGTAATTAGCATGCCGAACATCACTTGGAATGTGAATTGGAACGAAATCGCCAATAGATAAGACCATTTTACAATTTGGGCCCAAGTTAGAAGCAGAGCCTAAGGTGTAAATTATCGATAGTCCATATCTCGGAAACTATAAGAGATAATTCAATTTGGCAACCGGCAATGTAATTAGCATGCCGAACATCACTTGGAATGTGAATTGGAACGAAATCGCCAATAGATAAGACCATTTTACAATTTGGGCATAAGTTAGAAGCAGAGCCTAAGGTGTAAATTATCGATAGTCCATATCTCGGAAACTATAAGAGATAATTCAATTTGGCAACCGGCAATGTAAGTAGCATCCCGAATATAACTTGGAATGTGAATTGGAACGAAATCGCCAATAGATAAGACCATTTTACAATTTGGGCCCAAGTTAGAAGCAGAGCCTAAGGTGTAAATAATCGATAGTCCATATCTCGGAAACTATAAGAGATAATGCAATTTGGCAACCGGCAATGTAATTAGCATGCTGAATATTACTTGGAATGTGAATTGGAACGAAATCGCCAATAGATAAGACCATTTTACAATTTGGGCCCAAGTTAGAAGCAGAGCCTAAGGTGTAAATTATCGATAGTTCATATCTCGGAAACTATAAGAGATAATGCAACTTGGCCACCGGCAATGTAATTAGCATGCCGAATATTACTTGGAATGTGAATTGGAACGAAATCGCCAATAGATAAGACCATTTTACAATTTGGGCCCAAGTTAGAAGTAGAGCCTAAGGTGTAAATTATCGATAGTCCATATCTCGGAAACTATAAGAGATAATTCAATTTGGCAACCGGCAATGTAAGTAGCATGCCGAATATAACTTGTAATGTGAATTGGAACGAAATCGCCAATAGATAAGACCATTTTACAATTTGGGCCCAAGTTAGAAGCAGAGCCTAAGGTGTAAATTATCGATAGTCCATATCTCGGAAACTATAAGAGATAATGCAATTTGGCAACCGGCAATGTAATTAGCATGCCGAATATTACTTGGAATGTGAATTGGAACGAAATCACCAATAGATAAGACCATTTTACAATTTGGGCCCAAGTTAGAAGCAGAGCCAAAGGTGTAAATTTTCGATAGTCCATATCTCGGAAACTATAAGAGATAATGCAATTTGGCAACCGGCAATGTAATTAGCATGCCGAATATTACTTGGAATGTGAAGTGGAACGAAATCGCCAATAGATAAGACCATTTTACAATTTGGGCCCAAGTTAGAAGCGGAGCCTAAGGTGTAAATTATCGATAGTCCATATCTCGGAAATTATAAGAGATAATGCAATTTGGCAAACGGCAATGTAATTAGCATGCCGAATATTACATGGAATGTGAATTGGAACGAAATCGCCAATAGATAAGACCATTTTACAATTTGGGCCCAAGTTAGAAGCAGAGCCTAAGGTGTAAATTATCGATAGTCCATATCTCGGAAACTATAAAAGATAATGCAATTTGGCAACCGGCAATGTAATTAGCATGCCGAATATTACTTGGAATGTGAATTGGAACGAAATCGCCAATAGATAAGACCATTTTACAATTTGGGCCCAAGTTAGAAGCAGAGCCTAAGGTGTAAATTATCGATAGTCCATATCTCGGAAACTATAAGAGATAATGCAATTTGGCAACCGGCAATGTAATTAGCATGCCGAATATTATTTGGAATGTGAATTGGAACGAAATCGCCAATAGATAAGTCCATTTTACAATTTGGGCCCAAGTTAGAAGCAGAGCCTAAGGTGTAAATTATCGATAGTCCATATCTCGGAAACTATAAGAGATAATGCAATTTGGCAACCGGCAATGTAATTAGCATGCCGAATATTACTTGGAATGTGAATTGGAACGAAATCGCCAATAGATAAGACCATTTTACAATTTGGGCCCAAGTTAGAAGCAGAGCCTAAGGTGTAAATAATCGATAGTCCATATCTCGGAAACTATAAGAGATAATACAATTTGGCAACCGGCAATGTAATTAGCATGCCGAACATCACTTGGAATGTGAATTGGAACGAAATCGCCAATAGATAAGACCATTTTACAATTTGGGCCCAAGTTAGAAGCAGAGCCTAAGGTGTAAATTATCGATAGTCCATATCTCGGAAACTATAAGAGATAATGCAATTTGGCAACCGGCAATGTAATTAGCATGCCGAATATTACTTGGAATGTGAATTGGAACGAAATCGCCAATAGATAAGACCATTTTACAATTTGGGCCCAAGTTAGAAGCAGAGCCTAAGGTGTAAATTATCGATAGTCCAGATCTCGGAAACTATAAGAGATAATGCAATTTGGCAACCGGCAATGTAATTAGCATACCGAATATTACTTGGAATGTGAATTGGAACGAAATCGCCTATAGATAAGACCATTTTACAATTTGGGCCCAAGTTAGAAGCAGAGCCTAAAGTGTAAATTATCGATATTCCATATCTCGGAAACTATAAGAGATAATGCAATTTGGCAACCGGCAATGTAATTAGCATGCCGAATATTACTTGGAATGTGAATTGGAACGAAATCGCCAATAGATAAGACCATTTTACAATTTGGGCCCAAGTTAGAAGCAGAGCCTAAGGTGTAAATTATCGATAGTCCATATCTCGGAAACTATAAGAGATAATGCAATTTGGCAACCGGCAATGTAATTAGCATGCCGAATATTACTTGGAATGTGAATTGGAACGAAATCGCCAATAGATAAGACCATTTTACAATTTGGGCCCAAGTTAGAAGCAGAGCCAAAGGTTTAAATTATCGATAGTCCATATCTCGGAAACTATAAGAGATAATGCAATTTGGCAACCGGCAATGTAATTAGCATGCCGAATATTACTTGGAATGTGAATTGGAACGAAATCGCCAATAGATAAGACCATTTTACAATTTGGGCCCAAGTTAGAAGCAGAGCCTAAGGTGTAAATTATCGATAGTCCATATCTCGGAAACTATAAGAGATAATGCAATTTGGCAACCGGTAATGTAATTAGCATGCCGAATATTACTTGGAATGTGAATTGGAACGAAATCGCCAATAGATAAGACCATTTTACAATTTGGGCCCAAGTTAGAAGCAGAGCCTAAGGTGTAAATAATCGATAGTCCATATCTCGGAAACTATAAGAGATAATACAATTTGGCAACCGGCAATGTAATTAGCATGCCGAACATCACTTGGAATGTGAATTGGAACGAAATCGCCAATAGATAAGACCATTTTACAATTTGGGCCCAAGTTAGAAGCAGAGCCTAAGGTGTAAATTATCGATAGTCCATATCTCGGAAACTATAAGAGATAATGCAATTTGGCAACCGGCAATGTAATTAGCATGCCGAATATTACTTGGAATGTGAATTGGAACGAAATCGCCAATAGATAAGACCATTTTACAATTTGGGCCCAAGTTAGAAGCAGAGCCTAAGGTGTAAATTATCGATAGTCCAGATCTCGGAAACTATAAGAGATAATGCAATTTGGCAACCGGCAATGTAATTAGCATACCGAATATTACTTGGAATGTGAATTGGAACGAAATCGCCTATAGATAAGACCATTTTACAATTTGGGCCCAAGTTAGAAGCAGAGCCTAAGGTGTAAATTATCGATAGTCCATATCTCGGAAACTATAAGAGATAATGCAATTTTGCAAACGGCAATGTAATTAGCATGCCGAATATTACATGGAATGTGAATTGGAACGATATCGCCAATAGATAAAGCCATTTTACAATTTAGGCCCAAGTTAGAAGCAGAGCCTAAGGTGTAAATTATCGATAGTCCATATCTCGGAAACTATAAAAGATAATGCAATTTGGCAACCGGCAATGTAATTAGCATGCCGAATATTACTTGGAATTTGAATTGGAACGAAATCGCCAATAGATAAGACCATTTTACAATTTGGGCCCAAGTTAAAAGCAAAGCCTAAGGTGTAAATTATCGATAGTCCATATCTCGGAAACTATAAGAGATAATGCAATTTGGCCACCGGCAATGTAATTAGCAGGCCGAATGTTACTTGGAATGTGAATTGGAGCGGAATCGCCAATTCATAAGACCATTTTACAATTTGGGCCTAAGTTAGAAGCAGAGCCTAAGGTGTAAATTATCGATAATCCATATCTCGGAAACTATAAGAGATAATGCTATTTGGCAACCGGCAATGTAATTAGCATGCCGAATATTACTTGGAATGTGAATTGGAACGAAATCGCCAATAGATAAGACCATTTTACAATTTGGGCATAAGTTAGAAGCAGAGCCTAAGGTGTAAATTATCGATAGTCCATATCTCGGAAACTATAAGAGATAATTCAATTTGGCAACCGGCAATGTAAGTAGCATCCCGAATATAACTTGGAATGTGAATTGGAACGAAATCGCCAATAGATAAGACCATTTTACAATTTGGGCCCAAGTTAGAAGCAGAGCCTAAGGTGTAAATTATCGATAGTCTATGTCTCGGAAACTATAAGAGATAATGCAATTTGGCAACCGGCAATGTAATTAGCATGCTGAATATTACTTGGAATGTGAATTGGAACGAAATCGCCAATAGATAAGACCATTTTACAATTTGGGCCCAAGTTAGAAGCAGAGCCTAAGGTGTAAATTATCGATAGTTCATATCTCGGAAACTATAAGAGATAATGCAACTTGGCCACCGGCAATGTAATTAGCATGCCGAATATTACTTGGAATGTGAATTGGAACGAAATCGCCAATAGATAAGACCATTTTACAATTTGGGCCCAAGTTAGAAGTAGAGCCTAAGGTGTAAATTATCGATAGTCCATATCTCGGAAACAATAAGAGATAATGCAATTTGGCAACCGGCAATGTAATTAGCATGCCGAATATTACTTGGAATGTGAATTGGAACGAAATCGCCAATAGATAAGACCATTTTACAATTTGGGCCCAAGTTAGAAGCAGAGCCTAAGGTGTAAATAATCGATAGTCCATATCTCGGAAACTATAAGAGATAATACAATTTGGCAACCGGCAATGTAATTAGCATGCCGAACATCACTTGGAATGTGAATTGGAACGAAATCGCCAATAGATAAGACCATTTTACAATTTGGGCCCAAGTTAGAAGCAGAGCCTAAGGTGTAAATTATCGATAGTCCATATCTCGGAAACTATAAGAGATAATGCAATTTGGCAACCGGCAATTTAATTAGCATGCCGAATATTACTTGGAATGTGAATTGGAACGAAATCGCCAATAGATAAGACCATTTTACAATTTGGGCCCAAGTTAGAAGCAGAGCCTAAGGTGTAAATTATCGATAGTCCAGATCTCGGAAACTATAAGAGATAATGCAATTTGGCAACCGGCAATGTAATTAGCATACCGAATATTACTTGGAATGTGAATTGGAACGAAATCGCCTATAGATAAGACCATTTTACAATTTGGGCCCAAGTTAGAAGCAGAGCCTAAGGTGTAAATTATCGATAGTCCATATCTCGGAAACTATAAGAGATAATGCAATTTTGCAAACGGCAATGTAATTAGCATGCCGAATATTACATGGAATGTGAATTGGAACGATATCGCCAATAGATAAGGCCATTTTACAATTTAGGCCCAAGTTAGAAGCAGAGACTAAGGTGTAAATTATCGATAGTCCATATCTCGGAAACTATAAAAGATAATGCAATTTGGCAACCGGCAATGTAATTAGCATGCCGAATATTACTTGGAATGTGAATTGGAACGAAATCGCCAATAGATAAGACCATTTTACAATTTGGGCCCAAGTTAAAAGCAAAGCCTAAGGTGTAAATTATCGATAGTCCATATCTCGGAAACTATAAGAGATAATGCAATTTGGCCACCGGCAATGTAATTAGCAGGCCGAATGTTACTTGGAATGTGAGTTGGAGCGGAATCGCCAATTCATAAGACCATTTTACAATTTGGGCCTAAGTTAGAAGCAGAGCCTAAGGTGTAAATTATCGATAATCCATATCTCGGAAACTATAAGAGATAATGCTATTTGGCAACCGGCAATGTAATTAGCATGCCGAATATTACTTGGAATGTGAATTGGAACGAAATCGCCAATAGATAAGACCATTTTACAATTTGGGCCCAAGTTAGAAGCGGAGCCTAAGGTGTAAATTATCGATAGTCCATATCTCGGAAATTATAAGAGATAATGCAATTTGGCAAACGGCAATGTATTTAGCATGCCGAATATTACATGGAATGTGAATTGGAACGAAATCGCCAATAGATAAGACCATTTTACAATTTGGGCCCAAGTTAGAAGCAGAGCCTAAGGTGTATATTATCGATAGTCCATATCTCGGAAACTATAAAAGATAATGCAATTTGGCAACCGGCAATGTAATTAGCATGCCGAATATTACTTGGAATGTGAATTGGAACGAAATCGCCAATAGATAAGACCATTTTACAATTTGGGCCCAAGTTAGAAGCAGAGCCTAAGGTGTAAATTATCGATAGTCCATATCTCGGAAACTATAAGAGATAAGGCAATTTGGCAACCGGCAATGTAATTAGCATGCCGAATATTACTTGGAATGTGAATTGGAACGAAATCGCCAATAGATAAGTCCATTTTACAATTTGGGCCCAAGTTAGAAGCAGAGCCTAAGGTGTAAATTATCGATAGTCCATATCTCGGAAACTATAAGAGATAATGCAATTTGGCAACCGGTAATGTAATTAGCATGCCGAATATTACTTGGAATGTGAATTGGAACGAAATCGCCAATAGATAAGACCATTTTACAATTTGGGCCCAAGTTAGAAGCAGAGCCTAAGGTGTAAATAATCGATAGTCCATATCTCGGAAACTATAAGAGATAATACAATTTGGCAACCGGCAATGTAATTAGCATGCCGAACATCACTTGGAATGTGAATTGGAACGAAATCGCCAATAGATAAGACCATTTTACAATTTGGGCCCAAGTTAGAAGCAGAGCCTAAGGTGTAAATTATCGATAGTCCATATCTCGGAAACTATAAGAGATAATGCAATTTGGCAACCGGCAATGTAATTAGCATGCCGAATATTACTTGGAATGTGAATTGGAACGAAATCGCCTATAGATAAGACCATTTTACAATTTGGGCCCAAGTTAGAAGCAGAGCCTAAGGTGTAAATTATCGATAGTCCATATCTCGGAAACTATAAGAGATAATGCAATTTTGCAAACGGCAATGTAATTAGCATGCCGAATATTACATGGAATGTGAATTGGAACGATATCGCCAATAGATAAGGCCATTTTACAATTTAGGCCCAAGTTAGAAGCAGAGACTAAGGTGTAAATTATCGATAGTCCATATCTCGGAAACTATAAAAGATAATGCAATTTGGCAACCGGCAATGTAATTAGCATGCCGAATATTACTTGGAATGTGAATTGGAACGAAATCGCCAATAGATAAGACCATTTTACAATTTGGGCCCAAGTTAAAAGCAAAGCCTAAGGTGTAAATTATCGATAGTCCATATCTCGGAAACTATAAGAGATAATGCAATTTGGCCACCGGCAATGTAATTAGCAGGCCGAATGTTACTTGGAATGTGAGTTGGAGCGGAATCGCCAATTCATAAGACCATTTTACAATTTGGGCCTAAGTTAGAAGCAGAGCCTAAGGTGTAAATTATCGATAATCCATATCTCGGAAACTATAAGAGATAATGCTATTTGGCAACCGGCAATGTAATTAGCATGCCGAATATTACTTGGAATGTGAATTGGAACGAAATCGCCAATAGATAAGACCATTTTACAATTTGGGCCCAAGTTAGAAGCGGAGCCTAAGGTGTAAATTATCGATAGTCCATATCTCGGAAATTATAAGAGATAATGCAATTTGGCAAACGGCAATGTATTTAGCATGCCGAATATTACATGGAATGTGAATTGGAACGAAATCGCCAATAGATAAGACCATTTTACAATTTGGGCCCAAGTTAGAAGCAGAGCCTAAGGTGTAAATTATCGATAGTCCATATCTCGGAAACTATAAAAGATAATGCAATTTGGCAACCGGCAATGTAATTAGCATGCCGAATATTACTTGGAATGTGAATTGGAACGAAATCGCCAATAGATAAGACCATTTTACAATTTGGGCCCAAGTTAGAAGCAGAGCCTAAGGTGTAAATTATCGATAGTCCATATCTCGGAAACTATAAGAGATAAGGCAATTTGGCAACCGGCAATGTAATTAGCATGCCGAATATTACTTGGAATGTGAATTGGAACGAAATCGCCAATAGATAAGTCCATTTTACAATTTGGGCCCAAGTTAGAAGCAGAGCCTAAGGTGTAAATTATCGATAGTCCATATCTCGGAAACTATAAGAGATAATGCAATTTGGCAACCGGTAATGTAATTAGCATGCCGAATATTACTTGGAATGTGAATTGGAACGAAATCGCCAATAGATAAGACCATTTTACAATTTGGGCCCAAGTTAGAAGCAGAGCCTAAGGTGTAAATAATCGATAGTCCATATCTCGGAAACTATAAGAGATAATACAATTTGGCAACCGGCAATGTAATTAGCATGCCGAACATCACTTGGAATGTGAATTGGAACGAAATCGCCAATAGATAAGACCATTTTCAATTTGGGCCCAAGTTAGAAGCAGAGCCTAAGGTGTAAATTATCGATAGTCCATATCTCGGAAACTATAAGAGATAATGCAATTTGGCAACCGGCAATGTAATTAGCATGCCGAATATTACTTGGAATGTGAATTGGAACGAAATCGCCAATAGATAAGACCATTTTACAATTTGGGCCCAAGTTAGAAGCAGAGCCTAAGGTGTAAATTATCGATAGTCCAGATCTCGGAAACTATAAGAGATAATGCAATTTGGCAACCGGTAATGTAATTAGCATGCCGAATATTACTTGGAATGTGAATTGGAACGAAATCGCCTATAGATAAGACCATTTTACAATTTGGGCCCAAGTTAGAAGCAGAGCCTAAGGTGTAAATTATCGATAGTCCATATCTCGGAAACTATAAGAGATAATGCAATTTTGCAAACGGCAATGTAATTAGCATGCCGAATATTACATGGAATGTGAATTGGAACGATATCGCCAATAGATAAGGCCATTTTACAATTTAGGCCCAAGTTAGAAGCAGAGCCTAAGGTGTAAATTATCGATAGTCCATATCTCGGAAACTATAAAAGATAATGCAATTTGGCAACCGGCAATGTAATTAGCATGCCGAATATTACTTGGAATGTGAATTGGAACGAAATCGCCAATAGATAAGACCATTTTACAATTTGGGCCCAAGTTAAAAGCAAAGCCTAAGGTGTAAATTATCGATAGTCCATATCTCGGAAACTATAAGAGATAATGCAATTTGGCCACCGGCAATGTAATTAGCAGGCCGAATGTTACTTGGAATGTGAATTGGAGCGGAATCGCCAATTCATAAGACCATTTTACAATTTGGGCCTAAGTTAGAAGCAGAGCCTAAGGTGTAAATTATCGATAATCCATATCTCGGAAACTATAAGAGATAATGCTATTTGGCAACCGGCAATGTAATTAGCATGCCGAATATTACTTGGAATGTGAATTGGAACGAAATCGCCAATAGATAAGACCATTTTACAATTTGGGCATAAGTTAGAAGCAGAGCCTAAGGTGTAAATTATCGATAGTCCATATCTCGGAAACTATAAGAGATAATTCAATTTGGCAACCGGCAATGTAAGTAGCATCCCGAATATAACTTGGAATGTGAATTGGAACGAAATCGCCAATAGATAAGACCATTTTACAATTTGGGCCCAAGTTAGAAGCAGAGCCTAAGGTGTAAATAATCGATAGTCCATATCTCGGAAACTATAAGAGATAATGCAATTTGGCAACCGGCAATGTAATTAGCATGCTGAATATTACTTGGAATGTGAATTGGAACGAAATCGCCAATAGATAAGACCATTTTACAATTTGGGCCCAAGTTAGAAGCAGAGCCTAAGGTGTAAATTATCGATAGTTCATATCTCGGAAACTATAAGAGATAATGCAACTTGGCCACCGGCAATGTAATTAGCATGCCGAATATTACTTGGAATGTGAATTGGAACGAAATCGCCAATAGATAAGACCATTTTACAATTTGGGCCCAAGTTAGAAGTAGAGCCTAAGGTGTAAATTATCGATAGTCCATATCTCGGAAACTATAAGAGATAATTCAATTTGGCAACCGGCAATGTAAGTAGCATGCCGAATATAACTTGGAATGTGAATTGGAACGAAATCGCCAATAGATAAGACCATTTTACAATTTGGGCCCAAGTTAGAAGCAGAGCCTAAGGTGTAAATTATCGATAGTCCATATCTCGGAAACTATAAGAGATAATGCAATTTGGCAACCGGCAATGTAATTAGCATGCCGAATATTACTTGGAATGTGAATTGGAACGAAATCACCAATAGATAAGACCATTTTACAATTTGGGCCCAAGTTAGAAGCAGAGCCAAAGGTGTAAATTTTCGATAGTCCATATCTCGGAAACTATAAGAGATAATGCAATTTGGCAAGCGGCAATGTAATTAGCATGCCGAATATTACTTGGAATGTGAAGTGGAACGAAATCGCCAATAGATAAGACCATTTTACAATTTGGGCCCAAGTTAGAAGCGGAGCCTAAGGTGTAAATTATCGATAGTCCATATCTCGGAAATTATAAGAGATAATGCAATTTGGCAAACGGCAATGTAATTAGCATGCCGAATATTACATGGAATGTGAATTGGAACGAAATCGCCAATAGATAAGACCATTTTACAATTTGGGCCCAAGTTAGAAGCAGAGCCTAAGGTGTAAATTATCGATAGTCCATATCTCGGAAACTATAAAAGATAATGCAATTTGGCAACCGGCAATGTAATTAGCATGCCGAATATTACTTGGAATGTGAATTGGAACGAAATCGCCAATAGATAAGACCATTTTACAATTTGGGCCCAAGTTAGAAGCAGAGCCTAAGGTGTAAATTATCGATAGTCCATATCTCGGAAACTATAAGAGATAATGCAATTTGGCAACCGGCAATGTAATTAGCATGCCGAATATTACTTGGAATGTGAATTGGAACGAAATCGCCAATAGATAAGTCCATTTTACAATTTGGGCCCAAGTTAGAAGCAGAGCCTAAGGTGTAAATTATCGATAGTCCATATCTCGGAAACTATAAGAGATAATGCAATTTGGCAACCGGCAATGTAATTAGCATGCCGAATATTACTTGGAATGTGAATTGGAACGAAATCGCCAATAGATAAGGCCATTTTACAATTTGGGCCCAAGTTAGAAGCAGAGCCTAAGGTGTAAATAATCGATAGTCCATATCTCGGAAACTATAAGAGATAATACAATTTGGCAACCGGCAATGTAATTAGCATGCCGAACATCACTTGGAATGTGAATTGGAACGAAATCGCCAATAGATAAGACCATTTTACAATTTGGGCCCAAGTTAGAAGCAGAGCCTAAGGTGTAAATTATCGATAGTCCATATCTCGGAAACTATAAGAGATAATGCAATTTGGCAACCGGCAATGTAATTAGCATGCCGAATATTACTTGGAATGTGAATTGGAACGAAATCGCCAATAGATAAGACCATTTTACAATTTGGGCCCAAGTTAGAAGCAGAGCCTAAGGTGTAAATTATCGATAGTCCAGATCACGGAAACTATAAGAGATAATGCAATTTGGCAACCGGCAATGTAATTAGCATACCGAATATTACTTGGAATGTGAATTGGAACGAAATCGCCTATAGATAAGACCATTTTACAATTTGGGCCCAAGTTAGAAGCAGAGCCTAAAGTGTAAATTATCGATATTCCATATCTCGGAAACTATAAGAGATAATGCAATTTGGCAACCGGCAATGTAATTAGCATGCCGAATATTACTTGGAATGTGAATTGGAACGAAATCGCCAATAGATAAGACCATTTTACAATTTGGGCCCAAGTTAGAAGCAGAGCCTAAGGTGTAAATTATCGATAGTCCATATCTCGGAAACTATAAGAGATAATGCAATTTGGCAACCGGCAATGTAATTAGCATGCCGAATATTACTTGGAATGTGAATTGGAACGAAATCGCCAATAGATAAGACCATTTTACAATTTGGGCCCAAGTTAGAAGCAGAGCCAAAGGTTTAAATTATCGATAGTCCATATCTCGGAAACTATAAGAGATAATGCAATTTGGCAACCGGCAATGTAATTAGCATGCCGAATATTACTTGGAATGTGAATTGGAACGAAATCGCCAATAGATAAGACCATTTTACAATTTGGGCCCAAGTTAGAAGCAGAGCCTAAGGTGTAAATTATCGATAGTCCATATCTCGGAAACTATAAGAGATAATGCAATTTGGCAACCGGTAATGTAATTAGCATGCCGAATATTACTTGGAATGTGAATTGGAACGAAATCGCCAATAGATAAGACCATTTTACAATTTGGGCCCAAGTTAGAAGCAGAGCCTAAGGTGTAAATTATCGATAGTCCAGATCTCGGAAACTATAAGAGATAATGCAATTTGGCAACCGGCAATGTAATTAGCATACCGAATATTACTTGGAATGTGAATTGGAACGAAATCGCCTATAGATAAGACCATTTTACAATTTGGGCCCAAGTTAGAAGCAGAGCCTAAGGTGTAAATTATCGATAGTCCATATCTCGGAAACTATAAGAGATAATGCAATTTTGCAAACGGCAATGTAATTAGCATGCCGAATATTACATGGAATGTGAATTGGAACGATATCGCCAATAGATAAGGCCATTTTACAATTTAGGCCCAAGTTAGAAGCAGAGCCTAAGGTGTAAATTATCGATAGTCCATATCTCGGAAACTATAAAAGATAATGCAATTTGGCAACCGGCAATGTAATTAGCATGCCGAATATTACTTGGAATTTGAATTGGAACGAAATCGCCAATAGATAAGACCATTTTACAATTTGGGCCCAAGTTAAAAGCAAAGCCTAAGGTGTAAATTATCGATAGTCCATATCTCGGAAACTATAAGAGATAATGCAATTTGGCAACCGGCAATGTAATTAGCATGCCGAATATTACTTGGAATGTGAATTGGAACGAAATCGCCAATAGATAAGACCATTTTACAATTTGGGCCCAAGTTAGAAGCAGAGCCTAAGGTGTAAATTATCGATAATCCATATCTCGGAAACTATAAGAGATAATGCAATTTGGCAACCGGCAATGTAATTAGCATGCCGAATATTACTTGGAATGTGAATTGGAACGAAATCGCCAATAGATAAGACCATTTTACAATTTGGGCCCAAGTTAGAAGCAGAGCCTAAGGTGTAAATTATCGATAGTCCATATCTCGGAAACTATAAGAGATAATGCAATTTGGCAACCGGCAATGTAATTAGCATGCCGAATATTACTTGGAATGTGAATTGGAACGAAATCGCCAATAGATAAGACCATTTTACAATTTGGGCCCAAGTTAGAAGCAGAGCCTAAGGTTTAAATTATCGATAGTCCATATCTCGGAAACTATAAGAGATAATGCAATTTGGCAACCGGCAATGTAATTAGCATGCCGAATATTACTTGGAATGTGAATTGGAACGAAATCGCCAATAGATAAGACCATTTTACAATTTGGGCCCAAGTTAGAAGCAGAGCCTAAGGTGTAAATTTTCGATAGTCCATATCTCGGAAACT
Source organism: Rhynchophorus ferrugineus (assembly GCF_030347505.1). Classification (NCBI taxonomy): domain Eukaryota; kingdom Metazoa; phylum Arthropoda; class Insecta; order Coleoptera; family Curculionidae; genus Rhynchophorus; species Rhynchophorus ferrugineus. The sequence continues at coordinate 19,067,922 of NW_027472590.1, forward strand.
ATAAGAGATAATGCAATTTGGCAACCGGCAATGTAATTAGCATGCCGAATATTACTTGGAATGTGAAGTGGAACGAAATCGCCAATAGATAAGACCATTTTACAATTTGGGCCCAAGTTAGAAGCGGAGCCTAAGGTGTAAATTATCGATAGTCCATATCTCGGAAATTATAAGAGATAATGCAATTTGGCAAACGGCAATGTAATTAGCATGCCGAATATTACATGGAATGTGAATTGGAACGAAATCGCCAATAGATAAGACCATTTTACAATTTGGGCCCAAGTTAGAAGCAGAGCCTAAGGTGTAAATTATCGATAGTCCATATCTCGGAAACTATAAAAGATAATGCAATTTGGCAACCGGCAATGTAATTAGCATGCCGAATATTACTTGGAATGTGAATTGGAACGAAATCGCCAATAGATAAGACCATTTTACAATTTGGGCCCAAGTTAGAAGCAGAGCCTAAGGTGTAAATTATCGATAGTCCATATCTCGGAAACTATAAGAGATAATGCAATTTGGCAACCGGCAATGTAATTAGCATGCCGAATATTACTTGGAATGTGAATTGGAACGAAATCGCCAATAGATAAGTCCATTTTACAATTTGGGCCCAAGTTAGAAGCAGAGCCTAAGGTGTAAATTATCGATAGTCCATATCTCGGAAACTATAAGAGATAATGCAATTTGGCAACCGGCAATGTAATTAGCATGCCGAATATTACTTGGAATGTGAATTGGAACGAAATCGCCAATAGATAAGACCATTTTACAATTTGGGCCCAAGTTAGAAGCAGAGCCTAAGGTGTAAATAATCGATAGTCCATATCTCGGAAACTATAAGAGATAATACAATTTGGCAACCGGCAATGTAATTAGCATGCCGAACATCACTTGGAATGTGAATTGGAACGAAATCGCCAATAGATAAGACCATTTTACAATTTGGGCCCAAGTTAGAAGCAGAGCCTAAGGTGTAAATTATCGATAGTCCATATCTCGGAAACTATAAGAGATAATGCAATTTGGCAACCGGCAATGTAATTAGCATGCCGAATATTACTTGGAATGTGAATTGGAACGAAATCGCCAATAGATAAGACCATTTTACAATTTGGGCCCAAGTTAGAAGCAGAGCCTAAGGTGTAAATTATCGATAGTCCATATCTCGGAAACTATAAGAGATAATGCAATTTGGCAACCGGCAATGTAATTAGCATGCCGAATATTACTTGGAATGTGAATTGGAACGAAATCGCCAATAGATAAGTCCATTTTACAATTTGGGCCCAAGTTAGAAGCAGAGCCTAAGGTGTAAATTATCGATAGTCCATATCTCGGAAACTATAAGAGATAATGCAATTTGGCAACCGGCAATGTAATTAGCATGCCGAATATTACTTGGAATGTGAATTGGAACGAAATCGCCAATAGATAAGACCATTTTACAATTTGGGCCCAAGTTAGAAGCAGAGCCTAAGGTGTAAATAATCGATAGTCCATATCTCGGAAACTATAAGAGATAATACAATTTGGCAACCGGCAATGTAATTAGCATGCCGAACATCACTTGGAATGTGAATTGGAACGAAATCGCCAATAGATAAGACCATTTTACAATTTGGGCCCAAGTTAGAAGCAGAGCCTAAGGTGTAAATTATCGATAGTCCATATCTCGGAAACTATAAGAGATAATGCAATTTGGCAACCGGCAATGTAATTAGCATGCCGAATATTACTTGGAATGTGAATTGGAACGAAATCGCCAATAGATAAGACCATTTTACAATTTGGGCCCAAGTTAGAAGCAGAGCCTAAGGTGTAAATTATCGATAGTCCATATCTCGGAAACTATAAGAGATAATGCAATTTGGCAACCGGCAATGTAATTAGCATGCCGAATATTACTTGGAATGTGAATTGGAACGAAATCGCCAATAGATAAGACCATTTTACAATTTGGGCCCAAGTTAGAAGCAGAGCCAAAGGTTTAAATTATCGATAGTCCATATCTCGGAAACTATAAGAGATAATGCAATTTGGCAACCGGCAATGTAATTAGCATGCCGAATATTACTTGGAATGTGAATTGGAACGAAATCACCAATAGATAAGACCATTTTACAATTTGGGCCCAAGTTAGAAGCAGAGCCTAAGGTGTAAATTATCGATAGTCCATATCTCGGAAATTATAAGAGATAATGCAATTTGGCAAACGGCAATGTAATTAGCATGCCGAATATTACATGGAATGTGAATTGGAACGAAATCGCCAATAGATAAGACCATTTTACAATTTGGGCCCAAGTTAGAAGCAGAGCCTAAGGTGTAAATTATCGATAGTCCATATCTCGGAAATTATAAGAGATAATGCAATTTGGCAACCGGCAATGTAAGTAGCATGCCGAATATAACTTGGAATGTGAATTGGAACGAAATCGCCAATAGATAAGACCATTTTACAATTTGGGCCCAAGTTAGAAGCAGAGCCTAAAGTGTAAATTATCGATATTCCATATCTCGGAAACTATAAGAGATAATGCAATTTGGCAACCGGCAATGTAATTAGCATGCCGAATATTACTTGGAATGTGAATTGGAACGAAATCGCCAATAGATAAGACCATTTTACAATTTGGGCCCAAGTTAGAAGCAGAGCCTAAAGTGTAAATTATCGATATTCCATATCTCGGAAACTATAAGAGATAATGCAATTTGGCAACCGGCAATGTAATTAGCATGCCGAATATTACTTGGAATGTGAATTGGAACGAAATCGCCAATAGATAAGACCATTTTACAATTTGGGCCCAAGTTAGAAGCAGAGCCTAAGGTGTAAATTATCGATAGTCCATATCTCGGAAACTATAAGAGATAATGCAATTTGGCAACCGGCAATGTAATTAGCATGCCGAATATTACTTGGAATGTGAATTGGAACGAAATCGCCAATAGATAAGACCATTTTACAATTTGGGCCCAAGTTAGAAGCAGAGCCAAAGGTTTAAATTATCGATAGTCCATATCTCGGAAACTATAAGAGATAATGCAATTTGGCAACCGGCAATGTAATTAGCATGCCGAATATTACTTGGAATGTGAATTGGAACGAAATCGCCAATAGATAAGACCATTTTACAATTTGGGCCCAAGTTAGAAGCAGAGCCTAAGGTGTAAATTTTCGATAGTCCATATCTCGGAAACTATAAGAGATAATGCAATTTGGCAACCGGCAATGTAATTAGCATGCCGAATATTACTTGGAATGTGAAGTGGAACGAAATCGCCAATAGATAAGACCATTTTACAATTTGGGCCCAAGTTAGAAGCGGAGCCTAAGGTGTAAATTATCGATAGTCCATATCTCGGAAATTATAAGAGATAATGCAATTTGGCAAACGGCAATGTAATTAGCATGCCGAATATTACATGGAATGTGAATTGGAACGAAATCGCCAATAGATAAGACCATTTTACAATTTGGGCCCAAGTTAGAAGCAGAGCCTAAGGTGTAAATTATCGATAGTCCATATCTCGGAAACTATAAAAGATAATGCAATTTGGCAACCGGCAATGTAATTAGCATGCCGAATATTACTTGGAATGTGAATTGGAACGAAATCGCCAATAGATAAGACCATTTTACAATTTGGGCCCAAGTTAGAAGCAGAGCCTAAGGTGTAAATTATCGATAGTCCATATCTCGGAAACTATAAGAGATAATGCAATTTGGCAACCGGCAATGTAATTAGCATGCCGAATATTACTTGGAATGTGAATTGGAACGAAATCGCCAATAGATAAGTCCATTTTACAATTTGGGCCCAAGTTAGAAGCAGAGCCTAAGGTGTAAATTATCGATAGTCCATATCTCGGAAACTATAAGAGATAATGCAATTTGGCAACCGGCAATGTAATTAGCATGCCGAATATTACTTGGAATGTGAATTGGAACGAAATCGCCAATAGATAAGACCATTTTACAATTTGGGCCCAAGTTAGAAGCAGAGCCTAAGGTGTAAATAATCGATAGTCCATATCTCGGAAACTATAAGAGATAATACAATTTGGCAACCGGCAATGTAATTAGCATGCCGAACATCACTTGGAATGTGAATTGGAACGAAATCGCCAATAGATAAGACCATTTTACAATTTGGGCCCAAGTTAGAAGCAGAGCCTAAGGTGTAAATTATCGATAGTCCATATCTCGGAAACTATAAGAGATAATGCAATTTGGCAACCGGCAATGTAATTAGCATGCCGAATATTACTTGGAATGTGAATTGGAACGAAATCGCCAATAGATAAGACCATTTTACAATTTGGGCCCAAGTTAGAAGCAGAGCCTAAGGTGTAAATTATCGATAGTCCAGATCTCGGAAACTATAAGAGATAATGCAATTTGGCAACCGGCAATGTAATTAGCATACCGAATATTACTTGGAATGTGAATTGGAACGAAATCGCCTATAGATAAGACCATTTTACAATTTGGGCCCAAGTTAGAAGCAGAGCCTAAGGTGTAAATTATCGATAGTCCATATCTCGGAAACTATAAGATATAATGCAATTTGGCAACCGGCAATGTAAGTAGCATGCCGCATATAACTTGGAATGTGAATTGGAACGAAATCGCCAATAGATAGGACCATTTTACAATTTGGGCCCAAGTTAGAAGCAGAGCCTAATGTGTAAATTATCGATATTCCATATCTCGGAAACTATAAGAGATAATGCAATTTGGCAACCGGCAATGTAATTAGCATGCCGAATATTACTTGGAATGTGAATTGGAACGAAATCGCCAATAGATAAGACCATTTTACAATTTGGGCCCAAGTTAGAAGCAGAGCCTAAGGTGTAAATTATCGATAGTCCATATCTCGGAAACTATAAGAGATAATGCAATTTGGCATCCGGCAATGTAATTAGCATGCCGAATATTACTTGGAATGTGAATTGGAACGAAATTGCCAATAGATAAGACCATTTTACAATTTGGGCCCAAGTTAGAAGCAGAGCCAAAGGTTTAAATTATCGATAGTCCATATCTCGGAAACTATAAGAGATAATGCAATTTGGCAACCGGCAATGTAATTAGCATGCCGAATATTACTTGGAATGTGAATTGGAACGAAATCACCAATAGATAAGACCATTTTACAATTTGGGCCCAAGTTAGAAGCAGAGCCTAAGGTGTAAATTATCGATAGTTCATATCTCGGAAATTATAAGAGATAATGCAATTTGGCAAACGGCAATGTAATTAGCATGCCGAATATTACATGGAATGTGAATTGGAACGAAATCGCCAATAGATAAGACCATTTTACAATTTGGGCCCAAGTTAGAAGCAGAGCCTAAGGTGTAAATTATCGATAGTCCATATCTCGGAAATTATAAGAGATAATGCAAATTGGCAACCGGCAATGTAAGTAGCATGCCAAATATAACTTGGAATGTGAATTGGAACGAAATCGCCAATAGATAAGACCATTTTACAATTTGGGCCCAAGTTAGAAGCAGAGCCTAAAGTGTAAATTATCGATATTCCATATCTCGGAAACTATAAGAGATAATGCAATTTGGCAACCGGCAATGTAATTAGCATGCCGAATATTACTTGGAATGTGAATTGGAACGAAATCGCCAATAGATAAGACCATTTTACAATTTGGGCCCAAGTTAGAAGCAGAGCCTAAGGTGTAAATTATCGATAGTCCATATCTCGGAAACTATAAGAGATAATGCAATTTGGCAACCGGCAATGTAATTAGCATGCCGAATATTACTTGGAATGTGAATTGGAACGAAATCTCCATTAGATAAGACCATTTTACAATTTGGGCCCAAGTTAGAAGCAGAGCCTAAGGTGTAAATTATCGATAGTCCATATCTCGGAAACTATAAGAGATAATGCAATTTGGCAACCGGCAATGTAATTAGCATACCGAATATTACTTGGAATGTGAATTGGAACGAAATCGCCTATAGATATGACCATTTTACAATTTGGGCCCAAGTTAGAAGCAGAGCCTAAGGTGTAAATTATCGATAGTCCATATCTCGGAAACTATAAGAGATAATGCAATTTGGCAACCGGCAATGTAAGTAGCATGCCGAATATAACTTGGAATGTGAATTGGAACGAAATCGCCAATAGATAAGACCATTTTACAATTTGGGCCCAAGTTAGAAGCAGAGCCTAAAGTGTAAATTATCGATATTCCATATCTCGGAAACTATAAGAGATAATGCAATTTGGCAACCGGCAATGTAATTAGCATGCCGAATATTACTTGGAATGTGAATTGGAACGAAATCGCCAATAGATAAGACCATTTTACAATTTGGGCCCAAGTTAGAAGCAGAGCCTAAGGTGTAAATTATCGATAGTCCATATCTCGGAAACTATAAGAGATAATGCAATTTGGCAACCGGCAATGTAATTAGCATGCCGAATATTACTTGGAATGTGAATTGGAACGAAATCGCCAATAGATAAGACCATTTTACAATTTGGGCCCAAGTTAGAAGCAGAGCCAAAGGTTTAAATTATCGATAGTCCATATCTCGGAAACTATAAGAGATAATGCAATTTGGCAACCGGCAATGTAATTAGCATGCCGAATATTACTTGGAATGTGAATTGGAACGAAATCGCCAATAGATAAGACCATTTTACAATTTGGGCCCAAGTTAGAAGCAGAGCCTAAGGTGTAAATTATCGATAGTCCATATTTCGGAAATTATAAGAGATAATGCAATTTGGCAAATGGCAATGTAATTAGCATGCCGAATATTACATGGAATGTGAATTGGAACGAAATCGCCAATAGATAAGACCATTTTACAATTTGGGCCCAAGTTAGAAGCAGAGCCTAAGGTGTAAATTATCGATAGTCCATATCTCGGAAATTATAAGAGATAATGCAATTTGGCAAACGGCAATGTAATTAGCATGCCGAATATTACATGGAATGTGAATTGGAACGAAATCGCCAATAGATAAGACCATTTTACAATTTGGGCCCAAGTTAGAAGCAGAGCCTAAGGTGTAAATTATCGATAGTCCATATCTCGGAAACTATAAAAGATAATGCAATTTGGCAACCGGCAATGTAATTAGCATGCCGAATATTACTTGGAATGTGAATTGGAACGAAATCGCCAATAGATAAGACCATTTTACAATTTGGGCCCAAGTTAGAAGCAGAGCCTAAGGTGTAAATTATCGATAGTCCATATCTCGGAAACTATAAGAGATAATACAATTTGGCAACCGGCAATGTAATTAGCATGCCGAACATCACTTGGAATGTGAATTGGAACGAAATCGCCAATAGATAAGACCATTTTACAATTTGGGCCCAAGTTAGAAGCAGAGCCTAAGGTGTAAATTATCGATAGTCCATATCTCGGAAACTATAAGAGATAATGCAATTTGGCAACCGGCAATGTAATTAGCATGCCGAATATTACTTGGAATGTGAATTGGAACGAAATCGCCAATGTAAGTAGCATGCCGAATATTACTTGGAATGTGAATTGGAACGAAATCGCCAATAGATAAGACCATTTTACAATTTGGGCCCAAGTTAGAAGCAGAGCCTAAAGTGTAAATTATCGATATTCCATATCTCGGAAACTATAAGAGATAATGCAATTTGGCAGCCGGCAATGTAATTAGCATGCCGAGTATTACATGGAATGTGAATTGGAACGATATCGCCAATAGATAAGGCCATTTTACAATTTAGGCCCAAGTTAGAAGCAGAGCCTAAGGTGTAAATTATCGATAGTCCATATCTCGGAAACTATAAAAGATAATGCAATTTGGCAACCGGCAATGTAATTAGCATGCCGAATATTACTTGGAATGTGAATTGGAACGAAATCGCCAATAGATAAGACCATTTTGCAATTTGGGCCCAAGTTAAAAGCAAAGCCTAAGGTGTAAATTATCGATAGTCCATATCTCGGAAACTGTAAGAGATAATGCAATTTGGCCAACGGCAATGTAATTAGCAGGCCGAATGTTACTTGGAATGTGAATTGGAGCGGAATCGCCAATTCATAAGACCATTTTACAATTTGGGCCTAAGTTAGAAGCAGAGCCTAAGGTGTAAATTATCGATAATCCATATCTCGGAAACTATAAGAGATAATGCTATTTGGCAACCGGCAATGTAATTAGCATGCCGAATATTACTTGGAATGTGAATTGGAACGAAATCGCCAATAGATAAGACCATTTTACAATTTGGGCATAAGTTAGAAGCAGAGCCTAAGGTGTAAATTATCGATAGTCCATATCTCGGAAACTATAAGAGATAATTCAATTTGGCAACCGGCAATGTAAGTAGCATCCCGAATATAACTTGGAATGTGAATTGGAACGAAATCGCCAATAGATAAGACCATTTTACAATTTGGGCCCAAGTTAGAAGCAGAGCCTAAGGTGTAAATTATCGATAGTCCATGTCTCGGAAACTATAAGAGATAATGCAATTTGGCAACCGGCAATGTAATTAACATGCTGAATATTACTTGGAATGTGAATTGGAACGAAATCGCCAATAGATAAGACCATTTTACAATTTGGGCCCAAGTTAGAAGCAGAGCCTAAGGTGTAAATTATCGATAGTTCATATCTCGGAAACTATAAGAGATAATGCAACTTGGCCACCGGCAATGTAATTAGCATGCCGAATATTACTTGGAATGTGAATTGGAACGAAATCGCCAATAGATAAGACCATTTTACAATTTGGGCCCAAGTTAGAAGTAGAGCCTAAGGTGTAAATTATCGATAGTCCATATCTCGGAAACTATAAGAGATAATTCAATTTGGCAACCGGCAATGTAAGTAGCATGCCGAATATAACTTGGAATGTGAATTGGAACGAAATCGCCAATAGATAAGACCATTTTACAATTTGGGCCCAAGTTAGAAGCAGAGCCTAAAGTGTAAATTATCGATATTCCATATCTCGGAAACTATAAGAGATAATGCAATTTGGCAACCGGCAATGTAATTAGCATGCCGAATATTACTTGGAATGTGAATTGGAACGAAATCGCCAATAGATAAGACCATTTTACAATTTGGGCCCAAGTTAGAAGCAGAGCCTAAGGTGTAAATTATCGATAGTCCATATCTCGGAAACTATAAGAGATAATGCAATTTGGCAACCGGCAATGTAATTAGCATGCCGAATATTACTTGGAATGTGAATTGGAACGAAATCGCCAATAGATAAGACCATTTTACAATTTGGGCCCAAGTTAGAAGCAGAGCCAAAGGTTTAAATTATCGATAGTCCATATCTCGGAAACTATAAGAGATAATGCAATTTGGCAACCAGCAATGTAATTAGCATGCCGAATATTACATGGAATGTGAATTGGAACGAAATCGCCAATAGATAAGACCATTTTACAATTTGGGCCCAAGTTAGAAGCAGAGCCTAAGGTGTAAATTATCGATAGTCCATATCTCGGAAATTATAAGAGATAATGCAATTTGGCAAACGGCAATGTAATTAGCATGCCGAATATTACATGGAATGTGAATTGGAACGAAATCGCCAATAGATAAGACCATTTTACAATTTGGGCCCAAGTTAGAAGCAGAGCCTAAGGTGTAAATTATCGATAGTCCATATCTCGGAAACTATAAAAGATAATGCAATTTGGCAACCGGCAATGTAATTAGCATGCCGAATATTACTTGGAATGTGAATTGGAACGAAATCGCCAATAGATAAGACCATTTTACAATTTGGGCCCAAGTTAGAAGCAGAGCCTAAGGTGTAAATTATCGATAGTCCATATCTCGGAAACTATAAGAGATAATACAATTTGGCAACCGGCAATGTAATTAGCATGCCGAACATCACTTGGAATGTGAATTGGAACGAAATCGCCAATAGATAAGACCATTTTACAATTTGGGCCCAAGTTAGAAGCAGAGCCTAAAGTGTAAATTATCGATATTCCATATCTCGGAAACTATAAGAGATAATGCAATTTGGCAGCCGGCAATGTAATTAGCATGCCGAGTATTACATGGAATGTGAATTGGAACGATATCGCCAATAGATAAGGCCATTTTACAATTTAGGCCCAAGTTAGAAGCAGAGCCTAAGGTGTAAATTATCGATAGTCCATATCTCGGAAACTATAAAAGATAATGCAATTTGGCAACCGGCAATGTAATTAGCATGCCGAATATTACTTGGAATGTGAATTGGAACGAAATCGCCAATAGATAAGACCATTTTACAATTTGGGCCCAAGTTAAAAGCAAAGCCTAAGGTGTAAATTATCGATAGTCCATATCTCGGAAACTATAAGAGATAATGCAATTTGGCCAACGGCAATGTAATTAGCAGGCCGAATGTTACTTGGAATGTGAATTGGAGCGGAATCGCCAATTCATAAGACCATTTTACAATTTGGGCCTAAGTTAGAAGCAGAGCCTAAGGTGTAAATTATCGATAATCCATATCTCGGAAACTATAAGAGATAATGCTATTTGGCAACCGGCAATGTAATTAGCATGCCGAATATTACTTGGAATGTGAATTGGAACGAAATCGCCAATAGATAAGACCATTTTACAATTTGGGCATAAGTTAGAAGCAGAGCCTAAGGTGTAAATTATCGATAGTCCATATCTCGGAAACTATAAGAGATAATTCAATTTGGCAACCGGCAATGTAAGTAGCATCCTGAATATAACTTGGAATGTGAATTGGAACGAAATCGCCAATAGATAAGACCATTTTACAATTTGGGCCCAAGTTAGAAGCAGAGCCTAAGGTGTAAATTATCGATAGTCCATGTCTCGGAAACTATAAGAGATAATGCAATTTGGCAACCGGCAATGTAATTAGCATGCTGAATATTACTTGGAATGTGAATTGGAACGAAATCGCCAATAGATAAGACCATTTTACAATTTGGGCCCAAGTTAGAAGCAGAGCCTAAGGTGTAAATTATCGATAGTTCATATCTCGGAAACTATAAGAGATAATGCAACTTGGCCACCGGCAATGTAATTAGCATGCCGAATATTACTTGGAATGTGAATTGGAACGAAATCGCCAATAGATAAGACCATTTTACAATTTGGGCCCAAGTTAGAAGTAGAGCCTAAGGTGTAAATTATCGATAGTCCATATCTCGGAAACTATAAGAGATAATTCAATTTGGCAACCGGCAATGTAAGTAGCATGCCGAATATAACTTGGAATGTGAATTGGAACGAAATCGCCAATAGATAAGACCATTTTACAATTTGGGCCCAAGTTAGAAGCAGAGCCTAAGGTGTAAATTATCGATAGTCCATATCTCGGAAACTATAAGAGATAATGCAATTTGGCAACCGGCAATGTAATTAGCATGCCGAATATTACTTGGAATGTGAATTGGAACGAAATCACCAATAGATAAGACCATTTTACAATTTGGGCCCAAGTTAGAAGCAGAGCCAAAGGTGTAAATTTTCGATAGTCCATATCTCGGAAACTATAAGGGATAATGCAATTTGGCAACCGGCAATGTAATTAGCATGCCGAATATTACTTGGATTGTGAAGTGGAACGAAATCGCCAATAGATAAGACCATTTTACAATTTGGGCCCAAGTTAGAAGCGGAGCCTAAGGTGTAAATTATCGATATTCCATATCTCGGAAATTATAAGAGATAATGCAATTTGGCAAACGGCAATGTAATTAGCATGCCGAGTATTACATGGAATGTGAATTGGAACGAAATCGCCAATAGATAAGACCATTTTACAATTAGGGCCCAAGTTAGAAGCTGAGCCTAAGGTGTAAATTATCGATAGTCCATATCTCGGAAACTATAAAAGATAATGCAATTTGGCAACCGGCAATGTAATTAGCATGCCGAATATTACTTGGAATGTGAATTGGAACGAAATCGCCAATAGATAAGACCATTTTACAATTTGGGCCCAAGTTAGAAGCAGAGCCTAAGGTGTAAATTATCGATAGTCCATATCTCGGAAACTATAAGAGATAATGCAATTTGGCAACCGGTTATGTAATTAGCATGCCGAATATTACTTGGAATGTGAATTGGAACGAAATCGCCAATAGATAAGTCCATTTTACAATTTGGGCCCAAGTTAGAAGCAGAGCCTAAGGTGTAAATTATCGATAGTCCATATCTCGGAAACTATAAGAGATAATGCAATTTGGCAACCGGCAATGTAATTAGCATGCCGAATATTACTTGGAATGTGAATTGGAACGAAATCGCCAATAGATAAGACCATTTTACAATTTGGGCCCAAGTTAGAAGCAGAGCCAAAGGTTTAAATTATCGATAGTCCATATCTCGGAAACTATAAGAGATAATGCAATTAGGTTCGTCCATCGATCGATGGACGAACCTATTTGGCAACCGGCAATGTAATTAGCATGCCGAATATTACTTGGAATGTGAATTGGAACGAAATCGCCAATAGATAAGACCATTTTACAATTTGGGCCCAAGTTAGAAGCAGAGCCTAAGGTGTAAATTATCGATAGTCCATATCTCGGAAATTATAAGAGATAATGCAATTTGGCGAATGGCAATGTAATTAGCATGCCGAATATTACATGGAATGTGAATTGGAACGAAATCGCCAATAGATAAGACCATTTTACAATTTGGGCCCAAGTTAGAAGCAGAGCCTAAGGTGTAAATTATCGATAGTCCATATCTCGGAAATTATAAGAGATAATGCAATTTGGCAAACGGCAATGTAATTAGCATGCCGAATATTACATGGAATGTGAATTGGAACGAAATCGCCAATAGATAAGACCATTTTACAATTTGGGCCCAAGTTAGAAACAGAGCCTAAGGTGTAAATTATCGATAGTCCATATCTCGGAAATTATAAGAGATAATGCAATTTGGCAACCGGCAATGTAAGTAGCATGCCGAATATAACTTGGAATGTGAATTGGAACGAAATCGCCAATAGATAAGACCATTTTACAATTTGGGCCCAAGTTAGAAGCAGAGCCTAAAGTGTAAATTATCGATATTCCATATCTCGGAAACTATAAGAGATAATGCAATTTGGCAACCGGCAATGTAATTAGCATGCCGAATATTACTTGGAATGTGAATTGGAGCGAAATCGCCAATAGATAAGGCCATTTTACAATTTGGGCCCAAGTTAGAAGCAGAGCCTAAGGTGTAAATTATCGATAGTCCATATCTCGGAAACTATAAGAGATAATGCAATTTGGCAACCGGCAATGTAATTAGCATGCCGAATATTACTTGGAATGTGAATTGGAACGAAATCTCCATTAGATAAGACCATTTTACAATTTGGGCCCAAGTTAGAAGCAGAGCCTAAGGTGTAAATTATCGATAGTCCATATCTCGGAAACTATAAGAGATAATGCAATTTGGCAACCGGCAATGTAATTAGCATACCGAATATTACTTGGAATGTGAATTGGAACGAAATCGCCTATAGATAAGACCATTTTACAATTTGGGCCCAAGTTAGAAGCAGAGCCTAAGGTGTAAATTATCGATAGTCCATATCTCGGAAACTATAAGAGATAATGCAATTTGGCAACCGGCAATGTAAGTAGCATGCCGAATATAACTTGGAATGTGAATTGGAACGAAATCGCCAATAGATAAGACCATTTTACAATTTGGGCCCAAGTTAGAAGCAGAGCCTAAAGTTTAAATTATCGATATTCCATATCTCGGAAACTATAAGAGATAATGCAATTTGGCAACCGGCAATGTAATTAGCATGCCGAATATTACTTGGAATGTGAATTGGAACGAAATCGCCAATAGATAAGACCATTTTACAATTTGGGCCCAAGTTAGAAACAGAGCCTAAGGTGTAAATTATCGATAGTCCATATCTCGGAAACTATAAGAGATAATGCAATTTGGCAACCGGCAATGTAATTAGCATGCCGAATATTACTTGGAATGTGAATTGGAACGAAATCGCCAATAGATAAGACCATTTTACAATTTGGGCCCAAGTTAGAAGCAGAGCCAAAGGTTTAAATTATCGATAGTCCATATCTCGGAAACTATAAGAGATAATGCAATTTGGCAACCGGCAATGTAATTAGCATGCCGAATATTACTTGGAATGTGAATTGGAACGAAATCGCCAATAGATAAGACCATTTTACAATTTGGGCCCAAGTTAGAAGCAGAGCCTAAGGTGTAAATTATCGATAGTCCATATCTCGGAAACTATAAGAGATAATGCAATTTGGCAACCGGCAATGTAATTAGCATGCCGAATATTACTTGGAATGTGAATTGGAACGAAATCGCCAATAGATAAGGCCATTTTACAATTTGGGCCCAAGTTAGAAGCAGAGCCTAAGGTGTAAATTATCGATAGTCCATATCTCGGAAACTATAAGAGATAATGCAATTTGGCAACCGGCAATGTAATTAGCATGCCGAATATTACTTGGAATGTGAATTGGAACGAAATCTCCATTAGATAAGACCATTTTACAATTTGGGCCCAAGTTAGAAGCAGAGCCTAAGGTGTAAATTATCGATAGTCCATATCTCGGAAACTATAAGAGATAATGCAATTTGGCAACCGGCAATGTAATTAGCATGCCGAATATTACTTGGAATGTGAATTGGAACGAAATCGCCAATAGATAAGGCCATTTTACAATTTGGGCCCAAGTTAGAAGCAGAGCCTAAGGTGTAAATTATCGATAGTCCATATCTCGGAAACTATAAGAGATAATGCAATTTGGCAACCGGCAATGTAATTAGCATGCCGAATATTACTTGGAATGTGAATTGGAACGAAATCTCCATTAGATAAGACCATTTTACAATTTGGGCCCAAGTTAGAAGCAGAGCCTAAGGTGTAAATTATCGATAGTCCATATCTCGGAAACTATAAGAGATAATGCAATTTGGCAACCGGCAATGTAATTAGCATACCGAATATTACTTGGAATGTGAATTGGAACGAAATCGCCTATAGATAAGACCATTTTACAATTTGGGCCCAAGTTAGAAGCAGAGCCTAAGGTGTAAATTATCGATAGTCCATATCTCGGAAACTATAAGAGATAATGCAATTTGGCAACCGGCAATGTAAGTAGCATGCCGAATATAACTTGGAATGTGAATTGGAACGAAATCGCCAATAGATAAGACCATTTTACAATTTGGGCCCAAGTTAGAAGCAGAGCCTAAAGTTTAAATTATCGATATTCCATATCTCGGAAACTATAAGAGATAATGCAATTTGGCAACCGGCAATGTAATTAGCATGCCGAATATTACTTGGAATGTGAATTGGAACGAAATCGCCAATAGATAAGACCATTTTACAATTTGGGCCCAAGTTAGAAGCAGAGCCTAAGGTGTAAATTATCGATAGTCCATATCTCGGAAACTATAAGAGATAATGCAATTTGGCAACCGGCAATGTAATTAGCATGCCGAATATTACTTGGAATGTGAATTGGAACGAAATCGCCAATAGATAAGACCATTTTACAATTTGGGCCCAAGTTAGAAGCAGAGCCAAAGGTTTAAATTATCGATAGTCCATATCTCGGAAACTATAAGAGATAATGCAATTTGGCAACCGGCAATGTAATTAGCATGCCGAATATTACTTGGAATGTGAATTGGAACGAAATCGCCAATAGATAAGACCATTTTACAATTTGGGCCCAAGTTAGAAGCAGAGCCTAAGGTGTAAATTATCGATAGTCCATATCTCGGAAATTATAAGAGATAATGCAATTTGGCAAATGGCAATGTAATTAGCATGCCGAATATTACATGGAATGTGAATTGGAACGAAATCGCCAATAGATAAGACCATTTTACAATTTGGACCCAAGTTAGAAGCAGAGCCTAAGGTGTAAATTATCGATAGTCCATATCTCGGAAATTATAAGAGATAATGCAATTTGGCAAACGGCAATGTAATTAGCATGCCGAATATTACATGGAATGTGAATTGGAACGAAATCGCCAATAGATAAGACCATTTTACAATTTGGGCCCAAGTTAGAAGCAGAGCCTAAGGTGTAAATTATCGATAGTCCATATCTCGGAAACTATAAAAGATAATGCAATTTGGCAACCGGCAATGTAATTAGCATGCCGAATATTACTTGGAATGTGAATTGGAACGAAATCGCCAATAGATAAGACCATTTTACAATTTGGGCCCAAGTTAGAAGCAGAGCCTAAGGTGTAAATTATCGATAGTCCATATCTCGGAAACTATAAGAGATAATACAATTTGGCAACCGGCAATGTAATTAGCTTGCCAAACATCACTTGGAATGTGAATTGGAACGAAATCGCCAATAGATAAGACCATTTTACAATTTGGGCCCAAGTTAGAAGCAGAGCCTAAGGTGTAAATTATCGATAGTCCATATCTCGGAAACTATAAGAGATAATGCAATTTGGCAACCGGCAATGTAATTAGCATGCCGAATATTACTTGGAATGTGAATTGGAACGAAATCGCCAATAGATAAGGCCATTTTACAATTTGGGCCCAAGTTAGAAGCAGAGCCTAAGGTGTAAATTATCGATAGTCCATATCTCGGAAACTATAAGAGATAATGCAATTTGGCAACCGGCAATGTAATTAGCATGCCGAATATTACTTGGAATGTGAATTGGAACGAAATCTCCATTAGATAAGACCATTTTACAATTTGGGCCCAAGTTAGAAGCAGAGCCTAAGGTGTAAATTATCGATAGTCCATATCTCGGAAACTATAAGAGATAATGCAATTTGGCAACCGGCAATGTAATTAGCATACCGAATATTACTTGGAATGTGAATTGGAACGAAATCGCCTATAGATAAGACCATTTTACAATTTAGGCCCAAGTTAGAAGCAGAGCCTAAGGTGTAAATTATCGATAGTCCATATCTCGGAAACTATAAGAGATAATGCAATTTGGCAACCGGCAATGTAAGTAGCATGCCGAATATAACTTGGAATGTGAATTGGAACGAAATCGCCAATAGATAAGACCATTTTACAATTTGGGCCCAAGTTAGAAGCAGAGCCTAAAGTTTAAATTATCGATATTCCATATCTCGGAAACTATAAGAGATAATGCAATTTGGCAACCGGCAATGTAATTAGCATGCCGAATATTACTTGGAATGTGAATTGGAACGAAATCGCCAATAGATAAGACCATTTTACAATTTGGGCCCAAGTTAGAAGCAGAGCCTAAGGTGTAAATTATCGATAGTCCATATCTCGGAAACTATAAGAGATAATGCAATTTGGCAACCGGCAATGTAATTAGCATGCCGAATATTACTTGGAATGTGAATTGGAACGAAATCGCCAATAGATAAGACCATTTTACAATTTGGGCCCAAGTTAGAAGCAGAGCCAAAGGTTTAAATTATCGATAGTCCATATCTCGGAAACTATAAGAGATAATGCAATATGGCAACCGGCAATGTAATTAGCATGCCGAATATTACTTGGAATGTGAATTGGAACGAAATCGCCAATAGATAAGACCATTTTACAATTTGGGCCCAAGTTAGAAGCAGAGCCTAAGGTGTAAATTATCGATAGTCCATATCTCGGAAATTATAAGAGATAATGCAATTTGGCAAATGGCAATGTAATTAGCATGCCGAATATTACATGGAATGTGAATTGGAACGAAATCGCCAATAGATAAGACCATTTTACAATTTGGACCCAAGTTAGAAGCAGAGCCTAAGGTGTAAATTATCGATAGTCCATATCTCGGAAATTATAAGAGATAATGCAATTTGGCAAACGGCAATGTAATTAGCATGCCGAATATTACATGGAATGTGAATTGGAACGAAATCGCAAATAGATAAGACCATTTTACAATTTGGGCCCAAGTTAGAAGCAGAGCCTAAGGTGTAAATTATCGATAGTCCATATCTCGGAAACTATAAAAGATAATGCAATTTGGCAACCGGCAATGTAATTAGCATGCCGAATATTACTTGGAATATGAATTGGAACGAAATCGCCAATAGATAAGACCATTTTACAATTTGGGCCCAAGTTAGAAGCAGAGCCTAAGGTGTAAATTATCGATAGTCCATATCTCGGAAACTATAAGAGATAATACAATTTGGCAACCGGCAATGTAATTAGCTTGCCGAACATCACTTGGAATGTGAATTGGAACGAAATCGCCAATAGATAAGACCATTTTACAATTTGGGCCCAAGTTAGAAGCAGAGCCTAAGGTGTAAATTATCGATAGTCCATATCTCGGAAACTATAAGAGATAATGCAATTTGGCAACCGGCAATGTTATTAGCATGCCGAATATTACTTGGAATGTGAATTGGAACGAAATCGCCAATAGATAAGACCATTTTACAATTTGGGCCCAAGTTAGAAGCAGAGCCTAAGGCGTAAATTATCGATAGTCCATATCTCGGAAACTATAAGAGATAATGCAATTTGGCAACCGGCAATGTAATTAGCATACCGAATATTACTTGGAATGTGAATTGGAACGAAATCGCCTATAGATAAGACCATTTTACAATTAGGGTCCAAGTTAGAAGCAGAGCCTAAGGTGTAAATTATCGATAGTCCATATCTCGGAAACTATAAGAGATAATGCAATTTGGCAACCGGCAATGTAAGTAGCATGCCGAATATAACTTGGAATGTGAATTGGAACGAAATCGCCAATAGATAAGACCATTTTACAATTTGGGCCCAAGTTAGAAGCAGAGCCTAAAGTGTAAATTATCGATATTCCATATCTCATAAACTATAAGAGATAATGCAATTTGGCAACCGGCAATGTAATTAGCATGCCGAGTATTACTTAGAATGTGAATTGGAACGAAATCGCCAATAGATAAGACCATTTTACAATTTGGGCCCAAGTTAGAAGCAGAGCCTAAGGTGTAAATTATCGATAGTCCATATCTCGGAAACTATAAGAGATAATGCAATTTGGCAACCGGCAATGTAATTAGCATTCCGAATATTACTTGGAATGTGAATTGGAACAAAATCGCCAATAGATAAGACCATTTTACAATTTGGGCCCAAGTTAGAAGCAGAGCCTAAGGTGTAAATTATCGATAGTCCATATCTCTGAAACTATAAGAGATAATGCAACTTGGCCACCGGCAATGTAATTAGCATGCCGAATATTACTTGGACTGTGAATTGGAATGAAATCGCCAATAGATAAGACCATTTTACTATTTGGGCCCAAGTTAGAAGCAGAGCCTAAGGTGTAAATTATCGATAGTCCATATCTCGGAAACTATAAGAGATAATGCAATTTGGCAACCGGCAATGTAATTAGCATGCCGAATATTACTTGGAATGTGAATTGGAACGAAATCGCCAATAGATAAGACCATTTTACAATTTGGGCCCAAGTTAGAAGCAGAGCCAAAGGTTTAAATTATCGATAGTCCATATCTCGGAAACTATAAGAGATATTGCAATTTGGCAACCGGCAATGTAATTAGCATGCCGAATATTACTTGGAATGTGAATTGGAACGAAATCACCAATAGATAAGACCATTTTACAATTTGGGCCCAAGTTAGAAGCAGAGCCTAAGGTGTAAATTATCGATAGTCCATATCTCGGAAACTATAAGAGATAATGCAATTTGGCAACCGGCAATGTAATTAGCATACCGAATATTACTTGGAATGTGAATTGGAACGAAATCGCCTATAGATAAGACCATTTTACAATTTCGGCCCAAGTTAGAAGCAGAGCCTAAGGTGTAAATTATCGATAGTCCATATCTCGGAAACTATAAGAGATAATGCAATTTGGCAACCGGCAATGTAAGTAGCATGCCGAATATAACTTGGAATGTGAATTGGAACGAAATCGCCAATAGATAAGACCATTTTACAATTTGGGCCCAAGTTAGAAGCAGAGCCTAAAGTGTAAATTATCGATATTCCATATCTCGGAAACTATAAGAGATAATGCAATTTGGCAACCGGCAATGTAATTAGCATGCCGAATATTACTTGGAATGTGAATTGGAACAAAATCGCCAATAGATAAGACCATTTTACAATTTGGGCCCAAGTTAGAAGCAGAGCCTAAGGTGTAAATTATCGATAGTCCATATCTCTGAAACTATAAGAGATAATAAAACTTGGCCACCGGCAATGTAATTAGCATGCCGAATATTACTTGGACTGTGAATTGGAATGAAATCGCCAATAGATAAGACCATTTTACTATTTGGGCCCAAGTTAGAAGCAGAGCCTAAGGTGTAAATTATCGATAGTCCATATCTCGGAAACTATAAGAGATAATGCAATTTGGCAACCGGCAATGTAATTAGCATGCCGAATATTACTTGGAATGTGAATTGGAACGAAATCGCCAATAGATAAGACCATTTTACAATTTGGGCCCAAGTTAGAAGCAGAGCCAAAGGTTTAAATTATCGATAGTCCATATCTCAGAAACTATAAGAGATAATGCAATTTGGCAACCGGCAATGTAATTAGCATGCCGAATATTACTTGGAATGTGAATTGGAACGAAATCACCAATAGATAAGACCATTTTACAATTTGGGCCCAAGTTAGAAGCAGAGCCTAAGGTGTAAATTATCGATAGTCCATATCTCGGAAACTATAAGAGATAATGCAATTTGGCAACCGGCAATGTAATTAGCATACCGAATATTACTTGGAATGTGAATTGGAACGAAATCGCCTATAGATAAGACCATTTTACAATTTGGGCCCAAGTTAGAAGCAGAGCCTAAGGTGTAAATTATCGATAGTCCATATCTCGGAAACTATAAGAGATAATGCAATTTGGCAACCGGCAATGTAAGTAGCATGCCGAATATAACTTGGAATGTGAATTGGAACGAAATCGCCAATAGATAAGACCATTTTACAATTTGGGCCCAAGTTAGAAGCAGAGCCTAAAGTGTAAATTATCGATATTCCATATCTCGGAAACTATAAGAGATAATGCAATTTGGCAACCGGCAATGTAATTAGCATGCCGAGTATTACTTGGAATGTGAATTGGAACGAAATCGCCAATAGATAAGACCATTTTACAATTTGGGCCCAAGTTAGAAGCAGAGCCTAAGGTGTAAATTATCGATAGTCCATATCTCGGAAACTATAAGAGATAATGCAATTTGGCAACCGGCAATGTAATTAGCATGCCGAATATTACTTGGAATGTGAATTGGAACAAAATCGCCAATAGATAAGACCATTTTACAATTTGGGCCCAAGTTAGAAGCAGAGCCTAAGGTGTAAATTATCGATAGTCCATATCTCTGAAACTATAAGAGATAATGCAACTTGGCCACCGGCAATGTAATTAGCATGCCGAATATTACTTGGAATGTGAATTGGAATGAAATCGCCAATAGATAAGACCATTTTACTATTTGGGCCCAAGTTAGAAGCAGAGCCTAAGGTGTAAATTATCGATAGCCCATATCTCGGAAACTATAAGAGATAATGCAATTTGGCAACCGGCAATGTAATTAGCATGCCGAATATTACTTGGAATGTGAATTGGAACGAAATCGCCAATAGATAAGACCATTTTACAATTTGGGCCCAAGTTAGAAGCAGAGCCAAAGGTTTAAATTATCGATAGTCCATATCTCGGAAACTATAAGAGATAATGCAATTTGGCAACCGGCAATGTAATTAGCATGCCGAATATTACTTGGAATGTGAATTGGAACGAAATCGCCAATAGATAAGACCATTTTACAATTTGGGCCCAAGTTAGAAGCAGAGCCTAAGGTGTAAATTATCGATAGTCCATATCTCGGAAATTATAAGAGATAATGCAATTTGGCAAATGGCAATGTAATTAGCATGCCGAATATTACATGGAATGTGAATTGGAACGAAATCGCCAATAGATAAGACCATTTTACAATTTGGGCCCAAGTTAGAAGCAGAGCCTAAGGTGTAAAATATCGATAGTCCATATCTCGGAAACTATAAAAGATAATGCAATTTGGCAACCGGCAATGTAATTAGCATGCCGAATATTACTTGGAATGTGAATTGGAACGAAATCGCCAATAGATAAGGCCATTTTACAATTTGGGCCCAAGTTAGAAGCAGAGCCTAAGGTGTAAATTATCGATAGTCCATATCTCGGAAACTATAAGAGATAATACAATTTGGCAACCGGCAATGTAATTAGCATGCCGAACATTACTTGGAATGTGAATTGGAACGAAATCGCCAATAGATAAGACCATTTTAAAATTTTGGCCCAAGTTAGAAGCAGAGACTAAGGTGTAAATTATCGATAGTCCATATCTCGGAAACTATAAGAGATAATACAATTTGGCAACCGGCAATGTAATTAGCATGCCGAACATTACTTGGAATGTGAATTGGAACGAAATCGCCAATAGATAAGACCATTTTACAATTTGGGCCCAAGTTAGAAGCAGAGCCTAAAGTGTAAATTATCGATATTCCATATCTCGGAAACTATAAGAGACAATTAGGCAACCGACAATGTAAATAGCATGCCGAATATTACTTGGAACGTGAATTGGAACGAAATCGCCAATAGATAAGACCATTTTACAATTTGGGCCCAAGTGAGAAGCAGAGCCAAAGGTGTAAATTATCGATAGTCTATATCTCGGAAACTATAAGAGATAATGCAATTTGGCAACCGGCAATGTAATTAGCATGCCGAATATTACTTGGAATGTGAATTGGAATGAAATCGCCAATAGATAAGACCATTTTACAATTTGGGCCCAAGTTAGAAGCAGAGCCTAAGGTGAAAATTATCGATAGTCCATATCTCGGAAACTATAAGAGATAATGCAACTTGGCCACCGGCAATGTAATTAGCATGCCGAATATTACTTGGAATGTGAATTGGAATGAAATCGCCAATAGATAAGACCATTTTACAATTTGGGCCCAAGTTAGAAGCAGAGCCTAAGGTGTAAATTATCGATAGTCCATAATTCGGAAACTATAAGAGATAATGCAATTTGGCAACCGGCAATGTAATTAGCATGCCGAATATTACTTGGAATGTGAATTGGAATGAAATCGCCAATAGATAAGACCATTTTACAATTTGGGCCCAAGTTAGAAGCAGAGCCTAAGGTGTAAATTATCGATAGTCCATATCTCGGAAATTATAAGAGATAATGCAATTTGGCAAACGGCAATGTAATTAGCATGCCGAATATTACATGGAATGTGAATTGGAACGATATCGCTAATAGATAAGACCATTTTACAATTTAGGCCCAAGTTAGAAGCAGAGCCTAAGGTGTAAATTATCGATAGTCCATATCTCGGAAACTATAAAAGATAATGCAATTTGGCAACCGGCAATGTAATTAGCATGCCGAATATTACTTGGAATGTGAATTGGAACGAAATCGCCAATAGATAAGACCATTTTACAATTTGGGCCCAAGTTAGAAGCAGAGCCTAAGGTGTAAATTATCGATAGTCCATATCTCGGAAACTATAAGAGATAATGCAACTTGGCCACCGGCAATGTAATTAGCATGTCGAATATTACTTGGAATGTGAATTGGAACGAAATCGCCAATAGATAAGACCATTTTACAATTTGGGCCCAAGTTAGAAGCAGAGCCTAAGGTGTAAATTATCGATAGTCCATATCTCGGAAACTATAAGAGATAATGCAATTTGGCAACCGGCAATGTAATTAGCATGCCGAATATTACTTGGAATGTGAATTGGAACGAAATCGCCAATAGATAAGACCATTTTACAATTTGGGCCCAAGTTAGAAGCAGAGCCTAAGGTGTAAATTATCGATAGTCCATATCTCGGAAACTATAAGAGATAATGCAACTTGGCCACCGGCAATGTAATTAGCATGTCGAATATTACTTGGAATGTGAATTGGAACGAAATCGCCAATAGATAAGACCATTTTACAATTTGGGCCCAAGTTACAAGCAGAGCCTAAGGTGTAAATTATCGATAGTCCATATCTGGGAAACTATAAGAGATAATGCAATTTGGCAACCGGCAATGTAATTAGCAAGCCGAATATTACTTGGAATGTGAATTGGAACGAAATCGCCAATAGATAAGACCATTTTACAATTTGGGCCCAAGTTAGAAGCAGAGCCTAAGGTGTAAATTATCGATAGTCCATATCTCGGAAACTATAAGAGATAATGCAATTTGGCAACCGGCAATGTAATTAGCATGCCGAATATTACTTGGAATGTGAATTGGAACGAAATCGCCAATAGATAAGACCATTTTACAATTTGGGCCCAAGTTAAAAGCAAAGCCTAAGGTGTAAATTATCGATAGTCCATATCTCGGAAACTATAAGAGATAATGCAATTTGGCCACCGGCAATGTAATTAGCAGGCCGAATGTTACTTGGAATGTGAATTGGAGCGGAATCGCCAATTCATAAGACCATTTTACAATTTGGGCCTAAGTTAGAAGCAGAGCCTAAGGTGTAAATTATCGATAGTCCATATCTCGGAAGTTATAAGAGATAATGCAATTTGGCAAACGGCAATGTAATTAGCATGCCGAATATTACATGGAATGTGAATTGGAACGATATCGCCAATAGATAAGGCCATTTTACAATTTAGGCCCAAGTTAGAAGCAGAGCCTAAGGTGTAAATTATCGATAGTCCATATCTCGGAAACTATAAAAGATAATGCAATTTGGCAACCGGCAATGTAATTAGCATGCCGAATATTACTTGGAATGTGAATTGGAACGAAATCGCCAATAGATAAGACCATTTTACAATTTGGGCCCAAGTTAGAAGCAGAGCCTAAGGTGTAAATTATCGATAGTCCATATCTCGGAAACTATAAGAGATAATGCAACTTGGCCACCGGCAATGTAATTAGCATGTCGAATATTACTTGGAATGTGAATTGGAATGAAATCGCCAATAGATAAGACCATTTTACAATTTGGGCCCAAGTTACAAGCAGAGCCTAAGGTGTAAATTATCGATAGTCCATATCTGGGAAACTATAAGAGATAATGCAATTTGGCAACCGGCAATGTAATTAACATGCCGAATATTACTTGGAATGTGAATTGGAACGAAATCGCCAATAGATAAGACCATTTTACAATTTGGGCCCAAGTTAGAAGCAGAGCCTAAGGTGTAAATTATCGATAGTCCATATCTCGGAAACTATAAGAGATAATGCAATTTGGCACCCGGCAATGTAATTAGCATGCCGAATAGTACTTGGAATGTGAATTGGAACGAAATCGCCAATAGATAAGACCATTTTACAATTTGGGCCCAAGTTAAAAGCAAAGCCTAAGGTGTAAATTATCGATAGTCCATATCTCGGAAACTATAAGAGATAATGCAATTTGGCCACCGGCAATGTAATTAGCAGGCCGAATGTTACTTGGAATGTGAATTGGAGCGGAATCGCCAATTCATAAGACCATTTTACAATTTGGGCCTAAGTTAGAAGCAGAGCCTAAGGTGTAAATTATCGATAGTCCATATCTCGGAAACTATAAGAAATAATGCAATTTGGCAACCGCAATGTAATTAGCATGCCGAATATTACTTGGAATGTGAATTGGAACGAAATCGCCAATAGATAAGACCATTTTACAATTTGGGCCCAAGTTAGAAGCAGAGCCTAAGGTGTAAATTATCGATAGTCCATATCTCGGAAACTATAAGAGATAATGCAATTTGGCAACCGGCAATGTAATTAGCATGCCGAATATTACTTGGAATGTGAATTGGAACGAAATCGCCAATAGATAAGGCCATTTTACAATTTGGGCCCAAGTTAGAAGCAGAGCCTAAGGTGTAAATTAACGATAGTTAATATCTCGGAAACTATAAGAGATAATGCAATTTGGCAACCGGCAATGTAATTAGCATGCCGAATATTACTTGGAATGTGAATTGGAACGAAATCGCCAATAGATAAGACCTTTTTACAATTTGGGCCCAAGTTAGAAGCAGAGCCTAAGGTGTAAATTATCGATAGTCCATATCTCGGAAACTATAAGAGTTAATGCAATTTGGCAACCGGCAATGTAATTAGCATGCCGAATATTACTTGGAATGTGAATTGGAACGAAATCGCCAATAGATAAGACCATTTTACAATTTGGGCCCAAGTTAGAAGCAGAGCCTAAGGTGTAAATTATCGATAGTCCATATCTCGGAAACTATAAGAGATAATGCAATTTAGCAACCGGCAATGTAATTAGCATGCCGAATATTACTTGGAATGTGAATTGGAACGAAATCGCCAATAGATAAGACCATTTTACAATTTGGGCCCAAGTTAGAAGCAGAGCCTAAGGTGTAAATTATCGATAGTCCATATCTCTGAAACTATAAGAGATAATGCAATTTCGCAAACGGCAATGTAATTAGCATGCCGAATATTACTTGGAATGTGAATTGGGACGAAATCGCCAATAGAGAAGACCATTTTACAATTTGGGCCCAAGTTAGAAGCAGAGCCTAAGGTGTAAATTATCGATAGTCCATATCTCTGAAACTATAAGAGATAATGCAATTTCGCAAACGGCAATGTAATTAGCATGCCGAATATTACTTGGAATGTGAATTGGGACGAAATCGCCAATAGAGAAGACCATTTTACAATTTGGGTCCAAGTTAGAAGCAGAGCCTAAGGTGTAAATTATCGATAGTCCATATCTCGGAAACTATAAGAGATAATGCAATTTGGCAACCGGCAATGTAATTAGCATGCCGAATATTACTTGGAATGTGAATTGGAACGAAATCGCCAATAGATAAGACCATTTTACAATTTGGGCCCAAGTTAGAAGCAGAGCCTAAGGTGTAAATTATTGATAGTCCATATCTCGGAAACTATAAGAGATAATGCAATTTCGCAACCGGCAATGTAATTAGCATGCCGAATATCACTTGGAATGTGAATTGGGACGAAATCGCCAATAGATAAGACCATTTTACAATTTGGGCCCAAGTTAGAAGCAGAGCCTAAGGTGTAAATTATCGATAGTCCATATCTCGGAAACTATAAGAGATAATGCAACTTGGCAACCGGCAATGTAATTAGCATGCCGAATATTACTTGGAATGTGAATTGGAACGAAATCGCCAATAGATAAGACCATTTTACAATTTGGGCCCAAGTTAGAAGCAGAGCCTAAGATGTAAATTATCGATAGTCCATATCTCGGAAACTATAAGAGATAATGCAATTTGGCAACCGGCAATGTAATTAGCATGCCGAATATTACTTGGAATGTGAATTGGAACGAAATCGCCAATAGGTAAGACCATTTTACAATTTGGGCCCAAGTTAGAAGCAGAGCCTAAGGTGTAAATTATCGATAGTCCATATCTCGGAAACTATAAGAGATAATGCAATTTGGCAACCGGCAATGTAATTAGCATGCCGAATATTACTTGGAATGTGAATTGGAACGAAATCGCCAATAGATAAGGCCATTTTACAATTTGGGCCCAAGTTAGAAGCAGATCGATGGACGAACCTAGCAGAGCCTAAGATGTAAATTATCGATAGTCCATATCTCGGAAACTATAAGAGATAATGCAATTTGGCAACCGGCAATGTAATTAGCATGCCGAATATTACTTGGAATGTGAATTGGAACGAAATCGCCAATAGGTAAGACCATTTTACAATTTGGGCCCAAGTTAGAAGCAGAGCCTAAGGTGTAAATTATCGATAGTCCATATCTCGGAAACTATAAGAGATAATGCAATTTGGCAACCGGCAATGTAATTAGCATGCCGAATATTACTTGGAATGTGAATTGGAACGAAATCGCCAATAGATAAGACCATTTTACAATTTGGGCAAAAGTTAGAAGCAGAGCTTAAGGTGTAAATTATCGATAGTCCATATCTCGGAAACTATAAGAGATAATGCAATTTCGCAACCGGCAATGTAATTAGCATGCCGAATATCACTTGGAATGTGAATTGGGACGAAATCGCCAATAGATAAGACCATTTTACAATTTGGGCCCAAGTTAGAAGCAGAGCCTAAGGTGTAAATTATCGATAGTCCATATCTCGGAAACTATAAGAGATAATGCAATTTGGCAACCGGCAATGTAATTAGCATGCCGAATATTACTTGGAATGTGAATTGGAACGAAATCGCCAATAGATAAGACCATTTTACAATTTGGGCCCAAGTTAGAAGCAGAGCCTAAGGTGTAAATTATCGATAGTCCATATCTCGGAAACTATAAGAGATAATGCAATTTGGCAACCGGCAATGTAATTAGCATGCCGAATATTACTTGGAATGTGAATTGGAACGAAATCGCCAATAGATAAGACCATTTTACAATTTGGGCCCAAGTTAGAAGCAGAGCCTAAGGTGTAAATTATCGATAGTCCATATCTCGGAAACTATAAGAGTTAATGCAATTTGGCAACCGGCAATGTAATTAGCATGCCGAATATTACTTGGAATGTGAATTGGAACGAAATCGCCCATAGATAAGACCATTTTACAATTTGGGCCCAAGTTAGAAGCAGAGCCTAAGGTGTAAATTATCGATAGTCCATATCTGGGAAACTATAAGAGATAATGCAATTTGGCAACCGGCAATGTAATTAGCATGCCGAATATTACTTGGAATGTGAATTGGAACGAAATCGCCAATAGATAAGACCATTTTACAATTTGGGCCCAAGTTAGAAGCAGAGCCTAAGGTGTAAATTATCGATAGTCCATATCTCTGAAACTATAAGAGATAATGCAATTTCGCAAACGGCAATGTAATTAGCATGCCGAATATTACTTGGAATGTGAATTGGAACGAAATCGCCAATAGATAAGACGATTTTACAATTTGGGCCCAAGTTAGAAGCAGAGCCTAAGGTGTAAATTATCGATAGTCCATATCTCGGAAACTATAAGAGATAATGCAATTTGGCAACCGGCAATGTAATTAGCATGCCGAATATTACTTGGAATGTGAATTGGAACGAAATCGCCAATAGATAAGACCATTTTACAATTTGGGCCCAAGTTAGAAGCAGAGCCTAAGGTGTAAATTATCGATAGTCCATATCTCGGAAACTATAAGAGATAATGCAATTTGGCAACCGGCAATGTAATTAGCATGCCGAATATTACTTGGAATGTGAATTGGAACGAAATCGCCAATAGATAAGACCATTTTACAATTTGGGCCCAAGTTAGAAGCAGAGCCTAAGGTGTAAATTATCGATAGTCCATATCTCGGAAACTATAAGAGATAACGCAATTTCGCAACCGGCAATGTAATTAGCATGCCGAATATTACTTGGAGTGTGAATTGGAACGAAATCGCCAACAGATAAGACCATTTTACAATTTGAGCCCAAGTTAGAAGCAGAGCCTAAGGTGTAAATTATCGATAGTCCATATCTCGGAAACTATAAGAGATAATGCAATTTAGCATCCGGCAATGTAATTAGCATGCCGAATATTACTTGGAATGTGAATTGGAACGAAATCGCCAATAGATAAGACCATTTTACAATTTGGGCCCAAGTTAGAAGCAGAGCCTAAGGTGTAAATTATCGATAGTCCATATCTCGGAAACTATAAGAGATAATGCAATTTGGCAACCGGCAATGTAATTAGCATGCCGAATATTACTTGGAATGTGAATTGGAACGAAATCGCCAATAGATAAGACCATTTTACAATTTGGGCCCAAGTTAGAAGCAGAGCCTAAGGTGTAAATTATCGATAGTCCATATCTCGGAAACTATAAGAGATAATGCAATTTGGCAACCGGCAATGTAATTAGCATGCCGAATATTACTTGGAATGTGAATTGGAACGAAATCGCCAATAGATAAGACCATTTTACAATTTGGGCCCAAGTTAGAAGCAGAGCCTAAGGTGTAAATTATCGATAGTCCATATCTCGGAAACTATAAGAGATAATGCAATTTGGCAAACGGCAATGTAATTAGCATGCCGAATATTACTTGGAATGTGAATTGGAACGAAATCGCCAATAGATAAGACCATTTTACAATTTGGGCCTAAGTTAGAAGCAGAGCCTAAGGTGTAAATTATTGATAGTCCATATCTCGGAAACTATAAGAGATAATGCAATTTCGCAACCGGCAATGTAATTAGCATGCCGAATATCACTTGGAATGTGAATTGGGACGAAATCGCCAATAGATAAGACCATTTTACAATTTGGGCCCAAGTTAGAAGCAGAGCCTAAGGTGTAAATTATCGATAGTCCATATCTCGGAAACTATAAGAGATAATGCAATTTGGCAAACGGCAATGTAATTAGCATGCCGAATATTACTTGGAATGTGAATTGGAACGAAATCGCCAATAGATAAGACCATTTTACAATTTGGGCCCAAGTTAGAAGCAGAGCCTAAGGTGTAAATTATTGATAGTCCATATCTCGGAAACTATAAGAGATAATGCAATTTGGCAACCGGCAATGTAATTAGCATGCCGAATATTACTTGGAATGTGAATTGGAACGAAATCGCCAATAGATAAGACCATTTTACAATTTGGGCCCAAGTTAGAAGCAGAGCTTAAGGTGTAAATTATCGATAGTCCATATCTCGGAAACTATAAGAGATAATGCAATTTGGCAACCGGCAATGTAATTAGCATGCCGAATATTACTTGGAATGTGAATTGGAACGAAATCGCCAATAGATAAGACCATTTTACAATTTGGGCCCAAGTTAGAAGCAGAGCCTAAGGTGTAAATTATCGATAGTCCATATCTCGGAAACTATAAGAGATAATGCAATTTGGCAAACGGCAATGTAATTAGCATGCCGAATATTACTTGGAATGTGAATTGGAACGAAATCGCCAATAGATAAGACCATTTTACAATTTGGGCCCAAGTTAGAAGCAGAGCCTAAGGTGTAAATTATTGATAGTCCATATCTCGGAAACTATAAGAGATAATGCAATTTCGCAACCGGCAATGTAATTAGCATGCCGAATATCACTTGGAATGTGAATTGGGACGAAATCGCCAATAGATAAGACCATTTTACAATTTGGGCCCAAGTTAGAAGCAGAGCCTAAGGTGTAAATTATCGATAGTCCATATCTCGGAAACTATAAGAGATAATGCAATTTGGCAAACGGCAATGTAATTAGCATGCCGAATATTACTTGGAATGTGAATTGGAACGAAATCGCCAATAGATAAGACCATTTTACAATTTGGGCCCAAGTTAGAAGCAGAGCCTAAGGTGTAAATTATTGATAGTCCATATCTCGGAAACTATAAGAGATAATGCAATTTGGCAACCGGCAATGTAATTAGCATGCCGAATATTACTTGGAATGTGAATTGGAACGAAATCGCCAATAGATAAGACCATTTTACAATTTGGGCCCAAGTTAGAAGCAGAGCTTAAGGTGTAAATTATCGATAGTCCATATCTCGGAAACTATAAGAGATAATGCAATTTGGCAACCGGCAATGTAATTAGCATGCCGAATATTACTTGGAATGTGAATTGGAACGAAATCGCCAATAGATAAGACCATTTTACAATTTGGGCCCAAGTTAGAAGCTGAGCCTAAGGTGTAAATTATTGATAGTCCATATCTCGGAAACTATAAGAGATAATGCAACTTCGCAACCTGCAATGTAATTAGCATGCCGAATATCACTTGGAATGTGAATTGGGACGAAATCGCCAATAGATAAGACCATTTTACAATTTGGGCCCAAGTTAGAAGCAGAGCCTAAGGTGTAAATTACCGATAGTCCATATCTCGGAAACTATAAGAGATAATGCAATTTGGCAACCGGCAATGTAATTAGCATGCCGAATATTACTTGGAATGTGAATTGGAACGAAATCGCCAATAGGTAAGACCATTTTACAATTTGGGCCCAAGTTAGAAGCAGAGCCTAAGGTGTAAATTATCGATAGTCCATATCTCGGAAACTATAAGAGATAATTCAATTTGGCAACCGGCAATGTAATTAGCATGCCGAATATTACTTGGAATGTGAATTGGAATGAAATCGCCAATAGATAAGACCATTTTACAATTTGGGCCCAAGTTAGAAGCAGAGCCTAAGGTGTAAATTATCGATAGTCCATATCTCGGAAACTATAAGAGATAATGCAATTTGGCAACCGTCAATGTAATTAGCATGCCGAATATTACTTGGAATGTGAATTGGAACGAAATCGCCAATAGATAAGACGATTTTACAATTTGGGCCCAAGTTAGAAGCAGAGCCTAAGGTGTAAATTATCGATAGTCCATATCTCGGAAACTATAAGAAATAATGCAATTTGGCAACCGGCAATGTAATTAGCATGCCGAATATTACTTGGAATGTGAATTGGAACGAAATCGCCAATAGATAAGACCATTTTACAATTTGGGCCCAAGTTAGAAGCAGAGCCTAAGGTGTAAATTATCGATAGTCCATATCTCGGAAACTATAAGAGATAATGCAATTTGGCAACCGGCAATGTAATTAGCATGCCGAATATTACTTGGAATGTGAATTGGAACGAAATCGCCAATAGATAAGGCCATTTTACAATTTGGGCCCAAGTTAGAAGCAGAGCCTAAGGTGTAAATTAACGATAGTTAATATCTCGGAAACTATAAGAGATAATGCAATTTGGCAACCGGCAATGTAATTAGCATGCCGAATATTACTTGGAATGTGAATTGGAACGAAATCGCCAATAGATAAGACCATTTTACAATTTGTTCCCAAGTTAGAAGCAGAGCCTAAGGTGTAAATTATCGATAGTCCATATCTCGGAAACTATAAGAGATAATGCAATTTGGCAACCGGCAATGTAATTAGCATGCCGAATATCACTTGGAATGTGAATTGGGACGAAATCGCCAATAGATAAGACCATTTTACAATTTGGGCCCAAGTTAGAAGCAGAGCCTAAGGTGTAAATTATCGATAGTCCATATCTCGGAAACTATAAGAGATAATGCAATTTGGCAACCGGCAATGTAATTAGCATGCCGAATATTACTTGGAATGTGAATTGGAACGAAATCGGCAATAGATAAATAGAATTTAGGCCCAAGTTAGAAGCAGAGCCTAAGGTGTAAATTATCGATAGTCCATATCTCGGAAACAATAAGAGATAATGCAATTTGGCAACCGGCAATGTAATTAGCATGCCGAATATTACTTGGAATGTGAATTGGAACGAAATCGCCAATAGATAAGACCATTTTACAATTTGGGCCCAAGTTAGAAGCAGAGCCTAAGGTGTAAATTATCGATAGTCCATATCTCGGAAACTATAAGAGATAATGCAATTTGGCAACCGGCAATGTAATTAGCATGCCGAATATTACTTGGAATGTGAATTGGAACGAAATCGCCAATAGATAAGACCATTTTACAATTTGGGCCCAAGTTAGAAGCAGAGCCTAAGGTGTAAATTATCGATAGTCCATATCTCGGAAACTATAAGAGATAATGCAATTTGGCAACCGGCAATGTAATTAGCATGCCGAATATTTCTTGGAATGTGAATTGGAAAGAAATCGCCAATAGATAAGACCATTTTACAATTTGGACCCAAGTTAGAAGCAGAGCCTAAGGTGTAAATTATTGATAGTCCACATCTCGGAAACTATAAGAGATAATGCAATTTCGCAACCGGCAATGTAATTAGCATGCCGAATATCACTTGGAATGTGAATTGGGACGAAATCGCCAATAGATAAGACCATTTTACAATTTGGGCCCAAGTTAGAAGCAGAGCCTAAGGTGTAAATTATCGATAGTCCATATCTCGGAAACTATAAGAGATAATGCAATTTGGCAACCGGCAATGTAATTAGCATGCCGAATATTACTTGGAATGTGAATTGGAACGAAATCGCCAATAGATAAGACCATTTTACAATTTGGGCCCAAGTTAGAAGCAGAGCCTAAGGTGTAAATTATCGATAGTCCATATCTCGGAAACTATAAGAGATAATGCAATTTGGCAACCGGCAATGTAATTAGCATGCCGAATATTACTTGGAATGTGAATTGGAACGAAATCGCCAATAGATAAGACCATTTTACAATTTGGGCCCAAGTTAGAAGCAGAGCCTAAGGTGTAAATTATCGATAGTCCATATCTCGGAAACAATAAGAGATAATGCAATTTGGCAACCGGCAATGTAATTAGCATGCCGAATATTACTTGGAATGTGAATTGGAACGAAATCGCCAATAGATAAGACCATTTTACAATTTGGACCCAAGTTAGAAGCAGAGCCTAAGGTGTAAATTATTGATAGTCCATATCTCGGAAGCTATAAGAGATAATGCAATTTCGCAACCGGCAATGTAATTAGCATGCCGAATATCACTTGGAATGTGAATTGGGACGAAATCGCCATAGATAAGACCATTTTACAATTTGGGCCCAAGTTAGAAGCAGAGCCTAAGGTGTAAATTATCGATAGTCCATATCTCGGAAACTATAAGAGATAATGCAATTTGGCAACCGGCAATGTAATTAGCATGCCGAATATTACTTGGAATGTGAATTGGAACGAAATCGGCAATAGATATATAGAATTTAGGCCCAAGTTAGAAGCAGAGCCTAAGGTGTAAATTATCGATAGTCCATATCTCGGAAACTATAAGAGATAATGCAATTTGGCAACCGGCAATGTAATTAGCATGCCGAATATTACTTGGAATGTGAATTGGAACGAAATCGCCAATAGGTAAGACCATTTTACAATTTGGGCCCAAGTTAGAAGCAGAGCCTAAGGTGTAAATTATCGATAGTCCATATCTCGGAAACTATAAGAGATAATGCAATTTGGCAAACGGCAATGTAATTAGCATGCCGAATATTACTTGGAATGTGAATTGGAACGAAATCGCCAATAGATAAGACCATTTTACAATTTGGGCCCAAGTTAGAAGCAGAGCCTAAGGTGTAAATTATTGATAGTCCATATCTCGGAAACTATAAGAGATAATGCAATTTGGCAACCGGCAATGTAATTAGCATGCCGAATATTACTTGGAATGTGAATTGGAACGAAATCGCCAATAGATAAGACCATTTTACAATTTGGGCCCAAGTTAGAAGCAGAGCTTAAGGTGTAAATTATCGATAGTCCATATCTCGGAAACTATAAGAGATAATGCAATTTGGCAACCGGCAATGTAATTAGCATGCCGAATATTACTTGGAATGTGAATTGGAACGAAATCGCCAATAGATAAGACCATTTTACAATTTGGGCCCAAGTTAGAAGCTGAGCCTAAGGTGTAAATTATTGATAGTCCATATCTCGGAAACTATAAGAGATAATGCAACTTCGCAACCTGCAATGTAATTAGCATGCCGAATATCACTTGGAATGTGAATTGGGACGAAATCGCCAATAGATAAGACCATTTTACAATTTGGGCCCAAGTTAGAAGCAGAGCCTAAGGTGTAAATTACCGATAGTCCATATCTCGGAAACTATAAGAGATAATGCAATTTGGCAACCGGCAATGTAATTAGCATGCCGAATATTACTTGGAATGTGAATTGGAACGAAATCGCCAATAGGTAAGACCATTTTACAATTTGGGCCCAAGTTAGAAGCAGAGCCTAAGGTGTAAATTATCGATAGTCCATATCTCGGAAACTATAAGAGATAATTCAATTTGGCAACCGGCAATGTAATTAGCATGCCGAATATTACTTGGAATGTGAATTGGAATGAAATCGCCAATAGATAAGACCATTTTACAATTTGGGCCCAAGTTAGAAGCAGAGCCTAAGGTGTAAATTATCGATAGTCCATATCTCGGAAACTATAAGAGATAATGCAATTTGGCAACCGTCAATGTAATTAGCATGCCGAATATTACTTGGAATGTGAATTGGAACGAAATCGCCAATAGATAAGACGATTTTACAATTTGGGCCCAAGTTAGAAGCAGAGCCTAAGGTGTAAATTATCGATAGTCCATATCTCGGAAACTATAAGAAATAATGCAATTTGGCAACCGGCAATGTAATTAGCATGCCGAATATTACTTGGAATGTGAATTGGAACGAAATCGCCAATAGATAAGACCATTTTACAATTTGGGCCCAAGTTAGAAGCAGAGCCTAAGGTGTAAATTATCGATAGTCCATATCTCGGAAACTATAAGAGATAATGCAATTTGGCAACCGGCAATGTAATTAGCATGCCGAATATTACTTGGAATGTGAATTGGAACGAAATCGCCAATAGATAAGGCCATTTTACAATTTGGGCCCAAGTTAGAAGCAGAGCCTAAGGTGTAAATTAACGATAGTTAATATCTCGGAAACTATAAGAGATAATGCAATTTGGCAACCGGCAATGTAATTAGCATGCCGAATATTACTTGGAATGTGAATTGGAACGAAATCGCCAATAGATAAGACCATTTTACAATTTGTTCCCAAGTTAGAAGCAGAGCCTAAGGTGTAAATTATCGATAGTCCATATCTCGGAAACTATAAGAGATAATGCAATTTGGCAACCGGCAATGTAATTAGCATGCCGAATATCACTTGGAATGTGAATTGGGACGAAATCGCCAATAGATAAGACCATTTTACAATTTGGGCCCAAGTTAGAAGCAGAGCCTAAGGTGTAAATTATCGATAGTCCATATCTCGGAAACTATAAGAGATAATGCAATTTGGCAACCGGCAATGTAATTAGCATGCCGAATATTACTTGGAATGTGAATTGGAACGAAATCGGCAATAGATAAATAGAATTTAGGCCCAAGTTAGAAGCAGAGCCTAAGGTGTAAATTATCGATAGTCCATATCTCGGAAACAATAAGAGATAATGCAATTTGGCAACCGGCAATGTAATTAGCATGCCGAATATTACTTGGAATGTGAATTGGAACGAAATCGCCAATAGATAAGACCATTTTACAATTTGGGCCCAAGTTAGAAGCAGAGCCTAAGGTGTAAATTATCGATAGTCCATATCTCGGAAACTATAAGAGATAATGCAATTTGGCAACCGGCAATGTAATTAGCATGCCGAATATTACTTGGAATGTGAATTGGAACGAAATCGCCAATAGATAAGACCATTTTACAATTTGGGCCCAAGTTAGAAGCAGAGCCTAAGGTGTAAATTATCGATAGTCCATATCTCGGAAACTATAAGAGATAATGCAATTTGGCAACCGGCAATGTAATTAGCATGCCGAATATTTCTTGGAATGTGAATTGGAAAGAAATCGCCAATAGATAAGACCATTTTACAATTTGGACCCAAGTTAGAAGCAGAGCCTAAGGTGTAAATTATTGATAGTCCACATCTCGGAAACTATAAGAGATAATGCAATTTCGCAACCGGCAATGTAATTAGCATGCCGAATATCACTTGGAATGTGAATTGGGACGAAATCGCCAATAGATAAGACCATTTTACAATTTGGGCCCAAGTTAGAAGCAGAGCCTAAGGTGTAAATTATCGATAGTCCATATCTCGGAAACTATAAGAGATAATGCAATTTGGCAACCGGCAATGTAATTAGCATGCCGAATATTACTTGGAATGTGAATTGGAACGAAATCGCCAATAGATAAGACCATTTTACAATTTGGGCCCAAGTTAGAAGCAGAGCCTAAGGTGTAAATTATCGATAGTCCATATCTCGGAAACTATAAGAGATAATGCAATTTGGCAACCGGCAATGTAATTAGCATGCCGAATATTACTTGGAATGTGAATTGGAACGAAATCGCCAATAGATAAGACCATTTTACAATTTGGGCCCAAGTTAGAAGCAGAGCCTAAGGTGTAAATTATCGATAGTCCATATCTCGGAAACAATAAGAGATAATGCAATTTGGCAACCGGCAATGTAATTAGCATGCCGAATATTACTTGGAATGTGAATTGGAACGAAATCGCCAATAGATAAGACCATTTTACAATTTGGACCCAAGTTAGAAGCAGAGCCTAAGGTGTAAATTATTGATAGTCCATATCTCGGAAGCTATAAGAGATAATGCAATTTCGCAACCGGCAATGTAATTAGCATGCCGAATATCACTTGGAATGTGAATTGGGACGAAATCGCCATAGATAAGACCATTTTACAATTTGGGCCCAAGTTAGAAGCAGAGCCTAAGGTGTAAATTATCGATAGTCCATATCTCGGAAACTATAAGAGATAATGCAATTTGGCAACCGGCAATGTAATTAGCATGCCGAATATTACTTGGAATGTGAATTGGAACGAAATCGGCAATAGATAAATAGAATTTAGGCCCAAGTTAGAAGCAGAGCCTAAGGTGTAAATTATCGATAGTCCATATCTCGGAAACTATAAGAGATAATGCAATTTGGCAACCGGCAATGTAATTAGCATGCCGAATATTACTTGGAATGTGAATTGGAACGAAATCGCCAATAGGTAAGACCATTTTACAATTTGGGCCCAAGTTAGAAGCAGAGCCTAAGGTGTAAATTATCGATAGTCCATATCTCGGAAACTATAAGAGATAATGCAATTTGGCAACCGGCAATGTAATTAGCATGCCGAATATTACTTGGAATGTGAATTGGAACGAAATCGCCAATAGATAAGACCATTTTACAATTTGGGAGCAAGTTAGAGGCAGAGCCTAAGGTGTAAATTATCGATAGTCCATATCTCGGAAACTATAATAGATAATGCAATTTGGCAACCGGCAATGTAATTAGCATGCCGAATATTACTTGGAATGTGAATTGGAACGAAATCGCCAATAGATAAGACCATTTTACAATTTGGGCCCAAGTTAGAAGCAGAGCCTATGGTGTAAATTATCGATAGTCCATATCTCGGAAACTATAAGAGATAATGCAATTTGGCAACCGGCAATGTAATTAGCATGCCCAATATTACTTGGAATGTGAATTGGAACGAAATCGCCAATAGATAAGACCATTTTACAATTTGGGCCCAAGTTAGAAGCAGAGCCTAAGGTGTAAATTATCGATAGTCCATATCTCGGAAACTATAAGAGATAATTCAATTTGGCAACCGGCAATGTAATTAGCATGCCGAATATTACTTGGAATGTGAATTGGAACGAAATCGCCAATAGATAAGACCATTTTACAATTTGGGCCCAAGTTAGAAGCAGAGCCTAAGATGTAAATTATCGATAGTCCATATCTCGGAAACTATAAGAGATAATGCAATTTGGCAACCGGCAATGTAATTAGCATGCCGAATATTACTTGGAATGTGAATTGGAACGAAATCGCCAATAGATAAGACCATTTTACAATTTGGGAGCAAGTTAGAAGCAGAGCCTAAGGTGTAAATTATCGATAGTCCATATCTCGGAAACTATAAGAGATAATGCAATTTGGCAACCGGCAATGTAATTAGCATGCCGAATATTACTTGGAATGTGAATTGGAACGAAATCGCCAATAGATAAGACCATTTTACAATTTGGGCCTAAGTTAGAAGCAGAGCCTATGGTGTAAATTATCGATAGTCCATATCTCGGAAACTATAAGAGATAATGCAATTTGACAACCGGCAATGTAATTAGCATGCCGAATATTACTTGGAATGTGAATTGGAACGAAATCGCCAATAGATAAGACCATTTTACAATTTGGACCCAAGTTAGAAGCAGAGCCTAAGGTGTAAATTATTGATAGTCCATATCTCGGAAACTATAAGAGATAATGCAATTTCGCAACCGGCAATGTAATTAGCATGCCGAATATCACTTGGAATGTGAATTGGGACGAAATCGCCAATAGATAAGACCATTTTACAATTTGGGCCCAAGTTAGAAGCAGAGCCTAAGGTGTAAATTATCGATAGTCCATATCTCGGAAACTATAAGAGATAATGCAATTTGGCAACCGGCAATGTAATTAGCATGCCGAATATTGCTTGGAATGTGAATTGGAACGAAATCGCCAATAGGTAAGACCATTTTACAATTTGGGCCCAAGTTAGAAGCAGAGCCTAAGGTGTAAATTATCGATAGTCCATATCTCGGAAACTATAAGAGATAATGCAATTTGGCAACCGGCAATATAATTAGCATGCCGAATATTACTTGGAATGTGAATTGGAACGAAATCGGCAATAGATAAATAGAATTTAGGCCCAAGTTAGAAGCAGAGCCTAAGGTGTAAATTATCGATAGTCCATATCTCGGAAACTATAAGAGATAATGCAATTTGGCAACCGGCAATATAATTAGCATGCCGAATATTACTTGGAATGTGAATTGGAACGAAATCGCCAATAGGTAAGACCATTTTACAATTTGGGCCCAAGTTAGAAGCAGAGCCTAAGGCGTAAATTATCGATAGTCCATATCTCGGAAACTATAAGAGATAATGCAATTTGGCAACCGGCAATGTAATTAGCATGCCGAATATTACTTGGAATGTGAATTGGAACGAAATCGCCAATAGATAAGACCATTTTACAATTTGGGAGCAAGTTAGAAGCAGAGCCTAAGGTGTAAATAATCGATAGTCCATATCTCGGAAACTATAAGAGATAATGCAATTTGGCAACCGGCATTGTAATTAGCATGCCGAATATTACTTGGAATGTGAATTGGAACGAAATCGCCAATAGATAAGACCATTTTACAATTTGGACCCAAGTTAGAAGCAGAGCCTAAGGTGTAAATTATTGATAGTCCATATCTCGGAAGCTATAAGAGATAATGCAATTTCGCAACCGGCAATGTAATTAGCATGCCGAATATCACTTGGAATGTGAATTGGGACGAAATCGCCAATAGATAAGACCATTTTACAATTTGGGCCCAAGTTAGAAGCAGAGCCTAAGGTGTAAATTATCGATAGTCCATATCTCGGAAACTATAAGAGATAATGCAATTTGGCAACCGGCAATGTAATTAGCATGCCGAATATTACTTGGAATGTGAATTGGAACGAAATCGGCAATAGATAAATAGAATTTAGGCCCAAGTTAGAAGCAGAGCCTAAGGTGTAAATTATCGATAGTCCATATCTCGGAAACTATAAGAGATAATGCAATTTGGCAACCGGCAATGTAATTAGCATGCCGAATATTACTTGGAATGTGAATTGGAACGAAATCGCCAATAGGTAAGACCATTTTACAATTTGGGCCCAAGTTAGAAGCAGAGCCTAAGGTGTAAATTATCGATAGTCCATATCTCGGAAACTATAAGAGATAATGCAATTTGGCAACCGGCAATGTAATTAGCATGCCGAATATTACTTGGAATGTGAATTGGAACGAAATCGCCAATAGATAAGACCATTTTACAATTTGGGAGCAAGTTAGAAGCAGAGCCTAAGGTGTAAATTATCGATAGTCCATATCTCGGAAACTATAATAGATAATGCAATTTGGCAACCGGCAATGTAATTAGCATGCCGAATATTACTTGGAATGTGAATTGGAACGAAATCGCCAATAGATAAGACCATTTTACAATTTGTTCCCAAGTTAGAAGCAGAGCCTAAGGTGTAAA
This sequence comes from Rhynchophorus ferrugineus, assembly GCF_030347505.1. Taxonomy (NCBI): domain Eukaryota; kingdom Metazoa; phylum Arthropoda; class Insecta; order Coleoptera; family Curculionidae; genus Rhynchophorus; species Rhynchophorus ferrugineus. The sequence continues at coordinate 19,109,527 of NW_027472590.1, forward strand.
TTATCGATAGTCCATATCTCGGAAACTATAAGAGATAATGCAATTTGGCAACCGGCAATGTAATTAGCATGCCGAATATCACTTGGAATGTGAATTGGGACGAAATCGCCAATAGATAAGACCATTTTACAATTTGGGCCCAAGTTAGAAGCAGAGCCTAAGGTGTAAATTATCGATAGTCCATATCTCGGAAACTATAAGAGATAATTCAATTTGGCAACCGGCAATGTAACTAACATGCCGAATATTACTTGGAATGTGAATTGGAACGAAATCGCCAATAGATAAGACCATTTTACAATTTGGGCCCAAGTTAGAAGCAGAGCCTAAGATGTAAATTATCGATAGTCCATATCTCGGAAACTATAAGAGATAATGCAATTTGGCAACCGGCAATGTAATTAGCATGCCGAATATTACTTGGAATGTGAATTGGAACGAAATCGCCAATAGTTAAGACCATTTTACAATTTGGGAGCAAGTTAGAAGCAGAGCCTAAGGTGTAAATTATCGATAGTCCATATCTCGGAAACTATAAGAGATAATGCAATTTGGCAACCGGCAATGTAATTAGCATGCCGAATATTACTTGGAATGTGAATTGGAACGAAATCGCCAATAGATAAGACCATTTTACAATTTGGGCCTAAGTTAGAAGCAGAGCCTATGGTGTAAATTATCGATAGTCCATATCTCGGAAACTATAAGAGATAATGCAATTTGGCAACCGGCAATGTAATTAGCATGCCGAATATTACTTGGAATGTGAATTGGAACGAAATCGCCAATAGATAAGACTATTTTACAATTTGGACCCAAGTTAGAAGCAGAGCCTAAGGTGTAAATTATTGATAGTCCATATCTCGGAAACTATAAGAGATAATGCAATTTCGCAACCGGCAATGTAATTAGCATGCCGAATATCACTTGGAATGTGAATTGGGACGAAATCGCCAATAGATAAGACCATTTTACAATTTGGGCCCAAGTTAGAAGCAGAGCCTAAGGTGTAAATTATCGATAGTCCATATCTCGGAAACTATAAGAGATAATGCAATTTGGCAACCGGCAATGTAATTAGCATGCCGAATATTACTTGGATTGTGAATTGGAACGAAATCGGCAATAGATAAATAGAATTTAGGCCCAAGTTAGAAGCAGAGCCTAAGGTGTAAATTATCGATAGTCCATATCTCGGAAACTATAAGAGATAATGCAATTTGGCAACCGGCAATGTAATTAGCATGCCGAATATTACTTGGAATGTGAATTGGAACGAAATCGCCAATAGGTAAGACCATTTTACAATTTGGGCCCAAGTTAGAAGCAGAGCCTAAGGTGTAAATTATCGATAGTCCATATCTCGGAAACTATAAGAGATAATGCAATTTGGCAACCGGCAATGTAATTAGCATGCCGAATATTACTTGGACTGTGAATTGGAACGAAATCGCCAATAGATAAGACCATTTTACAATTTGGGAGCAAGTTAGAAGCAGAGCCTAAGGTGTAAATTATTGATAGTCCATATCTCGGAAACTATAAGAGATAATGCAATTTCGCAACCGGCAATGTAATTAGCATGCCGAATATCACTTGGAATGTGAATTGGGACGAAATCGCCAATAGATAAGACCATTTTACAATTTGGGCCCAAGTTAGAAGCAGAGCCTAAGGTGTAAATTATCGATAGTCCATATCTCGGAAACTATAAGAGATAATGCAATTTGGCAAACGGCAATGTAATTAGCATGCCGAATATTACTTGGAATGTGAATTGGAACGAAATCGCCAATAGATAAGACCATTTTACAATTTGGGCCCAAGTTAGAAGCAGAGCCTAAGGTGTAAATTATTGATAGTCCATATCTCGGAAACTATAAGAGATAATGCAATTTGGCAACCGGCAATGTAATTAGCATGCCGAATATTACTTGGAATGTGAATTGGAACGAAATCGCCAATAGATAAGACCATTTTACAATTTGGGCCCAAGTTAGAAGCAGAGCTTAAGGTGTAAATTATCGATAGTCCATATCTCGGAAACTATAAGAGATAATGCAATTTGGCAACCGGCAATGTAATTAGCATGCCGAATATTACTTGGAATGTGAATTGGAACGAAATCGCCAATAGATAAGACCATTTTACAATTTGGGCCCAAGTTAGAAGCTGAGCCTAAGGTGTAAATTATTGATAGTCCATATCTCGGAAACTATAAGAGATAATGCAATTTCGCAACCTGCAATGTAATTAGCATGCCGAATATCACTTGGAATGTGAATTGGGACGAAATCGCCAATAGATAAGACCATTTTACAATTTGGGCCCAAGTTAGAAGCAGAGCCTAAGGTGTAAATTATCGATAGTCCATATCTCGGAAACTATAAGAGATAATGCAATTTGGCAACCGGCAATGTAATTAGCATGCCGAATATTACTTGGAATGTGAATTGGAACGAAATCGCCAATAGATAAGACCATTTTACAATTTGGGCCCAAGTTAGAAGCAGAGCCTAAGGTGTAAATTACCGATAGTCCATATCTCGGAAACTATAAGAGATAATGCAATTTGGCAACCGGCAATGTAATTAGCATGCCGAATATTACTTGGAATGTGAATTGGAACGAAATCGCCAATAGGTAAGACCATTTTACAATTTGGGCCCAAGTTAGAAGCAGAGCCTAAGGTGTAAATTATCGATAGTCCATATCTCGGAAACTATAAGAGATAATTCAATTTGGCAACCGGCAATGTAATTAGCATGCCGAATATTACTTGGAATGTGAATTGGAACGAAATCGCCAATAGATAAGACCATTTTACAATTTGGGCCCAAGTTAGAAGCAGAGCCTAAGGTGTAAATTATCGATAGTCCATATCTCGGAAACTATAAGAGATAATGCAATTTGGCAACCGTCAATGTAATTAGCATGCCGAATATTACTTGGAATGTGAATTGGAACGAAATCGCCAATAGATAAGACGATTTTACAATTTGGGCCCAAGTTAGAAGCAGAGCCTAAGGTGTAAATTATCGATAGTCCATATCTCGGAAACTATAAGAAATAATGCAATTTGGCAACCGGCAATGTAATTAGCATGCCGAATATTACTTGGAATGTGAATTGGAACGAAATCGCCAATAGATAAGACCATTTTACAATTTGGGCCCAAGTTAGAAGCAGAGCCTAAGGTGTAAATTATCGATAGTCCATATCTCGGAAACTATAAGAGATAATGCAATTTGGCAACCGGCAATGTAATTAGCATGCCGAATATTACTTGGAATGTGAATTGGAACGAAATCGCCAATAGATAAGGCCATTTTACAATTTGGGCCCAAGTTAGAAGCAGAGCCTAAGGTGTAAATTAACGATAGTTAATATCTCGGAAACTATAAGAGATAATGCAATTTGGCAACCGGCAATGTAATTAGCATGCCGAATATTACTTGGAATGTGAATTGGAACGAAATCGCCAATAGATAAGACCATTTTACAATTTGTTCCCAAGTTAGAAGCAGAGCCTAAGGTGTAAATTATCGATAGTCCATATCTCGGAAACTATAAGAGATAATGCAATTTGGCAACCGGCAATGTAATTAGCATGCCGAATATCACTTGGAATGTGAATTGGGACGAAATCGCCAATAGATAAGACCATTTTACAATTTGGGCCCAAGTTAGAAGCAGAGCCTAAGGTGTAAATTATCGATAGTCCATATCTCGGAAACTATAAGAGATAATGCAATTTGGCAACCGGCAATGTAATTAGCATGCCGAATATTACTTGGAATGTGAATTGGAACGAAATCGGCAATAGATAAATAGAATTTAGGCCCAAGTTAGAAGCAGAGCCTAAGGTGTAAATTATCGATAGTCCATATCTCGGAAACAATAAGAGATAATGCAATTTGGCAACCGGCAATGTAATTAGCATGCCGAATATTACTTGGAATGTGAATTGGAACGAAATCGCCAATAGATAAGACCATTTTACAATTTGGGCCCAAGTTAGAAGCAGAGCCTAAGGTGTAAATTATCGATAGTCCATATCTCGGAAACTATAAGAGATAATGCAATTTGGCAACCGGCAATGTAATTAGCATGCCGAATATTACTTGGAATGTGAATTGGAACGAAATCGCCAATAGATAAGACCATTTTACAATTTGGGCCCAAGTTAGAAGCAGAGCCTAAGGTGTAAATTACCGATAGTCCATATCTCGGAAACTATAAGAGATAATGCAATTTGGCAACCGGCAATGTAATTAGCATGCCGAATATTACTTGGAATGTGAATTGGAACGAAATCGCCAATAGGTAAGACCATTTTACAATTTGGGCCCAAGTTAGAAGCAGAGCCTAAGGTGTAAATTATCGATAGTCCATATCTCGGAAACTATAAGAGATAATTCAATTTGGCAACCGGCAATGTAATTAGCATGCCGAATATTACTTGGAATGTGAATTGGAACGAAATCGCCAATAGATAAGACCATTTTACAATTTGGGCCCAAGTTAGAAGCAGAGCCTAAGGTGTAAATTATCGATAGTCCATATCTCGGAAACTATAAGAGATAATGCAATTTGGCAACCGTCAATGTAATTAGCATGCCGAATATTACTTGGAATGTGAATTGGAACGAAATCGCCAATAGATAAGACGATTTTACAATTTGGGCCCAAGTTAGAAGCAGAGCCTAAGGTGTAAATTATCGATAGTCCATATCTCGGAAACTATAAGAAATAATGCAATTTGGCAACCGGCAATGTAATTAGCATGCCGAATATTACTTGGAATGTGAATTGGAACGAAATCGCCAATAGATAAGACCATTTTACAATTTGGGCCCAAGTTAGAAGCAGAGCCTAAGGTGTAAATTATCGATAGTCCATATCTCGGAAACTATAAGAGATAATGCAATTTGGCAACCGGCAATGTAATTAGCATGCCGAATATTACTTGGAATGTGAATTGGAACGAAATCGCCAATAGATAAGGCCATTTTACAATTTGGGCCCAAGTTAGAAGCAGAGCCTAAGGTGTAAATTAACGATAGTTAATATCTCGGAAACTATAAGAGATAATGCAATTTGGCAACCGGCAATGTAATTAGCATCCCGAATATTACTTGGAATGTGAATTGGAACGAAATCGCCAATAGATAAGACCATTTTACAATTTGTTCCCAAGTTAGAAGCAGAGCCTAAGGTGTAAATTATCGATAGTCCATATCTCGGAAACTATAAGAGATAATGCAATTTGGCAACCGGCAATGTAATTAGCATGCCGAATATCACTTGGAATGTGAATTGGGACGAAATCGCCAATAGATAAGACCATTTTACAATTTGGGCCCAAGTTAGAAGCAGAGCCTAAGGTGTAAATTATCGATAGTCCATATCTCGGAAACTATAAGAGATAATGCAATTTGGCAACCGGCAATGTAATTAGCATGCCGAATATTACTTGGAATGTGAATTGGAACGAAATCGGCAATAGATAAATAGAATTTAGGCCCAAGTTAGAAGCAGAGCCTAAGGTGTAAATTATCGATAGTCCATATCTCGGAAACAATAAGAGATAATGCAATTTGGCAACCGGCAATGTAATTAGCATGCCGAATATTACTTGGAATGTGAATTGGAACGAAATCGCCAATAGATAAGACCATTTTACAATTTGGGCCCAAGTTAGAAGCAGAGCCTAAGGTGTAAATTATCGATAGTCCATATCTCGGAAACTATAAGAGATAATGCAATTTGGCAACCGGCAATGTAATTAGCATGCCGAATATTACTTGGAATGTGAATTGGAACGAAATCGCCAATAGATAAGACCATTTTACAATTTGGGCCCAAGTTAGAAGCAGAGCCTAAGGTGTAAATTATCGATAGTCCATATCTCGGAAACTATAAGAGATAATGCAATTTGGCAACCGGCAATGTAATTAGCATGCCGAATATTTCTTGGAATGTGAATTGGAACGAAATCGCCAATAGATAAGACCATTTTACAATTTGGACCCAAGTTAGAAGCAGAGCCTAAGGTGTAAATTATTGATAGTCCACATCTCGGAAACTATAAGAGATAATGCAATTTCGCAACCGGCAATGTAATTAGCATGCCGAATATCACTTGGAATGTGAATTGGGACGAAATCGCCAATAGATAAGACCATTTTACAATTTGGGCCCAAGTTAGAAGCAGAGCCTAAGGTGTAAATTATCGATAGTCCATATCTCGGAAACTATAAGAGATAATGCAATTTGGCAACCGGCAATGTAATTAGCATGCCGAATATTACTTGGAATGTGAATTGGAACGAAATCGCCAATAGATAAGACCATTTTACAATTTGGGCCCAAGTTAGAAGCAGAGCCTAAGGTGTAAATTATCGATAGTCCATATCTCGGAAACTATAAGAGATAATGCAATTTGGCAACCGGCAATGTAATTAGCATGCCGAATATTACTTGGAATGTGAATTGGAACGAAATCGCCAATAGATAAGACCATTTTACAATTTGGGCCCAAGTTAGAAGCAGAGCCTAAGGTGTAAATTATCGATAGTCCATATCTCGGAAACAATAAGAGATAATGCAATTTGGCAACCGGCAATGTAATTAGCATGCCGAATATTACTTGGAATGTGAATTGGAACGAAATCGCCAATAGATAAGACCATTTTACAATTTGGACCCAAGTTAGAAGCAGAGCCTAAGGTGTAAATTATTGATAGTCCATATCTCGGAAGCTATAAGAGATAATGCAATTTCGCAACCGGCAATGTAATTAGCATGCCGAATATCACTTGGAATGTGAATTGGGACGAAATCGCCAATAGATAAGACCATTTTACAATTTGGGCCCAAGTTAGAAGCAGAGCCTAAGGTGTAAATTATCGATAGTCCATATCTCGGAAACTATAAGAGATAATGCAATTTGGCAACCGGCAATGTAATTAGCATGCCGAATATTACTTGGAATGTGAATTGGAATGAAATCGGCAATAGATAAATAGAATTTAGGCCCAAGTTAGAAGCAGAGCCTAAGGTGTAAATTATCGATAGTCCATATCTCGGAAACTATAAGAGATAATGCAATTTGGCAACCGGCAATGTAATTAGCATGCCGAATATTACTTGGAATGTGAATTGGAACGAAATCGCCAATAGGTAAGACCATTTTACAATTTGGGCCCAAGTTAGAAGCAGAGCCTAAGGTGTAAATTATCGATAGTCCATATCTCGGAAACTATAAGAGATAATGCAATTTGGCAACCGGCAATGTAATTAGCATGCCGAATATTACTTGGAATGTGAATTGGAACGAAATCGCCAATAGATAAGACCATTTTACAATTTGGGAGCAAGTTAGAAGCAGAGCCTAAGGTGTAAATTATCGATAGTCCATATCTCGGAAACTATAATAGATAATGCAATTTGGCAACCGGCAATGTAATTAGCATGCCGAATATTACTTGGAATGTGAATTGGAACGAAATCGCCAATAGATAAGACCATTTTACAATTTGGGCCCAAGTTAGAAGCAGAGCCTATGGTGTAAATTATCGATAGTCCATATCTCGGAAACTATAAGAGATAATGCAATTTGGCAACCGGCAATGTAATTAGCATGCCCAATATTACTTGGAATGTGAATTGGAACGAAATCGCCAATAAATAAGACCATTTTACAATTTGGGCCCAAGTTAGAAGCAGAGCCTAAGGTGTAAATTATCGATAGTCCATATCTCGGAAACTATAAGAGATAATTCAATTTGGCAACCGGCAATGTAATTAGCATGCCGAATATTACTTGGAATGTGAATTGGAACGAAATCGCCAATAGATAAGACCATTTTACAATTTGGGCCCAAGTTAGAAGCAGAGCCTAAGATGTAAATTATCGATAGTCCATATCTCGGAAACTATAAGAGATAATGCAATTTGGCAACCGGCAATGTAATTAGCATGCCGAATATTACTTGGAATGTGAATTGGAACGAAATCGCCAATAGATAAGACCATTTTACAATTTGGGAGCAAGTTAGAAGCAGAGCCTAAGGTGTAAATTATCGATAGTCCATATCTCGGAAACTATAAGAGATAATGCAATTTGGCAACCGGCAATGTAATTAGCATGCCGAATATTACTTGGAATGTGAATTGGAACGAAATCGCCAATAGATAAGACCATTTTACAATTTGGGCCTAAGTTAGAAGCAGAGCCTATGGTGTAAATTATCGATAGTCCATATCTCGGAAACTATAAGAGATAATGCAATTTGGCAACCGGCAATGTAATTAGCATGCCGAATATTACTTGGAATGTGAATTGGAACGAAATCGCCAATAGATAAGACCATTTTACAATTTGGACCCAAGTTAGAAGCAGAGCCTAAGGTGTAAATTATTGATAGTCCATATCTCGGAAACTATAAGAGATAATGCAATTTGGCAACCGGCAATGTAATTAGCATGCCGAATATTACTTGGAATGTGAATTGGAACGAAATCGCCAATAGGTAAGACCATTTTACAATTTGGGCCCAAGTTAGAAGCAGAGCCTAAGGTGTAAATTATCGATAGTCCATATCTCGGAAACTATAAGAGATAATGCAATTTGGCAACCGGCAATGTAATTAGCATGCCGAATATTACTTGGAATGTGAATTGGAACGAAATCGCCAATAGGTAAGACCATTTTACAATTTGGGCCCAAGTTAGAAGCAGAGCCTAAGGTGTAAATTATCGATAGTCCATATCTCGGAAACTATAAGAGATAATGCAATTTGGCAACCGGCAATGTAATTAGCATGCCGAATATTACTTGGAATGTGAATTGGAACGAAATCGGCAATAGATAAATAGAATTTAGGCCCAAGTTAGAAGCAGAGCCTAAGGTGTAAATTATCGATAGTCCATATCTCGGAAACTATAAGAGATAATGCAATTTGGCAACCGGCAATATAATTAGCATGCCGAATATTACTTGGAATGTGAATTGGAACGAAATCGCCAATAGGTAAGACCATTTTACAATTTGGGCCCAAGTTAGAAGCAGAGCCTAAGGTGTAAATTATCGATAGTCCATATCTCGGAAACTATAAGAGATAATGCAATTTGGCAACCGGCAATGTAATTAGCATGCCGAATATTACTTGGAATGTGAATTGGAACGAAATCGCCAATAGATAAGACCATTTTACAATTTGGGAGCAAGTTAGAAGCAGAGCCTAAGGTGTAAATAATCGATAGTCCATATCTCGGAAACTATAAGAGATAATGCAATTTGGCAACCGGCATTGTAATTAGCATGCCGAATATTACTTGGAATGTGAATTGGAACGAAATCGCCAATAGATAAGACCATTTTACAATTTGGACCCAAGTTAGAAGCAGAGCCTAAGGTGTAAATTATTGATAGTCCATATCTCGGAAACTATAAGAGATAATGCAATTTGGCAACCGGCAATGTAATTAGCATGCCGAATATTACTTGGAATGTGAATTGGAACGAAATCGGCAATAGATAAATAGAATTTAGGCCCAAGTTAGAAGCAGAGCCTAAGGTGTAAATTATCGATAGTCCATATCTCGGAAACTATAAGAGATAATGCAATTTGGCAACCGGCAATATAATTAGCATGCCGAATATTACTTGGAATGTGAATTGGAACGAAATCGCCAATAGGTAAGACTATTTTACAATTTGGGCCCAAGTTAGAAGCAGAGCCTAAGGTGTAAATTATCGATAGTCCATATCTCGGAAACTATAAGAGATAATGCAATTTGGCAACCGGCAATGTAATTAGCATGCCGAATATTACTTGGAATGTGAATTGGAACGAAATCGCCAATAGATAAGACCATTTTACAATTTGGGAGCAAGTTAGAAGCAGAGCCTAAGGTGTAAATAATCGATAGTCCATATCTCGGAAACTATAAGAGATAATGCAATTTGGCAACCGGCAATGTAATTAGCATGCCGAATATTACTTGGAATGTGAATTGGAACGAAATCGCCAATAGATAAGACCATTTTACAATTTGGACCCAAGTTAGAAGCAGAGCCTAAGGTGTAAATTATTGATAGTCCATATCTCGGAAACTATAAGAGATAATGCAATTTGGCAACCGGCAATGTAATTAGCATGCCGAATATTACTTGGAATGTGAATTGGAACGAAATCGCCAATAGATAAGACCATTTTACAATTTGGGCCTAAGTTAGAAGCAGAGCCTATGGTGTAAATTATCGATAGTCCATATCTCGGAAACTATAAGAGATAATGCAATTTGGCAACCGGCAATGTAATTAGCATGCCGAATATTACTTGGAATGTGAATTGGAACGAAATCGCCAATAGATAAGACCATTTTACAATTTGGACCCAAGTTAGAAGCAGAGCCTAAGGTGTAAATTATTGATAGTCCATATCTCGGAAACTATAAGAGATAATGCAATTTGGCAACCGGCAATGTAATTAGCATGCCGAATATTACTTGGAATGTGAATTGGAACGAAATCGCCAATAGGTAAGACCATTTTACAATTTGGGCCCAAGTTAGAAGCAGAGCCTAAGGTGTAAATTATCGATAGTCCATATCTCGGAAACTATAAGAGATAATGCAATTTGGCAACCGGCAATGTAATTAGCATGCCGAATATTACTTGGAATGTGAATTGGAACGAAATCGGCAATAGATAAATAGAATTTAGGCCCAAGTTAGAAGCAGAGCCTAAGGTGTAAATTATCGATAGTCCATATCTCGGAAACTATAAGAGATAATGCAATTTGGCAACCGGCAATATAATTAGCATGCCGAATATTACTTGGAATGTGAATTGGAACGAAATCGCCAATAGGTAAGACCATTTTACAATTTGGGCCCAAGTTAGAAGCAGAGCCTAAGGTGTAAATTATCGATAGTCCATATCTCGGAAACTATAAGAGATAATGCAATTTGGCAACCGGCAATGTAATTAGCATGCCGAATATTACTTGGAATGTGAATTGGAACGAAATCGCCAATAGATAAGACCATTTTACAATTTGGGAGCAAGTTAGAAGCAGAGCCTAAGGTGTAAATAATCGATAGTCCATATCTCGGAAACTATAAGAGATAATGCAATTTGGCAACCGGCATTGTAATTAGCATGCCGAATATTACTTGGAATGTGAATTGGAACGAAATCGCCAATAGATAAGACCATTTTACAATTTGGACCCAAGTTAGAAGCAGAGCCTAAGGTGTAAATTATTGATAGTCCATATCTCGGAAACTATAAGAGATAATGCAATTTGGCAACCGGCAATGTAATTAGCATGCCGAATATTACTTGGAATGTGAATTGGAACGAAATCGGCAATAGATAAATAGAATTTAGGCCCAAGTTAGAAGCAGAGCCTAAGGTGTAAATTATCGATAGTCCATATCTCGGAAACTATAAGAGATAATGCAATTTGGCAACCGGCAATATAATTAGCATGCCGAATATTACTTGGAATGTGAATTGGAACGAAATCGCCAATAGGTAAGACCATTTTACAATTTGGGCCCAAGTTAGAAGCAGAGCCTAAGGTGTAAATTATCGATAGTCCATATCTCGGAAACTATAAGAGATAATGCAATTTGGCAACCGGCAATGTAATTAGCATGCCGAATATTACTTGGAATGTGAATTGGAACGAAATCGCCAATAGATAAGACCATTTTACAATTTGGGAGCAAGTTAGAAGCAGAGCCTAAGGTGTAAATAATCGATAGTCCATATCTCGGAAACTATAAGAGATAATGCAATTTGGCAACCGGCATTGTAATTAGCATGCCGAATATTACTTGGAATGTGAATTGGAACGAAATCGCCAATAGATAAGACCATTTTACAATTTGGACCCAAGTTAGAAGCAGAGCCTAAGGTGTAAATTATTGATAGTCCATATCTCGGAAGCTATAAGAGATAATGCAATTTCGCAACCGGCAATGTAATTAGCATGCCGAATATCACTTGGAATGTGAATTGGGACGAAATCGCCAATAGATAAGACCATTTTACAATTTGGGCCCAAGTTAGAAGCAGAGCCTAAGGTGTAAATTATCGATAGTCCATATCTCGGAAACTATAAGAGATAATGCAATTTGGCAACCGGCAATGTAATTAGCATGCCGAATATTACTTGGAATGTGAATTGGAACGAAATCGGCAATAGATAAATAGAATTTAGGCCCAAGTTAGAAGCAGAGCCTAAGGTGTAAATTATCGATAGTCCATATCTCGGAAACTATAAGAGATAATGCAATTTGGCAACCGGCAATGTAATTAGCATGCCGAATATTACTTGGAATGTGAATTGGAACGAAATCGCCAATAGGTAAGACCATTTTACAATTTGGGCCCAAGTTAGAAGCAGAGCCTAAGGTGTAAATTATCGATAGTCCATATCTCGGAAACTATAAGAGATAATGCAATTTGGCAACCGGCAATGTAATTAGCATGCCGAATATTACTTGGAATGTGAATTGGAACGAAATCGCCAATAGATAAGACCATTTTACAATTTGGGAGCAAGTTAGAAGCAGAGCCTAAGGTGTAAATTATCGATAGTCCATATCTCGGAAACTATAATAGATAATGCAATTTGGCAACCGGCAATGTAATTAGCATGCCGAATATTACTTGGAATGTGAATTGGAACGAAATCGCCAATAGATAAGACCATTTTACAATTTGGGCCCAAGTTAGAAGCAGAGCCTATGGTGTAAATTATCGATCGTCCATATCTCGGAAACTATAAGAGATAATGCAATTTGGCAACCGGCAATGTAATTAGCATGCCCAATATTACTTGGAATGTGAATTGGAACGAAATCGCCAATAGATAAGACCATTTTACAATTTGGGCCCAAGTTAGAAGCAGAGCCTAAGGTGTAAATTATCGATAGTCCATATCTCGGAAACTATAAGAGATAATTCAATTTGGCAACCGGCAATGTAACTAACATGCCGAATATTACTTGGAATGTGAATTGGAAAGAAATCGCCAATAGATAAGACCATTTTACAATTTGGGCCCAAGTTAGAAGCAGAGCCTAAGATGTAAATTATCGATAGTCCATATCTCGGAAACTATAAGAGATAATGCAATTTGGCAACCGGCAATGTAATTAGCATGCCGAATATTACTTGGAATGTGAATTGGAACGAAATCGCCAATAGTTAAGACCATTTTACAATTTGGGAGCAAGTTAGAAGCAGAGCCTAAGGTGTAAATTATCGATAGTCCATATCTCGGAAACTATAAGAGATAATGCAATTTGGCAACCGGCAATGTAATTAGCATGCCGAATATTACTTGGAATGTGAATTGGAACGAAATCGCCAATAGATAAGACCATTTTACAATTTGGGCCTAAGTTAGAAGCAGAGCCTATGGTGTAAATTATCGATAGTCCATATCTCGGAAACTATAAGAGATAATGCAATTTGGCAACCGGCAATGTAATTAGCATGCCGAATATTACTTGGAATGTGAATTGGAACGAAATCGGCAATAGATAAATAGAATTTAGGCCCAAGTTAGAAGCAGAGCCTAAGGTGTAAATTATCGATAGTCCATATCTCGGAAACTATAAGAGATAATGCAATTTGGCAACCGGCAATATAATTAGCATGCCGAATATTACTTGGAATGTGAATTGGAACGAAATCGCCAATAGGTAAGACCATTTTACAATTTGGGCCCAAGTTAGAAGCAGAGCCTAAGGTGTAAATTATCGATAGTCCATATCTCGGAAACTATAAGAGATAATGCAATTTGGCAACCGGCAATGTAATTAGCATGCCGAATATTACTTGGAATGTGAATTGGAACGAAATCGCCAATAGATAAGACCATTTTACAATTTGGGAGCAAGTTAGAAGCAGAGCCTAAGGTGTAAATAATCGATAGTCCATATCTCGGAAACTATAAGAGATAATGCAATTTGGCAAACGGCATTGTAATTAGCATGCCGAATATTACTTGGAATGTGAATTGGAACGAAATCGCCAATAGATAAGACCATTTTACAATTTGGACCCAAGTTAGAAGCAGAGCCTAAGGTGTAAATTATTGATAGTCCATATCTCGGAAGCTATAAGAGATAATGCAATTTCGCAACCGGCAATGTAATTAGCATGCCGAATATCACTTGGAATGTGAATTGGGACGAAATCGCCAATAGATAAGACCATTTTACAATTTGGGCCCAAGTTAGAAGCAGAGCCTAAGGTGTAAATTATCGATAGTCCATATCTCGGAAACTATAAGAGATAATGCAATTTGGCAACCGGCAATGTAATTAGCATGCCGAATATTACTTGGAATGTGAATTGGAACGAAATCGGCAATAGATAAATAGAATTTAGGCCCAAGTTAGAAGCAGAGCCTAAGGTGTAAATTATCGATAGTCCATATCTCGGAAACTATAAGAGATAATGCAATTTGGCAACCGGCAATGTAATTAGCATGCCGAATATTACTTGGAATGTGAATTGGAACGAAATCGCCAATAGGTAAGACCATTTTACAATTTGGGCCCAAGTTAGAAGCAGAGCCTAAGGTGTAAATTATCGATAGTCCATATCTCGGAAACTATAAGAGATAATGCAATTTGGCAACCGGCAATGTAATTAGCATGCCGAATATTACTTGGAATGTGAATTGGAACGAAATCGCCAATAGATAAGACCATTTTACAATTTGGGCCCAAGTTAGAAGCAGAGCCTAAGATGTAAATTATCGATAGTCCATATCTCGGAAACTATAAGAGATAATGCAATTTGGCAACCGGCAATGTAATTAGCATGCCGAATATTACTTGGAATGTTAATTGGAACGAAATCGCCAATAGATAAGACCATTTTACAATTTGGGAGCAAGTTAGAAGCAGAGCCTAAGGTGTAAATTATCGATAGTCCATATCTCGGAAACTATAAGAGATAATGCAATTTGGCAACCGGCAATGTAATTAGCATGCCGAATATTACTTGGAATGTGAATTGGAACGAAATCGCCAATAGATAAGACCATTTTACAATTTGGGCCTAAGTTAGAAGCAGAGCCTATGGTGTAAATTATCGATAGTCCATATCTCGGAAACTATAAGAGATAATGCAATTTGGCAACCGGCAATGTAATTAGCATGCCGAATATTACTTGGAATGTGAATTGGAACGAAATCGCCAATAGATAAGACCATTTTACAATTTGGACCCAAGTTAGAAGCAGAGCCTAAGGTGTAAATTATTGATAGTCCATATCTCGGAAACTATAAGAGATAATGCAATTTCGCAACCGGCAATGTAATTAGCATGCCGAATATCACTTGGAATGTGAATTGGGACGAAATCGCCAATAGATAAGACCATTTTACAATTTGGGCCCAAGATAGAAGCAGAGCCTAAGGTGTAAATTATCGATAGTCCATATCTCGGAAACTATAAGAGATAATGCAATTTGGCAACCGGCAATGTAATTAGCATGCCGAATATTACTTGGAATGTGAATTGGAACGAAATCGCCAATAGGTAAGACCATTTTACAATTTGGGCCCAAGTTAGAAGCAGAGCCTAAGGTGTAAATTATCGATAGTCCATATCTCGGAAACTATAAGAGATAATGCAATTTGGCAACCGGCAATGTAATTAGCATGCCGAATATTACTTGGAATGTGAATTGGAACGAAATCGGCAATAGATAAATAGAATTTAGGCCCAAGTTAGAAGCAGAGCCTAAGGTGTAAATTATCGATAGTCCATATCTCGGAAACTATAAGAGATAATGCAATTTGGCAACCGGCAATATAATTAGCATGCCGAATATTACTTGGAATGTGAATTGGAACGAAATCGCCAATAGGTAAGACCATTTTACAATTTGGGCCCAAGTTAGAAGCAGAGCCTAAGGTGTAAATTATCGATAGTCCATATCTCGGAAACTATAAGAGATAATGCAATTTGGCAACCGGCAATGTAATTAGCATGCCGAATATTACTTGGAATGTGAATTGGAACGAAATCGCCAATAGATAAGACCATTTTACAATTTGGGAGCAAGTTAGAAGCAGAGCCTAAGGTGTAAATAATCGATAGTCCATATCTCGGAAACTATAAGAGATAATGCAATTTGGCAACCGGCATTGTAATTAGCATGCCGAATATTACTTGGAATGTGAATTGGAACGAAATCGCCAATAGATAAGACCATTTTACAATTTGGACCCAAGTTAGAAGCAGAGCCTAAGGTGTAAATTATTGATAGTCCATATCTCGGAAGCTATAAGAGATAATGCAATTTCGCAACCGGCAATGTAATTAGCATGCCGAATATCACTTGGAATGTGAATTGGGACGAAATCGCCAATAGATAAGACCATTTTACAATTTGGGCCCAAGTTAGAAGCAGAGCCTAAGGTGTAAATTATCGATAGTCCATATCTCGGAAACTATAAGAGATAATGCAATTTGGCAACCGGCAATGTAATTAGCATGCCGAATATTACTTGGAATGTGAATTGGAACGAAATCGGCAATAGATAAATAGAATTTAGGCCCAAGTTAGAAGCAGAGCCTAAGGTGTAAATTATCGATAGTCCATATCTCGGAAACTATAAGAGATAATGCAATTTGGCAACCGGCAATGTAATTAGCATGCCGAATATTACTTGGAATGTGAATTGGAACGAAATCGCCAATAGGTAAGACCATTTTACAATTTGGGCCCAAGTTAGAAGCAGAGCCTAAGGTGTAAATTATCGATAGTCCATATCTCGGAAACTATAAGAGATAATGCAATTTGGCAACCGGCAATGTAATTAGCATGCCGAATATTACTTGGAATGTGAATTGGAACGAAATCGCCAATAGATAAGACCATTTTACAATTTGGGCCCAAGTTAGAAGCAGAGCCTATGGTGTAAATTATCGATAGTCCATATCTCGGAAACTATAAGAGATAATGCAATTTGGCAACCGGCAATGTAATTAGCATGCCCAATATTACTTGGAATGTGAATTGGAACGAAATCGCCAATAGATAAGACCATTTTACAATTTGGGCCCAAGTTAGAAGCAGAGCCTAAGGTGTAAATTATCGATAGTCCATATCTCGGAAACTATAAGAGATAATTCAATTTGGCAACCGGCAATGTAACTAACATGCCGAATATTACTTGGAATGTGAATTGGAACGAAATCGCCAATAGATAAGACCATTTTACAATTTGGGCCCAAGTTAGAAGCAGAGCCTAAGATGTAAATTATCGATAGTCCATATCTCGGAAACTATAAGAGATAATGCAATTTGGCAACCGGCAATGTAATTAGCATGCCGAATATTACTTGGAATGTGAATTGGAACGAAATCGCCAATAGTTAAGACCATTTTACAATTTGGGAGCAAGTTAGAAGCAGAGCCTAAGGTGTAAATTATCGATAGTCCATATCTCGGAAACTATAAGAGATAATGCAATTTGGCAACCGGCAATGTAATTAGCATGCCGAATATTACTTGGAATGTGAATTGGAACGAAATCGCCAATAGATAAGACCATTTTACAATTTGGGCCTAAGTTAGAAGCAGAGCCTATGGTGTAAATTATCGATAGTCCATATCTCGGAAACTATAAGAGATAATGCAATTTGGCAACCGGCAATGTAATTAGCATGCCGAATATTACTTGGAATGTGAATTGGAACGAAATCGGCAATAGATAAATAGAATTTAGGCCCAAGTTAGAAGCAGAGCCTAAGGTGTAAATTATCGATAGTCCATATCTCGGAAACTATAAGAGATAATGCAATTTGGCAACCGGCAATATAATTAGCATGCCGAATATTACTTGGAATGTGAATTTGAACGAAATCGCCAATAGGTAAGACCATTTTACAATTTGGGCCCAAGTTAGAAGCAGAGCCTAAGGTGTAAATTATCGATAGTCCATATCTCGGAAACTATAAGAGATAATGCAATTTGGCAACCGGCAATGTAATTAGCATGCCGAATATTACTTGGAATGTGAATTGGAACGAAATCGCCAATAGATAAGACCATTTTACAATTTGGGAGCAAGTTAGAAGCAGAGCCTAAGGTGTAAATAATCGATAGTCCATATCTCGGAAACTATAAGAGATAATGCAATTTGGCAACCGGCATTGTAATTAGCATGCCGAATATTACTTGGAATGTGAATTGGAACGAAATCGCCAATAGATAAGACCATTTTACAATTTGGACCCAAGTTAGAAGCAGAGCCTAAGGTGTAAATTATTGATAGTCCATATCTCGGAAGCTATAAGAGATAATGCAATTTCGCAACCGGCAATGTAATTAGCATGCCGAATATCACTTGGAATGTGAATTGGGACGAAATCGCCAATAGATAAGACCATTTTACAATTTGGGCCCAAGTTAGAAGCAGAGCCTAAGGTGTAAATTATCGATAGTCCATATCTCGGAAACTATAAGAGATAATGCAATTTGGCAACCGGCAATGTAATTAGCATGCCGAATATTACTTGGAATGTGAATTGGAACGAAATCGGCAATAGATAAATAGAATTTAGGCCCAAGTTAGAAGCAGAGCCTAAGGTGTAAATTATCGATAGTCCATATCTCGGAAACTATAAGAGATAATGCAATTTGGCAACCGGCAATGTAATTAGCATGCCGAATATTACTTGGAATGTGAATTGGAACGAAATCGCCAATAGGTAAGACCATTTTACAATTTGGGCCCAAGTTAGAAGCAGAGCCTAAGGTGTAAATTATCGATAGTCCATATCTCGGAAACTATAATAGATAATGCAATTTGGCAACCGGCAATGTAATTAGCATGCCGAATATTACTTGGAATGTGAATTGGAACGAAATCGCCAATAGATAAGACCATTTTACAATTTGGGCCCAAGTTAGAAGCAGAGCCTATGGTGTAAATTATCGATAGTCCATATCTCGGAAACTATAAGAGATAATGCAATTTGGCAACCGGCAATGTAATTAGCATGCCCAATATTACTTGGAATGTGAATTGGAACGAAATCGCCAATAGATAAGACCATTTTACAATTTGGGCCCAAGTTAGAAGCAGAGCCTAAGGTGTAAATTATCGATAGTCCATATCTCGGAAACTATAAGAGATAATTCAATTTGGCAACCGGCAATGTAACTAACATGCCGAATATTACTTGGAATGTGAATTGGAACGAAATCGCCAATAGATAAGACCATTTTACAATTTGGGCCCAAGTTAGAAGCAGAGCCTAAGATGTAAATTATCGATAGTCCATATCTCGGAAACTATAAGAGATAATGCAATTTGGCAACCGGCAATGTAATTAGCATGCCGAATATTACTTGGAATGTGAATTGGAACGAAATCGCCAATAGATAAGACCATTTTACAATTTGGGCCTAAGTTAGAAGCAGAGCCTATGGTGTAAATTATCGATAGTCCATATCTCGGAAACTATAAGAGATAATGCAATTTGGCAACCGGCAATGTAATTAGCATGCCGAATATTACTTGGAATGTGAATTGGAACGAAATCGGCAATAGATAAATAGAATTTAGGCCCAAGTTAGAAGCAGAGCCTAAGGTGTAAATTATCGATAGTCCATATCTCGGAAACTATAAGAGATAATGCAATTTGGCAACCGGCAATATAATTAGCATGCCGAATATTACTTGGAATGTGAATTGGAACGAAATCGCCAATAGGTAAGACCATTTTACAATTTGGGCCCAAGTTAGAAGCAGAGCCTAAGGTGTAAATTATCGATAGTCCATATCTCGGAAACTATAAGAGATAATGCAATTTGGCAACCGGCAATGTAATTAGCATGCCGAATATTACTTGGAATGTGAATTGGAACGAAATCGCCAATAGATAAGACCATTTTACAATTTGGGAGCAAGTTAGAAGCAGAGCCTAAGGTGTAAATAATCGATAGTCCATATCTCGGAAACTATAAGAGATAATGCAATTTGGCAACCGGCATTGTAATTAGCATGCCGAATATTACTTGGAATGTGAATTGGAACGAAATCGCCAATAGATAAGACCATTTTACAATTTGGACCCAAGTTAGAAGCAGAGCCTAAGGTGTAAATTATTGATAGTCCATATCTCGGAAGCTATAAGAGATAATGCAATTTCGCAACCGGCAATGTAATTAGCATGCCGAATATCACTTGGAATGTGAATTGGGACGAAATCGCCAATAGATAAGACCATTTTACAATTTGGGCCCAAGTTAGAAGCAGAGCCTAAGGTGTAAATTATCGATAGTCCATATCTGGGAAACTATAAGAGATAATGCAATTTGGCAACCGGCAATGTAATTAGCATGCCGAATATTAATTGGACTGTGAATTGGAACGAAATCGGCAATAGATAAATAGAATTTAGGCCCAAGTTAGAAGCAGAGCCTAAGGTGTAAATTATCGATAGTCCATATCTCGGAAACTATAAGAGATAATGCAATTTGGCAACCGGCAATGTAATTAGCATGCCGAATATTACTTGGAATGTGAATTGGAACGAAATCGCCAATAGGTAAGACCATTTTACAATTTGGGCCCAAGTTAGAAGCAGAGCCTAAGGTGTAAATTATCGATAGTCCATATCTCGGAAACTATAAGAGATAATGCAATTTGGCAACCGGCAATGTAATTAGCATGCCGAATATTACTTGGAATGTGAATTGGAACGAAATCGCCAATAGATAAGACCATTTTACAATTTGGGCCCAAGTTAGAAGCAGAGCCTAAGATGTAAATTATCGATAGTCCATATCTCGGAAACTATAAGAGATAATGCAATTTGGCAACCGGCAATGTAATTAGCATGCCGAATATTACTTGGAATGTGAATTGGAACGAAATCGCCAATAGATAAGACCATTTTACAATTTGGGAGCAAGTTAGAAGCAGAGCCTAAGGTGTAAATTATCGATAGTCCATATCTCGGAAACTATAAGAGATAATGCAATTTGGCAACCGGCAATGTAATTAGCATGCCGAATATTACTTGGAATGTGAATTGGAACGAAATCGCCAATAGATAAGACCATTTTACAATTTGGGCCTAAGTTAGAAGCAGAGCCTATGGTGTAAATTATCGATAGTCCATATCTCGGAAACTATAAGAGATAATGCAATTTGGCAACCGGCAATGTAATTAGCATGCCGAATATTACTTGGAATGTGAATTGGAACGAAATCGCCAATAGATAAGACCATTTTACAATTTGGACCCAAGTTAGAAGCAGAGCCTAAGGTGTAAATTATTGATAGTCCATATCTCGGAAACTATAAGAGATAATGCAATTTCGCAACCGGCAATGTAATTAGCATGCCGAATATCACTTGGAATGTGAATTGGGACGAAATCGCCAATAGATAAGACCATTTTACAATTTGGGCCCAAGTTAGAAGCAGAGCCTAAGGTGTAAATTATCGATAGTCCATATCTCGGAAACTATAAGAGATAATGCAATTTGGCAACCGGCAATGTAATTAGCATGCCGAATATTACTTGGAATGTGAATTGGAACGAAATCGCCAATAGGTAAGACCATTTTACAATTTGGGCCCAAGTTAGAAGCAGAGCCTAAGGTGTAAATTATCGATAGTCCATATCTCGGAAACTATAAGAGATAATGCAATTTGGCAACCGGCAATGTAATTAGCATGCCGAATATTACTTGGAATGTGAATTGGAACGAAATCGGCAATAGATAAATAGAATTTAGGCCCAAGTTAGAAGCAGAGCCTAAGGTGTAAATTATCGATAGTCCATATCTCGGAAACTATAAGAGATAATGCAATTTGGCAACCGGCAATATAATTAGCATGCCGAATATTACTTGGAATGTGAATTGGAACGAAATCGCCAATAGGTAAGACCATTTTACAATTTGGGCCCAAGTTAGAAGCAGAGCCTAAGGTGTAAATTATCGATAGTCCATATCTCGGAAACTATAAGAGATAATGCAATTTGGCAACCGGCAATGTAATTAGCATGCCGAATATTACTTGGAATGTGAATTGGAACGAAATCGCCAATAGATAAGACCATTTTACAATTTGGGAACAAGTTAGAAGCTGAGCCTAAGGTGTAAATAATCGATAGTCCATATCTCGGAAACTATAAGAGATAATGCAATTTGGCAACCGGCATTGTAATTAGCATGCCGAATATTACTTGGAATGTGAATTGGAACGAAATCGCCAATAGATAAGACCATTTTACAATTTGGACCCAAGTTAGAAGCAGAGCCTAAGGTGTAAATTATTGATAGTCCATATCTCGGAAGCTATAAGAGATAATGCAATTTCGCAACCGGCAATGTAATTAGCATGCCGAATATCACTTGGAATGTGAATTGGGACGAAATCGCCAATAGATAAGACCATTTTACAATTTGGGCCCAAGTTAGAAGCAGAGCCTATGGTGTAAATTATCGATAGTCCATATCTCGGAAACTATAAGAGATAATGCAATTTGGCAACCGGCAATGTAATTAGCATGCCCAATATTACTTGGAATGTGAATTGGAACGAAATCGCCAATAGATAAGACCATTTTACAATTTGGGCCCAAGTTAGAAGCAGAGCCTAAGGTGTAAATTATCGATAGTCCATATCTCGGAAACTATAAGAGATAATTCAATTTGGCAACCGGCAATGTAACTAACATGCCGAATATTACTTGGAATGTGAATTGGAACGAAATCGCCAATAGATAAGACCATTTTACAATTTGGGCCCAAGTTAGAAGCAGAGCCTAAGATGTAAATTATCGATAGTCCATATCTCGGAAACTATAAGAGATAATGCAATTTGGCAACCGGCAATGTAATTAGCATGCCGAATATTACTTGGAATGTGAATTGGAACGAAATCGCCAATAGTTAAGACCATTTTACAATTTGGGAGCAAGTTAGAAGCAGAGCCTAAGGTGTAAATTATCGATAGTCCATATCTCGGAAACTATAAGAGATAATGCAATTTGGCAACCGGCAATGTAATTAGCATGCCGAATATTACTTGGAATGTGAATTGGAACGAAATCGCCAATAGATAAGACCATTTTACAATTTGGGCCTAAGTTAGAAGCAGAGCCTATGGTGTAAATTATCGATAGTCCATATCTCGGAAACTATAAGAGATAATGCAATTTGGCAACCGGCAATGTAATTAGCATGCCGAATATTACTTGGAATGTGAATTGGAACGAAATCGGCAATGGATGAAGCTCAAGTTAGAAGCAGAGCCTAAGGTGTAAATTATCGATAGTCCATATCTCGGAAACTATAAGAGATAATGCAATTTGGCAACCGGCAATATAATTAGCATGCCGAATATTACTTGGAATGTGAATTGGAACGAAATCGCCAATAGGTAAGACCATTTTACAATTTGGGCCCAAGTTAGAAGCAGAGCCTAAGGTGTAAATTATCGATAGTCCATATCTCGGAAACTATAAGAGATAATGCAATTTGGCAACCGGCAATGTAATTAGCATGCCGAATATTACTTGGAATGTGAATTGGAACGAAATCGCCAATAGATAAGACAATTTTACAATTTGGGAGCAAGTTAGAAGCAGAGCCTAAGGTGTAAATAATCGATAGTCCATATCTCGGAAACTATAAGAGATAATGCAATTTGGCAACCGGCATTGTAATTAGCATGCCGAATATTACTTGGAATGTGAATTGGAACGAAATCGCCAATAGATAAGACCATTTTACAATTTGGACCCAAGTTAGAAGCAGAGCCTAAGGTGTAAATTATTGATAGTCCATATCTCGGAAGCTATAAGAGATAATGCAATTTCGCAACCGGCAATGTAATTAGCATGCCGAATATCACTTGGAATGTGAATTGGGACGAAATCGCCAATAGATAAGACCATTTTACAATTTGGGCCCAAGTTAGAAGCAGAGCCTAAGGTGTAAATTATCGATAGTCCATATCTCGGAAACTATAAGAGATAATGCAATTTGGCAACCGGCAATGTAATTAGCATGCCGAATATTACTTGGAATGTGAATTGGAACGAAATCGGCAATAGATAAATAGAATTTAGGCCCAAGTTAGAAGCAGAGCCTAAGGTGTAAATTATCGATAGTCCATATCTCGGAAACTATAAGAGATAATGCAATTTGGCAACCGGCAATGTAATTAGCATGCCGAATATTACTTGGAATGTGAATTGGAACGAAATCGCCAATAGGTAAGACCATTTTACAATTTGGGCCCAAGTTAGAAGCAGAGCCTAAGGTGTAAATTATCGATAGTCCATATCTCGGAAACTATAAGAGATAATGCAATTTGGCAACCGGCAATGTAATTAGCATGCCCAATATTACTTGGAATGTGAATTGGAACGAAATCGCCAATAGATAAGACCATTTTACAATTTGGGCCCAAGTTAGAAGCAGAGCCTAAGGTGTAAATTATCGATAGTCCATATCTCGGAAACTATAAGAGATAATTCAATTTGGCAACCGGCAATGTAACTAACATGCCGAATATTACTTGGAATGTGAATTGGAACGAAATCGCCAATAGATAAGACCATTTTACAATTTGGGCCCAAGTTAGAAGCAGAGCCTAAGATGTAAATTATCGATAGTCCATATCTCGGAAACTATAAGAGATAATGCAATTTGGCAACCGGCAATGTAATTAGCATGCCGAATATTACTTGGAATGTGAATTGGAACGAAATCGCCAATAGTTAAGACCATTTTACAATTTGGGAGCAAGTTAGAAGCAGAGCCTAAGGTGTAAATTATCGATAGTCCATATCTCGGAAACTATAAGAGATAATGCAATTTGGCAACCGGCAATGTAATTAGCATGCCGAATATTACTTGGAATGTGAATTGGAACGAAATCGCCAATAGATAAGACCATTTTACAATTTGGGCCTAAGTTAGAAGCAGAGCCTATGGTGTAAATTATCGATAGTCCATATCTCGGAAACTATAAGAGATAATGCAATTTGGCAACCGGCAATGTAATTAGCATGCCCAATATTACTTGGAATGTGAATTGGAACGAAATCGCCAATAGATAAGACCATTTTACAATTTGGGCCCAAGTTAGAAGCAGAGCCTAAGGTGTAAATTATCGATAGTCCATATCTCGGAAACTATAAGAGATAATTCAATTTGGCAACCGGCAATGTAACTAACATGCCGAATATTACTTGGAATGTGAATTGGAACGAAATCGCCAATAGATAAGACCATTTTACAATTTGGGCCCAAGTTAGAAGCAGAGCCTAAGGTGTAAATTATCGATAGTCCATATCTTGGAAACTATAAGAGATAATGCAATTTGGCAACCGGCAATGTAATTAGCATGCCGAATATTACTTGGAATGTGAATTGGAACGAAATCGCCAATAGATAAGACCATTTTACAATTTGGGCCCAAGTTAGAAGCAGAGCCTAAGGTGTAAATTATTGATAGTCCATATCTCGGAAACTATAAGAGATAATGCAATTTCGCAACCGGCAATGTAATTAACATGCCGAATATCACTTGGAATGTGAATTGGGACGAAATCGCCAATAGATAAGACCATTTTACAATTTGGGCCCAAGTTAGAAGCAGAGCCTAAGGTGTAAATTATCGATAGTCCATATCTCGGAAACTATAAGAGATAATGCAATTTGGCAACCGGCAATGTAATTAGCATGCCGAATATTACTTGGAATGTGAATTGGAACGAAATCGCCAATAGATAAGACCATTTTACAATTTGGGCCCAAGTTAGAAGCAGAGCCTAAGGTGTAAATTATCGATAGTCCATATCTCGGAAACTATAACAGATAATGCAATTTGGCAACCGGCAATGTAATTAGCATGCCGAATATTACTTGGAATGTGAATTGGAACGAAATCGCCAATAGATAAGACCATTTTACAATTTGGGCCCAAGTTAGAAGCAGAGCCTAAGGTGTAAATTATCGATAGTCCATATCTCGGAAACTATAAGAGATAATGCAATTTCGCAACCGGCAATGTAATTAGCATGCCGAATATTACTTGGAGTGTGAATTGGAACGAAATCGCCAATAGATAAGACCATTTTACAATTTGGGCCCAAGTTAGAAGCAGAGCCTAAGGTGTAAATTATCGATAGTCCATATCTCGGAAACTATAAGAGATAATGCAATTTGGCAACCGGCAATGTAATTAGCATGCCGAATATTACTTGGAATGTGAATTGGAACGAAATCGCCAATAGATAAGACCATTTTACAATTTGGGCCCAAGTTAGAAGCAGAGCCTAAGGTGTAAATTATCGATAGTCCATATCTCGGAAACTATAAGAGATAATGCAATTTGGCAACCGGCAATGTAATTAGCATGCCGAATATTACTTGGTATGTGAATTGGAACGAAATCGCCAATAGATAAGACCATTTTACAATTTGGGCCCAAGTTAGAAGCAGAGCCTAAGGTGTAAATTATTGATAGTCCATATCTCGGAAACTATAAGAGATAATGCAATTTCGCAACCGGCAATGTAATTAGCATGCCGAATATCACTTGGAATGTGAATTGGGACGAAATCGCCAATAGATAAGACCATTTTACAATTTGGGCCCAAGTTAGAAGCAGAGCCTAAGGTGTAAATTATCGATAGTCCATATCTCGGAAACTATAAGAGATAATGCAATTTGGCAACCGGCAATGTAATTAGCATGCCGAATATTACTTGGAATGTGAATTGGAACGAAATCGGCAATAGATAAATAGAATTTAGGCCCAAGTTAGAAGCAGAGCCTAAGGTGTAAATTATCGATAGTCCATATCTCGGAAACTATAAGAGATAATGCAATTTGGCAACCGGCAATGTAATTAGCATGCCGAATATTACTTGGAATGTGAATTGGAACGAAATCGCCAATAGGTAAGACCATTTTACAATTTGGGCCCAAGTTAGAAGCAGAGCCTAAGGTGTAAATTATCGATAGTCCATATCTCGGAAACTATAAGAGATAATGCAATTTGGCAACCGGCAATGTAATTAGCATGCCGAATATTACTTGGAATGTGAATTGGAACGAAATCGCCAATAGATAAGACCATTTTACAATTTGGGAGCAAGTTAGAAGCAGAGCCTAAGGTGTAAATTATCGATAGTCCATATCTCGGAAACTATAATAGATAATGCAATTTGGCAACCGGCAATGTAATTAGCATGCCGAATATTACTTGGAATGTGAATTGGAACGAAATCGCCAATAGATAAGACCATTTTACAATTTGGGCCCAAGTTAGAAGCAGAGCCTAAGGTGTAAATTATCGATAGTCCATATCTCGGAAACTATAAGAGATAATGCAATTTGGCAACCGGCAATGTAATTAGCATGCCGAATATTACTTGGAATGTGAATTGGAACGAAATCGGCAATAGATAAATAGAATTTAGGCCCAAGTTAGAAGCAGAGCCTAAGGTGTAAATTATCGATAGTCCATATCTCGGAAACTATAAGAGATAATGCAATTTGGCAACCGGCAATGTAATTAGCATGCCGAATATTACTTGGAATGTGAATTGGAACGAAATCGCCAATAGGTAAGACCATTTTACAATTTGGGCCCAAGTTAGAAGCAGAGCCTAAGGTGTAAATTATCGATAGTCCATATCTCGGAAACTATAAGAGATAATGCAATTTGGCAACCGGCAATGTAATTAGCATGCCGTATATTACTTGGAATGTGAATTGGAACGAAATCGCCAATAGATAAGACCATTTTACAATTTGGGCCCAAGTTAGAAGCAGAGCCTAAGGTGTAAATTATTGATAGTCCATATCTCGGAAACTATAAGAGATAATGCAATTTCGCAACCGGCAATGTAATTAGCATGCCGAATATCACTTGGAATGTGAATTGGGACGAAATCGCCAATAGATAAGACCATTTTACAATTTGGGCCCAAGTTAGAAGCAGAGCCTAAGGTGTAAATTATCGATAGTCCATATCTCGGAAACTATAAGAGATAATGCAATTTGGCAACCGGCAATGTAATTAGCATGCCGAATATTACTTGGAATGTGAATTGGAACGAAATCGCCAATAGATAAGACCATTTTACAATTTGGGCCCAAGTTAGAAGCAGAGCCTAAGGTGTAAATTATTGATAGTCCATATCTCGGAAACTATAAGAGATAATGCAATTTCGCAACCGGCAATGTAATTAGCATGCCGAATATCACTTGGAATGTGAATTGGGACGAAATCGCCAATAGATAAGACCATTTTACAATTTGGGCCCAAGTTAGAAGCAGAGCCTAAGGTGTAAATTATCGATAGTCCATATCTCGGAAACTATAAGAGATAATGCAATTTGGCAACCGGCAATGTAATTAGCATGCCGAATATTACTTGGAATGTGAATTGGAACGAAATCGGCAATAGATAAATAGAATTTAGGCCCAAGTTAGAAGCAGAGCCTAAGGTGTAAATTATCGATAGTCCATATCTCGGAAACTATAAGAGATAATGCAATTTGGCAACCGGCAATGTAATTAGCATGCCGAATATTACTTGGAATGTGAATTGGAACGAAATCGCCAATAGGTAAGACCATTTTACAATTTGGGCCCAAGTTAGAAGCAGAGCCTAAGGTGTAAATTATCGATAGTCCATATCTCGGAAACTATAAGAGATAATGCAATTTGGCAACCGGCATTGTAATTAGCATGCCGAATATTACTTGGAATGTGAATTGGAACGAAATCGCCAATAGATAAGACCATTTTACAATTTGGACCCAAGTTAGAAGCAGAGCCTAAGGTGTAAATTATTGATAGTCCATATCTCGGAAGCTATAAGAGATAATGCAATTTCGCAACCGGCAATGTAATTAGCATGCCGAATATCACTTGGAATGTGAATTGGGACGAAATCGCCAATAGATAAGACCATTTTACAATTTGGGCCCAAGTTAGAAGCAGAGCCTAAGGTGTAAATTATCGATAGTCCATATCTCGGAAACTATAAGAGATAATGCAATTTGGCAACCGGCAATGTAATTAGCATGCCGAATATTACTTGGAATGTGAATTGGAACAAAATCGGCAATAGATAAATAGAATTTAGGCCCAAGTTAGAAGCAGAGCCTAAGGTGTAAATTATCGATAGTCCATATCTCGGAAACTATAAGAGATAATGCAATTTGGCAACCGGCAATGTAATTAGCATGCCGAATATTACTTGGAATGTGAATTGGAACGAAATCGCCAATAGGTAAGACCATTTTACAATTTGGGCCCAAGTTAGAAGCAGAGCCTAAGGTGTAAATTATCGATAGTCCATATCTCGGAAACTATAAGAGATAATGCAATTTGGCAACCGGCAATGTAATTAGCATGCCGAATATTACTTGGAATGTGAATTGGAACGAAATCGCCAATAGATAAGACCATTTTACAATTTGGGAGCAAGTTAGAAGCAGAGCCTAAGGTGTAAATTATCGATAGTCCATATCTCGGAAACTATAATAGATAATGCAATTTGGCAACCGGCAATGTAATTAGCATGCCGAATATTACTTGGAATGTGAATTGGAACGAAATCGCCAATAGATAAGACCATTTTACAATTTGGGCCCAAGTTAGAAGCAGAGCCTATGGTGTAAATTATCGATAGTCCATATCTCGGAAACTATAAGAGATAATGCAATTTGGCAACCGGCAATGTAATTAGCATGCCCAATATTACTTGGAATGTGAATTGGAACGAAATCGCCAATAGATAAGACCATTTTACAATTTGGGCCCAAGTTAGAAGCAGAGCCTAAGGTGTAAATTATCGATAGTCCATATCTCGGAAACTATAAGAGATAATTCAATTTGGCAACCGGCAATGTAACTAACATGCCGAATATTACTTGGAATGTGAATTGGAACGAAATCGCCAATAGATAAGACCATTTTACAATTTGGGCCCAAGTTAGAAGCAGAGCCTAAGATGTAAATTATCGATAGTCCATATCTCGGAAACTATAAGAGATAATGCAATTTGGCAACCGGCAATGTAATTAGCATGCCGAATATTACTTGGAATGTGAATTGGAACGAAATCGCCAATAGTTAAGACCATTTTACAATTTGGGAGCAAGTTAGAAGCAGAGCCTAAGGTGTAAATTATCGATAGTCCATATCTCGGAAACTATAAGAGATAATGCAATTTGGCAACCGGCAATGTAATTAGCATGCCGAATATTACTTGGAATGTGAATTGGAACGAAATCGCCAATAGATAAGACCATTTTACAATTTGGGCCTAAGTTAGAAGCAGAGCCTATGGTGTAAATTATCGATAGTCCATATCTCGGAAACTATAAGAGATAATGCAATTTGGCAACCGGCAATGTAATTAGCATGCCGAATATTACTTGGAATGTGAATTGGAACGAAATCGGCAATAGATAAATAGAATTTAGGCTCAAGTTAGAAGCAGAGCCTAAGGTGTAAATTATCGATAGTCCATATCTCGGAAACTATAAGAGATAATGCAATTTGGCAACCGGCAATATAATTAGCATGCCGAATATTACTTGGAATGTGAATTGGAACGAAATCGCCAATAGGTAAGACCATTTTACAATTTGGGCCCAAGTTAGAAGCAGAGCCTAAGTTGTAAATTATCGATAGTCCATATCTCGGAAACTATAAGAGATAATGCAATTTGGCAACCGGCAATGTAATTAGCATGCCGAATATTACTTGGAATGTGAATTGGAACGAAATCGCCAATAGATAAGACAATTTTACAATTTGGGAGCAAGTTAGAAGCAGAGCCTAAGGTGTAAATAATCGATAGTCCATATCTCGGAAACTATAAGAGATAATGCAATTTGGCAACCGGCATTGTAATTAGCATGCCGAATATTACTTGGAATGTGAATTGGAACGAAATCGCCAATAGATAAGACCATTTTACAATTTGGACCCAAGTTAGAAGCAGAGCCTAAGGTGTAAATTATTGATAGTCCATATCTCGGAAGCTATAAGAGATAATGCAATTTCGCAACCGGCAATGTAATTAGCATGCCGAATATCACTTGGAATGTGAATTGGGACGAAATCGCCAATAGATAAGACCATTTTACAATTTGGGCCCAAGTTAGAAGCAGAGCCTAAGGTGTAAATTATCGATAGTCCATATCTCGGAAACTATAAGAGATAATGCAATTTGGCAACCGGCAATGTAATTAGCATGCCGAATATTACTTGGAATGTGAATTGGAACGAAATCGCCAATAGTTAAGACCATTTTACAATTTGGGAGCAAGTTAGAAGCAGAGCCTAAGGTGTAAATTATCGATAGTCCATATCTCGGAAACTATAAGAGATAATGCAATTTGGCAACCGGCAATGTAATTAGCATGCCGAATATTACTTGGAATGTGAATTGGAACGAAATCGCCAATAGATAAGACCATTTTACAATTTGGGCCTAAGTTAGAAGCAGAGCCTATGGTGTAAATTATCGATAGTCCATATCTCGGAAACTATAAGAGATAATGCAATTTGGCAACCGGCAATGTAATTAGCATGCCCAATATTACTTGGAATGTGAATTGGAACGAAATCGCCAATAGATAAGACCATTTTACAATTTGGGCCCAAGTTAGAAGCAGAGCCTAAGGTGTAAATTATCGATAGTCCATATCTCGGAAACTATAAGAGATAATTCAATTTGGCAACCGGCAATGTAACTAACATGCCGAATATTACTTGGAATGTGAATTGGAACGAAATCGCCAATAGATAAGACCATTTTACAATTTGGGCCCAAGTTAGAAGCAGAGCCTAAGGTGTAAATTATCGATAGTCCATATCTTGGAAACTATAAGAGATAATGCAATTTGGCAACCGGCAATGTAATTAGCATGCCGAATATTACTTGGAATGTGAATTGGAACGAAATCGCCAATAGATAAGACCATTTTACAATTTGGGCCCAAGTTAGAAGCAGAGCCTAAGGTGTAAATTATTGATAGTCCATATCTCGGAAACTATAAGAGATAATGCAATTTCGCAACCGGCAATGTAATTAACATGCCGAATATCACTTGGAATGTGAATTGGGACGAAATCGCCAATAGATAAGACCATTTTACAATTTGGGCCCAAGTTAGAAGCAGAGCCTAAGGTGTAAATTATCGATAGTCCATATCTCGGAAACTATAAGAGATAATGCAATTTGGCAACCGGCAATGTAATTAGCATGCCGAATATTACTTGGAATGTGAATTGGAACGAAATCGCCAATAGATAAGACCATTTTACAATTTGGGCCCAAGTTAGAAGCAGAGCCTAAGGTGTAAATTATCGATAGTCCATATCTCGGAAACTATAACAGATAATGCAATTTGGCAACCGGCAATGTAATTAGCATGCCGAATATTACTTGGAATGTGAATTGGAACGAAATCGCCAATAGATAAGACCATTTTACAATTTGGGCCCAAGTTAGAAGCAGAGCCTAAGGTGTAAATTATCGATAGTCCATATCTCGGAAACTATAAGAGATAATGCAATTTCGCAACCGGCAATGTAATTAGCATGCCGAATATTACTTGGAGTGTGAATTGGAACGAAATCGCCAATAGATAAGACCATTTTACAATTTGGGCCCAAGTTAGAAGCAGAGCCTAAGGTGTAAATTATCGATAGTCCATATCTCGGAAACTATAAGAGATAATGCAATTTGGCAACCGGCAATGTAATTAGCATGCCGAATATTACTTGGAATGTGAATTGGAACGAAATCGCCAATAGATAAGACCATTTTACAATTTGGGCCCAAGTTAGAAGCAGAGCCTAAGGTGTAAATTATCGATAGTCCATATCTCGGAAACTATAAGAGATAATGCAATTTGGCAACCGGCAATGTAATTAGCATGCCGAATATTACTTGGTATGTGAATTGGAACGAAATCGCCAATAGATAAGACCATTTTACAATTTGGGCCCAAGTTAGAAGCAGAGCCTAAGGTGTAAATTATTGATAGTCCATATCTCGGAAACTATAAGAGATAATGCAATTTCGCAACCGGCAATGTAATT
Organism: Rhynchophorus ferrugineus; assembly: GCF_030347505.1. NCBI lineage: Eukaryota > Metazoa > Arthropoda > Insecta > Coleoptera > Curculionidae > Rhynchophorus > Rhynchophorus ferrugineus. The sequence goes on from NW_027472590.1 coordinate 19,142,700, forward strand.
AGCATGCCGAATATCACTTGGAATGTGAATTGGGACGAAATCGCCAATAGATAAGACCATTTTACAATTTGGGCCCAAGTTAGAAGCAGAGCCTAAGGTGTAAATTATCGATAGTCCATATCTCGGAAACTATAAGAGATAATGCAATTTGGCAACCGGCAATGTAATTAGCATGCCGAATATTACTTGGAATGTGAATTGGAACGAAATCGGCAATAGATAAATAGAATTTAGGCCCAAGTTAGAAGCAGAGCCTAAGGTGTAAATTATCGATAGTCCATATCTCGGAAACTATAAGAGATAATGCAATTTGGCAACCGGCAATGTAATTAGCATGCCGAATATTACTTGGAATGTGAATTGGAACGAAATCGCCAATAGGTAAGACCATTTTACAATTTGGGCCCAAGTTAGAAGCAGAGCCTAAGGTGTAAATTATCGATAGTCCATATCTCGGAAACTATAAGAGATAATGCAATTTGGCAACCGGCAATGTAATTAGCATGCCGAATATTACTTGGAATGTGAATTGGAACGAAATCGCCAATAGATAAGACCATTTTACAATTTGGGAGCAAGTTAGAAGCAGAGCCTAAGGTGTAAATTATCGATAGTCCATATCTCGGAAACTATAATAGATAATGCAATTTGGCAACCGGCAATGTAATTAGCATGCCGAATATTACTTGGAATGTGAATTGGAACGAAATCGCCAATAGATAAGACCATTTTACAATTTGGGCCCAAGTTAGAAGCAGAGCCTAAGGTGTAAATTATCGATAGTCCATATCTCGGAAACTATAAGAGATAATGCAATTTGGCAACCGGCAATGTAATTAGCATGCCGAATATTACTTGGAATGTGAATTGGAACGAAATCGGCAATAGATAAATAGAATTTAGGCCCAAGTTAGAAGCAGAGCCTAAGGTGTAAATTATCGATAGTCCATATCTCGGAAACTATAAGAGATAATGCAATTTGGCAACCGGCAATGTAATTAGCATGCCGAATATTACTTGGAATGTGAATTGGAACGAAATCGCCAATAGGTAAGACCATTTTACAATTTGGGCCCAAGTTAGAAGCAGAGCCTAAGGTGTAAATTATCGATAGTCCATATCTCGGAAACTATAAGAGATAATGCAATTTGGCAACCGGCAATGTAATTAGCATGCCGTATATTACTTGGAATGTGAATTGGAACGAAATCGCCAATAGATAAGACCATTTTACAATTTGGGCCCAAGTTAGAAGCAGAGCCTAAGGTGTAAATTATTGATAGTCCATATCTCGGAAACTATAAGAGATAATGCAATTTCGCAACCGGCAATGTAATTAGCATGCCGAATATCACTTGGAATGTGAATTGGGACGAAATCGCCAATAGATAAGACCATTTTACAATTTGGGCCCAAGTTAGAAGCAGAGCCTAAGGTGTAAATTATCGATAGTCCATATCTCGGAAACTATAAGAGATAATGCAATTTGGCAACCGGCAATGTAATTAGCATGCCGAATATTACTTGGAATGTGAATTGGAACGAAATCGCCAATAGATAAGACCATTTTACAATTTGGGCCCAAGTTAGAAGCAGAGCCTAAGGTGTAAATTATTGATAGTCCATATCTCGGAAACTATAAGAGATAATGCAATTTCGCAACCGGCAATGTAATTAGCATGCCGAATATCACTTGGAATGTGAATTGGGACGAAATCGCCAATAGATAAGACCATTTTACAATTTGGGCCCAAGTTAGAAGCAGAGCCTAAGGTGTAAATTATCGATAGTCCATATCTCGGAAACTATAAGAGATAATGCAATTTGGCAACCGGCAATGTAATTAGCATGCCGAATATTACTTGGAATGTGAATTGGAACGAAATCGGCAATAGATAAATAGAATTTAGGCCCAAGTTAGAAGCAGAGCCTAAGGTGTAAATTATCGATAGTCCATATCTCGGAAACTATAAGAGATAATGCAATTTGGCAACCGGCAATGTAATTAGCATGCCGAATATTACTTGGAATGTGAATTGGAACGAAATCGCCAATAGGTAAGACCATTTTACAATTTGGGCCCAAGTTAGAAGCAGAGCCTAAGGTGTAAATTATCGATAGTCCATATCTCGGAAACTATAAGAGATAATGCAATTTGGCAACCGGCAATGTAATTAGCATGCCGAATATTACTTGGAATGTGAATTGGAACGAAATCGCCAATAGATAAGACCATTTTACAATTTGGGAGCAAGTTAGAAGCAGAGCCTAAGGTGTAAATTATCGATAGTCCATATCTCGGAAACTATAATAGATAATGCAATTTGGCAACCGGCAATGTAATTAGCATGCCGAATATTACTTGGAATGTGAATTGGAACGAAATCGCCAATAGATAAGACCATTTTACAATTTGGGCCCAAGTTAGAAGCAGAGCCTAAGGTGTAAATTATCGATAGTCCATATCTCGGAAACTATAAGAGATAATGCAATTTGGCAACCGGCAATGTAATTAGCATGCCGAATATTACTTGGAATGTGAATTGGAACGAAATCGGCAATAGATAAATAGAATTTAGGCCCAAGTTAGAAGCAGAGCCTAAGGTGTAAATTATCGATAGTCCATATCTCGGAAACTATAAGAGATAATACAATTTGGCAACCGGCAATGTAATTAGCATGCCGAATATTACTTGGAATGTGAATTGGAACGAAATCGCCAATAGGTAAGACCATTTTACAATTTGGGCCCAAGTTAGAAGCAGAGCCTAAGGTGTAAATTATCGATAGTCCATATCTCGGAAACTATAAGAGATAATGCAATTTGGCAACCGGCAATGTAATTAGCATGCCGAATATTACTTGGAATGTGAATTGGAACGAAATCGCCAATAGATAAGACCATTTTACAATTTGGGAGCAAGTTAGAAGCAGAGCCTAAGGTGTAAATTATCGATAGTCCATATCTCGGAAACTATAATAGATAATGCAATTTGGCAACCGGCAATGTAATTAGCATGCCGAATATTACTTGGAATGTGAATTGGAACGAAATCGCCAATAGATAAGACCATTTTACAATTTGGGCCAAGTTAGAAGCAGAGCCTAAGGTGTAAATTATCGATATTCCATATCTCGGAAACTATAAGAGATAATTCAATTTGGCAACCGGCAATGTAATTAGCATGCCGAATATTACTTGGAATGTGAATTGGAACGAAATCGCCAATAGATAAGACCATTTTACAATTTGGGCCAAGTTAGAAGCAGAGCCTAAGATGTAAATTATCGATAGTCCATATCTCGGAAACTATAAGAGATTAATGCAATTTGGCAACCGGCAATGTAATTAGCATGCCGAATATTACTTGGAATGTGAATTGGAACGAAATCGCCAATAGATAAGACCATTTTACAATTTGGGAGCAAGTTAGAAGCAGAGCCTAAGGTGTAAATTATCGATAGTCCATATCTCGGAAACTATAAGAGATAATGCAATTTGGCAACCGGCAATGTAATTAGCATGCCGAATATTACTTGGAATGTGAATTGGAACGAAATCGCCAATAGATAAGACCATTTTACAATTTGGGCCTAAGTTAGAAGCAGAGCCTATGGTGTAAATTATCGATAGTCCATATCTCGGAAACTATAAGAGATAATGCAATTTGGCAACCGGCAATGTAATTAGCATGCCGAATATTACTTGGAATGTGAATTGGAACGAAATCGCCAATAGGTAAGACCATTTTACAATTTGGACCCAAGTTAGAAGCAGAGCCTAAGGTGTAAATTATTGATAGTCCATATCTCGGAAACTATAAGAGATAATGCAATTTCGCAACCGGCAATGTAATTAGCATGCCGAATATCACTTGGAATGTGAATTGGGACGAAATCGCCAATAGATAAGACCATTTTACAATTTGGGCCCAAGTTAGAAGCAGAGCCTAAGGTGTAAATTATCGATAGTCCATATCTCGGAAACTATAAGAGATAATGCAATTTGGCAACCGGCAATGTAATTAGCATGCCGAATATTACTTGGAATGTGAATTGGAACGAATCGGCAATAGATAAATAGAATTTAGGGCCCAAGTTAGAAGCAGAGCCTAAGGTGTAAATTATCGATAGTCCCATATCTCGGAAACTATAAGAGATAATGCAATTTGGCAACCGGCAATGTAATTAGCATGCCGAATATTACTTGGAATGTGAATTGGAACGAAATCGCCAATAGTAAGACCATTTTACAATTTGGGCCCAAGTTAGAAGCAGAGCCTAAGGTGTAAATTATCGATAGTCCATATCTCGGAAACTATAAGAGATAATGCAATTTGGCAACCGGCAATGTAATTAGCATGCCGAATATTACTTGGAATGTGAATTGGGAACGAAATCGCCAATAGATAAGACCATTTTACAACTTTGGGAGCAAGTTAGAAGCAGAGCCTAAGGTGTAAATTATCGATAGTCCATATCTCGGAAACTATAATAGATAATGCAATTTGGCAACCGGCAATGTAATTAGCATGCCGAATATTACTTGGAATGTGAATTGGAACGAAATCGCCAATAGATAAGACCATTTACAATTTGGGCCAAGTTAGAAGCAGAGCCTAAGGTGTAAATTATCGATAGTCCCATATCTCGGAAACTATAAGAGATAATTCAATTTGGCAACCGGCAATGTAATTAGCATGCCGAATATTACTTGGAATGTGAATTGGAACGAAATCGCCAATAGATAAGACCATTTTACAATTTGGGCCCAAGTTAGAAGCAGAGCCTAAGATGTAAATTATCGATAGTCCCATATCTCGGAAACTATAAGAGATAATGCAATTTGGCAACCGGCAATGTAATTAGCATGCCGAATATTACTTGGAATGTGAATTGGAACGAAATCGCCAATAGATAAGACCATTTTACAATTTGGGAGCAAGTTAGAAGCAGAGCCTAAGGTGTAAATTATCGATAGTCCATATCTCGGAAACTATAAGAGATAATGCAATTTGGCAACCGGCAATGTAATTAGCATGCCGAATATTACTTGGAATGTGAATTGGAACGAAATCGCCAATAGAAAAGACCATTTTACAATTTGGGCCTAAGTTAGAAGCAGAGCCTATGGTGTAAAATTATCGATAGTCCATATCTCGGAAACTATAAGAGATAATGCAATTTGGCAACCGGCAATGTAATTAGCATGCCGAATATTACTTGGAATGTGAATTGGAACGAAATCGCCATAGGTAAGACCATTTTACAATTTGGACCCAAGTTAGAAGGCAGAGCCTAAGGTGTAAATTATTGATAGTCCATATCTCGGAAACTATAAGAGATAATGCAATTTCGCAACCGGCAATGTAATTAGCATGCCGAATATCACTTGGAATGTGAATTGGGACGAAATCGCCAATAGATAAGACCATTTTACAATTTGGGCCCAAGTTAGAAGCAGAGCCTAAGGTGTAAATTATCGATAGTCCATATCTCGGAAACTATAAGAGATAATGCAATTTGGCAACCGGCAATGTAATTAGCATGCCGAATATTACTTGGAATGTGAATTGGAACGAAATCGCTAATTCGTAAGACCATTTTACAATTTGGACCCCAAGTTAGAAGCAGAGCCTAAGGTGTAAATTATCGATAGTCCATATCTCGGAAACTATAAGAGATAATGCAATTTGGCAACCGGCAATGTAATTAGCATGCCGAATATTACTTGGAATGTGAATTGGAAACGAAATCGGCAATAGATAAATAGAATTTAGGCCCAAGTTAGAAGCAGAGCCTAAGGGTGTAAATTATCGATAGTCCATATCTCGGAAACTATAAGAGATAATGCAATTTGGCAACCGGCAATGTAATTAGCATGCCGAATATTACTTGGAATGTGAATTGGAACGAAATCGCCAATAGGTAAGACCATTTTACAATTTGGGCCCAAGTTAGAAGCAGAGCCTAAGGTGTAAATTATCGATAGTCCATATCTCGGAAACTATAAGAGATAATGCAATTTGGGCAACCGGCAATGTAATTAGCATGCCGAATATTACTTGGAATGTGAATTGGAACGAAATCGCCAATAGATAAGACCATTTTACAATTGGGAGCAAGTTAGAAGCAGAGCCTAAGGTGTAAATTATCGATAGTCCATATCTCGGAAACTATAATAGATAATGCAATTTGGCAACCGGCAATGTAATTAGCATGCCGAATATTACTTGGAATGTGAATTGGAACGAAATCGCCAATAGATAAGACCATTTTACAATTTGGGCCCAAGTTAGAAGCAGAGCCTATGGTGTAAATTATCGATAGTCCATATCTCGGAAACTATAAGAGATAATGCAATTTGGCAACCGGCAATGTAATTAGCATGCCCAATATTACTTGGAATGTGAATTGGAACGAAATCGCCAATAGATAAGACCATTTTACAATTTGGGCCCAAGTTAGAAGCAGAGCCTAAGGTGTAAATTATCGATAGTCCATATCTCGGAAACTATAAGAGATAATTCAATTTGGCAACCGGCAATGTAATTAGCATGCCGAATATTACTTGGAATGTGAATTGGAACGAAATCGCCAATAGATAAGACCATTTTACAATTTGGGCCCAAGTTAGAAGCAGAGGCCTAAGATGTAAATTATCGATAGTCCATATCTCGGAAACTATAAGAGATAATGCAATTTTGGCAACCGGCAATGTAATTAGCATGCCGAATATTACTTGGAATGTGAATTGGAACGAAATCGCCAATAGATAAGACCATTTTACAATTTGGGAGCAAGTTAGAAGCAGAGCCTAAGGTGTAAATTATCGATAGTCCATATCTCGGAAACTATAAGAGATAATGCAATTTGGCAACCGGCAATGTAATTAGCATGCCGAATATTACTTGGAATGTGAATTGGAACGAAATCGCCAATAGATAAGACCATTTTACAATTTGGGCCTAAGTTAGAAGCAGAGCCTATGGTGTAAATTATCGATAGTCCATATCTCGGAAACTATAAGAGATAATGCAATTTGGCAACCGGCAATGTAATTAGCATGCCGAATATTACTTGGAATGTGAATTGGAACGAAATCGCCAATAGGTAAGACCATCTTACAATTTGGACCCAAGTTAGAAGCAGAGCCTAAGGTGTAAATTATTGATAGTCCATATCTCGGAAACTATAAGAGATAATGCAATTTCGCAACCGGCAATGTAATTAGCATGCCGAATATCACTTGGAATGTGAATTGGGACGAAATCGCCATAGATAAGACCATTTTACAATTTGGGGCCCAAGTTAGAAGCAGAGCCTAAGGTGTAAATTATCGATAGTCCATATCTCGGAAACTATAAGAGATAATGCAATTTGGCAACCGGCAATGTAATTAGCATGCCGAATATTACTTGGAATGTGAATTGGAACGAAATCGCCAATAGTAAGACCATCTTACAATTTGGACCCAAGTTAGAAGCAGAGCCTAAGGTGTAAATTATTGATAGTCCATATCTCGGAAACTATAAGAGATAATGCAATTTCGCAACCGGCAATGTAATTAGCATGCCGAATATCACTTGGAATGTGAATTGGGACGAAATCGCCAATAGATAAGACCATTTTACAATTTGGGCCCAAGTTAGAAGCAGAGCCTAAGGTGTAAATTATCGATAGTCCATATCTCGGAAACTATAAGAGATAATGCAATTTGGCAACCGGCAATGTAATTAGCATGCCGAATATTACTTGGAATGTGAATTGGAACGAAATCGCCAATAGATAAGACCATTTTACAATTTGGGCCTAAGTTAGAAGCAGAGCCTATGGTGTAAATTATCGATAGTCCATATCTCGGAAACTATAAGAGATAATGCAATTTGGCAACCGGCAATGTAATTAGCATGCCGAATATTACTTGGAATGTGAATTGGAACGAAATCGCCAATAGGTAAGACCATCTTACAATTTGGACCCAAGTTAGAAGCAGAGCCTAAGGTGTAAATTATTGATAGTCCATATCTCGGAAACTATAAGAGATAATGCAATTTCGCAACCGGCAATGTAATTAGCATGCCGAATATCACTTGGAATGTGAATTGGGACGAAATCGCCAATAGATAAGACCATTTTACAATTTGGGCCAAGTTAGAAGCAGAGCCTAAGGTGTAAATTATCGATAGTCCATATCTCGGAAACTATAAGAGATAATGCAATTTGGCAACCGGCAATGTAATTAGCATGCCGAATATTACTTGGAATGTGAATTGGAACGAAATCGCCAATAGGTAAGACCATCTTACAATTTGGACCCAAGTTAGAAGCAGAGCCTAAGGTGTAAATTATTGATAGTCCATATCTCGGAAACTATAAGAGATAATGCAATTTCGCAACCGGCAATGTAATTAGCATGCCGAATATCACTTGAATGTGAATTGGGACGAAATCGCCAATAGATAAGGACCATTTTACAATTTGGGGCCCAAGTTAGAAGCAGAGCCTAAGGTGTAAATTATCGATAGTCCATATCTCGGAAACTATAAGAGATAATGCAATTTGGCAACCGGCAATGTAATTAGCATGCCGAATATTACTTGGAATGTGAATTGGAACGAAATCGCCAATAGTAAGACATTTTACAATTTGGGCCCAAGTTAGAAGCAGAGCCTAAGGTGTAAATTATCGATAGTCCATATCTCGGAAACTATAAGAGATAATGCAATTTGGCAACCGGCAATGTAATTAGCATGCCGAATATTACTTGGAATGTGAATTGGAACGAAATCGCCAATAGATAAGACCATTTTACAATTTGGGCCCAAGTTAGAAGCAGAGCCTAAGATGTAAATTATCGATAGTCCATATCTCGGAAACTATAGAGATAATGCAATTTGGCAACCGGCAATGTAATTAGCATGCCGAATATTACTTGGAATGTGAATTGGAACGAAATCGCCAATAGATAAGACCATTTTACAATTTGGGAGCAGTTAGAAGCAGAGCCTAAGGTGTAAATTATCGATAGTCCATATCTCGGAAACTATAAGAGATAATGCAATTTGGCAACCGGCAATGTAATTAGCATGCCGAATATTACTTGGAATGTGAATTGGAACGAAATCGCCAATAGATAAGACCATTTTACAATTTGGGCCTAAGTTAGAAGCAGAGCCTATGGTGTAAATTATCGATAGTCCATATCTCGGAAACTATAAGAGATAATGCAATTTGGCAACCGGCAATGTAATTAGCATGCCGAATATTACTTGGAATGTGAATTGGAACGAAATCGCCAATAGGTAAGACCATTTTACAATTTGGACCCAAGTTAGAAGCAGAGCCTAAGGTGTAAATTATTGATAGTCCATATCTCGGAAACTATAAGAGATAATGCAATTTCGCAACCGGCAATGTAATTAGCATGCCGAATATCACTTGGAATGTGAATTGGGACGAAATCGCCAATAGATAAGACCATTTTACAATTTGGGCCCAAGTTAGAAGCAGAGCCTAAGGTGTAAATTATCGATAGTCCATATCTCGGAAACTATAAGAGATAATGCAATTTGGCAACCGGCAATGTAATTAGCATGCCGAATATTACTTGGAATGTGAATTGGAACGAAATCGGCAATAGATAAATAGAATTTAGGCCCAAGTTAGAAGCAGAGCCTAAGGTGTAAATTATCGATAGTCCATATCTCGGAAACTATAAGAGATAATGCAATTTGGCAACCGGCAATGTAATTAGCATGCCGAATATTACTTGGAATGTGAATTGGAACGAAATCGCCAATAGGTAAGACCATTTTACAATTTGGGCCCAAGTTAGAAGCAGAGCCTAAGGTGTAAATTATCGATAGTCCATATCTCGGAAACTATAAGAGATAATGCAATTTGGCAACCGGCAATGTAATTAGCATGCCGAATATTACTTGGAATGTGAATTGGAACGAAATCGCCAATAGATAAGACCATTTTACAATTTGGGAGCAAGTTAGAAGCAGAGCCTAAGGTGTAAATTATCGATAGTCCATATCTCGGAAACTATAATAGATAATGCAATTTGGCAACCGGCAATGTAATTAGCATGCCGAATATTACTTGGAATGTGAATTGGAACGAAATCGCCAATAGATAAGACCATTTTACAATTTGGGCCCAAGTTAGAAGCAGAGCCTAAGGTGTAAATTATCGATAGTCCATATCTCGGAAACTATAAGAGATAATTCAATTTGGCAACCGGCAATGTAATTAGCATGCCGAATATTACTTGGAATGTGAATTGGAACGAAATCGCCAATAGATAAGACCATTTTACAATTTGGGCCCAAGTTAGAAGCAGAGCCTAAGATGTAAATTATCGATAGTCATATCTCGGAAACTATAAGAGATAATGCAATTTGGCAACCGGCAGTGTAATTAGCATGCCGAATATTACTTGGAATGTGAATTGGAACGAAATCGCCAATAGATAAGACCATTTTACAATTTGGGAGCAAGTTAGAAGCAGAGCCTAAGGTGTAAATTATCGATAGTCCATATCTCGGAAACTATAAGAGATAATGCAATTTGGCAACCGGCAATGTAATTAGCATGCCGAATATTACTTGAATGTGAATTGGAACGAAATCGCCAATAGATAAGACCATTTTACAATTTGGGCCTAAGTTAGAAGCAGAGCCTATGGTGTAAAATTATCGATAGTCCCATATCTCGGAAACTATAAGAGATAATGCAATTTGGCAACCGGCAATGTAAATTAGCATGCCGAATATTACTTGGAATGTGAATTGGAACGAAATCGCCAATAGGTAAGGACCATTTTACAATTTGGACCCAAGTTAGAAGCAGAGCCTAAGGTGTAAATTATTGATAGTCCATATCTCGGAAACTATAGAGATAATGCAATTTCGCAAACCGGCAATGTAATTAGCATGCCGAATATCACTTGGAATGTGAATTGGGGACGAAATCGCCCAATAGATAAGACCATTTTACAATTTGGGCCCAAGTTAGAAGCAGAGCCTAAGGTGTAAATTATCGATAGTCCATATCTCGGAAACTATAAGAGATAATGCAATTTGGCAACCGGCAATGTAATTAGCATGCCGAATATTACTTGGAATGTGAATTGGAACGAAATCGCCAATAGATAAGACCATTTTACAATTTGGGCCCAAGTTAGAAGCAGAGCCTAAGGTGTAAATTATCGATAGTCCATATCTCGGAAACTATAAGAGATAATGCAATTTGGCAACCGGCAATGTAATTAGCATGCCGAATATTACTTGGAATGTGAATTGGAACGAAATCGCCAATAGATAAGACCATTTTACAATTTGGGCCCAAGTTAGAAGCAGAGCCTAAGGTGTAAATTATCGATAGTCCATATCTCGGAAACTATAAGAGATAATGCAATTTG